>NW_026988443.1:18072500-20472500 GCF_030222135.1 Aotus nancymaae
GTATGGTTATTAAAGTGCTAATTCATATGTCAATATACTGTATCTTTTTTTTTTTTCAATTTAGTAAATGATAACAGAGAGAGAGAGATGCATGATAACTTACCTAAAACATAAGATTCTGCACCAAATCATTTGATCATCGTGCTCTTTGGGAGTTAAAAACTTTGGGAATACTATTGCTCAGGCACAGGTGTGCTTTTAGTTGTCCAGGTAAACTATTTGAGTAAGACAGAGGAACATGTCTTCCCACAATCCTCTATGAATGATTCCTCCTCTGAGATTTAGGAAAACATCCCAGGTCTTGTTTTTGAAACTAAAATATAACTTTGGTTATGAACTGCTACAGGCATTTGATTACTTTCTAATTTCTAATTTTATTCTAATCAAAAGCAATCAGAAAGACTGTCTAGGCTGGGTGCAGTGGCTCGTGCCTGTAATCCCAGCATTTTGGGAGGCCAAGACTGGTGGATCCCTTAAGGTCAGGAGTTTGAGACCAGTCTAATCAACATCGTAAAACCCTGACTCTACTAATATATATATATTAGTAGATATATATATATATATACACTTACTTTTGTGTGTATATATATATATATTGTGTGTGTGTGTGTATATATATATATATATGTACACAAAAAAAAAAATTAGCCAGACATGGTTGCAGACTCCTGTAATGCCAGCTACTTGGAAGGCTGAGGCAGGAGAATCGCTTGAACTTGGGAGGCGGAGGTTACAGTGAGCTAAGGTCTTATCACTACACTCCAGCCTGGGTGACAGAGCAAGACTCCATCTCAAAATAAATAAATAAAATAAGCAAGAATGTCTAATGCAGAGGCTAAAGGCATGAGCTTTGAAATTATGTATGCAGTTGGTTGTTTGACTTCAAGTAAACCTCTTTACATCTCTGAGCCTCAATTTTCAATGCTGTAAAATTGGAAGTGGCTGTCACATACAGGTAGGCATAGTGGCAATGGTATGGAAATTAAATGACACTTATCATATGGGAATACCAACTTCAAATGTGCTATTAGCAGTGTTGTTTTCATATTTTTACAACCTAAATAAATGCACTCATCTACCTCCGGTACTTTTGGTAACTTCCTGCTCATTCTTGGGGGAAAAAAAAGATCTTGAATATGTCTTTCATTTTCAGTGAATTGATCCTGAGCCATGCTTTTGTCACCCAGCACAGCATTGATTATGCTCCTTGTGTATATGCTTATCACATCACATGCATCTGGCACACATTCCTTCACGTCACATGTTTCACATAGCAATATGTGAGATACAGCTATTGAATATAAAAATATTTTACAAGTATTCTTCTCTGCAATAATAATAGCTTCTGGGGACAGGAGACATTTCCTTTGATCACTTTAGCACGATTTATTTAGTTAAGTTTTGAGCTCATAGTACTAATGAATAAGTTTGTTGACTAATGAATTAATCGTTGTCTATTTCCTAGACTGTGTGTTAATGGTACTAGGACTCTGGCTTGGAATTTTAGAAATAAAATAGACCTAATCAGCACAGTGTGTCAGTGTATCTAGAGTTCATTTTTAGTTCTACAACTTATTTCATGGGAATATGGGCAGGTCACCTACCTTCTTTAGGTCCCACATAACTAACATAAAACAATGGACTTACACTAGACCAGGGTTAATACATGGTATACAGTATATACAGACACTCATCCACCTGCATTTCTACATTGGAAATGAATTTTGATCCCAGATTTTGCTAATTGGGAGAAAGTACCATGAAAAAATATTGATATCTGCCCTGGGAAAAAAGAACAGAGCAGTTGTGCAGCTGGAACATCTTTTTCAGTCCTAAATGTTTCTATTTCAATAATGCTATATTTCTAGTGTTTTTAAGCTGTTTCTTTGAAGGATGGAAAAATTGGACTCCCAAAGGTTAAACCTCTTGGGCAAATTTACCTATGCAGTATCTAAGGATGAAGTTCTATATATATATATATAGAGAGAGAGAGAGTCTACCATGACATTTTCCAGTTAGAAACAGTTTTTTCCCCAACCGTGGGTCAGCTATTTCTATCCTTCCACTGTACACATCACAAATAAAAAAGAGCATAAACATAATTAGAAATGCTATTAAGACTACTTTAAAACATGTTCCTTAATTTGAAAACAAAGGTAATAAGAAGAGAGTAGGAAGGAAAGGTGATCCGAATTGCCCAGTGAATGCATTTTAAAATATAGCTTCCTGCAAATTGGCAAGAGCCAGCGATAAGTGTAGAGATGATGCCTCAGGTTGGAGCTCTGCACTCAGCCTAGGAGTTGGAGTTTGCAGCTGCTTAGCTATGAATCAGCAGCACCATCTAGAGGTAAGCTGGAATCCTGCACACGGAAGAAACAAAAGGAAACCCACCTATTTAATTTTGTCAAAGACAAAATCATTACTTCACTTTTCAATATACAACCCCTTACAGAATGTCTGTGAAGGAATTGCTTTCTATTCCCATTAAGAGACAACTGCAGAGTTCATTACTAGAAGCATTCAAGACTTCACTTCAGAAGCCAAAACTTATACCTTCTCTACTTCCCTACTGAGTGGAAAGTCACTGATTTCCAAATCCCTTAATTTTTCCCATTCATTTTGCTGGACACTTGCCACGCCTCAGGCTTTTGGGCAAAGCACTAGGGATACAGAGAGGAATATATTATGGTCTGTCCCTCTACCCCTAGCCCATGTATCCACACCTAACCACATGTCTAAGTCTTCCTCTCTCTTATCTTTTTCAACAGTTTCTGCATAGTGAGAACAGATCTACCAAGGCAGCCATTTGATTTTCAAAGCTTTGTCCTTGGTAAAAACATTTTAATTGAAATCATGTATTCAAACAAATGTAGAGGGATAGAGATTGTTGCAGTCTTAGACTAGTCACTGTCAAACTTGGGCATGCATGAAAATTATTACCTGGTGATATGGTTAGCCTTTGTGAAATGTGAGGACGTGAGATTTGGGATGGGCCAGAAGCAGAATGATATGGTAGGCTTTCTGTCTCCACCCAAATCTCATCTTGAATGTGTTTAGGGAGAGACCTGGTGAGAAATGATAGGATTATGGTGGAAGTTCCCCCATGCCACGTGGTCTCGTGATAAAGAGTGAATTCTCACGGATATGATGATTTTATAAATGGTAGTTTTTTTCCTGTGCCCATACATGCTTTCTCTCTCACCTGCTGATATGGAAGGGAAGTGCTGGGTAGAGGAGGGCATGGTCCCTGGCTAGGGCTCCACCCCTGGGCCTGTACCCACGCACCTAGGTGAAGACAGGCATTTTTGTTTCCCTGCTCTATTGCATTTCCCAAGACCACCCTGGCCTGCCACGCCTCCACCCTGTGACTATACAAACCGGAGACCCTAGCGGGCAGACACACAAGAAGCTGCATGTCAAGAGGAGCAGATCAGCGGAGGAACACACAAGCGGCTGAGGGTCAAGAGGCACGCACCGACAGGCACTGGCATGCCAGCAGGCCACTGACTGGCAGAACGATGCAGAGTTTGGCTAGGACGGTCAGAGGGGAGCCCAGGCTGCTGAGGGGCCCGACTCCAGGGGAAAACCTTCCCACTCCATCCTCTTCGGGCTTCTTCCATCTTATGAGAGCCACCTCCACTCCATGAAACCTTGCACTCATGGCCAAGCGCGGTGGCTCACGCCTGTAATCCCAGCACTTGAGGCCGAGGTGGGCGGATCAGGAGGTCAAGAGATCGAGACCATCCTGGCCAACATGGTGAAACCCCATCTCTGCTAAAAATACAAAAATTAGCTGGGCGCGGTGGCACGCGCCTGTGGTCCCAGCTACTCCGGAGGCTGAGGCAGAGGAATCGCTTGAACCCAAGAGGTGGAGGTTGCAGAGAGCCGAAATTGCGCCACTGCATTCCAACCTGGCGATAGAGCAAGACTCCGTCTCAAAAAACAAAACTAAACAAAACTAAACAAAACAAAAAAAACCTTGCACTCATTCTCCAAGCCCAGATGTGATCCGATCCTTCTGGTACAAGGCAAGAACCCAGGATACAGAAAGTCCTCCGTCTTTGCGACAAGGTAGATGGTCTAATTGAGCTGATTAACACAAGCCACATGTAGACGGCAAAACTAAAAAAGCCCACGGTAGCACACGCCCACTGGGGCTTCAGGACCTGTAAACATTCACCCCTAGACACTGCTGTGGGAACGAGCCCCACAACCTGCCTGTCTGTATGCTCCCGTAGAGGTGTGATCAGCAGGGCACTGAAGAAGTGAGCCACTCCCCCTGTCACATGCCCTACGAGAGGGACAAGGGAACTTTTCCCATTTCACTGCCACCATCTAAGACGTGCCTGCTTCCCTTTTTGCCATGATTGTAAGTTTCCTGAGGCTCCTTAGCCATGCAGATCTTTGAGTCAATTAAACCTCTTTTCTTTATTATGCAGTCTCGGGTATGTCTTTATAGCAGTGTGAAAATTGACTAATACACCTGGTTTACTTTTTACTTTAATACAAATTTCCTGGCTCCAAACACCAGATATTCCAATACTATAGACATGTTAGGATTATACATTATATTTTAATATGTTTGTTTGGGTTTCATGATTGAAGTGAACAATTCCAGCTTTAAGAGCAGAATGTTCTAATTTGGACTCATCAAGGGAACTAATCCCAGGATTATGAATTAGAAGTATCTGTTTTGCTGGGTTTTCTTTAATCACTTCCTCATTTAAATAAAACTATTTAATTTTTAGTCTAGGTGATATCTAAGAACTGCAACAATGTTACAGCATTTTAGTGCCAAGTATTTAAACTAGCAATCCCTTAACATCACACGAAAGAAATTAGATCTAATTGTCACAACCTGGTCAAGGGTACATGTTTAATTAGAATAGCTTTAAGAATCATTCTGTGAAAATATAGACCTCTAAGTTTACTCATATCCATATTTTGATCTAAGTTTTATTAATATAAAAATACACCATGCAAGAATGTTTGTTTAGTGAGCCCCTTGTTAGATATAACTGGGAATCATTTATATTAGCAAATTCACAGCTGTGAGGCTGTGTAGGTGCAAGGAAGCTGAAAATTAGAAACTTGAGTGGATTTCAATACCTAATTCCACAGCAAATGTAGGAAAATTAGAGCTGACAAAGAAATTCTTCCAAGTTGAAGTCAATTTAGCTTTCATTCATTCTCATTTTAACAGTCTCTGTTTTAAAAGATACTCAACTGTACATCTGTGGAACCAAAAGAAAAAAAAATTGAGTTTTTTTGGAAGAAACTCCTGTACAACATCCTTGACAATAAATATCTTTCATATGTTTTCTATTCTCTGTTCTTCCATTTATTTTCATGGAAAACGGCCTCATTAAATCTCAGTTGAACTATTATACTAGTCTAATAGTGAATTAACCTGGTGACATTCTCACTTCCTAAACTCTCCAAATTTAATTTCCATCTCTCCACCAGGAAGATCTTTCTAAACTTTTCATGTGACTGTTACTTGTGTAAAATCTTCCAACAATACTGACTTAATAGAGTCCAAATTTAAACATTCATGTGTGATTTGGCCTCTTGCCTAGTTCATGAATATCACCTCAAACTCAAATTTCAGATGCTCTGAATTATCCAACTCTCCAACTTCTTAACACTTCCATGACTTTGCAAGTGATGCTTTATCCTGCTGGATCCTGGTTTGTCATCATTTCCTGGGTAATTCAGCTAAGTAATGACCTGCTTTCTGAACTAGATGTTTTTAACTCCCTAGGCTGTGCTAGATGTGCCTTTTCTGGGGTTTTTCAAAACCGTATACATTCTATTATCATAGCTGCATAGCCTAAAAGAAGAAAAAGCTAAACACAGGTCTTTTCCCTACTAATCTTAAAAACCACAGAATGTGTGGTTCTTACCTGTAATTATCATTAAAATGTGAGTTTCTCAAAAGCAAAGAATACAATTAATTATATATTCTCTAATTTTCATCTCGGTAATCACTTGTTTAATGTGTTCACAAATGATTCCATTTAACTCTGTTTGCCCAACCACTAGTAATCCTTAAACAATTGAGGTGATTTTCCTAAGGGTCATATTGTTAATCAAATAACTTGATCTGTGACTGTCATCTATAATTATTTTTGGTAAATTGAGTTCCATAAATAAAAATTTAGGAAACAAGTAAAAGAAAAAAAACCTTCAGGGCAATATTGAAATCACAATGAAAGAAAGACAGTTTAGTGCCTCCCTCCAACCTCCCCTAAAATAAAAACGTTGTATAATTGGCACTGTGTTGTTTAATTATTTGTTTCATGTTTTTCAGTTTTGGAAATTAAAATATAATTAAAGAAAAAGCCATCGTTTTTATATTTACTAGGGACATTTGGGATAATAAAGCAATCAGTGTCTTGATGATTGCATCAAGGTTCAATTATAGCTGCCAAAACCAGCCTGAACATTGTTGGAGTTATTTGTACGTATCTTGTGTGAGATGAGCCAACATTTTATTAATTTCAGTCTTGTTTCAAATGCATCTCAGTAAAACATACAGGTAACCTTTGTGTTGAACGGTTGAAGGCCAGGAAATCCCATGACCCTATACCTCAATGAACACAGAATGCCAAACATGGGCTGTCAGGGATCTCTTCTCTGCTGTGGTTGAACACACTGTTGGCAATCCCTTCATTCACTTTCTTTAAAAAAATTAAGTGTCAAATTTAAAAACTTTGCACACTTTATATTCTCTGGATTCTGGCTATGAATTTAAAACAAATGTTGACGGACATTTTCTAAGTTTTTTAATCAGTCTCCCCATATTTTAGTCCTACATTTACTGTCAAGTTTGTTAATCTACATCTTTTCCATGCCTTTCTCATATTGCCTTTCCCTCTGAAATGTCCCTTCTTTTAAAGGCTCCCAACTATGACAATTGCATTTACAGAAAGCAATTTAGGAATATACATTCAGATATTTAATATGTCTATTTGCTTTTTATAATATTCAATTATCAGGAACATATTCTATTATAATAAAACTGATATAGAAAAACTTTGAATAAAAATAGTATTTTTATGACAACTTAAATTACAATACATTTTATTTATAATTTGGAAACAACAAAAGGGTAATAGTGAGTTAAATCACTATCAATATTCAAGCTAGAAAATTTTACATTTATTGAAATCTTATCAATGAAAAGTTTTTTTAATAAAATTGCCACACACTAAACTGGAGATACGAACAGGCCATATGTAGGAATATCTAGATCAACAAAGAACAGAATATAGAAATATGCAAATATAAGAAATAAATGGAGCAAATAAAAAGACCTCATAAAATAAAGTTTTGAAAATGTAAAAGCAGTTATGAATTTTTTGAAAATCTGTAAGTTTGCTTCACATCTCAAATTTTTCCAAAATTTGCCATATTGAGCATTTGTAGTCTTGTAATGATTGAAGGAAAAAAAAATGTGATTATGAAACTAAGACACAGAGAGATGGGACTTCACTGTGGGGTAAGAACACTCAAATTAATGCCACACCTTTTCAGGTTCTATAACCTAGAATGATTTGAGGATTTTAACTATATGTAATACATATACAGATCTCCAACATCCTCTTTATACCTGTCATTCTGTACCATTTATCCATTAATTTAGCCATTAATTATGCCATTTTCTAAAACTCTCATTATTTTCTTGGGCTGGTAAATTAACTTGTTTGTTAGTTGTTTTATAGTATATTTAGGATGTGCCATATCCTGGTGGAAAGTGCCTGAACTCTGGAATCATTGAACTCTGTAATTTATTAATATGTCTATACACAACTTGTTTCATTTCTCAGAGCTGACAATTTGTCAACTAAAGATGAGAAGGGATAATGCATCATACCTCATCATATTATAGAGAACACAGGTTAAAAAACAAAACAAAACAACCAGCACGCAGGTGAAAGTACCTGTAATGGAGGTATTGCATTAATGAACAAAAGTAACATCCTCTTTCTCATTGAACCCAATGTATATTTAGGGTCCAGGGTCCAGTGTACATTTTGATAGACAAGTAGAGATCAGGCAGCTCCATCATATTTCACATGATGATCATTAAGAATATTTAACATTATTTTTGTTCTTTTATTTTTATTTTATGTACCCTTTTTAAGGTAGCCTGATGTCACAGAGATGTAAGTGAGATTGAAAATTTCTTTCCTCCTGAGTTTGGGATGTTATTCCAGTCCTATCCAATATCATTCAGAGTCATCCAAAACAAGAAATTAATAAAAGCAAAAATTTAAGGGATGTATTTATTAGTCCTTGGTTAGAGTGAGAGAACTTGAAATAATGTTATACTCACTTTTAATTTTTATTCTCAAAGAAATTGTGCAGGGAGAGCAACGAAGATTTAAACATCCATTATGAGGTGGGAAAACTGATCCTAATTGATCCATTTAGTGCTCACCAGCCAACTATGGTGGAAGTAATAGCAGCTCTATGAATAGTAGTAGTAGTAGTAATAGCAATGATTGGAATAGCAGTGATGGTAACTAAAATTGAGTGCTTATTACTTGCTAAGCTCTGTTGCAATAATTTTGTAGTACTTTATTTAATACAGGCAACTTTATAAGTCACGTGCTGTCATGATTCCCATTTTGCCAATGACTAAAGCACAGAAATCTTGGCTTATGTACTCAAGCCTGCCTAGCTCATAAGAACTGAGTCTGACATTTAAAACCAAGCATTTTGATCCTAGACCCTCTACTCTGTTGTCTCTCCCCAGAAATGACAGTATTAGAATAAAACTTCAATCTAAAGCACAGTGGATGCTAAAGTGGAATCCAACTGCAAGAAAGACAGTTAATGGATATGTGTGGTTGCTCTGGAGTCAAATTTCATAGGTTTGAAATCAAGGGATTTCAGATTTATTAAAATATAATTAAGAAATAAGAATTGTATACATTTATGTTATAAAATGTGACAGTTTAACATCTGTATACATTGTAAAATGATTACATCAGGCTAACATCTCCATCAGCTTATATACTTACGGTTTTCTTTGTGTGTGGTAAGAACACTTAAGATCTACTGTCTTAGCAATTTTCAAATATACAATAAATTATTAACTATAGTCACCATACTGTACACTAGACCTCCAGAATGTATTCATCCTATCTAAAATGTTGTATCCTTGACTAATATTTTGCCATCACCATCTCCACCCCCCAGAGTACCTGGAAACCACCAGTCTATCCTCTGATTCTACGAGTTTGACATTTTTATATTCACATTACTGTGTAACTATATATAAATGGGTCTATTTAGTGGAACTTTAGTTTCCTCATCTGTAAAATGGATTTTTTTTTTTTTTTTTTTTTTGAGACGGAGTCTCACTCTGTCACCAGGCTGGAGTATTGTGGTGATCTCACCTCACTGCATGATCTCACCTCACTGCAACTTCCACCTCCCTGGTTCAAGTGATTCTCCTGCCTCAGCCTCCCGAGTAGCTAGGATTAGAGGCGTCCACCACCGAGCCCAGCTAATTTTTGTATTTTTAGTAAAGATGGGATTTCACTATCTTGGCCAGCATGGTCTCCATCTCTTGACATCATGATCTGCCCTCCTCAGCCTCCCACAGTGCTAGAATTACAGGCCTGAGCCACCTCGCCCAGCCAAAATGGAGATTAAAATCACACCTACTCTATAAGAATGATGGGAGGTTTAGTTGATACAATCCACACAAAGGGCTGGCAGAAGTTAAATAATCTATGTATTTCAGCAGATATTATCATGATTAATGCACATAATTAACATGAGGCCAAGGCCAATGTGGCTTTTGTGTTTTTGTGTGTTTTTGCTCATTTTTACCCAAAGTACAGAGGCAATGCTAAGAACAAAACAAATGGGTGCTAAAATTTCTTCAATCAGAGAAGAGACTACTCTAGCAATGGCCGCAGGAATTTCTTGAGATTGTGGAAGAATGCTCAATTCAGACTGTATGCAAAAGTTTGAAGACAAGCAACCAATAGCATCTGGAGGGCTGCAGTCATGTAAGTTTTGAACTGTGTAGCAGACAAGTCGATTAGACTTGGGATTCTGTGGCATTGTCATATACTGTCGGCTTTTCTCCTATCATATCAATCATTTCACTTTGTTGCAAATGTTTGCTCTTAGACTTCCTCACTAGACACTAAATGAGGTTACTGACCAGCATTTTGCCTGAGACCAAGCCTACCCTTCACAGGAATTCCAAAATAAAGTAAAACAAAGCAAAACAAAACATGTAAATGGATTAGTGCACCTTAGGATGAAAAGTATAGTTGCAATCACCTACAGATTACCTTGTGCTGAAAGCTATAGAAGCACATGACAAAGCTGCCCGACAGAGCACCTGGGATACTCGTCACACACTTCCCAGAGAAAGTCACGCTAGGTTGAGTTATGAAAGAAAGATGGACATTTGTCAGGTAAAAGGAAAAGAGAGAGTTTGCATAACATTGCAGGCAAAGAAGAAACCTGTGACATTGTGGAAAGTGGAACACCTAGAGTCTGGTGTCAATCTGCATGTCAGTGTGGCTGGAGTGTGGAGTCCACAGTGGAAACACAGCAAGAAGCAAATGTACAGCTGAGGAGGAGAATAAGCATAACTAGACTGTGAATACATAAATGAGATTCTGGAAAAAAATACCTCTCTTGATTAAAGGAAGGTCTATTCCTCACCTCTAGAAACTTGCTAAAAAAGCCCCACCCCTGGCATATGTGGCAAGGAAAATGGCTAGGGGAACTGCATTTTTGTTTTAAATGTTTGCCAAGCCCAGGAGTGGTGCTTTTTGGGAGGATAAGGTTGGTGGATTGCTTGAGGTCAGGAGCTCAAGACCAGCCTGGGCAGCACAGTGAAACCCCATCTCTACTAAAATACAAAAAATTAGTTGGGCATGGCGGCATGCACCTGTAGTCCCAGCTACTTGGGATGTTGAGTCAGGAGAATTGAATTGCTAGAACCAGAGAGACAGAGGTTGCAGTGAGCTGAGATGGTGCCACTGAACTCCAGCCTGGGCAACGGAGTGAGACCCCACCTCTTAAAAGAAGTCTACCAAGTGATTCTGATTGAAATTGCTCAAAGATCACAGTTTGACAGGCACTGCCTGGTGAGATTTCTAAAAAGCAATTATTAACATTAACTGGTTATACTCTCTTTGGATATTTTGGAAATATACTCCCAACCCTTGCATACATTCACAATTAATCTTTCCATTGACTTCCATAATTTCTTGTGTTTTTATATTCTAGGGAGTATACACTAAGATTCATTTTATAATTCTCTTT
Organism: Aotus nancymaae; assembly: GCF_030222135.1. Classification (NCBI taxonomy): domain Eukaryota; kingdom Metazoa; phylum Chordata; class Mammalia; order Primates; family Aotidae; genus Aotus; species Aotus nancymaae. The sequence goes on from NW_026988443.1 coordinate 18,083,808, forward strand.
CCACTTGCATAATTCCTTTAACATAAGTGATTCTTTTTCTTACCAAGTTTCCCATAAGGAAAAGTTTGACTCTTTTTTTAATTTCTCACTCTCACAGCCCTTTGACTTATCTAAGCTTTCAAGTTTCAATCGAACTGGGCTCAAATGCTATCTCTGCAAATAGCCTGACCTTGCCAGTCACTCGTCATCCTTTTGGATGACATGTAGCACTTTCTCACATTTCCTTACATTTTGCCTTTGACAGTCTCACCAGGGGTTTCCCTTGGATTTTGTTCCTCAACCCAGAAAGTCCCCCATCTTGCACTTCTTGCATTTCCAGAGTGAAAAGCACTCTTTGCTTCCTAACTATATTAAGAATAAGATGGTCTTCACTTGAAGTGACATACTGATGGCATGACATTAAAATGAATACAGATGGTGGAGGCAAAGCTTCAAAGATATAGTCCAATTGGCATATCTCCTTGACAATGTAGGCTACTGAATCAAAACAAGGTTAGAAACCCATTTGTGTTATGGCAGTTGTAATATTTCTTAATAGACATATTAAGATGTGCTTCTTATCTAAGCATTGAATGTTGATTTGGAGGCACATATGGAGAAAATATGTTTATTTATACTTTACTTCCTAGGGCAAATTATATTTATGTAGGACTTAGAATAAGAAGAAAAGTAGAAGGGAGCAGTAATTAATATTGAATAATAATTATTTCTGTAAAATTTAATATTGTGACTAGCTGGAATATAAGCTCTTTGAAACAAGGACATTATCTGTTCTGTTCATTGCACTATTCCAAATTCCTGGATTAATGCCTAAGTGTGTCCTGTAACAAATACATGTTGAATAAATAAATGGATAAAGAAAAACAATTGCAAGCCACAGATGTAGATTACCATTAGATTGCTTAGTTAATATTAGATCCTCAAATGGCAGCTATTGTTTTAATCATAATTTAAACTAATAATATTATATAGATATATGTCTATATGATGAATAAAATACATCTATATGTAGACATATATTACTACTAATAATATAGATATTTATACAGGCATATTATATGATATGTATAATCTTCATATCAAATATATATCAAATATGAAGATTATCACTGCTTCAACAGCTTTGTTGGGAAAATAAATGAGAAGCAGTTCACGGTAACTTGAACACATTGTAATAAGTAAATAAAAAAGGATATATGTGAGAGTGATCAAGTACATGAGATTAAAATAATAATATAAAATTTCTATTAAGGTAAAACTATATAAGCTTTATAGTGTATCAATGAGAAGAAGTTTACTATGCACGCATGTCTTAAGCATGGGGAAGGCACGGGAGATGTACATGTAAGAAAGATCACTCTAGCAGTTATATGGAGGAAGGAGGAGTGGGGCATAGCAGAAAAATGGGAGATAGAAGGAAGGGAACACTGAAGTCTGTGAGTCTGTGATGGGCCAAGTGAAAGAGATTGTGAAAACTGAACCAAAGCACAGAGAGAAAACATTTACTTCGCATTTGAGTTTCTAGATAATATTTCATTTTATTTTTACGACTAATAATAAAATTATCATCAAACTTGGTATTTGCATAATCACTGGTAGAAGAGAAACAGAAAGAGTGGCATTTTTTTATTTAATGGAAGCTCTTTCTACACAGTTTATGCTATGATGTGGTCAGTTACCACTTACAAGCAGGTACCCAGCTGAATTGAGTCAGTCATGACTTCTGTGTCAAAAAATTCATGCAAGTTTCTGAAGGTAAGTAAGCCCTCACTTTGTAGATAAGATAACAATTCCATCAGAATTATCTACAGAAACAAATTATGCTATTTCATCTCTAGCAATAGGTTGTTCAAAATTCAGCTTTATAAAGCAAAAGAAGGATCTTGGCATTCAATTTTGCAGGAGGATACCTTGCCTAGAAGTTCCTTCCAGTAATAGCATCAGCTCTATAATATCCAAGAAGTAAAAATGTGTAATGTCTCCTTTAATATCTTTAGGGACAGAGAACGGACTGTTACATCATATTGTTGACTATCTCTCCATATAATAATGACTCTGTCATATTGAGCTGAAATATGTCTCCTTGGATATTCATCTTATTGTTTTTATTTTCTCCTTAAAAGGATCTGCTTTCCCCTTGGTTTATTTTTCAAGAGTAAACATTCCCTATTCTTTCCACAATATTTAAACGGCAGTGATGTCTGCAGCCTGGTCAAACATACTTGCTCTTCTCTATTTTTACTCCAGGTTGCTGATATGACAGTAAGTGAATGAAATGCCAACACTTGGAATGTTTCACTCTTTCACTGCTATAATCTCTTTGTTGGATACAAATCAAGGTATTCTTCTGAAAATCCTATCATGGTACCTCCCCACGAAAATTTTGCATAGTCACATACCACTTTTTAGGAGAAGGACCAAAATCTTTCGGTGGCCATGCTTTGTCTTTTTCTTCAGCCAGTTTTGCAGCACTGATCCCTTTGTTTGCTGCATTGGGAACACATGGATCATCTCTGTGCCTGGAATGCATCCAGCTGTTTTCCAACCCAGCACCTTTGCACCCACCCTTGTTTCTTCTATCTCTAATTTTCTTCACTTCTGTTTTTATGTCGTCAACTCTTTTTTTTTTTTTGGATACAGAGTCTCGCTGTGTCACCAGGCGCCAGGATGGAGTGCAGTGACGCGATCTCAGTTGACTGCAACCTCCTCCTCCCAGGTTCAAGCAGTTCTCCTGCCACAGCCTCCCGAGTAGCTAGGACTACAAGCCAGTGCCACCACGCCCAGCTAATTTTTGTATTTTTTAGTAGAGACGGGGTTTCACCATGTTGGCCAGGATGGTCTCGATCTCTTGACCTCGTGATCCGCTCGCCTTGGCCTCCCAAAGTGCTGGGATTACAGGCGTGAGCCACGGCGCCCGGCTATGTTGTCAACTCTTAAGCCTAATCTAGACAATAATTTCCTGGGCACCACTGTCCGAGTTGTTATACTGTTTTACAGTGCCTCCTGTTAATCCCTAGTGTTTAAGATTACAATTAGGCCGGGCGCGGTGGCTCATGCCTGTAATCCCAGCACTTTGGGAGGCCGAGGCGGGCGGATCACGAGGTCAAGAGATCGAGACCATCCTGGCCAACATGGTGAAACCCCGTCCCTACTAAAAAATACAAAAATTAGCTGGGCATGGTGGCGCGCGCCTGAAGTCTCAGCGACTTGGGAGGCTGAGGCAGGAGAATTGCTTGAACACGGGAGGCAGAGGTTGCAGTGAGCTGAGATCATGCCACTGCACTCCAGCCTGGTGCCTGGCGCCTGGCGACGGAGCGATACTGTCTCAAAAAAAAAAAAAAAAAAAAAAAAAATATTGCAATTAAAATACAATTCAAAGTACTCTTAGTACTTATTTTTTTTTTTAATTTGGTCCTCAGCTACTAAATTAATGTGTTTTATAAATGTTAGTATAAATATTTAACAAATATAATACACATATAGAATTATGTGTATTATGTTCAACATAGCACCTCAGCAAGAAACATAATCCCAAATGCATAGCAGGAATCAGAAAATATTGATTAAATTAAATATATAAGTTAAAAATTATTTTCCCCATATAATACCCAAATTATTACTTGTGAGACAGAACAGCACAACATTTAAGACTTCAGGCTAGGGGTGAAATTCTATCCACCACCCAAATAGTGGTGTCATTTCAAGAAAAGTTATTTGAACTTTAAATCTTCAGTCTCTTCTTATACATAATGGAGTTAATAATCATGTCTCCTGCTTAGCCAGAGGGTGGCAATGAGAGGAATTACCTGTAAATCACTGAGTACAATCCCTACTTGGAATAAACTATGATTAGCTTTGATCATTCATCTTGCAGAAGCCCTACAGGTACTGGAAAATATTAAATACTTGCTAAATAGTTGTTGGAAAAAGTAGATCCCAGTCATAATGCAATGAAGCACAGGGAAAATCCTCTGAATCAAGGGTCAGAATATTTGCATTCAACTCTGCTTCCTCCAAAGAGTGTCTCTGTACTACCACGTAATAGCACTAATGATTGAATGAGCCTCAGTTTCTTCAAATATAACACAGCAAAATTAGGATAGAATCTTTCTATCCTCTCTTTTAGTGTTGAAATATTATGAGTCAAATATGCTTTGTAGACAAGACCTCAAAATCTGTAATATTATTTGAGGCACGTTTAGAGTACCTGCTGGTCTCACAGTTGCCCTAAGGCTCTGTTTATGCAGGCAAATTGAAGAGGAGACATGAGGCTATTATAGAGTAGAATCTGACTCATTTGACCCAAACTGTCTCCACTGATACCCTTCCCAGGGTGATCACTCAACTCTGGATTTGACAGTGTAGACAGAGCCTGAGGAAAGTTTGAGGGCAAATGCAGATTGAGATAGTGAAACTTGCAAAATACATGCTCGCTGCAAACTGTTTGATGAAAAGAGATTGTACGCTGGCTGAGAGCATCATGTTTTGATGTAATGCAGTGTAATTTCCTTAACTCTACTTAGCTGGCCATATCTGCCAATAGTTTTGATTACACAATCAAAATGAAAGTTTGCAAGAAAAGCACCAGATTGATGTATGGAATATGTGGAAGTGTAAAGTACCTTTGGATTCCAAATGTTTTGTATGTCATGTTGCATAAAAAAGAAAAATAGTTTTATGAATTAACAAACCATAGCTATGGAATGAGACTTAAAGGACCTAGTTTTGATATAAGGTCTTACATAGACTGGCCTCTGCACTCATTGCCAATATATTCTGATAGTATCCACTTTTCTGAAAACTCTCAAGCTATCTTGGTCTTCTCACAATTCTTCAATTATGTTGTCTTCCTTACATTTTGCAGGTTTGCCACTGGTTTCTCTCTTTGCTTAGACTACGTTTCTATCATTCTTGCATTTTTCTATTTTTCTCTTGTTTTGGCCTAAATAAATAGTCAATTTCTATTTAAGTTTCAGGTTTTAGTTCAACTGTAGTTGCTCAAAATGAGCTTTTCATAATCCTAGGATTTCCTTTAGCAAGGTCCTTCATATCTCATTTCAACTTGTAATTATTTTTTAAAAACCTACTATTGTTATAATTCATAAGTAGATATTTACTCATAAATGTATCTTCACTCTTTCTCTCTTTCAATTAGACAAAAGATACTGTGAGCACAAGAATTATTTCTACTTTGTTCAGAGCTATATTCCAGCAAAGCACAGAGCAGGCACTGATACCTCTGGTTCCTAATGTGCTGGGTGATATGTTATATGCAAGGCCCAGAGTGGGTAATAAATAAAACAATATTCTTTGAAAGCATGACCTGGGGAAGTAATTCTCCTGAATCTAAACTTTTGTTGAAAAGGATGTTGAATGGAAAGATTCCTCATATTCTGTTATTATAGAGGCTGATTTATGAAGAACTATTTTTGGTCTTTAATGGATTGACTTCTATTCTTCTTGCCAATTTACATCCTGCTCAGGTCTCTAATATACTCACAATAAAATCATTTAATCTAATCATTTTTCTAAATTTCAAAAACATAGGACAATATATTAGAAGATGTTCTATTCTGAAAATTAGGAAATATGTTTCCTAAACTCAGTTCTGCCCCCAAATGACTATTGAATTCAGATAAATTACTCAGCATCTTTGGTGCTAGATGAAATGTATTCCATCACATATAAAATAGAGGTGATAACAAAGACAGTGTTTATTGCTCTAAAGTACCCAAGTCTCACATTGTTTTGTAACTGGAGCAATCAGGCAAGAGAGAAAAGAACAAGCTTGATTATGGTGACAGGGCCTTGGAATGTGTAGAGGTAAAAGGATCTACTGCTAGTGAGAGGTTGCTCCTGGAAGTGTCATTACTCTGGGGAAGAGCGTGGAGGTTGAATATTATCATGGGAACTATTTAAATTTGGTATATTGCAGGGTGAATGGGAGTGAGGTGCTGTCTAACATTTGTGTACCTGTTTTCTTTGTGAGATTGAAATGTTCCATTGGTCTATCACCTTCATGTTTATTTAATCATGGTATAACTTAAATACCTTAGAAAAGGCAGGTAAATCACACCCTAAACTAATGTGACAGCAAAGACAAATTACACATACCTGAATATTCAAAGCTTTTTCTGATGAGACAAGTTGTATGCAAAAATGTAAATTTGTTTATTCTTTAAAGACATAAATGTGTCAGCTTAATGCAAATTAAGTGAATGAGAGTCCCATATGTAAAACCATAAGATTTTATAATGCTAACTACATTTTTCTCAAGAGAAGGGTTGTTTTAAACAAAAACCCTTTAGTTAATTTAAGTGTAATGAGAAATGCAGAAATATACCAATGTTCACTGTAAATTCCATTCTAATATTTACATTATAGAATTATTTGCTGCTGTAACAATTTTTTTTTTTTTTTGAAAAGAGTGTGTTAGTGGTACTACTACTGCTTTCACTATTGGTTTTCCTGAAATTCAAGAACCAAATATTGGAGAAAGAGATTGACCCAGAAGGCACCCAGAATTTCAATTCACTTATAGAAGCATTGTTTCATTTAAGAAAAAAAAATTATCTTACTTCACAGAGTTGTCTTGAAACTCCCCTGATGGAAGCAAAGAAAAAAAAAGAATTGAGGCTTGCTTATAAAGATAGGAAAAACTTACAGGTTTGAAAATGGCTCGTGATTCTTATTCCGTTTCAGTGTCTGACAAGCTCAATTAGAATGTCAATGCAAGTCCTGTTGAGTAAATTAGAACAACAGTACACCAATGAGAAATGAGAGAGATGGTCATTGCACACAGACCTGAGAGGTGCAAAAAATATGGCAATTGATGTGCTAATGTTTGCCGGAGGTGTCCCACAAGCCTGAGCAAAGTGAATTTCACCTCTTGAAGTCTGTTCTTTAATTGACACAAAATGCAAGTCTCTGGAATGAGATTTGGCTGCTACCTTAAGGGTCCTGGGTCCTTTATCTTAATGTTTTATTGATGAAATTCTGCCATGCCCATCAGTGAGATGGTATCAGGAGACTCATTAGTGCAAACAGCTCTCAGTTTCAAAGTTCCTTTACCAATCTTTTTTGCTGGTTTAAAAAACACTAAAGAGAAAGGGAACAATTTGAGCATGGCTAAAGGGTTGTTTACTACAGCAGGCCATAAACTGCTTTTGGCATTCCCCTTTTGTAACTTGTATTTTATTTCATTTTCCACTTTTACTTGTAGTTCCCCAAGAAGGAATTCTTGTACAGATTGAATCTCCCAACTTAATAGGCTTCTTTCTTTCTTTTTCTTCTTTCATACGCTTAAGCTGTGGTTAGAGTATACTGTGACTCAAATATTTCAGAGACTTATAACATTCTGAATAATATACTTTGTCATGTTGGAGTAGTATTTAAAAACGTAGACATGAGGGTTTTACTGATGGCCTAAGTTTTATATCCCTCATATTCTGTAGGTATATGTTCCTAATTTTGGGGAGTAATCTTCACCTCATAAACATAGATAATAATTGAGAAGGATACTTTATGCAAGTGTTCTTTAGCAATTTCCAGAATTTTATTCTAAGAAAATTCTTACGATAATAACACTGTACATAAATACCAAGATATTTTAAAAAGACAACACACACAATACACAAAGATATTAAGACCCATAAAATTATATATATATATACACACACAGATACACACACACACATATATACATACATATATATGTGTGTGTGTGTATCTGTGGATTAGTGTTTAAGAAATGTTTATCAACATATTATCTCTATATTAGCTAGGTAGCCATTGAAAGCCAAGGCAGTATTTTCTCAAGTAAATATTAACTGGTCCCTACTCACTAATTTTCAGTGTTCAGGCATTTATGAGCAAAAGGAAGTGAAAATGTAAATAGAAAATTGATTCAAAGTATTTAGGGCCTATTGGACCACTCTGTATGTAACTCTGCTGAGGGTACCTGTGTTTCCAAGATTCATTCTCTCTCCACACTGAACATTGCGTGTGCTTGCTACAGGGCTTTATTCTTTTCATATTGCATCGAACATACTGATTAAGGGTAATAATTCTCATAATGCTGATTTTGTTTATTTAAAACTAGTCAAAACTTTGGTCAATGTATGTACTTCTGTGTCTTTCACTGTCTTGTTCTATGTTTATAAAACGAAAATAATAATATTGTCTATTTCATAGTGTAGTAGAAATAGCATTTTGTTGCTGTTGTTTTGTTTGTTTTGTTTTAGATGGAGTCTCGCTCTGTCGCCCAGGCTGGAGTGCAGTGGTGCCATCTCAGCTCACTGCATCCTCTGCCTGCCGGGCTCAAGCAATTCTTCTGCCACAGCCTCCTGAGTAGCTGAGATTACAGGTGCGTGCCACCATGCCTGGCTAATTTTTTTTTTCTGCAATTTTAGTAGAGATAGAGTTTCACCATGTTGGTCAGGCTGGTCTCAAACTCCTGACCTCATAATCTGCCAGCCTAGGCCTCCCAAAGTTCTGGGATTACATGTGTGAGCCACCACACTGGGCCAGAAATAGCCATATTTTTATCTCAGGGATTGACACATAGTAAGCATTAAACATATTATTGGTGGTTACCATGATTATTGCTACTGTCAATAGTATTTATTATCATTGCTTACACACCCTCCTTTCTTCAGGCATTGGTTAGGCTTAATCTTTATTTCGTGATTACTCAAAACTTGTTAGATTTTTTGGTCCTCATTTATGTATTTTAATCTAGAATTTATTATTTCAATTATGTTGCATAACACAAATGTTTGCTAAGTTCCATTTTTTATGTGTCCTGGTTTTAGATAAAATCACTCCAACAGTTTGTCCCAGGACTGCTGGAATGACAATAACTTCTTTATGTTAGTGATGGATAAGAACTCAGGAAACATATCTAATTTTTTGATTAAAAAAATTATAAAACAAAATATTTACTACAGTATGTTCTATTCATATGAGCCTTATAATTCTATTGTGTTTTTTGTATCTTTAAAATTGCTTGACAAAAAAAAAAACCATATGTGACTGTTAACAAAATTATTATTTTTATTATTTTATTTATTTATTTATAGAGACAGAGTTTGGCTCTTGTTGCCCAGGATGGAGTGCAATGGTGAGATCTTGGCTCACCACAACCTACGCCTCCTGGGTTCAAGCAATTCTCCTGCCTCAGCCTCTCGAATAGCTGACATTACAGGCATACATCAACATGCGCAGCTAATTTTGTATTTTTATTAGAGATGGGGTTTCTCAATTTTGGTCAGCCTGGTCCTGATCTCCTGACCTCAGGTGATTTGCCTGCCTCGGCCTCTCAAAGTGCTGGGATTACAGGGGTGAGCCACCATGACTGGCCAAAATTATTATTTTTAAATGTACCATTTTGCATTTTGAAGTTTTATTATATGCCATAAGATTGACTCCAAGTTTATTGTCTCTCTCTGCATAAATTCTCTCCATATATAAATACAAATATATATTTATGTATAAACTATAAATACAAATATATAATATATACTATAAATACATCATACATAAGTATTTATATATACTATAAATACATGATAAATATATCATCACATATATTATCAAATATAAAGCATTTTGCTATATCAATTTTTAAGTAAACCTCTTTTTGAAAAACAATTTTTTAAGAGTGTGTTTAAAAGAGAACTTCTCAGTGAGTTAGAATTGTGTTTCAACTTTTGCTTTGCCAGGAAGTAGCTTTCCTACCTGGGAAAATGTTACTTCATTTCATTAAGTCTTAGCTTGCTTATCTGTAAAGTTTATAGCTTGTCATTCTAATATAGCTGTAATATAATTTTAAATAGACTGTGAGCAAAATTTAGTAAAATTAGGCATAGACCCAACACAGTGGGTGTTTAATCCAAGTCAAAAAGTATTAGAGAAATGATGAAAGCATTAAGAATTAACAAAGGTGTTGACAATATAATTTGTAGTAGAACTGATTTTAAAAAGATATACATTATGGAATGCAATATTTTTGAGTTTCAAGAATCTGAGTATCAACTCCAGGTCGGCACTGACTTCTGCTTCATAATTTATGTCTGTTATCAAATTCAGTCGACTGTCCATATACACAGGTCCTACATCCACAAATTCAAAGAGCCAGAGATAGAAAATATTCAGAAAAAAAAATAAAAAATAAGACAGACAAAAAACAGAATAACAGCTATTTGTATTTTAAATGCTATTGAGCATTAATAGTCTTTATATTTTATTGGTTATTATAAATAATCTAGGTATAATTTAAAGAACATGGGAGGGTGTATGTAAGTTACATGCAGATAATACATGATTTTGTATAAGAGACTTGAGCATCTGTGGATTCTGGTATCTGTGGCGGTTCTGAATATTCCCTAATTGCCAAATCTTACAATTATGTATTATCTCAAATTTAGAGATAATAATATTGAATTGACTCTCAGTTTAATTAATTGCACAAGCCATTAATTAGTAGTGTTAAATTTTATGCACTAATCTTTCTGACTTTGAAAATCCACACTTTTTTCACTTTTGCTGTAGTCTTATAAGTGATGAATCAATATGTAGAAGCAGTATGAAAAATCTCAGAACTATACCAAGCTATGAAGGAAAAGAGAAAGGAAAAAATAATTGAAAGTTATGTTTTTTCAAGTAAAATATTTCTGACATAGATGTGCAAGAAAATCGGATTCAGAAGTGATCACAACAAAAATAATTCTATCTTTAATATATTCCCCCTTAACATATCTACCCTGAGAAATAACCAAATAACCCTCATCTTAAAAAAAAAAAAAAAAAAAAAAAAGGCCGGGCGCAGTGGCTCACGCCTGTAATCCTAGCACTTTGGGAGGCCGAGGCGGGTGGATCACGAGGTCAAGAGATCGAGACCATCCTGGTCAACATGGTGAAACCCCGTCTCTACTAAAAATACAAAAAATTAGCTGGGCATAGTGGCACGTGCCTGTAATCCCAGCTACTCAGGAGGCTGAGGCAGGAGAATTGCCTGAACCCAGGAGGCAGAGGTTGCGGTGAGCCGAGATTGCGCCATTGCACTCCAGCCTGGGTAACAAGAGCGAAACTCCGTCTCAAAAAAAAAAAAAAAAACAGGCTGGCATGCTGAGCACGTCTACCTAAGGAAGCAAATAAACAGCACTCTGAGATTTCTGGAGAAAACAACTCAATCTGCATTAAGTCTTAACAATGTCGTACTTAAAATTTGATACATGAAGCATATAGAATTTTTTAATAGAATTTAGAAAAAGACAGTTTAGAAAGGAAACTCACAACAAGTATATTAGTAAAGACTTTTCCATACTCTTTTCAGTAAGAATTTTGTATTAGAGCTGATTATAATAATTCTACATTTATTATATTCATTTACAACAAAATGTACTTAATTTTCATTGGTGGACGTACAATTTAGGTACCTTCACTTAATAATTATAAGGTATAAATAAAATTTGAAGACAAAGGAGATTTCTAGTCATTGTGAGATATTTCTAGGCACCTAGGCTAGTTGTGGCCAGACTAACTAATTTGCTCACAAAATGTTTTATGATAAAAATGGGTAAAACCTGGTAAACTGTTTGACATAGGGCTATACCTATAGGGCATGTGTTACAGACAGAACATTCTTTCCTGGAGGATAACCATATCCTAAGGTCCAGAATCTATAAATATGCTATGATAAAAGAGAACTTTCTGATTTGATTAAGTGAATAGATCTGGAGATGGAGAGATTATCTTAATAACATGAGTTTCTTAAAGTAAAAAATGATGGAAGAAGAATGGGACATGAAAAAATGTGGACTTGCTATTGGTCACTTTGAAAATGGAGGAAAGGCTATTTGCCAACAAAAACAGTGAATGGCCTTCATCCTACAATCAGCAAGAAAACCATGGACCCTTTCCCACCAACCCACAGAACTGAATTATGCCAACAGCTCAATGAGCCAGAAACAGATGCTCCTCTACAGCCTCCAGAATGGAATGCAGCTTGCTGACAGGTTGATTGTATTGCAATGAGTTATGTATCAGACCTCAGACTTACAGAACTGTAAGATAATAAATATGTGTTGGTTTCAGCCAGTAAATTTGGAGTAATTTCTTATGTGACAATAGAAAACGAATACAGCATGTTATGTATTTCATTTGTCTTGCAGGATAGACCTTACACAGTGTTTTCTGAACACCCAATCATAGAAAAATTTAATAAATTTCTGCATAAAAGTAAAAGCATAGACATGAAATACTTTTTTCAGACATATAAATTATTCAAACTGATAGAGTTTGAAGTATTGAATTGGGATAGAGTTTTTACTCTTAACTTTGTTTTTCCTTGCAGCCTATGGGTCAGCTATTAGAACAATAAACAATATTTTAAAATCAAGAAACAGGACTAAAAGAAAAGTTAACTATATTGAAATTATTGAAGGACTTTTACAGTGATACAGAAATATAAATGCTTCCCCATGAATGCATTAAATAAAATATACCAGTAGGTTTCTTATTATTTTCTTTATTATTATTAGTTTCCTTATTATTATAAGTAATATTTCAAAGTATTTAAAATGGTATAATAAAATTGAAAAATATTGGTGGTAGCCAGGAATGGCAAATTGTATTAATAATGATTCTATGGTTTGTTTCTTATGTGAAACATTAAAAAATATTAAATTAGGTGCATTATTTCCTCCTTTTGAATTCAGAATCCCTAACACATACTCATGGATAAAAATTCCCTCTCTTTCTATTTCTAGGCACATATACACCACGGAATACTATGCAGCCCTAAAAAAACAATGAGTTCATGTCCTTTGTAGGGACATGTATGAACCTGGAAACAATCATTCTCAGCAAACTGACACAAGAACAGAAAATCAAACACCACATGTTCTCACTCATAGGTGAGTGTTGAACAATGAGAACACATGGACACAGGGAGGGGAGCATCACACACTAAGGTCTGTTGCAGGGGAATTGGGGGAGGGACAGCAGGGATTGGGGAGTTGGGGAGGGATAACATGGGGAGAAATGCCAGATATAAGTGATGGGGAGGAAGGCAGCAAATTACATTACCATGTATGTACCTATGCAACAATCCTGCGTGTTCTCATGTACCCCAAAACCTAAAATGAAATAACATACATATTTTTTAATTCCCTTTCTAGGTCAATAGACTCATTAGGTTCCATATTTACTAGTGAAAAGTGGCTTGTTCAAGAGAAGTCAAAGAACAGTGTATTTTAAAGACTATCAGCAATTTACCTCTGATTAGTAGTGAACTAGATAACATTCCTATGAACAACTGGAATGCCCGTTTTCCTCAACTCTTATGGAAACCGTAGTTTCTTCCGTAATATCGATAGATTAAGCAAAATGACACCTTGTTTTGTTTCTTGTTGAAATTGCTAAATTGAATTTTGAAAATATTAAAGATCTTATTTTTTAAACATTTTATTTTAATCACATAAATAAGTGTCCTAAAATTGACAACGGAACAAATGAAGTTGCTGTCTACTATGACACATACAATAATTGCACTGAAGATGCTTACAAATTTAAGGGAAATGAAGCTTATAAAGAAGTAATTGATAATATAGCAGGTAAGCAATGAGTATAATGGATTTGGTGTGTGGGGTTGAGGAGTCGAATAGACGGAGCAAGCCAGGAACAATCAGGGTTGCTTAGGTGAGGTTAGGGACTTCAGAGAAGAGGCAACGACCCACCTTGTTCCTGAAAATTACATGCTTTCTAGATCAAGGATTTTCATTTTCACAATATTAATATTTTGGCCTGAGTCAGCCTTTGTCTCGGTTGACTCTGTTGGCCATTGTGAAATATTTAGCAATATCCCTGGCCTCTATCTACAGGATGGTAGTAAGAACCCAAGTTATGGCACATAAAATATCTTCAGATATTTCCCAATGACCCTGGGGCACAAAATCACCCACTGGTTGAAAACCAGAGCTCTGAGACCATGCTACTCAAAGTGTATTACGGCAGTATTCCCGTGACCTAGAAGATTGTTATAAATACAGAGCCTTAGGTTCCACTTCAGAATTACTAACGCCAAATCTGCCTTTCAGCAAGATTCCGCCCTGTTTTGCATACACATAGGTTTTGAGAAACACCTAGGCAGTTGAAGCTTCTTGGAAATGGGAACAACATACACATTCTCAGGAAGGAATGATATAGAGAACTTCAAGAAATCAGAGGGCAGAGAAGGAATAAAACACAAGACTGGAGAATCAAGCGAGAGGCAGGAGACAATACACCTTTACAAGCTCATAAAGCATCATGATGTTCTCTGGGCAAAGGACTCCAGGGAAGATTATTAATTACGGAAGAAATGAAATATGATCAGATTTACTTTGAAATAATTTTATGTTTATGCAATTTAATTATCACTCTAGTTGAATGATTAAAATAGCAAATATGTAATGAGTTCGTCACTTTGTTTCATATCACCCTCCATATGAGCAACTGGCCATTTTCTGGTTAATTTGAAAATATGACCTGTCCCTCAAATCAAAGAGAAACCATAAGTGTACAAGCAATGGTCAAGGGAAAATGCATAGCATTCGATATTTCTTTAAGAAGAAAGTCATGTGTAATGGCTGGAGAAGCATCAAGTTAAGATTAAATCTATATATCATATTTAAATAGGTTTCCTGCTGTTCTAGAAATTAATTTGAATTAATCATGATCTTTCCACCCTTTGTCATCCTTTATTCCATAGCTGAATTAGTCCATAGCGCAGCAGCCTTACAAACTTGGAGGCCTGAATTTTTTCAGTTTGGCCTGGGGATAGGAAGTCAAAAGCCGGCAAGAGACAAATGCTTTGCAGAAGTGACAAATTTAGTTTCCTGGAGAAAGTTGCTGACTGCAATGTTCCAATTGGAACAGCTTATCTGCTCTTCCAGATGTTGAAATAATGACAGGTGCTCACAGAAGCCTTGACAAGAGGACGAAAAGCACCCACTGAAGAGTGCAACCTATTTGTATGGAGAAAAATACGAGTAACACTTATCGAGATCCCCATTCTGATGAGGCATATATACATCTTTACAGCCAAAACATGGTACAACTGTATGCAAATTCACTGTAGGAAATTAGACGATTTTGTGCTGTTGGAGACATAGACAAAACAGAATTATGATTCTTTATCTCACAGGATTTATAAATCATGAGGTCACTTTATTAAATATGAAATGACCTCTGGGTACCTGAGCTGAATGACAGGACACTGGTTTATAATGACTACAAGTGTGTGGTTGCATTTTTCCACACTTGTGGCAGAGGGATGAGTGAGTACTCTATTGCTGGTGACATTTTCAGGAATTCATGTTGAAGATGTGCTTTAAAATAATTAACTTATTACTATCTAAATAAGGAATATAAATTAATACTTACCAAGCAAGTAAAAATAGCAAATCTTTAAGCAACCTGAAATTTTGTACAGTAGCACAAAAACACACAAGATATTGATCTTGGTGATACTAAAGTGTGACTAGATGATATATTAAAGAGTGCATAACAATGAGTGATTAAGGATCATTTAACTTGTTTTACATGCCAATAATTATATTGTGTTTGAAATGTAGAAGACAACTTACCTGATGTATGTGTATGTAGGAAAAACAAAAAGCAAAATTGTGGTATTTCATGTATCTGTGTCTTTTTCTGTCTTTTTGTATTTTTTCTCTGATTTTCTTTAAATTAGCTCATTAAATCTCCTGTGAGAGAAATTTTTCTGTACCAGAGGAAAGCTACCCAATTGTAAAATATGGGTTGCAAGATGAAAGAAATGTTTCTCCAAACACTTCACCTTCCTTATAGATTTATTTGCATCTTACTTGGACTGCTGAAGAAACATTTTCACAGTATCCTTTGCAATAACTTCCCTTGCATAGCTGAAAAGCACTTATTATGAAATTATTTCTGCATTCAACCGAAATCTAATTCTTGACTATGCACTCTAAACCATACTCCTCAAGTAAATTAGAAAGTTGTAAGCCAGCTGGATCTTTAGCTGTACCGAATAAGGGACATGAGGAACTCAGGAAGAGAGAAGCATGCCAGAGGGGTCAGAGAGCAAGCTGTTCACACAGAGCCTTCCATAGCTTCCTACTGGTGTGCTGGAATGTGACACATCTCTCAGTCCACTCTAAGTACATTCTAAACAAACCACAGAGAGAGTATGTTTACATTAGACACGTGTACACACATCCTTGTTTGGAATGATTAACAAAAACAAACTAGAATCCCAGAACTTCTATAAGTGTATAACAAAAGCCATAGATATAATTCTTTCTGAAATTCTTACTTTGGCATTTAAGAAAATCCAGGCATTTGAGTCTTCTGAAGATCCTCATGTAGTGAGTAACAAACAAACAAAATGATTCCGTTTTTTTTTTTTTTTTTTTTCTGATGGGCAAACTAAAGAATATGCTTGTGCATTCTCTTTGCTGCTAATTATTTACATCATTGGAGAGAAGACAATATATGAGTTACACAAACTGCTACATTTAAAATTATAGTCTTCTTAAGAATATTTTTATTGAAGAATCTATATTCCAAATTTGTCAGTGAAGAAATCACATTTCCAATCTTTACATATACCATTATACTTGTTTTAATACATCGCATGTTCCTTGGCAAAAACACATTTTACATTTCATACTTTTTGAATAAACAAATACTAAAATCCAATTTAACAATAATTATGTTTTTCTCTTTTTTATTTTATAAAACACATAATTTACCAATGTAACTATTTTAAGTGCACATTTCAGTAGTGCTAATGTATGCTCATTGGTGTGCAACGTATCTCTAGAAATTTCTCATCTTGCAAAATTGAAACCCTGTATCCACTAAACATCAACTCCTCATTTCCCTCTCTTCCAGACCCTGGTAATCATCATTCTACTTAATGTTCCTACGAGTTTGACTACTTTAGATACCTTCATGTAAGTGAAGTCATGCCTTTGGGGACTGGGTTATTTTACTTAGCATATTGTCCATGTTGTAGCTGAATTTCCTAATTTCTAAAGACCGAATAATATTTCATCATATTAACATATCATATTGTCTTTATCTGTTCATCTGTGGGTGAACATTTATGTTGCTTTTACTTCTTGGCTATTGTAAATAATGCTGCAGTTTACAAATCTCGCTTTAAGGTCCTGTTTTCAGCTCTTTTAGATATACACGCACGTGTATACCTAGTAACAAACCTGCACCATCTGCACATATACTCCAGAACTTAAAGTATAAAAAATAAATAAATGAATAAATAAAGTAAGTAAGGTTGCCAGATCACTGGTGATTCTATTTGTAATTTTTTCAAGAAACCCCATGCTGCTTTCCATAATGGCTGCACAATTTTAGATTCTCACAAAGGTTCCAGTTTTTCCACATCTATGCCAACCTTTGTTACTTTTTGTCTTTTGTTTTTATTGACCATCCTAATGGGTATCCAGTGATACTTCATTGTGGTTTTATCTTGCATTTTCCTGATGATCAGTAATGTTGAACATTTTTTAATATGCCCTTTGGCCATTTGTATATCTTCATGAAGGAAACGTCTATTCCACTTCTTTACCCACATTTTAATCAGACGAATATTGTCATTGTTGAGATTTAGGTGTTTTTTAATATATTCTGGATATTAGCCCCTTAGCAGATATATGATTTGCAACTATTTTCTCCTGTTCTACATACTGCCTTCATTGTTAATTTTATAGTATATTACACTTTATGAAGCATGATAATAAGCTTTTTCCTGAGCTTTCGTGTGTTGCCTAAAGAAAGTATAATCTAGTATCAATGTAATAAACAAAATCTGAAATCTTTACTTATCACTGTTACTCACAAACTGTGAGACTTTAGAAGAGTTAAACTTGACGAGTGTCTTTATTTACAAAGCAAAGAATTTGGGTAGAAATATATTTGTAGCCAAATGGCTCTGTGTGTCAGTTATAACCATAGGCCTCGGCAAGCTCCTTGGCATTCAAATGTTTATAACCTAGCTGTGGAAGAAACATAAATAAATAGATAAGTAATTCTGAAGTAGTTATCAAAGTAAATGTGCTTATTTTCCAAAGAAATTGATATTAGGGGCCTGGCGCAGTGGTGCACACCTGTAATCCCAGCACTTTGGGAGGCCGTGGTGGGCAGCTCACGAGATCAAGCGATCGAGACCATCCTGGCCAACATGGTGAAACCCTGTCTCTATTAAAAATACAAAAATTAGCTAAGCGTGGTGGTGTGTGCCTGTAGTCCCAGCTACTCAGGAGGCTGTGGCAGGCGGAGTTTCCAGTGAGCTGAGATCATACCATTACACTCCAGCCTGGGTGACAAAGCGAGACTTTGTCTCAAAAAAAAAAAAAGGAAGAAAGAAAAACAAAATTGATATTAGGGGGCTGTGGCTTTCTGTGGATGGCAGCTTACAATAAAAGTCTGGATAACGAGGAGTACAAAGCTTCCTGGCTTAGCGAAGTGACAACTGCACTGCAACAAAATAACATGTTCAATATTGAAATGTCTCTCCTGGGTAAGCAAAGCCAGCAGGGGTGAAGTCAGGGTGTTTGTCTAATATCCAGTGACTGAGTACGATTTCATGTCAGAGGAAAAACTGAAGAACCACAGACTTGCTGTGGGAATTTGACATAGTTAACAATGCCTCTGTTAATCTCAGTTGCCTCACATTTAAATTCAAAGGGTTGGTGTGGTTGGATATTATTCAGCAAAAGAAAGGCAAACATCAACAATAAAAACCAACTACTTGCACAGGAACCTAATTCATTATGCCAAGTGACAGAAGCCGCACTCAAATGACAAAGCATTGAAAGATTTCATTACCTATAATATCCAGAGTAGGGGCATCTGTAGAGGGAGAAGTTAGAGACGTGGTTATCGGGGCTGGGAGTGGGAACAAAGATTGTCTGCAAATACACGTGTGGAGTCTCTGGGGTTAATTGAAAGGTTCTGAAACTTAACTGTTGTGATGATTGTAGAACTCTTTGTATTACTAAAAAATTATTAAATTAGACAAATAAAATAGTGGATTTTATGACATGTCAATTCAAATTCAACAAAGCTGATAGAAAAAATAGAGAGAAAAAAAAAAAAAAAACCCTTGGTAAACTCCCAAAGGCTTTTCTCAGGTCACAAGTATTCTGTTTCTATGATCTCAAGTATAATTTTCACAAATTTTATTTTCTGTATTGTCTTTAACTTTTCAATTAAATTTAGGTATTCTTTTTCTAAGGGCCTGACTCCTACAAAGGTGTTTATATTGCTGTTCTTTTGAAAGATGTGCCAAACTTTTATGCACTTTATGTTGTCCTTGTATCCAGCTCTAAAAAAGCTCTTGGTAGTCATCATACTATATGCCACACAGTTCACTCTAAAGTTTACCCAAAGAAGCATCATTGCTAGAGATGTAGAATTTAACTCGAACCAATCCTTTCCAATCCCCTAAGTAACACAAGTCTTGAAATTTTGGCAGATTCACCCTTCTAAAATGACTTATACGCATCTACACCTTTTAAGAAACCTGTGATAATTTAACCACTCCTACTTTGCCCTTCTAAACGGAAAGGATCCTGCTCTATTTCACAATAATCAGCTTCCTCTAGGGAACAGACAATGAGAAACATGAGTTACTAGTGTTCTTAGCAGAAGTTATTTTCCTGTTAAAAATAAACATATGCATCTTAATTAACATCATCCTCTTATTCAGAATATTAAGACTTTTTGAAGATCAGCCATAAAGAAAAATAATAGATAAAGGGCTAATGGGTAGATTCTGAAGTGAAATGCATGTACACACACACACACACACACACACACACACACACACACATTTTTTTGTCCCCCAAATGCTTTTTTCAATAATGTCGAAATTCCATGTACCTGTAGTAAGTCATAAGACATAAAAACGAACACACAACCTTGGCAGGATAGCTATTGACTTCAAGTCCCTTCCTTTGTCCCTCCTTTCTTTCCTTGCTTCCTTCATCTTTCTAAACAAACTCTGTAAACTCTGTGAGGTGAGGGATGAGGTAGGATTTTACTTTCCATCATCTTCCCAGCAGTTATCCATGAACCTTGCTCAATAGATACTGTGAGTGAGTGAGTGACTGAGTGACTGAGTGAGAAAGAGAGTGAATAGTTTATCCTGACCTGTTCACAGTAATGAATTCCAAGAAATAAAACTGTTTAAGTTCGATCTGGTCTCTGTTATTACATGGCACAGTGAGGGAGACAAATATTCAACAAATAATTATGCAGGTGAAGATAACGAGAGAGCAAATAAAACAGATATATACTCTCCTCAGTTACTGTTTATAGTTTATACCAGTGATTCTCATCCATAGTACATATTAGAAACTGTGAGGAATTTATAGGAAAAATAAAAGACCTACACATGGGCAAGTTGGAATCACTGAAAACGTTTTTGGGGCATTGGTATATGTATTTTGAATATATTTTCAGATAATTATAATAGGCATAAACTCTTCTGTTTTATGAACTGATGATAATGTAGTCCGGACATGGGTGCAGACACTTCTGCTGTCCTGCAGACTCTGATTGGCTTCTAATCTGCTGGTTTAGTCTACACATGTAGGAATCTGACTCTTCACATGTCAAACTTCCCTGACCCTCCTATAGACCTCTTACGTGGTCCTCAATATAAAGCTTTAATGAACAAGTATATAACTTAGCAAATAATGCTACCGTCTGCCTAGTCTTCAAAGGTGTAAAGAAATGTCTCTCTGTCTACATTGATTTGGATAATGTTTTCAATCCCACCATATTTATTTTTAAAGTCACTTTCCCAATCTAAACAGCTATTGTGAGACTCCATAATCTATGATCTGGTGACTGTATTAGCATCCCAAATATTGTTTTCTTCACTCTACAATTCATTCCACTTGCTCTTAGAACAAAGTTGTCATTCTACAATATATATCATGTTATTCTCTGTTTTAGAAAAAATAGTGAGTAAAGAAAACTTCCTTCAGAATAATCAATTGCAGAAATTTTAGGTTCTTTAAGATTTCAAACACATTTTCTTATATAATTAGAACCTAACATATGTTTTTGATCTCTTCCTTCTCAGCTTCCTTCTTCTCTGCCAGTCTCTGCCCTCTATATCATTTGTTTTAATCATATTTGTTTATTTTAACTTTATTTTTTTTTTTTTTTTTTTTTTTTTTTTTTTTTTTTTTTTGAGGCGAAGTTTCGCTCGTTACCCAGGCTGGAGTGCAATGGCGCGATCACGGCTCACCGCAACCTCCGCCTCCTGGGTTCAGGCAATTCTCCTGCCTCAGCCTCCTGAGTAGCTGGGATTACAGGCACGCGCCACCATGCCCAGCTAATTTTTTGTATTAGTAGAGACGGGGTTTCACCATGTTGACCAGAACGGTCTCGATCTCTTGACCTCGTGATCCACCCGTCTCGGCCTCCCAAAGTGCTGGGATTACAGGCTTGAGCCACCGCGCCCGGCCTATTTTAACTTTATTTTTATACACCAAGTAAACATTGTGTATTTTTATGATGGACAACATGATGTTTTTATGTATTTGTACATTGTGGAATGGCTACCTTAAGCTATGTAACATATGTATTACCTCACAGAGTTTATTTTTGTGGTCAAAACAGTTAATATATACTCTTCTGGAAATTTTCAATTACACAATATATTATTAACTATAAGCATCATGATATGCAATACCTCTTTTGAACATATTTCTCCTAACTGAACGTTTATATACTTTGACAAACATTTCTGCACTCATCCCACTCCTCAGCCTCTAGTTATCACCAGTTTACTCTGTTTCTATGAGTTTTACTTTCTTAGATTCCATACAGAAGTGATACTGGGTAGCATGTATATTCCTGTGCCTGGGTTATTTCATTTAAAGTAATGTCCTCCAGGTTCATCCATGTTATCACAAATAACAGAATTGCATTTCTTATTAAAGCTGAATAGCATTTCATTGTGTATATATCCCACACATTTTCTTTATGCATTCATTCATTGATGGACACTTAAGGTTGATTTGGTTTCTTTGCTCTAATGGATAATGTTGCAATGAACATGAGAGTGTAGACATCTCTTCAACGTAACTAATTTAATTTCCTTTACATATATACCCTGCAATAGATTGGTGGATTATATGGCAGTTCTGTTTTTAATTTTCTAAGGATATTCCATATTGTTTTCCAGAATAAGAATGGCTATATTAATTTACATTTCCTTCAACAGGGTACAAAGGTCTCCTTTTCTCTATGTGCTCACCAACATACCTCAATCAACATATCTGATTTTTAAACCTCCCCTGATTTGAATACACTATGTTTCTGACCTGAAATCCCTTTCTCGCTTATATCACTGACACACTTCATTACGTAGCCAGAAACATGCCTATATTCCTTCAAAAAATGTAAACTAATTTATAAACCCTTGCCTTTTTTCTGTTTCTTGGAGATTTTTAAAGCATGACATTGGTTTTAGTAGAGGAAATAAATCAGTTTCAGACCTTCCAATCCTAATTACATGACCAAAAGTAAGACTTATATTAAGAAATAAATTTCCTTTATAGCTTGTAATTTTATATTTTTCTTTAACATCACCAAGAGACTGAGGCATTGATTACTTACAAGTGAGTATTAGAAAAGTTGTGGATATTGAATATGGCTGCTTCTTATAAACCAATATTCTGGAACAGCATCATAACCATAGCTTATAATCAGTTAAGTATGGCATAGAATATGGTAATTTTTAAGTGTATATACAGTGTAATCTGTGGAAAAAGTTCATAGGTGTATATCTTGCAGTAGAACTGTTAAAGACCTTTGAACCAGAGCAACTCCATCTTGAGTAGGGGCTGGATAAAATAAGACTGAGACCTACTGGGCTGCATTCTCAGTTGGTTAAGTCACTGTAAGTCACAGATGAGAATGGAGGTTGTCACAAGATACAATTCATAACAACCTTACTGATAAAACAGGTTGTAATAAAGAAGCCAGCTAAAACCCACCAAAACCAAGATGGCAACAAGAGTGACCTCTGGTTGTCCTCACTGCTAAACGCCCACCAGTGCCATGACAGTTTACAAATGCCATGGCAACATCAGAAAGATACCTTATGTGGTCCGAAAAGGGGAGGCATGAATAATTCAGCCCTTTTTATCATATTATCAAGAAATAACCATAAAAATGGGCCAGCAGTCCTCAGGGCTGCTCGCTCCATGGAGTAGCCATTCTTTTATTCCTTTGCTTTCTGAATAAACTTGTTTTCACTTTACTCTGCGGAATTGCCCCAAATTCTTTCTTGCGTGAGATCCAAGAACCCTCTCTTGGGGTCTGGATCCAGACCCCCTTCCAGTAACAGAATTGTTCTTATGAAAGATTATGATCTCAAATATTCATAGTCATGAGTCTTTGTAACATGCTATTCTTCAATACTTTTCCAATAATTGTGACTGGAGAATATATACTATGTAATTACTATAGACAATTTAATAATATAGCTAGAGCTGGAGCTTTTTTGGTACCTAATTTATAACTTAAGGAGCCTCTGAAACTTTTAACAACCAGGAAGTCCACATATTATAAGCAACAGTCACCGTGAAAAGTCTGGGAGATAAGTGGTAGAAATGTGGTTTCCTCACATAATAAAGCAGATTATTAAATTTCCTAAAATAAGTAATCCCAAAAGAACGGTCATATATTGCTAACTTCATGAGTCACCCTGAAGACACACTTCTATTTAGAGAGTGAATCTCCTGGATTAGAAGATTTGCATTTAAATGGTATTCTCCCCCTTTGCAGCTACAGGTTTCTGCATAAGATAATACTGCTTTTTCTTTGTGTAGCACATCCGTAAAGGGACCTAATAAATCCCACCATTGTGATGATTCTGGAGTTTGTCAAAAGACTTTTAAGCTATTCTAACAGATGCATCTGAAATAGGGTTTTCTGTATTTCCTTTTGGGAGTTTTTAAGGATCATTAGGAAAGTTAGCTATTTCCCCACAAGCCATATTTATAAATTAAAAAATAAAATGCCACCCATCTTCTTAGTGAATTAAACAAAACGCAGATTTGAAATCTAGTCACTAATTTCAATAGGAAAATAGGCAAGAATTTAGCAATTATAAAAATACCCTTCCTAATATTGTAAGCATTTTAGTCCTAAGTATTTGAGAAGTTTAGTAAATAATAAACTAAAGGGAACATTACCAAGAATTGTGGTGTTGAAGTATTCATGTAACACCACAGAACTCAGATTATTTGGAATAACATCCCCATTTTAGAAATGAATTGACCAATGGCAAAAAGGAAGAATCATGGGTAGAATAATGTAAAGGATGTGGTAACATTTGTGGTGGATTGTAGATATTTATCAATATCAAATGTTTTCTAGAAGTGTCATAGACTTAATTCAATGTCTTATTATAGCAAAAGATACATGCAATGGAAACGCCTATTTGAGGTGGTTGAGAGAGAGAGGTAGAAAAACTCTATACACTTTTAAATCCCTTTTACAAAAATTATGACAGAGAAATCTGATATAGGAAAAACATGAAAGTGAAAGAAATGTGACCTAACTTATTCAATCTTGCTTCTAACCTCCAAGCTGCTCTTGTTCATTCCTGGGCATAGGCCAACGCAATTATGGGAATAATTTACTTTATAGTTTACTTTGAAATAAAAATGATAACAGCTCCTTTCCCAAACTAACCCCCTCCTTGTCTGGGGACCAGACTGCCTTTGTAAAACAAAGAGATAGCCATGGCATTAGAAATTATACCTCGAGGTTCATGCAGCCAGAGGACACAAGATTCCTAGCCTCCCCAGTTGCTCGTGTAGATAACATTATTGTTGTAAAATCTATAGTCGGGATTTGAGGTATTCTCAGACTCGGCATTCTGATGGACCAGCTGATACCACTCAGACCAGTTAACTGGCTCATCTGGTCTTCAGGCCCCGACCCAGGAACTGACTCAGCCCAAGAAGACAAACTCCTAGTCCCTCTGATTTCATCCCCAAGCTACCCAATCAGCACTTTCCATTCTCTAGGCCCTTGTCTACCAAACTATCCTTAGAAAGATGTAGGCTGTGAATTTTCAGGGAGCCTGATTTGAGTAATAATAAAACTCCAGTCTCCCATGTAGTCTGTTCTGCTCTTATTAAACTATTTCTTGTTGCAATAACAGTGTCTCAGTACATTGGCTTCTCTGGGTGGTGAGTAAGATAAATCCACTGGACAATTACTCATATCCTATCTCCATAGTCTATATGTGTGCATGTGTGTACCATAAACCATTCTTGAAATACACAAAAGTAGACTTGAGCAAATAGAAAGATAGACTCCTTGCTCTTAGTTGAAATGTCTTGAAACATCACAATTTTAATTCTCCCTAATTTGGTTCAATTTATAATTTTATTTTGATTCCAATAAAAATAAAATTGTATTTTTCTTTTGGGTAGTAAGCTGATACCAAACCACACTTAGAAAAAATAAGCACACAAATACTTTTAGAAAAAAAAACCTGCATAGAAAGAACAATCAAGGGTTCATCCTGTCACTTGTTAAAATCTACTTGATAATTTATTTAAAATAAAATAAAATTTAAAAGATGTAGTATTTTCACAAAAGCAGACAAAACAGTAAGACAGAATACAATCCAGAAGAATACATAACTGTCTACAAAATCTAGCATAGCTAAATATCTCACAGCACTGACTCAAAATGAAACTTTTAAAAACAGTGCCGGGGAACTAGAGAGCAATTAGAAAAGTAATTAAATTCAATCGATCCCTCACATTATACACAAGAACAAATCCTAAATGAATCAGAGACCTAAGAGGATGAGGGGAAGGTGGTGGGAAGGAAGGAGCAGCAGAGGGTGAAATTCTTTAATAACTTGGGAAAAAATGAAGACAATGTGACAAAGACAAAGTAACCGTAATATATAAAGAACAGTTAAATATTAAGAAACCAATTGCTCACAAATCATATAGAAAAGTGGGCCAATAACACAAATCTCAAAGAAAAATATTAAAATGAGCATTGAACACATGAGTAGATGAAAAGACATCATATGTAATAAGAGAAATGCAAATTAAAACATTCATATATCACATCTCACCCATTGGATTGGCCAAACTCCAAAAGCTTGACAATATACTGTCTTGTCTAGACTGTAGAGAACCTGCACTGTTCTCCCACGTTTTACATGAAAAAGAGTAAAACACTTATAGGAAGAGTTTTTCAGCATTTAACAAAGCTATGTGTTCATTTATCCTTTGCTCACGCAATCTAATGTCTAAGAATTTATCCTGAAGACACACTGGCAGCAATACAAAATAATTATACAGTATACAAGGTTATTGTCTTCAGTATTATATGTGAATGCAACACACTAAGATAACCTAAATGCCCAAACATAAGAAATATGATGAACAAATTATTTCTATGCACCACGTATTATTACACCATGTAGCCACGTAGTAAAGTGCTGCTTTGAAAATAATGAGAATGTCTGTTTACTAATATAAAGTGATTTCTAAAATATGTTGTTCAATTGAGAAGGAAAAGTGCTCAAAATGATATATTGTTTGCTGCCTTTTGTTTATAAAAGAAAAGAGGGAACAAAGTAAAAATGAATGAGAAAAAATCCTCTTTAAGAATGAGTTTTTAAAAACTTTCCCTTTTCTTAGTATGCTTAATTTTTGTAATTTTAGGGGATATAGAAATTTTGAAACTCCTTCCAGTACTGTACAGTTGAACTAATGAGCTAAAGCACTG
This sequence comes from Aotus nancymaae, assembly GCF_030222135.1. Lineage (NCBI taxonomy): Eukaryota > Metazoa > Chordata > Mammalia > Primates > Aotidae > Aotus > Aotus nancymaae. The sequence continues at coordinate 18,110,649 of NW_026988443.1, forward strand.
TTGCTGTTAAAGGCTGTGGTTCTTACCAGAGAAGAAAATATCTGTGTCTACAAATATATAAAATGATGATTTTGTATGTGTGTGTGTATATTACATATGTATTTATACTATATATATTGCATTTTTTTTCCTAGTCACTGAAGTAGGAAACAATATTATTTCTAGTAGTAAAGAGCAAATCTAGTTTTCAGCCCTTGGTTTCTAAGAACCACTCACTACTGAAAGAAACCAGAAATTCTCAAGACATAACAGATTGTAGACCCTGGGCAATGAAAGTGCAAAATCAGCCTGGGATATCTAGTTATGCCAGTGGATCCCAAAATCATGGGGACATAACAAAAACACACAAGAGATGCCTTGAATGGGCTTCTGTAGCCAAATCTGAATAATTTTATTATCGAAATAGATAAAGATAATGGATTTTAACCTCTTAAGTAAAATGGGAATGTGCAATTTTGCTTTAACAATAAGCAGATAAATATAAAGATCGATAGATAAATTGTATATAAGAAAGGAAACAATGAAAAAGAGAGAACAGGTTCTGATAGTGGCATTTCAACTCTTCAAGGTGATAGGAGAGGTGGAGGTGGAAAATTGCTACTTTGCAATTCTCATGGTTAAAACTGTTCCAGATAATTGTCATGGGAGTGAGGGTTGGTAATAGCAGTATGGCCTCATGTCAAAAAGTTTCTCTGGAGATTGCTTATTATGTGGAAAGGCAAATATATATGTATGCAGTGGAGTAGCCTGACAATGACTTGGGGGATCAAGATAAATGTTATTTTGAGTGACAGCCAGATACCACATACTACTGGATGTGTGTAATACATGAGAAAGGATTCTGCCTCATTTGTACCATAAGATGGTGAGGGATCCACAACTTGAATCTCATCCATGTTAGCACCAGACAGCTGCAAACCTGAAGAATAGTCTGTAAGATAATTGACCTGTACTTTTCAAAGTATCAGTGTCATGAATGGTGCAGTAGTGTTGAAAATCACTTCCAGATTAAAAGAAGTCTAAAGATATTATACAGTTAAATGTAAAACATGTCCTTGAACTATATGCTGTATCAGAGGGGCAATGCTATAATAAAATATTATTGGAACAATATATATATAGCAAAAAAGCGGAAAATGTACAGATTGTCATGTCAAGATTAAGAATGAACTAGAGTTCTTTGTATCACTTGGACATGAAGTAATACGTGAAGTTGACCTAATAAACAATATTCACACAGTGGAGAAACATGTAAACATAATTTCTGTTAATTAAATGCTTGCCAGGAGCCATACTGGGCACTTCACATCTATCATGCCTGGTAATCTATGCACAGCAAAAGAAACTATCATGAGAGTGAACAGCCAACCCACAGAATGGGAGAAAATTTTTGCAATCTATCCATCTGACAAAGAGCTAATATCCAGAATCTACAAATAATGTAAACAAATTTATAAGAAAAAAAAAAGAATCCCATCGAAAAGTAGTTGAAGGATATGAGCAGATACTTCTCAAAAGAAGACATTTATGAGGCCAACAAACATATGAAAAAAATCTCATCATCACTGGTCATTAGAGAAATGCAAATCAAAACCACAATGAGATACCATCTCACACCAGTTAGAATGGCGAACATTAAGAAATCAGAAAACAACAGATGCTAGAGAGGATGTGGAGAAATAGGAATGCTTTTACACTGTTGGTGGGAGTGTAAATTAGTTCAACCATTGTGGAAGACAGTGTGCTGATTCCTCAATGATCTAGAACTAGAAATATCATTTGACCCAGCAATGCCATTACTGGGTATATACCCAAAGGATTATAAATCATTCTACTATAAAGACACATGCAGATGTATGTTTATTGCAGCACTGTTTACAATAATAAAGACTTGGAACCAGCCCAAATGCCCATCAGTGATAGACTGGATAAGAAAATGTGACACATATACACCATAGAATACTATGCAGCCATTAAAAAGGATGAGGTCATGTCCTTTGCAGGGACATGGATGAAGCTGAAAACCATCATTCTTAGCAAACTAACACAGAGACAGAAAACCAAACACTCCATGTTGTCACTTATAAGTGGGAGTTGGAAAATGAGAACACATGCACATAGGGAGGGGACATAACACACCCTGGCCTGTCAGGGGTTGAGGATAAGGGGAGGGACTGTATTAGAAGAAATGTAGATGACAGGTAATGGGTGCAGCAAACCACCATGGCACATGTATATCTATGTAACAAACCTGCACATTCTGCACATATATCCCAGAATTTAAAGTATAATAGAAAAATGTAAAAAAAAATTATGATTGACTTAAGATATAGATATTAAAGGTAAACAGAAAAATATAAATAATGTATCCTAATTTTCTCCTAATGAATGTTAAAACCCAATGTTTTCAGTGGTATTAGACAATTGCTTTAGAAAATTGGTCAATAGTTTTATATATGACTTATTTGAAACTACGTTTGTTACATTTCTTATTGTTGCTAAAATATTTCTCACTGTAATGAAAAAAATAAATTATGCCAATAAATACATACTAGCAAACAGGAATTCTCTTGAAGTCTTGATGTGAAACACAACACATACACAAGGTTGTAGAAAAAATAATTTTAAAAAGTATGTTTATTAAAATAAGAGATAAAGTCAATTTTTGATATAGTCTGTGATACTGATAGAAAAGACTTACACAATGTGTATTTTAAATATGAATAAAGCACATATCTTTATTCTATGAAATTAAAACCCTTATACGAAATGGAGACATGCCTTAATGACTGCAAATTTAAATCCATTCCTATGTTAAGACCTGAGTTATGAGGTTCTATCATGAATAGAAGAAAGTTTGCCAAAGTGGTTTCTCACACTTTCTCATGCTTGACAATGTAATGTTAAATATTCAAGAAAGTATTTCCAATGGCAACATATTTTAATTGATAACACTAACAAATTATTGTAGACATTTGAATTGTTTGATAATATTTGTAAATTGTATGTGTATGCTCATAACTTTGACAAACATCAGTTAATTTTGCACTGAAAGCTCATATTTCTGTGATGAAAGGAACCTGAGATTTTGGATATGAGTGGGGTTTGTAATAATAATTTGCTATGATATCTTGTACCTGTATGGTATGAACATATTTTGTAGTATTCTTTAAAAGCTCAATTATTATAATATGGTAGTCTGGATTGGATTCTGGAACAGAAAAAGACACTGGTAGAATACTTGTGACATCCAAAGAAAGTCTAGACTTTAGTTAATGATAATGTGTCAATATTTTAATAGCCAGAACACTTGTGATTGCTAATGTCTGATACTCAACTCAATGTACTAGGAAAATGGAGTAATTATTGACTTTATAGCAATGGGAAAACCAGATACGGTTTGGTACAAGTTTTCTTTCTTCTTTTATTTCTTTCTCTCTCCTTTACATATCTCTTTGATCCTTTAATTTTTATATTCTGAAAGAAATTGTCTGGATTTCATTAAGACTGCCATTGTCAGCTCCAACTTCAGTACTTCTCTTTTTAACATTCCAAGAAAAAAAAGAACATTTTCTTCCTACAATATCTATGTATTAATATTGCTAAGGTACTAAAACCTGTTTTGATTACTTAAAAGTCCTTAAAATGATAATAATCAAATGAAAGAATGTTCATTTTTGGCCATATTCATGTAAGCAAACTAGTACCAAGTTAAATTTGGTAGGAAAAAATATGTTTTCTTGGGAAAACCAAGTCGAAGCAAGGACATCACCAACACATCTGATCTCAAACATGAGATCTTGCACCCTGCTTCTGTAGTAGCCTATATATTACTCAATCAAATTATTCTGAATCATTACAGGTCTGCCTTCTTTACATTATTGGTGACTTAAGAAATAATGCATGATCATCTTTGTATCTCCATGTTTGCTACAAAACTACAAAAGTTTTGATGAACAGAAATACAAAGATAAATAAGTCAATCTGAGGCAAGTAAGGGAAATTTGGAGTTAGGCATGTGATATGGTGATGCTCATTTTTACTTAAAATACGTGATGCTCAGTTTTTGTCTTATTTCCTGGATGCTAGATTTTTTCTATATTTAAAAAATGATTTTAAAGGTACTTTCCAACAAATATAAGTTCTAAAGTAATTGGGCTCTATATTAATTTTTTTAGAGATAACACTATAGGAAAACTTTCATTTTACCCATTTTTATCACCTTCTTCACACATGCACACACACATGCACACACACACACACATACACACAGTCTTTGTCTGTCACCAAATAATTATTTAGCCTGCTATTGTTTTTTAAATTTACTTATTTATTAATTTTTTTAGATTTGGGGTACAAGTGCAGGATGTGTAGTTTTGTTACATAGCTAAACGTGTGCCATGATAGTTTGCTGCACCTGTAAACCCACCGTGGAGGCATTAACCCAGCATGCATCAGCTCTTTCCCTAATCCTCTGCCACCACCAGCCTCCCCTGACAGGCACCAGTAAGAGTTGTTCCCTTCCATTTGTCCATGTGTTCTCATTGTTCAATTTCCACTTATAAGTGAGAACATATGGTGTTTGGCTTTCTCTTCCTGCATTAGTAAGCTGAGGATAATGGCTTCCAGCTTCATCCATGTCCCTGCAAAAGAAATGATCTCATTCCTCTTTACGGTTGCATAGTATCCTGTGGTGTATATATACCACATTTTCTTTAGCCAGTCTATTATTGACTGATTGGGATGGTTCCTTGTCTTTGCTATTGGGAATAGTGCTTCAGTGAACATATGCATGCAGGTATCTTTGTAATAGAATAATTTATATTACTTTGGGTACATACTCAGTAATGAGATTGTTGGGCCAAATGGTATTCCCAGTTCTAAGTCTTTGAGGAATCACCACACTGTCTTCCACAATGGTTGAACTAATATACATTCCCACCAACAGTGTAAGTGTCCCTGTTTCTCTGCAACCTCACCAGCATCTGTTGTTTCCTGACTTTTTAATAATCATCATTCTGACTGGCGTGAGATGGTATCTCATTGTGGTTTTGATTTGCATTTCTCTAATGATCAGTGATGTTGAGCTATTTTTCATATGTTTGTTGGCCACACGTATGTCTTCTTTTGAGAAGTGTCTGTTAATATCCTTTGCCCACTTTTTAATGTTTTTCTTTCTTGTAAATTTGTTTAAGTTCCTCTCTACTCTTATGTTTTCAGTGTTGGAGCAAACTGCACCTGCTCCTGAGGTCACCAGAGATTCTGTGGAATCTTTGGAAAAATACCACAAGGGATAAATTCCAAGGTCTCCACGATCCCACACTCAGTGCTTTCTTGTTATTCCTTTACTTCCTCAATGGCCTGACAATCAGGTTGACCACATCTCAGCAGACATATGTTTTTAAGAGCCTAAAACATGTATTGCTAATTTTAGTAACATCATTTCTCTTTTAAGCCCTCTAGATCATTTTTGTTAATGAAATTTTGCAAGGTAGAGGTGGTAAGGGTAAGTTTCATTTTGGTTTAAATTCATGCTGTTTTCCTCTTAGGCTGTTTTGCTACTAAAAAAAAGAAGCATTCATCCTCCTTGATGGTTCATATCTGCACAGTGTCTATGGTTGAGGAGAAAATAAGTGAAAAAAGGGAAAAATATAGACATGATAATCATCGAGGCACATGTGCATACATAAAGCAGCTAATTCTTTTATGAAACTTGTGATAGCTACTATTTATCAATGTGCTAATCACAAGAAAAAACTCATCTGTTTTATCTTGGTGTCACCATATCCAGAATTCAAAGGCAGAAAAGGGAAGATTTATAGTTAGGAAAAAAAATAATATGAGAGGAGCAGTGACAGAGAACATATACCTCTTATAGAGGATGGCCAATGTGATTTATATGATAATCAAAAGGAATGTGTGTCAGTTTATTGAATGTTATCTACAAAAATTCCGTGTTGACATCTTTGACAACCCAAAGAGTGTGAATTTCAAACACTGTGCTAATGACTTTGGTGACACACACTATAATAGTTTAGCTAACAAAACTGAAAGTCCAGTTGATATTTGTAAAGAGAATTTTTATTGGCATTTGGGAAATCAAAGTATTCTATTTAAATATATCTGAAAGCTGAGATGTGAAAAGGAAAATATCAGTAGTTGTTAACAGCATAACTTTTGAATCAGAATCATTAACCAAATAGATTTCTGAAAGAACTGTGGATAGAGGCTGTTGCAATAGCACATCAGTTCACATGGGTGTTTAGATTAAAGAAATGACTAGAAAAGAGAGATTGATGATTGAAGGTTCAAGCTCAAAAATATTGACTTTAAACTTTCAAGTAAATGAACACTAATGGGAAGACATAGGGAAAGAACCCTTTATGAGATCCAAATTCTTAGCACATTCTTTCTCTTAGTGAAGTTGAACTGAACTCTGAGCTCATATTGAATCCCCAGGAGCTTCAAGTGGGTTCAGATGAGCCCAATGGGGGGGAAAAGCAAGATCTGATCATGTCCTTTAATGCTTTCAGTGTTCAATGTCTCAGAAGTCAGTGGGAATGCTCAATGTGAAGAAACTTTGTGAGAGCAATGAATAAGGAGAGGCATCTGTCCCTTTTTTACCCTATGTGGCAGAACAAACCCCCATTTAATGAATGAGCTAATTTATCATTTAGAGTTCATTATTAGAAACCATTGTGTAAGCAGATTATTAGTAATGTAAAGGCTGTAACTTTTAGATAACCCCTCAAAGTGCTCATTTTTAAACCCTGTTTTGAAATAGATGAACCCAGTTATAAAACCAAATTGTTCAACTTCTAGTTTTGAGATTGTGTACCTTACCAACTCTGACCTCAGTGCAGTTCTCTATAAAATAAGAATCTTAGTACCTATTTCATAAGTGATAAGTGAGTACCAAATGTAATAACATACTATAGTGCCTACATTGGTATCTGAAATGGACACAAAACAAAAGCTAGGTGCTTTCCTGCTTTGATTCTACTGGACATTTCTGATACCAACAAGACTAAAATGTGACTCCTTCTTAACATCAGATGGATAAAATTATTTTGATAACTAATTTTAAATCAAATAGCCAAATAGTGACTATATTGGTAAGATTTTCAGAAAAATAAAATGGAGCTATCTTAGAACATAGCTTAATATTACTAAAATTTGTCAGTGTGCTCATGTGCAGACATCTTAGGAAACATTCCAGGAACTGATATTTCATTTTTCAACATTTAAACTCCTTTATCTCGATATTTTTGAGGACTTATAGTCAAATAACTATGCATTAATTCACATGATGACTATCAATTAATACTTTTGATGGTTGAAATAGATGATGATACCCTGTTAGTCTAGCTTATTTAGAAATTGGCACTGAAGAAAATTTTATAGTGCTGACATCATATTGATAATATTAAAAACCAGGACAGTAATGGTGATGAGAATGAAAACTGAGTCAAGGAAAGCTATGAAGCTGAGAGCTTCAAGAAGACACAGCCATTCCATTACTGAATGTGCTTATGTGGTCTGCAGAAATTTACCTCAAAAGACTACAAGAAAAACGCACCATAGAGTGATCCAGAAAAGAGATAAATGTGCAGGAATCTACCTACATGGCTCTATCCCACCTGCCAATAACTACTGGCCAAGGTTTGCTCAGTTGTGTCATATTCCCTTTGGTCACCACTCATGACGACTTGTGGACTTATGTGTAAGTATAAAAAGTAAAACGATCGGTCAGGTGCGGTGGCTCACGCCTATAATCCCAGCAATTTGGGAGGCCAATGCTGGCGGATCATGAGGTCAAGAGATGGAGACCATCCTGGCCAACATAGTGAAATCCCGTCTCTACTGAAATACAAAAATGAGCTGGGCGTGGTGGCACGCACCTGTAATCCCAGCTACTCAGGAGGCTGAGGCAGGAGAATTGCCTGAACCCAGGAGGCGAAGGTTGCAGTGAGTGGAGATCGCACCACTGCACTCTAGCCTGGCACCTGGCGACAGAGTAAGACTCTCTCAAATAAAAAAGGAAAATGATAGAACAACAACAAAAAAAAGGCAGTTAAATATCTATTGATACAACTTGACACTGGAAGCCCAGAGTTTGAACTTACACTTACCTACCTGAGGAAACTCAGAGTGGCATTCACAGGTCACCAAAATTTCTCAGTTTTAATGCCCTTTGTCAGAAATCTCATGGTGCCCCTATGCCAAAAGAAATACATAAGAATTCGGATTACTGAATAGTTAGGCTGAAATACCTAGTAAGTACTGTATTTTTGTCCTAAGGACTTGATGGCCTTTTTTAAAAAAATGCATATGAATTGAAAGAAGATATAACATTTCTATTTCATTCTTAAGTAACCACAATGAACTACTAATGGGATTTGTGCACCCATTAAATAAGGTACAATTTTCAAACCTTGAAATTTATATCACCAACCTCATTTCCTATTTCCTATTTATTTTTGTGGCACTCATGTAAAGATATGATATCATAAAAAATATATAATCTAATATTTAAAATGTGAACCACCTTGGAAGTATAGTTTGCAGGATGTCTGAGAGACACTGTGTATTGCTTAAAAATGTGACATGCCCTTCAGAACTTCTGGGTACCCTGGCACATAAGAAACTTGGGTGTCAGAAAAGGCAAAGGAAGTGGGTAGTGCTTTATGAAATAGGGTTTGGATGAAGGAATGAGAAGCAGTTTAAAGGCCCTATGTCCTATCAGAATCTTTTACACATTTTTAAAACAAAACTCAGAAATATCAGGTAACCAAATAGCCAACTGTATAACATTGTAGAATATTGTCTTAGCTCTAGATTCTTAATCTTTGAGGAAAATCTTGATTCTTGGAGGATATCTCAAAATCTGAGTTTGCTAATGTATAAAATGAAACTAGAAACTACTAGTTTCTACTTATGACTCTCCTTCATCAATTCTCTGAGAATATTAAATGAGCTTTTTATTTAAAACATTTCGCACATTACTTGTGTCATAGCAATTGCTCGTTGACTGCTGTCCTGCTGTCTATGGTGAAATCCCAAATAACCAAGGGATCTGATCAATTTCAAACTCCAACCACCAATATCATCATATCTTAAGTCCTCTCCTTTGATTTTGGGTCACTCTTACCTGGAAATAGAGAGAAAGGTTTTCCTAGGTAAGAAGATAAGAACATATTCTTGGGGTTTAAGAGTTTTCCCAACATCTAAAGCAATTTGACGACAGTTTTGGTGAAAAACAATTTTAAGTTTTCTAGAAAAACCTAACTGTTTCAAACTACACATAATAGAAAAGGTGCAGCAAAGAACAGACATGGTCCAGTCTGCTCTTTGTCAGAATATCCAGAATTCAAAGGCAGAAAAGGGAAGATGTATAGTTACAAAAAAAAAATATGAGAGAGGAGCAGTGACAGAGAGCATATACCTCTTACAGAAGATGGTCAATGTGATTTATGTGATAATCAAAAGCAATGTGTGTCAGTTTATTGAATGTTATCTAGGAAGATATCAAACTGCTATTCCATATTCGGTTGAAAATTACAGATAAATCAGAATCCTTGTGATATTTGCCTATGAAGTTTTTCTCCCATGTTTGCTTCACTCTGTATACATAAGATGCAGCCACTTCTCATGCTTTTGATTCTATATGTATGTTAGATAAACCTTCACCCTTGGATTGTGGGTGTTGCTGCTTCCTGTCTTCTTGCATGGGCCATACATTGTCAATTTTAACTCCCAGATTATAAGCTAGGGCACTCTTTTCTTTTCTTTTGTCTAGTGCCCCAGTCTTAGATCATCCTACTCCCAATCAGAGTTGTTCATTTGAAAGATATGACAACATTCCACAATTACATTAAATGCACAGTGATGGGCCAAAAGTGCTAGATATCACCATATAATTTCATATTTAAAAAAAATAGGTCAACAGTTCAAAGTTCATTTCAATTCAACAAGTCTGTCAAATACTCAGATATGCTCAATAAAAGAAAACAAGAATGGATGCTAATCAATTAAAGCAAGTACTTTGCATCCATTAATTAGTTGAAAGACAAAATACTCAGAATCTGTTGCATTAAGAAGTTGTTTTATATTCACTAAGTCAATAATTGCCTCATCCCACTCTTTTAAAATGAGAACTTTGTATTAGTCTCTTCTCGCACTTCTATAAAGAAATACCTGAAACTGAGTAGTTTATAAAGAAAGGAGGTTTAATTGACTTCAAGTTCTCCAGGCTGTACAGGCTTCTGATTCTGGAGAGGCCTCAGCAAACTTACAATAATGGTGGGAGGCATAGACGAAGCAGGTACATCTTACGTGGCTGGCATAGGAAGAAGAGAGAGATGAGGGAGGTGCCACACACTTTTAAACAGCCAGATCTTATGAGAACTTACTATCATGAGAACAGCAAGGAGGAAATCCACCCTTATGATCCAATCATCTCCCACCAGGCCCCTCCTCCAACACTGGGGATTACAATTCAACATGAGATTTGGGTAGGAACAGAAATGCAAACCATATCAAATAGACTTTAAAAGATGATTAGTGGACTTCTAGGCCCTGCTTTTGCATGTAAGGAGCTTGAAACTCACCACTCCATCCCTAAATAAGTAAATGTTGAACAAATTGAAAAATCAACTGCTCTTCTCAGATCTGTGAGAGAATTCAGGTCAAGTGGAAAACCACTCCCCTATAAATGAAAGAGATAGATAGATAAGGAGAATTTCTATTTACTGATACAGAAACCCAGGAGCTGAAACTTCCGAGGGAACCAATGCCAGTGTAGAAAAGATGAAACTATAATTGATGCATTACTGGGGTCTCCGTGTGGGAAATTCTGAGCATTAAAACCTTCAGAGGAATCTCCACACTTTTGTGAAACGTATGTCCAGGAGCTCAATTAGGTTCCCATAATAAATATTGAAGAAAAAATCCCTTGTGCTTCTAGCAGAGGAAGAAGAAAGTAAACTATTTTGACACAAGCCAGATCACTCTGTTCCTCTTGATAAGGTCTGCCCTCAAGAGAAACTAATTTACCAGAGTCCACCGTGCTGGGATTATATCAGATTCTAACTGGCTTGGTGGAAGGGAAACTCCCAACTCAAGTTCACACTAGTCATCTTGTCCAACTGATAGTGTTTGGGTGTTTGTCCTTCCAAATCTCAAGTTGAAATGTAATCCACAATGTTAGAGGTCAGTCCTGATGCGAGGTGTTTGGGTAATGGGGGTGAATGTTTCATGAATGGTTTGGTGCCCTCCCTGCAGTATTGAGGTCATTTGAGAGCTGGTTGTTTTAAACAGCCTGACACTTCTGCCTCTCTCTCTTGCTCCCACTCTCTCCATGTGTCACATTGGCTTTCTCTCATCCTCTACCATGATTCTAAGCTTTCGAAGGCCCTCACCAAAAGCCAATGCCAGCACCATATTTCTTGTACAGCCTGTAGAACTGTAAGCCAAAATAAATCTTTTTTCTTTATAAATTACCAAATCTCAGGATTTTCTTTATAACAATGCTCATGAACTAGCACAGCACCTAAGGGGCAGAAGTGGAGAGTGAGAAACACATAAAAAATTCACCGTATAGAAGAAAAGGCTCAGTAAAAAGATGGGCACCTTAAAATAGTTCTACAGAATCTATATATTCCATATTCATGAATGGGAAAATGCAACATTGTTAATACATCAGTTTTTCCCAACTTGATTTTTAGGTTCAATGGAGTCCAAATCAACATTGGAGTAGCTATGTTTTTGGACATTAGAGTGAGCATAACATTTTCATGGAGAAGCAAAAAACATAGGGTCAAAAGATATTGAAAGAGAAGAGCAAAATTGGAGAACTGAGCCAGCTAGATTTTAAGACTTACTTTAAGTTACAATAGTCAATACTGTATGGTAGTGGAAAAAGAATAGACACATAGATAAATGGAACGTAATAGAGATGAGAAATATATCTACAAAAATATTGTTAGCTCATCTGTCACAAAGGAACAAATGTGACACAATGGACAAAAGATAAACTTTTCAAGAGATGCTGCTGGAACACCTAGACATCTACCTTAAAAATATATATCAAGACATAGATCCAAGACCCTTCACAAGCATACTCACACAAATCTCAAGATGCATTACAAACATAATTGTAGAATGCAAAACTGCAATAGTTCTAGGAAATACAGGAGAAAATCCAAATGTCTTTTGGCTTGATGATGACTTAAAAATACATATAATTAGAACTTGTATTTTAGATGCAGGGGATATATGTGCAGTCATGTTACATGGGCATAATGCATGATGCTGAGGTTTGTGGTATAATTGATACTGTCACACAAATAGTGAGCACAGGACCCAATAATTAGTTATCCAACATTTTCCCACCTCTCTCCCTTCACCCTCTTGTATGCCCCAGTGTCTATTGTTGCCATATCTATGTCTATGAGTACCCAATATTTAGCTGTCATTTATCAGTGAGCACATGCAGTATTTGGTTTTCTGTTCCTGTGTTAATTCACTTTGGATAATGGTCTCCAGATGCATTGATATTGCTGCAAAGGACTTGTTTTCTTTCTTTTTATGGCTCTATATTATTCCGTGGTGTATATGTATCACATTTTGTTTATCCTATCTACAGTTGATGGGCACCTGGGTTGATTCTACCTCTTTGTTATTGTGATAAGTGCTATAATCAACATATAAGTACATTTGTCTTTTTGATAGAATGATTTATTTTCTTTTGGATATATACTCAGTAATGGGATTGCTGGGTCAAATGTTACGTCTCTTTTATGTTCTTTCACGATTGATGAAAGCAGTAATTGATAAGCTGAGCTTTATTAAAATTAAAAGTTTCTGCACTGTGAGTCACCAGGAAGAGAATAAAAAGACAAACCAAATACAGGGAGAATACATTTGCAAAAGATACATCTGATAACAGACTGTTGTAAAAACAAAGAACTCTTAAAATTAAACAGTAAGAAAACAACTCAAATAAACAGTTGGTCAAAACCTGAACAAACACCTTAGCACAGAAGACATGGTCATGATAAACATAGAAAAAGATCATTCACATCATACATCATCAAGGACATGTAAATCTAAACAACACTGAGCTTTCGCTACATATCTGACAACAACAAATGCTGATGAGGATGTGGAGCAACAGGAACTTTCATTTCTTGACAGTGGGAATACAAACTATTACAGCCACCTTGGAGATACTTTGAGAGTTCCTTATAAAACTAACCATATTCTTAACAGATAATCTAGCAACTGAGCTCCTTGATACTTACCCAGAGAAGTTGAAAACATGCCTATACGAAAATATGAAAATCGATGTCTTTATTTTATATGGTTTATTCATAATTTCCACAACTTGAAAGCACCTAAGATGTGTTTCACTAGGTGAATGGATTAATAAGCTCTGGTATATCCAGAGAAGGGAATATTATTCTCTACTAAAAAGAAGTGAGTTATCAACCCATAAAAATACATGGAGGAGTTTGATGTCTGGTAGTGTGATGCCTCCTGCTTTGTTCTTTTTGCTTAGAATTGACTTGGCTATGCGGGCTCTCTTTTGGTTCCATATGAAGTTTAAGGTGGTTTTTTCCAGTTCTGTGAAGAAGGTCATTGGTAGCTTGATGGGGATAGCATTGAATCTGTATATTACTTTGGGCAGTATGGCCATTTTCACGATATTAATTCTTCCTAACCATGAACATGGAATGTTTCTCCATCTGTTTGTGTCCTCTCTTATTTCGTTGAGCAGTGATTTGTAGTTCTCCTTGAAGAGGTCTACAGTAATCAAAACAGCATGGTACTGGTACCAAAACAGAGATATAGACCAATGGAACAGAACAGAGGCCTCGGAGGCAACACAACATATCTACAACCACCTGATCTTTGACAAACCTGACAAAAACAAGCAATGGGGAAAGGATTTCCTGTTCAATAAGTGGTGTTGGGAAAACTGGCTAGCCATATGCAGAAAGCAGAAAATGGACCCCTTCCTGACACCTTACACTAAAATTGACTCCAGATGGATTAAAGACTTAAACATAAGACCTAACACCATAAAAACACTAGAAGGAAACCTAGGCAAAACCATTCAGGACATAGGCGTAGGCAAGGACTTCATGACCAAAACACCAAAAGCATTGGCAACAAAAGCCAAAATAGACAAATGGGACCTAATCAAACTCCACAGCTTCTGCACGGCAAAAGAAACAGTCAATAGAGTGAATCGGCAACCAACAGAATGGGAAAAAATTTTTGCAGCCTACCCATCTGACAAAGGGCTGATATCCAGAATTTACAACGAGCTAAAAAAGATTTACAAGAAAAAAACAAACAAGCCCATTCAAAAGTGGGCGAAGGACATGAACAGATACTTTACAAAAGAAGACATACATGAGGCCAACAAGCATATGAAAAAATGCTCATCATCACTGGCCATTAGAGAAATGCAAATCAAAACTACATTGAGATACCATCTCACACCAGTTAGAATGGCAATCATTAAAAAATCTGGAGACAACAGATGCTGGAGAGGATGTGGAGAAATAGGAACACTTTTACACTGTTGGTGGGAGTGTAAATTAGTTCAACCATTGTGGAAAACAGTGTGGCGATTCCTCAAGGACCTAGAAATAGAAATTCCATTTGACCCAGCAATCCCATTACTGGGCATATATCCAAAGGATTATAAATCGTTCTACTATAAGGACACATGCACACGAATGTTCATTGCAGCACAGTTTACAATAGCAAAGACCTGGAACCAACCCAAATGCCCATCGATGATAGACTGGACAGGAAAAATGTGGCACATATACACCATGGAATATTATGCAGCCATTAAAAACGATGAGTTCGCGTCCTTTGTAGGGACATGGATGAACCTGGAAACCATCATTCTCAGCAAACTGACACAAGAACACAAAATCAAACACCACATGTTCTCACTCATAGACGGGTGTTGAACAAGGAGAACACATGGACACAGGGAGGGGAGCACTATACATGGGGGTCTGTTGTGGGGGAGTGGGGTGACAGCGGGGGGGTGGGGAATTGGGGAGGGATAGCATGGGGAGAAATGCCAGATATGGGTGAAGGGGAGGAAGGCAGCAAATCACACTGCCACGTATGCACCTAAGCAACAACCTTGCATGTTTTTCACATGTACCCCAAAACCTAAAATGCAATTAAAAAAAAAAAAAAAAAAAAAAAAAAATTAAAAAAAAAAAAAAAAAAAATACATGGAGGAAATTTAAATGCATATTACTAAGTAAAATAAACCAGTCTGAAAAGCCTATATATTGTATGATTCAACTATATGACATTTTGTAAAAGACAAATATAGAGACAGTAAAAAGATTAGTGGTTGTCAGCGGTTGATGGGAAGGAGGGATAAAGGAGGAGAGAAAGAAAGAGTGAGAAAGAGATCATCTAAGTTGGTGAAGCTCTTTCTTGATGAAGCTCATTAAAAATGTTTTCCAGGTGACAACTCATGGCAGTTCAAACAGGAGCTGACATGGAACCAGAAGTAGCCTGGCTATGTATGTGGAAACTCACTGATAGTGAAACTTGCATCATTGGCAGGTGACTCGGCCCATGTATTTCTCTGGAAATACTAAAATCAAATATTTTCTTCAATGTTGGGATCACAGGTTAATTTCTTGAAAATGTTCTTGGTTCTTTGTCGGAAATGCATTTTTATTCTTCTGGTCTTGATCTATTCCCAATAGTCTTATTCTAAGAAGTCCTCTCACAGAAGCAAAATGAATTGTAGGCAGATTTGTCATATTTATATATTTGCTTTAGTCCTCTAATATATTACACATTCCATTCAACTTTCAGTGTGGTGGGTTACAAATTTGTCTTTCTCACTACACTACTAAGTCTCTTTTGGGCAGGGGCCATTAATTTTTTTCTTTCTTCTTGCATTTCAGGACAACTCAGTGTCAAAAAATATTTTTATTCTATTTGTTTGATGTATAACAGTTTACAAAGTGTTTACATGCACATGAAGTGTTTGGCATTTTCTATTTTATAATACAGTCAGTGGAATATGTGCCACTATTTGCATTTTATTAATTGTATAAGTGTGACTCATGTGAACCTTTCATAAATATACTGGAAGGGCTGTGATTCAAACTCATCTTTCGGGAAACCAAATCCGGTGTATATTTTGTTAGACTGTGTTTATCGCAGCACCCGTGGTCCCCGCAGTACAACATTACATATGCCCTTAAATATATTCAAATATATGCAGTGGTAATTTAAAGGAATCCTTAAAGTATTTATCTGAGAAAAAAATGAGTATAATGTTTTTGAAGAAGAGACGAGGTCTTTAGACATGAATCCACAATAATAACAAAGAAAACACTGACAAGAGGGTGAAACTGCCCTAGGTTTTCCAGTGTTCACTTTTTCTGGTTTAATTACACATGAAATATGCAAATCACAACTTTCTGAATGTACACAGATTTCACAAACAAACACAAGTGCATTTTCAAGAGCGACGTTAATTTTCCTTCTTTTCATCCTAATTGACAACATTTGTAGAAGGAGCACAGTTTGAACAGTAAAAAAAAAAAAGCCAGGAAAATTAAATACAGAGACATTCTGAACTGCATAATATGTCTCCTCTTTCATTAAGAGAATGAAATATTGTCAATGCCCTTTATAGTTCTAATTAAGTATGTCAGTATAATACTTAATTGAGAGAAATATGCAAATTAGTTTCTTTTTAAGGCCAAAGCTAAATAAACATAGCATTCTGCAAGTATCCCTCTCATTATGTATAGATGCAGAAGTCTTGTGCAGATTAAGTTATTGCAGACAGTATTTTTACTTAGAAATTTGTCCCAAACATTTTCATGCTTAGTTATCTATATTAAAAATACTAGCAAATGTGAGTCTTAACCATATTTAAATGTTAATGTGACTTCAAAGAAGCTATTGATTGTGAAGTAGTAGGTTTTGATTGAGTTGATTGTTTTTAAAAAACTGTTTGTATTTTACTTGTGATGCAGAAGTTATAGCAACAAACTTTTGATTTTGTACAGTCATTATTTCCACTCTTGTGGATAAGCTCAACAAAGGTCATATCTCAAACCAAAAAAAATGCTAGCAAATTTGATTTTTTTTTTTCAATATCAGCATGTAATATCTCTTGGAGAAATGCAGTGCTCTTCTTTTTTTTTTGAGACGGAGTCTTGCTCTGTTGCCAGGCTGGAGCACAGTGGCTACAGTCTCAGCTCACTGAAACCTCGGCCTCTGGGTTCAAGCAATTCTTCAGCCTCACCCTCCCAAGTAGCTAGGACTACAGGCACGTGCCAAATGCCCGGCTAATTTTTGTATTTTTAATAGAGATGGGGTTTCACCATGTTGGCCAGGATGGTCTCGATCTCTTGACCTTGTGATCTACCCGCCTCGGCCTCCCAAAGTGCTGGGATTACAGGCACAGTGCTCTTCTTAAAGGAAACTAATATGACTAATATCAATGGCCAGCACATTCACTGTCTGTGGTCTAGACACTTTTGTCTATGAGGACTAGAGCCAACTGCTCTACCATCTCTACTTCAGTGCCAATCCAATCTATCATTTTGATTTAATTTTGGGAGAATTAATGTATCATTCTGTCTAGATACTAACAATAAGCAGACATGTGAGATACTGAAAAACTAGGAGGGCTAGGAAGAACCTACTTAAACCACTCCTTTTGGTTACCGTATCCAAGTCATCACAGGCAGATAAATACATATCACAAATGCTAATGTATTTTTCTGCTTGCTCTCAGATATCTTAACACCTTATAGTTCACCTGAGCTGTATTACTAACTCCCTTGAATATCCTATTTCTCTGACTTTATCCTTTATACAAGTGATAGTCTTTTATGGTGACGTCCTTTTCCTCCTCTGCATCTTGAAATTTTAATCATCTTTTTCAGTAATTTAAATTTTTTTTCTGTGAAGTTTTCCCTGATATTTTTAGGGATCATTTGTTGCTCACTCTTTATGACATTACCTCTTTACACATTCATTGGTGTTATCAGTTATTATAATACATTGCCATTAATTTGTTTTGTAGTGCTGTCCTCAACCCCTCCACATCTGCCCCCAAATTGTGATTTCTTTATCACTCTAAACCTTTTGTTATTCATCTTTTATGGCCCATTCCCCCAATCCCTTTGAAACTTAATAGGCATATTATAGATGTTAGCAATTTAAAGTTCCTTTGTGTGACACCTTTATTGCTAAGTGTCTAAGACATATTATTGATACAGATTGCATTAGGTATTGTTTTGAGGACATATTTAAATATTCATTGAACAATATATTCAGCAGGAATAAAGTGATTCTGTAATTACGCAAATGACTAAAGAAATGTGTTTTTGACCTTACATTTTTAAAATTGTTGATGACAAGTTTAAACATTACCATAGTTGCCCAGCCTTTTTCTCATCAGTGAAGATCATCCTGAAATGTGTGTCCTATATGAATTTAACAAGGGTTAACTGAATGAGAAATAGAAATTATTTACCCTCTGATTACAAAATGATATGGCTCTCTGTTTATAACCTCATAAAATGAACGCTTTCATTAATAGTGAATGTTAGTCATTATGTATGGATTTTTATTTATTTCGGCTTGTCTTCATTAGGGATACTTATTCCATTATTTTCAGCCTGGGATAGAAACACTAATTTCTGGAATGCATTCAGTTTCTTAAATTTGGCAGGGGCTTGCTCACCTGTGTATCCCAGGACATGCATTTTCTCAGCCTTAATTATCGTATTAGTCCATTCTCTCACAATGCTATAAAGAATCGCCTGATACTGGATAATTTAATAAAGAAAAGAAGTTTAATTGACTCATAGTTCTGCATGGCTGGGGAGGCCTCAGAAAACTTACAATCATGGCAGAAGTGACATCTTCACAGGGGAAGCAAACCTGGACCTTCTTACATGGCGACAGGAGAGAGAAGAGTCCCGAGCAAGGGGGAAAGAGTCCCTTATAAGACAATCAGATCTCATGAGAACGCACTTACTATCATGAGAACAGCATGGGGAAAGTGTCACCCATGATCCGATTACCTCCACCTGGTCCCACTTTGACACTTGGAGGTTATGAAGATTGTAGGGATTATAATCTTCACAATGCGAACTGGGTGGTGACATAGAGTCTAACCATATCAGTTATTTTCTCCGCCCTTCCTCATTGCATCTTTCCTTCTCTACCAAGGCATCATCACCATCACCCTTCTTTTATGAATCTTCTCTGACTGCCCCTAATATTAAAATAAACACCCTCATCTATGCTTCAATAATACAATACCTACTCCTTCTTTTTACTCATTTGTTAATCCTTTCATTGAATAATTGTTCACTGAGCACCTCCTTTATGTTTGGAACTGAGGGTATAATTGGAAGTAGTAACACCCATGATGTCTTTTCTCCTAAAGTTCAGTCTGGTTTAAGAATTCCTCCTGCATCAGACATTTCAAACATATTAAATGCATATATGTTTGTCTCCTTATTAGATTCTGAATACTCATCTGGGACAGGAGCTGCATATTTTATTATAAAATGCGATCTTGGCTCACAGGCGATCCTCCTGCCTCAGCCTCCTGAGTAACTGGGACTACAGGCACGTGCCACTACACCTGGCTAATTTTTGTATTTTAGTAGAGACTGAGTTTCACCATGTTGTCCAGGATGGTCTTGATCGATTGACCTCGTGATCCACCCACCACAGCCTCCCAAAATGCTGGGATTACAGGCATGAACCACCCTGCCTGGTCAAGTTGGAAATACTTTAAGTGTTCTGGCAATGCAGTGTTCTGCATAACATAACATTGAAGCTCACTAAATGTTCTTTCATCAGTTAAAGGCCACTATGAATTCACCTCTAGGCCATAATACATATGAATGAGTGTAATAATTAGATAAAGCCGTTTTGTGTCACTATTTCTGTTTACTGGGTCTGTCCCATTGAGTATTTAATCACATCTTAGTTCTAATGACATCAGCTCCATGAATGAAGCTTCTCTGTTCAGTTTCAAGGCATGATCATTCACAGGAACACTATGGATCAGGGAGCATATATATCACTACAGCTTCCAATATCTTGGTACATGTTCTTAACACACATTCCCATAATTTCTCTCTTGCCCCAGTAATTAATAATAAGATTATCAAAAGCCATTACTTCAATATTTGAAGGATATTAAAGATGCCTCCCAATACCTACTTAATGGGCAGAGGTGATGCTATGTTTGTTTTGATGGGGAGGTTTATTCTGTCAATTATAATGAGAGCTCAGCAAACATGTTGGCCTGTTACTGGCATATGAGATAAAAACCTTCCGAGGAAAAGAAGTCCCTATGGCACACTGGTCTAGTCTCTAATCAAGTGGACACCAAAATGCTTGACACTTGAGAGAAGAGGCATACATAAGTTAATTGCAAGAAGACATGACAATATTTTTTTGTTGGACTGAAAATTTTAAATCTGATACAACTATAAGCTCATGTATTTTGCAAGCAACTAAGTAATTACAACCATCTCTCACTTATTATTTTTACTCTATCTTCTTAATATAATAGCACTTTAGAATAATTTATATCTACTATTACAATTAACAAAAAGTTTCCAGTTCCCAGGTGACCTAAAAGTAAGCAATACTTGTGTAACCTAAAATAAGTAAAGGATAAAGGATGCATTTTTTCACTATTTTATATATGAAAAAAGCTAACCTAACACAAGGGTAATAGAGGCATACATGGTGGATAATATGCTGCAGTAGACAACAGATTGGCAGACCCAACTTCCATTCTCTAAACATGTTATCCTGTGTCTACCTCCACTTAAAAGGATGGAAAAATTTTATACACATAGTCCAACCCTGTCTGCAGCAGAGGTGACTAGTGATACATTTTCCTAGTATTATGGTTACCAGCATGGATTCCGAAAGCAAATGCTTGAGTTTAAATCGTGTCTCTTCTGTTTACCAGCTGTGTGATTTGGGGCACAGAATGACTTCACTGTATCTCAGTTCCTTCTCCTGTTGAATAGTAATAATCTGAATAGCTACCTCTTAGATATGTAAATGAATTATTATATGTGAAGTACTTAGAAAAATACCTGGCATGTAATAAATACTATAAAGGGAAAATCCATTATTATTACTTTTTTTGCTGTTGTGAATGTTGTCAAAGAAGATGGAATTGGAAGTCAACTTTAACATGAGGAAAGCTTTAACATTGCTTACAAAATCAAAAGTTGTGGTTGGCACTACACCACCTTTCAAATAGCTACAGTGACGCTGGGATGGACATCTGTAGCTGTAACACGTATGATGGACTTCTTATAAAAACGTCAACATTGGAGTCAAGTTCAAGAGAATTGAAGAGAAGAAGAATTTGACATAAAGTTCTTACTGAACCCAAACCCATTATGTGCTTAAGACACTGTAATCAACTTATATGTCAACTAAAATTGAAAGCATTCTTTACTGACATGCTGATGGAGGAGTCCAAGAGCCAAGTCTCATTACCACCAGAATTATTAAAATGTGCTCTCCTTAACATTGCTTAAGGGATGGACCAACTTGGAGTTCAGGAGACCCCATTTCTATTCTCCAAACACCTATCCTGTGTCTATCTCAACTCAAAAGGCTGGAGAAATTTTATACACATAGCCCCACCCTGTCTGCAGCAGAGGTGATTGATGACGTATTTTTCTAGTGTCACTAAAAAGTTTCAAGTACAGCCTCTGGGAATCTTATAGCTCTTTGGGATCAAAAGAGTTTGTGGCATGTATAACAGTTATGCATTATCATATATTTTGACTATGACATTAGGGTAATTAGGGTAATTGTCTAGTTCTTACATGTTAAGAGATCATAATTTCTGAACCACTGATGATATTGCCAAGTTTAGAGACAAGTTTTTATTTTCTTACAGACTCTTTTATATTACCTGTGTCATTTCAGTTTTGCTGGTAAAATGTATAAAGTTGATACTCATGGTAGCTAGCCTTCAAGATTATGAATGCTTCACAGTATACATATCTTTGTACAATTTCTTCTCACATTGTATAAGATGTTGGGGTGTGTGACCAGTAGCATTCAGCAAAAGTGATAGTGTGCCACTTTCAAGATTAGTAGAAACTACACTAAGAGACTGGCACGCTTAGACTGCCTATGGAGTGGCTCACATGGCAAGGAACAGAGGTCCACAGCCAAAAGTCAGTGAGAAACTGACACCTGCCAACAACCACGTGAGTGAGCTTAGCAGATAATTATTCAGCTTCCGTCAAACCCAGAGATGACTGCAGCCTGAGCCAACAGCTTAACTATGACCTCGTGAGACACCCTAGACCAGGCTCCTCCTAGATTCTGACCCTTAGAAACCGTGTGATATGATGCATGTTGGTTGTTTTAAGCCATATATATTTTATATTTTATTTATTTAGCAACACATGAGAGTAGAAATGTCAAAAGAAAAAAAAAGTACGACAAATGTAAATTACCCAGGGCAAAAGCTGGTGCATATTCAGCATCCTATAAATCTGTGTCTCCTTTTTTTTTTAAAAACGCAAGACGGAACAAAACAAAACCCTGAAGTACAGTTTAGTAAGGGTACAAAACTACTTTTCTCAAATTTTAAATATATTCATGTCATTGTTTTTCTATTTTTAAGAATTATTTATTCTGTTAAAAAGATACCTTAATACTCACGTACTATATAAAATATATAGCCGTATTCTGAGGGCAATTTATTTTCATTCATATATATTGAATGTTAGGGACCTACTCAGGCAAAACATAGTTGTAGTTTAATCTAACAGTGATAAATTACTGGAGTGAATTCATGCAAACAGGGAAATTGAAATTAAATTCATCACACCAAAGAAAACACTTCCTACCCATGTAAATTAGCAGCTTTTCCACTAAAATCAATTTGTTTTGGTAAATTATGCAAAAACGCTCAAAGGGCTTAGGTAAGTAATTTATTATACTCTTGGCTGTTTTATAATGTTAGAAAATAAAACGTATTCACACAGTATTAGATGGTAGAAACTGAGAACTTTAGTGACAATTTTTGTTTATTGCAATTAATCCAACTTGACTGAACTGTCAGAACACCCACATTATGTGGGACATACAATACTTCTTGTACTGGTGAGTACTGGTGCTTGCTTAGAAGTTGGTGCATTTAAAATAAAACAAAAAAAACTTTTAAAAATTAACTGTGTTTTTAAAGTACCGATTAATTCCTATAACATATCATGGCAAAGGTCAGTAATTTCAACCAAATAATGCCGTGAATTTTGTAGTTATAAAATGGGAAATTACCTTCTTAAGCCTGCATGAGAATATAGTTTTGTACAGGGCTTTTGTAGAATTAGTAGTGTAATTAAACAAGAATGTCTTTGTTTGGCAGGAATTATATGTTGGGATATCACCAAATCTAATGTGCACCTTTAAATCATATGGGATTTTCAACTAATCTTTTTAGCAGTGGAGTAGAGATGTTGTATTTAATAATTTATCTCTCTCTTACCCTATGTCCAGTGGTTTAAGTCGTCTGCATCATTCTGCTTCACATATCTTTGTTACCCTCTATCCCACCATATAAAATCAGTTTTAGGAACATTATTTATTATCCAAACTATAGAAATAGTCATCTAATGGTCTCATACATCTCATTTTAATTGCTGCAAATTATTTCCCATCTGGTGGGCAAAAATGATCTTAGCACATATGAAGTTGGAATGTCACTGCATAAAATCATTTACTGGTTTCCTTTGCCCACACTACGAATACTAACCTTACAGACTATCACATAAGACCTTCTGCATCTTTACATTAAGCTATTCATATAGTATTTCTCCTTCTTCTAGGCTGTTCCTTCCTGATACATCAAATCTCTTGCCTATCCCAGAACATACCATCAATTTCCCAAAATATGTCATTATTACTACCCTGCCTATGAAAACGTGCCTTCTCTTTGTATGATGCCTCTCTTTTAAGATTAATAAAATGTAGATGAATTTAACCTTTTAATCTTAACATTTTTAGACCACTTTCATTTATATCACCTGTTTCTTTTCTCTTCTTGCTCACTAGAATGTAATCTCAAGTCTAACACTATACTTCTTTGGTTCAGCAGTAATTATATATGTGTGTGTGTGTGTGTGTGTGTGTGTGTGTGTTTGTAGCGATGTGTGTGCACACAGATATATATTTTAAATAGCATAAACTCTTTTCTACTAGCTGGTATCTTTTTCTTTATCTGGGCTTCTAATCTCCCTTACTTTATCTTTGATCACCAAGGTTTCCACATTCCATGTATCTGATTACTATTTATTTCTCACATTATTTGCAAGTTGAAAAGTTACTTTTTAAAATCTCTTGGAGAGACATTCAGCTAGCTAGCCAGATAGGTATAGATGCATATAGATAGAAACTTAGACAGATAGCTAGATAGACAGATAGATAATAGATGTCACATATTTATGATGGCATAATAAAAAATATAATTAGTATCTAGAAATTTACTGCTGGAACCATCTTAGCTCATTTGTATGTTAGGATCATTTGACCCATGTTATTTTGTACTTTGGAAAATAGATGGGGATAATCTATTCTTTGTAAATATGAGAAAGCAAACAGTTTTTTAAAATAATGACCACTTGGGAATAACCCCATGGTTTTTAATTATATTGGCATCCATTCTCTCAATGATCCTTAGGGAGAAATGGAGACTGAGCTAGGCAAAATTTCCTCCTTCTCTACCCTACCCCTGAATATCCAAGAAGTGATCATAAGTGAAGATGACCTACAGGCTCAAATCCATGGCTCCAAGCATCACATCCTGTGTTTATTCCATTCCATTAGGAAACCATCATCTAAATGTGAATTTGACTTTATTCCACATATGTACTTTTTAACAAGTCAATGAAATTTTGGCACATATAGTTTAATCATGCTACAATAAGGGATTCTTTCATTTCAAGAAATGAATTGGTACTTTCTTTTGTAATACAAATATTTCTTTTTTGATAATTAGAAAATTAAAACATATATTAATGTTGTATTTTGGGTATACAACATTTTACATACACAGCTTACATAACAAATCTAAAATATAAACATGAGAAGACTTCAAATTCAAACAACTTCGTGCTTGAAGTCAAGC
This sequence comes from Aotus nancymaae, assembly GCF_030222135.1. Classification (NCBI taxonomy): domain Eukaryota; kingdom Metazoa; phylum Chordata; class Mammalia; order Primates; family Aotidae; genus Aotus; species Aotus nancymaae. The sequence continues at coordinate 18,135,871 of NW_026988443.1, forward strand.
TTGATTTGAAATCAAGCACTCAGGAATTTTTGCTGTTGTATTTTTGTTGCTGTTGGTATTTATTTATTTTTGCTTTCAGTTGAATATACTGGGTAGTTATAACCTTTATTGTTTACTATATCATTTTTAATAGTTATTTTTAGAAATGTTTACAATCCAAACACATTTTTCCTTTCAGAATCACTACATCCAACATGTTAATCATAATAAATTGTGTCCTCAACAAAGTGAATATATATGTACAAAATGTGATTACTTCACATAAAAGTACATTTTAAGCATTTAAGGAAAAAATATGTTTTTTGTTTGTTTGTTTGTTTGTTTTTGAGATGCAGTCTCACTCTGTTTCCCAGGCTGGAGTGCAGTGGTGTGATCTCTGCTCACTGCAACCTCAGCCTCCTGGGTTCAAGTGATTCTCCTGCCTCAGTCTCCTGAGTAGCTGGGATTATAGGCATGTGCCACCATTCCTGGCTAATTTTTGTATTTTTAGTAGAGATGGGCTTTTACCATATTGGTTGGGCTGGTCTCAAACTCCTGACTTCGTGATCTGCCCACCTCGGCCTCCCAAAGTGTTGGGATTACAGATGTGAGCCACTGTGCCAGGTCTGGAAAAAATAGTTTTAATTTTGAAGGTTTTTTAGAATAATATTAATATCAGGTTTAAAACTTTGTAAAGTTCATTGACAGTAAGTAATGTGTCTAAAGTGTATAAATTTTTAAACTCTTATATTAATACTCATTGCTCTACATAGTCTTTTCTCTATTTAAGTGGCATAAGAAGTTTTCTAAAGCCCAAACCTATGGTTTTGCTCTGCACTTCTGGCTTTCTCAGCTTCTCTAATTAATCTTGTAGTAAATGATGATAATGCAGGAGTTGCAGGGTGTAACAGAGTCTGCTTGTTCTCTGTTTGTGGTCCCCAGTGGGTGTGAGGTTGTAGCAATTAAGGCAGTGCGTGTGCTGTTTTGAGGCACCACAAACATAGATTAATTAGTTTTCAAGCGGTCCCAGTGACATCGCCAGCAGAGCCTTTGATGGGCCTGGTCCAAGGTGATTTAGTCTGAATATATTGATGGATAGACAATCTTAAAAGAAGAGAAATGACTATGAGAAGTAAACTGGGGGCATCTGGTGCCTGTAGCAATGAACACACCAGGGCTACAATGCCTGAGATGAAAATCCTTCTCTTTAATGAAATAAGTCTTAAAAACATCAAAACACTGATAATCCATTTTATAATATTTTTGAACTTACAAGCTAATTTAGAAGGATAACTTAAACAGTGAAAATTAGTTTATAACTAGTAACTATTGTGACTAAATTATCTAAAATCAATAAGCTCATATATACAACTGAATATTGTCCCATTTGAAATAGTCCCTTCAAAGAGTGGACTCGTATTTCAAAGATGCAGATATCATTAAAACTTGATCAGAAACCAGTTTTGTTATCCTTAGCTCAGTACAAATGTCATGATACAGAAAGCCTGAGGTAGTAAGTAATTTAAAGGGTAATTTCCTTTCTCAGTGTCCATGAGGCATTTTATTTGTAAACATGTATTACATCTCTAGAAAAAGAATCCCAGGACTTTTCCTCCTGTGTGTTTTCATCTTGTTTCTTCACGGTCCATGATGCCCTCTGAGGTTTGTACAATGAAACCAAACTGGTGGACTGGGAGCAGATTATTCTGTCAGTTTTCTAGGCCTTTGAGTTTTACATCAACTCTGGGGCTAATCACTCCACACTTGTTTAACCTGCCTATGAGGGACACAGTTTTCCCAGCTCTGTGATCATCAGTGATTTCAGATTTGCCAGTGTAACCACGCTTCATCATCACAGTGAGAAACCGAATGATTTGGAGCACAGCCTAATGAGAAACTGGCATTTGCCTCTCTTTTCGGCATTGTTGACGTTTGAGAGCATCAGCCAGGACATTTGTGTGCACCATTGTGGTGGCGCAGAAAGATGGCAGAAACAGTTAATGGGTAATTTTTAAACGAGACGTTAGTTGGCTTGGAAGGGAGAGAGTACATGCTTCCTTGCTCAGACTTAGAGTGATAGCCTGGAGTAGGGGAACACAACTATCTGGTTTCTGATTTATGCCCCCAAATTCTAGAGTTACAAGGCAAGTCGATAGCAAGAGCATAACAAACTACAATGTAGGAAGTAATCTTTTTGCCCACTGACCATCTACATCATATTTCCAGTTTTAATGCTACAGAGAAGAGGCTGGGGAAAATGTTACAGAGATCAAAGGCTGTTGAAAGAGGACTTGAAAAGGGGAATTCTCTTTCATATGGGCCTCTAAGAAACAGAGACCAAGAATTCGAACCTTCCAGATGTATTCTCATCTGATACATTGATATGAATGTGAGATAGTCAAAGTGATGGTGGTTCAAAACACACTTCAATAATAACTCCATGAAAAACGTAGTTAATGTTAAATTTCTCTCCAGGAAGATTGTGGTGACAAAAACTACAGCAGTGCCAATCTATTTAGATTTTTTTTTTTTTTTTTTTGGCCTCTTAACTACCATGCATGACCTCCCCACCCCCAACACACAAATCACACTCAGATCCTGGTGAAATTAAAAAAAAAAAAAAAAAAAAAAAAAAAAAGAAAAGAAAACTTGGAAGATGGCAATGGAGAAAGAATGCAAAGGAAGTAGATAATGTAAACCTAACCCCAGGTCACAGGGCAGACTTTCTACCTATAGTGAGCCAGAGTCGGGAGAGTAGAAAAGATACCACTGTAAATTAAGACCAGAGTGCTGGTTATTACACTCGTGTCAACATTTTAATTGTTAAACTATTTTTGTGGAGGCTTGGAAATGACAAGCTCACTTATTAACTAAGACTGAACAGAGAAGAGCAAGACTTATGTGAGACTTCAAACAGGAACAGAGGATGAACTAGTTCCAAAAAAAAACAGTCTACAAGCACAGTAAAAGGAAAAAAGTCATTGGCCTACCTACACAAAAAGAAATAGGAAAAGATAAATCTCTGGTTTGAAAGGGTATGATATCAGAACAAATTTACGATCTTCTGAAAGGAAGGATCACAAAAATGGCAAATATGTAGGTAATATAAAATTGTATTTTTTTATGTTTTCTTAACTTCTTTAATCTTTTAGCAGTTTATAAAAAGCTATAATATATGAAATATTAGACCACATAAAACAATAATAGAGCAATTCTGCTATAAGGGCACCCAATTAGAATAAAATAATGTATCCATATAAGTAGGTTGGGATAAACACAAACGTGTGAATGCAGGGAATAGTGGTAATAATTGTTGCTGTTCTGAAGAATTCGATATACAGCTTTATTTAATCTAATCACTCTAAGTTGGAATATGGGCTTTTGTATATAAGTGTGTACATAAATAATTAGCATAATATAATTATAATTATATAACATATTGTTATATATTCATATGTTCGTAATATTTGTATTTGTATACTATGTGCAATATATAAAATATAAATGCATTTTATCTGCATATATTAAAGTATGGTTTATAGGTTTCTATGTATGTGTTTATGCCTGTGTATATAACCAGTAGAGGAAATAGAACATGATACTAATAAATAAATTGGAAATCAATAAATTATTATAACTGTAAATACCCTAAATAAATAGTAAGAATATATTCTGACATAAATAAAAATTAAAAAAAAAAAACATTAAATAGTATGATCCAGGTAAATCAGTCCGTAGAGGAAAATTTATAGCTACATATTTGTACATGAAAGATAAAAGTTCAAAATAATCATCTAAGCTTTATATTTGGAAACTATCAAAAGATAATATGCACATTCCAAATAAGAATAAAAAAGATAATAATTTAGATCACAGTAAAATTTAATGTAAGAGGAAAAAACATATAAGTTAATTAAATGTATATATTCTTTGAAAATTTAACTTAACAGAGCTAATAGATGAAATGGATAATAATAGTGTTAAATAACTTAAATTTTATTACAAACTTCACACAGTTTCTGTCCAAGATTGGATTTATTTGGGATTTATGTCAAATATTTATGAAAGAAATAATACTAATTTACTCGAACATTTTTCTAATGTAGAAAAGGAGAATATAAATTCTTACTCATATTTTTCATAGCACACTGCTAAATTCTAACAAACGTTCAAGGGAGAAAAGGAGAGAATAAAGAAGAAAAGTCAGCAGATAGAAAAAGCATTTGAAAAAATTCAAAATCAATTAATAACAAAATTTTCAGCAAACTAGACATAGAATAGAATGAAACTTTCTCAAAACATATAAAGGCAACTATGATTGCAGCCAACATCAAAATTTACAGTGAATTTTGATCACTTCCTTTTGATTACCAGAAGCAAGGCAAGGCTGCTTTTCTTCATTTATATTCAGTATTGTAATAAAGTTTATAGTCATTTCAATAATGCAAGAGAAAAACCAAGACCTTCAAAAAAAAAAAAACATTATTTTTTTGCCAAGTATCTAGTAATTTACACTGAATAAATCTAGTAGTCTAAAAATCTAATAAAATACAAAACTATGCATAGGAAACAAATGAATTTAGCAAAATTCTAGGATGCAATACCAACATAGAAAAACATGAAATGTATATGTAAATGTATGTGTCTGTGTGTGTGTGTGTGTGTGTGTGTGTATAGTTATTCAACCACATAGGGACATAGCATTAAACTCAAAAATACATATTTATAATAGCATCAAATCAAAACATTCAACAATAGGTTTTATTTAAAATATTCAAAGAAAGCATAAATTTTTAATAGATAATTAAAGTAACTAATAACATTTTTAACATAAAGAAATTGCAGAAAACCTACATAAGTTGAATTATGAATCATGTGTGTGTTTTAAAAGTCTCAATATTGTTGAGATGCCAGTCGTCCCCAAATTTAAATGTTATATTGAACATCATTCCAATTAAATTTCCATAAGTTTGTTTTGTGAAAATTTACAATTCAATGATAAGACCTATATGGAAATTCAGAGAATGCAGATTAAACAAAATAACTTTTGTAAAAAAAAAAATCAAATTAAAAGGTCTTGAATTATCTCATGCCTAAAATAAAGCTACTGTAATGAAAACAATGTGATATTATTGCAATGAAAGATAAATAATTTAGAGTTACAGAATAGTGTCCAGAAATATATTATCACATACATGATCAATGAAGAGTGAGTAAAGTTATAAACAATTTTGAGTACTTGCTGATATCATACAACAGCTTATTTGAGATATCATTTCTAAATGTAACATTTTAGAACACATAATATAATGTGTTTCCAACCTTGGGGTAAAGAATGCTTTCTTATGTTGAATGCAGAAATTATCCTATATAAACATTTTCTAAAATGAAAACTTTGACTTTAACAAAATTAGTAAGATTTTCTCTCAAAAAAGCAAAACTTAGAAAACAGAAATGGGAGGACTTGACTTGAAAAAAATAATTAAAACAGAATTGGATCTTGAATTGTAAAATACTTTTACAACTCAATGTTAGGCACACAAATAGCCCAATTTAAACATGATTAAAATATACAAACTAAATATGGAGAAAAGGCTTAGAAAACGAGTGTATAATAACACAAATATGGTACAATTAGTAGGATATTGGTGTTGGTTACACACATGCTCATTATGTCAACATTCTTTTAGTTTTGCCATATATTAGAATTGTTTATAATAATAATCCAATAAAAATATTGAGCTGTTCATTTACAAGTGAAGTACTTTATTTTGGTACATAGTGTTTCTAGAGCAATGCTTCTCTATTTTTACTGCACATCAAAGTGATTTGTGAGTTACAAACAACTGCAACAACAAACAATGCCACATAAGTGGAGGCATCGGCTCTGCTTTTATTCCAATCTGATTGGTGGAATAGTCATTTAAATTTTTAGAACTTTCCCATGTTATTAAAATGTGTCTTCAGATTTTGAAACTGCTGATATAAGGCTTTGTACACATATAATTCACCTGTACTTGTTTTAAACGCACATTCTGATTTAGTAAGTCCATGTTTTGAAACTGTGCATTTTTGATAATCTCCCAAGTGATGCAGAAATTGGTGGACCATGGCCACACTTTCTGTTCCAAGTTTCTGCTATCATATATCTCAACATTAAGTGTGCATCAGAACATCCAGGAGAGCTTGTTGAAAGTGAAATTGCCAAGCTGCATTCCCACTACCAACTTCTGATTGAATAATTTTGGAGTATGACTCAAGGATGTTCACATCTAGAAAGTTCTCAGATGCTGCTGGTCCTCTTGGACTAAAAACCAAACTTTGAGAATCATTCTTTAAAGCTATGCTGCTCAACGTGGTAGTCAATAGTCACGTTTGGTTACTAAATATTTGAAATGTGATCAGTTCAAATCTAGACATTCCTTTATTATAAAATACTAAATTTCTGGATTTCGTAATTTAGCTTGAAAAAATAATGTGAAGTAACTCAATACTTTTATCTTGATTTAATTTATAAGGATAGTATTTTAATGGGGAGAAATACCAGATATAGTTGACGGGGGATGGAGGCAGCAAACCACATTGCCATGTATGTACCTATGCAACAATCCTGCGTGATCTACACATGTACTCCAGAACCTAAAGTACAATAAAAAAAAAAAAAAAGGTAGTGCTTTAGATATCTTTTTGAGTAAATTACACTGTTAAATTAATTTTACCTCTTTTTAAACTTTTAATGTTGCTAATATAAAAATTAAAGTTACATATATGGCTCAGGTTATTGTCTTGCATTTTTTTTCTATTGGCCAGCACCACTCTAGAGTCATCAAAAGTTTTTGCTAGATTCCTGATCTGAATTTTACTTGTCCACTTGATCTGTTGTATCTGTTAAATGAGATGTGATCAAAGGGATTTTCAATATTAAACATTTTAAGATTTAATCTCTTTCAATTTATCCTTTTATTATTTTATCGCTGGTTCAGACAGGGACTTCTATGTAGATTCAGTTACAAAAGTCTATGGACCGACCACCTTTAACTAAAATTGTAAACATTTCTTCAGGTAATTTTAATGTCAAAACTTACTCTCTAGTCCTACCTTTTATAGTAACCTCTGGCAACCTGTGGCCTCACAGAGAGGTTCTCCTTCTTCCCAATCTCTTTTCCAACTGCCCACCTTTGTTCTATTTTCTTTATCTGAGATATGCTTTTTCCTCTTATGCCTATGAAAATCCTGGTCCTCCTTCAAATACTAGCATGGCCCATCTGTAGGAACTGATCACTCACTCTTCTGACCCTACCTGTCTTGCCCCCAACTCTATGCCTGTACCTTTAAAACAATTTTTCTCCTTATTCCAGTAATCTAGTGTTATGTCCTATGTCTATCCCTGCACTAATGTGCTCTTTGACTATGAAGACCAATGAAACTTTCTGCTTGCCTCATCTTTGGTGCTTAATTTAGTTTGCACATGGTGGCTGTTCAGGGCTTGTTTTCAGGATACATTCCCATTTTGTATGGATGTGAATGTGTTTATTAATTTATAAAAGCAATTAGTGAAGATGTGATGTATTCTTGGGTTTTATTTAAAATGCCTCTTTGGAGATGGAGTTGCCTCATTAGCAATTCACTAGGGTAATAATTGCATGTGACACCACTAATGTATTGTGTCCTATTTTCTAAATCCTTAGGTGGAAATAAAAAACAAACACAAAATAGAGAGATATTTCCTTCCTGTGTTATAACTCCTGGTCTGACAAGGTAGACTAGAACATTCCTAATTTGGAAAAAATGTTTTTCCTATTTATTTTGAGAATTCACCGTAAGTAATATTCGCCTGCGGCTTAAAACTTTTAGCCTGAATTTGGCTTAAGAAGTCTTCCTTTAAGTTAGCATATTATTAGCTAAACATACTCTTTTTAGAAGAAGCATTGATAAGAAATAGAGATTGCCCATCTAAATGGAGAGATGGAAATAACAGAATATAAAAGTATCTGTTCTCCATGTTTTCCTCGTATTTTTTTTTCCAGTTGAGAATTACCCTGGGTGACTTCCTGTATCCATAACTCCGATATCTAATATAGGCCCACAGGAGATATTTAATTTCATTTAAGTAGCTGCCTCTTGCAAGCACAGAATATACCCGTTTAGTGCTTCGTGAAGACCAAAAGCATGAAAACATAACCAAGATGAAGTCCAAAATCATTTGAGCAAACTAGACTCCCATCTCCACCCCCTCAGCATGCAATTTATGGTCAGATGACACAAAAGCTCAGGAAAGTTGAGGAATTAACCATTCCAAACTATGCAATATATATTTGATGAAACTTTTCTGGAAACATAAAGTGTCTTTCCAATATTGGCTCATACTTAGCCGAAGTTTTAATTATCAGCAGTCTATCTGGATCCCGTTCCCTTTGCTTTTGACCACCACACAATCATCTGGACACTCCTTCTTTTTCACATTGTGGACAATGTGAGGGGCCCTCTATCCTTTCATATCCCATTGATTCTCTTTGTTCCAGTTCACTTCTGACTCCCGAATCCCCCTTGCACACTGTAGACACAGTTCAAAACTAGATCAGTAGTTTCTTGTTGAGGGACACCTTACTGTCATCAAACAGAAATTAACAGGAGCCTAAATGTAAAGACCTTATAATAACCCTTCAAAAGCCAAGAGGAGAAAGATCGGACTGAAAGACCCTTTGACATAATTAAGTTCTTCAATCAGTTTCTTTACTTATAAAAAATAGTTAAATATATTTGAGGGGAAAAACTGTTAAACAGTGATATTAACTAAAGGAACGTCTATAGTCTTTGATATGCTAATTAATGTACATTGTTAAAGTCTTTATTGGGGATATTGTTTTCCACTTTTTCAACTGTGACTAAAAATCTTTACACACACATGAACACATGCACAGACGTGTGCACACATGCACAAACATCACATTTACAAAGATCAAACAGCTAGTGCCAGTGCTCCATGGAATATATTAGGAAATGCTGCTTTATTTAAAAAAATAAATAAAGAAAGAAGGGGATGCTTTGTTTTGGGTCCTATGGAAGAAATTGTCTAAAAAGAATGATGAAAATATACCAAAAATATAAAATCAAAGATTAAATAGTATTAAAAAGCTATGAACATTTATGGATCTTCAAGAATTTGAAGTGTTTCTCCATTGAAGATGGGACAAAGATGTGAGCAAAAAAGTCAAGGAGAGTTTGGAAAATCAGAGAAGGAAGAGACTGTATTCTGAAAATAGCCAGAAGTTTGGTTCTTAACAGCAATGGTTCTCAACCAGTGATGAGTGATCTCTCCACTCCCCCTTCTCGAAGGTCTGTGGTGACACCTGTGACATGGTGTGGTCATCTCACTGGTGTGAGAGCGAGTATGTTATTGGCATATTGTGGTTTGAGGCTAAGGATGCTGACAACAATCCCTAGCACTTATAGGGCAAAGGTTAGCCCCACCATCATCACCACTGCCGCCACTGTGGAGGCTTAGTTCACTCAATATGTCAATAGTGGTCCTCTTGAGAAGCCTTGCTCTATAACCCCTGTGTGTAATGGGCATGCCAGTCTCGGGATCATGGTTGAGGTTATATGGAGGATTTAGAATTAAGACAAATAATGTGTATTTTTCAGTTGGTAAAAGAGACTCAGGATTTTTTTTTTTCTCTACGCCTGATACTGGTTGTTAAACTTGAATTGACAAATTTATAAATAGATAGGTGAATGCAAGGGTAGGATGAAAAGAGGAAAAGTTGAGATGAGGCTAAACTGAGAGGTGGTGAGGCAGTTATATGTAAGAAAAATAAAAGGCACAGATCGTCTTATTACCCCTATCAAATCATGAGCAATATTTGGGTATAAGGCCTCCTAGAATTTTTAAAATAATTTATGACACCTGATCACTTTATATTATCATATCATATTGCATATCATGAATTTATTAGTCAGGGAACCTGCTATGTGCTATTTTGTAAATCTACAATAAATACTTGTTTTTCTATAAAAAATCATATTTATGAGATATATGATTACAAGTCATATGTATAAATACACACAGACACACACACATATATATATTTCAAATTAAGTGATGACACTCAGTAAAAGGAGGGCAGTAGAGGCCTACATAGTTTCTTTGAATCGCCACAGTTTCTCATTTTCTAACTCTTTTAACTCTTTGGAAGACACCCTGTCTTTGATTTGACCAGAAGAACGGCATGTTAGTATCCTGACCACTAGATGGCAGTAGCAAGACAGTATTTGATGGTAGCAGGTTCTTGGTGTCTCGGTTTAAAAAAAATTTTTTGTTGTTGTTTGGTAATTCGATTTGTGTCTGTCTATCAGAAAAGGATAAGGAGATTTCAGAGGCAGACGGCAAGGGGAAAGAGGAAAGAGCATTAGTGGTACAATTTCTTTATAAGAAACAAGAAATAGAGCTGCTTTTCTGTGCACCACAAACCTGCCCTTTCTCCAAGTGAAAATATCTCACACAATTGTAGCCCTACATTTAATAGCTGTGAATCCCTCGGCAAGGGCAGCTCCTCACAGGGCAATCACCATCACTCTCCTTCCCCACATACAAATACTTGAAAGTGATGTCTGTTTTGTTTTTCATTTACTGGTAAGGATAATCCCATTTTAGTTTACAATTTTATACACTATAGACTTTTCTCTGCTGTAAACCGATAAACATTTTTCATTTATCTACAGTATTGTGTCAGTAGTGGTATGTTGGCCAGCCTATGAATCAGTATCAAGACCAAAATTCTATTTTTTATTTGAGTCACGCAATATATCAAACTTTTCATAAATAGCTTGCCTTTGCCTATGTTTTAGCCAAGCATGCTACCATCAAGTGACCAAGAATGATAAAGGATCGAAGAAAAAAAAATGTTTAGGAGCACAGTTCTGCTTCAAAAAAACAAAAAATGTTTAGTTACCATTCAAAAGTACTTCTAAGTTCATTGTTGGTATAAAAAAGACTCTCTGCATTTTTAAAATGAGAATGTGGATATTTTTGTTCTCGGGATGGATGACTTTTTGGAGATTAAAGAAAGTGTTTTGTTGTTGTTTTGTTTTGTTTTGTTTTGAGATGGAGTCTCACTCTGTTGCCCAGGCTGGAGTGCAGTGACACGATCTGGACTCACCGCAACCTCCGCCTCCTGGGTCTGGGCGATTCTCCTGCCTCAGACTCCGGTGTAGCTGGGACCACAGGCTTGCGCCACCACGCCCCCTAATTTTTTGTATTTTAGTAGAGACGGAGTTTCACCAAGTTGGCCAGAATGGTCTTTATCTCCTGACCTTGTGATCCGCCCGCCTCAGCCTCCCAAAGTGCTAGGATTAGAGGCGTGAGCCACCGCGCCCGGCCTAAAGTATTTTTCTAATGGGTATTAAGGAGACATTTTGAGTGTTCGGTTTTGATTGAGAATAGCATATTTCACTGATGCCCTTGCTTTTTTCCCCTTTCCTTCTTTTATTTTTCTCTTCTTTTCTTCTTTCCTTCTCTCTCTCTTCCTCATTCTGTCTGTTTCCTTTCCCCCTTTTTTAAAAAGTATATATAAAACCACTTTACTGTGTGAGGTGCTTGTGACAGAGGGACATTGCTGTTATTCCTATTAAACTTACTTTAAAATTTTGTGGTATCAAAAACTAGATGTGTGGTGACCCTTCGAAAAGATAATATTTAGGTTGGGACATGGAGAATGACTCTTTGACCATTCAGAGGTAGGGTGGGTGGAGGGATGAGGGTGGGAAGGGAAGAGATGGCATGGCTGTTCAGGACTGTAGGACAATATAGACAAAGTCTTTAAATATACATGGAACTTTGCTTATTCCACAAAATGAAATGGGATTAAGTGTTTGAAGCCCAAGAGCAAAGGAGGAAAGAACACAAATTGAATTTGGATAAGCACATCACATAAGATCACACATTTTAACAACAGAGGAGACCATTGGATCTTAAAATATATGTGAATTTTTATGTATAAGTATATTATAGATTGCCTCTTATTCTTCATAATCTATGAGAATATTAAAGGCTAATTAAAAGGTAATCAATACATTACCCACAAGCACTAAAATAGAAAAAATAAGGAAAACAAGATCTTCTTTAAATAATAATGGAAACACACAAATTTAAAAGGACAGTAGGTATAAAACCTGTTACACATTTAAATCACATGATGGTTTTAAAAACATATTATGTTAAGCTGTCTTAAATATGCAGATTTAATATTGTGTATCTCTAGTGCAGCTAAGTTATTCATATTTGTTTTCAGATGATTATAATGTTCAACTGAGATTAAGTAACATGGTACCAAGGAGACGGCATATACATTACTAACTTTGGGACTAGTTCCTTTTAAAAAATTAATTCAGCCTGTATGTCCTTGTAAAGTGTATTTACTTATGTAAGTTAAATATTTAGAGAAACTGGCAGGCCTCTAGTTCATCCTGTGGGAAGCTTGAAAGGAAAGGTAGCTATGAGGTCACATGAAAAGACACTATGGTAAGTGGGAACTGACACTAGCTGCCCCTTGTCCACCTTTCTTTCTGCGATCCAGGAAAACATTATTCCTGTAGACACAGGCAAACCTGCAGACTATCAGCAGAATTCACACTGCAGACCTGCTCCCAAGGGAGTAAAGAGGAAAGCGTTTGGGAAGTTTGATCGTTTTCTTGCAGAGGGGGTGTTGAGGGAAAGGAGAGGCTTTGGGGTGAGAATATACCTTTTTTTTCTTTCAAATATAAACAGAGATATTTCATATGTTAACTGTCTGAATATGAGAGAGGTAACCATGAAGTCTGGACAGATAACAAGTGAAAACAAAGAAGAGAGGGAAGAAAGGTAAAATAAAACAAGATAATACAGACAAAAAGAAAAGAAAAGCCGCAGACAGTGCAAAAAACAGTTAATGTTATAAATGAATCAGTCGTAGCCATGAAGAGGCAAGTCTGGTCATCTTACCTTGACAAGGCTGGCTGGGGTTCCTCACGTATGAAACTTAATTATTAATATACTCTCTGAAAAGCTTCAGGAATGCAACTGTGATGTGTATGTATATGCACACCATTCTGTGTAGCAGATCACATGGTTCTTCCCCTTAACACATTCACATACATGGCATAAGCCATGTCTTGGCTATTTCTGACTTTGAGATTTGGTGAGTGATTTATTGGGGTCCCTGTTTTGGTAAGGACACACATCTGTGGAACCTCCTTCTCATTCAGAACCTGTTTTATTAAATATCTTCAATTATGAGATTGCAGAGTATTGCCAACTGCTAGAGACTTGACTTCTCATCTTCTACCTTCAAATCCTCCGTGGAATTCTTCAAATCCAACTCTAGAGCAATTTGCATAGACCTGACTAGTCTAGTGGGCTACTTTTAGGAACTCTGGAGAAATAAGGAAGTAAGATGAGTGAATACGCCATGCCCTATTTTGTATGGGATTTCTCATAAAAGAGGAAGCAACCAAACCTGGGAATTCAGTGTGGAGAAGGAGTCTCCCTCCTGAGGCCATGAAGGGTGACCTATATTCCAGATGAGAGCAGCAGGAAAGACCAAGACAGGAGGGGATGCCCTGGTCTGCTGGTAGATTTAAAAATGAAGGCAAAGTTTTCTGCTTCCTCCTTCAGGTTAAAGCATAGATTCTCAAACTATGGGATATTTATCACTGGTAATTTTAAACTTTAAAACACCAGAGAGTGCGGTGGCTCACGCCTGTAATCCCAGCACTTTAGGAGGCCGAGGCAGGCGAATCATGAGTCAAGAGATCGAGACCATCCTGGCCAACATGGTGAAACCCTGTCTCTACTAAAAATACAGAAAAATTAGCTGGGCGTGGTGGAACGTGCCTGTAGTCCCAGCTACTCGGGAGGCTGAGGCAGGAGAATTGCTTGAACCTGGGAGGCAGAGGTTGCAGTGAGCCGATGTTGCACCACTGCACTCCAGCCTGGCACCTGGTGATGGAGTGAGACTCTGTCTCAAAAAAAAAAAAAACAATATTGTCTTCGTTAGTTTATACTTCAGTTTTTATAGCAAGGGTTGACTGTAATTTATAGTAATCACATGAAATTTACGTGAAAATAAATTTATGTATGTTAAATATTAGCCAAAGGGAGGAACATATTAAATAATTAGCAATTTATGGCAGGGCATAATGGCTCATGCCTGTAATCCCAGAACTTTGGAGGGTCGAGGAGGGCAGATAGCTTGAGCTTAGGAGTTTGAGACCAGCCTGGGCAACATGGCGAAACCCTATCTCCACAAAAGGAAAAAAAAAGAAAAAAAGGAAAATAAAGAAGAAAATTAGCTAGCCATGGTGGCAGACACCTGTAGTTCCAGCTACCCTGGAGGCTGAGGTGGGAGGATCGATGGAACCAGGCAGGCAGAGGTTGCAGTGAGCTGAGATCATGTCACTGCACTCCAGTCTGGACAAAAAAGTGAGACCCTGTCTCAAAATAAATAATAAATAAAATAATAATAATAATAATTATCAGTATAGAGAGCTCATGCATATGGAGAGGTTTATGAACAACTGAATCCTGATTATGATGTGAGGTCAGAGCAGTTGTTTTCTGCCCTGAATGGCATTAGAATTACATTAGGAACTTTAAATTTATAGAAGCTAGGATCCCATCCCAGACCAATTAAATTAGAATCTCTAAGGAGTGAAGCCTGGACATTGATTTTTGTAAAGTCCCCCAAGTCGTTTTACTGTGCAGCCAGTTCAGAGAACCACCAGGTTAGAGAATGCTAATTAAAATAATAATAATAAAAAGTAGATGTTCCCACTCCAGCACACACTCAAACAGAGATAGCCACAAATAAATAGGCACAATGATATAGCCATATAAACACTTTACTTAAAATGTAAGAGGCTTTCTTGTTAACAGAATAACAAGTTGTAATTGAAAACAGAGTACCGTCCCTTGCTCTGCAGATTCAAATGCCTGGGCGTCTAAGCACATTCTACTGGGACCAAGCTCAGGTTCAGCCATTAGCTTAATTTGTCACCTTGGGTAAGCCACTTGACTTCTCTGTGCACCAATTTCCATTTTTACAAAATAAAGGGAGAAAGGATGTCTGACGGGGATAATCCCTAAAGACCCTTCCAGCTACAAATCTGTACAGTTTTATTTTATTTTAAATGGAAATGGCCAGACAGTAAATGTTTTCTGTTTGGTTTAGCATTAATGATGAGAATTAAAAATAGAATCATAGGTGTAGTACACGAGGTTTTACTCTCTTTTGTTTTGTACTGGAGACAGATTTTGAAAACGAATTTTTCTTTCCCTGGGCTGACAGGTCAGCTAGCAAGCAAGCTTTTAAAAGCCTTACTCAGAGCAAGGAAACCAACGTGAGTATGCACAGAGAAGACATGGCTGACCTAGTAATGAGGACTGTGTAAAATTGCATTGATTTTCTCTTTTGACCTCCCTTTCCATTTAACCATTTGTCAATAATGGAGAAAGAAAACTGTAGAATGTAATTTTTCAGCAACTGGAAAAAAATACCACTTGTCCAGGGGAAGGAAGTTGGAATACAGTTTTGACATGGAATCAAAGCTTTATACAGAGTGACTTTCCTCAAGGTTTACGCTGAATATAAATCCATGAGCTCAAACAAGTCTAAGTTTCTCTCAATTTTTGACTGTCCTTACTCAATTTTTGCCTCCACATGTATCCTAGACTCCCCCCAGCTCTTTATTATTATTATTATTATTATTATTTATTTATTTATTTATTTATTTTTGAGACAGAGTTTTGCTCTTGTTACCCAGGCTGGAGTGCAATGGCACGATCTCGGCTCACTGCAACCTCCGCCTCCTGGGTTCAGGCAATTCTCCTGCCTCAGCCTCCTGAGTAGCTGGGATTACAGGCACGTGCCACCATGCTCAGCTAATTTTTTGTATTTTTAGTAGAGACGGGGTTTCACCATGTTGACCGAGATGGTCTCGATCTCTTGACCTCGTGATCCACCCGCCTCGGCCTCCCAAAGTGCTGGAATTACAGGCGTGAGCCACCGTGCCTGGCCCTATTATTATTATTATCTAACACAAATGTCTTTTAAGACAGTTTAGGGGCCACTTCCATAAAATATCCCATAATGATTTCAATAAAATCATTACCCATTGACAAGATTAGTTGTGCATCGCATACCTACCAATACCCTAGTACCCATATCATCTCACAATTAGTTTATTTGTCTCACTTGTGAAAATGTTAGTTCTTTAAGGTCATGAGAATGTCCTTATTCATTTTTATCTTTCCAAGAGCTGACACCATGCCTGACACTTAGCACAGTTTTGGAAAATGGTAATGAACAAAAATTTCTTTAAGATAAAAATGTTCCCAAATATCATCGACTCAAAAACTGTTATTTCTACTACAGAAATGATATATCTATCAGACAATCCACGTATAATTTTTCTCAAATAATCCATACTCAATTCCAGAAGGCGGGATTGGGTACAATGTATCATATTATGAGCCAACACTGATGAATTGGTTATGTCTGGCTAAAGTATTAGGTTGATACGAATTTTGAAAGTATATTTGCAGTAGCTAAGAGTGTCTTGATTATTAGCAATATCCAACATGGGTACTGGTACGAAGATTGCCAGTCAACAGATTTTGTGCTCGTTAAACCTAACTAGTTACTGGACTAGAAACAGGATTTAGTTAACTGAGGGGTGCAATCGTAGCTAGGAAAGCCTTTTAGAGGTAAACCAGCTACAGAGAAAACACCTCAAAAGTATGAGTTAACATGTGGGCTTACTGTGAGCTATATATGAAAAATGTTCTCCTATTTGAACCAATTTTTCTCAAAGGAATTTTACCATTGTGTGTGTATGTGTTCCAGCAGCAATGGTGAGACGATGAGGCAAAGTATTTATGCTCTAGAGAGATGAACTGCTTGCAGTATGATATGATCTTTTGAAAAACTAATATGACATTTTTATGTAAACATTGATGTTAGCCACAGCCTCCTTTTCCACTTCAGCTCCCCTCTGAAATTGATTCAGCTGAGGAATTCAACTTCACCTAAGATCTTGACCACTCTCCAGGGTGGCCAACATCATGACTGATAAACTTAGGGGTAGACAGAATCAGCCCTCTTGCTCCAGTTTCAGAAACCTCTAATAGCCATATGCTCTTCACAACTCTTTACAGTGTTGACAGAGACAACTTGAGATTAAGATTCCCTGTAATGTGATCATTATCTCTTTATTTGTCTCTCCTTTTAGAATAGGAGCTGTTCACCAGAAACAATATATCATATTCATCTTTGTTTCTCTAGCATACATAGAGATGCTATAATTTGTGTGTTTTTGTGTGAATGTATGTACACATTTAGGCATGTATGTAATGATTTCCTGAATTCATGAAAGAGAATATAAAATATTATTTATATCTCTAACATACAGAAGTCTCTCTTTTACATATTTACTTCTAGATAGGACTTAATGGTAAATGTCTTTCTGAGTTTTAGAGATGAACTTTTCAATTTGAACCGGAACTTCGAATTTTACATAATTTTTTTTCAGTTGCTATATTAACCTACTTTAGATTAAAAAAAAAAAAAAAACAAAAACAACATGCAGGGCAGAAAATCTGGTTTGGCTGCATCTAAAAATGGAAACTGCAGAAAATGCAGAATGTGTTTCAAATATTCATTTTTAAAAATGTGTCAGTGAAAAGCAGAAATGAAATAAATACTATGCTTTACACTCCCAGTGCAGTCATAAACACATTGTAGCTAGCACATAGGTGATAGACAGATAGGTTGATAGTTCATAGATTTTAAAAAGCAGACTTTTCTGTCTTCCTACTCAAAGTGTCCCCACCTCTGCCCTATCAGATGAACATAGAAAGGTTCACTAATATTAAGTATACAGCTCAAATATTGCTCACACTGACTCCATACACCCTTGTACCTAGCACCCAGACCAAGAAAGGGAACACCACAAACAATTCCTTCTGTGCACTAACCTTCAACAGTGACCACGATCCTGAATTCTAGCACTCTATAATGAATTTTGCCCATTTTTGTATTTCACATATGTGAAGTTGTATAGCACTTTTTCATTTGCACCCGAAGCCTTTCATTCAGGATTACATATTTGAGGTTCATTCATATAAGCCCTTCTATGAGTAAAGGACTTAATACCCCTCCTGCTGGGAGCATTGCCAGGAGAGAGCCCTCAGCTGTCAGCGTCTTTCTAAAATTGATTCAGCTGAGGAATATAACCTCACCTAAGGTCTTGGTCACTCTCCAGGGTGGCCAACATCATGACTGATGAACTTAGGGGTAGAAAGAATCAGCTCTCTTGCCTCTTTTCCAGAAATCCAACAGACATATGCTCCTCAAAACTCTTTGCAGTGTTGGTAGAAGAATCTGCTGGGACTGCCTCAAAGTAGGCTTTTCCTTCTGTCCAATCCTGCTTCTCCCCTTACTTTACTCAAGTACCAATCCAAGCAGTACCTTTAATACCCATCCATGAAGATGCAGTTGTTTGTTTTTCCTTGTCCTTGCTGTGTAGTATTCCATTGTGCACATAAAACATGAGTTTTGTGTACATTCTACTGTTGATGATTCTATATGAGTAGTTTCTAATTTTGGTAATTATAAACAGTGTCACTATGAACATTGTAGTATATCTGTTTTGGTAAACATATGTATGAACTTGCATTGAGTGTTTATGTAAGAGTGGGATTCCTGGGCTTTTGAATTTGTATATTTTCAGTTCTTGAATATGTTTATATTCTTGTTTAGAACTGAGACTCTTATTTTAAATGACAGTCTTTTCTTACCCAAAGGAATGAGGGAGACATATTATTCAATTGATAATGGGTTATTTTAGGTTGAAATATAAATATATATTTATAATATTCTCTGTGTAATATATAATATTACCTATGGTCCCCTATGAAAGCCTTTTTTTTCTAGGGGAACACAGAGAATATCAGATCAGAGAGTGAGTGAAGAAGAAGGAATGGTCTTTGCTTTGAGGATGAAAGTAAGTAGCAGCTTGGGGAGAATGAGGTGGAGGAGACGATCTAGAAATCTGGAGCCAGACTCTGAAGTGTGTTCAACATAGGATCTATCTCTTAGAAACTGCCAGGTAAAGAAACGGGCATAGTTGAATGCACAGTAACTTTAGAGATTTCAGGATATTTAAGCTATGATGACACAAAAAACTCCATGGAGTGGTGGGAAGAAACATCTTTGCATGATTTTTAATTCATAGTGAACCTCTTGCAATAGGAAATTGGTGAGAACATAGCCCATGGAAGGAGCACACTTACTAGTATGATTTAAAAAGCAGAAATAAAACAAAAGGAAATTTCAAAAAATTTCAATCCCACGAAAACATCTACAGAATCATGTTCTGGGTTCTACGACTGATTTTTGAAAATATATTTCTACAGTTGAAAAGCTCAGTTCTGTGTTGAAAGTTAAACTGACATTGTTTTACCTTGGACCACACTCAGAAGAAAAAAAAATGTTCATATGATTAAAATAGTATCTATCTGGTGCAGTTTCCTAAGGATTAACTAATAAAGACTAGTTCATAAAATTGCTAGAATTACTTTTTAAAGAATGTATGAAATGTATTTTTTAGAGTAGTTTTAAGTTCACAGAAAAATTTATCAGAAAGGAAGAGATGACCCATAAACTCACTCCACCACCCCACTGCCCTGCCAGCTATCAATATCTCCCAGCAAAGTGGTACATTTGCTACAAGTGAGTCCACACTGACACATCATTATCACCTTTAGTCCATAGTTAACATTAAGGATAATTCCTAGTGTTGTACCTACTATGGGTCTGGACAAATTTGTAATGTGTATCCACCATTATAGTAACATACAGGTAATTTTTACTGCTGTAAAAAATCTGTCTTCCTCCTCTTCATCCCTCCCTCCCCGCTTCATCCCTTCCTTCCCCAATCCCTTGAAACCACGGATCTTTGTTTTGCCTTCTCCAGAATGTCATGTAGTTGGAAGATGGTATATAACCTTTCCAGACTGGCTTCTTTCACTTGGTAATATGCATTTAAGGTTTCTGAGTATCTTTTCATGGCTTGATAACTCATTTCTTTTTGGCTCTGAATAATATTCCATTGTCTAGATGTACCACAATTTATTTATCCATGAATCTACAGATGTACATCTTGGTTTTTTTTTGTTTTTTTTTGAGTTTTGGTAATTATGAACAGGGAAGCTATAAACATCTGTGTGCAGGTTTTGGTGTGGACATAGTTTCAACTCCTTTGGGTCAATATCAAGGAGTGCTGTTGCTGGATTGCATGCTAATAATTCGTTTAGGTCTGTAAGAAACTGCCAAACTGTCTTCAAAAGTAGATGTGTTGTAAAATTTTGCATTCCCACCAGCAAGTAAGAGTTCCTCTTCCTCCATATCTTTAGCCTTTTGTGTCAGCGTTCTGGATTTGGGCCATTCTAATAGGTGTGTGGTGATAATTCATGTGGTTTACGTTTACATTTCTCTACTTACAAATGATGTAAAGCTGCTTTATATATGCTAATTTTTTACATGCATACTTTCTTTCGTCAGCTGTCTGTTAAGGTCTTTGGCCAAAAATTTTTTTTTTTTTTTTTGAGATGGAATCTCACTGTGTCACCAGGCTGCAGTACAGTGGCACAATCTCTGCTCACTGTAACCTCCACCTCCCGGGTTCAAGCAATTCTTGTGCCTCCGTTTCTCAAGTAACTGGGACTCCAGGTACCCACCACCACACCCAGCTAATGCAACATTATTTTATGAAAGTTTTTCATATAGATTAGTTTGTTCTATCAAAAATATAATACTAGTTCCTTTGTTCTACATTGATTATATTCTTCTGTAATTATCTCTGTGCTCTCCATAAAGATAATTGCTTGTTTATTCTTTTAAAATAAGATTCCAGTCTATGTTATCTAGTCCACGTTTTCCTAATGATCCTTTGAAACACTGGCAATTCTGGTGTTTCAAATACGACATGGCACCTATTTTTGAGATAAATATGTTCCACATTCTTTCTTTCTTTTCTATTGCAGTGGTTAATACAGAGTGTCAGCTTCACTGGATTGAGGGATACAAAGTACTAATCCTGGGTGTGTCCGTGAGGACGTTGCCAAAAGAGAATAACATTTGAGCCAGTGGGCTAGGGAAGGCAGATCCATCCTTAATCTGGTGGGCACAATCTAATCATCTTCCAGCAAATATAAATCAGGCAGAAAAACATGAAAAGGAGTGTTCAAGATATAGGCCTAGCCTCCCAGCCTACATCTTTCTGGATGTTCCCTGCCCTTGAACACTGGACTCCAAGTTCTTTGGTTTTGGGACATGGACTGGCTCTCCTTGCTCCTCAGCCTGCAGACAGCCTATTGTGGGACCTTGTGAGTTAATACTTAATAAACTCACCCCTCTCTCTCTAGATATATAGATGATAGATAGATATATAGATGATAGATAGACAGATAGATAACTTGTTAGTTCTGTCCCTCTAAGAGAACCCTGACTAATACACTAATCTTCATTAAGTAGTACTTTCATTAGTAGTAAATTGAAAACTACTAATTTAATAAATAAAATATATTATTTCATTTTGTTTATAGCATTTTTCTATCCTCTACTCCCATAGGTAACCATGTTTTATCTCTTTGTCGTTTATCCTCCCATAATTTTTACTCATACATGTACAAATACAGTTTATTACCATTGCTTTATTTTGTACTCTGTAAGTATCAGGATGGCTAAACCAGTAGTCATCATAACAATTTTACACACACACACACAAACACACTTTTGCATTTCTTTTTCATCGATGAGTTTTACATGTCTATAAAAATTTTAAAAACCTAAGCATATTCTTAGATCTTTTTTCTACTTAATGATGAGATATATGCTCACTCTCCTTGAATCTAGGTGGGCATGTCACTGCTTCAGTCAAAAAAAAAGTAGAGGTAAATTAGTTCCACTCATAGGTTATAAAATGTCATTCAGCTTTAACCTAATTTACTTTAACACTTGGTCTTGGAGATTTTGACAAGCTGTTAAACATAAGACCTAATACCATAAAAATCCTAGAAGAAAACCTAGGCAAAATCATTCAGGACATAGGCATAGGCAAGGACTTCATGACTAAAACACCAAAAGCAATGGCAACAAAAGCCTAAATAGATAAATGGGATCTAATTAAACTTCAGAGCTTCTGTACAGCAAAAAAAAAAAAAAAAAAAAAAAATCATTAGAGTGAACCGGCAACCAACAGAATGGGAAAAAATTTTTGCAATCTACCCATCTGACAAAGGGCTAATATCCAGAATCTACAAAGAACTGAAACAGATTTACAAGAAAAAACTAACCTATCCAAAAGTGGGTGAAGGATATAAACAGACACTTTTCAAAAGAAGACATATATGAAACCAACAAACATATGCAAAAATGCTCATCATCACTGGTCATTGGAGAAATGAAAATCAAAACCACATTGAGATATCATCTCATGCCAGTTAGAATGGCAATCACTAAAAAATCTGGAGACAAGAGATGCTGGAGAGGATGTGGAGAAATAGGATCACTTTTATACTGTTGGTTGGAGTGTAAATTAGTTCAACCATTCTGGAAGACAGTGTGGGGATTCAAGGACCTAAAAATAGAATCAAAGACAAAAAACACATGATTATCTCAACAGATGCAGAGAAGGCCTTAGACAAAATTCAACAGCGTTTTATGCTAAAAAGTCTCAATAAGCTAGGTATCAATGGAACGTATCACAAAATAATAAAAGTTATTTACAACAAACCCACTGCCAACATCATACTGAATGGGCAAAAACTGGAAGCATTCCCTTTAACATCTGGCACTAGACAAGGATGCCCTCTCTCTCCCATCTTATTCACTATAGTATTGGAAGTTTTAGCCAGAGCAATCAGGCAAAAAAAAAGAAGTAAAAGGTATTCAATTAGGAAAGGAGGAAGTCAAATTGTCTCTATATGTAGACGACATGATTGTATATTTAGAAGACCCCATCGTCTCAGCCCAAAATCTCCTTAAGCTGATAAGCAACTTGAACAAAATCTCAGGATACAAAATCAATGTGCAGAAATCACAAGCATTCCTATACACTAATAACAGACAAACGGAGAGTCAAATCAAGAGTGAACTCCCATTCACAATTGCTACAAGAAGAATAAAATACCTAGGAATCCAACTAACAAAGGATGTGAAGGACCTCATCAAAGAACTACAAACCACTACTCAAGGAAGTAAGAGAAGACACAAACAGATGGAAAAACATTCCATGCTCATGGTTAGGAAGAATCAATATTGTGAAAATGGCCATACTGCCCAAAGTAATTTACAGATTTTTTTTTAAGGCTAGTAAACAAAAAGAAATCAGTGGAAGTCAAATCAGGACTGTCACATGGATGCTTCATGATTTACCAATGAAATTCTCACAAAATTGTCCTTGCTGATGGGAGAGGTGAGCAGAGGCATTGTCGTAGAGGAGAAGGACCATCTATCTGGTGAAGCTTTTCTGCTAAATATTTGACTTTCTCAAAATACTCTTATTATTAACAGATGTTATCATTCTTAGGCCCTTCAGAAAGCTATCAAGCAAAATTCCTTGAGCATCCCAAGAAACTGTTGCCATGACCTCTGCTCCCGACTGGTGTGGTTTGCTTGACTGGACCACTTCTGCCCCTTTGTAGCCATGGCTTTCATTGTTGTTTGTCTTGAGGATCATACTGGTAAAGCCATGTTCTATTTCCCATTACAATTACTGAAAGAAATGCCTGAGAGTCTTGTTCTCACTTGTTAAAATGTCCATTGAAAGCTCTTCTCTTGTCTGCAGCTAATCTGGGTGCAATAGTTTTGGCATCTGAGTGGAAAGCTTTCTCAACAGTAATTTTTCAGTCAGAACTGTGTAAGAGGAACCAGTTGAGATATCTGTGGTGTTGGCTGTTACTTGTGCTAATTACTCATCAGTCCTCTTCAATAGAGCATGAACAAGATAAACGTTTTTGTTCACAAATTGATATGGATGGTTTTCCACTGTGGTTTTCATCTTCAACATTGTTGTGTTTTTTTCTTAAAATGAGTTATCAGTTTGTAAACTGCTCACTTCTTTGAGATATCCCCATAAACTTTTCATAAAGCATTAATGATTTTTACCCATCTTCCACCCAAGCATCACCATAATTTTGTTGTTTTCTCTTGGTATAACATTAGCAGAATTTCATATAAATTTGACAAGGGCTCTTTTCAAACTGATGTCTTATCTTTCTTAGTGCCTCAAATTAGATCTTGTTTAGATGTGTTATAAAAAGGTAGTAAGAGTTAATTTTGGTGCAATTTTTTAATATATGCATATAATTTTTTATAGTGAGTATTTTCATAAACTTTTTGAAAACTCCTCATAATTGTCAAAAAAAAAAAAAAATTCAGCAGGCCAGGTTTGTTCTGGTCAAGAGTATTGCCTGAGTCCTCCATTTAACCATTACACCTTGGAGACCAGAAGAAACCACGATAAAAATGGACTCACATTCTCTGGTGTTCGAAATCCCCAGTGGATGAATCACCTTGGGTCATTTAAAGATTTTCCGAAACAGAAAATTTGACATTAGGTCTTGCCAATTTCCAAACTCACAGCACACATGAGAAGAATAAAAAAAAAATTAAACACCTCTAATATTTGAAGTTAATTTTTAGTAGAACAACATCCTATTTCCATTTTCATATTATGATATTCACACAATCTTTAATTCCAGGTATTTCTAGGGATATTCTTTAGAATAAAAGTTCACATAAAGATCTACAATTAGCATTAAAAAAGAAAACTGTAGGTCAATATCTCAGATTAATATTGATGTAAAAATTCTCACAAAATGTTAACAAACTGAATTCAACAATGCACTAGAAAAATTATCCTACACCATCAAGTGGTATCTATCCCAGGGAAGTAAGAATGGTTCAATATATGCAAATCAATCAATGAGATACATTATATCCACAAAATAAAGGAAAATCCATATGATCATTTCAATTGATTCTGAAAAAGCATTTGATAAAATTCCAAACCTCTTCATATTAAAAACCCTCAAAAAACTGGGTATACAATGAACATACCTCAACATAATAAAAGCCATATACAATAGTCCCACAGCTGGCATCCTACTGAATAGGAAAAACTGAAAGCTTTTCCTCTAAGATCTGGAGTGACAAGGATGCCAGCTTTAACCATTGTCATTCAACATAGTAGTGGAAGCCCTAGCTAGAACAATTAGACAAGAGAAAGAAATAAAAGGCATGCAAATTAGAATGGAAGACGTCAAATTATCCTTGTTTGCAGATGATATAATCTTACATTTAGAATAACATAATGACTGCCCCAAAACCTATTAGAAGTGATAAATTCAGTTAAATTGCATGATACAAAATCAGCATACAAAAATCAATGGGATTTCTATATGCCAACAGTGAACAATGTGAATTTTAAAAACACCCATTTACAATAGCTACACATAAAATTAAATACCTAGGAATTAACTAAACCAAATAAATGAAAGATGTCTGTAATAAAAACTGTAAAACACTAATGAAATAAATTGAAGAGAACACCACAAATGGAAAAATATTCCATGTTAATGGATTGGAAGAATCAATAGTGTTAAAGTGTTCATACTATCCAAAGCAATCTACAGATTCAATATAATTTTTATAAAATATCAATGACATTCTTCTCAGAAATAGAAAAAAAGTTCTAAAATTGATATGCAACCAGAATAGTCAAAATTATCCTAAGCAAAATAAAAAAACTAGAAGAATCACATTACCAGATCTCAAATTATACTACAGTGGTGTAGTAAACAAAACAGCATGATAATGTTATAAACCCAGACACATAGACCAATGGAACATACGGGGAACCCAGAAACCAATCCACATGCCTGCAATTAACTAATTTTCAACAGAGGTTCCAAGAACATGCATTAGGAGAAAAGACAGTTTCTTTAATAAATGGTGCTGGGAAAATTAGATACTCATATTCTGAAGAATAAAACTAGACATCTACCTCTCACCATATACAAAAATCATATCAAAGTGGATGACAAACTTAAATCTAAGGCCTCAAACCATGAAACTCCTACAAGAAAACATTATGGAAAATCTCTAGGACATTAGTCTGGTCAAAAACTTCTTGAGCAATACCTCAGGAGCACAGGCAATAAATGCAAGAATGGACAAATGGGATCATATGACATTAAGAAGCTTTTTCACAGCAAAGGAAACAACCAATTGAAGACAACCCACCGAGTGGGAAAAAACATTTTCAAACTATGCAACTGACAAGGGATTAATAACCAGAATATATAAGGAGCATAAATAACTGTATAGGAAAAAATATATAATAATCTCATCAAAAAATGGGCAAAAATTTGAATAGATATTTCTCAAAAGAAGATATACACATAGCAAACAGGCACATGTAAATCTTCTTAACCTCGTTTATTATCAGAGAAATAATACAAATCAAAACTACAGTGAGATATTACCTCACCCCAGTTAAAATGGCTTATATCCAAAAGATTGGCAATAACAAATACTGGTGAGGATGTGGAGAGAATGGTACCCTTGTTCATTGTTGGTGGGAATGTAAATTAGTACACCTAATATGGAGATCAGTTTGGATGTTTCTCAAAAAAAAAAAAAAAAAAAAATAGCTCTACTAGAGTATCCAGCAATTGTATTGCTGGGTATATATCCACAAGAAAGGAAATCGGTATATTGAAGACACATCTGCACTCCTATGTTTGTTGCAGTACTGTTCACAGTATCTAAGCGTTTGAAGCAATCTACATGTCTATCCACAGACTAATGGATAAAGAAAATATGGTACATATGCACAATGAAGTACTATTCAGCTAGAAAAAAATGTATTAGATCCTCTCATTTGCAACAACATGGATGGAACTGGAGATCATTGTGTTAAGTGAAATAAGCCAGGCACATAAAGACAAACCCCACATGTTCTCACTTATTTGTGGTATCTAAAAATCAAACAATTGAACTCATAGGCATAGTAAGTGGAAGGATTGTTACCAGAGGCTAGAAAGAGCATTAGGGGGTTGGAGGGAAGGTGGGGATGGTTAATGGGTACAAAAATGTAATTTAAAAAATGAATAAGGCCTACTATTTGATAGTACAATAGGGTGACTGTAGTTAATAGTAACTTAAATGTACATTTTAGAGTAAGTAAAAGAGTATAACTGGATTGTAACACAAAGGAAAAATTCTTGATGGAAACATCATTATCTATGATGTGATTATTACATATTGCATTTCTGTATCAAAACATCTCCTGTACCTGATATGTATACTACTATATATCCACAGAATTAAACAATTTTTAAAAAGATATACAATAGACAAATCTTTGACACAATTATTAAACTATAAAGCCTAATCCAAATCTCCTTCTAATATTTCCCAAACACAAACAGTGGATCCTAAAACATTTCACTGCTAGAAGAAGCAGGGAAAAAAAAAACAAAAAACAAAAAAACAACATCAATGTTCCAATCTGCTGGCAAGTATGGCCTAATAACTATTGTGAAATCAAATTTGATGTCCTCTGATTTGTAATTCTCTTTCTTAGTGAGGACATAACAGAAAAGGACTCCTTGACAGAAATCTAGTCACAAAAGACAAAAATGAACAGCCTATAACAGTATAAAATAGACAGAGGAGAGTTGGAAGAAAGGCCTGCCAACGGCCCTAAAAACAATAAATTTAGGATTGGGTTCCTGGAACTGTCATGCACTGGTATAAATTCAGAGTGCTTAAGGACGGAACTATAGTGCAGGGTGATTCATCAAATGACACAGTTGAAGGAGAATATCTTTAAATTTCCGTCTAATGCCATATATCTGTGAATCTAGTTTTGTGTCCTGAAGTCCATAGGATGATCTGTCTACAACAATACAGGATCCAATATAGGATATGTTTCTAACAACTATGTGGAGTGCCGTGTTTCAGATGTAAGTGGAAACACAACCGAGAGTATTTTATCAAAATTTTTTCTAGTTCGGTTCTCACAGCACATAGATACTGTAGAGACATTTCAAATGTTGGTGTTATTTCTTACCGTTCCTTGATTTTTGTCATTCCCTGTGCTTACGTGCAACAAAGCCAGAGTGGCAATGACATGTCTTGTCTTTAGAAGTCATCGAATGTCTTATCTCAGGCAATCTAATATGGGATTTATGAATCATGTTTCTTGGCGGTATATTTTAATGGTATCAGTAACTGCTGATAATCCATTAGCATGTGAGCACTTGATTTAAGACAATAATTAACCTATCATTCTTATACTAACATCACATGTGGTTAGCATCTTTATTTGGTGACATTTCCATCTGGTAAATGTAGAGAGAATTTAAACTGAAGTCAAAGAGATTATAAACTGAAATCAATTTCTTTTATTTGAGATGCTGATATATCAGATAGCTTGAAATATGAAGGAAATATTTTTTAATTTAAAATTTACTTTGATGTTAAAAAATGAGTTCAGCTTCAAAATGTATTATAGGTTAAGCTTGTAACACAGGTAAGTGGTAAACCTCTGCTGAATCAGACGCACGGACTTCCCACATGGAAGCCGTTTGGTAAAGTAATCTTCTTGTTGTTCCAAAGATAAAGTTCACACCAGGAAGCCTAAATAAATAATGCCACATTTGTAACATGCATTCCAGAAATTGAACTGCTTTATTATCGACTTCTAATATTTAATAAGCAACAAGGTCTGAATGGCATATTTGAGAAAAAATTCAACGTGGAATTAACAGAGCTGGAACAAATTCCTAGACATTACCTAAGTGTCTTGACAAAACCATCTACTCCTTCTGAATTGACTCTTCTATTAAATAGTAGATATCAATTTAACAATTAAAAATTTTCAATTTATAAAAATTTGTATAACTGTCTCCTACAGAATTTTAGGATTAACCTGTTAACTATAGAAATAAAATAAGGTGACAGTTCATCAGTGTGTTTTATCCTATACTCTGAGAAAGTTTGAAAATGAGTAGAGACTAGAACCATTGTCTGTTAGCAACAGAGTACGTTTCCCAAATAGAATCCAATCCACAAGTTTTGCACTGTTTCATGTAATTTCATGAAATATATAAATTCATTTTCTGCATGACTACAGAAAGAAGACAGTTGCTGAAGCTTCATCAGAGTAAGACTTTGATGAAGATTAAGTTGTAAACTTATACACTTATAAGGTAAAATTTTAAAAATATGGTGCTAAAGGTCAGCATAGTGGCTCACCCCTATAATTCTAGCACTTTGGGAGGCTGAGGCAGGCAGATCATGAGGTCAAAAGATCGAGACCATCCTAGCCAAGATGGTGAAACCCCATCTCTACCAAAAACACAAAAATTAGCTGGGCATGTTGGTATACCCCTGTAGTCCCAGCTACTTGGGAGGCTGAGGCAGGAGAATCACTTGAACCCAGGAGGTAGAAGTTGCAGTGAGCTGAGATCGCACCACTGCCCTCCAGCCTGGTGACAGAGTGAGACTCTGTCTCAAAACATACACACACACATACACAGACACAAAGCAATGCTGTTAAAGGATGGAACCTGGACGCATATTCAAATAAACTTATCCACTTCTTCCAGCTTAGACAACTGAGGAGTGGAGTCACTTTGTAAAGTTATGTGAAAAGAACCAAATAATCTGAAGTTAAATATTCATGGAAGAGAGGAAATATTAAAAAAACAATGGGCTTTGGAATAATTCAAATCTTTGCACATATTCAGACTCTGTAGTTGATTAAATGTGTGAGTTTGGACATCAAACTGATCACTCTGAGCTTGTATCTTCATTTATAAATTGAAAGTCTAGCCTTCATCAAACATACCAGATCTTATGGATCTCATCATTAATTCCTGACCCAAAACTGATTAAAATTTTAATTTAAAAAATCACATTTTAGGAAGACTTATGCTAAAACATTGTGATGCAAAAAAATCTAATTTATCTTTATTGCTTGTTACATATGCAATGTTTTATCTTTTTAGTAATATATTAGTTCAATATTTTATAAAGTAATGGTAATTTATGAGTATTTTTATTTTTTAAATTTTTATTAATTTATTTTTGAGACAATGTCTTGCTCTGTCTCCCAGGCTGGAGTGCAGTGACCATATCATGGCTTAGTGAAGCCTCAACTTCTCAGGCTCAATAAATTCTTCCACCTTAGCCTCTCAAGTGGATGAAACCACAGATACACACCACCATGTCCAGCTAGTTTTTAAAAATTTATTTATTTTGTTTTGTTTTGTTTTTGTAGAAGTGGGGTCTCCCCATGTTGCCCAGGTTGGTCTTGAACTCCTGGGTTCAAATGCTCCTCCTGCCAATGAGTGCATATTTAAACATTTAAAAAGCATTAACAGGGCTAGAACATAAGTTCTAGCCTTGGGTGAAGTTGTCTCTCTCACCCAAAGCAAACATCATTAAAAAGTTTCTTGACAATCTTCCTTCAAAAAAGTAATAGTCCAATGTATGCATGTATATTTTTATTTACATAAATAACAAGGTGTAATGCACACTGTTACGCATCTTACTTTTTATATAAAATGCTTAGAAAATAACTCTCTTCATCAAGATAGTTTTTATAGTATTGGTAATTATTTGTACAATGTTTAATTGGGTCTCTTATTTTAGATATTTTGAAAACAATGGAAACCATTAACAATATGTTTAATCAAAACAAGCGTGAGTCAGTACTCAGTATTTTTTATTTACTCAGAATTATGATGGAAAGTAGGTTCTCCACATCTATTGCTTAATAAAGGACTGCTGGTTAAGGAAGCAAAAAGCACAATAGACTGAATTCAAACCACATCTCTGTCACTTTCTTTTCTTGTATGTTGAGAAGATATTATACCTCCCAGGCCTCAGTTTTCCCATATTTAAGAAACTTGAGAAGACCTACTCAATTTTTGCTTTCAAAGCAAGCTACAGAGTTGGATAATGTATTAGCAAATCACATATCTGCTGAAGTTCTAATGTTTAGAATATACAAAGAACACTCCAAATGGAGTAGCAAAATAAATAAATAATTCAATTCAAAAATGAACAAATGATATGAAAATACATTTCACTGCAGAGAAGGCATAGAAGGGAAATAATCAAATGCAAATATTTTCAGTTTCATCAGCTATTAGGGACATGAAAATCAAAATCACAAAAGTTATCACTACATTCTTACCACAATAGCTAAAATGAAAACAAATTTTAAGTGGCAATCCAAAATGCTGATGAATGTGAACAGAAATTGGACCATTCATATATTGTTGGTGGAAATGTAAAATGATGTAGCCACTCTGGGTGTTTGAAAATTTCTTTTTAACTAACTGTTAAAAAGTTTTGTGTATTAATTGTATGCAACTACCATGTAACTCAACATATCACTAATGGGCATTTATGCCAGAGAAACAAACATGTATGCTTACACCAAAGTGTTTATATGAATGTTTATACATTATCAGCTTTACTCATAATGGCATAGAAATATAAATAACTAAAGTTCTTCAATAGTGAGTAACTCTGACCACACCACAGAACAGTAGTCCGTGATAAAAAGGTACAAACACTATCGATACACTCAACAGCCTGGATGACCTCGAGGAATTATGCTAAGTAGAAAAGGCCAAATCTCAAACCTACTCTGTGTTTCCATTTATGTAACATCTACAAATGACAAAAATACAGAATAAAAGAACAGATTCATGGTTGCTGGAGTTTAATGGGGAGTTAGGTTAGGAGGGAAGTGGGTACAGCTGGAAAAGGACACACAGAGCATCCTTGTGCTGGTGGGAATGTTCTGTATCTTGACTCTCTCAGTGTCAATATGCTAGTGGTGATATTTTACTGTACAGTTGAAACCTGTTGCCATCAGTGAAAAGTGGGTAACAGCAACATGGTTTCCTTAGGATCTTTGTGTACTGTATTCGGCAAGTGATAAAATTACCTCAAAATAAAAAGGTTAATTGTAATAGCATAAACGACTCTGCTGCACTGTCTCATATTTTTTATTTTATTTTATTTCATTTCATTTCGTTTCATTTCATTTCATGGTTTATTTTTTTTGAGACGGAGTCCTGCTCTCTTGCCCAGGCTGGAGTGCAATGTGTGATCTCGACTCACTGCAACCTCTGCCTCCTGAGTTCAAACGATTCTCCTGCCTCAGCCTCGCGAATAGCTGTGGTGTAGCCCACAACCACACCCAGCTAAGTTTTATATTTTTTAGTAGAGATGGGGTTTCGCTATGTTGGCCAGACTGCTCTCAAACTCGCGACCTCAGGTGATCCGCCCGCCTCGGACTCCCAAAGTGCTAGGATTTCAGGTGTGAGCCACCGCGCCGGGCGTTCCTATTCCTTACTCCATTGTTTTTTGATGAGAAATCTATAGTATACATATCACTGTTTCCTTATATAAAATATGTTGCTTTTCTCTGGCTGTTTTCCGTACTTTTTCCTTTAATATTTTGGTTTTCAGCAGTTTTGTTATGTGTGTAAGCTTGGTTTACTTTACATTTACATCTACTCTGCTGGTCAATTTTCCAGCTGCCTGCCCCCCACCATCAACTGATCTGCCTGCTGTTGTATTTTTCTCAGAGTCCTTAGGTATTTTATTGGTATATTGCTCAGTGTTTGTGGTTGGAATCAGAATTGTTTTGAAGGGAAACTGAGCACTATTCTGATAAAATATGTTTGAACTGTTATTTTAATAATTTTGTACCACAAGTCATGTTATAACAATATTCTTATTAACCTAATTTAATATATATATATTTATGTAATGGACAAAAGCTACATTCTTATCAGAATGAATATATGTTATTTACATAACATATAAATTATATATAATATTTATATAAAGCATATATATAATGCATTACAATATTATCTATAACTAATTATAAACATATTGTTTATGTAAATATATAAACATATAAATATAAAAAAATTTATGTAACTATATTCATTCCTTCTCTTCATGTACCTTACACAATAAAATGCAAATAAAAGAATATAGTTCAGAAGAGTAGTGGAGCTGCATTTAATTGGGAATTTTTATCATACTTATCTATTTTAGTCAACTAGGGAAGAGTAATAGCAAGTATTTCAGACTCATTTTCTCTAGAAAATCTTATTTGCCAAACCCTTATTTTGAGATGGAGTCTTGCTTTTGTCATCCAGGCTAGAGTGCAAAGGCACAATCTCCGTTCACTGCACCCTCTGCCTCCTGAATTCAAGCTATTCTCCTGCCTCAGCTTCTCGAGTAGTTGGGAATACAGAAGCCCACCACCACACCCAGCTAATTTTTTTGTATATTTAGTCAAGACAGAGCTTCACCACCTTGGCCGGGCTGGTCTCAAACTCCTGATCTTAGGTTATCTGCCCACCTCTGCCTTCCAAAGTGCTGAGATTACAGGTGTGAGCCACCACGCCCAGCCGCCAAACCCTGTTTTTTAAGACCATCATGAGACTAAAGATTCTAATAATCTTTAATTAGTCTTTATTGGAATTATAGAGAGGGACTTTATTTGTGGCTTTTTGGCTTTGAGGCATAGGAGTTGTATGAATATAAGAAAATTATTTACACCTTGCTGGAAATGAACAGCATTATCAGATGATCTTTAGGTGACCCCAAGCACCCAAAAAGCAACAATGCATGTGATTCCTTTCAAGCTAATTCCAAAGCTCTGCTTTCTGTCATTTGCAATCCAATATTCCCTAGTTCCTCTTTGCACCTCATTATGGTGCCTGTGAGTTCCAAGAAGCAGATTTGCTTACCAAAAAAGAGGGCACAGACCGTAGCCTACCCTCTGATCAGAGCATAAGCAAAGTCTCCTAATTGACTAATCAAAATCTACTATGGCTGTGCTACTGAAGTCTCAAGTGCAGACTTGGTAATACAGCACAGCAGTGTTGTACTTTCTCACTGCTTCTGAATTTCCAAGGAACTATCTTCATCTTGCATGATTTGCTACCATTCCTGGCATGTCTTGCTCTTTTATGCCCCTGTGCCTTTGCAGCAAATTATTCTTTCTATGTGAGCTTCCTTTACCACCTTTCACCATCTCTGAGATTTGCCTTTGTATAATACCACTGATAACTAGTATTGCATATCAATGAAAACTGCATAGATCTAAAGGATAGCTGATATTGTCCTATCATGGTTTACTTCAATTGTTGAACTCAGTGCAACTTTTCTGAATAACTACCATAACCAGGTGCTATGATAATTTCTGTACCTGTGACTCTTTCATTTATCTATTTTACAAATATGCATTATTGCCTACTATGGGCCAAGAAAACTTCTAGATTCTGGGAATATGGCAGAAAACAGAGAGACAGTCACCCTGCTAACATGAAGTAAACATCATTTTCAGAAGGTACATACAAAACATATAAGCCAAATTAAAATATTACAGATAATGCATGCATTGAAGAAGTAAAGAAAAGGTGAGTCAATAGTATTTATCTCTTAAAGAGCTCACATTCCAATAGATAAATAGATTTAAGAAAATTAAATAATACAAAGAAGTATGGCAAGTGTTATTGGAAAGTAACCATAAATAATACAGAATAGCAGACGAGAAGAACTATAGACTGATCATGGAGTGAAAAGTCTATGAATGAGATTAAAGGAGAAAATGGCTTACGAAGATGTGAAGATGTAGAATTGGGAGAAATGAGAGAGGAGAGACACTCAGCCCATGAGGCCAGCTTAGGAAAGGTCCTGGGAGTATCCCTCTGCATAGAGCAACACACTGTCAGCCCAATTCTATTAAGAAAGCATTATTCATGAGATGAGATATAGGACCTCTGCAAATCAATGATATGAATACTTTTTGGTAGGATTGGCTTAATTTTCAGGATATGTTGTTGCAACCTGCCCTACACTGCACATGTAAACTATTGCACATCTAAACCTGGGACTTATAAATCATTTCCACTTGTTTTTTCTATTTATTAAACCTACTTCAATCTGGGAGATATGGATTCTCTTTCGTTTTGAACATGTCACAGTCTATCTCAGGGCCTTCATGTGAGAATTTATCTTGCCACAAGAATTTATCGAAATGTCCACTGTTATTTGATTATAAGATTTTATAAATATATCTAGATAAGTAATATATTTTCATCTCTATCTGTTCAAAGCTAGATTGAGCATTCTTATCACTTAGAATGCATAACATGCATATTATTTGTTGTTTACTCCAACCTTATGTATCATTTTTCAAATTTAACTAATGAGGACACAGGCTCAGAGAAAATAATCACAGTTATAATTATAGGAATAACAGCTACTGTTTATGGAATGATTAGTACGTATCATTCACTCTTCTGAGTACTTCATAAATATCATCTTATTTAATGCTTACCACAATCACATCAGGCAAACATTATTATGTCTATTTATAGATGAGGCTGCTGAGTATGTAACTTGTGTAGGGAGGTAGAGCTAGCAAACAGTGGCATCCAACTCAGGTTTCTCTAGTTCCAAAAGCCATACCTTTTCCAGTACAAAATAGTACCTTCCTGATGCTGCAAGAAGAGAGGGATGGATAACATGATTATGCATGTCTTCATATCAATGCTAGTTCTCACATAGATAAAGTACAGGGACATTTCTCCATCTTCAATAAAATAATTAAGGTAAGTCTTCAACATCAAGAGTACAACGTGTGGGGGGCTTGTTGGACAAGACTATCATGCCTCAATCTTCGTAGATTTATCAATGTTTTGTAATCATGTCCTGGTTGTTGCCATCATGACATATTAGGTCTGGAAGAGTCTATTCTTTCATTTTTCTCTTTCTCTTTCTCTCATCTTTCCTTGTCTCTGACCCAGATCTTTCTATTCAGATAGGATACATGTGCTAGATCAGAGCATAAACGTAAAATTTGTCTGAAACGTGGAGGATAATAAAAGAATGATGGACAGCTTTTAGCCAAGTTTCTGTTCTGTCCTCTGAGTTATATATAATAACTTTGCCTGAGAAAAACACTAAGTGAATCCTTCTTCAACCAAACACGGAAAAAAAGGAGGTTGATTTTTTTTTTTAATTTATTTCAGTATGCAATCACAGCTTGGTGAGTGGACTAGTTTCTATGTAGTGTAATTATTACCAAGGATGATTTTACTATTCTATTAGTTTCTTTCCTTCTTCCTTACATTTTGTGTTATTCATTTATATCTTATGGGACTTAAATTTAATAAACGAATGGAAAAATTCTTATTACTAAGTTTCCATTAAACACCCAGATAATAATAACTACAATATCCACAAAAATCATCCCATAATAAAAACAATGTTTTCATTAGAGCATGTAATAATATTGGAATGAAGGAATGATAAATGGATGAATAAAGGAAAGAATGCATTGATGGCTAAATGAATGAATAGCAGCTTTCTTGGCAGTCAGAAGTACTGAAGAAGTTACTGCTGCTGAATTGAAACTCATTCCTGACACATATGCACCCTATCCAACCACCTGGGTCACATCTCTGTGCCAAGAGTCAGCCACAGGTGGTGCTGGCTTTCTCGTACCATCTTTCTAAATGCTTCCTCATCTGCCATAGCCTGTGCTTGCTCCTGGTGTGAGCAGCCTCACCCTCTGGCTGTGATCATTTGCTTCTGGACATGCTGTTTTTCTGCTTGTCAAATAGACCAACATTACTACACTTGCATAAAATGAATAATCAGCACTTTGAGGAGCCATTTTTTGCTCCTAAAATGAGTTTATTACGGGTTTATTTTTCATTGCCTATCAAACAGATGTTGCCTGCTCTCAAAGGAATTTTCTGCGCTTCCCAGTCACTCTGGCTGGGTGGGTTGCCAGATGCTCCGGCACTCTGTAGAGCTCCTCATGAATGTCAGGGAGGTGAGCAGATCTGCCTCAGCCATAGGAATGGAAATCAAAGTGTTGCTGAGCATGGTGGGACACGGGGTGGCTGCTGCTTCAAAATGGGAAAATGCAAACAAGTATAGAACAGATGCAGACAAGTTCCAACTGCTGTGGAAGCAGCTTGATTCAGTAGAAAGAGCATCAGATTTGGAATCAGACCAACCTGGGTTGAAATCCCAAATGTGCCACTTTCAGGCTCTGTGAATTGAACTCTTTGCCTCAACTCTAAATCGTAGATTTTTAACACTTATATTACAGAGTTGTTATATGGATTAATTATGTCCCTAGTGTATAATAGATGATCAGTAGATAGTAGCTGATCCACTATTTTCTTAACCAATGTTAAGCTGAATGATTGGAGCAAACCATTTTATAATCATCCCTTTTGTGAATTATATATCTCAGATATATCTATCATCTATGTATCAATCTGTGTATCTGTCTAATCTCTCTACCAATCTACCTACTCATCCATCTGTAAAATTTCACTGTTATTTAAAGTGGTTACATTTTATGTATGCACTATAATTAACATTGATTTTCAATTAATAAACAAATTAGGTTTTTGTTTAAAAAACATTGTCACAATGAACATTTTCTCACACATGCACGCTCACATAGCCTGGTGTACTTATCTAATAACTACTTTAGGAGAACTGTTTAAAACTGGATTTGCTCAAAGTTTGTAAATTTACACTCTGTTTCACATAGGCATTTATTTTTCTAAAAGATGTATTCATTTGCATTCTCACCAATGATATCTGAAAACTGTTTTCCCGCATTCTAGTAACCACCGGATATTGACGTTAATTTTAAATACATCACCACATAATTTTATTAGGTGTAAGAATAAATATCTTTTATGTACCCATTGGTGATTTGTCTTATTTCCTTTGTGAATTGCCTCCAAAAAGGTTTTCAAGTACATCTTTTCTTTTAGTTTGCAAAGGGTGAAGTGGTTTCAGAACTAAGTTGGGAAGATGAAAGCTGTGGCAGAGAAAAGTTACTGCTCCCCAAAAACCTGTGTGAAGCTATCTTTCCCTACCTCCCTTGTAACTGCATGGACTTTGAATGAGAAATGATCACACTATGTTAAACAACTGAGAGGAGTGGCAGCTAGAATTAATTACACTCATTTAAATCAATGTCAAAGTGAGGCTGCTAAACCCATGATTTAATAAGAGATTATC
The DNA here is from genome assembly GCF_030222135.1 of Aotus nancymaae. Classification (NCBI taxonomy): domain Eukaryota; kingdom Metazoa; phylum Chordata; class Mammalia; order Primates; family Aotidae; genus Aotus; species Aotus nancymaae. Next base: position 18,174,063 of record NW_026988443.1, read on the forward strand.
TTAGCTTAACCAAAAGCAAAATAATGGTGTGCATATATGTACTTATGCATATGTACATGATATGTGGTATGCAATGTAAAACATTATTTATTCTAAAATTTCAGTCTAACATTTTCGTTGTATGGTTGAACACAGGTACTGATACTGCTCAAAGCAAAACTGCAGATGAAAGGGGACTACTGTATGCAAAATTGTTTCACTGTAGTCTACAGCATAAGCTAAAAAGTAAAATAAAGCCTCATGCTTCACAGCTTATTGCATCCTCAATATTACCAATTTATGAAATCAAAGAAGAATCTTAGCTATGATTCCTAATTATATTAATAATAACCAGTACACTTACCCCTTACTGCTTATTCTCAGCACTTTACATATGTTAGCTATTTTATCCTTGAAGGTGCCCTATGAGGTCGGAACTGCAATGCAAGTTTTTTAAAGTATGACAGGTAAGTATTAGAGAGGTTCTATTTTTGAAGCCAGAATTTAGACACAGGCGATCTGGCTTCAGGGTTGAGGCTTGCTACTTCCTGAAAGACAGGTTATGTATTGCTTAGAAACACTGCTGTGTCTTTTCTCTTTTAGATTCAATCCAGTCTCTTTCTGGATGTGATGTCTTTGCCAGATTGTTCTTTTCTTCAGTTTCCTCATCTTTAAATTTGGACAATAGCAGTTACCATTACAGCAGATCATATAGGTAAAATACTTAGTACATGTCCTAGCACAAATCAAATATTTGACAAATGATAACAGTTAGTATTATTATTACTTTTATTATTGTTATTGTGATAAGATAGTTTGGGAATAATAAAGCTGATAAATAACCTGACTTTATTAGGAGGGATTTTAGAACTGAGAGTCTTTCCCATCATTGTAAAAGAGGAAGTAATGTTCTTAGAGAACACAATGGAGGTTGAAATTAAATAATACAGAGGTATATCTATTATTCTAGATAAAGTTAAAGGCAGTCGTAGAACATATCCACACATAAGTCATGCAGCATTGGGGAAGGTTTTCATGGGTGTTGTCTTTGGATAGAATAACTTCAACAAAAGAAGGTCTTGTCTCTAGAAATTCAGTCCGTCCTTTAAAGGAGGATGATATTTTGCTGGCATTCATGTGTTGATGCAAATGAATGTTCAAAGTTTACTAAAGTTGATATGGTATGTGGATACAGCAAAAAATAAAAACTATGGTATGTGGATACAGCAAAAAATAAATGTTCTTGTCTCCTCCGGGTATACACAGATTTGAGAAGTTACTAAACAATAGAAATTACATCATTAGAGACAGCATAGGCTTTTTCTCTTTACCAACTTTCTGCTACCACATTAAGTAAAAGTAGTAACATCTGTTCTCCATTCAGGTAGCTAGCACTTCCCGTGTAGGGCAATTGGATCCCCACCAAGTGAACAACTCAGCTGTCTAGTATTTCCTTTAAGTGCATCTTTGTTAAAATCTTGAGCTGTAATAATAAATTTGCTTATTTTCTATTCCCTACAGGTAGGATATATGTCTATTTTTCAGGCCTAACATGGGTTAATAAATATGTAGTATTTCCAAATCATTATTTCATTGATTCTTTCTCTATATGGTGGAGAAAACTTTATTGAAATGTTCTGATCAACAGAAATCTATAAAACATATTTAATATAATCATAGATTCATTGTTATTTCATAAGAACATAATTTTATAGATGTATTGTATGCTCAGTATAATGCTCACAACCTCATGTATTTATTGATATATAATGTCCATAGGTTAACATTATTCCTCATAGAAATGAAGGGTTATTCCTCTTGTCCAAAGTAATACAGCTTATTTCTCACTGACCTTTTTTGTTTCAATGTGCTCCTATTCAATATATTCACCAGTAGTTTCAGAGATAATCCTGTGTTATTTGTTCCTTTGGAAGGTAGTTTACCACATGCTTGTTTTAAAGATTTCAGATGTACAAGTCTTAATTTGTACACAGGGCTGTATCTAGAGCTTCTTATAGAAGATGGGGTCTTCATAGGTTTTCTTTTTATTTTCTTTGTTCTTCTTGGAGTCCTCATCATCTCTAGCCTGAAGTCCTTCCAGCAGGACAGAAAAATTCTAATTTTAACATCTGATGCAGTTAGAAAGGTTGGTTCTAAGAGGCCTAAAATTTTCTTCCAAAGGGGAAAAAAATACTATTTTGGGTAGTTTGTGTTTTAGAGTGAATTCAGGAAGTTGGAGGACCTGGCTTTATCTAAGAAATTACACTGATACAGTGTTCCAATTGGCCTCTCATCTCATCTCAATGGCCCTCCCACAAGGTACACAATGGCTAAATTAAATTTGGTGAAGCATGACTCTTGGCTCTCGATAGAATAATTTTGGCTACAGTATAAATTTCAGCCACCTAAGGCTCATTTTAAAGCCATTTATTATCTAAACTTCTAACCCTATCTCCCTTTTCCTAAATACTGTATACTTAGAAAACTTGACTATGTTAGCATCTATGTCCATATTCAAAATTACCTTTTTCTCATAGATACTTGATGCTTTGGTGATACTAATGAGTTTATACTTTACATTTTTGAAAATTTTGATTGTAGCTTATCCTCCCCTCTCACATCAAAGCCTGTGACCATGGGTTATCTCTTTTCATCCCCATGATTAACATGCATTAGTAGAGGGCAAGCAGCTGACTGGTTTTGGGTATGACTACATATGAATTATATTTTAAGCCCCCAAAACACCTATGATGCAGTTATTAGCTCTATTTTATAGTAAGAACATGGAGTCTCTGAGATTCAGAAATTGATTACAGATAATCCATTCCTTTTGAAGTTTATTACATATTTGTTTTAAAGAATACAGATATACAAGTCTTAATATTTACACAGGGCCCAATCCTAACATAACATAATGTTATGTTATTATAATCATAACAATATCATAATAGTATGCTATCATAATACTAACATAACATTATGTCATAGTGCCAGTAATAGTCACTTGGATATAGTAGATGATCAACTAAAATGTATTTAATCAATGAAATAATGGGATTAATATAGTAGTATACTGTTTATTTCTCACTAATAATTCCCTCATAAGTTTCAAGTATAAAGTTTGTCCAAAATATACCAATTTTGGAGATGAAAGAGGCTATTCCCAGTATTTCATAATCATTTATGTCAATATAACTTTCTCCATTACTGAGCCAACTTGCTGTTACAAAATAAATGCAAGTGATAAAATCAGACTTCTGCTAAAGTGAGGCTGCCTCCCTAATTGCAAATGTAAATGTTGCCAGGTGTTCAACTCCCTTGTCCTAATAAATAAATAATTAGAAAACATGACTAATATGAAGTCCTGCTGCCTAGCTGTGTAGAGTGTTCTTAGAGAGCAATGTTGGGAATTGGACTTGGAGGGCAGAATGTATGCCTGATGGGATGCTTCCAAGTCATCCTGGCAAGAAAGCATCACATGAGTATGCAGATTGTGAGTGCTCTACTTGGGGCAAGAACAGAATTATAGACTTGCGAGAAACAGAGGCCCCCTTGGCTGCTAGAAGTGGGAGATAGAAGAAGCATCATCTTTAATTCTGTTGTGTCCTGAGTCAGACCATATTTTTTACCCAAATCTATCAGTTTCAAGAAATGTGGAATTTAGCAAGTTAACTAGCTTTTCTTGTGTTTCGTTTCATCAGTTTTCTAATGACTATAATAACACCTGTCTCAATTGTAAATATTGAATTAGTTAGTGAACATGCAAATGCCAAAAACAAAAGTCTTTTTCAAATGACAGTTATGTAGCCCTCATTTTCGTCATCTGCAAAATGGAAATCATGCTTAGAAAACAATTCATATTATGTTTTCTCACTGGAAAAGTATAATGCTCATTGCCATATTAAAATTTCTTAATTCTACAATAAAGAAGCTACATAATTTTAACTTAGTAATTCATATACTTATGTAACCACAAGAATTTAATCATTCACTTTGCTAAATGCATTTTTGGAAATATAGTCTTAAGAAAGGTTGTGATGAATAATTAAAATATTATACCTGCAGATAAGCAATTATAACATTGTCAAAAATACACTATGAGCATCTTTCCTCTTCTATTGATCCAGAAATTTGAGGAAAAATATCAGGATAATTAGAGAACCAAAAGCTATTAATACAGAATTCTGAAAACTCAAATTGGGTTTGAATACTTGTTGCACTCAGAATCTTCTCTTTAGGGTCCCTGGTTTATACTAGATTGTGAATTTTTAGAATGAGAAGATATTTTCAAATTGAAATTCGAATTGACAAGGGATTTTATCAATGGAGCAACATAGAAGATTTTGTTTTTAAAAATGATCAAGTATTTCTTTCTGTCCCTTGAAGCATTGCTGTTCCTTTCATGCGGAGTTGGAATCTATTTCTCTAACTCTTGAAATTGTTCTTTACTGTGTGACTTGCACTGGCCAATGGAGTATTTACAAATAAAGTGCAAGCAAAAAATTCCAAAATTTTCGTTTATTGAAACTTCTCTCTCTGGCTTTTGTATGGAAATCCTCTGCAACCTTGTTCACAAGCCTAGTCTGACTTGCTGCTGAAGGAGAAATTATGCAAGGACAGGCTGCAGCCGTCCCAATCATCCCAAGAGTTCCAGCACAGGATTCATAAGCAAGTCTAACTCCAGTAAAGCCACAATAGACCTTTCAAAGTTTCCTTGTGTCTCTTCCCCACCTTTATTTGTGATCAGAAGACTTACAAAATATGTACCCACTTACTCCATTTTTAAACACAGTATATTGTAACGTTAAATATAAGAACTATTATGTACAACAAACATATGGAACTATTCAACTAGTATAACTGAAACTAAATATCCATTGAACAACCCTTCATTGCCCCCATCCCTCAGCATCTGGCAATCACTATTGTATTTTCTATTGTAATTTTCTTTTTTTCTTCCCTGAAACTGTAGGGGTTTCTTATATATATAAAAAATTAACCCCTTATCAAACATGTGACTTGCAAATATTTTCTCCCACTCCACAGGCTGCCTTTTCAGCTTGTTAATTGTTTCCTTTGCTGTTCAGAAACTGTTTAGTTTGATGTAGTCCCGCTTGTCTACATTTGCTTTTGTTGCCTGCGCTTTTTGTGTCATATCCAAAGAATAATTGCCAATAAGATTTTATGCACTAATAATGGCCACCTAAAAATAAAATTTAGAAAACAATCCAATTACAAGAGCATCAATAAAACCCTAAAATATTTAGGAATAAACTTAACTAAAAAGATAAAAAACTTGTACAGTTAAAACTAGAAAACATTGATGAATGAAATTAAAGATACATGGAAAGATACCCTGCCTTCATAAATTAATACTTAGTGTTTCCTAAATGTCCATTTCGACCAAAACAATCTAAAAATTCAATCATAGTCCTTTTAAAATCCCAATGGATTTTGTTTTGCAAAATAAAAAAGAAAACCTTAACATTTATATGGCATCCCAAAATAACTAGAATAGTTAAAGTAAAACAATCTTGAGAGAGAATAAAGCTTGAGGCATAACATTTCTGATTTTTAAATATACTGCAAAATAATCAAAAGTAATCAAAAGGTTACTGGTTTAAAGCACTATAGTACTAACGTAAAGGCATAGAGGCCACTGAATCAAAATGTAGACCCCAGAAATAAATCTACACATCTATGGTTAGCAGATATTCAGAAAGGATGACAATGGGGAAAGGATAATCTCTTCATCATGTGTTTTAAAAAACTGAATATCCACCTGCAAAACAAAAGAAAAAAAGAAAGAAAGAAATTGGGCCATTTCTTTGTACCATACACACAATAAACTCAAAATAGAATCAGAACCTAAACATAAGTCCTGAAACCATAAAATTCCTAGAGTAAAACATTGGAATAGTTTTAATGCCAGGATAGTTAACTAGTATATGCAAAAATAAGAATTCCAAGGCAATTTACTGGTTTATAGCATCAAACATTTCCAGAATAAAGCATGTCAAGGTTTTACTGCCAAATAATTGCATCTTCAATCTTCTATAACCAGATTCTCTCCTATTAATGTTGTTAACTATCATAAGACTCATTTAGAATAATAGCTTAATTTATATACACTCATGAAAGTTTATTCTTATACTAAAATATATTTATTGTTGGCTTCTTGTTGCCAGTACAAACATTTTCTCTTTTCCTCAACAAATACCAGTATGTTTTCATCTTCATTCATGTTATCACTTTGCATTGTTTGCTTGTTCACTCTAAATAGGATGAGAAAAATAATTATGGTAAAGAGAAACCTTAGAAAAAGGAATCAGAATTTAGAGACGAAAGGATTATTTAGACATTATATGTTGAAGTGAGCCTTGAGGCAAAAGCACATAAAATTGATCAATATGGATGTTGTAAATTTCTGGGCAGAAAAATTGTTGAGGAACCCAACTTTCAATATATGGCTCAGTGCGATGGAAGTAAGAGATTTCTCTTCTCTCTGGTTCCCAGGGTTTTGGAAATTTTGGAGCATCTAGAGAGATCTCATTTGCATCAGAACAGAGCCACTCTCACAATCAGCAGTTACTGCCCTCCAAGTAGTTTTATAGTCAGCAAATGTAGGAACTGGCAAACAGAGAAGTAATTTTGAAAAGATAGCATTGACACCATCTTCAATATACTTGAAAGACTTTTTAAGTGTCATGTGCATGCAACCATTTTGATGAGTGGGTTAACTAAGAGTGGAAGTACAAAAAAAATTTAGGGAATACAGATAAATGAGTAAATAAGAGATGCTGGAGTTTCTGAGCAGGGAAAATAATTTCCTTTTTTTGAAATAAATTAAATATTCATTACAATCCAGGCTTGCTGTGTACACCAAACATGTACAAAGAAACTCATGGCTTCTATTACTATTAAAAAACATATTATAAACATGAGTGAAGACCAGCCAAATAATTAAATAGCCACTCTAAGAGTAAAAAGCTCTAAGGGAACTAGCATATTGAAGAAATGTAAAATCATTGCCTTCAGCTCCCCTGAAGCCTGTACCATCTCTGAATGTCTTCATATATATGCTTAAATATACTTGGTTATTCAATTATTTGGTTTGCATTTGTTGACACTTACATCTGGAGAAAATACCAAATGATTGAGTTCCCTTACAGGAATATCATTATTTATTTCGATTTGTATGTATGTTTTTCTCCCAGTAGGTTGAAGTTTTTTGAAGACATGTACTAAGTCTAGCATACCTTCCTAATGCCAGAGCCTGGTTATAGAGCCTAGCAAAAAGTCCTATCTCAATATATATAAATTTATGTTTTGCCTTTATTTGTAGATATCTAAATTGTGGCTCAAAATATTAACTAATTTCATGAATATCACATAACTCAAAAGTACCAATCACCAATGTAGCTGTAGTCTCATCAGACCTAAAGAATTTTTTTCTACATTGTGACATTTTACTTTCTAACTCTGTCTGTGATGCTATAGCTTGTGTGCAGCTTTTCCCTGCACTGTAATCCTGATCTCATACCCTCAATATCTAGTATGTAGTCTACAATAAATAATAACAAATGTTTCACAAGTTGAGGCAAATCAAGTTGCATTTTTAGATGATTGCTTTAGAAGTGCTTGGAGGGATGACTATTCAGTTATAAATAATTCAAAGCACCCAATATCTATTACACAGCAGACAGTGTGTTGGATGGGTAATTTAAATTGGTTCAATGGAATTATCTCTTCAGAAAATCTTGCTTGCTTTCATTCAATATGTGGATGCTATCTATGTATTTGTGCAGCAAATAATTGATTTATAAACAAATTTCACATCATTCTTATTGAATTTTGCCTCTTCAAATAAAAGTATAGATAATATAGTAGGCAAAATTTCCCTTATCTGTTGGTCTTTTTCTTAAAGGATATATAAATTACGGTAATAAATATGTTCATCCTCACCAACATCTTTGTTATACAGTATGTGCCACCAAGAGACCCAGTGGATTGAAAGTTTGTTTTCATGTTTGTTTTCAATATTACTTGTATTTCCAGAGACAGTGAAGGATAGGTACAGAGTATTCAATGAATGAGTAAAACATATTAATATCACATAACCACATTATAGTGTTTTAATGATTAAAATTCACATAATTCAGTTTGATCTGACAAAAAAGAGCCCTAGAGAAATTTTTATTCAAGCAGTAATAAAATAAATGTAGCATACAAGATATATCAGCCTCAGATAAGTTAAGCAATTTCCCCAAAATTATCTAATTTACAATTACAGAGGGAGAGCATAGACCCAGATTTTTTCATTTATGTTCACAGATTCATAGAAACAACATATTTGCAATTGTTAAGCCAAATGCAGTAATTTTTTAATGCAGAATATTGAAGCCAAGAGAGGATAACTGTCAGGGAAGAAACTCATTGATCTAGGAATAGAACCTAAAAGATTCAAAGTTATTCATGAAAACAGGAAAGGTAGTTTTTCAGATAGAAAAAAATTTCATTGTGGAGATAAATTGAGACAGAGTAAATTAGTTTAAATCTGCAAAAATTTAGTATAAATAAAAATGCTTGTTTGGTTTAAAGAAGAGATGAAATTCAATAAAATATAATGAACGATTTTAATATGTTCAATTAGCTGGCAATTAGTAGATTAACAATGTTGAGTAACACCACCACTATTAAATGATTCAGAAAACATTTTCATTGTCTCAAAATAAGTACTTATTGAAATATCATTCTTCTTCTTTACTTCAGCTCTTTATTCACAGTTTCTTTTAGCTCTTTCAACTTTTTTAAGAAACGATACAAAGTCTTTTTTGTGTAGTAAGTCTAATGCTTGGCCTCCTCAGGGGCAATTCCTATTTATTTCTCTTTTTTGTTGGAGAAATTTTATTGGGGCATGTTTTCTTCTTTCTTTACATGCCTTATAATTTGCCTTTGAAAATTTGACAATGTAAATATAATTTCTAACTATAGAAATTGTATGATTCTCCCTTATTTAGATCTTTAGATTTTCTTTTGTGGTTGCTGTTGGTTGTATTTTTAAAATGACTTTCCTATTTTTGTTTCTACTGTCTGTATTCTTTGCTGTGGGTGGTCTCTGAAGTATACGCATCTTTATCTCATACCTAGCAGTATTTTCTCATAAAATTCCTTGAAATCCTGGAGGAAAAGGAAAAAAAAAAAAAAAGCAATGGAGAAAAGATAGATTGAAAAGACAGGTGATAGATAGATAGATTAGATAGATAGATAGATAGATAGATAGATAGATAGATAGATAGATAGATAGATAGATAGATAGATTCATATATACTTACATATATACACATATCTCTCCTAATCTTTGTACATTGATGTTGTACTGGGACAGTTCTTCAATGCTTAGAAGACCATTTACAACTCTGTCTTAGTCTTCTCTTCCTGCTTATGCAGAGCTTAAAGATAAATCACTAGGAAAGCTTAGGGTCATCTCAGGTCTTTTTGGAGCATATGTGTAGCCAAGGGAATAAATGTTGCCTTCTAATTTCTTTGGTATATGGATGTGCTTTTCAATAACCTCATTTCTAAAAAACAACTCTCTCCATCTTTCAGTGTGGCTATAATTTATCTCAGTTGTAATATTTTACACCAAGTTTCAGTGGGTTGTTAATTTACTTTACAATGTTTTCAAAGACTTTCCTCTGCCTAGCTCCTTTTAAGCCAGAAAAATATATAAATGAGGCAAAAAAAAAAAAAAAAAGGCACTTACTTTGTAGAAGTCCTTTAGGAAATTCCCAGACAGGTTGAAATAGAAAAACACAATTTCTTTTGTGTCAAGAACTGGGGTGAGAGTACCACACAATTCAGGATGCCATCTTCAAGATTACTGCTGAAAGGAGTAGGACTAGGGCAAGTAAACTGCTGCAAAGATTTTGAAGAATTTTTAAGTTGCCTTGTTTTTGGCTCAGTGTTTGTTTTCTGTAAATGGTTAACTATTTTTCAGCTTTCTGGCAAAGTTGATTGGCTTTTTGTTTCAATTTTTAGTGTGTTTGTGAAAAGATGAATACTTTCATCTGCTAATTTTATCTTTTTTTTTTTTTTTGGCTGACATCACACTCCACAATGACTTCTTGATCAGAAAGCCCAAGTTACATATATGTTCACAGTCCTTAAACTTTGCAAATAGCTGAAAAATAAACTTTTAGAAGTCTAGTTATATAGATTTTTTTCTATTAAGAATATGTTTGTTTGAAAGCAAGAAAGGGCTGATCAGCAAAGTTTAAATATAGAAGTCATTAATTATCCTGCATGTGAGTGTGTGCACATTTTCATGTACACACATGTACAGACTCAGGACATATTATGTGTTCTGCAGTTTCTTAAGGAAGTTATTAAAAAACTGGACTCTATCTTCTGGCTTTGCCACATGCTGCATCCACTTTCCAAACAGTTAAATTATGTTGTCTCTTTCCACTTAAAAATGTTATTTCATCATTTCAAAATGGTTCCTGCAGCTTCTTACACAACTGGTTATAAGAAGCAATAAAGAGGAAAAGATAAAAAGTTTTCACTTAATAAAATTCTTTTATACAGGAATTTAAAATAATATTGAAGCATGAAACTAGATTTCCATTTATGACTTACTGGCCAGAAATTGATTTCATGCTCATTCTCAATATAATCTCAAGGACTAGGGAGACAATGTAGTTATGATGACCAGTTTTTGTCACTAATGAGTTATCTAATGTACAGTCAGGAAAGATTGATTTATTTGGAAATGACTGGGAATGTGTAAGAGAAATAATTTCTAGAGCAGAATGGCAGATGAAAATATAATAATGCCCAACCCAGAAAGTGTTTAAGACACATACATTTGCATATAAGATGGCAAAGATTACAGTTCACAGAATCCTTAGTTTTTAATTGATATATAAATTACCTAGTATTTTTCATTTATAGAGAAAGTACCATTTAGATGCAACTACGTTTTTCAGAAAAAATTGCAAATTAGAATATATTTTAAAATACATGGATGTTCAAAAAACGTAAAATGCATTCTGTAGTTGATATATACAAGAAGAAAAGCAATATAAAAAATAGTCCACTTAAGAAGAAAATAAAACAAGGAAATAAATGTGGCACAAAGAAAATTAAAAACATGTAAAAATGAGTAAAATAATGAATTGTTAAAGTAATTGTAAATGGATTAGAATTACATATCAAAAGCCACAAATATTGGTGTTAATTTTTTTTTATAATTCAGAAATCCTTCAAGTTAAACAATGATAAATTTCGATGGATAGAATAATATATCCAGGCAAACAAACAAAGCTAATTTAGTTTTATAAAATTAATTTAATATTCAAGTTAAAAATCTAGAAAAATAATTTGGAAAATTCAAATAATTGAGAATAAAGAGTTAAGGATAATTAGAGCAGAAATTAATACAATGAAAATAAAAATATAAAAACAGACAACATACAATCCAGTTCTTCCCCAAAAATAAAAATATACATTTTACTTGAATTTATTTGAAGTAAACAGTAACCTTCAAATAAAATTCCTATTTTAACAAAAAATGAGATATTATTTTACATCCTACATGTTAATTAAAAATAGAAGCCTGAAAATACAAAATAATGTGGGAAATTTTACTTACTCTTTATGAGAGTATAAACTAAGGCAACTATTTTGGAGAGATATTTGAATCTAACACATGAAAGAGAAGATATTTAACATTCTTAATACCCATAAAATAAGAAAAAGTAACTTAAATGCTCATTAATAAACACATCAATATATTCTGTGTGTGCGTATATGTGTGTGTTTTCTTGTCATCGACCATATTAAAGTATCTATGTAAACTAACAGTGCCATAGTCCTTATATATTACTACTTTTATTTTATGCAACATCTCTTCAAAACATTAGACTAAGTAATATAATCCAGACACAAAAAATATAATTTGTATGATCACACATGTGAAATATCTAGAATACTCAAGTTCATAGAATCAGAATGTAGAATAAATTGACCAGAGACTGAGAAGAAAGTGGAATGAGGAAAATTGCTTAATGGCTACAGAGCTTCTCTTTGATTGATTATGAATTTTGTAAGCTGATGGTAATGATGATTGCACAATAATGTAAATATAATTAATGTCACTATAGTCAAAAATCATTAATTTGAAAATTTTATATTTTACCACAATTGAAAAAAAGTCACTCAATGTGAACAATTTTGGCCATTTGGATAAATTTGGCAATTCTAGAGACATTGTTGATTTAAATAATTGAGGAGGTGCCGTGTTTCTGAAATAATATACATATGTGCTATTTTATATATAAGTACATTAAAATATGTGTATCTAAGAGTGGCCCCTGACTTACGGTGGTTTGACATACTAACTTTTCTACTTTATCATGGTGCAAAAGCCATATGCATTCAGTAGAAACCATACTTTGGGTATCCATACAACAAACACATTGACTCATTGGCATATAATAAGACAAATGTATTACTGAGTTATAGATCTGAAGGTCAACTAGTATGGTTAGTTCCATGTACCTAATTCTGAGGCTTAGATTGGAGGAACAGCAGCTACTCATGATATGTTTTAAGGCAGTGGAAAAGGCTCAAGAGAGTAAGCCAAAATGCACAGTTTTCATATTTTTGTTAACATTCCATTGACTTAAGTCACATGGTCAAACACAGTCTCCCAGGCTGGCTGGTATACTCTTTGCACCATAAGGCCATGTCAAGGATGTTGATTTATAGTATTACCAAGGAAGATGAAATAATTGGGTGCAATAATTAAATCTATTGTGTACAAAGAAGGGATACTAGTATCATGCACTTTTTTGTAGATTATATTTAAGGTCCAACTCTAAAACTTTGTCAATGAACAGTTTCAGATGAAATATTGCTTAAGACATAAATATTAATGTGCCTCATAAAGAAAACTAATATTCATTGAGTACTTACTATGTTCTCATTAATGTAAATGACATTTATCATAGATTTGTATGCTTTCCAATAACTCTGCAGGCAGGTCTTTTATTGTCTTTTTTGAGATGAGAAAATAGACAATATAATTTTAAGTGACCGATTTAGAGAAAGAGAATGTCTCAACACGTGCCAGGCAATGGTCTCAATTTTTTTTTACATGGACTAACTCATTTAATATGTATTAAACATTTCTGAGGCAAGTGTCATTATCCCTCTCTCTTTGGTTCATAAATAAACTGAGGCATAGAGAAGTTAAATGTCTTCTGAAGGTTACTGAGGTAGCAAATCACTGAGTCAGGATTTAACTACAGGCAACGTGGCTACTGAATATAGGTTTGAAGACATAATGCAGAAAGTAGACTGGTCAAGATTCAAATACATAATCATCTTAAAGCAAAGAGCAACAAATTGACAAGGACTCGAGGTAATTTTAATTTTGTTGAGTTTTTGTATGGATGAAAAGCAAATATTATGCCTCCTAAAGTATCCAACTCTTTTGAGGAATTTAAAAAGTTTTGATGATGATGATTGTAAAGGAAAGCAGTCAGCACAGTTGGAATTATTATACCTTTCTTTCTGTCTCTTTGTGTCAAAATAATAAAGTTGATTTTTGCTTTTATATTTAAAAAAAATAGAGGGACGTGTAGTTTCTTGCTATGTGCTCTAATGATGAGACTGTATGAAAGTATAAATTGTTGATCTCTATATCCTGAGTAGGAAATCCCTCACTTCACTTGATGTCTGGGATCAATGCCTAATTTTGAAGGTGGACACCTGCTGTGATTGATACCTGGAGGTATGAAGTACAGATGTATTGTAGCCTATATAAGGGGTGCAGAAGCCCTGAGCAATGTCATCCAACTTCTCACAGGTTCACAGTTCGATAGTATATATTTTACATATATACACACGCACACAAACACACACATATAAAAATCACAATTTATGTATGTATATATTTATAAGCTTACATAGATACATACACACACACACACACACACACACACATGCATATAGTGTCACATTGATGAATGAGTTGCCATAGGAATAAAATGTGAAATGTTAATTCAATATGGAGGGTTCGTATGTAACCCATTCCCTGTCAAATGTTATAATTCCCTGAATAATAATAATAATAAGCTAACAGCAGCAATGTTAATGACAAAATAACAGTAATAGCTAACATTATACTAAGCATACTATTTGAAATATCACTTTTAATAGCTCAACAACTCTTTAATTTACTATTGATATACTTTTTTCACTGATGAGAAACCTATATCTAAAAATTGCATTATCAAGAACATGCAGCTAGTAGATATTGACAAAGGTCTGGAAAAACAAGTTTAAGTAGCCTTGTGCATGGTAGACATAGCTGACAATAATAACTTAACTTAAGCAGACTCTGTAAGAATAACCCTGAGTGGCAGATGCACCTGAATATTGTGTGCTCAAACTTCCAAACTAAGAAATCTGGGAGTAGCCAACCCAGAGATTCATTCCTTATCTATGAGGATCATCTGAGCTCATGGCCTAGCCTGTGAATGGTGGGACATACAAGAGAGCCAAGCAGAGTTTGGGTTGAATGAAGGTTGCCAGGTGGAAGTTGTTAGGGGAGAGTGCTAAGTGAAAATGCTACATAAAGCACAGGCTTTTTGCAAGCAATTGTGGTACTCTTGCCCCACCAGTCACCACTGGGCTATGTGGTTCCCCTGTCCAGCCTGCCCGCACTGGATCTCCCTATTTGTAAGTTTTCTGCTAATAAAACCTCACGTCTCCCTTATGGCTCTGGGTCTTTTCTTAGGCCTCCTGGGCCTGGTGTTATCCCTGTCAGAGTTAACAGGGGGCACTACACCTTTTATGCTATGCTATGCCGCACCGTATGAATATAGGTGAACCATATTCTGTTATCTCTTGGTGTTAGCAAACAACGTTTCTCTAGCGGTTAATCTCTCCTTTTATCTCCCATTACCTCTTTATCAGGAGCAATTTAACACTACCTCTAATAGGCATTTCAACTTACTGTTAAGAGTGGGTTACCTGTTTCTTTTACCTGTTAATATTCCTTAGCTTCCCTGCAAGAAATAAGTTCCTTGAGGGCAGGCACTGTGTCAACATTGTAAGTTCTGTGCACTGTAAGTAGTGGCTTAACTGGTACATTATAAATACATTACTACCATGGAATTACAATGACAGCTATTACATAAATCCTTGCCATGATCCATGTCAGTTACATACTTGTCTCTAATTCTCATAACAGTCCTGCAAAGGAAGCATTTTTTAACATTATTTTACTACTACTGTGATGACTATTATTATTTATATCGGTACTTTACAAATGAGAGTGAAGAAGCTCAGAGAGGTTAAGTAAGCAATTCTCATTCACAGTACTCATAAATGAAAAAGCTAAACACATTTTGTAACTCTGACTGCTATTGAAATGGCCTTTGGATTTGCCATACTAATGTCAAGTGATTTAACCATGATGCTTTTAATTTTGCTTCAATTGCTTCCATTGCCATCCGTTTTAGCCCTAAGTTGGTGCTACTGGGAGAGAGAAGAGAGAAAGTCTGTTACAAGAGCCTTTGTGAAAGCAATCTAATCTTTTATGTCTTCCTGCAGTTTCCTATATTTGCATAATTATTTTGGCTCTGCTGTCCCTATTGAATATCTCTCCCTCTCTCTTTCCAAAGTTCAAGAACAGGGGCAGATGCCCATGTGCACACTCCATTCAGGAGTAGTCCTTGGCCACTTTATTTCTGGGTAGCTTTTGTTGTGCTCATCTGTTCAGGAAGCCTGACTGTACAAGGGCTCATTTGCTGGTTAATTGCATTCTCAGATCCTCTAAGAATGTCAGCACACCTGCTCTCCACTTCACTGTCTCTTTTGATCTCTCTTGAAATACCCAACTTTGATTATGTGAAAATCTTCTGTAACTGTAATGTGTGCCTGAAAAGCAACTAAAACCTTCCATTGTGACTACTTTGACCTGAAAAAGAGGCTATTTTAGGGCTTGTGTGTGGTGACAAGAAAACACAAAACAAATCAAAAGAATGAATCTTATTCTCTGTAGTCTAGTTCAGGACTACAGGATTTGATTCATCTGTTTGGTAAATTTTAAACAGATGTGAGTTACAGAGTAAACACATCTTTAACAGGTTTGTAAACACTGGTCTGCTATAAATTTCTATTTTCTAAAAAATATTTTATTTACTTATTTTTATTTTATGAAATATTTCTTTAAGAGACAAGGTCTTCCTCTGTCACACAGGCTAGAGTGCAGTAATGCCATCCTAGTTCATTTTATTCTGGAATTCCTGGGCTCAAAATCTCCCACCTCAGCTTCCTGAGAAGCTGTGATTAAAAATGTGTGCCATCATGACTGGTTAATTTATTTTGTGAAGATGGGGTCTCACTATATGGCCCAGGCTGGTCTTGAACTCCTGGCCTCCCAAAGTGCTGAGATTGTGGGCATAAGCCACCACATCCATGCTAAGCAATAATTTATTACTACTAGGAAATTGAGGAAAACACAAATATAACTTTATTTCTAAATAAATAATACAGGTAAAAAAACAAAATGGAAAAAAAAAATCATAAACCAATCAACACTGTCCTCAGAATGATCCTATGACACTAAATAACCCAATGCTGAAATTGTCATCTATTTGTGACCTTGATATAAACTTTTCTAATATCACTAACTCCATTTGTATTCTCAATTGTTGATGTTTGGGTTCTCTCACCTTATTCTACTTTTCTCCACACGCCCACTAGACAAGTATTCCTTTTACAGAAAAGCATTGTATTAGTCTCTATTATACATTTTTAAAATCATTCAATGATCCCTCCATCACAGGGCTTCGTACAAAGTAGAACCTCAATAATTGTTTTAGGAACAAATGAAAAGATACTCAATTGCCAAGGATTCAGTTCATATTATTTCATTTATTTATCAAGATACCTTGAATATCTATTATGCATGAGGCACTATGATCAATGCTAAAATGGAAATTTAGGGCAATTTAAAAAGTCACTAAACGTTGTCGAAAAGCCTTTACATTGCTATTGCTTAAATTTCTTATTATGTATTCATGTCCAGTTATGAAGACAATATACTTATATGTAAATACACGTTGCTTTCTAAATTACGATTAATCAGTGGTGATGACTGGAGCATGCAAAAGGACATTTCTGTGAGGATTGTCATAGCACTTGGCAAGGATCCTATGAAAAATATCCTTCTTATTCATGAGGTGGATCAGATGGGTTAGGGAAGGTAAATTGTTTTATGTGTACCATCTGAGGAATACTTACAAAATGAAATAATTGTGATAGTTTATGTTATTATCTTCCTTTGGCAAAGAGAGTTCAATACATTCATCAAATCATTAAATCCTGGGATCAGAAAGAATATTGGAAAGCTGTGAGTTCAATTGCTCTCTGATATTTGAATCTCAACCACACCCATATTTGAATAGTCTGGTGACAGTCAAAACCAACTAACTTGTAATTCAGCCTGTTCTACTTTGTCTCAGTTTACTTGAGAAGTTTTGATTTCTTCCTTTTATTGCCAGTTCTAACTCTTAAGATGACATTGTTTACATATGAAGATAATGTAAATATTTCATAAGACTTTGGATATCATGGTCATTCTAGAAGCTCTAAGATTGTACTTCAACCCCCAAATAAATGTGGCTAAATTTGATTCAAGTTCTTTTAAAAAGGAAATAGTTTTCTGGCTGCTAACATACCTTTCATTGTTTAAACTCCTTTACAATTTACTGAAATAATTTAACCATCAATGGGAATTTACATTTTCAATTTTAGATTAACAATATTTTTTATAAGGTGACTATCCAAAGTCATTAAAGTAATAGTTGTTATATCTCTAACACAAACCTCCCAGAGGTAATGCATCCTATTTCCCTTTGGCACATGGTTCTCTCTCATTCTTTCAGAGTTTCTAATTAGGCCATCTGTTTCAAAATTAGTCAACCATTGGGAATGGATTTAGTTTTGTTTGTATTTGCTTGTTGTTGCATTTTCATCAATGACATTTTCAAGATGGCTTTCTGCTTCTAGTAATCCGAGATCATTCATTGCTCTTTTGGACAAAGAGAAAGATCTTTCTCAATCACTATTCTCTTCTACAGACATCAAGTGAAATGTGGCTCAGCCCATTTTTCATTCCAGGAAAACTTTTTACAGGAGTGTCTAAAATGTTATATGGAAAAAGAAAAAGAATCAAGAGGCCTCACATAACGTCAGCTGGGTACACAGGAGAGAACAGAGTAAATCTTAGTCATCTTTGAGAAGACAATTATTTAACTTGTTTAAAAAATAATATGACCTTTTCTCCTCTTTAAATATCACAAAGCTGAAAAGTTCTTTAATATGGCTATATATTTGTACCTAATCACGTGCAGTGGAAAGAGGTAGAGATTGAAATTCATAATGCTGACTGGGCAGTTTCATAGTATCTGTCTGAACTTGGTCAGGTTATTTCAACTCTTGGCTCCCGAATTTCTCTATAAGGAGAGATGAGGGGTGCATGGGTTTTCTCTGAGCTCATCTGAAGGTACCCCTCACTATCTCTCAGTGTCAATTTAATAATTATATAAGTTTAATTTTTTGTTAAATGTTGCTGTCAGGTTCCAACCTGAACTGGGGTCCAACAGGAGTTGGTGGATGGGTGGCAAGTAGCTGAAAGGCAATTGGGACATGGCTTTATTCTCCCTCCTACAGAGTCAACAGTGCAGTTACATTACTCACAGACAATAGTGACACAAAGCCAGGAATGAGCTCACACAAACAGGTCACATTTAATTGCTACATATATGTGATTGCATAATGCACAGGGTTGTGTGCCTTCACTTCAAACCCACTGTATCATACTGGACCAAATGGATACCTCAGCCTACTCCTGATGGAAGCACAGCCATTTTCCTTATAATTGCCTTCATGGAATTTTAACAGTTAAAAACAGGAGTTTGTTTCGTATATCACAACTCAAACACATTTCGTGTATCTTTCCAGTGTGTCTAAGAAGGAATAGTGTCTTATTTGGCATCCTGGGAAAGACCAGGCTTTTCTGCCCACTTAGCTAGTATTAAAACTATAAGTAGTCACTAGATTTAGTGTTGGAGGCTTACGGATTAAAAGGCCTGTAGTCTATAACCATTTGCTATTTTTTAACTTCATGTCTTCTTTCTTTCTCAGACAATGAACATCAAATAGTCTTTCTGTTGGAAGAGACTTTCTGGTCATTGTGATACCTGGACTATCATTTGCTTTAAAACCTGGATTGACCTGAATGAATGAATCTGTCTTTGCCAATGAAACAAATATTAAACTTTAAAAAGCCTTTTCAGCTATAAGCTTTTCATAGAATAAGCTACTTCTATCAGGAATTCTTCTCTCACTATCACATATTACAGTATTTTCTCTAGTCACAGGCTCTCTACTTTGTAGATGTAAGTATGCCCACTCCCCAAAATTCCATTGGTGAAACATTTTAGTTAATTTGCGGAGGGATTTTTATAAGCAAGTGCTAAGAAAATGAAAACATTTTACTCATACACAAAGGTAGACAAAAAGGCTCAGAGAAAACCTGTTTTTCTCTTGCAGTGTTGGTAGTTAAGAATATTTTAGCAATCCAAGTCATATTTTGCTTCTTATTTCCAGAAAGAATGTGCTTTTCTATTTTCTAGCCCTTTGAGGCTTCTTATTTTATGAGGAAAGGAAGGACATAAAATGACAGGAAATTGGTACTGGATGTTATCAGGCTAATCTAATAATAATGCACTTCTGAATGGGAATAGTGGTGATAATAAAACTACATGAATTTTTCAAATATGAATTCATCCTTTTTGTACACTGAAAAGGGTGAATTTACTGAAAAGGTAAATTACATCCCAACAACCTATTTTAAAATAAAGTTAAATAAGGAAGATTAGAGGCTGTGATGAGTGGCACCAATGTGTATGTAGGTGAGAAGACCGTTAATTTAATTGCATTGACTTGAGTAGTGCCCAATTAGGTCCTACTTGACATGTTCTTTGGGCTACTGTTTACTCTTGGAACTACTAAGACAGGCAGCTTTCCTCAGATGTAACCTGGCAGTACCTTAGATATACCAGGGCTTTCTTCTCCAGAGTTTCTTTGGTAAAGTAGTTTTGGACACATGTAGGCTCTCAGTTAGCACTGGAGCACTCAATAATCTGGAAACACAGAAAATTTAACAACTTACTCAGCAATGCTGAGCTAAAGGGGGGATGAAAGCTATAGAATCAATGCACATTATTTCCATCTCTCAGGAAGACAATTTTGAAGCTCATACTACTCATTCTCATTTATCCTCCAAGGCTTTAGGGAAATGTGATCCCCAATGGCTAAATGCACTACACATCTCCACAAAGCTCATTATAAAATGGTTCTTCTTCTTTCCTACCTCACCCTGTCCAGTCACCTCCTTTCTTTCCCTGGCATAGGTTTCCACATCAACACTGTTTCTGAAAGCTCTGACTTAGGTTCTGCTTCCTGAGGAGTAACCCAGTCTATGGCAGAACAAGAAGGCTATTAACATGCATTGCAAGCTGATTACATCCTGATATGTTTTGTGAAATTCATATACATTACTTAATCAATTTCCACAGTGTTATGGGGGTAATATTATTCCTTCTTATCAAATTTAGCAATTGAAATTTAAAGAAGAAAATACTTATCAATGGCTAAGTAATATATATATATTTTAATTTTAAGCACAGTTTTTTTTTTTTTCCAAAAAAGCTCACTTTTTTTCACAAAACTGTTTCCTATTAATGTAGACCTTTCACTCAGTCATTAGGTTACTCTTAACCTGGAAATTATATATCTTTCTTAAAAGAAAAACAACAGGTACACATAGTAGGGATTAATTTCAAAAAGTAATTAAATGAATTACCCCCTCTCCCAGATAAAATTCAGCATGCATAATTGCCTCACAATTTCCCATATTGGTGGGAATGGTTTAAATTTGTTATTACTCCCAATAGCTCTGGCAACTTGCCTTAATACATATTAAGTTATGTATTCTCAGTTAGATTCCTACTTTTGGCTTATCACTGAACAATATTAATAATATATATCAGCAGACAGCCTAACAGCTTATAAAAACGTTAAAATCCCAATTACTATATAAGGCATACTAAGACTGAGGGAAGTTAAGTAATTTATTGAAGACCTTCATTGCTAATAAGTTGCAGAATGAGGTATTAATGCCAAAGTCTCTCTTGCCCAAATACTGTGTTCTTTCTAAGCTTTGAAAATTTGCTTAATTTGAATCAACTATGACAGCATTTGGAGCTGACTATTAGAGAAGCTATCCTTAATACAGAAATACAGAAATACACACACACACATATACACACACATGTTAAAAATCCTGTAATATTATAAAAGGTAAGGACTTGCAGAAACAATATTCTAAATTTTTGGATTCTAAAATAAATTTAATCCATTATATTTACTTCCAAATTATCTTATTTCTGGTTTGTTCATTAGTATTGCGAAACGAAACTACTTGTGATGCACATAAAAACCTTATTGTAGCTAAAAATATTCCTGTTTGGAGTTTATAAAAGTAGTAATGAGAGCTAGGGTTTATCTTTTCTTAGTAAGTGGGTCACTTAAGAGCCTCCTCAAACTTCTACAGTTTTTTAGGAATTTCAAAGAACTTTTGAGTAATAATTTGAGTCTCATAATAATCCTGTGTTGTTGATGAATAATTATTTCCATTTTACAGATGAAGAAATGGGGCTGGGCATTGTGGCTCACACCTGTAATCCCAGCACTTTGGGAGGCCGAGGCTGGTGGATCACCTGAGGTCAGGAGTTGGAGATCAGCCTGGGCAACGTGCTAATATCCTATGTCTATTGAAAATACAAAAATTATCCAGTCATGGTGGCAGGCACCTGTATTCCCAGCTACTTGGGAGGCTGAGGCAGGAGCATCCCTCGAACCTATGAGGCAGAGGTTGCAGTGAGCCAAGATTGTGCCATTGAACTCCAGCCTGGGTGACAGAGTGACACTCTGTCTCAAAAAAAAAAAAAAAAAAAGAAATGGATTCTCAAATAATTTGAAGGATTAGAAATTTTGCATTAAACAAATTTAAACATTAGAAATTTTGTTCAATTTGTTCAAAATAACAATTGTATTAACTACCTTCATATGTAGAATATTAGGAAATTGGTCAGTTAATTACCTGTTATTGATGTAGGTATGGCTGGCTTTTTGTATCTATGACAAATTGTTTTATTTCTAATGCCATTTATCTGGCATAGATAGATGTATTTTCACCAGCACAGTGCAATGGGTAAGGGAAAGGTGTAAGAATTGTGGATGACAGTAAGAATTTTTAAAAATGCAAATCTTTGGGATCCTAAGGGAAATGGCTAGTATATGTAACTTACAAATGTCTAATCTAGCAGGTTGAACAGGATCAACTGCATTCAATCAAACAGGCAAAAGTATAATGGTTACAAGAAGATAAATTACAATATTAGGGGAAAGGGGGCATATTCCAACTTTTCTTTTATAAGAAAACAGAGTATCAGGCTAATAGCCAGGTAGACTTGATGTTAATTCCAAGAATATCATTCAAACTATGATAATCATGAATAATTGAATACTTATTTTGAATTAGGTAAATCACTGAGCAATTGTATATATCTGACACATTAAGGCTCATAGACACCTATACACATTAACTTCTTTCATAGCATATGTTTTGCACTTTCAATGTGACAGACCCCTTGAGGCAAGTAATTCTTGTTGTCATCACCAAACTATAAGTAAGTCAATAGAAGCTAATAATTGCTATGGAACGTTTAAAGTTTATTCAGTTTCTAAAAGGCAAACCAAGATTCAAAACTATGATCTTAACTTTATACCATGCTTCCTTTTGATGCGGGGAACTAGAGAATTCCATTACAAACAAAAGCAGTACCACCCTAACCTTGAAAACTGAGTCTTTATGATTCAGGTACACCACGGGTTATGTAATTAATTGTGCATTTGTGGTAGCTAGTCTCACATTAGAATACCAGATGCTATACATAAGATAATGAGACCAATTACAGATCCACTTCTCTTAAATTCACTCACTCCCAACATGAAACAATATAGATGGAATTACTAAAATATTCCTTACACTTGTCACAATTCCTTTAGAATTTAATATGACTAAAGTTTTGGAGCAGATCATTAATATCTACACTCTAGTAAATCTGAGTGAACCAATTGCTCTAAATATGATAGGCTTTCAAATAGTGACGAAGTACAGCAATTTCTCTGGTTATTCTCTAAGCTTCTCAATTGAGTAGGCAAAGTGAGAAATTAAAGCTCGGGCTATTTAGTCTCTTTTATGTAGTATTCATTAAGATTTTAAGTGCCTATGATAGATTTGTTATAATTTTTCATTATCTTTTCTTTATGGTCATTCTTCATTCAATGTTTAATCTATGTGACAGTACTTGAAGCTAAGGTAATTTGAATTAACTTTTCAAGCAAGATCTTTTTTTGTGTTTGTGTTTGCGAATTGCTATCAACTTGTTTTATTATAATCAAGATATTTTATATCCACTCTATTCCTTTATCCACTAATTTACTGAGTTTATCGAAAAAGCAATCAAGTTTGTCTGGCATAACATGTTCTTTATAAATTTAGCATGGCCCCAGAGAATGTAATCTGCTATTCATTAACAAAGCAAGCAACAGAAGCACAGGCTTCTTCTTTTTTTCCATACTCCTCCAGGGGACTATTGCAGACACTGATTTCTGGTTTATAAGAGGAATTCACAGTCTGATCTCTGTAAAGGGGTAGGACTCCCGAGGCAAAGGGTGAGTCTCTTTAAGCTCATATAGAAATCTCTCTCTCTCTCTCTTTTTTTTTTTGAAATGAAGCAGATTTATAAGGGACTATCCCTCAGGTAAAATCAAGGGCCTTGAAGTGTCATAGATGTGGCATCTGAAATCTGAAAGCTGGTCATAGCTGAAGCTCACAGTCAGATCTCAAGCTCAAAGTCAGCCTTGTTGGAACTCTAGGGGATCAGAAAGGGCCTGCCATCTGTCACACATTTTACATATTAACCTTTTAATTGGTTTCATTGTATTCATACACCCTGGAACTATTTAGCTCAATTTCCTCTAAGAAACCAAACAAACAAACAAAACTCATTTTTGTTAAATGAATTTTTTAAATCCTCCTATATTTTCTTTGTTTGCATTAGTCTAAGGAAGAACATAATTAAATAAATGCACAAATAAAATGTCTTAAACTCCTAGTAAAACAGGAAGGTTTATAAGTAGATTAAATGAATGGGTAATATGAAAAAGCCTGTAAAGTTAGGTACCATTTCTCTAATTTTGGCCTATAGAGTGATTATTTGTTTAAAATGCAAACATCTGGGTTCCATTCACATAGACTCTGATTCAGCAGGTTAAAAAAACGGAAATATGACTTAGAAAACTTGAGGTGAATCTGATGATGGTGATCCAACTCTTAAACTTTTAGAAAAAGAAAAATAAAAGTTATAAAGTGCTATTGAATTGGAAAAAATCTTATGTTAATCAGTTAATTTTAATTTTAAAATTGCCAATTCTATATATATCTATTGTGTTCACTTAGATACACACACACACACACACACACACACAGACCATATGCTGCTTCCTGCTGTGAGAGTGTAATTGTTAATATTTTTAAGGAGTCTTGGAGTCTTGGGATACCCTATAATGGGTGTGGCATGCCTGAAAGTGATGCATAATATTTCTGCTATCCTTCTTTGTCTAGAGCCTAATCATATGGCTCCCGCCTAATTATAATGGAAAAACTGGATATATAATCTTCCTCTGAGCCTGGGAGGAAGATTGGTAAATAATTTGTCCCTGTTTCTACCAACATCCTGATATGAACTAGATCCACATATTTCTATAACTAAGATTTAGCTCACATTCTGAATATAAAAGTAAATATAGAATGACTACAGAATCACGAAATATTGGCCTTGTAATATCTTTAGAGATGATCTAGTCCGATATCATCATTTTAACAATGAGATTCTACTCCTATACTCAGGAGCCCAAGTGGGGAAAAATAATTAATATCAAAGTAAAAAAAAAAAAAAGCTGAAAAAATACAAGACCTTTGACTAAAGTTATTATTTCAGAAAAAAAGACATAATTTTATATCCATTTAAAGTAAGTAACTTGAATAAGTTAAATTTTGCATTTTATGTTTCAAATGTTTAGATTACTGTGTAAATTATCAAAAGCTTATGTTCATATAACAAAAAGAATTTAATTGCATAAACTCTTTATGGTAGTTTGAACTCCATAAAGTGATAGGTATTTTCCAGTGGAGAACTAGAAAATAATGACATAGACCAGGTGTCTGTTACTTTTATACTTCACTTAGAGGTTATAATGAGAAGGCTACATTGTATAGTAAAAAATATAATGAATTTTAGGTTACAGCTTCAATATGTGAAGAGCTGTCCATCTTTACAACAACAACAAAAAACTGGACAAGTTGAAAATAGACTTTTCTCAGACACACCAGGGAAGTAAGTTCTCAGGGAGAACTGCCACAGTGTAATCTGGAGAAAGAAACACAGCCAGAGAGATATTGGATCTCCTCACCAGAGGTAGAAGCTACTAGATCCACAAACTGCTAGCAACCAATCAATTCTAATGTCAATTAATTTCTAGGGTGAAGGGTGAACTAGTCTGAAAGTGAGAATCTCCCAGGGCTGTGTGGGTGGGCAGTCTGAGGAGGGCCTCCATACCTTCCTGCACTCTATCACCAGAAACTTCACCAGATTTTCACAGTGGATAATTCACAAAAATCCCCTCCAGTCTCTAATAACAAAAAAGGAACAGTAATCACTGTGAAAATACACTTATAACCTTCTCCTTAACAAATGCATACTCTCCAGAAGAAAGTTCCTTCCATAAAATCATCCAACCTAGGAGAAGGGAATCCCACTCCAACGGCTTCCAGCTTTCCTGTCTTACCTAAGGGAAGGGGGCTAAGTCACAGTCAAAAGGGATCTTAGTTTCAAAGATAATTTATTGAGAATGCTACAATCAGAGAAAGGGGTAGATAATGGGAGCAAAAAATAAACCACACCACTAGAGAGAACCTTGTGAAGGTCACACTGAAGACACAGGTTCACTAAAAGCTTAAGATTTAATCAGAAGATTGGGGGATACTCTCCCACCCCCACATCTTGCTTCTATGCTAATAGGACTCCAATATGATTATGGTGGATTACAGATAGAAAAGCTTCAAGCTACAGACTGTCTCTAAGAAGGAGAACTTAGGAAACTCCAAAGGCAACAGGGAAGACAAAAAAAAGAATGGAAGGAAGAAAAGAAAGGAGAAGGAAGGGAAAAATAAAAGAATAAAAGAACAAATTATGAAAATTTGAATCCTCTGACAACTACAGCTACATCAGACTTGAAATACAGTGCAAGTCCTTACGGTCTGTTCTTTTCATCTATCTCTTCTTTCACCAGTACCGCCTGTCTTACTCTGTAAGTCTTGTGGGGGTGTAATGTGAATTTTCCAACTTAAACATTAATCAGTACAAATTTGCATATTTTGCCTTCTTATATAAATTTTCAAATTATTTATTAAATGTCTATAAAATTATTTGCTGGTATTTTAATTGAGATTGAAAACTGACATCTTAACAGTATTGTGTCTTCCAGTGCATGCACATGGGATATTTGTCCATTTACTTAGAACTTACTTGCTTGCTTTCATCTGAGTCATGTATTTTTCCTCATATAGATTATGTACATATTTTGTCAGATTTAAATATTTCTGTTAAAAAAATTGAATTCTAATCATTTATTGGTAATGTACAGGAAAACAATTGACATTTGCTTATTGATTTTGGATCCCACAACCTTGCTATTACTCACTTACTTGCAGGAGATACTTCTAGAATGTTTGGCTTTTTACTTAGACAATCATACCATCTATGAAAAAAGACAATTTTATTTATGTCTTCCTATTTGGTATATCTTTTTTTTTTCTTTCTTTTTCTTGAGCTATTTTTTTTTTTTTTTTTAATTTCTAGCACAGTGTTGTATAGCACTTGGGAATGAGGGCATTCTGGCATATGTGGAATGAATTCTACTTAGATGTGGTAGATTATTCTTTTGTATACATATTTGAATTTTAGTTGCTAATTTTTTTCAAAAACTTTTATATCCATGTTCTTGGGAGTTACTTATCTGTAGTTTTCTTTTCTTATCATGTCTTTATCTCGTTTTGACATTAGGCAATGCTGCACTCACACTCCAGGAAATGTTCCCTCTTGGTATTATATTTCCTTAAATGTTTTGCTGAATTAGTAACAACATCTGGGCTTGGTACTGCTTTTTTCTAAAGGATAAGTTTTGAGCCAATTTTTTTATTAAGAGACCAAGTCAAGTTTCAGAGCAGGAGTGAAGGTTTATTAAAAAGCTTAAGAGCAGAACTAAAAGAAAGGAAATAAAATACACTTGGAAGAGGGCCAAGTGGTCAGCTTGAGAGATAAAGTGCCAAATCCATTTCCTTACTAGATAATGACTATTTGGGTTATCTGTATCTCCATTATGTGAGTTTTGAAGATTGTCTCAAGAATTTGAACCATTTCATCTGAATTTTAAAATACGTGGGCAAAGAGTCATTTATAGCATTTCTTTACCCATTTAATGTCTAAGAAATCACAAGTGATGATACCTCTTATTTTAATATTAGTCATTAGGTGTTTTTTCTCTCTGTTATTACTAGCTTGGGTAGAGGTTTATCTTGTTTTTTAATACTATTCTTCAGGTTGAGAAACCCAGTATTCATTTGGAAAAATAAATGATTCTAGGACTGGTACAGGAAAGGTATTTGTGAGCCTGGATTGTCTTGTTATACTAGAAAGTTAGGCAGTGCTTAAAAAGCAAAATGAAAACAAACAAGAAAGTTTTGGTTACATCAAAAGGACAGAGGAGCACATTAGAAGAGTCCTCAATGATCAGAGACAGACTAATATAAGCAACAACATAAATAAGATAGCATTAGATTGCAAGGCAAAGTATAAAATGAATCTCTATTATGTTGAGATAAATAAGGTGTCGAGCGAATAAATAAATGAAGGGAGGGGGAGAAGAGACAAATCATGGAGAATAATTTACAATAATATGTGGAAACACCAGATCCTCAGGGAAGAGGAGCGTAATTCCTGACTCCTTAAGCATGTTGCACATCCTGACTTCCTTCCAGTGAACAGATGGAAATGGGGATAAAAGAATAACTTGATAAATGAAGAAACGTCACAAACACTATATCAACCAGATTGTAATGTCAACATCAACAATGTTAAATCATGGTAAATGTATGTACCTTTGACATGATGCAGTGAAAATGGAGCATTGCTTCTGTTGTCTTCCTCCACAAAAACCTCCATTCCCAGTCTACCCATAGGAAAATTATCAGACGAATCCCAGTTGGAAGACATTCTAAAAGATAATGACTGATACTACTTAAACAATTTAGAGTTATCAAAGCAAGGAAAGTCTGCAAAAGTATCACAGTAAATAAGTACCCAATAAGACATGATGACTTATGGTACACAATGTGGTACCCTAAATAGGATTCTAGAACAGTAAAAAAGACATTTAGAAAAAACTAAGGAAATCTTCACAAAGTATCAGCCTTTATAATTTATGAGTATGGGCTTTAATAATTATGAAAAAACATTGTAATGTATGATATTAATAACAATGGAAGTTGGGTGTGGAAAATGTGGTTACAGGTTGAATTAGAGAAAGAGAGAAAGAGAGAACATTAATATAAAATCTTCTAAAAGGTTAGAAAAAAAATAGAGCAAATTGTGTACCCTCTCTAGAGCATATTTACGTTTCTGTAAATCTAGAGCTATCCTGAACTTAATCTTAGCCAAAAGGCTGAGAATAAATCTAGACCTTTTCTGAAAGTAAAGTATATTAAAATGAACTTACTTTATTTCATTCTCTTTAGGGCATTTATAGCATACCTTGCTGCAACTAATTTTTTCCAGCCTTCTAGGGCATTTCTTACTAGTGTTCTCTTTCTTTTTCTCTGTCTTAGACATTTTTACCCTCGAATTCAACCTGCAAATACCCTCTTGAAGGCATACAGATAATTTTTTAAATCTTAGATTTAGGCTAGAACTTAAAATTCGGTCCTTAGCCACTGCCCAGTGTTTTCCAGTGGTTCCTGGGAGTTCCTTCTACAGAGAAAGGTGAGAAAGATGGGCACATATAAGAACATAATCACAGCTAAATGTGCCTTAAGGGTAGTTCTTCTGTCACTGATGTTCTGCAATAGCTCATCAGCACCTAAAGGAGCAGGGTCCATTGTGAACCCATTGAACCCATCATCAAAAGTCCCTGTTATAGTACCCAAGCAGTATTCAAAGCTCATCTGTGTTCTTGAGAATTGATTCTTCAAAGAATTCTGCCTGATTCTCAGATGGCCAACTTAACATTAAGAACGGAGATCAGATGATTGTTCTCATTGCTGTACTTCCCCCTGTGATCATTTGAAAACAAACATCAAAAAAGTGTTACTTCCCAAATGGAAATTTGTTTTCTACAACTCTGTACATGTAAGCCAGCTCACAGGCCATGCTTCTGCTAACATTTGGCATTTTATATTAAAGTTGGCACTTCTAGACCCTCAAAGCCTTCCAAGATTCAAAATATGGCTAGATAATATATTACAGTTTCAATATCCTTACCTGGGAAATGAGATAGAATGAGTGTTTATGTGGAATAGCTGAGATATTATATGTGAATAGATTACACCAGCACTAAGCACTTTATGAGAATGTAATATATTAGGTTGGTGCAAAATTAATTGTGGTTTTGAATCATCATTTTTAAATTATTATAACTAGGCTCAAACACATCTTTATTAATCAAAATAGGAACCATTACAACCAACACATTTTTGCCAACAAGAAATAAGTTTATTTATTCCTGTAGCCCCTGCAAAAGTTGTCAAGATGCTTAAAGTGGTAATCAGTCGGTGAGTGGTCGAGTGAGTATGGTAGATGAGGTGAAATTTTATAACCCAATTCATTCAACTTTTGTAGCATTGATTTTGCAGTGTGCAGTTGGTCATTGTCATGGACAATTGGGCCCTTTCTGTTAGTTGACCAATGCCAGCAGCAGGCATAGCAGTTTTTGGTGCATCTTATCTATTTGCCAAACATAGTTCTCAGATGTAATGGTTTCACAGGGATTCAGAAAGCTGTAGTGGATCAGAGCAGCAGCAGACCACCAAACAGTGACCATGGCCTTCTTTTGAGGCAGATTTGGCTTTGGGAAGTGCTTTGGAGCTTCCCCTGGGTCCAACCACTGAGCTGGTCATTGCCAATTGTCACATAAAATCCACTTTTTATCACACCTCAAAATCTGCTTAGAATAAGAGAAGACACTTCAAAACGATTATTTTTTTAAAATTTTTCCCTCAGCTCATGAGGCACCCACTTATCGAGCATTCCAATCTGCTTCAAATGCCCAACGAACTTAGAATGGTCGACCTTGAGTTCTTCAGCAACTTCTCGTGTAATTGTTAGAGGATCAGCATCAATAATCGCTCTTGATTGGTCCTTGTCAACTTCCCATGGCCGGCCACTATGCTCCTCATCTTCAAGGCTCTTGTCTCCTTTGTAAAACTTGAACAACCTCTGCACTGTACATTCGCTAGCAGCTCCTGGGCCAAATGCGTTGTTGATATTGACAGTTGTCTCAGCTGCTTTACAATCCATTTTGAACACAAATAAGAAAATCACTAGAATTTGCTTTTTGTCTAACATCATTTCCATCATCTAAAATAAACATAAAATAAGCAGCAAGTAAGAAGCCATTAACAATAAAAAAAAAAAAGCGAAAAAGTCCCATTAAAATGATGTATAACATAGCCACATTTATTTGAGAATGTATTCCAGCATAAAATGGCAAATTCAATCAATGCAAAAACCGCAATTACATTTGCACCAACCGGACAGCTATTAGTTTTCAAATAACTTGATACAATTGCTCATGCTTCTGTGTTACACTGGCCAAACATCTTCTATTCCAGCTTCTGCCCAAATTCTGCTTCTCATCTCTCCAAATGTAAGTATGGATATATTTGGTTTATATGACATTCAAAATTAAAATAGACTACTCACATATTTAGTGGGAAGTTAACCTAATTTTTTTGGATATCGGTTACAGGTCTTTTAGGCAGAGCCATATCTGAACCATAGTGGAAAACTGGATGTAGTCATCCTCCTGGTGTGTCTTGAATGCCACAGTTGCAGAGGCATGCACTGAAGAAAGTTTATTACTGTAGTAATAAACATGCAGTGTTTGATTCACTGTTCTTCACTGAGTTTGCTGAGAATGATGGTTTCCAGATTCATCCATGTCCCTACAAAGGACATAAATTCATCATTTTTTATGGCTGCATAGTAGTATTCCATGGTGTATATGTGCCACATTTTCCTTGTTCAGTCTATCATCTATGGGCATTTGGGTTGGTTCCAGGTCTTTGCTATTGTAAACAGTGCCACAATGAACATACATGTGCATGTGTCTTTATAATAGAACAATTTATAATGCTTTGGGTATATACCCAGTAATAGGATTGCTGGGTCAAATGGAATTTCTATTTCTAGGTCCTTGCGGAAGTGCCACACTGTCTTCCACAATGGCTAAACTAATTTACACTCCCACTGACAGTGTAAAAGCATTCCTATTTCTCCACATCCTCTCCAGCATCTGTTGTCTGCAGATTTTTGAATGATCGCCATTCTAACTGGTGTGAGATGGTATCTCAGTGTGGTTTTGATTTGCATTTCTGTAATGATCAGTGATAATGAGCATTTTTTCATATGTTTGCTGGCCTCATATATATCTTCTTTTGAAAAGGTCTGTTCATATCCTTCACCTACTTTTGAATGGGTTTGTTTGCTTTATTCTTGTAAATCTGTTTTAGTTTTTGTAGATTCTGTATATTAACCCTTTGTCAGATGGGCAGATTGCAAAAATTTTTTCCCATTCTGTTGGTTGCTGTTTCACTCTAATGATTATTTCTTTCACTGTACAGAAGCTCTGGAGTTTAATTAGCTCCCATTTGTCTATTTTGGCTTTTGTTGCCAATGCTTTTGGTGTTTTAGTCATGAAGTACTTGCCTATGCCTACGTCCTGAATGGTTTTTCCTAGGTTTTCTTCTAGGGTTTTTATGGTGTTAGGTCTTATGTTTAAGTCTTTAATCCATCTGGAGTTAATTTTAGTGTTAGATATCAGTAAGGAGTTCAGTTTCTGCTTTCTGCACACTGCTAGCCAGTTTTCCCAACACCATTTATTAAACAGGGAATCCTTTCCCCATTGCTTGTTTTTGTCAGATTTGTCAAAGATCAGATGACTGTAGATGTGTGGCCTTGCCTCCAGGGTCTCTGTTCTGTTCCATTGGTCTATATCTCTGTTTTGGTACCTATACCATGCTATTTTGAATTCTGTAGCCTTGTAGTATAGTTTGAAATCAGGTAGCATGATGCCTCCATCTTTGTTCTTTTTGCTTAGGATTGCCTCGGCTCTGTGGGCTCTTTTTTGGTTCCATATGAAGTTTAAGGTGTTTTTTTCCAGTTCTATGAAGAAGGTCATTGGTAGCTTGTTGGTGATAGTGTTGAATCTATAAATTGCTTGGGGCAGTATGGCCATTTTCATGATATTGATTCTTCCTTACCATGAGCATGGAATGTTTTTCCATCTGTTTGTGTCCTCTCTTACTTCCTTGAGTGGTGGTTTGTAGTTCTCCTTGAAGAGGTCCTTTACATCCTTTGTTAGTTGTATTCCTAGGTATTTTATTCTCTTTGTAGCAATTTTGAAAGGGAGTTCGCTCTTGACTTGGCTCTCTGTTAATCTGTTATTGGTGTATAGGAATACTTGTGATTTCTGCACATTGATTTTGTATCCTGAGACTTTGCTGAAGTTGCTTATCAGTTTCAGGAGATTTTGGGCTGAGACAATGGGGTCTTCCAGATATACAACCATGTCATCCACAAATAGAGACAACTTGACTTCCTCCTTTCCTAATTGAATACCCTTTATTTCTTTCTCTTGCCTGATTGTTCTGGCTAGAACTTGCAGTACTATATTGAATAGGAGTGGTAAGAGTGGGCATCCTTGTCTAGTGCCAGATTTCAAAGGGAATGCTTCCAGTTTTTGCCCATTCAGTATGATATTCTTTATTTATTTCTGAGGTAATTCCTGTAATCTTTTTTTATTCCTTCCTTTCTTTCTTTTGTCTTGATCGTGTATCTCTTTTAAATTTTTCATACTATATACAAATATTTTTAAATTACTCCTATTAGTTTTACTTCTACTACCACCATGGCTGTTGTTACTACTTTTAAGTAATCTAAATGTGAAGAAATTTAAAATGAATATAATTATGATTTTTTTGCTTAGGAAATGCATATTTTATAAATGAAACAATGTATAAATTTTTATGAGTTTTCAGCTATAAAAAAATGGAAAGTGTTATTTTACATAATCAAATCTAAAACAATTAATTGCAGGTAGCAGAAAACTGGTTTCAATTTTCCACCTATTATACTACCATTGAAAATGTTACTATATTTATGTTTAAGCACTATGAGAGTAACACAATAGGGCATAGTTTGGTTGAATAAATATTTGTTGAATAAAACAATAAAAAATAATAATTAAAAATGTTTAGAATTAATTTAGCTTATCAGTTATGCATGGTTATCTCACCTTCTTACCCTACTTTAAGAATACACAGTGTTCATCTACAATTTATATTTGCAGCCTTTTAGAAGTTTTAGTTAACACTAAGATACCATAGTTTTATGACTACGTAATGTTTTGCATTTTATTATCTTTCTCATTATTCAGTTTCTCTAATAATTATTTTAATATATTGTGTCATTATCTCTTTCTCTAGTTTACAGATATCTAAAGCTCAAAGGAGTTAAGAACAGTCTTCAAAGACAAAAAGCTGCATTCCATCAAGATTAGATTTACATCTTCTAACTTTACTGCTGAGCGTTTTAGGCTGAGCCATGATATGGAATATTCTAACTAAGTATGAAGATATTTCCTTGGTTAGAATGGTAAACATCTGTACAAGAAAGACCAAACAAATCATTTAAACTTTCAAATGACAAGCTGGTTTACATCCTGAATTAGGTTTACATCAAATGCATCATGAGAAGATTATTTGTCCTTTCATCTGAATTCAGAAAGCGTTCTCTATCACCTGCTATTTTGCATGGATGAGTGATTTCCAAAGAATATACTGTATCATTCACACGTAGCACTTTTTATAGGCTGCTTGAGCTATTCAGCACTCTAATGACTTTAGACCAAATGAAAAACAGACGTAATAACATTAGAGACAGATGTTTTGCTATATGATCCTTTGATTAAATCAAAGAAAATGGTATTATCATGCTTAAAAAAATTAACTTGACTTATTTTCTAAAAGAAATCCCACTCTAATACCAAATTACTTTTGTCATTTCCAATGAACTCTCTAGTACCAGTTGTATCACCGTACCTGCATTACTTTTGGTTTCTATTATGTTACACAAGTGATTTAAATCCAGTTATTTTATGTTAGACTAATTATTAAAATTAACTGAGCAACATGTAACACCATAATGTATTTTATGTATGTCAGTAGAAAGGAATGACATAAAACAGCAAGTGAGGATATATATATTTTTACATAATGCTTCAACAACTCCAGATGTTGTATTCTCAAAGGCAGTCACAGAGATTTTCAAATAAATACAATATAAAATTTGAGTATCCTTCGTGGAGTTGTAGGCACTGGAGTGGTACAGATCATGTGGAACATTGGGGAAATAAAAAAACACACACTGACTGATTTTAAACAGTCCTCCCTCTTTCCAGAATTTACTCAAATCCCTGAGCACACACATAGAGATATGTTTTTTTTTTTTTTCCTCAATATATTCAGTATGTAGTCCTATGAACCAGTGGGCTTTTTGAGAAATATCAAAGGGACCATTATCTCGCTGAGTTTAAGTGCTATCAATAAAATCATCTCAACTTACATGACAGAAAAGAGAAAGAGAGAAAGAAGCAGTGAGGGTGTGGGGAGGCCAGCTTTCCCAAAGGCAAACTTAGAGTCAAATATGTTTAGAATATCTTTTCTGTTAGAGCTACAACCAACCCCCATGTGCCTACTTAAAACCTTAGTTACTCCAAAATTGTAAAGTGAAATTTTACACATCACAACTCAAAAGTGAAAAAAAAAAATATAATTGCTCTCATCTTGTTCATGTCCCTATTTTCTAATCACACAAGACAGGAAAGGTACAGGTATATTTAAAATTGCAGGTTATTTTAGCCCTTCCAGTTTACTCTGTTTCTTTTTTATTTCTTCTTAAGTCATTTATGTCTTTTTCAATTTTTAAACATTACTTATTCACTCATGTATTTATATCGGTTGTCTTAAATGTAATTATTTATTCTCTAGTCATAATCGAATACTTTTATTATTTATTTTATTGTTCACTGCCCCGTCATACTCCCTGTGCTTGTTGGAAAGCATTTTAGTTTCTGGAAGTACAAGAAAATCCAGGATCAAGTTCCATTTGTGGTTTCCCTTGCCAAACTTCAGAATGAATGTTTCTGCAAGGGGTCTTTTATTTTTGTTCCCTTTTATTAGAGGATGGTATTTAGAAGCCATGATCTATGTACTAAGTATGCTCATTAGTATTGCTGCATTACTGCTTCTAGGCTTTCTAAGAGAAGAGAATTAGAAAAAATATGTATGTAAATACATACACATATATATTAATATTTGTTTTTATCTATGTAGTTACAAAATAAATGATTTTTTACTAACAGATCTGATTCTGTTTCAGCACCACATGATTTATTCTGGCATTCTCCTTACTTACTTTTTGAGTCTTTCTCTGACAGTGAGAAATCCAGCACTCAGTAACTATACTGTATTTACTTATTATTTGAACATCAGGATAAATGTAGTTATTTCATCATGGATAAATATTACCCATTTGATAAACAAACATATAAGTATATTAGAGTGTTATGTGCAGTTCATTTTGCTGTTAGTCTTCCATATTTTGAAAAAAACACTTTTCTGAAATTATTTAGGCTAGTTCCTATCTTTATTACCTTTTTCAAAGTGCCATTTACCATTAATACAGTTAGATATATTTGTTACAGATAGATATATATTGTGCATTGCACCCCAATAACATGGTAGACTTTATTATTATTTTTTAGCTTGAGGAGCATTTTCTGGAGACTGAAGGAGGGATATATTTTCTGCATAAACGCACATGTGATCTGCAAATTGAGACAGTTTTCATTAGTGTTTTCCAATTTGTTTGTTTGGTTTTTTTCTTTTCTTTATTTCTAGCCATCTTGCACTTGCTAGGATTTCCAGTGTGGTATGGAAAAGAAAAAGTGAGAAAATTGTTTAATCTTATTACTAGATTTAGAAGCAAACAGCCAGTCTGTTGCCATTAAATATGAACTTTGTTACAGATGCCCTTTGTTGGGATTCTCATATGTTTATGTGCTTTGTAATCTTTTTTGCTTTACTGTTGTACATTTGGTATAGGGCAATTGATACTATGTAAATATTGTTATTTTTGAAATCTTTACATATGAGCACATTTTCCCTCTGCTTTTCCATGGGTCTTTGTGTTAATTTTCTCAGGAGTCAGAGTATGTGAGATGCTTTTGGTGCATCGGGAGGTGGGAGGAGCCTGTTGCCTGATTGTTCTCTTTTAAGTTCTAGCTGATTCCACCAAAACAGCCTAATGGGACATGGAAAAAAAAATGGCTATAATAGTTTTGAATTTTTTCAGTAAGATATGGAATCTGTTTTTCTAAAACTTGGATTTGGGCTGGGCTTGCTACTTTTTTTG
This sequence comes from Aotus nancymaae, assembly GCF_030222135.1. Lineage (NCBI taxonomy): Eukaryota > Metazoa > Chordata > Mammalia > Primates > Aotidae > Aotus > Aotus nancymaae. The sequence goes on from NW_026988443.1 coordinate 18,211,064, forward strand.
TTGTTGTTAATAGAAAGAGAAAATGATGGTCTTAGGACTTAAGAGACCTTTTAATTTCCACTCTTACTGCTTCACGGGAGCTCTGCCACCACCACTATGTGCATGAGTGCAGGCTAGTCTGCTCTATGATTTCAGACATATGGCCTAGTTTCTCTGTCCCTTGGCCAACAGTCAGCAAATTACCAGCAAACTGTCAGATATATGAATGAAGCCTTCAACCGCTGGCTGAAGGCAAATGTATGAGTGAAACTAGCCAAAACCAGCAGAAAAACTGCCCAATGAGCACCAGCCAAATTGGCAATCCATGGAACTGATCGCAGGGTGGATCGATAAAGATGAATCACAGTAGCTGCAATAGACCCTTCCATTTCTTCATTTCTCTTCTATTTTCAACATCCAGAACTGGAAAGGACTTCCTCTCTCTATTTAATTATAAATCCTCTTATGTTATATTTGTTTTACTGTGGCTTATAGCTCTTGTCTCTCAATTATTGAAAAATATTTTATAATATTGAAAACCCTTACATTTCTCCACAGAGCCTGCTTTCAAGGCGATTGATTCACTGTAGACAAATCTGACTATAAAGTTCAAAATTCAGACATAAGCAATGGATCATTTATCTGAGCCTGATGCCCCAAAGCCGTGGAAACATTGATTTCAATGGGTGTAGAAAGCTGAAAATATGTGAATTAATGATCCAAGGAGCATTGGTTCAATATCACGTAAGTATTATCCATATTGTAATTTACTAGCCACAGTGATTTCTTTCATTCCTTTCCAGATATATTCATCACTAATTCATGATTTTCCATTTTGTTCTCTCCTAACTTGATCTTAACTTAGGCTGTTGTAGATATTTGTTCACATAAAGTCTTAGTTGTTCAATATCTAAAATAATCAGTATTATTCAGTAGTTACCAGTGTATTTGCTGCCAGTTTTATTTTATCAGTTTGTAATGGATACTTTCTTCCACCAAATATTTGGAATCATTTCTTGCTGCTTTTGTTCAACTTGGTAGAAAGTCCTTAAGTAGAATATATTTTGTTATATCTACGTAAGTGTCAGTAACAGAGCATGGGGTTTTCAGCTGTTCATTAATTTATCAAGGGAATGTATTTTACAATATCTACTCAATTTCTGTTATGAAAAACATGTTTCTTTCAAAAGTCCCATACCAATGTCAGGGTAAATGCCACACTGTATTGTATGAGACTCCATAGTATCTGGCTGCTGAGAAAGTTAGTGAGCTTACTACCAGTCACATCCCATTACACTAATCCCGCAAATACACATTCCCTCCTACACACGTACAAAGAGTGATTTTATGTATTCATTTTGTTGTGGTGCTATTCTCTGCCTTGTCTTATTTAGCAAAGTCTACAATGCCTTTTCACAATAGGGTTTTCCATTATCCTCTTTGACCTCCACAAATCCACATTAAAGTATTTTTTTCTCTGTGAAAATCAGAACATTTGTCCATAATTCTAGAAACTTATGCTGTGTAGCATTTTAATTGTCCATCCACATGTTAGATTATTTCAAAGAAAGAGCCCTAGTCATATTATTCTTCATTTAGGGAGTACCTGGAACATTGTAGTGCTGTTATTTATAAAGTTACAAAAACCAAAGTTACGCCTACTTTGCTTTTGGCTTTCCCCCTATCATCCAACATTGGTCTTGACATATAATTATAAAATCAATGAATAGCTGAGGAGTGAGTCAGTTTGTGTATTATGTATTACAGAAATGAGCAAAATATAACAAATACTAGAACCTGCTTCATGGAACTTATGGATCATTGATGAAGAATAGACATCAAAATAGAGCATTTGATTACAAAATAAAACAGAACTGAAATTAGAAAGCTATAGGGAAAAATTATTGAGAGCTCTTGTTTCAAAAAGGACTAACTAAACATGGTGGATGAAAGCTTAATCATGTATTGGGCCTCTATATCCACGGCTTCTACATTCGTGGATTCAACCAACCACGAATTGAAAATATTTTTTAAAAATCGCATCTGTTCCAAATATCCACAGAATTTTATTCTTTTCATTTTCCCATAAACAATAAAGTACAACTATTCACATACATTTACTAAATACCTAATAATTTAGATATTTAGTAATACCTAAATTACTCTTAGGTATTAAGGGTAATTTAGAGATGGTTTAAAGTACGCAGAAGGGTGTGCACTGATTATAGGCAATACTGTGTTATTTAATATCAGATACTTAAGAATCTATGGATTTGGTATCCAGAGAGGTCCTGGAACAAATCACCTGTGGATACCAAGAGATGACTATAATTTGAGTAGTATCAAATATAGTCTGCCAAGGAAGTAAAGGAAAAATTAAAATACAGAAACACATATCACTTTAGATATAAATATATCTCATAGGAATAAGATATATCACCTTAAGCACTGTTCATTAAAAAATAATACATATTGAAGTCACATTAATTGCTGAATTCATTTTTCAAATGAAGTAGATTTTAGCATCTATCTTCTCTCACTCCATGTGCATTATGGTGAAAGGCTAAAGAGGGTATGCTGTCTATAGCAGTGAAAGATTATGGTGAGTTCATGGACAGAATCATTGTTTATAGTTCTAAACCTTTTGTTAAGTCAAATCTCAGACCTTTCTTGGATACTTGCTATGAAGAATACACAGTTGTAAGTGATAGCAATTTAGTTGATTTTAGGATTAGAGAAATAGAGACTAAACTTTCTCTCCAGCTCAGGTATGAGAGACCTGAAAGATTCTAGACATGGGCCTAAAATTGCAAGTGTACTGAAAGAATCTATGCTCTCTTCCCTTCAAAATGTCAGCACTACCTATGAACTAATTTTAGATGTAGATTATCATGTCTCCAAAGCCAAGTGCAGATCAGCATAGACCTAAATTCAAACCTAGTTGATAGTAAGACACACAAACAAGTGGGAATTTAAAAGTCAGAGACCTAGAACCATCTGACATATATAGTACAGTGTAGCAAGGAAGCCAGACAAAATAAAATATAGAATATATGTTAGGTTTCAGGTAAGAAGCACAATCTCTTTAAGAAGTACTAGAGAAGCTCAACCTTGCGAATGGTCTCCCAATTTGTTATTAAATGAGTAACTGCTATAGACAGCATACTCTGTTTAACCTTTGGCCATAATGTATATGAAGTGAGGAAGAGAGATGCTAAAATCTCTTCATTTTAAAAATGAATTTAGCAATTAATGTGACCTCAATATTTTGTCTGGATGTATTATTTTAATGAAAATTATTTAGGGTAATATAGCTTATCCATATGAGATATATTTCTATCTAATGTGATATGTGTTTCTGTACTTGCTTTTTTTCATTAGCTCCTTGGCGTATTACATGTGATACTACCCTAAGATTTGATATTACCCTAAGATTTACTATTTATTTAAAATTTTTCATATTAAAAAAAATTTTTTTTTATTATACTTTTTGGGGTACAAGTGCAGATCTTGCAGGATTGTTACATAGGTATACACTTGCCACAGTGATTTGCTTCCTCCATCCTCCTGTCCCCTACATTTGGCATTTCTCCCATTGGTATCCCTCCACAATCTCCCCACCCCCGCTATCCCTCCCCTAGCACCCAACTCCCCAATAGACCCCATTGTGTGATTTTCCCCTCCCTGTGTCCATGTGTTCTCATCGTTCAACAACCTCCTATGAGTGAGAACATGCGGCGTTTGGTTTTCTGTTCTTGAGTCAGTTTGCTGATAAGGATGGTTTCCAGATTTATCTATGTCTCTGCAAAGGACATGAACTCATCCCTATTTATGGCTGTATAGTATTCCATGGTGTATATGCGCCACATTTTCTTTATCCAGTCTATCATTGATGGGCATTTGGGTTGGTTCCAGGTCTTTGCTGTTGTAAACAGTGCCACAATGAATATAAGTGTGCATGTGTCTTTATAATAGAACTATTTATAATGCTTTGGGTATATACCCAGTAATGGGATTGCTGGGTCACATGATATTTCTATTTCTAGATCCCTGAGGAATCACCACACTGTCTTCCACAATGGTTGAACTAAATTACACTCCCACCAACAGTATAAAAGTGTTCCTATTTCTCCACATCCTCTCTAGCATCTGTTGTCTTCAGATTTTTTAATGATCGCCATTCTAACTGGCATGAGATGGTATCTCAATGTGGTTTTGATTTGCATTTCTCTAACGACAAGTGACAATGAGCATTTTTTCATATGTTTGTTGGCTGCATAAATTTCTTCTTTTGGAAAATGTCTGTTCATATTCTTTGCCCACTTTTTGATGGGGTTGCTTGTTTTTTTCTTGTGAATCTGTTTCAGTTCTTTGTAGATTCTGTATTGTTAGCCCTTTGTCAGATGGGTAGATTGCAAAAATTTTTTCCCATTCTGTTGGTTGCTGTTTCACTCTAATGATTGTTTCTTTTGCTGTGCAGAAGCTCTTAGGTTTAATTAGATCCCATTTGTCTATTTTGGCTCTTGGTGCCATTGCTTTTGGTGTTTTTGTCATGAAGTCCTTGTCTATGCCTACATTCTGAATGGTAGTGCTTAGGTTTTCTTCTAGGGTATTTATGGTTTTAGGTCTTATGCTTAAATCTTTAATTAATCTGAAGTTTGTTTTTGTATAGGTGTAAGAAAGGGGTCCAGTTTCAGCTTCCTGCACATGGCTAGCCAGTTTTCCCAACACCATTTATTAAACAGAGAATCCTTTCCCCATTGCTTATTTTTGCCATGTTTGTCAAGATCAGATGGTTGTAGATGGGTGGTGTTACTTCCAAGGCCTCTGTTCTGTTTCATTGGTCTATATCTCTGTTTTGGTACCAGTACCATGCTGTTTTGATTACTGTAGCCTTGTAGTATAGTTTGAAGTCAGGTAACATGATGCCCCCAGCTTTGTTCTTTTTGCTTAGGATTGCCTTGGCTATGTGGACTATTTTTTGATTCCAAGATTTGCTATTTATGAATGTAAAGCAAAGAGAATACTTAGGTCATACAAAATTGTAATTAAAAATGTCAACACAGAGACGAGCACAGTGGCTCACACCTGTAATCACAGCACTTTGGGAGGATGAGGTAGGAGGATTTCTTGATCCCAGGAGTTTTGAGATCAGTCTGGGAAACATTTCAAGATAAAATATCTACCAAAAAAAAAAAAAATTACAACTATCCAGGAGTGGTGGTATGCACTTGTAGTCCCAGCTACTTGGGAGGCTAAGGTGGGAGGATCACTTGAGCCAGGGAGGTTGATGGTGCAGTGAGTAATAGTCATGCTACAAAGGAAAGAAAGAAAGAAAAAAAGAAAGAAAAGAAACAGAGAAAGAGAGAGAGAAAGAAAGAAAAAGAAAGAAAGAAAGTCAATGTAGAATCTTAAGAATCTCAAAACAATCTCCTACTTATAGGTTGCTTCTATCTTTCTCACCAAGTGAATCGAGGATTAGAAATAAGCTGACATCAAAAGCACAGAAATAAGAATTTCTCCACTAGATTACTTGGTAGATATGTTTTATTTGCCTATATGGTTGTCATCATTCTATATCTGAGGGAAGAAACCCTAAGTTTTTTTTAAAGATCTAATACCTTATGTATTCTGAATCCATGGAATTTGAGTTAGGATCACTCCCCAAGCTCACCCCTATTTCATCTAAAGTAAGTGCATGACCCAGACTTCAGGAATAAAAGTCTGACTCAAACATAAACATTGGGGCTGAAATGGGCTAATAAAACTAATCTCTGGAATGTTGTAGGAGTGGAAATAAATCCTAAGAAAATAAGTCTTTCCTTTCTAGAGAAATACTAGAAAGCAATTTCTCTTTTCCACTCTATTCTGAGATGAGAAAAATCACAGCCTGAATTTCAAAATCCAATTGAACATTGTTGGAGGAATGCACAGAAGTTGCCAGGAATATTATTTAGAGATTGAGAAAGCAACAGTAATGATTTAATTTGGATAAGTGGCTAAAATTATGTCCATCCCTATATCTATTTTTCTTTTTAATGTCATGTTGCAGCTCCCACTATAAACTTAACTTCCCCTACCCCTTAATTAGATTTGTGACTTTTCTTTTTTTGTTTTGTTTTGTTTTGTTTTTTGAGCCAGAGTCTTGCACTGTTGCCCAGGCTGGAATGCAGTGGTGCCATCTCTGCTTACTGGAACCTCCACCTTCTATATTCAAGAAATTCTCCTGCCTCAGCCTCCCAAGTAGCTGGGATTATAGGCACCCACTACCACGGCTGGCTATTTTTTCATATTTTTAGTAGAGATGTGGTTTCACTAGTTGGGCAGGCTGGTCTTTGACTCCTGATCTCTTTAGCCACCCACCTCAGCCTCCCAAAGTGCTGGGATTACAGGTGTGAGCCACCATGCCCGACCAGATTTGTAACTTTCTTTAAGCAATAAAATGTGGCATGAGTGTCATTGGACCAGTTTCATGCCTAAAACTAGGCCTCAAGGTGCCTTGTGTTCTTCTGCTCTTGCTTTTTTAACTCTGGCAGTCATGTACTCAAATCCAGGCTTATCTTGTTGATTTATAAAAAGACATATAGCCCAGTCATTCCTGCAGCCTCAGCTGACGATCAGCAAAGCCATCTAGCTGACTGGCAACAAACCATGAACAAAAGATGAGGTCAGCTGAGATGAGAACTACCCAGTGAGCCAGGCCAAATTACTGAACTACACAATCACCAGTTGCATAAATGTTTGCTCTTTTAGCCACTGAATTCTGAGGTGGTTTGTTATGCAACAAAACTGATATGTTAACATATATATAAAAAGATCAAACACATTATAATACTATTGCTAGTATTTGAATTCAGCAGCCTTTCAAGCTTTTAGTTTCATTAATGAACACACTTCTTTTCTTTCCTCTTAATTTGGTACAGATCGGAATTTTCTGACAGTTGCAACAGAAGAAAGATTTTTTTGTTGATTCACCTACTAAAAACCGTGTGTGCCCCTTTCAATCTATTTTACCCACTGCAGATACGGACATATTTTCCTGCTTCATAACATGTTCGTGTGACTCCCCAACTGCCTTTCAGTATATAGAAAAGTCCTTGTATGGTCCTTCTTAATGTATTTCCTATATAATTCTTGACACTCACTGTCAACCCTAAGCTAGTTACACATCGCAAACACTAGGAAAGCCATCTTCACTGCTGTCATTAAAAACATCAAAAACTCTACAAGATGACCATATTATGCATGATATTCTCTCTGCCAGAATTCCCTTTGCTCAGTTGCCTTTCTTCCTAAGTCCTGTTTTTCAAGACTCACTTTCTTTAGCAACATTTAATCTTCATCACAGGCTTTGTAAGAGGATCACTCTCTGTATTCTACTTTTGGTGACATAGCTTTGGAGTTGTCTAATGTTGGTATAATTACAGGAGACTGTGCTTGATGGATTTTTTTTCTCCCCAGGATTTGGACCAGGTTTGTCATATAGTAGGTGTTAAAAGTACTTTGATGAACACACATACACTTATGATGTAAAGGCTTTTTTCTATGGATTTAGAATGCACTCCTTATGAAATTTAAACTTTTTAAGGTGCAATTTTAGCCAATTATTCAATCATCCTCATTTCCTTTTTAATTAAATGAATAAACAATTAATAAATTTACCTAGAAATGAAACTTCAGAATTGCATGAAAAGTTTAATCCAGATTAAATGATACTTGGAGAATAGTCAAAGACACATATCTATGAATCATAGATTACCGCCAGGCACCTTTATTATATTGCAGATATTTAAATATATCACAAAATCCCAATAAACTGCAAACAAAAAAAAAGGGGTTAATTTTTCTTTACCCATGGTTCTTTGCATTGTTCTCTTCATAATTGTGCTAGATGTTCCTCATTTGGTATTCTTATTTTTATAGAAAAACATCTGTCCTTCTTTAATTAGGACACTGTACATTCCTCACACTTGTGGTTTTTAGTAATTTTACCCAATTCTCTACGTGGATTACATTTTTCAGCTCCACAAAATTAGACTTTACTAAACTCTATTATCCTTATAGTGTTATGTCCCTGAAAAATTTTCCTTTTATATGAAATTTGAGAAGATTTTTGAGATGGTTGAACTGATGTTATGTGGAGGTAGTACACATTCAAAAAATCATCAAGGGGAAATTTCTATGTGGCATGTTGGGAAAAAGAAACAAAGGAAGAAGAAAAAGTGGTACTTTTAATTCATATAATGAAGTTGACAACCATTAGTAGAAAATAATATTTTCAGCATTAGGATACAAATTACATTCTGAATTTTGTACTATCTGAGTATTAAGCATACTTTTTACAATAGGCTGTATCTATTTTAAATTTTTGAATTTTTAACACTATTTATAAAATTAAAACATTAAATATATATGTGTGTATATATATGTGTGTGTATATATGTGTATGTGTATATATATAAATGTGTGTGCGTGTATCATAAAGCAGAGCTTCCCATTGCCTGACTTTATTTTTTCAGACTTTTCAACATTTCTTTGTTGTAGGTGGACACAAACTTTGGAGAATACCATCAAAAGCCAGCAAACTAATAGTCTGCACTTAAAACAAAATGTATGAATGTGGTTAACTTGCAGTTACTGATGACTTATTGGACACATTAGTTTAATCCTATTTTTTTATTCCATAGTTTGGAATTATCAAGACAGCTCTTATCTCTCTTAGATTGCGAGAGCTATTTCATATTAAATTACAAGTTTTCAAAATATTAGTTTTTTATTTTATCAATATGTCTCTCAATGTGCCTTACATAGTACAGGTATCTGAAAATGCAAGCTGAATAACACTAAATGTATTGTTTTCTTCCAATTTGAAATTGCTTCATAAGAAGTGAGCAGCACACTGGAGTAAGATAAGGTTTGGACCCAGTAACCCTGGGTCTATTTCCAGCAACCTAGGGAAAGTCTGTTATCTCTGAGTCTGCTTCCTCAACTACAAACTGAATTCAATGGCAAGAGCGTTGCTCCCAGTATAAGGTTACTTTAAAGATATACAAGGTCAACACTTTGAAATATTCAATCTCTTATGATATAAAAAAGATATGCTAAAATTGAAATATTTGATAGCCTTTTTGTCTATCTAAAATCTGGGAGTCATGAGATAATATTTCTCATGACAATGGTTAAAAAAAAAAAAGACTCAAATGTTAATGCCAGGCACATGGAGCAGACTATGATCTTGTTCATTAGTTATATTATTAATTTCTGATTGCATACATACACACTCACAGAAATCTATATTCTTTTTTTTTTTGAGACGGCGTTTCGCTCTTGTTACCCAGGCTGGAGTGCAATGGCGCGATCTCGGCTCACCGCAACCTCTGCCTCCTGGGTTCAGGTAATTCTCCTGCCTCAGCCTCCTGAGTAGCTGGGATTACAGGCACGCGCCACCATGCCCAGCTAATTTTTTGTATTTTTAGTAGAGATGGGGTTTCACCATGTTGACCAGGATGGTCTCGATCTCTTGACCTCATGATCCACCCGCCTCAGCCCAGAAATCTATATTTTAAGAGAATGTGGATCTATCTGTCTATATATCAAGAACATGTACAGTTTTTTGTTTATAATTTTAGAGGACTATTTTAAGAATCACAATTACATTTATATAGGTTTTAGCAACTTAACACATGCTGAATGTACATAGTTATCATCAATATAATTATTATTTCTATTAATTAGAAAGTTGGCACTTGGTGCATAAAGGAAATAAGAAAAATAATCAAATATAGGAGAATTAACACTGAAGTTTTCTGTCACAAGAAGTAACCTAAAAATGTTAAATCTAATAAGACGAAAAGTAAAAGTTGGATGTGGAATCATGTCACAAGAGCATTAATGATGAAAATCGCAGAATTGCATCATATTGAAATAAATATTTGGCTTCTGGTTAAATAATGTGCATGATTAACTACCTGCAATGTGCTCTCAAATTCTCATAAAAGGCAAATAGACAAATATTCATAGAAATAAAACATACAAATTTGAAAAACAAGAACCAATGTCCCAGAGCAAGCAATAGTCATGTAATGCCAAAACTAGAAAGGATCCTATATAATAGGCACATCATTTTAAACATTACTCAGATACTGCCACATGAAACCGAAGCCTGCCCAAAACATGAAGGTAATGTAGTCTATACTTCCTCTATCACTTTCCCCTGCCAAAAGCTAACAGAAAAGTAGATCGTTATCTATCTCCTCAGAGGGCTATTATGTATGTTGCTAGAATCCTATCATGTCTTCTTGTTCAGTCTGTGCTAACCTGTTTAAAGACAAGTTAATTGAGAGGGAAGAGACCTACATAGTTTTTCAAAATGATTTTATAGAAAAGCTGAATCTAAAATCTATGTCTTACCCATAAGAAACAAAACAAAACAAAAACCAAGAAATAAAATCTATGTCTTCTTTATTCCTGACACTGCTTAAAAATATTTCCCTTTGGTAACTGGCTAATAATAATGATTAATAATATTAAAAATATGAAATCAAATTTTCATCCAAAACATATTTAGAAAAATAATAGGTACCTATATGCTACCTTGATCTTATTTCTCATGATAGAATTAAGCCCATTATCTTCTTGATAAAAAATGGTTTACTCATATAGGAAATGATCAGAAATGCCCATGAACCAAATTATTCCTTACAGACATGCCAATTTCCAGCTTATTAAATTAATATTTCATTCTTTCCCAGCATTCTAGCACAGAATCTCCTACCCAACTGCAAGCAACATTTAAGAATTTAAGACTAGTGCAGAAAGTATATAACAGATGACATTTAGAAACCCGCTTCAAAGTAGATACTTCTTTCGAAAAGAAAAACAGAGAGGAAGTAGAGACACAGATGAATGATAGTTTAAACACACTCCCATGGCCACAGAGGTCATCAGTGATGCCATCCATAATTGTTGAAAGTAAAATACATATTTATCTGTCTCCTTTCTATGACTTGAAAGCTCTTAAAACCATATACTGAGCACTTTGAATTCTTTGGAGCATAGACTAACTAAAAGGCAGTCTCTGCATTCTGACTTGCAAATCCTGGGTCCTCTCTTTTGAACTCATGAAGCCCTGGGAATATTCTGTAACCTCACCTGTGCCTTGCCTTTTCTCATCTAGGCAATGGGGATACAGAGAAATGCCACCTTATAGAGCTGTTGTGAAGGTTTAAGGGCTTAGTTAAGTCACTTACAGTCATGCCTGAAGATGCATACTGAGATCTTTATAAAAGTTATCTATTCTTTTATCTTCCCAGAGCCCAGAGCAATAACTGGCCTAGCATATATTTTCTTTATTTATCTTTCTCCAAAGTCAATGGTTTGCTTTTTGAGTTCTTTTTATCATCTTGAATTTTCCCCATTAACCTGAGAAAGATAGAGGGCTATGACACTGTAAAAGAGATGCCATGAGTAAGGACACTGTCTCCTCCTTTATGCTAGAGTTCAGGAAGCGATCAAAGTAAGAGTATTGTTGGAAAAACTAATTATAAAACCAGACTAACCAGACTGTCTCTTCAATCTGAATGTGTCATGCAGATGAGCTTTTCATTTCTAAAGATCTATCCATTTTAGGAATTTACCAATGTAGTAAAATTTGGTGAAAGCAACAAACACGTAACTATGCTACTTCTTTATACGAGTCCAGCAAAAGGAAGGCAACAACGTGAGGGTGGTCTCTGAAATGCTACCTGTGTGACTCTGGAGCAGATATTTTCTCTCCATTGCTAGTCACTCAATACATGCTGAACAGAACAGACTTTGGAGTTGGTTGGGCATGAGCAATGTCAGGGCCAACCATGAGTGTCCTTCCTATCTAAATACATTGTTTGACACTTGGTAAATAGCCCAACATATGTTAGGAGCTCTGTAAATACAAACGCTGTGAGCTTCCACAATATATGATGTGTATTACAGAAATGCCAATTTTCAGTGTATTGCACATCCTACATTGACCAATACTGAGCTCCCAATATTTTGACTAACCTACAAGTTGGTGTAAACTCAAAGTACTGAGTGCAAAATTTAGCTTCCTGTGGTATCAAAAGTACCTGCCCAATATCCAGTCCCATTTCCTACTATCTCTGGTTTTCCAAAATCACACATCTTTCTTCTAAGTAGGTTTATTATTACTCTAATTGTTCAACAATTCAGGCCTCCAGCAAAAAGGAGTAAACAATTTCAGCAGCAGTAATCTTTTCCAGACCCTAGTGTCATACTTTCTACTGAAACTGAGTTCAAATTCTTTTTTTTACAGTTTTCTTGAGGTATAATGGATATAAAAAACAACTACATATATTTAATGTATACCATTTGATGAGTTTGGACATACGTATACACCCTTGATATTCTTACCGCAATGAAGAAGATATATATATATCCACTATGTACAAACATTTCTGTGTGTATATTACTTTGCTTTGTGTGTTTGTGTGCACATGTGATGACAACACTTAACATAAGAGCTACTCTTATAAAATATTTTTAAGCACAATGCCATATTGTTAACCCCTGCTGAATCTGCAAAAACAGGCTACTAAGTCTCATTTTGATGTCATTTTTAGTTTCCTCCATTAGATTTTAAGCCTTTTGATAGCAGTGTTTAAGGTATTCATCAGCACATGCTATACCGAGCAATTGTCCTGTAAAATTGCAGGTTCACTAATTTACTCAGCAAATAATTTTGAGCTATAGCCACAAACGTGGTCAGGATAGAGATGCATGTGAGAAAAACAATACACAAAGCCCTGCCCTAGTGGAGCATACCTGCTGGAAGGGGGCTGGTTATATGTGAAGAAATGTCTAAATAATAAGCATGTTAAATTAATTATTGTGTGACAAAGCTGTGTTATAGGAAAAATGTTTAAATGTAAATTAGAGTAATATGGATCAGAAAAGGAGAAGAGAGGTGAGCTTATAAAATTGAAAAGATGTCAAGGTGGACTTCGTAGAGAAGTGACAAATGAGCAAATATTTGCAGGAGATATTAACCAAGGAGGTTGGGAGGGTGGAAGAGATTCTATCCACATAGTGATATTTCTCAGTGTAAAGACTCTAAGGATAGGGAATGACTGAAATGTTTGTGTAACATTAGAAAGGTCAATGTAGCTGAAGTCGAGTTAGCAATAGTGAGAAATAAGTTTAGAAAGAAAATGATAGAGGAAATCTCCATAGGCATGTAGTCCATTATTAGTAGAAACTTGTTTTTATCTTTGAAGGAAGTGGAAGTCATTGCTGCATTTTGAGCAATGTATTACTGTCATAATTATTTTAAGGGTACTATTGGCAATATTATTTTTAGGTGAAGAAAAAGAGCCATTTTTACCTTTTTCTCCCAACATAAAATGTAAATATATGTGCAGATTGAGTATCCCTAAACAAAAATTCTAAAACCCCAAATGTTTCAAAATCTGAAATTTTTTGAGCACTGACATAACATCACAAGTGGAAAATTCCACACCTGGCCTCCTGTGATGGGTCGCAGTCAAAACATAAGCTTATAACATGCTGTTTATGACATGGGGGGTGGAAACAGACCTTCCACAACCTTTCAGCTGGGTATGTCTTTGACGTACACCATAAGTTTCCCCCATGCAAGCATGCCCACAAAGGCTAATAAAATATATGTTCGGACAGAGCAGCTAATGGCATGTCCCTCACAAAGATGCACAGGGGACAAGATCTAAATCCATTGCCCACTTTGCTCTGTGGTGTAAAGATACTGCTGTTTATGGGTAACAGTGATAAGAAAAATAGGAAGCATTTATATTTATCTATAACACAGAAGGTAACACTGTTGGAAAACTAGACAGCAATATAAGTGTAAAACATCCTACAGAAGGATATGGTTTTGCAATGACCACCATATAGGATCTGAAGAAATAAGAGGTATACACTTGAAATTCTATGCTAAAAGTGATAAACATAGGGCCAGGCATGGTGGCTCACGCCTGTAATCCTAGCACTTTGGGAGGACTAGGCAGGCAGGTCACCTGAGGTTGGGAGTTTGAGACCAGCCTGACCATGGAGAAACCCCATCTCTACTAAAAATACAAAATTAAACAGTGTGGTGGCCAGGATGTAATCCCAGCTATTCGGGAGGCTGAGGCAGGAAATCGCTTGAACCATAAAGAGGTGGAATTTGCAGTGAGACAAGATCAAGCCATTGAGTTCTAGCCTGAGCATCAAGAGCAAAACTCAACCTAAAAAAACAAAAAAAAAATGATAAACATAATTTAATAAAAAGTAGAAAAGTACTGAATAAAGCTAAAAATGAAGATCATCATGTATTGAAAGAGTGAATTTATTAACATCACAGTGAACACATGCCACCTAATGGTATGCTGATAATGAAGTAAGCAAAGATCTATTAAAATAAATTAAAAATTGAAGGGAACTGTGAATATTCAATGGGCTGGTTTCAGAAATTTAGGAAAAGAAAGAAAATTGCATTTGTAAAAATGTGTGGTAATAAAGTGTCAGCTGACCACAAAATGGTACTGAAATTCATTTATGAGCTTGCCAAAGTCATCGCTGAATAAAATCTGATACCATGCTGGGTGCAGGGGCTCACATCTATAATTCCAGTACTTTGGGAGGTCAAGGTGGGTGGATCACTTGAGGCCAAGAATTTGATAATTGCCTGGCCTACATGGGAAAACCCCATCTCTACTAAAAAATACAATAAATATGTGTGTGCAAGGGTCTTTATAGTAGAATGCAGCACTGTTCTCAACAGCAAAGACTTGGAACCAACCCAAATATCCATCAATGATAGACTGGATAAAGTGTGGCACATATACCCCGTGGAATACTATGCAGCCGTAAAAAAGATGAGTTCATGTCCTTTGCAGGGACATGGATGAATTGGAAACCATCATTCTCAGCAAACTAATACAGAAACAGAAAACCAAACACCTCATGTTCTTACTCATAAGTGGGAGTTGAACAATGAGAACACATGGACACAGGGAGGGGAACATCACACACTGGGGTCTGTCGAGGAGTGGGGTGCTAGGGGAGAGATAGCATTAAAATAAATATCTAATGTAGATGACAGGTTGATGGGTGCAGCAAACCACCATGGCACGTGTATACCTATATAACAAACCTGCACATTCTGCACATGTATCCCAGAACTTAAAGTGTAATAAAAACAAAAAAATAAATAAATAAAAGAAAAAAAGAAGAAGAAAAAGTACCAAAAAAATAGCAAGGTGTGGTGGTACACACCTGTAATCCCATCTACTTGGAAGGCTGAGGTGGAAGGATTGTTGAACCCAGGAGGTGGAGATTACAGTGAGTTGAGATCATGCTACTGCATTCTATCCAAGCTTATAGAGCAATACTCTGTCTCAAAAAAAAAAAAAAAAGAAATAAAAGAGAGACTCTGACACCAGAACAAGTCTATAATGCTCATAAAACATCACTGTTTTGCTCTTATTGCTCCAGAAAGGTACTGACTACAGCCGATGAGACAGCCCCTACAGGAATTAACAATGCCAAGGACAGAACATCTGTGTTGGGATTTGTTTCGCAGACATTTTTACTAGCAGCTCATGCTTACTGAAGGGAAGCTGGACTGGATGATAACTCATCAGTCAGCTGAAATTCTCATCAAAAATAATAGTTAAGCCATGTGGTTTCTCCCAAACATGACTTCTTTGATTCAGCCATGTGGTCGTGGTATACTTACATCAATGAAGAGTAAATATAAAAACACTTTTTTGAACAGCATCCTGCGTCAGTGAACAGAGGCATGGATGTGGAAGAGTTTCAAAAGGAGCTTAGCATGAAGGATGTTATGTATACTGTTGCTAGAACATGGAACACAATGGATACAGACAGTTGCATACACCAGGCATAACTTCTGGCCTGCAACCAAGTTCAATGATGATGTGGACAAGAAGGTGACTTTGAAGGATTACATATGTCCAGTGAGAAAAGAAAAAAATGTCTGACTTCCTTACATGTGCAAAAAATTATACCTTCAGGATGTCTGTAAGCTGGAAGAAGTTGATATCAAAGAAGATTTTAATGTTGATAATGAGGCTCTATTTGTTCATTTATTGACTAATGGTGAAATAGCAGAGGTGGTTCTGAATCAAGGTGAATGTGGTAAAAGTGACTATAAAGATGACATTGTTTAATTCTGTAGAAAAAAATGCCTCATGATAAAAATTTGTGATGGGTTTATTGAAGGACTATAGCAATGTGCATTCATAAGAGAACAATAAATCATGTCAATTTATAAAATCAAAGAGTGATGTCTAAGACAAACATGTTAATGAAGTAGATGATTCATATATGACTCTGGAGGAAGCATTTAAAAAAGCCATCCAGTAGAATTCCTTCTCATCCTTAAAGCACCCACTTCCTTGTCTCTCAACTGTTTCTGATGTTTCTTATTACAAAAACAATAAAGAATAAAATACAGAGTACAACAATCTTTCAATCAAAGCACAGCCTTGGCTGTGGAGATTGAAAGCCTGCCACTGTCTATTGTTGCTATTGTTTGATAGCAGATTCAGATATTTTCATGATGTTACTATGCTACTAAGTAAACTTGAACACATCATTTTTCACTATATTAATAATATGTCATGTTTTTTACTGTTAAATATTTAGGTGTGAATAATTAAAAAATTATTGCTCATCAGTAGCATATAAATTCACAGTCAGGAATGTTGGTAATGCCAAAAACAACAGATTGTCCACATTATTAATGAAGATAATGACACCTTTGCTTTCTGATTGTTCGATGTACACAACATCGTTTCATGCCAAAAATTGATAAAAACATATTTTACAAGATTATCTTCAGGTTATATGCACAGGGAGCATATGAAATATAAAATTTTTGTGTCTTGACTCGGGTCCAATCCCCATGATATCTCATTATGCATATGCAATATCCAAAATTTAAAAAGATGCAAAATTCCAAACTATTCTGGTATCAAATATTTCAGATACAAGATACCCATACTGTATATATGAATCAATAAATATCAAACCCAAAACACCAGGCAATAAAGAACAGTAATCACTCAGAGATGAAATACAAATGAGGCAAGTCCAACCATGTTAACCAGCTTACTGCATATATGTGTGTGTGTGTGTGTGCATATATATATATATGAACTCTCAAAACTTAACAAGAAAATAATCTAATAAAAAAGGCAAAAATTTCAGAAGAGCCTTCTCGAAGGAACATATGTGAATATCAAATAAGCACATGAGAATGTTCTCAACACTTCTAGTCATTATGGAAATGCAAATTCTTTTTTTAATTGACACATAATAATTGTACATATTTATTGAGTAATATTTCAATACATATAATGTATAATGATTAGATTCATCAGGGTGATTAGCATATCTCTTGTCTCCAACATTTATCATTTCTTTGATTAGGAATATTCAATATCCTCCCTCTAGCTATTTCAAACCATATAATATATTACTGCTAACTATATTTATGCTACAGTGTTGTAGAACCATATAACTTTTTCCTACTATTTAGCTGTAACTTTTCAACTTTTAACAAATCTCTGCCTATTGCTTCTTTCCCTCAATCCTTCCTACCCTCTAGTATCTTCTGCTCTATTTACTTCTTTTGGAATCACCCTTTTTAAGGGATTGTAGATTTTAATCACAATGAAATAAAACTGCAAACAGGGTAGAATGGCTAAAATTGAAAAGACTGAGCATATCAACTGTATTAGTTCATCCCCACACTGCTATAAAGAACTGCCTGAGACTGGATAATTTATAAAGGAAAGAGATTTAATTGACACAGTTCAGTAGGGCTGAAAGGCTTCAGGAAACTTACAATCATGGTGGAAAGGGAAGCAAACTTATCCTTCCACACAAGGTGACAGGAAAGAGAAGAATGAGAGCCAAGTAAAGGGGGAATCCCCTTATAAAACCATCAGATCTCCTGAGAACTTACTCACTATCATGAGAATAGCATGGGAAAAACTGCCCCCAGGATTCAATTATCTCCCACCTGGTCCCTCCCACCACATGTGGGGATTATGGGAACTACAATTCAAGATGATATTTGTGTGGGGACACACCAAATTTTGGCTAAGTTAATGAACAATTAGAATTCTCAAATGCTGCTAGTGGGCATAAAGTAATGGTATCACCACTTTGGAAAGCCATTCAGGAGTTCCTAAAAAGTTATACATACACTCCTATACAATCCAGCCTTACTACTTATTCTATTATTCAGAATAACAATGTATGAAGTAAATAAATCAATTTGTTTGTTGGCTTTGAGGGAGGGAGGGATGAATGAGGAACCAGATTACAAAGGGGTAGAAGAAAACTTCTGAGGGTGATAATATCATTATTTTGATTGTGGTGATTACGAATGTATATTTCTTGCAGATGTATATTTGTTAAAACATCTAATTATACAGTTTTATTATGTGTAGTTTATTATATATAAACTAATATTTGGCAGAGTTGGTAAAATTAAACAAAACAAATCAAAATATATTTAGTTGATATGTTAAAGTAAACAAAGGCCAAATCAAGAAGACCAGTCATAAAAGCAAAATCAATAGCCCAGGTTAGAAATTACAGTGGTTCAGATCAAAGTGGTTTTCATGCAATTCGGAGTATAGTACCATGTAAGATCTTAGATATGTTTGTTAGAATAACCAGTATGATTTTTCAATAGATTGGGTAACAGGTTTGAGAGAAAGAAATAAGTACGTCAAGTTTGTGGAACTATTTTAAATATATGTTCATAGTATTTAATGGAGACAGAATGAAAACAAGTTCTTTTTTTTTTTAGGGAAATTGTCAGGAGTTCCAATATTGAGAGGTGAATTTTAGATATCTATTAAATAACGGAATGGAGTTGCTTAGAAGACAATTGGATGCATAAGTTTCAAGTTGAAGAGTGACGTCTAGATGACAGATACAAAATTGGTAGTTGGCATATAAAGATACAATGGTAATAATAATAGTTATGATAGCTACTAACATGTATTGAGTGTTTGCTGGGTTCCAGGTGAAATGCTTTAAACACATTTAAATCAATCTTCTCTGCAGCCATGAAAGTCAGTGTGCAGAATTTGGCCCAAATGTTGCAGATGAGTAAACTACTGAAGCAGTTAAATCGTTCAGATTGGTACATGAAAGAGAAAGAGCTCGTGGCACATCTCTCTAAAATCAAAGGCTGAGGTCATAATCCTTAGACTGTTCTGTTACCCACAGTAAAGCAAATATTTATTTCAACACCAGATGTGATTGAGTGTATGGATTTATGGATGAATGCAATGTACAGATAGAGTCATTTGTATACATCTAAGTAAAACAATTATTAGTGAAAAGCACCAAGTGTTCTAAGATAAGAGAAAGAACAATTAAATCTGACTGAAGAAATTTGAGAAGTCAACACGAAAGAGTTAGAGTTAGCATGAGCACTGCAGATAATAGGATGTTGTATAAAAAGAGGAGAATAGCAGTATAGTGACAGGACAGCAAGAGCAATGACTTGAGATTGGCCTGTCAAGGTCAGACAGAGATAAAGAGTGAGATTCACCTGGACCAGAGGGGTGTAGATGGAAGTAGTAGAAGGTGCATTTAAAGAATCTGAGGGAGGCTAGCATTGCAGTGCTTGGAGTGATATGTGAACATGCTCGTGTGGATCTGCTGTGGTGCACAACTGGAGGGTTGCTATGCTTAGATAATATGATTGAACAAAATCTGTGAGCAAACAACTCTTTGAAACCTGGGAAAATTCCTTGCAACCATCAGTCACTGACTATTTATTGATAAAATTAAGAGAATCTGTCACATATATACTTTTTACAATTTTGGTACTACCTTACCACAATTAACAATTGCTATTTTCATCAGGAGGAAAATATGAGATTTTTAAACTCTTACATCTGCTTATTTAGCATAAGAGTATACTTTATTAGAGCTATTCTGGCTTTGTAATGTGACGTATCTATTGTATTAAAATATTTTTATACACTAAATATATGTTAACATATTTGGAGGTATAAAAATATATTAATAAGTTGAATATTTTAGTAACTGAAATGATAGGAGTTTACTACTTTATTTTTTCATTTTCTTGTTTTTAAGATGAAAGCTCTGAAACTCAAGTAAACTATGCAATCATTAATAAGTTATATAAATTGAGATTATTTAAAAATAGTTTTTCTACCTCTATCCACTTTTATTCTGACTTAGACCAAGCCAAACTAAACATTCACCTATTTCCTGTGATTGGAACATCATGGAATGTATTTAATGTGGGAAACAACATATATGAATTGCTTATGCATTGCCTTTAGTCTGAAATGATCTTAAAGTTGAATTAAAAATAAAATTAAACTGGTTGAGTATTTACTATGTTGTGCACTGTGCCTTACACATGCCAGCCTTTTATGTTTATAGAATTACAGATATTGTGGCTTTGAATTCTTTGCAACAATCTTACAGTGTAGGTATTCCCAAGTATTCTTATTTTATGTAAGAAGAGGTGAGGTAAGAAAAAAACAAAACAAAACAAAACAAAACACCTCAGAGCCTGGATTCTGTTCCTAGTTTACCTAATGCTGAGGACTGCTCTGAGCTACTGTGTAATATGGCTGTCCTTAAAGCCAGGTCGAAAGGTAGCCTTGTTGAGCTACTAAGCTACTTCATCCTCCCCCTTACAAATAAAAAATAATCCTTTCTTGGTTTTAGTGGAAAAATAGTCAATAAAATAAAGCCTAGAAGTAATACCTAAAACTTTGAATTCTAGTTTTTCTTATTATCATTCATATATGCCAAGAGCGTCATGACTCAGGATTTGGGGATAATGCAAGCATCCTTTCTCTTCATGTAGACTCTGATTTATTTGGTCGAACTCTGACTTCTCATCTACTTTACTATTGTGGTGAATACAGTGAAAATATTCTGCAGTTGTATTATTTTTATTTTTTGATTCTCGAAAAGGGTTGCAAGTGTATAGCTGATGTGTGTGAGATTACATGTCTATGAAAACTAAATAAGATATAATTTACATTATATACATATATATCTACACAATTTAGTAACCTAGCTTACTTTATGTTTACTGTTCATTACTATTCAACATGACATTTAGACTTTCACCATTGATAATAATTCTTTGATCAGTGATTTTTTGAGACTTTCTTAGAATTGCATAGTATTTTAAAATTAAAATGAAGAGAAATGGGTACATCTAACTCTCTTCAAAAAAGTGTCATCCTTAAAATTGCCATCACATTCTTCCTAATGAAATCTGTGAGGCTTGATTATTAGAAATATACACAAAATAAGAATTTGTAGATAATTAATGCAATTGCTAAATTGATTAATCAAATAAAGCCAACCATTGAAAGATATTTGCAATACTCTTCCCATTATATACACTATATATATTCATCTGTGGCAAAGATAAAATTATGATTGTCTTTACATTGTTTTTCACTTATCCGAGAGTCTGTTATTCTGTTTTCCTTGAGTTTATTTCATCCAGTTGGTGGGGGAGAGAAAGTAGTGTTACTTACTCGTCAGACTATAGCATTGACAAAACAGACCTTAGGTGGAATGGTTCTTTCGCTACCTTCACAGAGTGGGCTTCAGAGAACACAGGACTATTAAAGAGAGAATGGGGATAGGGAGAAAAGTGAGATAAAATTCTACATTAAGGAAACCAATTAAAAAATGAGAGTAGGCATGCACCAGGAGTTTTATTATTGTTCTGTCATTGCTGTTACTGCTGTTGTTATTGTTGTTCTTCATATCTTTAAATTTCTCTTAAAATCAAACATACAAATTTCTTAAGACTTTTATATTAGCAAGAATCCTATCGCCCAGGGAAATAACTACTCTAAGCATTTGAGACCACTTGAGGGCACTATGGCATTGCATTTTGGTAAAGTGGCCTTTAAAGAGTCAACTCAGGGAACATAATCTAGTTTTTCAAAATCCAGAATAAGCACACACAGGTACTCTGGGGTAATGTCTCTACATGTGGACGGGCATAGCTGTGTGGACATACAAATCAGTTAGTGCCCCTCTGAGGCAGCTTCGGACCCGATTGCTTTCCACATCTGGCCATCTCTGTATGTTTTGGAGATTTCCTTTACTGGTTGCTCAGGCTGAACTATGATATTATAATTTTCCAACTGCAGTGATAATGGATCAGTTTTTGGCATTTCCCACTCATTAGAACCTGTGCCAGAGTGATGGATTAATTTAGGGGCATTTTCTGTCCTTGGTATAATCATTGAGAAAGGAATGAGAATAGTTGCTGCATTGGGTGAATTATAGCACAGGGTCCAGAACTTAGATGTGAAAAAAGAAAGAGAGAAATTGAGGACAGAGAGAGAGGTAAAAAGGAGGTTGGTGAGTGAGAGTTGTTCACAAGGCTTAGCTGAGCAAAGGAAAAAGTCTCAGCTTGCTGACTGGGATCAGAACCAATGGTAGGTCACAATAGCATACAGTGCTAACATTAGACAAACATATGCTAATAGAACTCGATCCTTTCACACCGTAACTTTCCTTTTCATTAAAAATCAACGGACTACAATAAAATGCATGGAGCCCCTTTACTTGCCATTTGCATTTTTTTACATTTATAATTCTTGTAATAAAAGAAACACCAAAGACTTGAGTTTTAGTCCTGTTTCTCAAATACCCTGTATCAGTAGCTTTGTTTGATAAACATGTTTTGAACAACGATACTTTGCTCAGCATTGTGAGAGGAATGAGAGATACAGAAAATCTTAAGAGCTCCTCCTACCTTTAATCAAGACACTTTATGAATAAATTTACAGTTTTAAACAAATGAAACAATAGTACCAAATAAATTGCCTTCTTATGATCTCAGGTTCTTTATCTTCTAAATGCATTTAAAAGCTGTAAAATTCTGATTCCACATCTTGCCTTGAGTAAAAGAAGCTTGAGATTCAAAAAAGCAGCCTCCAACTCCACCCATTTGATTAATTAAAACTGCCAATAACCTTGAGAGAGTCCCCTGTGGCAAAGATGAAACAGTGAGCATAGCCTCAGTTTTTAACATGTATGTGTTGAAAATCAGAAGTAATCCTGTTACCAGAGAAAAAGGAAGGACATAGTAAGGAGTGTGACAGAGTTAAAATAAAAAAGAATATAGGAAAGAATGGCTTATTTAAATATTGATAAATGGCAAAGAACATTTAATACATATTCACGTAAATGTGGGATCATGAAGCCTTTGATGGGCCTATAACATGGCTCTGTATATCATAAAACATGGACGATGAAACATATAAAGATTCAGAAGACAGTCTCAGAATGTTATTAATGAATGATGAGAAAGAAAATACAAAGGAGGAAGCTAGATACATGGACTTATACTGACACCTTTGATAAGAGGTGCTTTCTGCTTCAAATAAGAGAACATTATAATTTACAAAGAATAAGAATGAACAACTCTGTGATCGATAAGACAAGGTTAGAGGAAATGGAGGCTAAAAGGAAAACTGAGAGAGTTAAGGGAAAATCTAAAAAGAATTATCTGAAATGTTATAAATAAAACAGGCTGAAAGGAGCATTTCTGTACAAGGTAAGAAACTGATTTTCTAAAATTATATATATATATGTTTGGAAGCCTCCTCAGTAGGTAGCCAGCACTCTGTCTATGGTAGTGCCAAACAGAAACTAGACAATCATTTGAGGGGATGTAGTAAAAAGAATTTTAAAGTCATCTATGAAAGCTGTCATGTCCCAAGATCTACAGCCAGCAAGGTGGAGGCCCCGGAGAGCTAATGATATAGTCCCAGTCCATGTCCAAACGCCTGAGTGCCAAGAGAGCCAGCAGTCTATGTTCCAGTCTGAAATCTGGCAGGCTACAGACCTAAGAAGAGCTGATGTTTCAGCTGGAATGAAGGCAGCAAAAGACCAGTGTCCCAGCTGAAGGTGGGTAGATAGGAGGCGTCCCCTCTTACTCACAGGAAGGTTAGGCTTCTTGTCCTATTCGGGCCTTCAACTGATTGGGTGAGGGTTCCCCACATCAGGAAGGGAATTCTGTTCTACTCACTCTACCAATTCAATGTTGATCTCATCCAAAAACACCATCACAGCCACACCCAGAATAATGTTTGGTCAAATATTTGAACACAGTGTTGCCCATTCGAGTTTGAGTAAATATCTGGGCACATTGTGGCCCATTCAAATTGACATTAGCAAAATATACTACATAGAAACATGGAGCGATCTTGACTAATGATGTTGGCAAAAAAAAAAAAATACCAGTATTAAAGGCAGGACAAACACTACAATGTTAAAGGTCAGAAAAAAATCACAAATGGAATGCAGGTTTTCTCCAAGGAGGGACACATTTCATGTATGTTGATTCATTTATTTTATTTAGTTAATTTGATTTGTCTGAATGCTGTCATTCCTCAAAACCTACAGGCCCTAAGTCAAGGCTGCCTTCTTTTCAGATCTTCCTGATCAATTCTTACACAACTTATAATTAGGTGATCTGGTATTCTAGAAACCCCACAATTTGAAAACTAACTTTGTGCCCCAGTGGAAGCGATCTTATACTCTTCCTCATCATTAACATGGTTGTCAAATTCCAGGGTGTTCAATCTTCAGTGTATGTTTTGTAAATAAAGAAATATAAGAGCTATTCAAATTGTGGAATTATTCAAACTGAAGAATTCAAACTGAGGTCTTTCCCAGAGACCTCAGAATTAGATGACAGCCAGAAGCAGATAGATACCCCAAGAACCTCAGAACAAGTGGATGATGTCACAAGGTAATCAGCTTCCACCCAACACCATGAACCATGGCCCAGCTGGATTATCCCTCCTTATTTCCTGCTTCTATATCCTTACTGCTTGCCTAGAGGCGTTCCTGTTCTTATCCTGACTCCCTTTCTATGCCATAACTTTTTCTCACCTGAGATAAGTCTTCCCCTTCATTTTCTTGTCCTTAAAGTTAGAAGCTCCTGTCCTCACCCCCATTTCTTTCCTTTTGTCACCTCTCAGGAAGACAATTTCACCCACAGAAGCTTTGGAAAGCTTGGGCCCAACTGGTCACTATTTTTAGTAATATAGCAGACTGTTAGTATTACACATTCTTTTCCATGATCACATCTTGTATTTTCTCAATCCTTTTCATTAATCCAGATACCTGTTTTGCTATAGCCCTTTCATTCCCTCCATTATTTTAAACTGGGCAGTTACATTGTGAGAAAATCCCCACACTAACTCCAATCTATCTTCACAAGGAACTGGTTAGTTTCTATACTAATTTTACTACTGACATCTTTTCATAAATGAGCATTTGTCATTACATTTACCCAGCAATCAATAAATCTTATATAAGGCCCCAAGATGCTACCTTAGCTATCTCTCAAACAAATGGAAGTGTCCCCATTGTCCCTCTCAGCCTAATGCTTTTGACTCAACCAAAACACACATAAACAACCTCTTACAAGTCCTTCTCTTACTCTCAAATTGCAGTCTTTGGTCATGCTCAGATATCAGGGAATTATTTCCATCTTCCTTGTCTAGGTCCTAATAATTCTTATTTTATCTGTGGAACCCAAGCCTATATTGATGGTTACCAGTTCAGTTGGCTGGTAACCATCAGTTATCTTTCCAGTCTTATGAATTTCTTCATATTGCTTGTTTTTTTTCCTGAGATTTTTTTTGCTATCTTGAACCATCTCTAAGAAATCACCCATCCTCTCCAATTCACCCTACTCTCATTATAGAAACAAAAGCAGTGTCCAAAACATTACAAAGACTCTTATAGGTGATGTTGATTGCTGAGAACATGATTTAGAAAAAATAACTGCAGAACTTGGCATAAATTCCATCAACAATCTCATTAATTTTGGGGGAAATTTTGCCATCTTTTGGGTACCATCCCTTGGAATCTATAACTCTAAGAAGTTTGACTCAACTACAGAATCATTTACACATTACTGAAGCAATTCCCCATGTCCCTAGACAACGTCACTACTGATCTTAAATCAGTGATCCACAAGAAACCCAGTGTGCTACCGCATTGCTGTAAATAAGATGCTGGCTGCAGAAGAGAACACTTGTGTAGTGGTTGGAAGTGACTGGTCCTGAAAATATGTCTGATGTTTCTCCAATAATCAGGAAAGCTCCAGAGGTGAATTAAGAGATGCATCAAATCACTGCCTTTATGCATAAATTACTGAGGAAAGAATACAGGTCCCAGGACTTCTTGTGGTGGATCCATGAAGGTCTGCAAAGTTGGGCACACAGATTAATTCCACTTGTAATTGTTGTCTTTCTCTTTATAAGCATAAGTATCCGTCTCATTAAATGACTCATGGGTGACACAATATACAAGTCAGAAGCCAAGTCTCAACAGGTGATCAGCTGTTTCTAAATGAACTAAGGTGACTGAATGAGAAACAGATTCACATTATTCATAAAAGAAAAAAAGAATGCATTCTCTTCCATTGAACAAGAAAGGGTTGTATGAAATATTCTTTGCTTGATCTAAATTTATTCAGGCTTCTAAATTTTCTCTAAGGCTCATCTGTACACTTTCTTGTAAAATTCAGTATAGCAAATAATCTTGCTCCCATGAGCCCCTACCTTTGGTACATGATCAGCCTAATACCTGGTAAAATCTTCCCATCCTTGGTATCTGATCATGCTAGCTTGCCTTCAGCAAGAATCCTATTTGGTTGGTTTAGCCAGAATTTCCACTAAACCTGATATTTCTTCTTAGTAATTTTTCATCTACCAACTCTTGTGCTTCTGAACTATAAATCTCCACTTGTTTCTGCTGTACTTGGCATGGAGCCCAGTTCTGTGCTGGGTCTCTCTGTCCCTATGACAATAGTCAAAAATAAAATCGATTTGCTCCACTTTAACTTCTGTTCAGCTCTGATTTTCTTTGACACAATCCAGTTCAACTATCAATTTCCAGAATTAGCAGTCATGTTTCCATGATGACTGAAATGTTTTCTAGTATTTTGATATATGGTATTTATTAAATAATTCTTTTTCTTTATGGAACGATTTATATTATTGTCTTTTTTTCTTCTCCTGTATTATTCATAATGCTGCAAAAAGTGATTCATTAATGTAGTTTCTGCTTCGGTTGAAATATATATTTAAGATAAAATAGTGAAACAACTTGATGGATGGTTAAAAACATCATTATAGTTCTTGCTGCAAACTACAATACTGCTTTACAAAGGAATGCAATAGTTTAAATGCTATCGTCGATAAATGAATGTAGTGGTCTGTCATATTACCGATATTGGGTGACATTTTGAAATAACTATTTCTTAGGTATAAGATAATATAACTCTGTAGTTTCAATTATTATTGCTACCATAGATGCATATTTTCCTGCTGTCATTCTTTTTATGGAATATCTTAAGATTTATATAGAAAAGAATGGAAAATCAATTAAAGAATAAATAAGAATATGAGGCAAATTAAAGTTAACACAAACAAGATAACTACAATAAAAAGTAAAGTAGAAATACAACAAATTAGGCAATGTAATTTGTCAAGGAGGTGAAAAATCTTTTCTTGGCATGGCATTTAGCATAAAATTGGCCAAAATAAGTACTATAAATTTGTTTCATAAAATTTTATTGTTATTAATTTCAAACTTTCACAGAATGAATTAAGTTTTAATATTGGCTTTATAATTTATGTAGTTAATTTCATTTTTAACACAATCTATCACATTCATGACAATTGAGAATGAAGAAATTATATTTGGGTAGTGGTGGCAGCAGTGAGTCATTATAATGCACTGAGATAAGCTGTAACCTGGAAATGGCATATTTGACCCATATTATTTTTCTCCTGCACCCAGACAATACCTAGGCAATGAGCAAGTGATTTGAAATTAGGTTGAAGGTTGGCACAGGGTATGCTAAAGTTAGCTGCATTAGGTTTGGGTGGTCAGTTGTAACATCATGTGGAAGAATCTTAAACCTGTGTGAATAGTACTGCTCTAACTATTATGCAAGCCTCTAAGAGATTCAGATACGATACTTTGTTTGAATATACAGCACTATATGAACATTAGAACATAAATTATTCTTTCTATTTGCATCTCATCATCTTCTACATTAGGGGATAATTTTATCCATTTGTTCTTCATAGAGAAATTAAAATTTTATTCATTTCAAAATAAAGTTATCTTTATATGTTTTACCAGTAAACAACCCTTTGTACAATCTGATTCTATGAAAGCATTTCTCCATAAATAATTGTTGAAACAAAAGGCTTTTCAACTCAGTAAATTACCATCACATCAGACAAGCATGCCCTTTGAAAGCTGTCATTGTAAATAAGACCCTAGAAACAGATGATAATAATAAAATTTTTGAATGGAAGAAAAATATGTCTCTATTTTCCTAAAGGCTTCTGCTCACATATGAATGTGAACAGTCATTTGCAGATAATATTATCAAAAGTTCATCAACAATAATTGTAGTCTTGACTTGATTCCTCATTTTGCTAGTTTCTCTCAAGATTAAATGTGAAAAATGCATCTAAGATATATTTAATGTGCTACCCAGAAAGCATTGTAGGAGACAGATTTTTAAAAACTCTTTTCAGATGCAATTGAAGATTTACTACACGAAGAAGTAGAGATGATTATAAATTATTGTAAGATCTGTCATGAGAAACCCATGATTGAGCTTCTGCATATCAAGTACTAATTATATGGGCGGTGCTATGTATACATACACTCTTTCTCACCCAGGTGCGCGTGCACACACACACACATATTTATATATGTACATTTGTATATGTGAATGCGTATATATGTACACTTAGATATCACACACATATTATTAATTTTTTTAAATCTTTCGCCTATTGATTTTCTTTAGGCATTACTATCGCTACTAAGTTTTCTCACTAGGATTTCAGTCTTTCTAAATCTTCATATATTTATGTAAGTAGGGTTTTCTATTAGTTAACAAAAATATAATTTCCCTGGAAAAATCCATTTTTTAAAGGCAACTACAAGCATTTTCAAAATATGTTGTATTTTCACAAAGTATATTGTAAGCTTTTATTCTTATTTTAACAACACCTTCATTGCTTGAGAGAATGTGGAAAAAGGGAAACAGCCACACTGTTGGTGGGAATGTAAATTAGTATAGCCATTATGCACAACAATATGGAGGCTACTCAAAATTTTTGAAATTAACACTATTGAGTAATTTCCAAAGGAAAACTCTATTAATATGTCAAAGATCTATCTACACTCCTGTGTCTGTTGCAGCACTATTTAAAATAGCCAAGATAAGACATCAACCTGCGTCCATCAATGGATGAATGGATAAAAATAAAGGAATATACATACACAATGGAATAGTATTCAGCAATAAAAAAGTATAAAATCTTTCCATGTGTGACAATGTAGATGAACCTAGCAGACAATAACTGAAATAAACCAAGCACAGAAGGATTAATACCACATGATCTCTTTAATATGTGTTATCTAAAAATGTTGATCTCATAGAAGTAGTGAATAGAATAGCAGTTATTAGAGGTTTGGGACAAGAGGGAGATAGGGGGTTGAGAAGAGTGAAGGAGCGGTTTTTCAAGGGTTTGAAGTTACAGTTAGGAGAAATAAGTTATCATGTTCTTTTGCACAGTAGAGTAAGTATAGTTAACAATTCCGTATTGTATATTTCAAAATAGCAGTAAGAGGGAATTCTGAATGTTCTCACCACAAAGAAATAATTGATGTTTGAGATGATAGATATGCTAAATACCCTGATTTGATCATAACACAGTATATACATGGATCAAACCATCACACTGTATAACCAGGATATTATATTCTTTTTTCCCTAACTATCTCCTGTTTTCCCTGACCTAATATATATGTATATTCATACCCCAGTAGGATACACTGGGATACAGTGTAATGTTTTGATCCATGTTTATATTGTGTAATGATCAAATAAAACTAAGATATAAATGAAACAAATATTGTCATAGTGGAGAAAAAGAAAAAAAATACCACAATATTGACTGCCTATCTATTTGTCACTTTCCATGAGTTATCCTCAGGAGTACTTTCACTTCTTCCTTTAAGTTAGACTTTTTTTTTTTTCATTTCATAATGATTAAGCAGAACCCTCAGAAATCAAATGTTCAAACTCCAGCTAAAATGGAAGGAGTTATGAAATAAATATTGGTCAGTTTAACTGCGAAGTTTACTACACTAAATTACATTCCCAAAGGCAGAGACATGATCTCTACCCTGACTTGAAGAGATAAGAGGATAAAAATATACAGGTAAATTGCATAGGCTGAAATGATGTAGTATCATACTCACACTGTAACTGGCATCACATTCACACTCAAATGCAGCTGGGCAATAATCAGTTTTACACCTTGTATTTTAGCATAAATTTTTTTTGAAAAATGAGTTTCACAACACACACTGGGGTCCATCAGAAGGAGGAGGAGGGGGAAGAGGGAGAGGATGAAGAAAAATAGCCAATGGGTGCTAGGCTTCATATCTGGGTGATAAAATAATCTGTACAACAAACCCCCAGGACACAAGTTTACTTGTGTAAGAAATCCTCACATGTAACCCCGAACTAAAAATAAAAGTTAAAAAACAAACAAAAAGAAAAATGGGTTCTATTGTTATAATTTACCAACCTACGAAACAGTGTTTGAAAGCCGCTTGTTTATCTGTTTCTCTAAAATCCTTAACATTACAAAATTTTTTCAGTGGATGAATCTCTTCTTTGGATAGAAGATAAATGTTTTTCTAGATATTTTTCTCCGAGGAGGCTTCCTTTCTCAAATATTTTTGAGTAAACAAAATGTTTATAGTTCCAATAAATGTGTATGTTAGTAGAGATAAAGTGTGTGGTGGATATCGTATATTTAGCCTCCCACTACACATTTGTGTCTATCATAGTTAAAGAATAAAATATTAAATATCTTCTTTTCCCTAATATTATAAGAGAGGGCACATCAGAAAGTGCATTACAAGAAAACCTTTTAAAAACACACAAAGATGTGCAGTTTTTATGTGTTTACCTATTTACTTACTTATTTCTAAAGTTTTGATGCTGCACTTTTCTGCATTATGCTGAAAAAAATCATCTTACTTTAGTCTGTAATTTAAAAGTTTTACTTACTCTTGACTGTAATTTTAGTCCAATGAAAATAATGTTTTCTTCTCGAAGCTTTTCATTATGTGTTGTCCCAGTGGAAATATCGATTTCTAAAATTAATTGTCTAATATTACCTCCAGGTCGTGGGATAGCTATACCGTTGTGGTAATCTCACTGTTTATATACATGGCAGGAAGTGACATGATATGCTACTTAGGATTATGTTAAATATCAATTTTATGTTAAAAGAATGATTGGATGGAGATTACATGCCCTACATTCATTGTGTAGGGCCACTTAAGGAAAAACCTGTCTTTTATCTATATCTGAAATAGCAGCAGTCACTTTGGAAGTTAGTAACAGTGTCCATCATACTAGCTATGAACTAAAATATACTCATGGAGACTAGCTCATAGCATCTACTCTATGCAGGTAATATAAAAGTTGCCAGGGATTCTGCTATATAATCCTCAATGCCTAGCCATATGGCAGTTCAATGTAATTTTAGTTATAAGGACAGCTTAATAGAGAGAATTATGTCATATGACAGTCATGAAGACAATGTTGTAAAAACCCAAGCA
Organism: Aotus nancymaae; assembly: GCF_030222135.1. Taxonomy (NCBI): domain Eukaryota; kingdom Metazoa; phylum Chordata; class Mammalia; order Primates; family Aotidae; genus Aotus; species Aotus nancymaae. The sequence continues at coordinate 18,242,822 of NW_026988443.1, forward strand.
GCTTGAGGGAAGACATAAGTAGAAAAGATAACAATTATGCTAAGAAAAATATAGGAACTTAGCTGATGAAGGGGAAGGGGATGCAGAGTCATAATTCAAAGGTAGACAAGTGTGCAAAGGCTAGGAAACAGGAGAAAGCAAAGTGAGATTCAGGAATTGCTTTCAATTCAGAGTGGATGAACCACAGGGTATGAGGGAAGAAAGACATCAGTGAAGCTAGAATAGTGTCCAGGCTATAGATTTCCAAAGACTTTGATTCCAAGTCCAGATATTTAAAACACAGTTTATAGTGTGAGACCCTTAGTGTGGTATTAAGCAGAGTAGTGAAATATTTATATCAGATTTAAACAAACAATATTCTGAAAATTATCTCTTACTGGCAAGACAACAGATAATTTATATTTTCTTTTACAACTGTCTATGTCAGCATTTTAATACATATAGGACATAATCAAAACATGTTTTAAAAAAGAGGGAGGATGCTGTTTGTGGCAGAAAAGTATAAAAAATACAAATGCTAAGTAGAATAAAGAATTTAAAGGCTGAGTGATTTCAAATATTTTCATCACTTATGAGGTGTTTTGTTTTTATTTTAAAAACATCACATTTAAAAAGATTTTCTCAACCAGATTTCACTTTCAATGAAATACAAAATCATATTTTCCCATGTTTAACAAACAAAAATGGATATAAATATTATGTTAGCATCTAAACAATGACAGGAGAACTATTGTGACCAGACTTGTACCAGAGATAAACTCAGATGATATTTGTATTGGTGAACTCTGTACTGATTATACTTATGGTTTCTTTTAAGTATTTGAAAATCTATAAATTAGCTTTTGAATGCTTGTTGTAAACTTCAGTTGCACCATGGAGGGAATCATTGGCTAGAATGGATATAAAAGTTATATTAAAGACATACAATATTAAAATATAGTGAATCAATGAAAATTATATTAGCATTAAAGCCATATGCCAAACACAAACAAAAACATCAACTACATCAAAACAAAAGTAAAATTTTCTTCTGATCAAATTATAGGCTAGAAAAGACTGTTATAGAATGTATTTATAGTGTTTTGTTTAAAATGCATGAAGAATTCACAAAGAAAAAAAGCAAATGTAAGGACTGGTAAAAACAGAGATACAAAAGACAATTTTAAAACTTTCTGATCACTGAAGAAAATATTATATAGTTGGAGCTCTAGAAAATAGTATCACAGATAAGGGGAGCTAAGGTTTCTGCCTTTTAAGTTTCTAGGCTTCTGTGATTCTTGTGCTACTATTATTTTCAAGTATTAACATTACTTATTCATCAATTATTTCATAAGCGCCTAGTATGTACTAATAAAGATTTTCTTGTTAGTTAATTACAGTTACGTATAGTTAGCCAAATAGATGATTGGCTAACTGATTTTATAAGACAGACATTATTTCAAAATTGCTGGAAGCCAAGCCCCAAAGAGAAGACTAGTCATGTACTTAAAGAGTCTCAGTCTGGTTTGGAAAGTTTACAAAAAATTTCTATAGTTGAAATGCTGGGAAAGAATCTCCAAGGATAAGTCTACATTCAAAGCATACCAAAAAAATTAAAGGCACCTAGAGCCGGAGGGAGGTAGCTTCAATGACTTGGGCAATATTAATCATTGGCATGCTGACTGTTTCTAACAGAATGGCCCAAAAAATCAAACACCACATGTTCTCACTCATAGGCAGATGTTGAACAATGAGAACACATGGACACAGGGAGGGGAGCATCACACACTGGGGTCTGTTGGAGGGGGCCAAGGGAGAGACAGCGGCGGGGTGGGGAGGTCAGGGATAATATGGGGAGAAAAGCTAGATGTAGGTGACAGGGGGATGGAGGCAGCAAACCACATTGCCACGTGTGTACCTATGCAACAATCCTGCATGATCTGCACATGCGCCCCAGAACCTAAAGTACAATAAAAAATAAATAAAAATAAATCTGTAAAAAAAAAGAGAAATACACACACACACACACACACACACACACACACACACACACATTTCCAAGATAGTCTCTAAAATCTGGGGCAAGCAGGAAGCATCATTATAGTGGCTGTAATCCATTGAATTCTGAGAGTACCTAGTGAGAGCATTTTTCTCTTTCTGAGAGTACCTAGTGAGAGCATTTTTAACAAATCAAATTACACTATTCCTCTATTTAGTTCTTTTTCTAAATTTTCCTGTCAGCTTCAAAATCAATTTGATACTTTATCACATCTTAATTTTTTTTTTCACTGAATGCCTACTTATCTCTCTAGCCATACCTTTCATAGTTCCCCACGTCTGACTCTTACCTCCTTTAAGCTCTAAAATTCTGTGTTCTGTCTGCTTCTAGATTTTACCCTATACTGATCTTTCTGCCCAAGATATACTTTATTTAACTCACTCTACTCCAAGTATCAGCTTCAAAGGCATTTTCTTCAGGAAGCATTCCATGGTCCCCTATTTCTGGGTTAGATTAGATGTCTTTTCTATGAGCTGTCAAAGTACACTTACTACTGTGATGGCATTCATTGATCATCCCCAATGATTAGATGCTCATCCATTTGATCCATTTAATTGTAAACTCCATAAGGATTAGCATTAAACTTTTTATTAGCACTCACATTGACAGTGCTTTAAATACAGAGAAGTCATTCAATGAGAATTTATGGAATTAGTGAATGAAATAATTGATGAATCAAGGAATTTGGGTAGCTAAGCTTGAGCCTAATGCATTCCTCTTAACAAGAATTGGAGATAAGAAGCAAGAAAACAGAAAAGAAGATTCCTTCTCTGCCATTACCATCAAAACATTTCTCTACTTTTGATCAGATGTATGTTTATAAGAATTAAAGCTTAACTAATAAGATAATTCCAACGGTCAATTTTGTTCCATGGATTAAAAAGACTTTTCCAATTATCAGGGAGTCATTGATCATCAGCTTAAAGCAATATATGGCAAAAGACTAATCAGCAGTTGTCCTACAATATATTTATGGGTTCTCTAAAAGGAAATAGACATATGAGTTTGGGATAGGAACAATGCACACATAAAGATAAAACTGAATTTTTTTCAATATTTTATTCATATTTTTCTCAACTACATAAAGTTTCATAAAAACTACTATTGCTTTTTGAAGCAAACTTTACAATTTCTGGCAACATACCATGATAACAGACATATATTAATCTTTCTCTTATGAATATTATATTACAGGAGTTTAAACAGAATTATATAATGAGTTGTATATATATTATTGTACCATATATATTGCTATTACTATAATATACATAAAAACATGTTATGTTTCAAATTTATATTTATATTACAAAATACTTTCACGATTATAAGAGAAATGCTTTATACATCCTGGAGTGTTTGTCCTATCACATAATTGAATCCAAGAAACTTTATTCTGCCATAAGCTATGTGACTTTGGACACAATATTAGGTTTCATGTACCTAATATTTTGCTCATAGGTGAGGGAATTGAATCATACAATCTGTTAAGTTGCTTTAGGTTTTATGATCCAAATACTTTGAAATTAGAATTCATATAAACTGTTTGCTTCTCCATTATCATATAGATTATTTGTTTCTGAAAAATATTCATCTCCACTTCTATATATTGATTCATTTATTCATCCCTTTAACATTCACTATGTTGCTAGCATAGCATATTATAGATGTAGCCTCATATTTAATACTAGTATTATACTAATAATACTAGCACTACTGCTACTATTCCTATTGCTACTACCAGTCCCAATAATAACCAACAACTATTGAGTAGGTACCAGATAAGTACTCAGCTAAAAGGATTTATACATATTAACACATTTAGCAAGATTATTTCTTTGTCAACATCCAGTACTAATGTTTCAATGAAGGTGGGAGTTTAGGCTTCCTAACAAGTCTTCCTTAGCTCTATTATTATCAATTTTATTTTGGAGATCATGAAATAGAAGTTATATAACTTTTTGAAAGTTATAGTTTTTTTTTTTTTCTTTTTCTTTTCTTTTATTTTTGTTAAAGATAGAGTTTCACTCTTGTTGCCCAGGATGGAGTGCAATGGCATGATCTTGGATCACTGCAGCCTCCACCTCCCGGGTCAAACGATGCTCCTGCCTCAGCCTGTCAAGTAGTTGGGATTACAGGCATGTGCCATGACACCCAGCTAATTTTGTATTTTTTAAAATTGTACTTTAAGTCCTGGGGTACATGCATAGATCTTGCAAGATTTTTACATAGGTATACACATGCAATGGTGGTTTGCTGCATCCATGCCCCCATCACCTACATTATGTATTTCTCCTAATGTTATCCCTCCCCAATCTCCCCACTCCCTGCTAATCTCTCCCCTAGCCTTCCACGCCCCAACAGATCTCATTGTGGGATGATCCCCTCCCTATGTCCATGTGTTCTCATGTTCAACACCTACTTATGAGCGAGAACATGCAGTGTTTGGCTTTCTGTTCTTGTGCAAGTTTGCTGAGAATAATGGTTTCCAGTTTCATCCATGTCCCTGCAAAGGACAGGAATTCATCCTTTTTTATGGCTGCATAGTATTCCATGGTATATATGTGTCACATTTTCTTTATCTAGTCTATCATTGATGGGCATTTGAGTTGGTTCCAGGTCTTTGCTATTGTAAACAGTGCCTCAGTGAACATACGTGTGCATATGTGTTTATAATAGAAGGATTTATAATCCTTTGGGTATATATCCAGTAGTGGGAATGCTGGGTCAAATAATATTTCTATTTCCAGATCCTTGAGAAATTTCCACACTCTCTTCCACAATGGTTGAACTAATTTACACTCCCACCAACAGTATAAAAGTGTTCTTATTTCTCCACATCCTCTCCAGCATCTGTTGTCTCCAGATTTTTTAATGATCACCATTCTAACTGGTGTGACATGATATCTCAATGTGGTTTTGATTTGCATTTCTCTAATGACCAGTGATGATGAGCCTTTTTCCATATGTTTGTTGGCTACATAAATGTCTTCTTTTGAAAAGTGTCTGTTCATATCCTTCACCCACATTTTGATGTCAATAGTTCTAGTACTTGATATGAAAAGCCAAATGGGGCATATGAGATCTGAGGATATCATGTATAATCTTTAAGTATTATTTTGTCCAGATTCCTTATTAAAGCTAAGCAGTTTTTAGTATCACTTAGAAAGTGACTTGCTTCTTTGAGAAATCTGAGTGTCACATGCTTGGTTTATTATTTACAACATAATGGCAACATTAAAAATTTTGTGTATTTGAGCAACCAAAAGTAAACTATGAAGGGAATGAAGCTGACTTTTTAAATCAAGTATTAAGTGAATACTATGGGATAGAAATAACTAACTAGCAAGACCAAAAACAAACCAATTATTCTCAATTTTGCCTCCTTCTGGGTGGAATAATTTGGACATAACTAACCTCTTAGTGCTTAAGGGATATTTTTAAAGATAAAAAATGAGTATTCTTTATTATGTGTACATTATTAAATTCTAATTTCTTGATTGTGATGTTTTAACACTTGTTTAAAAAATAACACATTTTTGGGCTTTCATAATTATAAATTGGTATGAACCTTCTATAAATATAACAAGATAGTAAACATCAAGATTTTGTAATAATTACGTGATGAATTAGTATTTAGTATGTTCAAAATAAAGCACTATGTGTGAAAGTGTTAAAAAGTGAAATAAAATAAATGTGTTTGACTGAGTAGGGGTAAGAATTCTTATATCCTAAATTGATCTAATTGGACGTTAAATGTATGCACGTATATATACACATATATATACACACACACACACACACACACACACACACATATATATATGAAAAATTTAGAGTGCATAAAAAATCTGTAAATATGGGATATTTAAAATTTTTCTCTCATATCTATTATAATGGAAAAATAATTAGTCCCAGCTGAGGCAGGGGAATCCCTTGAACCCGGGAGGCGGAGGCTGCAGTGAGCCAACGTTGAGCCACTGGACTCCAGCCTGGTGACAGAGTGAGACTGTGTCTCAAAAAAAAAAAAAATAGCAGGAGGGCATTAGACATTATATCAAAATGTGCAACTACAAATAGTTCAGGATGACTAGAGAATATTGCAAGATAAGACTAGTCAGTTTGAGTAGAAAGCAGGTGGATACGGATTATTAGGGAAATTAGCTTTCAACTTTCTCATGAGATCAGTTTGAGAATGTGAAATAAGACTGTGCAAGCACATAGAAGAAAGTTCTGGGCTGTGCGTGGTGGCTCACGTCTGTAATCCTAGCACTTTGGAAGGTCAGGCGAGTGGATCACCTGAGGTCGGGATTTCAAGACCAGCCTGGCCAACATGGAGAAACCCCGTCTCTACTAAAAATGCACAATTACCCTGGCATGGTGGTGCATGCCTGTAATCCCAGCTGCTCTGGAGGCTGAGGCAGAAGAATCGGTTTAACTGGGGAGATGGAGGTTGCAGTGAGCTGAGATTGAGCCATTGCACTCCAGCCTGGGCAACAAGAGCGAAATTTCATCTCAAAAACAAAACAAACAAACAAACAAAGTTCTGGTAAGGTCTTATGTGCCATGAGTAACAGTTTAGACTTTTATCCCGAAGTATTGAAGCACAAACTCGGCATAATTAGCATTTTGAACACTAATTCCAGCAGATTTCTAATCTACGCACGCTCTGTTTATTCTTTATTATGAAACTAGGAATTCTTCACTGTCTGTTATCTTCCCATATTTGGCCTCTTTGATTGAAGATAAAGATAGGTGTCACATGAAAACAGACATTTTCCTCTTTCACTCACATCCACTACTAGTCTGTACTTTACTATGAGTTTTAAGAAAAATATTGCATTCTGAGAAAGAAACAAACTTTGAACCCCTTCTTTATCCCATCTAAAATCTCACTACTGCAGTAGGGAATGCAGAGGAGATTCCCAATATTCAAAGGTGGCTCCATTGTGACATTTGCCCTTGCTGTACAGCAGAAGGTGTCTTAAGATTATCCTAAGTGGAAGGATACACTAAAAACAGTGTATTGTGTCTATTACACCATGCTGTCTCCCTTAAAATTACCCCTACTGCTAAGTGTTTTTGTTTCTATGTTCCCAAAAGCACAAACAGTCTGTGTTGTATATATGCATATGTTTAATGTCTTCAAACAATTCTGTAATTCTGAGCTTACAGGATGGTTTACATATATATGTAAATTCTTTAGAAATATTACGCACACACATATACAAGAGATAGAAGGTATTTAAAGTCCCTAATGGTTCTCTCTCTCTCTCTTTCTCTCCCTGCTTCCCCCTTTGTTCACATACACACACACACACACACACACAGAAACACATATATATATACACACACGCACACTTTCACACACTTTTCTGTAAAGTACAGGCTGTCATAAACACATGCACATACACACAAACACACGTGGTAGCACAAATATTCATTACTAACCAGGCATTCCAATGTTTGAAGTGTGTGTGTATATATATATGTGTGTGTGTGTGTGTACTATACATGTACATATTTATTTCATTGAAATATATATTCCAATGAAAGGCAAGAACTACTTGTCCTAACAGAGCCAGATTGTACACAAATACTTTAAGTTCCTCAAAGCAGATCAAGCCTTGTAGAATCTTAAGAGTGATGTCTTCACATTTGTTTACTCCTAATTTCAAAACTTTGAAGTCTTTGAGATCATAAGACTATGAGAATCTCTGTTCTAATAAGAACACAAGTGAAGAATAACTATTGAAAAGTGGTTTCCATTATTTTCCATTTCTTCCTACTACCTTTCCCCTTAACTAATATATGCCCAGACTCATTGGCATTTGAAATCCTATAGTCATTCTCTGTTCTCCAGAGTATAATTTTTCAAACTGTACTCTGAGAAATGCTAGCACACTAACAAATTGTGGTCCTGAATTAACTATATTTTGAAAGCACTGAAACAAAATATACCCTTTGTAGAAAGCCACAATTAAGATTGAATACCTTATATTTTCTAAATTGACATTACCATTTTACATAGAACTTTTCAAATTTATATGACAACAGACCCTTCCTCCTCCCACAACATTTAAACACACACCCCACCATCATCACCACCACTACCACTAAGTGATATGATGGGAATCAAATTTTAGAAACACCCAGTACTTTGGGAGGCTGATGGGTGTGGATCACCTGAGCTCAGGAGTTTGAGATCAGCCTGGCCAACATGGCAAAATCCCACTTCTACTAAAAATACAAAAATTAGCCAGGCCTGGTGGCAGGTGCCTATAATCCCAGCTACTAGGGAGGCTTTGGCCTCTTCCAGCATGTGAGGGAACAGCAGGAATGTGCTTTCCATGAGAAACAGGTGCTCACCAGAGAGCAAATCTGCTGGAGTCTTGATCTTGGGCTTCCCAGCCTCTAGAACTGTAAGTGCATTTCTGATGTTTATAAATTACTCAGTACAAGGTTTTTGTTGTTGTTGTGGTTTGTTCATTTGCTTATTTTAATATAGCTGTCCAAATGTGCTCAGAGTGAAACAGAAAATAGTATCTTAGACCTGGGTTGTAGCACTTTCCTTGCCACTCTCTACCTAAGTGATGATGGATGCCTTTCTTTTTGTAAATTCATCGTGTTTACAATGAAATAACAAAGTCTTTCTCAGATAATTCCTTTGAAAGTCAAATAGAATACATGTGTGAACGAAAACATCTCAAGTTCTAAAAATATTGTATTATTTCAAGTCAGAAAATTAACAAAAGCAATAGTGATGGTGATGACTAGCGTTTATTATGATTAACTATGCATAACTCAATGTACTACTCTAGCATTTATGATTCACTATGCATGACTCAATGTACTACTCTAAAAAAATTTCAATACAATAGTTCATTAAACTCCACTAGTATCCATCCCTATTCCTCAAATAGAAATACTAAGTTTCAGAAGTTAAATATCATATAACAAGTAAGAGATGGGAGTAAGATTCCAATCTAATATTATTAGCTGGTAAGCTTCATTGAATGTTTCCAGAGGTAGCCAACCTATTCTATAAATTTGTGTATCCCCACCAAAACCAGCACAGCATCAAACATGTCCTAGTTAGCAAGCAACTAACAAATTTATTTATTCACAGACATGTAATGCCTTATTGGAAATTGTAACCAACATAAGACACAGCAATTGATATTATTTAGTCAGCTGTTAGTTCTAGTTAGCCAAAATCCAATACTAAATTCATTGTTTTACATCACAGTTTATTAGTTCCTGGAGTAAAATGATCTGTTCTTGTGCTATCCTTAAATTAAAATACATAATATATCTATTATTGACACATTTATTTGAATTATAAGATGCCAAAATTCATACACCTGTTTTTTTAAATTTATTTTTAATGTTGAAATTAAAAGTTTTTTTTTTTTTTAAAGTCAGTATTTTGAAACTTGGAGGAACCTTTAAAATTACCTGTTTCTAGTTCAAATTAGTTTTGGACTTCTTGGCACAATGAAAGGAAATGAGTTACCTAAATCTTAAAAAAAAAATTGAGTGACAGGCCTTGTACTCTGCCCTGTGTCTCAGTAATACTTGTGGGGATAGTTTTGGCTTCTGGTCTTTAGAATGTCCTTTGGTGAATATTTAAAAGTTTCAGTAAATTACTGACTACTTCATGATGGATATAACTTCTAGCTCAGATGATATCATAAAAATTAACTGGAGGATGACTACGACTAAACTGGAGGATGATTAAGAATGAACTAGAATGCTATGGTACTAGCATCTCGTACCATAATCTGTATAAGATCCTTCTTAATTAGGGTTTTGTTGTTGTTGTTGTTGCCATTGTTGTTATTGTTCTATTGTTGTTGCTGTTTTATCTAGCAATTAGGAAGTTGTTGAAACCTTTCCTGGCAGAAGAAATTCTCCCTGTGTCGGCCTTTCTTCAACTTAAATAGATATCAGTCTTTCAGGGAGAACTCACTAGAGTCAATATTAAAGGAAGCTGAGGCTTCAGGGAGATAAAAATGATTGAAGGGCACAGACTGAAAGAGATAAAGTGAACTCAGATTGTCCAATGCCCATTTGCATCTCTTTTCTTCTTCTTTTTGTAAACGTATGTAAAGAAGTGACTGTTTTCATTATATTATTTTTATATATTTAATTACTTTTAACTATATAAAAGTACTAATGCTAAGTACTTTTAGTTGTTATTTATTATGTTTATTATTTAATATACACCACTAAATAGGGAAGAAGAAATATTATAACTATTTTGTAGGTGACTTAGCTGAAGTTCAAAGAAGTTAAATATTTAAAACTTGTATTTGGAGCCATCAAAGTGCAGAGAAGGACTCCCTGGAAGTAGCACACCAGATGGAGGAAGTAATAGGGATTCAGAAGGTTTCTGTTGCTTAGCAAAAGATAAAAGGAGAGTGATTCAGTCTGAGATGACCATATTCAGAGTCAAGCATTAATTAAATAAACCACCTACTAAATATCAGAAGCAGTAGGAACAGGAAAATCAGATGCATGAGGAATGTTGCCCTACAGACCAGATGGAGTCAGTGGAATTGACAACATGCCGCTTAATTCTGTGGATGCCTTCACCCTACTGACAAGAAGCATGGTATTCTTCTCTCACTCCAAAATCTTGCAAGTATTAGGTTGGTGCAAAAGTAATTGCGGCTTGGGCCACTAAATTGAAAAAACTGCAATTACTTTTGCACCAACCTAATAGTAAGATTAAGATGGAGTTCTAATAGATCCTGAACAGTCATCCCTCCACATCTAAATATTACTTAACTATCTCTCCTCTCTTGCTCTAATGGTCACTATTTTGAGGAAAGTCTGGAGTGCTGTGTACATTAAGAAGTCCATATTCCTAATAGATAAATTATAGACATTACACTTGATTTTTCTTTCAAAGTTGAACTCCATGTTAGATTTCATCCTGCTCCTTGGATACTTGTTCAGTAGTATGGAAACTCATTACACATAACTATAATTTCAGAAACTCTGAGTTCTATTTATTTCTCTAATCTACCTAATTTAATTTTTGAAATAATATTGCTATATTCTTAATGTGAACTATGGATAAAAATAATATATATATATGTGTGTGTGTGTGTGTGTGTGTGTGTGTGCGCGCGTGCTAAACAATAATGGAATATGCTTATTCACCAAGATACCTCTTGCAACCTCATGTTTAAAGATGAGTTTATTTATTTATTAATTACATACTTAAACCAAGGTTTTAAATATTTCAATAGTAAATAATCCATTATTAACTGATAATATCTTGGACACTTAATTGATCATATCTGTATATATATCATATTCAGTTTCAGAAATCACATGGAAAATGTCTCTGTACAGTTCCAATTAATAAGGTATCTCTATGAGGTTTTGAAATTATCCTTTTTATAGGTGAATGTTTTAGTCCATAAACGTGAAACATGACTGATTGATCAATAATTACCCATGAGCAGTCACCTAGATCAATGGTGGTATGTTCTAGAAGGTGAAGACTCTTTGTCCAAGGACATTTGTCCCTACATGCATTCCACATCCCTTAACATTTCTTAGCTCCATTTGCATTCTTTGATGCCCAAAGCGAGATGCTGACAGTCACTGCAACTTATCTCCTGTCTAGTCACACATCGAACTAAATATCTATTTTCCTTATTTGGAAAACATTTTTTCCCTCATGTCCATAAATCTGCAGTCATCTAATAGGGTAGTAATTTTACATAAATTATATAAATTGACTAAAAATTTTGAAAACCCATTCAGGGCAAAAAACAAAATTTTGTCTTTATTTCTTAAATAAGAAATGGTAGTATAAGCAGTGAAGTAATTAGACAGGCTCACAGGCAGCAAGCTTAAATGACAACTCACCTCATTTCCACTAAGGTTCACAAGGCCTGCCCAGGAGGCCAGAGTTCAATCTGAATTCATCTTGCTTCTAGCGTAGACATCTGTGCATTTCCCCACATAGCTCCTGCTGCCATTAGTCAGTGTTTCTCCCGGATCATGCTGAGAGACCATTGACAGTTCTCATTTAGTCTACAAACGTCACCTTTCACTAAGAACACTTTTGAAATCATTTGGAAGGCCTAACAGGAGGACATGTGTGGAAACATAAGATGATTTAAAACCAAAAGCTGATGGTTACAAGATATTCTTCAACAGTAAAGAACAGAGATTTCTGATAAGTAGTATGCTCTTCCAAATACTTTTTTACTTAAAAAAAATAGGTAAGCTGGATCACTTAATGGTACTTGAGGTAATTATAAATATGATAAGCTTAATAAAGTTTCCTCTTCAGCTATTAATCAAACTATTTAAATTAAATAATCTTCAGGTAACATTTCTTGAACACTTTCTATCTTCTAGGCACTATTAAAGTACTTTAGACGTATTAATTCATGTGACATTCCCCATATTTTCAAAAGGTAGATACTAGTTATAGTCCCTTTTATAAAAAATAAAAGTAAAATGAAAAAAATTGTACTGGAAGCTGCTCACTTTTGTCACCTGGTTGGCCCTTCAGAAAAGTTCCAAACTGAGGCAGAAAGATAGGACTTAAACCCCAGCACTCAGTGAAGTTGAGTTGCTTCCAATAAAAGTGAACTCTTAGGAATGAGTCACTTTATTCTGTTAATAGCAGTTACAGGGGAAATCCTTGCCTATCAGCAGTCAACAGACACTTTTAACTACCAGGAGAACTGGTGCCTTTCTCTTAGAGGTGGATTTCAGCCATGCACTAAAACATCCACTACTCAGCCCAGTGGATAAGCCCTGGATGTATGATGAAGCCATGGATATATTACTGCATAAACCAGTGAATAAGGGGGTGGTTGGAATATAGTTGTCTGATTTATTATTTGGACAGGAAGAGTTACTCAGTCCTCCTAGGGTAGAATTATATTCCACATATTCAGATTTTTGTCTTCCATTTGGAAAAGGAAGCACAATCTGAATTATCATCAATAAATATTCATGCATTCCAAATAATGGCTTTAGAACATGAGGGCTACCTAGTGAAACAGTAAGTAGTATGCATTTAGTGCAGATAACTGGCTGTCCGAGACAAATAGAAGAATGTGGATTGTCTCAAAATTTCAGCACAAAGTGTGACAGCTCTAGAAATCACACTGAAGTTAGATTGCAATAAATCCGAACCAATAGAGGAAGAAGGAAATTATCATATCATCCCCTCCGCACTAAGTCTTTTACATATATTATCACACTTAGTTGTTAAAACTACTTGCATATCAAAATGCCACAAAAAGATAAGAAAATAAATGTTCAGAAAGGTAAAGTAAGTCGTCCAATATGATATAGCTAAGTAATGCATCTTGTGGTTAAACACAGATACGTCTAGATCAAAATCCAGTTGTCTACAGAGGCTAATGTTACTGCATTTATGTAATCAGTTTATACAATTAAAGGCCACATTTATTTAATACACAAATGTATATGTCTCTGAATTTCATAAGATTATTATTAAACAGTCACAATTGCAATATTTGCCATTAACACCCATTTTACAGTTTGCTATGAATGTTATTTTCAGAATTTATGTTGTATTTTTTTTTTATAATTTGATTGAGAAGGAAAGCAGAAATAATCCTTATTTTACAGATGAGAAAGTTTACACTTAAAAGAGACCTTCTTTTTTCTTTAAATTGTCTAGGCTGTGGCACCATTTCATCATCCATCTGAAATGGTGGAATCCCACCCCCTTTTGTCAGCAGAGCTGATGGCATTCTGGATATTTTAGGCAGTTTGGGTCAGATTTTCACAGATTAAAGTGAGCAGTATACAGAGGAGACACAGCGTGCTGTGGCTTATTTGTTTTGTGATGCTTTCTCTCCAAAGTTCCACACAGAAAACTTTCAAAGAGGCTAAGTGATTTATCCAAAGTCACTCAGCTTGGGCCTGACAGTCAAACCAGAAAAGGAGAATGTCTGTTTCAAAATCATTTATCATGTTCTTGACACAATGGCTGCAGCTCTTGATGTGCTGGAAAAGTAACTCTTTCTTATTTGTTCCGGGTTCTTACTTCTAAAATGCTTAACCTCTGCTGCTCCCACACTGACAGCAAAAATGTGGAGCCAAAGTCAGATGAGACCTGGAACAATCTCTTGTCCTAGATATTGACTATATTTGTCTCCCTACTCCTGGAATTTCACTGAGTGATACCAAACAGCATGTTTTTTTCTCTATGGAAATGTAGATCATTTCACTTGCCATCAGAGGAAAATTTTTTAAAAAGAAAAAAAATACCTGATGCCTGTTCTCTCTCTGCTGTATCTTTTAGTTTACATGAAATTCTTTTGAAGTCAGATGACCTTTGCTTTGATCATTTCCAATTGCATTGCACCCAACAATCTTTGTATTACTCATTTTTCTGTGTCAAAGAATTTGTTTAATCTTCAACTTGTTCTCTATGGATAATTGCTTTAGAGAAACTTTAACCTTGTATTAGTCAGTTAATTCACATGTTCTCTGGAATTCACTTTAATAACTCCACTATTCATATTTACAAAAAAAAAACACATTTAAAGTCAGCTTTTGCTTTTAATTCCTCTTTCTCTTTCTCTATCAACACTGTATTCAGAGTTGCTTACTTATCTGTATAGGGATTGATTCAACGTAAGCCACTTATCAATTGTTTAATCATCTATTCATTTGAAATGTGTTGAGTGTCTGCTTTAGGTGTATATTATGAACAAGATATGGTAAAAAGAAGAGTTGAATTAATAATTTTCATTTCCCTCAAAAGGTTTATGTTCCAAATCAGTAAAAACAGAAGACAAATAATTTCAACGCATTGTGGTAGGTACCATGATAATAATATGTGAAGACAGCAATGAGGGAAAATTTAATTCTGATAGTAGAATTCAAGGGAATATTCATATGACGGGGACTCTTGGCTTGATCATAAAGGAATGAGTAAGGGGGAGAACATAAGGGTAGGAGGACCTGGAGACATAGTACTAAAGAGAATAGTGATTTATAAGATTAAATATAAAAGAACCCAAAATCTGTATTAGTTTTCATCTCAGAATTCTATAGACTGGGTGGCTTAAACAATAGAAATTTACTTTCTCATAATCTGGAGGCTAGAAGTCCAAGATCAAGATGCCAGTCGGGTTGGTTTCTAGTGAAGTCTCTCTCATTAGCTTGAAGATGGCCACCTTCTTTTTGTGTGCTCTGTGTGTGTGTGTGTGTGTGTGTGTGTGCTTTGCATACACGATTTCCTTTTTTCTTTTTGTAAGAATATCACTATTGGATTAGGGCCCAACCCTTATAACCTCATTTAACCATAATTATCTCCTCAATGGTCCTATCTTCAAATAAAGTCACATTGAGAGTTCTAACTTTAAGCTATACATTTTGGAGAGACACAATTCAGTTCATAACTTTCTGCCATTTGAACTCCTAATATGTATGTATTTTTCATATGAAAAAAACATTTACTCCATCTCCAAGTGCACCAAATCTTGATGCATTTTGGCATCCACTATAAATACATGGTGCAATCTTAATATCATCTAAATCTGTTATGGATGATGCCAGATGGTTCATCTTGAGGCATTGTTTCTCTTAGCTATGAACCCATGAAACCAGGCAAGGTATGTGCTTCCAAAATACAATGGTGAGACAGGCATCCAAAAAACACTACTATTCCCAAAGGGAAACATCAGAATGAAAAAAGGTGTAATAAGTCCCAAGCAAGTTGAAAATCTAGAAAGAGAAATTCCACTGGATCTTAAGGCTCAAGAATAATCTTCTGGGCCCACTGGGGCAGAAAAGTTGCCCCTATGGCTCTAGGCATTAATGCAACCCCTAACTAGGTGTCAGCCCCATCCTCAAGGCTATAGCTGTTAGTCTTGCATCCAAGACTCTGAGTAGCAGTTTGTTCCCAAGTCACTGTGCAATGCCAGCCCGGACCACCCCAAACCAAGGAAGAGATCACTTTGAAACTGAGGCAGAAACTGCCTTGTCTCTGAATCACCCTAGGAGACAGTCTTCCCTATTCCTGAATGGTGAGTCAGGTTCATAGCCAGGTGACTCTATTGCCCTGTCCTGTAGAACCCCAAGAGTCTGAAAGCCTACATTTATTTCATCCCCTCTCTGTCCTATTTAGTCCAAACTTGCAGTGTTTCTGCCGACATAATTCAATCTCCATTCCTGGTACGGTTTATATGGCTGATTTAAATCATGGGTAATCTCTTTTTGTAGCAATTGTCCAGACATACTCCTGGGGTTCTCTTCAGATTGCACTTTCTAATTTATTGCAATATGGATAATCTGAGAATTTTCTAGGTGTTCAAGTTCTGGTTTCTTTATACTTACTGATTATTTCAATCTATCTGTTTCTTCTCATATTTTACTATAAGAAGAAACCAGGCTTTGTTTTACTTTCAATACTTCGAATAGAAATCTCCTCTGCTAAATAGCTAAATTCATCACTTTCAATTTCTACTTTCCTATTAAACACAAGAATACATTTCACCCAATTAGTTGCCACTTTGTAACAGTTACCTTTCCTACAGTTTCCAATAGCATAGGTCTCATTTCCATTTGAGACCTCACCAGAATTACATTTAACATCCATATTCCCACCAAAAATTCTTTTGAGGCAATTTTTATTCTACCATGTGATATAACAAGAGTTCAGCTAGAGAGTAAGATACATCATTTAAATCGGGGCAAAAGTCAGAAAACCACAGGGGTTGTAGGTTCTGTGAAAAACTGAAATGAGAAGGTGGCACATTGTGCCCTCTGAAGTACTAACAGAAACAGCCTTTAGGATGTGATTCATCTTTGAAAACAGCCCCTTTTGAGGTAGGAGAGGGTTTATCTATTCAGAATAGAGGTCAAGAAAGTACATCAGCTCCATAGGAAAAACAACTGAGAGGTTAAAAGTTGTGTTCATATATACTATTATATCCTATCTGCCCTGCAATTAAAAGTGCTCATAGCCTCAAATACAACTTCATAGACTCCCTCTAACTCAGAAAAACATTGATAGAAAGCTTTGCTTTAGCTGACAGGTGTGGTCAATGAAATTCATCCTTAGTCAGGACTCCACAGAAGACACCCAACTATTAATTTTCAGAGCTTTATGTAATAGAACATTTGGATAAGCTTTTGTAGTTAGAATGAAATTTTCTGTCTGCTTCCTTTTTCATGAGTGTATTTTCAATTATGATACTCAATTATCATAACTGCTATAACTTTTTTTTCTTTCTTGATTTTATGCAAGGGTGGGTGTTGAGGGTGGAAAGAAGGTTTCATGTTGTTTTTGGCTGTCTCTCTATCTTTTAGGAAATTATTTTTTTTCTTTTAGAACATTTGAAAATATGGTGAAGCTGGCATCATGCTAGTGCTGGAGCATGGTTCTCAAATTTTATTGTCATTAGAATTTCCTGGAGAATATATTAGAATAGAGATTGCTGATTTCCAACCCAGACTGTTTCATTCAACAGGTATGGGAAGGCCCATGAGTTCATATATAATTATAAGATGTTCTCAGGTGATGCTGAAGCTGTTAGTCTAGGGAGGAAGTTCTAGACACTTGTTTTTGAAAAATTTCCAAGTGCTACAAAAACTATAGCTCATCGTGTGAGTGTGTGTACATACATGTATATATATGTATCATTCATCCAATGCTACAACTAGAGGAAATGTCTAGAAAAGGACAGAGATATGAGAATCTAACAACCAGGTGTGTACATTGGTGGCACATGGAGAAGCCACCTGTACATTTTTCTTTGGCCTAGAGCAATAATGCCCACAAGAAAAAGTAGGAAAGATCTAAAACTGACACCCTAACATCACAATTAAAAGAACTAGAGAAGCTAGAACAAACAAAATCAAAAGTTAGCAGCAGAAGATGAGAAATAACTAAGATCAGAGTAGAACTGAAGGAGATAGAGACACAAAAACCCTTCAAAAAAATCAATAAATCCAGGAGCTGGTTTTTTGAAAAGATCAACAAAATAGACTGCTAGACAGACTAATAAAGAAGAAAAAAGATAAGAATCAAATAGCTGCAATAAAAAAAATGATAAAGGGAATATAACCACCGATCCCACAGAAATACAAACTACCATCAGAGAATACTATAAGCACCTCTATGCAAATAAACTAGAAAACCTAGAAGAAATTGATAAATTTCTGGACACATACACCTTCTTAAGACTAAAGCAGGAGGAAGTCAAATCCCTGAATTGACCAATAACAAGTTCTGAACTGAGGCAGCAATTAACAGCCTACCAACCAAAAAAATGTTCAGGACCAGATGGTTTCATAGCCGAATTCTACCAGAGGTACAAAGAGGAGTTGGTACCATTCCTTCTGAAACTATTTCAAACAATAGAAAAAGAGGGAATCCTCCCTAACTCATTTTATGAGGCCAGCATCATCCTGATACCAAAACATGGCAGAGACACAACAAAAAAAGAAAACTTTCTCTAATTCTTAATACTCAAGAATGATCCATTAAAGTCAGCTTCAAAAGTAATTTTCTGTTGTTTCTGATTATCCCTTGGTTTGTTATACACAAGTCTTGAGGTAACCTCCATTTTTCTCTTATTAAATGTATCCATGGAGGATGTCCTTGTTAAAGACGGATTATTCCTTACCTATTCAAATTAGGGAGCAAAACAGAGAGACAAACATTGAATTTACCTTGCCTTTTGCAGACAGGAATCTACACAAAATATTCAACATTGTCACTGGGGAGAAATCTGAGGCTTTAAGAGTTAACCTGTGCATGTGTTAGGGAGTTCATTCATGATGAAGATGAGATTTATCTCAGGCTTCTCTAGATATAAAGTCTTACTATAATATTTCCACCAGACTAATGCATGAGAGGACTGGCTATTCACAGCTGAAGAAACCACTGGATATTTTCCTAAGATTGGAACTCTGAGCTGGTTTCCATTTCTTATGCTTGATATTTATTAAGTTTATTTTTCTCAGAGCCTTCCCAGTGTATCTCTCAATACAATGGGCCATTATACCTCTGAATGATCTCCTCTTTCATTAAAGCAGTTGCTACCTGTAAGCGTGTGTGTCTGTGTAAGATATTAATATGCAGAGACATTTTCCCCTCTGCTGCTAACCTCCTCTTCACTCCAATTATCCAAGTGGTTGAGACCTACCATTGAGTTGTTAGTTTTATTAAATTGAGAAATAGTCACAGGTCATAAACCTCCTAAATAAATGGTGCTCAAATAAAATGTGCCTAGAAATTAAAGTTCTAGATCACATTTATTTCCAAGTTTTACTGTGTTCACAGTGATTTTCTCTTGCTCATGTAATGAATCCTTATTTGTTTAATGATAGTGATTAAGTTTCTTAAATTACCAGAAATCAAATCCATTTCCCTCAGCACTGGGCATATACATGAGAACTTTCAGTTGTATATTCTCCAGGCTCCTTTTTATAATGGCACTAAATATATATAAACAAGCATCTGTTGCAGTAATTTAAATGTTTCCTTCATATGCACTGCATGTATATTAAACACAGAATGTGCTGTTTAACATATTAGTTATGTTCACAGATTAGTATCTTTATTTGTGAATAGCTAGCTTATAAATACCACCAAGTAAATGTAGCAAAGTATATCTTTCAGACTCAAATAGGAACATTTTCCATTTGATGGTACATTTTATATTTATTATTCAAGATCACGTTTCAAAGTACTTAGATTCTACAGCTATATGAGGTCACACCTCTCCTTGCTTTAGGTGATTTTCAAGAAAATAACTACCTTTTCTTAAACTATCCTGAGATTCAAATATGATTTTGACATTTGCTGCCTTGAAATAATGGTGCTAATTAAAATTAAAATTGGAATAGAAATTGAAAATTAAAATGACAAAAAAAGACCCTGTAGTTCATAAAAATATATGTAAAACAGAGTCAAAGAAAAAGAGAGTAGTTAGAAAACAGTATGCTAAATTGACTTTTTAAATAAGATGTTGGCAAGTATAATGGAGGTTTGTATATTCTACGTAGAATGAGATGACTCTTAACCCTACAATTTTGGGCGCAGTGACAATTGATGTTTAAGAAACTAGATGGAACATGAATTAAACTATTCAAAATAAGAAAGGTTGATATATACACATTATCTGATTTTTTTTTCCATCAATTCTGCTGCTTACAAATTCAAGTGGAATTGCAGAACAAAACCAATTTTATAAATATGCCATTTGACCTAAGCCCCTTATAAATGATACTAACCTTTACCACCAGACTATAACAAAATGCTTTGCATTTAAACAGCCAGTAAGAGTTTTTCCTATTCTTTTCCACTATGAATTTTTGCAGGTTCACATTAAACAGCTTAGAATAGCATATCCTACATTGAAAAATAACCTCATGATGGTTTTATGAATAACTGATATGCCAATTAGTCAATATTTCACCTTCAAATCATATGTGTGATTTTATCCATATTCAGACATTCTGTTGTTAATTTATTTAGCTATTTTAAAGATTGTATTAGTTGTATATTGCTGTGTAACAAATAACCACAAATTTAGCAGCTTAAAACACTATGCAATTTATTTTATCTTAGTTTCTTTAAGTATACTATAACTCAAAGCATGGCATAGACATGTTCTCTGTTCAGGGCTTTGGAAAAGTACAATCAAGCTGTCAGTCACAACACAACTCTTTGGAGTCTCTGGGTCCTACTCCAAACTCATTCAGATTGTTGGAAAAATTCAGTGCCTTGTGGTTGAAGTACTGAGGTCCCTATTTTCTTGCTGGCAGTTAACAAGGTCAAATCTCATTTTCCAACACTGCTCACAGTGCCTAGCCACACAGCTTCCAACATCAGTTCACAACAAAGCTGTTTGCTTTCTTCCATGCCAGCAGAAATACGACTCTTTAAAGTCTATATGTAGGGCTAGCTGAAAGAAATACTTTACTTTCAAAGGACTCACTTAATTAGGTCAACTGCACCCAGCATAATCTCCCTATTTTTAGGGCAACCGATTTGAGACTTTCATTACATCTGCAAAATCCCTTCACAGGAGCACCTAGGTTAGTGTTTGAATGCCTGGGATAACCGGCATATATCCCAGGTTCCTGAACCTTGATGGACATCTTAGAATTCTCCCTACCACAAAAATTGTAAGTTAGGGCTTTTTATGTAGCAAAGACATTTTATAATAGACTTTTACTGTAAAATAACATGGCCTTGAAAGATCAAGAAAAGAAAAGTCTGAGTTTGGACTCAGACTGCCTTGAGTTTACCTTTATGCTCTATCCTTTGAGAAAGGCTTTTTACCATTTTTTAAGAAAAGTAAAATTCCACATCTCTTATAGGTAGGATGCCTATGTATCTTGATATACCCAGAAAAACCCAGTTTACCTCTGTTTTTCTGGCAATATAACTATGGTGTTGCTTATAGTACATTCTAAGATGTAGTCTTGTTTGGACAATAAATCGCATGGTCTACTTACATGGTTACTCTGAGATTCTAATAAGAATATGTCTATAAAATATTGCAGTGTTTGGATAATAGAAGGCACCCAAAAGACATTAGTATAGATACTCCCTTTTTTACCAGCCTAGATTTGTATAAATGCCATTATGCAAAAGGTTTATGTACATACCATCACATTCAATGACAAATACAAACAATAAAATAAGAAACTAAAATTAAAATTGCATAAAATACACTTAGGGATGTAGAAAATTAGGTGATAAAAATTCAGAGCCAAAAATTACAAGTTAGTTTATTTTAAGGATATGAAATTTGAGTGAGTGTTTGTATGGAGCAGTGTTATTTTAGGGTTCTTAAGAGAGAATCTAGAATAATTTTTAAAAGATGAATCGAGAGAGAGATCCAAGATGGCTGATGATTAGCAGCTCGGGCACGTACCTCCCAGTGAAAGCGCAAAGAACGAGAGGACGCCACACTTTCAGACGAATATTAGTTGCTCACGGACCACGAGATTCCTAGTGGAGGAGCTCCACGGGTCGCCAGGGCGACTCTTGTGGCCGGCGTGGCGGTTTTGCTGGTGCCTTAGCACGCCAGTTCTTGGTGCAGAGTCCGGATATTCCCGGGCAGAAAAGCACCATCAATCTTAACACCGCTCTTTTGGCCGGCTCAGTGGATTGCTCAGATTTCGGCGCAGGGAATCAACAAGTTGGACGTCAGAGACCCAGTTAGAAAGTCGGTAATTATAAAGACGACAGACGGACAAATATATAATGAAGGGAAGAAACCAGCATAAAAAGGTAGAGAATACTCAAAATCAGAATGCCTCTTCCTCTACAGGGGATTGCAATTCCTCATCAGTAACGGAACAAGGCTTAATAGATTACACCGGTATTCCAATAACAGAAGCAGGTTTCCAAACGTGGGTGATAAGAAACTTCTGTGAATTAAAAGAACTTATTCTAACCCAATGCAAAGAAACTAAGAACCTTGAAAAAAGGTTTAACGAAATGTTAATGAGAATGGACAATTTAGAGAAGAATATAAGTGAATTGATGGAGCTGAAAAACACAACACGAGAACTTCGCGAAGCATGCACAAGTTTAAACAGTCGAATTGATCAAGCGGAAGGAAGGATATCAGAAGTCGAGGACCAGCTCAGTGAAATGAAACGAGAAGACAAAAATGCAGAAAAAAGGATGAAAAGGAATGAGCAAAGTCTCCAGGAAATATGGGACTATGTGAAAAGACCTAATTTACGTTTGATAGGTGTACCTGAATGTGATGAAGAGAATGAATCCAAGTTGGAAAATACTCTTCAGGATATCATTCAGGAAAATTTTCCCAACCTGGCAAGGCAGGGTAATATTCAACTCCAGGTAATACAGAGAACACCACAAAGATATTCTTCAAGAAGACCAACCCCAAGGCACATAATTGCCAGATTTATTAGGGTTGAAATGAAGGAGAAAATACTAAGGGCAGCTAGAGAGAAAGTTCAGGTTACCCATAAAGGGAAACCTATCAGACTTACAGCAGATCTCTCAGCAGAAACCCTACAAGCCAGAAAAGAGTGGGGACCAATATTTAACATCCTTAAAGAAAAGAACTTTCAACCCAGAATTTCCTATCCAGCCAAACTAAGCTTTATGTGCGAAGGAAAAATTAAATCTTTTGCGAACAAACAAGTACTTAGAGAGTTCACCACCACCAGGCCTGCTTTACAAGAGCTTCTGAAAGAAGCACTATACATATAAAGGAACAACCAATATCAGCCTTTCCAAAAATATATCAAAAAGCAAAGAACTTTAACACAATAAAAAATTCACATCAACTAATGGGCAAAACAGCCAGCTAGCATCAAATGCTGGTATTAAACTTACATATATTTTAATTGGATAAAAAGCCAAAACCCATCGGTATGCTGCATCCGGGCCCATCTTACATGAAACAATACACAAAGACTCAGAGAGAAGGAGGAAGATTTACCAATTGAACAGAGAGTAAAAATAAACTAATAAACAAAAAGCAGCAGATGCAATTCTCACCTCTGATAAAGTAGACTTTAAAGCAACAAAGATCAAATGAGGCGAGGAATGACATTACATAATGGCAAAAGGATCAATGCAACAAGAAGAGCTAACGATTCTATAGATCAACGAGATAGAAAATTAACAAGGATATTCAGAACTTGAACTCAGACCCGGAACAAGTAAACTTAATAAATATTTATAGTACTCTCCACTTCAAATACACAAAACATACATTACCACCTCACACCTATTCCAAAGGTGACTATATAATTGGAAGTAAATCACTCCTCAGTAATCGCATAGCATTTCATAGGTTTAAATTAAATATTGGTTGGCTGTTTGTTTGTTATCTTCTTCCCTTACTCCTTCCTGATTACATCATTAAGTATAATTATCAGTATAAAAGAGGTTTTCAATACCCATTACTAAATTGCATTCTAGCCTGGGCAAGAAAGCAATACTCCCATTCTCTCTCCCTCTTTCTTTTCCTTCTCCCTCCTCCCCATTCTCTCTCTCTCTTTCTCTTCCTTTTTTCTCCTTCCTATTCTCTCTCTCTCTTTCTCTAAAAAAAAAAAAAAAAAAAAAAAAAAAGATGAATCACATTTATACAAATTAAAAAAAAGGAAACATATTCAGTTAAAAAAAAAAAAATTTAATAGAACCCAGCGGATGAACAGCAACTAAGTTAGAAGTTCCGTGTGGATAGAGCACAAAATGATGACAGGATCCAGTGACAGACAGAGCCAAAAAAGTGAAGTCTATTTCAAGCAATAAAAGATTCTGACAGCTGGGAAAGGACTATATATGTTTTTAATAGGTGACTGACACAGTCACAGTCTGTCAAATATTTGTAAAGGTCAAGGATTGAAAGAGGAAACAAGGTCAGGAGAAACTTCCAATTATTTGAACAAAAAGAGTCTTGAGTTAACACAGTAATGTCATGGAAAAAGAGGAAAGAGAAGAAACATAAGGAATGGAAGTATATATGTGTATATATGCATATGCATGCATAAGTGTATATGTACACACACACGAAAAGAAAGCATATATGTGTGTACATACAAGTATAAATATATACACATGTATATATACTTTCACTTCTTGTATATGTGTAAATAAACATATATGTGTGAATTTATATCTAGCTCAAATCATATATATTGAATATAAAGATGTCAATCACTAAGGGATGTATGAAGGGGTCTACTGAATAAAAATAGAAAAAGGCATCAAGGTTAAGCAGTGGAAATACTAAAAATAAATATAGTTACAAGAAAATCCCCAGTTAGACAGCCCATAGCCAGGAATATGAATTATTAGAGAAGCAAATATTTTTTTTAAAGTGAAAAACAGAGCGCTAAGCATGATTTGCACTTTATCAAACTGAAGTGTTATTGTGACCAAGGTACACTAAGAACCTGACCAGTTAAATGTTGTCTTCAAAGCAAGTACATTTTTTATGTGGTTGCTGCATTTTTGTCAACAGGGTTGCTATTTTATGGTACAAGTATTATAATTAATTCCATCTTCCAAAAAGCTATGTGGAAAAATTTGGCAAGCAGGCAGGCTTTGAGGAGTCTTAAAAAGAATACTGTGACATCTTGAGTCTGCAAGCTTAAGATACATTAAATATTATATATGCTATATATGCTGTTTATATGTTTAAATACCTATACATACATATATGAACAGATGCGTACATGAAATGTATATCATGTATATGTGTGATATCTATAGATCTTTATAGATCTTCAGTCTATATTTTTATAGATATATAGATATCATTAGTGCCCCATCAATTCAACTAACCCACCAACGTGAATGAAAAAATTAGAAAACAGGAAAAATCAAAGACAAGATCTGTATGATTGTTAACCTCAGTGTGTCATAACTTAGAACTATGTTGCTTAGATTTTTTTTCTTACTATAGCCCTAGATGTTTGAACTTACCCTTAATTAAGTTGAACAAAGAGTAAACGATATGCATATTCTCAATCTGTGATAAGTATTCTATTTGACTTACTATTTTTCACCCCATTACTTCCAGTGATCCAGGGAGAATGCGGGTTTCTATAGCATCCTTGACTGCCTTTCTATACTCCTAGGAAGTGTAATGCTCTCCCTCTGCATCTGGTAACTGATACCATTAATTAGACCTGACAAATTAATGATAGGATATATTAACCACATTTGTCTAAGCATTTCACAGATATCTCCTGCTTCTAGTGAGAATCATTTAGACTAAAAAAAAAAAAAATTGAGAATCCTGATTTTCCCCATAAAGCTAGGTTCCCTAATCCCAAAATTATCTCAAATAGGATTTTTAAAAAGTTATTGTGGTGACAGTTTACCAATGTACACACATCAGATAGGATTTTTTCAATGGGTCATGCTGAAATTCATTGCATGATTTTTATTCAAAAGTAGTAGAATTTCCATTGACTAACAAGCTTGAAATATCCTAATATTTGGGATATTTCTAAGGGTTAAAATCATCAGTATTTCCCTATTGCTAACCAAATAAGCATTGTTCTTCTCAGCCAGATAAAGAACTTCATGTTCTGCCTTTCCTAATGTGTATCTCTTTTCTTTCATATGAACTATATTCCTGTTAAGTTGAATTACTTGCTAATTCATGAATATGCCTTGAGGTATAATATCCTTTTGAAATAGATTTTATTCAGACAAGCGAGATTTGGCTGTACCTGCTTAGTTCATCTTTACTTTATCTTATGATAGTGCATGAGGCAAAGCAATGAACACATAACTCCATTCCTACGGTGTTTTGATGGGAGGAAATAGGTGTAGTATGGGTAGAACAGCTGCAAGTACTAGTCCTTCATTCATTCACTTAACAAACTACCTGTGAGTTACTAAGCCAAGTCTTGTGTATCAAGGTCAGCCAGCAAGGAATAAGTGGGAATAATCCAAGCATGCAGGAGTCCAGCTTTTTTGCTCAGGAATCATGTAATTTAGAGAGTGAAGATGGAAAAACTAGAGGGGATAGTACAGTCTCAGGCCTTGAGGAATCTTGCCTCTAGAAAAGATGAAGAGTCAATATAGAATTGAATTATGGTGCAAGCCTAACTATTTAGCAAAACCCACGTTAGAATATAATATTTCTTTCCATTTTTACCCCAAGACCAAAGCTAAATCAGTAAGTCTTACAATCTAGTTCTGGGTTTCTTAAGTGACTCCACAGCCAAACAGGAAATAGCTCATGCATCAGTACATGGTCATTGTGTTTTACCTCTGCAAACATCTCAGACTGATAATTCTCTAGGAATAACAAAGCTGAGGAATCTGGTGATGTTCTTCAACATTTAGCCACAATAATCAAAATGCCCCTCTAAATTTATCACTTGTGTTGGAGGGAGTTGAAATAAACAATAAAAGAGGTGTCAACTGACCAATAAGAGATGAGAAGCCATTCATTTCAATTATGCTCATGGACCTATAGTAAAGTTCTTAAAGAAGCTTCTATTCAAAAATCGCATTATCTAAAATGGTAAATTGAAGCATGATTGAAAAAGTCCATGGTGGGACTTATGCATTCACTAAGAAAATTAATACTGACATATTGGAATGGTTGTGATTATTAAATACAATATAGGGAAGGGCATGGAAAATACTGTTAATAGTGTACTCCATAGACACTGGTCCATACAATTTGTCTGTAACTGTGATAATGTGTTTTCAACAGGCAGATAGCTTCCAAACTCAAGTGCCTACATATCTCTGTTTCTTTGTCCAAGGATTTTCTCCAATACTCCTGAGGGTCACTAAACTGAAAGCAGTTCTTTTTTTTTTTAAATATGAGGAATTAACACCCACGGTGCGAGCCTCTGCCATTAGGGAATGAGAGTTGGAGGACAGATAATCCAACTTCTTGCCCTCTGATCCTGTAATTCTGAGCTTGTTCTACATCATTTCTCCACAGCTCCTCATTGTATTTGAGCTTCATTTGCCCACAGAAGTAAAACTAACACACCCTCTATTTATTTCCTTTCTTCCTTCCTTTCTCATTTTACTCACTCCCTCACTTGAAACTTCTGAGATCACCTCTCAATTGAAGTACCAGCCCTCAAGGCCTTAATTCAGTGTCATGTTTTTGGGAAAACTTAAACTAAGTTAGTAGTATTTTTTTCCTCTTGTCTCTTATTATCACAGTAATTTTATACTTATTTAAATATTTAATTGTTATTTTGTTCTCTCTGATTTACAGGCTTATCTCTCCTACAATAAAAAGATAAACACAAATATAAGAAAATGATTTTATTTAACATTCTAACTTTAATACCCATAAAATCAGTAAATGGTTGTTGAATGAATGAATGGCCGAATGGAAAATGGAAGATGTAAATCCATGAGTTGTTCTATGCATTATTGTGCATTGCTTTGATCAATGTGGCGATAATTCAGATAGCGATAGCAGATGATAATTTTCATATTCTCTAAGGTTGTAAATCTTGACTCACCATAGTCCAGATTTCAAGGACCTGGGCTATCCTCTTTCTTGAAAAGGAAACTAAAGTAGGTAATACTGATCCACTATGATAGTAAAACCATGGGCAGGCACCGGGGTTCACGTCTGTAATCCCAGCACTTTGGGAGGCTGAGACGGGCAGAGGTCAGGAGTTCGAGATCAGCCTGGCCAACATATTGAAACCCCATTTCTACTAAAAATACAAAAACTTACCCAGGCAAGGCAGCAGGCACCTGTATTCCCAGCTACTTGGGAGGATGAAGCAGGAGAATCACTTGAACCCGGGAGGCAGAGATTGCAGTGAGCTGAGACTGCACCATTGCACTCAAACCCAGGCAACAGTGCAAGACTCCATCTCAAATAATAATAATAATAATGATAATAAATAACAGTAAAGATGTTTGGCCACCCAAGCTATGTGCAAACAAGTAAGACATCATTTTAGACTAAGGATCTCAGATGTATCTGGAAATGTTTGGGAAAATAACATAGATAAAATTACTTTAGGTACTGATTTTTCTACTCTAGGAACTAACGTGCCAATTGTAGGCACTTCTTTCCACATGAAATACTTGTTCAACAAGTTGAAACTGACAGTATACAAAATGTTTTACTGCCATGTGTC
The DNA here is from genome assembly GCF_030222135.1 of Aotus nancymaae. Taxonomy (NCBI): domain Eukaryota; kingdom Metazoa; phylum Chordata; class Mammalia; order Primates; family Aotidae; genus Aotus; species Aotus nancymaae. The sequence continues at coordinate 18,271,476 of NW_026988443.1, forward strand.
AGGTATCTTGATGCATTTTATGCCTGAATAAATGCAAAATGAAATTTTAGCTGAAGGTGATGGTATAGCAAATGGCTTTTCATAGAGCAGGGAATAAAGTATATGTCTCCCATGGAGAAACCCATGGTGACAATGAGTCTGATTCATATTTAATTGCCAGAATAAAATCAAATGTATGTAAACTCAGGCATGCTAATAAATAAGAAGCAGAATTGGCTTTTTCTCTGCCTATTGAATTGTCTAACGTTTGTTGAGAGAAGCAAACAGCATTATGGGTCCAAATATTACTCTAAGGTGTTATAAACTCTATAACTTGCAGATTAATATTGAATGGTCTTTTGCAATGACACTAATTCTTTAGCAACATGGTTTCTCCCAAAAGACACATGTTGAAATGGTTTGCTAGAATTTTCTAATGAATTTCTTTAAATTTTCTAATGAATTTCTTTAAATTACTATAAACCTGATCTCTGATCTATGTTTTAACAATTGGCTTGAATAATTATCGATTTCCTTTTTACCAAAATAACTTACTTTGCTATCTTCTCCTTTTCTTAGAAAGATGTTGATTACTGTATTTTATTTGTATTAACAGTTAATAAAATTATAACATATTATGTGAAACATCTTTATTTTGCATGAGAAGGTTATTTGCCTAAAATGAATCAGTATAACTTTTAGCTTAAAAACTAGGCGCACATTTAAAGTTTTAGTTTATCCATATGGTCTAGTTATGAGAAAAATGCACAATCTTGAAATTTTAACAACAGATTCTCCCTGCACCCCACAGGCTCTCTCTATGAACATCAAGCCCATGTCCCAGTGGATACCTCATATGAGTACCATCTGAAAGTACCTGTGTCTCACCAGCAGTTGTGAATCTTAACAGGTGGCTCTACTCTCCTGGTGTGGGAAAAGATGCATAATGTTGAGTACTTCAAAGCACTTTCTTAGTGAAAATAAATGGGAGGCTCTTAGCACCAGAGCTGGCTTTACAGGATCAAGAGAAGATACACAATTCTAAGACTTGTTCCCCTAAGAGAAAACAAGAGGAGTAGATCAAGAACTTTTTTAGTAAAGGACTGTGAAATCACCAGAATCTTTAGCTGGGCTCACAGAAAAGTTTGTTATACTTGAAAAGACCTTTAGGGCCAGGCATGGTGGCCATATCTATAATCCCAGAATTTAAGGAGACTGAGGCAGGAGGATTGCTGAAGCCTGTGAGTTTGAGATCAGCCTGGGCAACATGGTGAAATCCTGTCTCTACAAAAAATGCAAAAAAGGTAGCTGGGTGTGCTGGTGCTGCTGGGGAAGCTGAGGTGGGAGGATCACTTGAGCCTGGGAGGTGGAGGCTACAGAGAGCCATGAATGTATCACTGTATTCCATCCTGGGTGACAGAGGGAGACCCTGTCTCAAAAAAAGAAATGAAAGAAAAGATCTTCGCCATGAGCCCAGCTGGAAAAAAATGGAGAAGGTGATTGCTTCTTCAGATATAAAGATGTCAATATAAGTTTTCATTAAACATGAAAAGTCAAGAGAATATGACACCACTAAAGGAAGAACATAAAGTTCCAGTGGCTGACACCAAAGAAATGGTAATCTGTAAATTCCTTGATAAAAATTTAAAATATTTATCTGAAAGAAGCTCAGTGAGCTACAAGATAAAACATATTGTCTATTAAACCAGAAAAATAACACATGAACAAATGAGAAGCTAAATAAAGAGATAATAACTATAGAAAGGAACCAAACATAAATTCTGGAGCTAAGGAATACAAAGTTTAAGCTGAAATATTTAATAGAGAGCTTCAAAAAGCAGTCTCAATCACACAGAGAAAGGAATCTGTGAATTCAAATATAATTCATTTGAAATTACATATTCAGAGGTACACAAAGAAGAAATAATATAAAAGTATGAAGAAATCCTACAAAACCTTTTGGATACAATCCCCCAAACCAATATATGCATTATGAAAGTTAAAAAAAAAACAGAAAGAGGAAAAGCTTATTTAAAAAATAAAGTGAAAGTATCCAAATCTAGAGAGGAAAATAAATATTTAGACCCATAAAGTCCAAAGAAGTCTAAACAATTTGAGCATAGAGAGGTCTTCATTAAGACACAATATATTCAATTTTTCAAAGACAAAGCAAAAGAAAAGTGACTTGTCCCACGTAAAGGGACTATCATAAGGCTCTAGATAGATATCTCAGCAGAAAACTTGTGGGCCACGAGACATTGGAATTCAAGGTGATATATTCAGAGTGAAGCATTCATGGTGCTGAAAGAAAACACAAACAAATATTAAAAATAAAAAGAAATCTGCTAAGAATACTTAACCTAGAAAATCTGTCCTTTAGAAGTGAAGGAGAGATAAAGCCTTTCCCAGAAAAGCAAAGACTGACAAACTTTATCACCACTAGACCCGCCTTAGAGAAAATGCTAATGGAAGTTCTTCAAGCTGAAATTAAAGGCCACTAACTAGTAACATAAAAACATAGGAAAGTATAAAACTCACTGATAAAGTTAAACACATTATCAAATACAGAAAACTCTAATGCTTCAATGTTGGTGCTAATTCATATAATCTCTAGTGTAATGGTCAATTTAATGAAATTTATATCAAAATTTCAGTGATATTTTTGACAGAAATAGGAAAGAAACTAAAATTCTTCTGGAAATACAAAGGCCCTATATAGCCAAGGTAATCTGGAGCAAGAAGAAAGCTGGAGACATCATACTTTTTCATATCAAATTCAAATTACATTAGAAAGTGATAGTAATGAAAACAGTATGGTAATGGCATAAAACAAGCAGATAAACCAATAAGACACCATATAGAGTCCAGAAATAAACTCACACATATAAATCAAATATATATCAACAAGAGTGCCCAGAATACACAACGGAGAAATGCCATTCTCTTTAATAACTGGTATTGGGAGAACTGGATATTAAGATGCAAAATAATAAAATTGGATGCTTACCTAAAATAGTGCACAAAAATGAACACAAAGCATATTAAAGATCTAAATGTAAAACCTGAAATCGTAAAACTCCTAAAAGAAAACATTGAAAAAAAGCTCCTTGTCCTTGGTCTTGGCAAAACATTTTTTTGTATATAAAATCAAAAGCACAGGCAACAAAAGCAAAAACTAACAAATGGGATTACATTAAACTAAAAAGCTTCTGTACAATGAAGGAAATAACCAACAAATTAAAAGGCAACCTGTGGAGTAGCATCAAACATTTCCAAATTATATCTCTGATAAGGGGTAAAAAACCACAATATACAAGAAACTCATACAAACTGAATATCAAACAAATCAAACCCAAATTATTCAAATGAAAATGGGCAAAGGACGTGAATAGACATTTTCCTAAAGAAGACACACTAATGTCCAATAGGTACATGAAAAGCTGCTCAACATCACTAATCAGAGAAATACAAGTTAAAGCAACAATGAATATCACTTCATACTTGTTAGGATGGCTATTATTAAAAAATAATAATAAATGTAACAAGTGTTAATGATGTCGAGAAAAGGGAATGCTTACACATTGATAGTGTAAATGTAAATTGATAGAGCCATTATGGAAAATAGTTTAAAATTCCTCAAAAATTAAAAATGGAAGTATCATGTGATGTAGGACTATGACTTCTGGGTGTATATCCAAGTAAACTGAAAACAGTATCTTGAAGAGACATCGGAACTCCCTTATTTATCTAAACATTTTTCACACTAGTCAGATATGTAAACAATATAGGTCATTAATGGGATGACACAATAAAAGGGATTTTCTTTATGTATAATGCAAATATTCCAATATATATACATTATAATTGTACATAATAGAATTATTATATATAATGGAATATATATTATTATAATCATAATATATAGGAATAGCATTTATATCAAATATATTACATAATATAGATGAATTATATATAATCCCATTGTATATAATTATAATATATAGTATAATACACAATTCAATTATATATATAATTCCAATTATATAATTTTTTACGTAATTCCATTATATATATAAAATGGAATATTATTTAGCCTTTAATAAAAAGGAAATTCTGCCACTTGTGACAACATGGAGACTGGAAGTCATTGTTAAGTGAAATATTTCAGAAACAGAAAGAGAGATACTATATGATCCTACTCATTTGTGGCATGTAAAATAGTCAAACGCAGAGATGCAGAGAATAAAATAGTGGTTGCCAGGGTCTAGGGAGACTGATTAATTAGAAATGAGGGTTAAAAGACCCATAGATTCTCTTATGCCAGATAAATAAATTCTGGATCTCTATTATAAGGTATAATGTCTATAGCTAACAATACTTCATTGTGTACTTGAAATTTGCTAAGAGGGTATAGCTTATGTAGCTTCTATAAAGCATTCCTACCAAAAATAAACATATACCCATAAAACCCCAATGATAATAATAAAGGAGGTGGGAAGAAACTTTGAGAGGCAATAGACACACCCCCTTCAGGGGTGGTGGTGGTTTCACGGGTGTATACTTACCCAGAAACTCATCAAGATGTATATATTAAATATGTTTAGCTATTTAAATGTCACTCATGTCTCAATAAGGTAATTTTTAAAATACATTTATATTAGCTCTCATATTTCCCAATGTCATTACTTCACTTAAGCCTGAAGGATTCCTTTTAATACTTCTTATAGGGCAAGCGTACTAGCAACAATCTCAGTTTGTTGTCAATCTCTTTGAATTCATCTGACTTGAAGTTTATATTGAGCTCCATGGATGTATAGATTAATGTTTTCTTTCAAGTTCGAAAGGTTATTCTATTATTTCTACAAATACTATTTTTCCCATTTTCTATCTCTTCTCCTTCTAAAACTCCCATTATGAATATGCTTTGTGTCTGATGATGTCTTACATGAGGTCTTTGATCTGAAACTCTGTTCATTTTTCTTTTTTGCATTTTTTTTCTGTTTTTCTGAGATCTGAGACTTTAGTTTTCTTTTTTTCTCTCTTCTTAAGTGGATAATCAACATATTTTTAAGTTTGCTAATTCTTTTGTCTGCCAGATCACATCTGCTATGTAATATTGCTAGGCAACTACTAGCAATATTTCAATGTGGTTATTATACTTTTGAACTCCATAATTTTTATTTGTTTTTAACTTTTATCTCTTTATCAATATTGTTTTTTTCCAATTTTTTATATTTAGACGTGGTTATATTTAGTCCTTTGAATGTATTTCAAATAACTGTTTTAAATACTTTTTATTAGTAATATTAATAAAATATAAAATATTAACAATAATATTTTTACTTTGAATCTACTGTTTGGACCTCCCGAGACAGTTTCTGCTGACTGCATTCTCTCTGTGAGTGGGACATACTTCCTTCCTTCTTCACATATCTAATGACTTTTTGTTTAAAAATAGCCATTTAAAAATATGTAATGTGGCAACTTTGAAAATCATATTTTCCTCCCTTCCAAGCTTTTGATTTTATATTGCTGTACAATAATAATATAATAACAATAAAAATTTTATATTGCTGTTAGTATTGCTGTTTGCTTATTTAGTGAATTTCATGAATTAATTCTATGAAGCCTGTATCCTTTGTAGTGTATGCCCACTAAAGTTTCTGCAGTGTTAGCTTAGTGATCAACTAGTAGTTGGACAGTAATGTCCTCAAAGTCCTTGGATCAATAAGCCTTCCCGCATTTGCAGAAGGTTCTAGGTGTGTCTTGTGGCTTACCTTCAGCCTCAGTTCAAAATTATAAAATTCTGTGTTATTCTTTATACTTTCTCAAGGTAAACAAGAGCTGAGAGTCTTGGATATTCTCAGGTCTTTCTGTTTCATGCTAACACTCCTTGCTGTGTACGCAACCCTATACCTGCATTTTAAACTTCATCCAAGGCCTGCTATGAACATTTCATTCCCAAGGTTTTTCTTTTAGGTATTTTAGTCAGCCTCTTTTCATTGCTGTTATCACTACCTCAGAGAGAGGTGGTGCAGAACAACTACCTCTCTTTGGATTCAACAGACTTACCCCCAGGGAAATGACTGTTTGCCTTGACTGAGGACTAAGTCAGGTTAAATAACAACAAGAAGTCCTCCCCATGAGTGGGAATTCCTAAGAAACATCCAGAGTGATCAAATAATGACAATTCTCTGGCAATGGAGCATTTGGTAAGCTTTAGTCCTGTTTTATCCCTGTCAATGTCTGCTTGACTGCTGGAGTTCATTGTGATAATGGGCCTACTTGTTTCCAACCAAGGCTACAATGGAGGCAATAGAGTAAGATGGACATAAGACAGAATACTAGAAAGCTCATTACCCTTACCAAGATTCAGCTGTTTTGTTGTTGGTGCTGGTGGTGTGGGTTTTTTGTTTGTTTTGGTTTTTGTTTTTTAAAAAACACTCCTTGGATTGTTAAAAAAAAATGGTTAAAATGGTTAAAGAGATCTAAAGAATTGATTATGATGATTTTAATCTGTGTTGTCTTTCTTTTATGAACTAACAGGTATTTGGAGATTCTTATTCCATCTTTCTTACTGACGTAATTCTAATTTAGTTTTTCTTTTTGGACTATGTATAGTCAGCTTTATAAAAAAGCAAAGTGAATTGTTAGATTTTTATTTAAAAGTTTAGTTATCACAGAATATATTCATAGTAGGATAAATTTTAAAAGAGTTGATCGTAGTCAGTGAAACAGTTTTATTTGAAAAAATGAGACAACTTAAAAAAGAATAATGATGATGAAAAAGACAGTTTTAAGAGGATAACTGTATTTATATGATTGCCACTCTAAAATATAATTATTTCTTTTCAATGAATTGTTATCATATAGTCAAAAGACAAAGCCCAAATTAAATAACTTCATTTACAACAGCTTAGGAAAAAAAAATTTGATGGGATTCTTAAATGTTGAGAAGAGGCCTTTTTTAACACACACTCTCTTTGACTCTCCATATTTCAGAGAGAAAGTTAATATTAGTAAAATTAAATACATACACATATACACATACCTACAGGTACAGATACACTTAGGCTATGTAGTACAGTCAATTGTTAGGCTATACCTGTACAGCATGTTACTGTACTAAATACTACAGACAATTGTACCACAATGGTAAGGATTTGTATATCTAAACATATATGAATATGAAAAAGATACAATAAAAACACCACATAAAAGATAAAAAGAGGCACACTTGTATAGGGCACTTATGAATGAAGCTTGTAGGACTAGAAGTGGCTCTGGATAAGTCAGTAAGTGAGTGGTGAGTGAATGTGAAGGTCGAGGACATTCCTGTACTCTACCATAGACTTCATAATCACTGCACACTTACGCTACATCACATTCATTTAAAAAAATTTCTTTCCTCAATAAGTTAACCTCATATTATTGCAAATTTCATACTTTATAATTTCTTATTTCTTAAATTTTTTTACTATTTTTATAATAACCTTTACACTTAAAATACAAACACATTGGACAGCTGCACAAAAATATTTTTTCTTTACGTTATTCTATAAGTTTTCTAATATTTTTAATTTTTAAATTTTATTTGTTAGCTTGTAAACCCATGTTAAAAACTAAAACAGTGACACAAACATTATCCTAAGGCTACACAGGGTCAGGGTCCTCAATATCACTGTCTCATCTCCACATCTTTCCAACTGGAGGGTTATCAGTGATAGAAACACACATGGAGCTCTTATTTCCTATGATAATAATGCCTTCTTCTGAAATACAACCTGAAGGACATGCTTGAGGTTGTTTTCATTGTTAACATTCATTTATTTATTTATTTATTTATTTATTTAAGATGGAGTCTCACTCTGTTGCCAGGCTGGAGTGCAGTGGTGCTATCTCAGCTCACTGCAACCTCTGCCACCTGGGTTCAAGCGATTCTCCTGCCGCAGCCTCCCAAGTAGCTGGGATTACAAGTGCGTGCCAGCATGCCCAGCTAATTTTTGTATTTTTAGTAGAGACAGGGTATTGGCCAAGATGGTCTCGATCTCTTGACCTCGTGATCCACTCACCTTGGCTTCCCAAATTGCTGGGATTACAGATTACAGGCGTGAGCTCCCACACCTGTCCTAACATTTATTTTTATAAGTAGAAGGAGGTCATTCTAAAATAACAATAAAAATTATACTATAGTAAATACATAAACCAGTATCAAAGTCATTTATTATCATGATCAAGTATTATGCACTATATAATTAGTGTGCTTACATGAGCATCACCACAAACATGTGAGTAATGCATTGATTGTGCTATGGCATTATGACCACTTCAGCGTCACTAAATGATAAGAATTTCTCAGCTTCATTATAATCTTATGGGAAACCATTACATATGAAGTCCTTTGTTGACAAAAATATTCTTATGTGGGACATGACTATATAAACCTGATTCTCTTGATAACTTTTGTTGTGACCTTAGGAAAATTGTTCACTTTATCATCTCATGTTCTCTTTCTCGTAATTTGCAAAATGGGAATAGTAATAGTAGCTATATTGCCTTTCAAAAAATAAGAAAACAGTGTATGCTTTAAAGCGATATTTTTTACAGGAAATTGTTTACACAGTTAATGAATGAAACAAGAAGTTGGCAAAGAGATGTGAGACAACTCAGAATTTAGAAAACAGGAAGCCATTAACACTCCAAAGACGTGGAGGGAAAAGGAGGAAGTGTTTTACTAGAACTCAGAAGTAGGTCTGTTCATGAATGTCACAGGAGAGCTGGCACAGGAAATTCAGGCACTATTCATATTTAATATCATACAGAAAAACTTTATAAAGAAAATACTGACCTCATTTAACCTAAACTGACCTGTTGTTTGGCATCTCCTTAGGACAATAAAGTTTTCCAAACTTTGTGCCTGACCCATCATATCAACGTATTTGCCTTTGGGCACGGTTGACCGTTACTCCTTGGGGAGTAAGGTTCATCCAGATCTGAGAAATGGGCTCAATTGCCGAGCCATAGGTATTGTTGGATGAAAAAAACAAAAGAGAGGGAGGGGAACTGAGACTTTATTAATTACTCCAGCATCTAGAAGCACTCTGTCATAACTAAAACTGTAGACCTGAATTTGAATTGTGCCTTTGCCCCTGGGTTAACCTGTGTCATGAATAAAATGAAGAACTTCTTTCAGCACCAAAGTCTCTTACCTTTAAAATGTAGTGGCAATTATGCTTGTTATATCTTGCCTGAGTGACAGATACTACTGTCTATAAGGTTTCCTTTTCAAATGAAATTACATAGGATCATGCGTTTTAAAGCAAGAACATACTATTGTTAATAAATGATACAAACTGCAACTAGTGAAAGCTTAAAAAGACCCTGTATTCTGGTATTCTCACATTTGTAGTCCTTTACTTGTCTGTCTCTTGAGCCCCAATTGTTCTTAAATTGCAGAGATTTCTGAACTTGGCATCCTTCTAGACTCTGAACTGCTATACTCTGATACATAAAATCTACTCTAAATATCTTGGGAATTGTTTAGAATAATCTCAAGCAAAGCAGCAAGTTGTAAGTAGTTATTTAGAGGCTTTATCAAGATTTAAGGCTTTGTAAATAAAGTGGGTGTGCAAGAAAGTACAGAACTTAGTATTCTTTGTAGCAATTGATAAATAATAAATTATCTCAAAATTTATTGGCTAAAATGAACAAAAACTATTCTATCTCTCAGATATTGTGGTAAAATAATTCAAGACAGGCTCTTATTGGTGGTTCTGACTTTGCATCTTACATGTGATTACAGTCAGATGGTGGCTGGAGCTGGAAGACCAGGTGGGAGAGAGCTGGGCATCTTTTTCTCTTAATGTAGTCTTAGAACTAATGTGGTTTTTTGCATGTGGAATAATTTGAACTTCCTCACAACATGGTGAGCTCAGCATAGTCAGACAGCTTACATAGTAGTTACGATCTCTGAAGACAGACAATACCTGAGAGAAAAATGAAAGGTGCATTGTGATCATGACCTAATGTGCAATTGCTTGTATTATAGGCTGTTGTTTGAAACAGTCTCAGAGCCCATGTGGTTTTAAGGGGAAGGAGATGAGGAGGATCCCACCTCTCACTAAGAGAAGAGACAACATATTTATCTACTTCTTTCAAAATCACTGCAAGAAGTTTCTATTCTCTCCACTTTCATAAATTAGTCCCTGTTGCCTTATCAGAAAAATTCACTTGTAAAATGAGTCAATCAATCCAAAGCAAATATCACAGAGACTAATATATAATAAATTCTATATAAACCACAGGTACTAATAACACTAGCTTAATTAATAAATATAGATATTTGCTTTGTAATAAAAAAAATAGAGGGCTTTTCAAGTGCAAAGATGTAAATAATTTTCCGACTAGTGTTGCATAATTATCTTTACCCACCTACTGGTGAACAGAGAGGGTTATTCCTAAGTTTATTCAGGTGTCCATTAAGTTCTCTTAGTTTTCTTTTAGTCTTAGCTTAATGGACCAAGAATTGACTGATTGATTGAGAAATAAATCAAGACACATTAGTACCTTAAATCCAACGTGTGAAATAAGAAGATGCTTGAAGGGATCTGAGAGATGAGAGAAAGAAAGTGAGAGAGAGAGAGAGAAAGCAAGCATGCAAATGAGTTTAAAGAAAGTCTGGCTTTTCTTTAATGTAATATGTCTGGCTTTAAGTCTGTCAATCATCTTAGATAGTAATTAGTAGAGCAGATTCAAGTCTCTTCGAATGCCATTGGAGCTCAAGTCCATGGAAGAAAATGCAAATTGACAGCAGTAGAAATGTTCAACACTGTTAAAGCTCTACATTATAAATATTTCAGTGAGGTAAAACAAGGGAGCAAAGACAGAATCCACAGACATGCCTGCTATGAAACAACATGAAACACAAAGTAAAATAAAATGAAAAACCAATGGAGGGGTTGCGGAGAAAGTACCTGCAGTCTGATGTTTTTTGTAGCCTTGTTATTTTCCTTATACCACTATTAGATTTAGAACTCCATAAAGATAGGTATCTTTTATAACAAAGATATATAATTATATATATTACAATGATGTATACATAAATTATACACATAATTTATAGTATGATACATAAAAAAATTATGTATAATATATAAACTATATGTGGAAATTATTCATAAATTATAACATATATTTTATTACATATTAAATTAATTTAGCCATATATTATAAAGATAAATATATAACTATTTTATTAATAATAGTAATAGATAGTATCATCTGAATAAATTTATTTAAATAAACATCAAATAATGAATAGCAATTATAGATGAATAGAGATATTCTGACTTAAATTAAATGTACATATCATACAATTCAACCATTTAAAGGGTACAATTCAGTGAGGGAGTTTTTAGTCTATTTTCAGAGTTGAGCAGATATTACTACATCCAATATTAGAATATTTTCATTACTCTTTTAAAAAAACCTGTACACTCAATCAGTCCCACTACATAATTCCCTATGTTTCCAGCCATAAGGAATCATTATTATACTTTCTATCTCCATAGACTGGTGCAGACATTTTATATAAAAGGTTTTATACAATATGTGGTCTTTTGTGTTTGGCTTTTTCACTTAGCATAGCATTTCCAAGGCACATCCATTTTGTGGCATATACTAGTATTTCAATTCTTTTATTACGTATTACTATTCTGTCATTGGGATATGTTACATTTTATTCATCTACACATGAATTGATTACTAATTAAATTATTTCTACCTTTTGGTTATTATAAATGATGCTGTTATAGATATTTATGCATACATTTTGATGTTGACGTATGTTTTTAATTCTTTAGAGTATATACTTAGGAGTGAAATTGCTCGGTCGTATGGTAGCTCTTTAGTTTTTGTGTTTTTAAATCTAATGGGTTTCTACAGTACACAACATGTGGCAGAATTTTGGTTTTTTTAATCAAGGCTGACAATTTTTGATTGAACAATTTATTTCATTTCTATTTAAGGTAATTATTGACATAGTTTATGTATTTATAGAGTTTATTAAATATTTTTATTTACTATTTGTTTCTCTTCATCTATTCTTTTTATCATAGTTGTCACCTGATACCACATGCTTACAATGACATATCTTTGCTTCCACACATCTTCTTTGTGTGTTATTGTAAACTATATTTCTATGCAAAATATACCCCATACAATAATATTTTATAATTATTGTTTCTGACAAGAGATTTTTAAATCAATTAAGAAAAGAAAGGAGGATAAATATTATGTAAATTACCTTTTACAATTAAATAATTACCTTTACCAGTACTCTGGTATTGTTTATTTCCTAGCGTGAATTTAAATTAATGTCTTTTTCATTTGCTTTTATCCTACATAATTTTCTTTAGTATTCCTTATAAGTCTGCTAGCAACACATTGCCTCGGTTTTTATTTACAATGAATTGCTCTTATTTTATCTTAATTTCAAAATATAATGTTGCTGGGGTTTGGCTGAAGTTTTCCATTTCTGATAGCATTTTGAATATGTCATATAACTGTTTTTTAGCTTCTATTTTGTCTGATGAGAAGTCAATTCTTAATTTTGTTAGAGTCCTTTTGTACATATGAATTGGTTTTCTTTTTCTAATTTCAAGATATTTTTTCTTAGTCTTTTTTTTTTTATTATTTCTACTATGATGTCTTTAGATGTAATTTTTTGTGTGTGTTTATCTTACAGTTCAATGGAGTTTTTAGATTTGTAGATTCAAATTTTTCCTAACATTTGAAAAATTTTCAACCATTATATCTTTGAATACTTTTCTGCTCTTTTCTTTCTCTTCTGGTACTCCCATTGTACATATATTGATGCACTTAATAGTGTTCTAAATTTCTCTAAAGCTCTGATTATTATTCTTCATTTTATCCCCTCATTGTCTTTTGTATTGCATAATCTGTATCAATATGTCTTCATATTTCTGATTATTTATTCTTTCAATTCAGATACACTTTTGAGACTCTAGTATATTTTTTATTGAAACTAAGGTAATTTAACATTACAGTAAAGAAATGGTGGTCTGCCATTTGTTGGATAGAACCTCCACCATAGGAGTGTGGGATAGGTGCAATAACAGAGCCCCTGATCTCTTGAATTTGAAGCTTATTCTCTGCAACATAAAACTGAGGGGTGGGCATAAGAAATTCTGGTGGCTATTCCTCCTGCAGGGATGCTATAGTGCCTATTTGAGAGTCAAGAAGGAGGAAGCCTCATTGTTTTGCCCACATAACCTGGAGTTTCTATAATGTTAATCTGGGGTAAAGATGAGTGAGGAAGTGAGTCATGGGTCACGTTCCAATAACTCTCACTCATCTCATTGGAATTTAGTGGGTTCTCCTGAATGAATGTTTCTTCATTTGCTGCAAGCCCCCAAGATAAATGTTATACACTTTATATGTTTATTTTTAATAATTTTCAGCACTTAATAGTTTTGCAGAGGATCAGATCCATGAAGATTCTCCTACAACAATCCTAGAAGTTGTCTCAAAATAGTTATACTTTCACATTATTCCTGACCTATTAGGTACACAAAGCCTAGCTAATAAGCCTACTAATAAGACGTTTACAGAATGCTTTCTGTAAACAAAATGGGGAAAAAAAGAAAAGAAAAAATAAGTGAACAAGGCTGAGGAATTCTAATATATAGACCAGTATTAAGTGCTGTGAAGTTGATTGCCCCCACATAAATGTGCTCAACACTATAGAAATATAACTCAGTTTCTTTTATTCTAATTTTGAAAATAGTATGCAAAGAGTATGCTTGGTTTCAGTTCTAAACAGCTTCAGTAGATCAGAATATAAGTGTGCCAACAAAGTGGATTGGATCACCATGAAAGCAAGAGAGTTCTGCCCTCCGCCTTTTTCAACTAGTAAGCATCTTTCAATATAGATTACTCTGTGCCTTCTAGAGAAAGCTGGCTCATTGTCAATTCAAACTGGGAAAAAAAAATGCACAGAGGAGAATAAACACCTTCTCTGTTAACACGTTGAGGAGAACTTTACAAGAAATCTTTACATAAAAACAAAAATTAATTTTTATTTCTTTGATAAAAATGAGTACTCTGCCCTGTTAGGTGTCTGGATATTTTATACATAATACTCACAAAAAATGAGAATTTGGGGGTGGGCGTGCTGTATTCCTGGCACTTTGGGAGGCATAGGCCGGTGGATCACCTGATGTCAGGACTTTGAGACCAGCCTGGCCAAAATAGTGAAACCCCATTTCTACTAAAAATACAAGATTTTTGTAGAATTTAGTAGAAGCATGGTGGCGCATGCCTATAATCCCAGCTACTCGAGAGACTGAGGCAGGAGAATCACTTGAACCTGGGAGGAGATTGAAGTGAGCCAATATCGCAGCATTGCACTCTAGCCTGCTCAAAAAGTGAAATTCCATCTAAAAAAAAAAAAAAAGAATGCAAGCTCTCATATAGGCTAATAAGTGAAGAAGTCTAATAAATGAAACTAATAAGTGAAGAAGTCTAAGTCAGGAATATCTGGAATCAATGTATTTTTTTTCCATAGTTACTGCATATCCTTTCAGTCACAGGAATAAAGTAAATCCATAGTATTTAAAAATATATATTTAGTCTTTATCCTCTGCTTCTGTGGCTAATCTGTAAAAATGGGGTCTTTCAACCATAAGACTAAAACACTCTGTAACTTACTAAGCATTATTTAATAAACTCTTAGCTTTTTGCATTTCTTTTTGTTTCAGTATGTATTTTTCATTTTTAGTTTATCTGAAATTCGCATTTGGATAGCCAAAAAAAAAAAAAGCATGATTTTCTTCCTTTTACACTGAAAAACAAAACAACTCAAATGCATTTCTATTGTTTGTTCTGCTACAATAATGAAACAAAAGTGTTTTAAAAATAAAATAGTATGGCAGGAAATGGGCTTTATACCAGATGTGTTTCATAAATTTCAGCTTTCCCATTCTTTAGTCAAAGGCCTTGGCTAATTACTTTTTTGCAACACCATAAAAATACCTTTATATTATATTGACATTAATTTAGTTTTGGGATTCTGTCTTTTCTGACACTTTCCTATGAGGAAACATCTATTCCTGAATAAACTCTATATTGAAAGAAGGAAATGGGTCCATATCACATGAAATATCTTTTTATATTAGAATTCTTTCTTGGCCACAACTGCAAGTGTCATTTATATAAATCAGTTTATCAGGCACTGCATGAAATTCTAGAGTGTGGAAGTAATACTTATCAAATAATCACCTTTCAAATAATAATTGATTGTCTGTGTCCAACTGAGTTTCTTACTCACTGTTAAGGCAAAATAATCATGTGAGTTTTAAAGAAACCATAATCAAAGCAATATATCTAACATGTGAACTTGTGATCACTGTTTTGAAAAATGTTTTTATCAATTAGTAAATGAGGGAGAATTGTTTTTTCAAGATATGTTATAACATAAAACTCTTCCCTCAACTTTTCTTTAGTTCGTTGAAATTCATTTCTAAATTTAAATAGTTGTCATTTAACAGAATGCTAAGATTATACCCTGACGGTCTGAAGTCACAAAGTCAGACCTGTATACTCTATAAATAACAAATACAATCCATATTGAATACATTTGTAAAATCGCAATTATGGTTTCTGTTGTTTATACTTTGTAAATCACATATATATTCCGTGTTACTCAATTAGCTTGGTGCAAACAGAGCATGTCCAAAGGAAGGATATCAGGATGTGAGGAGATTTCCAAGCAAGCCCTTCAGGCAGTCATTAAAAGTACTTTTTTCTTTTGATTTTCCTAAGAAAAAAGAAAACCCTAGATGAAGACTGTAATTTTCTGAAACCATTACACAGTGTTTCATGGGAAAGAACAACATCCTATCTTTGTAAATACCCTGTGTATTCAGGGAAAGATACCGATACAATGAAAAGCAAACATTTAAACAACCAGAAATGGAAAAAGATGTCTTAGTGTTTTGGGATA
Source organism: Aotus nancymaae (assembly GCF_030222135.1). Lineage (NCBI taxonomy): Eukaryota > Metazoa > Chordata > Mammalia > Primates > Aotidae > Aotus > Aotus nancymaae. The sequence goes on from NW_026988443.1 coordinate 18,287,479, forward strand.
TCATTTAAATACATTGGAATCTATGTATTCATAGCCATTCAAGTGCCAGATTTCAGATAAACTTATCAGAACCTTTTAACCCCGAGATCCTAGAATTAGCCAATTTATCCTTTGTCTTTCTGTTGCTGTTGTTTAATGTGATTTCCAGTATATTGTTTTCTCCAACTACCGATTCTGAGATATAAGTATGTCCTCTAAATTTTGACTTAGACGAATCCATTTCAACTTTTTATTGTTGTACTTTCTTTCCCTAAAATTTTTATTTTTTTCTCTTAACTCTTTCCAATTGCCATAACATTTACCTTAAGGGATTATCTTTCTTGTCTTTTTTTTTCTGTCAGTAGCATTAAAACAAATGAAAGAGCACTATTTTGCTCCCTAGGCCTGGATTCAAAGTTTCTTAACGTAACCTGTCTACCTCTTTTCAATGAAGTTCATGTTCTCTATTATCAGACTATCTAAATAATATAATTTGCCCTTCCTGCAGGGGAATCATTCCAAGACCTGAGGGGATCGCTGAAATAGTGGAGAGGATTGAACCCGAGGACTGATCCCAAGCACTGTTATGGTGCAGCAGTTGAGCTGACAACCAAGAAGCCTCCTAAGTCTAATGGTCTGGGAGCCTTTACAGCATGGATACACTGAGCAAAGAGATGATCTGTATCCCAGGATGGAAAAGCGGGATAGCACAAGATTTCATCAGGCTACTTAGAAGAGTGGGCAATTTAAACCTCAGGAATGGCTTGTTTCTGGAATTTTTCATTTATATTTTCAGACCACTGTTGACCACAGGTAACTAAAACTTCAGAAAGCAAAACCATGGATAAGCGCAGACTACTGTACTTCAACCATCACAGTTGTGTTTAAATATACAAAGAAGAAAGGACATCAAGTTTTATTTCATGTTCAGAATGTCCAAAGCCCTCTAATAAACAATTTATGGCAATTATGTTATTTAAATTGTACAACAAGAATGACAATAGATATTCTTTTTTTAGCAGAAGGTAATACCAGTGTTCAGTAGATTAAATAATGTTCCCATGTCACAGGTGTACTTTGACACCTAATTGCGTTCACATTCCACAAGTTTACCATATGATGCCAGCTCTCGTGGCCTGCAAGCTTGATGTTTAAAAGAACTGTGCACTCATTCACTCACAGGACTGGCAGTTGATTCTGGCTATCCTCTTACGCCTCTTCAGAACTTAACCGGACCTGTGTACGGGGACAGTAATATGTCCTCTCCATATGATCTGAGATTTCTTACAAAACGGTAGCCTGGGCCGGGAGCAGTGGCTAATTCCTGTAATTCCAGGACTTTGGGAGGCCAAGACAGGTGGATCACCTCGGGTGGGGAGTTTGAGACCAGCATAACCAACATGAAGAAACTCCGTCTTTACTAAAAATACAAAAAATTAGCCGTGCATGGTGGCACATGCCTGTAATTCCAGCTACTCGGGAGGCTGAGGCAGGAGAATTGCTTGAACCCAGGAGGCGGAGGTTGTGGTGAGCTGAGATCATGCCAATGCACTCCAGCCTGGGTAACAATAGCGAGAGTCCATCTCAAAAAAATAAATAAATAAAAAGGTAGCCTGTTTCCAAAAGCAAGAACAAGGGAGGAGAGAAAGAAAAAAAGGAAAAGAAGAGAGAGCCACAAGAAATGTATATTGTCTTTGATAACCTAGCTATGAATCCTATAGAAAGTCATTTCTGTTGCAATATATTGATTAAGGCAGTAACAAAAGAGAGGAGAAATAAACCTCCATTCTGTCCAGATACTACAAGGGCATGTGGTAATGAAATACCATGCTGAATATTTTAAAAAACATATTCTTCCACATTACCTAAGCAAGTTTATTAATGATACAAAGTAGACTTTTTCTACTATTCTGAATTGTTTTTCTTTTTCACTTGTTGATATGAGCCTTAGAGTGTGAGCCTGGACCAAAAGCCTTCCATAGATGAAATTGGATTTCATTAAGTACAATTGTTAGGTCTTTGACAGTTGCCTTAACAATTCTCACTGACCTTGGAATCAACCAGCAAAGTGCCACCTTGATTTTACAACTCTGGCTTTTAATATAACTGGATTTGCACCAAGTGCCCAAGAAAAACTAAAAATGCCATTCACTCCTCTATAACATACTGTGATTGCATTGCAATAAAATATTTGATGTTTAACAACAACTACAGTTACATTTCTGCAATTGAGTATTGCAGTACATACATAGAACGTGTTGCCTTTCAGCATATCAACAACATATTTCCCCCTAAAGGGGTGGAATTATTATTTTACTGTTCCCTATTTTCTTTCTGTTTATTTTTAACATCAATTCTGAAAATACTATGGTCCTATAATGCCTTTTGTTCCAACTGTAGGTGTTTTCAAACTAATTAATGTGTAATAATTAGAAGTATATGAAGTATCAGACTGAAGTGGTTAAGGAAAAATAAACAAGCAAACAAAGCCAAGGCTCCCATGATGAAGTTTACAAAGCTGTGGTCAACATTATCAAATAAAGCTACTCTTGCTTTGCAATCAATATAGCACATTATAAACTAACATTTGGTCCTCAAAATGTTTGCTGTGCTTGGAATTCATTCAAACATCCTCTTTTTCTTCACTTTATGTATTCTAACACTGACCATCTTTCTTGCTTTATTTCACAAGAGCTGCTAAGGGAGTCTGCAACTTTATGAAAATGTGTGTTCTTGAGAATTTATTTTCTGGAAATACAGAATACATACACTTTTTTCTATTTCTTTTGCTAAGTACAACTAAAAACCTAGGGCATTATATATAAAACACAGAATAGATACACATTATATATGAAATACAGAATAGATATACTTTTTCTATTTCTTCTGCCAAGTACAACTAAAAACCTAGGGCATTATATATAAAACACACATAAAAACATTGTGAAGGAGAGAAGAAGAGAAACGTGCTAGAGAACCCCGGGCATAAGGAATGCCACAGTGGTAAATTCCTTGGGTTTCCTTTTCACCTTATTTATCCCAGACCCAGAGCTAAAGAAGCCACCATACCAGAAATGTCAATGTCTACAGACAGAAATCCCCAATGAAAGTCTGCTCTCTTTAGCTGAAAGACCAGAAAAGAGGACTTCTAGCAAGAGAGTAATATTTTAGAAAATAATGTACTTTAGACAGGCACCACAACAAAAACTGTGGCCCTACTCTCATTAACACTAGCACAGCTGAACTGATAAATATAGACTGCCACCTTTATTCAGCAGGCTGCAATGATGTTTCCCAACACCTGCACCAGAGTAGCATCAGAAAAGTGAGCCAGAACTTTCATCTCTATCACATGGTAGCTTTCATTGCCACTTCCAACATGGTATCAGAAGAGCTATATGGGCAGCCTAGACTTCCAACCCTGCACCCCCATGTCAGCAGTAACAAGGCACCCCTTTCCTCCCAGTTGGGGTTGTGTTAGAGGAAGTCTTGTGGAGGACTTTCACCACCACCGAGTATTAATAAGGCCACACGCACATCTCATGGTGTCACATCTAATACAAAAAACCAGAGACATCACAAATTGAATAGAAAACACAACTAAAAGATGTCAGCAATGAGATGACAGAGGTATTAGAATTGTCTTCCAAAGATTTTAAAGTGACATCATAAAAATGACTAAATCAATGATTAAGAAGACATTTGAACTTGATAAAGAGCATTTATGGAACTTACAGCTAACATTTACTTAATAATAAAAGACTGAATACATTTCTACTAAGGTTGAGGATGACAGATATCTTTTAAAACACAGTGCAATAAGTGTGGCAAAAGAATAAAAAATAAAAGGCATGCAAATTATAAATAAAACTCCTTAATATGCAGATAATATTATTGTCTGTATAGGCAATCCCTGGAAACCTACCAAGCTACCAAGAAAATGTATTCAATAAATAATAATGATTTCAATAAGGTTGCATGACACAAGATAAACTTACACAAATCAAATGTATTCCTATTATTTAGCAATGAACACATGGACATCAAAATTGAATAAAGTAGTAAAATAAAAATATTTACATACAAATCTGAAAAACTCATGCAGGAGTAATATACTGAAAACTACATGATGCTGATCAAAGAAATTAAAGATTTAAATAAATGAAGAAATTCAGGTTTACAGACTGGAAGATTCAACTTCATAGTATATCAATTATCCCCAAATTGATATAAAAGTTTTATTCATTTGCTATTAAAATCTTAAAAAGAATTTTTAGAAATATATACAAGATTATTCTAAAATATACAGGAAAAGGAAACTAATTTAGAATTGCTAAAACAATTTTGAAAAATAAGAGTAAAATGAGAGAGAAAAAGTCTACTTTGTTTCAACACTTATTAAATACTCCAGTAATCAAGACTCTGGTATTGTTGGAGGGAAAGATATGTAGTTGAAGTGAACAGAATAGAGAGTCAAGAACTAAAACCACACAGATATGTCCATACGATTTTTGACAAAAATGTAAAGAGCAATTAAATGCAGTAGAGATAACTTTTAAATCAATGGTGCTGGAGCAATTGAAACTCCATAGGCAAAAATGAACTTCAAATTAACTTTTACATTTATATAAAAATTAAATGAAAATAGATTATAGAGTTAATTTTAAAAGCAATACAAAGAATTATAAAAAATAAATAAATAAATGGAAGATAATCTTTTGGATCCAGGACTATGGAAGAGGTAAGGCTAGGGTTTTTGACTTGATACCAAAATCACAATCTGTACCATGAAAAAATAATAAATTATACTTCAACAAAATCAGTACATCTACTCTGTGAGGACTCTGGCAATATGATGAAAAGACAAGCTACAGACTGGAAGAAAAATGTAGAAACCATACCTCCATCAAAGAGCTAGTCTCTAAGCTATCTAGAAACCTCTCAAAACTCAACATTTAAAAAAAAATCCAGTTAGAAAATAGTCAAAAGATATAAAGGGCATTTCACCAAAGAGAAATAATCGCATAAAAAGAAGTTCAATATTATTACTCATCAGGGAAATGCAGATGAAAATCACGTGAGCCATCACCAAACATCTACTAAAATGGTAAAAAGATAGATAGATAAATAGATAGATAGATGATAGATAGATAATAGATAAACAGCAAATGCTGATGAGGGTACTGATGAATTGATCCATTCATATTTTCCTTGTGGGAACTTAAAATGACATGACACTCTGGAAAATATTTTTAATTTAAAATGCAACTACCACAAGACCAAACAATTGTACTCTTCAGCCTTTGTCTCAAATAAAGGAAAGCTTATGTTAACATGAAACTTTTGCATGGATGTTTATAACAGCTTTATTTATAAGAGTCCCAAATTGGAAACAACCCAGATATCCTTCAATGGATTAAAAGCTCACATTAACTATTATACATCCACAACATTAAATGCTAGTCAGCAATTTTTTAGAGATCATACTATTGATATAAGCAATAATCTAGATGAATATCCAGAGTATTATGCTCAGTGAAGAAGAGTTAATTCCAAAAGTTTACATACTATATTATTTCATTTATGTAACATTATGGCAATGACAAATTTACAGAATTGAAAAAGAGACCTAGTGGCTAGGGCTTAAAGAGGGTATTGGGCAGGAGGGAAGGAGTTTAGTTTTAAAAAGACAATATAGGGGATCTTTGCAGTGATGGAAATGTTCAGTATCTTGACTACAAATAGCACTATATTGGTTGTGATATTGTATTATAGTTTTATAAGAGATTTTTATTGGGGTAAACTGTGTGAACAATATGTGAGATCTTTCTACATTATTTCTTAAAACAGCACACCAATCTACAACTACTTCAAAGTTAAAAGTGTAATTAAAAGTTACATTACATAATACTTTATTTGCTATGCTTTACATGTCACCTCTAACATATCATACTGAAAGTGTCCTGAAGATAGGAAATACTTATTTTATTTAATCTATTTATGTATGTATTTATTTAGGAGACAGGGCCTTGCTCTGTCACCTAGGCTAGGGTACATCAGTACAATCCTAGCTCACTGCAGTCTAGAACTCATAGTCTCAAGCAATCCTTCTGCCTCAGTCTCTGAAATAACTGGGACTACAGGCACACACCACCATTCCTAGCTAATTTATTTTTATTTTTAATCGTCTTGTGGAGATGGGTATTGCTATGTTTTTCAAGCTATTTTCTTTTCTTTCTATTTTATTTTATTTTTCTTTTATCATACATTAAGTTCTGGGATACATGTGCAGAACATGCAGGTTTGTCACATAGGTATACACGTGCCATGGTAGTTTTCTGCACCCACCAACCTGTCATCTACATTAGGTACTTCTCCTAATACTCTCCCTCCCCTAGCGCCCCCACTCCCTGACAGGCCCCAGTGTGTAATGTTCTCCTCCCTGTGTCCATGTGTTCCCATTGTTCAACTCCCACTTATGAGTGATAACATGTGGTGTTTGGTTTTCTGCTCTTGTGTTAGTTTGCTGAGAATGATGGTTTCCAGATTCATCTATGTCCCTGCAAAGGACATGAACTCATCCATTTTTATGGCTGCATAGTATTCCATGCATATATCTGCCACATTTTCTTTATCCAGTCTATCATTGATGGGCATTTGCGTTGATTCCAAGTCTTTGCTATTGTGAACAGTGCTGCAATAAACATACATGTGCATGTGTCTTTATAGTAGAATGATTTATAATCCTTTGGGTATATAACCAGTAATGGGATTGCTGGGTCAAATGGTATTTCTGGCTCTAGATCCTTGAATCCCCACACTGTCTTCCACAATGGTTGAACTAATTTACACTCTCACCAACAGTGTAAAAGCATTCCTATTTCTCCACATCCTCTCCAGCAACTGTTGTTTCAAGCTGTTTTCTGATTCGTGGATTCAACCAACGGTCTCAACTCAGCCTCCAAAATCCCTGAGATTAGGAGAGTGAGGCACTCCAACTGGCCAAGAAACATTATTTAGAGCTTTCAGCTACTTTTTTCTGCACCTGGTTCTCTTGACAATGGCTAACGAATCTTAAACACACCAGTCCCATTATTTCCCATTTCAGCATGTCTATACTTAAAACCTTTCCTTTGCCTTAAACTGCTTTTTAATTAAAGATTAGCATAGACTTTGTGGCCCAGTATTAATCATTTCCTGTTCACTTCTTCAGTGGCATCTCATTCCTCATCGCCTCTCTTTTGGTGCTTCAGGAAAACTGAACAGTTCTTGATCATGTCCAAGTCCTTCCTGGGTAGGATTTCCTGGCTTGGATCATATGAACACTGGTCTTTCTTTCTGGAATGCCCTTTAAAAGACTGCAATTAGTGGAATAAATTTAGTTACATACTACTTGAGATTTTAAATAGTAGGTAGTGGGAACATAGTTTGAAAACAAGTTTTGCTGAAAAGACAAGGAAACTATGAAGACAAACCAGAAAGATAATATTTGAATCCAATCTGAAGGGGCGTGTCACATAGTACGGCTCACCATAGCACTATACAATTGTGTACTATGAAACAATGATTTTCTGTTTTTGTTTTTGTTTTGGAGACAGAGTCCAGTTGTGACACTCAGGCTGGAGTGCAATGGTGTGACCTCAGCTCACTGCAAACTCCACCCCTCAGGTTCAAGGGATTCTCCTGCCCCAGTCTCCTGAGTAGCTGGGATTACAGATGCTCACCACCATGCCTGGCTAATTTTTGTATTTTTGGTAGAGACAGGGTTTCACCATATTGACCAGGCTGGTCTCAAACTCCTGATCTCAAGTGATCCACCTGCTTCAGCCTCCCAAACTGTTGAGATTACAGGCGTGAGCCACCATGCCAGGCCCATAAGAATGTTTTGGTTAACAACAAACTACATAGATGATGGCGATCCCCTAAGACCATACCACCATAATTTTACTGTACCTTTTCTATTTTTAGATACGTTTAGACATGTAAACACTTGCCATTGTGTTACAATTGCCTCTCATATTCACTACAGTAACATACTGTACAGATGTATAGTCTAGGAACAACAGGCTATGCCACATAGCCTAAGTAACCTAGGTTGTATAAGTACCCCTTGTGATATTCACACAACAATGAAATTGTCTAATGATGCATTTCAGAATGTAGCCCCATCATCAAATAGATAAAAATGAATGACTGATATATTTCTCCTCTAATATGCCATAAAAGGGTAGCATTTTGGAAATTTTGCTTATGATTTTCTCAAATGTTAGAAACATATGAGTCTGTCATCTTTAGAAGACCTTCAAAGAGATTAAAATGCCAGCAATACAGTTGCTTAAATTGGTATGATTTTTAAAGGCACATATATTTACTAGTGACTTCTTTCTAAACATGAAGTATAATTTTAACAATGAAGATCCTTAAGCCTATGAGGTATTAGTACTTCTTCCACCCTCTTCTTCTCCAGTCTCTATAATATGTGTTCATGAAAGGTGTCCTTTCACTGCAGCACTTCTTTCTACATATTTTCTTACTTTAATGTATCAGGAAAATCACGTAATTGCTTCACATCTGGATCAGTTTCTCAGCTTTCCCCAAAACACTGCTATGTGGTTTTAGACTTAAGGAGAGGCAGTAGAGGGAGCTCTGACAGCATCAATTCTAGAGCCGTAAATTTTTCCTTTTCCATGAGCCGCAATCTCACAGCCTCAATGAAGAACTAACACCTTGTGAGAGCCGCTGTGATTTTCGAGAAGAATATTTCAGATAATGCACATGAGAACAAACGCAGAAATTGTTTAAATATCCACATTGTGTCCCACTTTTAAGGAAATCTTTAAAATCACTATTGATAAAAGACCATCTACCATATACCTGGGCGACATCCCCATCCCTTTTCCTGTATCTTTTCTGTTATCTTAAATGTCAAGCATAAATTTCAAAATCAATATGTAAAAGTATTTGGTGCAACACTGTAAAATTTAATTTGTCTTTCTGATGGAAAAGGAGAACAAAATTAGGCTCCCTCTTCCCTAATCCTGGCCCCCCACTTATTTGTCCGTCTGATCAATAGTGGTTTCGATTTCCTGGTCTTGAAACTTAATTCCAATTTAACTCTCCTGTGTTCCCCAGACCTACAGTTTACCATTCCATTGATGTCCTACCTGCCTTAACTAATCACAGACCAGAAGTTTGATGGTAGAAAGAGCTAGTGACCTTCTCTGATATAGGTCCCTTAGAAAATTCTCTTCTGAGGTTAGTGCAAGTGACAAGACAAAATTCACAGTGATTGCTACTAATGACATCTAGCAGCAGCATTAAAAATGGAAACCTCTTGGCACACCTAACAAAGGTCATCCAGAAAACAACAGTGCCAGCTTGCACTGAACACCAGAGTCACTGCCCATCATAAACCCAATTATTCCTTTCTCCTGTGTCTCAGGGCATCTGTAACTGCCCACCAGCAACCATCCTTGGAATGTGGCCACTAATCGTACCATTGTCCTAAAATCAGGGGAAAAATTTCTTTCAGTGCATAGCTTAAAAGAAAAAATAAAGTTAAAAAAAATACTGATGCTCACTTCTGCAGTAAAACAAAATGTTTTTCATTGTTCTACCACTTCTTGTCATTCAGACTTAGGACATCACTGTCACTGATGCCGAACCCTAGGTTTTTTTATTTTGTTTTGTTTTAATTTGTAAAAAAAGAATAATAATGCCCATAGTGAAAGGCTTTGTAAGTATCAGAGATGATTTATGCAATGCTTGACACAATGATTGGCACAATGAGAGAGGTTTATTAAGATTGGGATGTTATGTGGATTGTGATTTATCATTTCTTTGTCTTACTGAATAAGTTGGAAAAGTATTAAGACATCAGTTTAGTTGTTATTATGAATTGATGTGATTATTTTTACATGTTCTTTTGCTGTGAGGTACAGAGTCCTACTAAAAGGAGTGTCATCACAAAATGTCCCCAGATTCAAACTGTCAATTTAAAATAAGTAGTCACCAATTATTCTCCATTATTTACCTCAGCCAGCCATGATACTGAAAATAGACTTGGTTAGAATTATAGAAGGAGTAGTAGAGTCAGTGGGAGAATAATGAGATCCATTTCAAATACAGATCTGGAAGAATCATGTGCTTCATTCTAATAACTAAATTCAGAAGTCAGAAGCTAGAGAAAGTTTTCATTTTACATTAGGGTACAGATTTACAAAACCCTTGTTAGATTGCAAATTCATTTTAACTCACACTTGTGTGATAATTTTATTGTTGGAAAATTGTCTCCTTGAGGTTATAGGCATTAACTATTTATAGAACATAAGTTAAGTGTGGTATTTTCTTTAAGTGATTTTAAAAGTGGAAAACAGTGGTTACTTTGATACTCGTCTACAACAGGTATAAACTTAGCATCTACTTTGTGTATTATGTTTGGTCTTGGACTTATGACAATAAATAAGTTATAACCACAGTTTCAAAATGCTTATAATTCAAAGGAAAGGCAGGCATTGAAACAAATTTGTGTTTAATAACACAGTTACACAAGGTATAATAATCATGGTAAATAGTGAAGAAAAAAGGCTTCACAGATAGTTAATATAGCCTAAACATACCTCAGAGATATTGTAGGCTCAATTCCAGATCACCACAATAAAGCATATATTTGAGTAAAGCAAGTTACACAGATGTTTTTCTTTTTCCATGTTTTTGAAAATCATGTCTATTAAGTCTATATATAGTCTACTAAGTGTGCAATAGCAGTATGTGTAAAAAAAGTATACACACCTTAGTTAAAAAATGTTTTATTTCTATAAAAGTTCTAACAGTCATCTGAGTCTTCAGCAAGTTGTATTCCTTTTGCTGGTAGAGGGTCTTGCCTCACTGTGGATGGCCACTGACTGATCAGGATGGTTGTTGTTAAAAGTGGAGATGGTTGTGGCAGTTTCCTAAATAAGACAACAATAAAGTTTGCCACATCAGTTGATTCTTTCTTGTCACAAAATTTTTTCCTGTAGCATGTGATGCCGTTTCATAGCATTTTACTCACAGTAGAACATCTTCCAATATTGGTGTCACTCTTTTCAAACTTTGACACTGCTTTGTCAACTAACAGTATATAACCTTCTAAATCCTTTGCTTTCATTTCAACAATACTCACAGCAACTTCACCAGGAGTAGTTTCCATCTTAGACAATTTCTTTGCTCATTCATGAGAAGCAACACCTTGTCTATTAAAGTTTTCTCTTGAGATAGCACCAATTCAGTCATACCTACAGGCTCCATTTCTAATGACAGTTACCTGTTTATTTCCAGTATATCTACAGTTACTTCTTCCAGCTGAAGACTTAAACCCCTCAAAGTCATGTATGAAGGCTGGAATCACCTTCTTCCAAAGTCCTGTTAATGCTGATATTTTTATCTCCTTCCATGAACAATGAATGTTCTTAATGGCATCTAGAATAGTAAACTATTTCCAGAAGGTTTTCATTGTACTTTGCTTAGATCCATCAAGGAAATTACTACCTATGACAGCTATAGTTTTACAATATGTATTTCTTAAATAATAAGTAAAAATTATTTCTGATAGATTGCAGAATAGATTCTGTGTTATCAGACATGAAAACAACATAAATCTTCCTCTGTATCTCCATCAGACCTCTTGATGCATTATCAATTAGCAGTAATATTTTGAAGGATTTCTATTTTCTTTTTTTTGAGCAGTAGGTCTCAACAGTAGGCATAAAATATTCAGGAAACCATGTGATAAACAGGTGGCCTGTCATCCAGAGGTTGTTATTCCACTGATAGAACACAGGCAGAGTAGAAATAGCATAATTTCTAGGGACCTTAGGATTTTTGACACGGTAAATGAACATTGGCTTCAACTTAAAATCACCGACTGAATTAGCCCCTAACAAAATAGTCAGCCAGTCCTTTGAAGGCAGACATTGACTTCTCCTTTCTAGAGTTATAAAAGTCCAAGTTGGTATGTTTTTTTCAATAGAAGACTTTTTTCATCAACACTGAAAATTTGTTATTTAGTGTAGTGACTTTAATCAATAATCTTAGTTAGATCTTCTGAATATCTTGCTGTTGCTTCTACATCACGACTTGTTGTTTCACCCTGCAATTTTATCTTGTGGTGATAGTTTCTTTCTTTAAACTTTATGAACCAATCTCTGCTAACTTCAGACTTTACTTCTGCAGCTTTCTGACCTCTCAGCCTTTATAGAAATGATTGTTTACTTTTAAGGAATGTTTTGGCTGGTTTGAATTTTTATCTAGACCATTCAAACTTTCTCCATGTTATCAATAAGGATATATTTATTTCTTTCATTTGTTTGTTCACAGGAGTAGCACTTTTAGTTTCCTTCAAGAATTTTTCCTTTGCATTCACACCTTGGCCAAATGATTGGAGCAGAAGGCCTAGTTTTTGTCCTATATGGATTTTTGTCATACCTTCCTTACTAAGCTTAATTGTTTCTAGCTTTTGGTTAAGAATGAGACGTGACTTTTCTTTTAACTGGAACACTTGGAGGCCATTATAGAGTCAACAAATGGCCTAATTTCCCTAATGTTGTGTTTCAAGAAATAGGGAGGCCTGAGGTATGGGAGAGAAATGGAGGAACTGCAGGTTGGTGGAGCAGTCAGAACACATGCAACACTATTGACTAAGTTCACTTTCTTACATGGGTACAGTTTGTAATGCCCCCACCAAACGATTACGATGTTGACATCTAAAATCAGCTATCAGGACAGTCTGAGATTCTTACATCAGCTGAAAGGAAAACCAAGTTACCAAAAAGGAACTGAGAAATAACCCACATTGGAAAGTAGAATGATCCATGGCCTTTTTTTTTTCCACTATATTATTTCTCAACATCATAATCATATTATTTATCCAGATCCATAGGTGTCTTTGACTTTTCCCAAAAAGTTGATTATTTCAACAGCATTTAAACAATGTTTTAAAGTGACAACTCAGGTCCCTCTAGGAAAGAATATCATGTTATCTACATGAGCAGGTTTCTAAACAGCTAAATGAAAGGCATTCCTATCCTGTGCCTCAGATCATGCACTGACTATGCTGGTAATTACATGCTATTCTCTCTAATTAGACTGAGACCTTCAACAATAAGAGGACTATTTTATTTACTTTGAATGAACATCTTGGGGTGATCACTAAAATTGTTTTTAGTATCAATTCACCCCAGGAGGACAAGAATCTGGATTAAGTGAAGATTTCTGAGGCAAGGTGTTCGTTTCAAAATGATAGGGGATATCACAGCCAACATTGCCACAGAAGCTAAGTCCAACATGCTACTAACAGGAGTGGTGGAAGGTGTAGTCAGGAGAAATTTAGAACGTCACGCAACAGAAGCATTAGAATATTTTCAAGAAGCACTATAGTTCAGTTGTGGTAAACTAGGACTTCATCAAGTATCAGAAGACTGAATCTGTCAATAACAGGTTAAGAACAATTATCATTGCTCCTAACAACACTAACTACAAAGTAAGGGCCCTGGGTTTAGACTTTGTAGGACATACTTCAAATCCTGGCTTTTTCATATTATGGTTTCATACCCATAAACAGCTATTGGCTTCTCAACTGTAGAGAAAGAGAAACATACATTTATTCTTCAAAGTTATCGCAATAATTTGTTGGGATTATGTCTCACATAATGTATAGACCTTATACCTGCTCTTTTTTTCATGCTGAAATGGAGAACTACTGAAGAAAATAACCATCACACAGTCCCACATCTAGGTACCAGAACGGGTCTCCAGTAAGAGTTGAATTGAGCTTTAATACAGTGCCTATTGTGTGCTAGATATTTAGTTAATATTTGATACAGCAAATGACATAATATAATCACTTTTCAATGTTAGGAAGTAATGGATGATTCAGGTTTATTGAGGATATCATTTAAAACAAATTTCATAGAAATAGATTACTCCATTGTTCTTTTTTTATACAGAGGAACTAGGACAGAGATTAAGCATGTAGACAGAGCAACCAACGAGAGGCAAGGCTGATAATTAAATTGTGGCATTAGATTTTCAATTGTTCTCTTTATATATTTTTGTCTTTAAGAGTTAGGTTAAGTTGAACAGATAATCCAGAGGTCCTTAGGTCATACTTACTTATTCTTTGTTTGGCTCAAAATAATTCAATGACTGTTCTTTCAGATATATTGTTTTCAAAATGTTTTATGCAATAAACACCCAATATATCTCAAGGTGGTGTTTTGTTTGTGTATGGTGTGTGCTTGTATACAAGAGTATTTTTCTACATATATTCTCCATAGATGCAGATTTATTTGATTTGAAGTAGATTAAATGCATGTGCATTTTCATATGGAACAAAGGGAATTGAGAGGCAGAGTGTTTGTCTTCCTATTTGAGAAATACTGTTTGCATTTATTCCTTGATTTATTTTTCAATAATTTATGCACTAAAAGTATTTTAAAGTAATAATATAATAAACCTCTGAGTGCCACAGCCTGACTAAATAACATGGTAAGTTTTTATCATTGGCTTCATGGTTATTAAAATGAAATTGCGATTTCCTTTGTAAATTCTCCCTGAATCTATTCCCATCTCCCTACTCAAAAGTAATCACTCTCTTAATGTTTTTCTCTATTCTATTCCTACAAATGTTTATTATACTATTATTTATTTATGCATCTATAATCTATGTTTGCAATTGATTTTCATGTTCTCAAACTTTATATAATGTTATCATACAGCATGAATCATTCAGCATTTTGCTTTTTTTAGTTAATATTGTAATTTGGGGATATTGGTGCACATATTTCCAGTTCATTCACTTCAATTCCAGCACAGGATTCTGGTTCATGAATATCTCATACTTTATCTGTATCCAATTGATGCACATCTAGTTCTAATTTTTGCTGTTAAAAACAACACTGCACACAGTGTTTTTTCTAAATTTTTTTTTATGTTTTTCTAAATATATTCCTAGAAGTCATAGATTTTCTGGTTGTCACTCTTTAAGATTACTTGGAAAAATGGTGAGAATTTAGGACAATCTACTTAATTTAACCCAGCTCAATTTCCTTGCTTGAAAATGAGGATAGTAAGTCCTATAAGATTTAAAAAAAACTAAATGATCATCTTTTGTGAAATATTAGCAAATTAGGATAACAAATGGACTGTCCTATTTTTTTCTTTGTCATCCTAAATTGTGTCTACAGACAGAGAACTGAACACACAAGGCTGCCACTGTGGCATTCAGTATTTCATGTGTTTATCTAAGTCAGAGAAGTCACCCATATAAATGAGAACCATCTACATTCTGTCTGAGTTTGTCTGAGTAACTTTTACATTGATATTCAAAATCATCATCTTTGAATTTCTAATTTTGTGACCCACATATGTGGGTGGTGTGTCTGTGTTTCTCTGATTTTCAAAAAGTAAAAGAACACAATGCTACTGAATCTTATTTCTTATTCTGTTCCATTTCTCCTTCTCTATTTTATATTCATTTGCTTGTCCTTGCTGAGGCTTCTCAGGCTTTTCAACCAAATGCAAACATTAAATGAAGGTTTTCCTGCAATTTCAAAGCAAAGCAATTACCCTAAAGGGAGAGAAGGCAATTGTTGATTGTCCACAAACATAGTGAGGCTCAGCATACACATTTGGAAGGAGAAAGGGAGGTCTGAGCTAAGAATAAGAATCCAGGACAGTGGTGCTGCTGGATACAAGTTGTTAGGACAAGGCAAGGAGAAAATCAAAGAATAAAGGTTATATTCTTAATATGCATGTAGAAGACTCTGATATGAGAACCTCGTCTCTTTCACAAGACAGCACAAAACTGCCTATGTTTGGGGATTTCAAGGTTATGAGAAGGCCAGTGTCACTCTTCATTTGCCCCTTCCTCCGATAATCTTGTGTTGTGTCTGACTGTTGATCCTTGATCCCCTCTCCATCATGACAGAGCCTATATTTTCGCCACCAAACTAAAAATTATATACCTAATTTTATAGAATGTGCATTTTTAGAAAATGCATATAGCATAAATGTAATGTTTCCCTTTGGCCCAGAAATTCTACTTCTCTAAATATGAACACATAATAATACTGTAAAACCAGTATTGTATTTATATAAAAAGATATTTATTTCCACATTCTTTAGACCTGAAAAAAGTGGAAAGCATTAAATGCATGAAAACTAGGAAATAAATAACTTAAATAGCATATATTCATGTTAGAAAATATTACAGTGCCTTTAAGTTGAACTTTATAATGAACTTACAATTTGTAAACATGGGGAAAACTTCTCACATCAAGTTATGGAAGCAAAATATAATAGTAATACAAGAGGATTTCAATTGAATATATTGTCTACTACAAATTCAAAAAGTATGTAGGCAAGGTCCAGTAGCTGACACCTGTAATTCCAGCAGTTTGGGAGGCCAAGACAGGAGGATTCTTTGAGCCCAGGAGTTTGAGACTAGCCTGAACAATAGAGTGAGATCTCATCTCTACAGAAAAAGTTTTAAAGATTAGCCAAGAGTGGTGGTTTGCACCTGTAGATTCACCTACTCAGGAGGCTGAGGGAGGAGGATCACTTCAGCCCAGGAAGCAGAGGTTATAGTGAGTCCATGATTGTATCACAGCACACAAAGGAAATACTCTGTCTCAGGAAAGAAAAATACATAATATGACTGAGGCATGAAAATAAAAGTAAAAATGGAAATATATTGTCTGTTTTACTTTTAATACTAAAGGCATTTTTCTTCATATTTTTGTGTATGTTTATTCTATTGATACAATAGATATGTGCTGGTTTCACAGACAGGAAAAAAAAGTCTTAAGTTTTAAATGATTGCCATCATTTATGGGTAGTTTTATTGAGAGATGAGATAACTTGGACAGTATCAAAAAAACAAATTCTTCTTCACAAAGATTGTCTGGTCACAAAGCCAATCAAATGATTGGAATTCTACAGCCTCATTTATAACATGAGGCTCTATAACCAGATCTGCCCATGGGTCTACTCTCACTAGACTCCTGGTTTACAGAGGTCCTAAGGGAAAAATGCACAGATAAGGGTGAGGATGTTATACAGACATTCATTACTAAACAATGATCCACACTGTGCCAAAGCAGTCTTATTTCCTTGTTTATGTAGGGTAAAAGGCCATGTTTATTGCACCAAAAATTTCTCTCTGACCTAAAGATGTTTAACAGATGCAGGGAATAGGTGGTCTCCCTTGAGTGGGTTTCTTCAACAAGTGGTGTGGAAAATGAGTGAGCTTTCAAGTCAAACACACCTAACAATTTGAAAGAATGTCTGATGTCTGTTAATCTGCTTCCTAAAATTTTATGTAAAATCAGCATCACTCTTCTTATGAGGTTTCTTTGAAGAATAATGTGGATGAAATTTGTGAAATACCTTTAAAGCATGGTTTGTAACAGAATCAAAACTTTGTCAAGTAGTGGCAAGCATTCAGCTCTTTCTGTTTCCATTGGTGGAAAGAATAAAGCAATATGCAATTTGGGAACACAATTGAGCTGAAATAATAAATGAGGAATCAGGGTGAAAGGTAGTAAATCATAACACTAAGAAAAAAGAAGTAAGCAAAACAACAATACTAAAAACAATAACTTTCAATGTCAATCACTCCTGATTACTGAGGCAAAGCAATTTCTAGTTAGCAACATAATTTAATATAACTTGCTGTCAAAAGATTAGAAAGACCCCATAATAACTAATATAGTTTGCCTCTTGTTATGAACCCAATGTTGACAGAAGGCTCTTGAGTATTATGAGGCAGGCACAAAGATATTCCTTTCAGAATTGTTTTAGTAGTGAAACTCTGAAAACTAACTAAATGCCTATCAAAAGAGGAATAGAAAAAATATAATTGCTGTGTTACTATAATTGACAACTACATGGTGGGCAAAAGGCATGGGTTAGAACTCTAGAGCAAAGGGTAGATGGGAAACTATATGTCATATGTGAACAAAACTATTCCATATCTCCAGAAATTATGTTCACCTCAGAAACAACACACATGAAAGAATTCAAAGGCTGTAAGGTCCTTATACTGTCTGGGAATTTGAAAGGTAGTAACTAATAATAATATATAATATGTAAGAGACATAGGTAACAACATCATTACCAGCAATTATGACAAAAACTGTAACAATAATAAAATAACATATAACTAACAATCCAAAGAGTATAATAAAATAAAATAAAAGTAACAGGTAAATCTAAAGAAGTGCAAAAAAGAGAAAATACAAACAAAAAAAATGTGGGACAAATAAAAACATATAATTGAAGTACTTTTAATACAAATATTATAAATCCAAGCTTTTCCAACCTGTGGCCCACAGGCCATATGCAGCCCAAGACGGCTTTGAATGCAACCCAACACAAATTCATAAACTTTTTAAAAACATGATAAGATTTTTTTGTAAATTTTTTTTTAGCTCATCAGCTATTGTTAGTGTTATTGTATTTTATGTGTGGTCCAATACAATTCTTCTTCTAATGTGGCCCAGGGAAGCCAAAAGATTGTACACCCCTGAATTATGTCAAATAGTTGTAATTTATCCAATTATAAGACAATGAATGACAATCTAGATAAATAACCCAATGACATACTGTTTATAAGAAACAAATTTAAGTATATAACTAAAAGTTTATATATCTAGATATACAATGCACAGACTAACATAAAACTACATAAATGTGCTAATAGAAGACAGATCGTCATTTAAGGCAATACTCATTGCAGAATGCACAGGGAGGCATTTCATGATGTTAAAAGAACAACTCTATCAGGCAGACATAATAATCTAAAACTTTATTTGCCTAAGATCATATTTTAAAATATATGAAGGAAACTTTCACTGAACAAAAATAGAAAAATTCATACTCTCAGAAAAATAAGTTACTGTATCTCTATAAAGATTTCATAAATAAAAAGAAAACAAATTAAGAACATAAAATAATTTAGCACAATAATTAATGCAGTTTACATAACTGACATATATATTTTGTAATTTATTTATTTAGTTTTTAGAGGCAGTGTCTAACCCAGTCAACCAGTCTGGAGTGCAGTGGTACAGTCGTGGCTCACTGCAGTCTTGAACACGTGGGCTTAAGTGATTCTACCCCAACCCCCCAGTATCCTGATAGCTGTGAAAATAGGTGAAAGCCACTGTTTCCAGGTATATATATATATAAAACATTGCAAAGAATAACTGCAAATACATATTCTTTCCTATGGTATTTAGAAATATTATGAAAATAGCTGTATGCTAGACCATTAGGTAACGCTGAATGAATTTTACATGTCTAAAATTATGGGTAGTTTAACATGCTGATACAATATAATTAGTTTAAAAATCAATTGTAGAAATGTACCTAGAAAATTCCCCAATATTGAAGATTATGCAACAAAATTCTGAAGGACTTAAGGATCACACAATAAAAGTCACAATAAAATTCAGAATGACTACTAGATACATTAAGAGGAATTAAATAATAAAAATTAGAGCAGGAACAAATGAAGTAGAGACTATGTATCCAAAAGAAAAACTCTGCGACACACAAAATTGTATGGAGATTTTTTGTGAAAGAAAGAAAAGACAAAAATAACCAGCATCGGGAATGGGGACATCAACAAAATTCTAAAGACACTTAAAAGCAGTAAACATTTTTACAGATAATATTAAAAAACTTTATTTAAAAACTTTGAAAAATGATAAATTATTTGAAAAATATCAATGCCAAACTGACACAAGAAGCAGAAAATCTGAAGAGACTATATTTAGTAAGCTAATATAATATTGCAGTAAGACTTTTCCTACTAATCAAACTCCAGATCCAGATGGCATTACTTGTGAGTTACTCAAATACTTAAAATATAAATAGCATCAGTCTTAAACAAAATTATACCGAGTATAGAATATATAGAATTTAATCAAATACCAGAGTGGCTGGAAGAATAAAATTTTCAAGTCAATGTCTCATATGCACATAAGTGGAAATATCTTAATAAAACATTAAAAATGAATACTACATTATCTAAACAAGATGATATATGATATACAACGTGGCAGTAGGTATTGTTTCCATTTGAAGTTCAGTTAATGCAGTTTATCATATTAAGGAATGCCAAAAACATGCTTAATTCAAATCATTTTCAAAAGCATTTCATGAAATTCACCACCCATTTATGAATGAGCTCCATATGAACTGGAGATAACAGGACAGTTAATGTGATAAAGAGATGCTACAAGCACCGAACACTTTATAGATAACATTGTACTTAATGGTAAATTATTGAAAACTTTCCCACAGATTGGGAATTAGAAAAATGGTTCCATTACTGCTACTTTTTTAATGAATTTTTATCAGATTATCTAAAGAATAAGAAAATACACACACACACACACACACACACACACACACACACACACATATATATGTTTCCACCCATCTCTATTGACAGATAAAAATAGAGATGGGAAAGACAGAAATTAGGAACTTCATTATATACAAAATTAGATATTGCATTTCCATGCTCTTGCAACAAGCTATCAGAACATGAAATGGATAAAGAAAGGATAACATTTGTAATAGTATCAACATAACATCAAACACTCAAGGAAAATGTAATGTTTAATACATGCAATACCTTTACAAAGTGAAAGAGAGAATAAAGAAGACTGAAATAAAGTAATGTATGTATAATAGACTGGAAAAATCTATTTTTAATAGATGTAATTCTGAACAAGAATTTTTGTTCTGCTTTGCTGTCTTTGTTTGTTTTGCGTTCACTATTTACAGTTTATATGGAAATGAGATGAGTAACAACTAAGATCTTTATAAAGCACATTGCTGGATAACTTAAACTATCAAACATGAAGACATACTCATTAAGGCAGTAGTATAACATGGTCCAAAGTTAGACATACAGCATAGACACATCAGAAGCACACACACATGTGTACAGTAAAATGATTCACAACAAATGTATCACTTCAGAGCACTAGAGAAATGTATGTCATTTCAATAAATAGTAAACATGTACTTGTTATAGTTTTACTAAACAAAATGAATTTATTAAATGTATACTCCTACCATACATCATAAACAAAATAAATACCACATGGTTTATAGATCTAAATGTGAAAATGGAGCAATAAAGTTTCTAGAAGGCAACATATAGAATAATTAACTCACTACTTGGGATGGACAAAAAGTGCTAACACTCATAGCGAATTTTATGTTTTAACCATAAAAGGAAAGTTTAATAATGTGAACTACGTTAAAAATAAAAATTTCAGCTTGTATCAAAAGATGTCTTTAAGGAATGAAAATGGAAGCCACCAAGTAAGAAAAGACATTTGCAAAACATATATTTGGCAAAGGACTTCTATCTAGAATATATATACTTACATATGTATGAAATTCTCACCAATGAAAAACAAATGCAAAGCAGTTGGAAAAGGACAAAGAAAAAGGAGGAAGAAGGGAGGGAAGACATTGGTAAGCTCTTGAGTGGCATTTTACAAAAACTGTATAACTAAATGTTTGACAAATATGTGAAAAGTTTCTGAATATTACTGATATACAGAGAAACTGAAATTAAAGGCTGGGCTCGGTGGCTCATGCCTGTAATCCCAGCACTTTGAGCGGCTAGGCGGGAGAATCAGGAGGTCAGGAGTTCCAGACCAGCTTGATCAACATGGCGATACCCTTTCTCTACTAAAAATACAAAATAAATAAATAAATAAATAAATAAATAAATAAATAGTCATGGTGATGTACGCCTGTAATCCCAGCTACTCAGGAAACTGAGACAAGAGAATCGCTTGAACCCAGGAGGCAGAGGTTGCAGTGAGCCAAGATCAGGCCACTGCACTCCAGCCTGGGTGACAAAGCAAGACTCCATCTCAAAAGAAAAAAACACAATAAATGTATATTTCTAAGCCACCTGAATGACTAAAATTAATATAATTCTATGCATGACAGGATATGGAGGAATCTCAACTTTCATCTTGGAATAATCACTTTAGACATGTGTTTGAGATTATCTGTTAAAATCATACCTATGAGATCTAGCAACACTACTTACATATATAAGCTGGAGAAATACTTATCTAAATACCACAAAGGCATATACAAAAATATTTATAGCAACAGTATTCATAATAGTCTCAAATTAAAAAAAAAAGCATTTATCAAGAATATAAAATAGATAACTAATTGGTGATATTACATATATAGAGCTCTGAGAATGCACAATCTTATAGGCAATTATAAATATAAATCTCTTGAATATGAGGTTGTGTGAAAGAGGCCAAACACAAAAGAGCATACCCTGTATCATGTGATTCAGGCAGGCTTCTTGAGTTTTGTTATGTTCATTGTTTTGGTAACATATGTTTCTGTTTTTTGTTTTTCCTTTTTGCAAAAAATTTACAAGCTGTATACTATGGTTTGTGTATTTTATTTTATGTAATACTTTGAACAGTTTACCTACAAAGTGAAACCACATGCAATACAAAATATTTGGATCTAATTTAAGGAGATGCATATACAAACGTTTAAAATGTTTTGAAGAGTCACATACCATTTAAGTCAAGAATTGCCTCCAGTAATAATTTAGCTAGAAAATATGTTAAGACTTTTAATGCTTTAAGTTGCAGTAATGTGAACAGTTTGTACAAAATAGTTTTAGGTTGATATGCTAGCTGGGAGACTAAAATCCCAAGAATATGGTCAATACATCTTGAATCTGTGATGAAGGTTGTCTACTTAATATTTTTGAGAAATTTTCTCATTATAAAATGACATGTGGCATTTTGAATCTCTTTAACAATAGCCAGACATCAAAGAATATGAAAACAGCTTTTTTTTTTAGTAATAGCTAAGGTCAGTGAATTGTTGTTAACTAGTACTTGGACCTGGACCACTATGCAATATATTTTATTTGCTCTTTAATTATTTAATTAAATAATGTGTGAAACAAAATAAACAAAATGAGAATATATTTCTGATAGTGACTCTAACTTGACTCTCAATTCCAAGACATTTTATAACTTCTAAAAACCCAAGATAAATTCCAGAAAATATTTGTGTCTCTGATTCATTATTTAGGATAGATATGCGTTGGTATCTTTGGCATATTGACATATAAAATACACTGGTATATAGTTTGGATATAGTATATTGTATCTGAAATTTCACACATTTTGACATTAAATATTGACTGAATTGTCATTTTATCATTTCTTCCTTTTCTAGATTTGTGATTTTAAGTTCCTTAAATAATCTGATGTTGAATTTTACATCTCTAAAAAGATTCTATTAACAAATAATTTTCAGAAATCGTGTAGGTCCATAAACTGATCTGTAGTTATATAACGTAGAGATTGGTTTAACTGCAATTGCTGAGTGCAGTTATTAACTTAGGTTACTGAAATTGACTAAGAAATATTTAAATCCCTTCAGTCATCATCGTGTGATGAAAGTGAAGCTCTGCACCTAAGTCATTCAATGAAACTTAGATTATTATATTCTTATTTATTTTTGGATATCCTTACATATTTTGTTATAAGCTATTGTTAGGTTGATGCAGAAGTAATTGAGGCTTTTGTCATTACTTTTAAGGCAAAAAGCACAATTACGTTTTTATCAACCTTGTATAAGATTTCAATAGTACCAAAAAATTGGTCAGGCTAGCAAAATGGAGTATTATTAACAGCTACAACAACAAAAAATACAATAAGGGAGCTGAATATATCCTTGTTTATCTTTAGTCTAAACTTCTCATATTAAAAATGAAAAAGCTGAGGTCTAAGGCCACCCAATGATCAGGTTGGCAGATGATTCAATCTGATGATGTTGAAGACAAGTTGAGTCATTTTTTAATGTATCATTAATGAATTATCCTTGATTTTATTGCATGCATACATTTTCAGTAGATCTAAAAGCACTCTTTATTTATCAGAGTCGTACAATGGAAGAACACATGATGATTTATTCTCTGGATAATAGTCATTCATATTTAGATTTTTATATATTTATGTATTTATATAAATTTAATTTTTTTAGAGAATTTTTAATTTCACAGAAAGTTGAGTGGAAAACAGAATTTCCACGTGTCCTCACCCTACAGTGCAGCCTCCCCACCATAAACATCATGCCCCAGAGAGGAACAATTGTTGGAACTGATGAACCAACATTGCCACATCATCACCACCCAAAGTCCTTAGTTTATATTATGGTTCACTCTGTGTTATATGTTCCATGGGTCAGAGAAATGCACAATTACATGCATCCACCATCCTGGTATCATACAGAGCATCTTCACTGATCTAAGTATCTCCTATTCTCCACCTATTCATCCCTCCCTCTCTACAAATTACTGAAAACCATTAATATTTTTACAGTCTCCATAGTTTTGCCTTTTCCAGAATGTCATAGAGTTGGAATCATATAGTATTATAGGCTTTTAGATTGGCATCTTTCACTTAGTGATATGCATTTAATTTTCTTCTATGTGTTTTTACAATTTGATAGCCCATTTATTTGTAGTGATGAATAATATTTCATTGTCTGGGTGGTACCACAATTATCCATTTTCCTACTGAAGGAAATCTTCGTTTCTTACAAGTTTAAGCAATTAAGAACAAAACATCTGTGCATAAGTTATTGTGTAGACATAAGTTTTCAGTTCCTTTGGAAAAATACCAAGGAGCATCATTGCTGGATCATATAGTAAGTGTATGTTTAGTTTTATTTTTAAAAAAAACCTCCAAACTGTCTTTCAAATGGCATATCTAACAGCAATAAATAAAAATTTCTATAGCTCCACATTTTTACTAGCAGTTGGTGAAGCCAGTGCTTTGGATTTTAGCCATCCTAGTCGATGTGTAGTGATATCTAACTGGTGTTTTAATTTCAAAATCTCTAAAGTTGTAAGATGTTGTGCATCTTTGCACATGTTTATCTTCTACCTGTGTATCTTCTATAGCAAGGTGTCTTTACATATATTTTGCCCATTTTAAAATCAGATTATTTTCTTATTGCTTAGTTTCAAGAGTCCTTTGCACATACATTTTAGATAATAGTTTTTATCAGTTAAGTCTTTTGCAAATATTTTCTCCCAGTCTGTGGCATGTTTCTTTTCCTCTGACAGTGCTATTTGAAGAACATAAATATTGTTTGCTTTTTAAAAAAGTATAATAACGTCCAATTTATCAATTCTATTATCCATGGATAGTGCCTTTGGTGATGTATATAAAAACAAATTGACAAACGAAATATTATCTGGATCTTCTCCTACAGTATCTTCTAGGTATTTCATTGTTATGCTTTATACATTTAGTTCTATGATGCATTTTGAGTACTTATTTTTTGGTCTGAGATTTTTCAAAGGATGATGCTCAATGTCAAAAACCTCCACCAGTCTGTAAAGATATTAGGGATATTCACCAGTGATGATTAGGAATGAAGTAATTTCTTTCATTGATTGAATATCCAAATTGAATCTGGCAACATACTGAATCATATGGGAGAACAGTCAGAGAATCTTAGAATACCTAATCTGGAAAGAGAGCTGGCAAACTGTTCCTCTTTGATGGAAATGTATTTAATGCATCATTAACATGTATTATAGGAGGCAGATAAAAATGAATTTCTTTGTCAAATAAGCTTTGAAAAATGTTAACTAACATGCAACATATGCCTTTACCTTCCAGATTTTTTAATTCATTAATTTATTAATGAATCTTGTAATTTTTCAAATAGGCAATACATTATCTAGAGTTTCCCAAACTCATTTTACTGAACAAATATTTTTTTTCTTAATAAAATAGTGTTTTGAGTAGAAAACAACTTTATTTAATAGAAAAGGAAATAAGCTCAAGATAAAAGTTTCAACATTAAGCCAAAAGTCATCCATCTAGTTATGAGGATATCAGAGGTGGCACAAAGTGGATGAGTAAAAGTCACTATCAATTTTATTTCTATATTCTTCTCCCTTAAAAAATAGACTCATTAAATAAGGGATCACAGAGCATTTATTGGGATGTACCTAGGAATGGAGGAATGACATTATAATGGCCATGCCTTGAAATTGAGCCCTAATGTCCTAATGGATATAATCTCTATCATAATATAAGTGATTGTGTTATGACTGAGTGGCTATTCTAATTTTTGGGAGTTTATGTTTTCATGCATACATTGCTAACTCTAGCCGTTTATAATTGGTGCAGCATCAAGACAGTGTTGCCTATGTTGTTTGGGGTCTTCCTTGACTTGCCCCATTGATCTCACTTACAGTAACTATATTTAGACAGCTCTGTTTGTCTGCTGACTTTGTATTCAGATATTATTTTTGTGGTTATCAATTCTTCAGTCATAGAAAAAATATGTATTCTAATTGTGAGTTTATTTTCTACCTAAAAAACACCATTAATTAAATTATTTTCCAATTGCATTTGGCTCCTAGCAGTTAAATAAATGTAAAGTGTAGGGACATGTATTCTTCACACAATTCCAAAAGAGTTGACATGGTAGCACTTTAGTGAGAATTCTGAGCAAAGATTAGCATTATGAAATAGCTAGTCCATCTGTTAGAACAAAAGCTAAATTGAATTCAGCTTGAGCATAACACGTGCATTTTCAAACTAAAGTATTCATTCAAAGTATCTATTGTACAGGTAGTGCAGTGTTCATTACTAAATGCCACGCCATGAATAAAAAAACTTAATATTTTGAAGTCCTAGAGATTGATAATTGAACTTTAGTAATATGACCCTCTCTAATAATCTATCCAGCAATAAAACTGGTTATATTTATACAGTTAATTTGTGCAGTGTCTGTCTACCAAGGTTTTCTACATGTACCACAAAACAGAACAAAGACATTTTCAAAATATGCAGAAAATTTTCTTAGCGAAATCTTATATTCATTAAGTGAGCAAAGTCTTAAAGCATTTGATAAAACAAGTTTTGAGTTTTTATAGCAAAAACAAGTAAACAAATTAACAAAAACTCTTGAACATCCCACAGGTCATGCTCACATGAAGAAAGGACAACCACTTCATTCAAAAGGATAATGCTATCCTTATTGAGAAAAGACCAAGAGCTCACAAAGGCAGGTAGGTAATTCGTATAAATCTCTGTTCTTTTATTTACCAGCCATTTGGCCATGGGCAATGTAAGTGACTCATCTCATCTCAGTGTCCTTATTTGGTAAATGGTCACAATGACAATTATATTATCCTGTGTATTAAAAAGTGAATAATATAACATAACTAGTATAGTACTTAGAATTCAATAGACGTGCAGGAAATGATTTCCTCTTTTCATTTCACAGAGAAAGTACTCATTTACAAATGCACAAGTTATTGTATAGTTCAGTGCTAGAGAAAGGAAGGAAAGCCACTTGCCCTTATCACGCTAATTTACTGAAACAAGGCTATATTGTGCAATAAAATAAGATATTATGAATCATTCAAATGAAGAAAATTGAACTAGATCCAATTTATATCACAATTCAATAGTTACAACACTTGTGTTTCCTTAAATATTTCTTCTAAATGGCACCTAGGTGTTATGTAGAATACTTGGCTTTTAAAATATAATTTAAATTTTATTTGGCAGTTTGTAATACTATTAAGGCCCTTTTACTTCTGAACAGGATAGAGTGAAAATCTGACTTACACAATAGAAATGAGCAAATGGTTTGAGGAGAAACTTCTCAAAGAAATTGAAATGGGCAAAAAATAAATGTGTTTAATACATTTAGCCATCATAAAAATGTAAATTAACATCACAAGATTTAGTTCTTGTATTGTTATATATTATATTGTATTGTATTCAAGAGAACACAATTTTAAAAATTTACAACACTGATTATTGGGAAAGATGTGTGGAGAAACTAGACAAAAAATGCATTGTTGTTGGAATGCAAAATGATACAACAAATATATAGACCCTTATCCACTAGACTATACACCTATCCTATAACCCAGAATTCCACTTTTAGGTATTTATACAAGAAAAATAATTACATGTGTCCTCACAAACTTTTTCTGAGTGTTCACAGCAGAACAGGCAATCAAGAGATGAATGACTATGTGAACTGAGGTAAATCTTAATGGAGCACTACTCAAAAAGAAAAAGAAACAACTAAAAGGTAGTGTATTAGTGTATTCTCAGTCTGCTATGAAGAAATATCTACAACTGGGTAATTTATGAAGAAAAATAAATTTAATGGATTCAGAGTTCTACATGGCTAGGGAGCTCTCATAACCATGGCAGAGGGTGAAGGAGAAGCAGAGTCACATCTCATATGGCAGCAGGCAAGAGAGCATGTACAGGGGAACTGTCATTTATAAAGCCATCAGATCTAGTGACACTTAATCACTATCACAAAAATAGCATGGGAAAGACCCACTCCACGATTCAATTACCTCCCACTGAGTCCCTTCCATAACACGTGGGGAATGAGATTTGAGTGGGGACACAGCCAAACCGTATCAGGTAGTTAGTGGAGAAAGAGCTGGATAAGTAGAAAACACTTTTTTTTTTTTTTTGAGGCAGAGTCTGGCTCTGTCATCAGGCTGGAATGCAGTGGTGCAATTTCGGCTCACTGCAACCTTCACCTCCCTGGCTCAAGTGATTCTCCAGCCTCAGCCTCCCCAGTAGCTGGGACTACAGGCACATGCCACCACACCAGCTAATTTTTGCATTTTTTAGTAGAGATGGGGTTTCACCATGTTGTCCAGGATGGTCTCGAGCTCTTGACCTCGTGATTCACCCACCTCCCTTGACCTCCCAAAGTGCTGAGTTACAGGCATGAGACCTTTTAAAAGACCTTTTAAACTGTGGTCAATAATATACATTTATTCTTGATTCAGTGGAAATCCACGGAATGTTTTAAGTCCAAAGGTGACATACAACTTTGCAGGAACATGGATGAAGCCGGAAACCATCATTCTCAGCAAACTAACACAGGAACACAAAGCTAACTAAACACCGCATGTTCTCACTCATAAGTAGGAGTTGAACAACGAGAATATGTGGGCACAGGGAGAGGAGAATCATACACTGGGAACTTTCAGGGAATTAGAGGCAAGGGGAGGGATAGTATTAGGAGAAACACCTAATGTAGATGATGGGTTGATGGGTGCAGCAAACCAGCATGGCACATGTATACCTACGTAAAAAACCTGCATGTTCTGCATATGTATCCCATAACTTAAAAT
This sequence comes from Aotus nancymaae, assembly GCF_030222135.1. Taxonomy (NCBI): domain Eukaryota; kingdom Metazoa; phylum Chordata; class Mammalia; order Primates; family Aotidae; genus Aotus; species Aotus nancymaae. Next base: position 18,316,733 of record NW_026988443.1, read on the forward strand.
AATAATAAAAAATGAAAAATAGTACTTTCTTTAGAACAAAGTAATTTTACTCTGAGTTGAAAATGGATTGTTGAAAATATAGTTGGGTGTCAAAACAGTGAAGAGAAAGTAAATAACTGATTGCAGCTATTTTACTGAGATAAAATGTGCATCTTTGATGGTAACGTAGTGAAATGAACAGCTCTTGAACATACAAACACATTTTCATATATATGCATATCTAGATTGATATAGACATAGATATTGCTATAGGTACAAATGTAGATATATAGATATAGGTATGTAATGTGGATGTGAATGTTTATATGAATATAAATATAGATTTGTAGAACTGACAAAGTTTTCTGATGACTGAATGTAGAAAAAGAGAAGGTAAAATCAGATATGCCTAATAGATTTCTGTCTTGAGAATTTGGGGAATGTGGTTCAACTTAAAAATTGTGTAACACTGGGAAAAGAATAGAAGAATTAAGACTTTTGTCATCTTAAGACTACAGCAACACTAAGCAAACAAGAAGAAAATAATGCCAATGCCCAAAGCTATCTCGGAGTAGCAACAAGGAAAAACTGAATCTACTGCAGGTGTCTCAGGAGTGGTAACGCTAACATTTTTTGTAGAGATGACAATGGATGCATGTGTAATTTGGGTCCCACTTCAATGATAACAATTGATCGCTTAAATGTACAGTGGAGCAGTATAAAAATTATCTTTTAAGGGCTATCTTGTGTCAAATTTGCCAGATACCTAATAAAAACAAATCCCTTTAAGATATAGACTTCTAGAAATACCAGTGTAATAGAACATTACTTCTCTACTAATCTGTGTAAAAACAAAACATGCATAGCTAAATACCAAGAAGAATATTTTTTCAACCATAATATAAAAATAAATTTAGGCTTGTATACTTTTCTCTAACTAGAGAAATTCTAGATATCCATACAGTTTTCTGGAATATCTGCATAGTCACAAGGCCAAAATGAGCAACATTAGGAAACATTTTTCATGATTTTCAATTTTTATGTAAAGATGGAAACATTTACTCTCTGGTTACTTGATGAAAATTTCAAATCTATTAGCAAGATATTGGAATTAGGTGGTTCTGAAATCCCTAGCATAATTTGCCATGAGTTCAGTAAATCAAGAACATCTTCCTTACAATCAAGGTACATAAAGATCTGATGAAGGAATGTTAGCAGAGAAGACAACAGAGGACATTATTAACCACAGGATCTGAAATCTAGATCTGGACTTTACAGCCACTTAATAAGTTACTTCACAATCTTATCCCTCGCTTTCATCATTTATACAATGAAAATAGCAAGTTTACACTACGTGGGAGTATTATAAAATTTAAATATATTCTCAGTCTGAAAATTGCTTTGGATATGAAAACAATGAATATTAGTTTCTCTATAATTATTCAGCAAACACAGGACAGTACTACATGAGAGCCATGTTGTATGTTGATGATGGTGATAAAAGAATCCCTATCCATGAAGATATTACATTCAAATAGGAAAAAGAGCCAATACCAAAGATTAATTCATTAAATAATGAACTCAGCAAAAATATAATGGAGAAAGAAAAAGGCTTGAGAAATAAGGATTTTTAAAAGTGAACGGGATAATTTAGATAAGCTAGTCATATTTGTCCTCTGTAAACAAAACCTGAGTAAAATGAAGGACTGAGCCATGCAAAGGTCCAGGTAAGACTATACCAGGTGAAGAGAAGAGCTAAAGCAAAGGTCTTGAAATAGAAACCATCCTGGTGTCCTCAGGGACAGGTAGTCCTTTCAATAGATGTGTGAAAAGAGATTATAGGGAATCAGAAGGACAGCAAGGAGATCTGTTAGTTTGTAATTGCAGTCATTCAGAGTAGACATGATGAAGGAAGTGGATCAGATTGATCAACAGAGATTTGGACTTAGGCAAATTGCAAGTCATTTAATATCAGGAAGACTAGAAAGCTAAAATCACAAAGCAATATTCAGGGTTAAATTTGGTAGCATCTAAGAACTTCTGGGGAATTAAAACCTGCAATAACCCTTAAATGCTGTTATATCAAAACTAAATGCATAATTCTCCACCGTGCTTTGTAATTTAAAACAATAGTTAATTAGGTAATGAATATATGTTAATCATAAAATAACTAAAAGAAATATAACAAAAATAATTACAAGTCTACCTCCCAAATACACTCACTATTGATAGAGATAGGTAGATCGGTGGGTAGATAGATAATCTGTAGTTAGAAATACACCTTAACACTTTCAGGTATTTTCTTTGAGTAAAATAGAAATAGACCCTAATACTCTCAGGCATTTCCTGTGAGCCAAACATTTTATAAATGTTTAAAAGTGGAATACTAATATCCACCCCATCAGTACACTTGTCCATATATCCTTCTAACCATCCACATTTCTAATTTAATGTATATGTTAATTAACAACATGACCATTTTTATTGTTAGCATATCCAAAGATGGAACTTTTGAAGAATACAGATGACTTAACACTTCATAACTCTCATTGTTCTCTTTCTTTAACATATGTGGAAATCAGTAAGTGCTTTAAAGGACAGAATAACCTTAATGAAGACACTAAATAACTGAAAAATAGAGACAACTTTAACTGTAGAAGAAGGTTCGAAAAATTTTTCTCATAGCCATTTTTTTCTTGCCACCCTTGACTTGATCTGAGAAATCCATTGTAACATGAAAATTTAAAAAACCCTCCAGACCTTGAGGGAGGAATTTCATCAAATGCTCTGTTCAAGTAATAGCACATACAAATAGAATACATGCATCTGTAGAATATTAAATATCAATGTAATGTATAGTTATTCCAAAGTCATTCATTTTATATAAGATGTTAGGTCTTGATTCTTCTTTCAATATAACTTTGCCTCTACTCCTGATAGAATTTTTTCTTTTCAAACAACAGCTATGTATGTGGATATAACAGCAGCACAGATTTTAGCTTCACATTGCATGCATTACCCAAGCCAGGCTCACAATAAGTTAGAAAGAAACCAATATATATACAATCAATTTTTGGTCTTTTAGTTAAGGATTCATTTTTTGTATTTGTTATGTGTGTATGTGTGATTATCCATTATAAAGAATGAGAGACAAAGCTGAAAGTTTTGGAAAGTCTAATTAAGGCAAAGTAAACACAGCATGAAGAGTCAGAGTTAGCCAAACCTTATTCTCTGCTGTACAGTAAGAGACGCTTACTCACTGGAGAGTTTTGAGGACTGGTTTTAAATCCTAGTTTCATTTTGTGACATTTGACAATTTACTTATAATCAGAAAATGAAAGGTTATTTACCTGTACTATGAAAACATGAAAGAAGTAATTAGCTCAAAACCTTTGAGATATATATATTTATATATATACATTTATAATATATATTTTCATATATAGAGAGATTTATAATATATATTTATATATTATATATAAATTATAAATAGTGTCAATTTACTTATAGTGACACATTAGGGAAATGAAAACATCAGTAAATTCAAACAGAGGCAAGGCACCCTGAAGGAGGTGAAAGGAGTTATGACCTTACGGATGATTAGGAGTCAGCTTGCTCAATACAAGGGTTGGTTGGAGGAGGAGGCATTCTAGGACAGAACGTGGGAATGAAGATACCAGAGTATAATAATGCATCATGATATGCCATTAGTTTAATATTATTATGCAGAGAGCTCAGGGTTCTAGAGAGATTGCACTTGTAAGTAGGCACTTTGCCTAGAATAGTGCCTGGCCCAGAGTGAACACAAAATTAGATATATTAGGTTAATTAGACACTGTTATATATCTACGTCTTATAAATGCCAAAACTGGATGACAGGATGATCTTATTTGTGTTGAAATTTGCTTCTCTTTAGTAATAATCTTTGGCCGGATATTAGAGTCCTAACGTTTAAAAATTAATGGGACAAAATCTTTACACAATGTTTCTATTATTAATATGCTTAGAGTTCTTGGCAAGGTGTCTTAATGTCTATAGATTCTAAGTGATGAGTAACTCTGGCCTTGCATCACTTCTTCTGCTCAGACATGTACCCCTACTCTCTGTGAATTTAAATTACCCTCTGTTGGACTACATAAAACAATTATTCCCAAGTTAAATTAAATCCCTGCAACAAATTTTTATTCAGTTTTCTTATCTTTAGCAAGATTTTTTCTCTCATCTTATTTTTGACAGTAACAAAGGCAAGAGTTTGATGGAGAAACAGGGTCCCTTAACTCTATTTCCACTAAAGCTTGCTTATTTATAGAGATATGTTTCTGGTGCTCTATATTTACTCTGAAGTCAACTTACTATTTGTTTGTTTGTTTTCACTGAAAAAAAATCCAAAGAATTAATGAGCATATAGAAACGATAAAATATAATAAAGTTTGAATAATGTTAGAAGTTCTCATTTCCTAAATTGTTTTTTCCACTACATGCTGGTGAAATTTCTCAGTAATGAAATGAAACACATAATCAATAAGCCAATATTGTTGATTTTTAAAGCCTTTAAAGAAGGAAATAGAAAGAGTGACAGATTGGATACTCCTACCATTTTTAGTGACTTGAAGGCAAGTTACAATTTATTCCACAAATATGAGAGTATCTACGCATGTGTTTGTAAATTTTACAAGGATTTAACATACCAAAAATTGAGATACCTCCACTCAGTCATTCATTCACTAATTTATTCAGCATTTCAGGAGCAGTAAAAATGAGGCAGGACAACTAGACTTTGAAAAAGAAGACATTTTCTATTACATGTTTAGACTTTTTGCATTACATGCTCACACTTTTTACTTTCTTGTAGATATTAAGACAAAGATGATGGAAGAACAAGAAATATGACCTGGCCATTATTTTGCTTCTCAATCACCCACTCTGAAGAAGGATGGAGAGTGGACTAAGAGACCTGGAAATGAGGATAGAGAATGACACGGATAAAGTAAAGATAGCTCAAGAGATTCTCATGTGGTAGAATTTACGTAATTTAGAGCAGAAAAATGATAGAGAAAATTAACAAGGATATCTAGGACTTGAACTCAGATCTGGACCAAGCAAACCTAATAGACATTTACAGAACTTTCCACCCCAAATCCACAGAATATACATTCTTCTCAGCACTACATCACACCTACTCTAAAATTGACCACATAATTGGAAGTAAATCACTCCTCAGCAAATGCAAAAGAATGGAAATCATAACAAACAGTCTCTCAGACCACAGTGCAATCAAATTAGAACTCAGGATTAAGAAACTAACTCAGAACCACACAGCTTCATGGAAACTGAACAACTGGCTCTTGAATGTTGACTGGATAAACAACGAAATGAAAGCAGAAATAAAGATGTTCTTCGAAACTAATCATAGTATAACGAGTAATAAATATCATTTGTTGAACACAAATTATATGTTAGGCACTATTCTGAGTACCTTGCATGCCTAATCATATTTTAATAAAAACTACGTTTTAGGTAGTATTAATATGCTAATTTTTGAGTTGACTAGTCACAGTTCACAATGCTAGCATGTGTCATTGCTGAAATTTGAACCGCATCATTTCATTGTAGAGGTCATACTCTTAAGTAGGTAGCCATTTTAGCCATTTTTCTTACCTGCTGTCTTAGACTGTTTAGACTGCTGTAACAGAATACACAGACTGCGTGGCTTATAAACAATAGAAACATAGTGACACATTATTGGAGCCTGGGAAGTCCAAGATCAAGGTATCAGGATATTTGATACCTGGTGACAGTCAGCTTTCTAGTATTTTTGGTGTGTTCTGACTTGGTGGAAAGGACAAGGGAGTTCACTGGGACTTCTTTTATAAGAGCTAATTCTTAGGTCATTAGGATAATGACCTCATCATTTCTCAAAGGCCCTGCCTCCATATGATATTACTCGGGGATTAAGTTTCAACATATAAATGGTGGAGAGAAACAAATAAATGTTCAGTCTGTAAGCACTTGCTTTATTCTTTGTGACACCAGGACATAAATGGAAACAACTCCAGAACAGAACTGAAACTTTTGGTTTGTATCCTGAAATCACCATTTTTAAATCCTATACACTTGGTTACTTGTGTTTTCAATACAAATCTTTGCTTCTAGAATAGCTCTATGGTAGCTGGAAACTCTTGCATCTAGAATGTGGATATTTTAACATACTATTCTGCCAATAACAACACATCCATATGTTGTTAGGCAGATTACTTAATTTTTCTAACAATATGTTATTGTTTGTAAAATAGGCATACACATCTGTCCCATTGCTGTGATAACACTTTTAGATAAGGAAGTAAAAGTAATTAACATAACACCTGACACATCTCTAACCAATAAAACGTTAGATTAATCCACATTTCCTCTAAATAATAAGAAAAGATAATCAATATCTATTGATCCATAAATTGAGGATCCAATAAACCATGGTTTCTTAACCTGAGACTAATGTTCTTTCTAGCAAGTAATCGAGACAAAATCACAGAGCATATGGTTATAATCAAGGTGTTCCCACTACTACACAGATCTGTGCTCTATAAGTAATGGAAACACAGTTTAGAAAGAAAGAGAAGCTATGGGCAGATTTGCATAACTTAAAGTTCAGTGTATTAGCCAGTATTCAAGCCAGAGTTATTGGCCAAAGACTTATTTTTCTGGGACCAAGAAGCTGCAAACTACAGCAGGGGTCATTTGGATGTCAAGCAAGACAGAACACGTGGGAAACATTTGTGATAAAGCTCAATATGGATTAATGTTCTTGAATGCTGTGGAAGGAAGTGATCATAAGGATGAAATCTACAAAGAAATAATTTACTTAGTTAATGAAAGGGTTATACAATGATCAAGTTATTATAATCCCTGTACCTCAATACTACACACACACACACACACACACACACACACACACACCCCACATGTGTGTGCACACATGAACGTCTATTTATTTAGGATTAGGGAGGCAACCACCTAGCAAACAGATTCTCAGAATGCTCAGTAGAAAAAGCAATTGCTTGATAAGTTCAAATTTCAACGTGTTTACTAGTTATACATTTCAAGTAATCTCTCCTGTTAAATTTTAGTTTTGTTTTATAACTCTATGGAAATTTAGGTGAAATCTATGAAAAAAACCTATTAAAGTGTGAAACAATGCACCATAGAATACTTTTTCCCAATGAAACTTTCCCTTCTAAATCACTAGATGTCCATTTTGTATATCTAGCAGAAATTTTGTAGCAGATGAATATGGTTAGAAGCCCTAATATGTGGCAGAGTTTAAAAAAAAAAGTCTTCTCAGAGAGTAAAGAGATGGAGGTGAAAGGGAGTTAATTTGTGACTAAGTAAGACTAAGCCATAAAGATACATAGATACAATTTACTAGTAGCTCCTGGGAGGAAGTTACCGTCAGTGAGAAGCCATATGTTAGTGGGTCAGGAAACAGGGATCAAGCATTCACTTCTGGACTAGGTAAATGGGCTAAAAATATGACATAATTGAAAGATGATATCACGGTATGCATTAGGCAAAGTGTGTACCATGGTTATACCTGTTCAGTCCTGAGAAAGCCACAACAGTCGTAATTGCCAGAGAAGAAGGCACCAGTGAAAATGGTTTCTCATTGGCTAGAGAATTACCCCTCTATATTTAGGGAAGTGCTCTTTGATGTCGACCACAAACTAGGTTAGATCTTTGTGTTATGCCGCACAAACCTCTGGAGCTTTACTTCAGAGCTCCCAACAACCTACTTATTAAATCAGTTACCACTCTATCCATTGATTAATTTAACATATATTTATGGAATGCCTTCTCTATGTCAGGTACAATGCTAAGCCAGTTGCCCTACTAAAACTCAACCTCATGAAGTTTTGGGGATTTTTTAAAATTTTAATTTAATTAATTAATTGATTTTGAGACAGGGTCTCATTCTGTTGCTCAGGCTGGAGTGCAGTGGTGCAATATTGGCTCAGTGCAATCTCTACCTCCCAAGGCTCAAGTGATTCTCGTGGTGCCTCAAACTCCCAAGTGTCTGGAACTATAAGCACGTGCCACCAGAGAAAGGGTTTTGCCATGCTGCCCTGGCTGGTGTCAAACTTCTGAGCTCCAGTGATCTGCCCACCTTGGCCTCCCGAAGTGTTGGGATTACAGGTGCGGGTCACCGTGCCAGGCCAAAGTTTTTGGATATAAGGGAAACTTTAGTCCATGAGTTCCCTAAGGCCAGAGACTATTCCTTTTTCATGTATAAGCCAAGACCATGATCTAATACATGGCAAATAATCTTTATAGTATCATAGAATTTAACTAAATGATCCCTCAGGACTGCTCAAGTTCTACTATTCCAAAATAATCAGAATAATGACAACAATAATGATGTCAATTTGATAATAATAACTAACACTTATTCATGTTCACTAAATGCCAGACTCTGCTAATTACTTTACATAAATTAAGTCACACTATACTCAGACAAGCGTATAATCAGTCATTAATAGCTCACATTTTATGTTTAAGGAAAGTGAGTCCTAGGTTAGTGAATGTGGACAAAATCTTGAGAACAAAAAACTGTAGAACCAGGAATTACATCCAGGATGACTGATTCAAAAACCACCATGTGATAGTATCTTCTTTCTGAAGAAATATTTGCCAGTGATAGATCAATATTGCTATGGGTAACAGCAGCACTAAAGTACAAATACACTTGTTCCAAATACAAATTTTAAAGACAGAAGAAATATCTGTTAAATACAATTTGGGATTTTTCTTCTACCCATCCCACTCAATGCAGTTAAAAATTCAGGTAACTTTTTACAGCCTCCCTTGCCATTTAACTTACTTCTCCATTACTTTGGCACAAGCATCACCATGGCAACCCTTTTCTTCCAATTGGGTTTACACTAATGTTTTTCCATGTTAACTACTGACCTTGAGAATACGCTCTAACTCTGGCTCTACTGTAAGTTAGGATAACACAGTTGTAAATGGCGAAAATATACAACCAAAGAAGGCTTTGAGCAGAGTCCCTGAGCTAGAATCATTCTCAGAGAAACAACGGTAGTAGTGGTATGAATAGTAATAACAACAGCTACTCTTTACTAAATTTATATGATATACCAGGACATCTAGGAAGTCTTCTATGTATGATATTTAATTCCTCCAAATAGTCCTGTAAGATAGATATTACAGCTAGGGAAACTGAGACACAGTGAGGTTAAGTAATTTTCTCGAGTTCAAATACTTAGTATCTGATAAATCATGTCTGATCAAATTTGTCAGACTTTATAGACCACTCTTTTTAAAAAAAGTCTCAATGGCCTTTGCAGTGTGATTTTTAGGGACACCGACATCTACCTTTAGCTGGTTAATCTCTGGCAAGCAATTTCCATTGCAATTGATTTAAATTGACTTTTCTAGAAGTAGAGTCTAAGACTAGGATTCTTGTGAAAGTTATTTATTGAAGGAATGCTCCCAGGAAAAGGTACCAATGGGATGTTCCAAGTTCATTTCTTCCTCCTTTTTCTCCTCTCCCTTTGTCTCTCTCTCTCTCACACACACACAAACGTACACAAACACACACTCACACACAAACATCATCATCATCATCATCATCTATACACAAGACTTTGCCTCACATTAAAATTCTAGGAGAGAAAAATATCTGAATCACTCAATTTAAATCAGTTATCTAATTCTGGTTCCATAAAATCTAGCCAAGAAGACAGGATCATATAGTAAATACACTGACATGGATATAATACTTCAGATAAGGGTCAATTTTCAATAAAGAGGAGTAAACATACATCCCCTCAAAACTATTCATCACATTTAGCCTCAAATAAATATCTATAATACACAGCTGATTATAGCCACTGGCACAATAGAGCTATAAACTTGTTCATAGCTTTAATACAGGTTGTATTATTTAACCAACAGAGTACCCCTGGAGGTAGATATTTTCTTCAATTTGCAAATGACTAAACAGCTCAGAGAACTAAATAATGTGTCTGGGGTCACTGACTGGCAGCCACAGAATCGAATTTTCTGTTTACCACACAATGCATCTTTACATCCCAGCTGCCTTAACAGATCCACTATTTCCAGGGGAACTGTTGTAGGAGTGTGAGACTGTGTGTTCCTTTTATGATTCTCTCCATCCTTCCTCCTTCATTAAAACAGGGTCAAGAAGACTAGCTCAGGTCTCAGCAGGCTCCTTTTAAGGAACAGCACCAGGTTCCCTGGAAACCATTCATCTTCCCTCCCTTACCAGAAGACCATCCACAGCCTGCCACTCTCACTGCTAGACTGTTTAGATAAATATCTCACAGATAATCTTTTTTCTCCCCTTCTTTTCTACTTGAAACTCCCCCCATCCTTCTTTCCTCTGCAGTTTCCAAGGACTTAATCTGAGATAAGGGCAAGAATTTTCAAACTAGAAAGAATTTCTGCGGATTCATTTGAAGTATAAACAACTCTCAGAAATTCAGTTTCACCACCACATAAGGAATGCCTGTGATGAGCCAAGTACCAGAGGAAGATTTGGAGATGAAATAGAAATAAGGTGGCTTCATGTTGAGAAACATTAAGTGCTTATTTTTAAAAATCAAACTTTGTGAATAAGAACAATATGGTTTATATTTTTAAATACCTAGTAGTTACTGAGGGTATACTATGTTGCTCGTACAGTATTTTCTGCTTTATAAATGTTTTCTTCTTCAATCTATTTAAGGAGTCTTAGGATTACATTATCATCACCAGTTTACTTGAAATATTGAAACTCATGAAAATAACAGCAATCCCATGTGAAATTCAAATATGTATTTTGTTTATTCTTTTTAATACAGGGTAGTTTCCCTTTATCTGTGATTTATTTTCACAGTTTTATTTACTCAAGGTCAACCATGATCCAAAAATGTTACATAAAATATTTTGAGAGTGAGAAATATCATATTCATTTAACTTTTATCACAGAATATTGTTACAACTGTTCTATTTTATTAGTTATCGTTTTTAGTCTCTTAGTGTGCATAATCTGTATACTAAACTTTATTATACATTTGTATATATAGTAAATACATTGTATATTGGATGCAGTACTATCTACAGTTTCAAACATCCACTGGGGATCTTGAAATGTATCCCCACAGATAAGGGGGGGCTATAGTACCCTCTTTTATCTATTCTACCATTCAGTGAAATGTAATAAAATATAAAACATAAGGGTATAATAAAGCACACTAAACTGCCACACAAGATAAAGAGTTATATAAAATATCACATCTGAATGTGAAATTATGGATTCTTTCTTATACTCTAATCCTCATAATGTGATTGTCAGAGGTTAGTATTCTCAGGCAAGATTTCATTGGTAGTAGTCACAGGTCACATGCTTTCATCTATTTGGAGTAGGCTATAATTTCGTACTATGGAGAGTGGGAAACAGGTGTTCAGAATCAAATTGGAAATTATTTGTGGGGGGATGTGTAGATAATGAAGTTGCCTGAAACCAGTTGGATAGATATGGATGATTAGGGTCATTATACTCATAGGGAATGGCAAATGAGGAAGGGGAATAAAGAAAAGCAGGCAGGCAGCTCAAGACATCACAGAAGGTGATACAGAAGACCATGCCTAAACTCTGAGTTCTATTCACTCTGCATCTTGCTTCCTATGAGGCTTTATCTAAATTATTTACCACTTACAGCTTCAGTTCTCTCAGCTGTAATCTTTTTATGAGTGATCACATGTAAACGCAATGCCTAACTTTAGATAAGTGTTCAAAACATTATCTGAAGTTCATAGAATAAGTCTGCAACTTGAGCTCATAACTTGTTTCTGTTTCACTTAGATTTGAGTCCTGCCTGCCTCCATCTGTTGAAAGACATCCTTGGTCTCTTGTAGGTGCCAGCAGCCCTGGAGAATGGAGAGACAGGGAGTCCAATCTCTAGGTGTAGGAAGTAAGATGTATATATCTCATATTGTGCATTAATTTCCATTTTAATCCCACTAAAATATGGACAGAGATAAATTAATCCACTCACTTGGGAAATTGGATCATTTGCCTTGACTTCCTCTTTTCAATAGCACTGTTGTCCTGATGCCAGATATCTTTACCTCCCGAGGATAGGAATCCTCATTTTTTTGCAAGGAATTTAAAGGGATGAAAGTTGTTACAGAGCTATAAAACGTGCTGCAGAGTAAGTTGGATCTCATCCAAACAGTCACAGATGGACATTGATGGATTTGGCAATTATATCATCCCAGCATCTAATATGTAAAAGGAACATATTTCTGTCTCTCTTAAAGACTTCATGGGATGCTGACCATGGCTCTGTCTCGCCTCTCTCCCTGAAGCAGTAAATTTCAATGGAAATAATAGCTGAGCTTCTTTGAGTAGGCTTTCTGATAGGACTATATCAAAGGGCAGCAGTAAACTGTGTATTATAAATTTCACATTGATTGCCTCATCTTCCCACACATTCTCCAGAGGTGGCCGATGAAGAATCTCTAGTGTGATGATGGAGCTGTGGTTGTCTTCTTAAGGAAACCACATTGCCTAAGGTTAGGATCCTCAATGATGTCTACTTTTGTTCTTCTGGGTAACCTGCATACTAATGGAAAATGTGGAGTGAAAAACGGATAATTAAATAAGATTTTAAGGGATCTTTAGAGAAGAAATCTAATATTGAGATTCCTTATTAGAGGTAAAGGAGATATTTTCACTATTTTGTCAAGTATTAAAGGAGCCTGAACTTTGGCTCAGATCATAAATACAGTTGTTAAAATGTTAAATGCCTGTTCCTTTGGCTGGAATTGTGTCACCTCACCAAGGACACACTGGTTATCTCTTGCTGAATCAGCTCTGACAAGCAGTGATGAATGTCTTTGATTAATAAAACATTGGGAATTAAATTAAATATTACTGAATACATGTAGTGTCTTTGGTAGACAAGATCTTTCTATATATGCAGTCTGTTAATGGGTGGAAAATAGTAACAGCTAATAATAAAAGTTAAATTTGACTGGGCACCTTTCATGTGACAGGCAGTGTTCTGAGAGCTTTACAAGTAGTGTCTTTTTAATTTTTATAACAAGCCTGTAAGATATTTTCTGTTTTTATTTTTCCTTTGCAGATGAGAAAAATGTAGCACTTTGCCCTGGAATTTGCAAGATCTGGCTCAAGACATTGTTGTCTTATTGACTATAATATGCTTTAAAAATATTATAATAATGAGATGCTCGGTAGTGTAGTAGGCTGAATAATGGCCACTCAAATATCAGCCCCTAGTCCTTAGAACCTGAAAAATGTTTTAAGATGAGGAGAGATTGTCCATGAATATCTAGAAAGGCCCTAAATCCATTGACCATTGACCTTGTCAGAGGGAGGAAGATTATACACATCGAAGCAGAGAAGGTGATATGAAGACAGAGGCAGAGATTGGATTCATGTGGCCAAAAACAAGGAAATATTATCAGGTACCAGAAGCTAGAAAAGGCAAGGAATGGATTTTCTTCCTAGAGTCTCCAGAGGGAGGATGCCCTGACTAAACCTGATACTTTAATTTCATGCCAGTGAAGTAGCTATTGACCTTCTGGGCTCTGGAAATGTGAAATAATACATTTCTGTTGCTTTAATCTACAAAGTTTGCAGAAATTTGCTAAGGCAGCCATAGAAAACTCATACAGATTGTGAGAGTAAGTTCTACTTGAAAGACATCCTTCGTGTCTTGTAGGTGTCAGCAGCCCTGGAGAATGGAAGAGACAAGGAGCCCAATCTCTAGGAGTAGGAAGTAAGAGACATGTATCTCATATGGTGCATTAATACATTTTTGAAAAATTTATCACAAATTTTATTGTATTCATAGAAGGGGGACTATATTTAGACTAAAGTCACTTAGTGATAACTCCAAGGAGTAGAAACCATGTTTTCTGACTCCTAGTGTGACATTTTTGGCTCATAGGAAGCATCTCGTATATTTAAACCAGAATGTCATCTACAGTACTCACATCAAAGACTCCTCTTCCTCTAGGGAACTCTTTCGGATTTAAAGTAGCCTTAAACTTGGATAGCAGTGCCTCTTTCTTGCTACATCTCAGTTGAAATCCTGACAGATTACCTTGTTTCAAGATCTATGCTGCTTTTGAAAGAAAATGGAATTTCAATCAACTAGAATGCAGTGTTTTCATGTTGAAAGATGTATAACATTACTTATCTTCTATGACTTTTGTATTAAAAGGTATAATATATGTAAAGGGTCATCTCTGAGTAAGACTTGCTTTTCTTTTTAATTTTATTCACTTCCTCATCATATTATCAACCATCTTTAGAGAGATAAAACAACTACATTTTCTGAAGGATTTTAATTTCTCATTTATACCACTGTTTGAATTTAAGTGCATCAGAGGCCAAACACAGTGGCTCTTGCCAATAATCCCAGCACTTTGGGAGTCCAAGGCAGGGAGATCATGAGGTCAGAGCTCGAGACCAGCTTGGCCAATATGCTGAAACCCTGTCTCTACTAAAAATACAAAAATAAGATGGGCATGGTGGTGTATGCTTATAGTTGCAGCTACTCGGGAGGCTGAGGGAGAAGAATCGCTTGAACTTGGGAGACAGAGGTTACAGTGAGCCGAGATCATGCTACTGCACTCCAGTCTGGGTGACAGAGCAAAACTCCATCTCAAAAAAATAAAAAATAAGCATCAGAGATCCATGGAAAGGTAGCATGTTGCACACAACACACACACACACACACACACACACACGATTTAAAATGGAAAATTCTTTTTTGAATCATGGGATATGAAGTTTGCAGGACAACATCAGACATGGCCTTATACTCCTTGATCCTTTTCTCCTCTCTAGACTAGAGATGATTGTTCTTGCCTTACCACCTCCAGGAAGGCTTGGGGGTGGGGGTGCCACAAATTACAAGGGATCTGGCACTTTTTTAAACTGGATAATTCTATGTACATATAAAAGATTAGAATTAAGACGACTTAATCCATAGTTTTAAGGGTACACTTTGTTTGTGCTAATCCTCCATGTATTAAAGGAGGAAGCATGAAATCTTTAAGCCATTTAAGAAGTATTTGTGGGTACTATGTTGCTGCTGTAAAATAGAATCTTTCAGATCTTAGAGATAAATTCACATTTTATATCATCACTTTCTCGCCTCTGATTTTATTTATTTATTTATTTAAATACTTTGATCTCTTCTTCATGACCTTATTCAATCGTGGCATCTTTGGGGAAAAACTTCCACAATCCTTCAAGGTAGAGTAAGTCTCTTTTTGACCCATGCCCCACGCTTATTTCATGTCCCTGTGACAGCACTTATAACTACCCTGTAATAGATCTTTCCAAGTCAGTCTCTTCTGCTAATTCCCTGAAATGCACAGGTAATTCAAGCCAATCTGCACCATCCTACTCCTAACCATCCAGTTAGAATGCTAATGTATGCATAATATACCCTCTTCAATGGTGATACCCACAGATAACTGTAAAAGTCAAATTCTAACGTCTTCTTTCAATTTATCTGCTCAGCCAAATAGCATTCAGAGCTAATTCTTGACTCCAAATTAACTTCTTTTAATATCCCTTTCCCTGGTTTCATTTCACTTGGGCCACTTCCACCACTTTGACCTGGTCCTTCTCCTTAAGAATAATTTGAATTCTACTCCCAAGCAAGTGGTCTTCTAGTTAAAAAATAAATTTTAGAGGGGCCCTTTATGGGAAATTCACACATTGGCCCAACTATAAAACTAGGACGATCATAAAACATGATATCCTCATGGTTAGGGATATATATCCCTATACTTCTTTATCCCTTTGACCAGTAATTTTGACATGATTTATATATTATCACTAAACACATGATGAGAATAAATCTTAGGAAGAGAAAATTAAAATGCTCTAATGATATTAAGATCTCACTGCGCTATAAAATCATGCAGCCACTTTATTTTAATTCAGATATAATGAACATCAACTATATGCTAGGCATTGAAGATTCAGTTATAACACAGATATTCTGGAGATACATATAACACAGTCCTGAAGACGAGTCCAGGAGTAAGTAGGTTGTTATAACTCACAGTGAAAAGGGTTTTGGTGGAGAAAGTCCCCTATGACAAGGAAATAAAAGAAGATAGCTTACTCCAGACTAAAAGAAGTATAAGCATAGATTCTAAAACGCAGTGACGTCTGGCACAGTGGTTCATGCCTATAATCCAAGCACTTCAGGAGATGGAAGTGGGAGGGTCTCTTGAGCCCGGGAGTTCAAGACCAGCCTGGGAAACATGGGAAGAACCCATCTTTACAAATTAAAATAAATAACAATTAGCAGTGCATGGTGGTGCACACCTGCAGTCCTAGCTACTTGGGAGACTGGTGAAAGGTCTCTGGAGCCCAGGAGTTCAAGGATGCTGTGAGCCATAATTGCACCACTGCTCTCCAACCCCAAGTGACAGAGTGAGACCCTTTCTCAAAAAATTAAAGTTAAAAAATTTTTTAAATAAAAGGAAATGACTCATGAAGGAAGAGGGATTAGTCAGGTAAAGAAGGAGGGAGAAAGCAATCCTCAATTCTCCTTCTCTCATTTCTCTTTACTTTCCAAAGTCCTTAAATGCATATTGAACATCTTGTGGTGTTTTAAGCTATTTCCTTCTAAGATCCTCATTTCCCTCCACTTTCTTCTAGACTATTTATCTTTATTTTGTAAAATCCACTCTGTAATTAGTCAGATATAATAAGTAATACAGCAACTATATCTCAGTATTCTGGTTATAAAATCAAACTGATTTTATAGCAGGCCTATCACAAAAACTATACGGGTAATTGTTGAAAGCTCTTTAAAGTATGATCTTTGGGTTTAAGCAACACCCCAAGCACACAAGTTGGTTTTATTCAAAAGACACAACTGGGTGGTTCCTGTAATAATTGGGATCATAATTTTCAGTGACTACCAAAGGTCTGTTCCTTGGTATTTAAATCCAAGTTTTAAAGAATTTGTGACATTATATTTCACGCTCTCCTCTTATGACTGGAGGTAGAGTGTTTCAAGAGGCTTATTAAAGGTTTCAAAATACAAGTCATGTTAGCACTGAGTAACAAAGCTATTTAAAATAACTAAGGGTTGTCACCCACAAAGATTGAAACAGGTCGAAAGGTCCAGAATAACTACTGAGTTCATTTATATGCAAATACTTTCTCAGAAATGTGAGTCTTCAGCTCTGATATTTAGCAAGGCCAGCTGGAGGAGATTTTAGTGCAAGGGGTATTACCCACTGCAATCTATCTAAAAGGATATTGCATCAACTTCAAACTAAGGGTTACATAAACAATTGTAGAAGAAAACTCTTACAATTTTCTGTAGGGTTTTTCAGCGTATGGAGTCTTAGGTTCCCTCTCCCCTGTTGAATTTGATTGAGTCCTTTTCCATCACACAGATACTAATTTCTACAGGGCAATCATTCTCCACCTTTTCCTAAGCACTTTCTTCTCCACTCTGACTTCTTTGTTGCTCTCAGAAGCTAGGCTAGAGAATAGCAGCAGCATTTCCTTCTGTCTAGACCCCAAGGCAAGGCTGATCAGTCAACCTCTGCTTCCATTCCTCTAACACCTCTTGGCCACTAAAAGTGTTCAGGGTAGGAGACAATAATGAAAATGACAGTAGTCATGACTGCCTTATTTATGGTGTCTTAGGAGTGGCCTTTGGCTCAACTTTCCCAGATGGACTTGTTAGTACTATTTCTATTTCCTAGATCAGGAAACCAAACATCTGAACAAAAGACACATAATTTGTTATTGGCTTAGCTTGGATTCCAAATCAATTTTGTCTGACTGCAAATACCACACTCTCATATACAGGCAGAAGTTGTTCTCTGAACTTCAGATTATATAGCCATATCATTAAAATCAAAATTCTAACTTCTGTTGTTGTTACGATAAATAAACTGATTAACATGGCAAAGAAAATGAAACATATTAAGTGCTCAATAAATAACATTTTTTTCTTGTTAACTTTTTTTTCTACTAGGATTCTGGGTAACAAGTAATATATATTTGATTATCTGGTACAGTGACAGATACATGATGAGCGCTTAAGAAACATTTCCTGAAAAAATAAATAAATGAAAAAAATGAATAAATAATAAATCAAAAAATAGATGAATGATGGTTTGAAGTTCCCTAGTAGTCTTTTTATTTTCCTTTGAGGTTTTCTAGACTTGGAATTCCTTCAGTTTTTCTTAAAGTAGATGAGAAATTTGGAGGAAAGGGGCTGCTAGATATCCTACTATGTGAGTAAGGCATTGTAAAAACACATTAATTTTTCTATTATTTATCTTTTCTCATGTTCACAATTGATGCTGTCTTCCTGACTTCCTCTAGTTATAATGTATACACCTAAAAGTGGTAGAGAGGTTTATTTCCAGGGAGTCATCCTTACTCCCTCGAATTACAACATATACACCTAAAATTGATAGAGAGGTTTATTTCCATCATTATACATATAACTGTATTATTATGGTAACATAAAAATTATCTACCACAAATTCGTCATCAGGTATATTTTGAGTCACTACCCATGTACCAGATGTCTCTTACAAACAAAAAGGATGGTCAGGTGCAGTGGCTCATGCCTGTAATCCTAGCACTTAGCGAGGCCAAGGGAGGCAGATCACTTGAGGTCAGGAGTTTGAGACCAGCCTGGCCAACACGGTGAAATCCTGTCTCTACTAAAAATACAAAAATTAGCTGGGCATGGTGGCTCGTGCCTGTAATCCCAGCTACCTGGGAGGCTGAATCAGGAGAATCCCTTGAACCCCGGAAGTGGAGGTTGCAGTGAGCTGAAATCAGGATATTGCACTCCAGCCTGGGAGACAAGAGTGAAACACCATCTCAAAAACAAAAAAAGGTAATAATAATAAATACATAAATAGTATGTAAATACTAAGTTGAAATTGAATTTTTAAAATAATACATTTCCCAGCACTTTTGTCATTGTAAAATTAAAGGGAATTAAAAATCTCTGTATAACAACAGATGAAGAATGACTATATCACTAATTACTATATATTGATAAAGAGAATGATTGAAATTCTATATATATGTATATAAATGCACTGCAAATCATATTGATAAATGGGGGAAAAGGAAAGTCACAAAATAATACACAAAGCACAACTCCATTAATGTAAAAAAAAAAAAGCAAATCCAGACACAGGCAGCTATAATTTTCTTACATTTTCCTATGTAAATATACATACATAATTACTGTTGAAGGTGGCTACCCCTAGAGAGTAGAAGACTTTGAGGGTTTAGGTGAGACTTTCATATCTTTTGCTGCATATTACGCAGTTTGTGATGAAACAAACAAAACAGGGTTAGCCCTTACTTCAACATTTTACATTTTATGGGCATGATATGGTAAAATTTTATAGGGATGATATGGGCATAAAGTCTTATCACAAGTGTATATTCTCTGTGGAAAAATCCCTGTGTTCATATTTATAACATACTCTTCTTATTTATAACATTTGTACTTAGGAATTAAAACAACTATCATAACAAGTGAATTAATTTGGTGCATTTCTTGAATAGCAAATGTTGGTCTTAACCTTGCTAATGAAAATATAAAAAATAATCAATAACCCTTTCCTTCATATTACACGTGTGGAAACTTAGGCCAAGATAAGGAAGGCTACCAGGCAAAATCACATAGCAAACTCCCAGTAGAGTCAAGGAATATACAAGTTGAAAGCCACATTTGGATTGATTATTTGGGACTTATTTTTATTCTGAAATCAAAGAGAGTAAATAGAGTTCGATGTAAATAGAATTTGAAGGATTTAGTTATCTTAGTGGTGGCAGCGTGTGTTTATTCTACAATACAAAGTAGGCAGAGGTGATACTTAACAATTAGAAAACACTGAGGTACAGTCATGCATTGCTTTCACCATAAGGCTGCTGAATACCACTCCGCCCCATTTCCTTTGATCTCAGCCTTGCAATTTGAAAGCCAGAGGATTGATAAATGGCCATGAAATACAGACAAAGATTCTTTTTGTTTGTCCCACAGAATAGGAAGATGGTCAAATTGATCAGTCATCAAGCTATAATGATCTGAAATAAATCCCAGCCTCTTTGATGTGGTTTAGGAATTGAATGATTATGTCTGTTTGTAAATGAGCTTCCTTAATTGCTAACTGGTAATTTGGCATCCTGACATGAGTGTATGTGAACCGTGATCCCTCACCCTGCACAACAGAAAAAAAGATTGATCTGAGAGGAATGAATGGAGAGCTATGTCTCCAAATTATAAATAATCGAAGCAGAGAGCAGGTGATGAGAAAAAGACACAAGTTACTCCACCTGCCTTCAAAGAAATGACACTGATTCATCTGAATGAGGCTGCAGCCAGGATCTCTTACAGGTACATATTTGTTTATAGAAAACACCAAGCAGATACTAGAGTCAGTGGGATTTTCCATTTACAAGAAGAACAAAACCTGAGAAGACTTAACCATCCTGATCTTGGAGAAGCTTAATATATACATACGTGTGTGTGTGTGTGTGTGTGTGTGTGTGTGTGTGTGTATAAAGCTACTTGAGCTAGTAATTGAAAGGTATCTGAATAGATCAAGAAATATAAGAAAACGTTAAAAATGCACCTACTGAAATAATACAGATGCTGGAGCTAGCAAATATTGCTCGGTGACCTACCATTTTTATTTACTTACTGAGCTAAATGAGCAAATTTGCTAACTTTCTGAAATCTATTCCCTTCCTCTCATTCAAAAAGAGGACAATGGGATCACAATTGTCTTTTTGTGATGACTAAAAGAGGCTATGAAAGTGGTATTGTCCAGTAAAATGTACAGAACATCCGGCAGTAACTATCTTTACTTTCTCTTGTTTAACTTGGAATTCAACAAAGGCAGTGGTGCCAACATTTTACCAGACCTTAGAAGACAATTGGTTATTCCCATTTAATCACAAACACTTTTCTGAGTAATTTCTCCTTCTTCAAAATACAATAAACCTCATTCATCACTCATACAGTTTCCTGTATTTTATTTATTTAAAACCTCACTGATCATGATTATTTTAGAGTTTTTGCAGATTTTTACATACTAACTCTCAGGTCCTTACCTCTACTCCCATTCACTTCTCACTATTGATTGAACATTTTTCAAATTTGGATATCTTATGGATAATTCATGTACAAACTGATAATACATTTCTCAACTCACTACTAAAATTTTCTTTCAGAACATCTCTTATTTGATTACTTCATTTTTTTCTAATTTGAACAGCTAAAAAAAAATGTATTCGAATTCATTGTGTGCCAAGAACTGGTGAAGGCACAAAACTGGTACCTTTACCACTTTCGTGAAGCTTACTACCTAGAGGAAAGTATAAATACAGTCTCTGATTTGTCTTGTAACTCTTAGTATTTATTTGGAATTAAGAAGAAGAGCCCCAGGTGGGTATTGTCTAACATTAATGTGTATGCTTTCTCAAACCGTATAATTTCATGCCTTCATATCTTTGCTCACACTATCTTCCTGTTGGATAAAACATCTCATCCTGCTCTACCAGATAAACTACAACCCATCCTCTAAGGGTTGTCTTAAATGCTTCTTTAACTTTTTAGTTCTTCCTCAAGGAAAAACAGATTGTTTCCTTCTCTGTGCTTGCATGGCACCCCATGCCCACTTTATTTTTGCTTGTTTATTTGTTTTTGAAATGGTGTTTCATTCTTGTTGCTCAGGCTGGAGTGCAATAATGTGATCTCAGCTCACTGCAACCTCTGACTCCGTGTTCTGGCAATTCTCCTGCCTCAGTCTCCCAAGTAGCTGGGATTACAGGCATGTGCTACCATGCTTGGCTAATTTTATACTTTTTTTTAGTAGAGATGGAGTTTCACCATGTTGGCCAGGTTGTTCTTGAACTCCTGACCTCAGGTGATCCACCCACCTTGGCCTCCCAAAGTGCTGCGAGTACAGGCATGAGCCACTGTGCCCAGCCCGCATTCTTATTTTAGTACTTATTATCTGTCCTTACAGTTATCTTTAAAGTGTCTGTCTCTCTTCTTAAGGGCACTGTAAAACTTTGCATTTTGAATGTCCAGTGTCTTGCACAATTCCAGAAACAGAAGTAATGAGCGGCTGGCTGTTTGTGAATCTCTACTAAATCACTGAGATAAAACTGGATGTCTTGAGATCAAGTTCAAAGTATACAACTTCTTCAAGATTTAGGCAATAGCCACTTCCTTAATAGATTATTTTTCTAAAACTCTTTACATGCTTCATTCCTGGGATTTAGTTTCTTTCTTTAAATGATTCACATTGCTTTCAATTGTTGTGTGGTTGCATTATTATCATAACTGTATATAAATTATCATTTGCCTAATTTTATCCCTTCAGAATATTCCACTTTTGAAAGAAGGAGCCATATCTTAATCTTTACATTTTTTCAAATGCCAAAATTGAAAAGTGAATGCAAGGGACATGCAATAAAAAGTTTTAAAAAATGCATTAAACTGCAGTTTCAGAATTTAATGATTTATATTATGGTCGTTTAAGAATCTGCTTAAGTTGTTAAAATGAGTCTGATTTTGCTACCTTTAAAAAAAAGAACATTTTACTTTGTTCCATAATCATTATTTCCATTCCAATAGCAGTTGCTAGTTCACAAACCACTTTTACATGCATTATGTTATCTGATCCAGATAATAGTATTTTATAAATATGGAGAAGGTATGAAATAAAGGAAAGAGTGCTGATTTAGAACCAAAGAGAACTAATTGTTCAACTCTGTCTCCAGGACTTCAAGAAGCCATTTAAATTACCTCATGAAGTTTAACATGAAAAATAAAGATGTTGAGACCTGCTTTGATCGAGAACATTTTATCTGTTATTACCTTATTTTGGAAGGTAAGCCAAAAAAATGCCATATTTCAGCCTAGTTAAAACTTCAACTACTTAGAAAAAATTTGAAAAGTAATAATTAGTTACTACTGACCACAAAAATGTTTAAGTCCCTAGAGTTAAACAACACCATTATTCTGAGCAGCATTGAGTTTTAACAAATACACATTAGAATTCTGCTTCTATTATGCATTTTTTAGTAGATCCTAAGTACATAAAATAACACCATCATTTGTCAAGGTAACAATCTTCGAAGAAATTGAGTAATGAAGAGTAGGGCCATTCTTCTATTAAGAATTGGAGTCCACATTATATTAAGACCCAGTTCTAGGTCTTGGAAGGAACTATTACTTCTGATAATACTTTGAGATGTAGCTTGACCTTTCTCTCTTCCCTTCAGCTGAAAATGGAAGCTGGTACTCTATCTAGTACTCACTTCACCTGCAAAACTGAATTTTCTAAGAATATAGGTGTACCATGTGTAAAGACAAAGAATAAGTAACTAGGTGTCCTAGGTGGTAATGTCTGCTCTAGTTTCTATGTCGAAATCACCACAAACAAATGCCCCTTCTATTTCAAATTCAGAGTCTAGTGTGAACAATATGCAATTAGAGAAAATATATAATTTGATTGGCTTTTGTGGGTAGCCAGTGAGTCATTATAATGCCTATTTTTCCAGTACCCTATACCTGAGAAATCTGTAGTTCAAGAAGTTAAGTAGAAAAGTAGGCAGGCAGGTAGATGAGATAGATAGATAGACAGACAGACAGACAGATAGATAGATAGATAGACAGATAGAGATAAAGAAAAGGCTGGAGATATTAAAATGATGATTGCCAGAGGCTGGGAAGGGTAGTGGGAGTATAGGTAGGGCAGAGAGTGAGGAGGGTTAATTGGTACAAAAATCTGGTTAGACAGAATGAAAAGATCAAGTATTTGATAGTACAACAGTGTGACTACAGTGAACAATAATTTACTGTACATTTTTAAATGACTCAAAGAGTATAACTGGATTGTTTGTAAGACAAAGAGAGGTTAAAAGTTTGGTGCGCTGGATACTCCATTAACTGCGATGTGATTATTATGCTTATGTGCTTGTATCAAAATATCTTATATAACCTATAAATGTATATACCTACTATGTGCCCACAAAAATTTTTTAAAATAAAAGGCTGGAAGTATTTAACTTCCTATCTGATGACTTCAAAGTTACTCATTGCCATGGTTTCAGTGCTCCCACCAAAACTCATGCTGGGACATTAATTCTCAGTGTGAATATGTTGGGCTGTGAAACTGCTAAGAGGTGAGGCCTAATGGTCGACACGGGGCCATGGGGCCTCCACCCTTGTGAACAGAGTCCTGCAGTTCTTCCTGTAGCCAGTCAGTTCTCTCTCTTCAAAGACGACATCAGTTTTCCTGTACTGGATCAGTTCCCAAGAGAGTGGTTGTTTTAAATAAAGGTCTCCCCTCTTGTTTGCCTCCTTTGCCTTTGTCTGCTTTCCCTTTGACCTTCCAGCATGTTATGAGACAGCATGAGATTCTCAGGAGAAACCAGAAAGATACAGGCATTATTCATGTTGGACTTCTCAGTTCCAGAGAATCCTGAGCCAGGAAACCTCTTTTCTTTAGAAATCACCCAGTCTTAGGTATTCTGTTTTAGCAACAGAAAATAAACTAAGACACTCATGTAATAGTAGCCCCTAAACTGACTCACATACATATACATACCACACAGCCTCAGCTTGCTTGAGTGGTCTCACTTATTGCTGTGGCCATTCGTATGCCACTTTATTTAGTGGATGTGCCATTTTTCTAGCTCTGTTTATCTATAAATTTGAATGAATTCTGTATAAGTGTGTTAACAGTTTAACAGATATTATGGATCAGGTAGGAGGGAGATGATTTTTAGCATGTTTTCCTCCCACTGTCTTGAAACAACTATGCTATGATAATTCCATAATCAATACATGTGCAATGATTTAATGCAAAAGGTAACAACCTATATCACCCTTTGCAGGTTTCCTTGAGGATTTATTTTTATTGTTTAGTTTACTATTTGTGTTTTAATTACACATTCCCCTTTGCCATCCCCCACAAAATGTGGAAGGTAAACTCTCCTGATAGCCCGCTAGCTGAGAAGAACACAATAGCTTTCATAAACATTGAACTAATCAATTAGAGTTTAGGGCTCTCATTTTAATTTATATAGCTAGTTGTTTCAGATCTGAGTGAATCTAAAGATTAAGGTTTGATTAAATGCATTAAACAAGTGGGTAAGATGTTTCTCTATCTCTTTAGTGTTTAAGAAAAAAAAGTGTGCTTCGCAAAATGATACAGAAGCAATGTTAATGAGTGCCTTGTCTGTTGCTTGCATTAATTAAAGCTATTCTCTTTTCCTTTTTAACTTCAAAGTACTTTGTATCAATGATAATTAATTGGAAAGGCCATTGCAATTCCTCTTGACAGAGCCCTGGAAAGGAGATTTGATTTTAGTTTTAACTCTTGTTAGGAATTCAAGCCAACAAATTATATGTCTCATTTTACCCTGTGGTTTTGGAAAAGTGTGTCCAGTTTCACAGTGTCTTGTATGTACTCTCAGTGAAATAATAACAGTAGCCATATTTTAAATATTTGAAATGAGTTTCAAAGGAAAAAAAATGAAAGAAAAAAAAAGTTGAAACGCTCTGAACTTACAAATACTGACAGTGAAACAATTCTCAAATTTGCTTAATTCATAAAAGATGTTGGGTTCTCTGTGATATGTCTTAAGATCAGAATCTTTTTAAAAATCTTGTTGTCTTGATCCCAGGAGCTTGAGGTTACAGTGAGCTATGATTGCCCTACTGCATATCAGGCTGGGAGATAGAGCAAGACCCTGTTTTTAAAAATGTTTTAAAATATTGCATAGAATTCTATGTAATGAATGGATGTTAGTGTATATAACTATGTCTTTACAAATGTGAGCATTTAGTATTGTACCAATTTTGCTATTGAAAGGTTTCAATAAAACTTAGGCTTGCCTTTTAGCATACATGGACAAGGTTTGGTTTGTTTGATTTTTGTTTTGTTTTTATTGTTTTGTTATTGTATTTCCCTTTGATAAATACTAGTAAATGTAAATACTAAGCAAAGGCAATGAATATTTAAAATTTCTATAGATGATGACACATTTTGTTCTAAAAATACTGGGATTTTTACATTTTCACTATGAATTTGTGAGACTATCCTTTGCCCCACCCTGTTGCCACTGATGAACATGAGTTAATACTTCCTCCTTTAAACAATATTTTAAAAGCCAGCACACTGTTGCTATATTACACATTTATTTAATACTATTGAAGTTGAGTCTTTCAAATGTGTATGGTCTTTTGTATTTTCTTGCCACTAAAGAGATTGTTCATATGTTTTCAATTTTTATAAGAGTTTTCAATCACCTTATTTTGATTTTTAATTTGTCCTTTAAAATTAAATTAATTGACCAATGTTATATTTATTTAAAATACCCCCAGGTAAATCTTCTGTATCCTGACATTTTCTAGCCAGTGTTAGTATCTACTCTCTGTTACCTATACCATGAAGTCTAATCTATTTAATCTGCCAGATAATCCCTTCCATGATGTGACTTTTTTTTTTTTAAGTTTTTACTTTTTCTTTTGTTAACTTTTTAGCTAAATCTTTTGGTATTTCTGAACTCACTTTTAAATTCTACCTGGCATGAGAGCCTAGGATTACAATAGTATGCAAGAAATATTTGCTTCCCTGATCAATTCACTGTGGCCACCCATCCTGGAGTTCCAGCAAGCTTACTCTTAAAGATAGTACCTAACTCTCAGAGTGTTAGCACCTCAGTCATATTTCCCTATCTGAGATGTGTCTAGGAATTTGAAGACAGGCCCTGAAATAAATCAGTTGTTCTAATAATAAACTATTCTTTGCCACTTGTAAAAGCAATGTGATAATATTGTTAGAAGTAAAATGCTTGGTGCTGCAAAGTGGAACTAACACTCAGGCAAAAGTTTTCTCGGCAACGCAATTTACTTCTACAAGAGGGCACTTCCTGCATGAAAAGCAGAGGCAAGGGAGAGTGCCTAGAACAAAGAAGAGCAGCAGTTTTTATCTTTAACGCTGACTCTACTCTAGTGTCCTCTTCCTGTGGGCTGGGGTCGGACTGCACAATCTAGGCTAATTCTGATTGGCTATTGTTGACATCATGAAAGGAGGCAAGGGTGGGCTTTTGATGGGAAGGATGGTTACATAGGTGATGGTAAATTCTTGGGCATGCTTGATCACAGCAGAGGTAGGGAGGGCTGACAGATGAATGGGTAAGATCACTTCTTGGAATAGAACAAAGAACTAGAAACTGAAACTTTTTGAAGAGGAACTATTTGTTCTTAACAACAACATGAATGTGTTTTTCACAGTAGAAAAAATTAAAGACAGCCCTCATTACATGACGGTAACAGTGTTGGTAGTTTTTCATTCTTTTACCTTTAAAGGAAAATTGATAGAAAGTGTAACAATACCTGGAAAATTGTAACCTTACAATAAATGTTAAAAAGCATCATTTTTATTAAATGAGATCATTGTAATTATAGTTTTGGATAGTTTAGATTATTATTACTGTTCCTGCCACTGATCTTAAGTTGATGAATTCTACTTTCCCTCTCAAGTGATGTGTCCTTGACTGTATGACTGGCTTTGACCAATAGGAGGTTGGCAAAAGTGATGTATGCAGAATTCATATACAGTATGTAGCTGTGCAGCTTAACTTACTTGGCTTTTTCACCTTAGTGATGTGCCTTGAGAAAACTATGCCCCAGGTACCTGTTGTTTTAGACTCGGGCTCAAAACAAAAGTTCATGGAACAGTTCCAAATCCAACCCAGAGCCCAGAGCCATGTTCAACTGGATCTACATCCTGACACAAAGCCACCCAGCTGAGACCCTCCCAGGCTCAGCAAAATCACAGTTGACCTGGACCCCCTTCACTGAGTATGAGAATAAATGCTTATTATTGTAAGCTTAGTTTGGGGATCATTTGTTATATCAATTGAGTAATAGCTTAAAGGTATAGCACTGGTGCCCTGGCATTCTTAATAACAGTAATAGGTTGTCAAATGCTTACCATAACTTTTTTCATTTGATCTGCCTACAACTATAGATATTGCATTGTCCTTAGACACAGAAAGTTTAAGTAATATATTGAAATAAAAATATAATGTTATAAACCTAGCATTGAAATCCAGCCTTTCTGAATTTTTTACCCATGTTCTTAGTGACCATAACTTACAGTTTCACTAGATATCCAAAATATGACTCCCCAAGAAAACAATGCAATGTGTTTTAACGTCTTTACAAGTGTATCAGATATTGTTTTCCTGTAAGTTTGAATCTGGCCTAATCTGACATGAATAGTACAAAATAAAGCAGTAATTCCTAATTCCAGTTATTCCTGGGAATTGCCCAGTGGGGGCAGTGAGAAGAGGATGAGGATGTTCAGGGTTCACCATGGATATTCTCAAACAGAAACTTCAGGACTAGGGACTGTAGATGTTTATTTAGAATAAGTTACTTAGGCAGTCTTGAAGGAGCCAGAATTTCATCTCTCCAAGGGCCTCTTATGGTAGGAATAGTGATTTTTTTTTAAAATAAAAAGTCTGTTTATACTTTTTTTTTGAAATGCCAAGTGACTTGGATCTCCATTTTTACTTGGAAAGAATGTCATGTCCAGTATACTGAGCTCAAAATACGGACTTATTAAGGAAACTTTACATTCCCCATCTTAACTGTTTAGGGAGTACAACATCATGAAAGGTCATGGCAATGGAAATCAAAAAATCTCTGGTTCCAATTCCATCTTTGTCTTCCAAGCTGTGTGACTTTAGACAGGCCCCTTAAACTCTCTAAATTTAACTTTATTTTTTTAAAAAAATACCGTATAATTGTCCTTATTGAGTAGGTTTTTGGGGAGGATTTATGAAGAGAACATATTTTAGAACATCTTGTCTAATGGCACAACTTGATCTGTGTTCAGTACACATCAGGAATCACGGTCCTTTCTTATATAAATTAAGTTGTACATAAGGCTCGTGGAAATAAGAAAACAAAGACTGTAAAAGTCTCAATTTTTGAAAGTCCTGTGAGCATAGGATGCTGGATGAGTGTTTTTCCTTAAAAAACACAATCCAGGAGTGAGAACCTAAGTAAATATGGAAATATGCCTCAGGATACTATTGTCTTCACAGTCTGTGTTTGCTGCCAAAAAAAGAAACCAGACTTCTGATTGGCTGTGACCCCAGGGCCTTGGCACCAGAATCCCACATTTGCAAAATAAGAAGCTGTCTCCAGGTAGTGAAATTGATTTGTAATTACTCTTTCTTCATTTTCTAAATTCACAAAAAGATATAATAATTTAAGATAACATACTATCTATGCATGCTTGCCTATCCCTAATTTAGAGCAATATTAACTTTTTGATACTTAAAAGATGGTTAGTTTTTTAAGGTAAATTCAAAGGATATGGTTGGAATTAAGCAGCAGACAATGTAATTGTTTCCATACAAAATAATATTATTTCCCATCTCAACCTATCCTTCCCTGTTTTCCAGATAGGCAAAGCAAATTATCAGCCGTATATTCCTACTGGAAAATGAAATCCTAAAGATGTTAAGTGATATGCCCAAAAAACTACAGGAAATATAGGCAATAAAGATATATATATATATATATAATTCCTGACACAGTGCACATTTTACTAAAACTTGCTGAAATTTTGAGAAATTGTGTCCTGTTAGAAATCAGTATGCATATCAAGGTATGAAACTTCAATATCTCATTTATTTTCTAAATTATTACCACGCCTCTCAATCACTGGGATAATATTCAGTTTTATTATTCTCAATGGAGAGGACCAACTCTTTTTTTTTTAGACTCTGTTTTTAGTTTTTTTATTTTTAACACTGGTTTCGATGTGTCCAGAAAAGAGGTCTATATATTGCTATGTAGATATATAGCTAAGTAGATACCTCAGATGATGAATTGTTATGTAGACGAAGTATCCAGAAACAAACTCTTTGAAGCAGGAGTGAGTGAGAAGCCAAATCTGGTTACTGAGAGGTGAAATTTATGATGAACACAGTATCAAAGTGAAAAATCACAACCCAGAGAACTGAGTGGTGGCTGAGTTCAGAAGTGTATGACTACGTCCAGGTCTCACAGTGAGCAAGTGGCAGAGTTTAGAGCCACCTGGGTGACTGCTATGATCAGATATGCAATGTGCTCAATAGGTGTTTTGTTTTGTTTTGTTTTGTTTTGTTTTGTTTTGTTTTGTTTTGTTTTTGAAATGTAGTTTCACTCTTGTTGCCCACGCTAGAGTGCCATGCCATGATCTCGGCTCACTGCAACCTCCACCTCCCAGGTTCAAGTGATTCTCCTGCCTCAGCCTCCCAAGTAGCTGGGATTACAGGCATGTGCCACCATACATGGCTAATTTTGTGTTTTTAGTAGAGACGGGGTTTCTTCACACTCTGGACCTCAGGTGATCTGCCCACCTCAGCCTCCAAAGTGCTGGGGTTACAGGCATGAGCCACCATGCCCAGCTCAACAGTTTTGATGGTGGGTAGAAACTTGAATGGATGGGTGAGATGTCTGCATGAAAGTGAGAAGATGTTTTCAATTTATAATCTGTAAAGCACTCAGCATCATTGGACATAGTGGATGGCATAGCAACATATGGGAAAAAAGATGTGTGTCTAAAAATACTTTGCTTTTGTTAAAAACATTATTTGGAAAAATAAATAATATGCTGCAATACGGTGGTGTAAATTTTTATGTTTGGTTTCCAAATGTCTTTCCCTTAGCAAATAGGTACATTTAAATAGATGATACAAAGAAGGAAGAGCTCTTTTCTTAGAGAATATGCACGGAATGTCTTCACCTTATCTAGTTTGGTACAAGGGAAAGTCTGCATGAGGCAGGGACTTGGTTTTGCTGTGACCATAAGATGGTGAGAAGTACTGAACACTCAGGATCTCTTTTTTGTCCTGTTCCTGCTGAGTTCCTCCTGTCTTTCCAAAAATGACTCATTGTCACCACGCCTCAAACCCAGGTTTGCTCACTAGTAAACTAAAAAGGCTCATTTGGCAATTTCTGAAATCATAAGCTTAGCCTACCTAGGCTCTGTTCTTGTCCAGAAAAAGCCAAGGGCAGTATGAATGACTCCCTTATACGATTATTTTTGTTTTGAGATGCCATGGCTTCAGAATATCTCTATTGCTCCATATAATCACATTCAAAGTCATTTTAGTTGTTTTTTCTTTGTTTTAATTATGAAATCTTCTTTCTTTCCTACTGTTCTGTGTTCTTTATTTTTCTCTGAACCTAATTTGATGGCAAAGTAAGGCCAGGAATATAAAGAAATTCATCCTCTAGCCATTGCATTATTTGATGTCTGGATGTAAGGTAATACTGTCTAATGAGACTGAATCAAGTGATTGGTACAAAATGCTGATTTTTGAATACATTTTATCTAACCATTTGAGCTGCCTTGAAAATTGGCATAATTATACAGTCTGAGCCTCTAAGAAATGATAATTCTTGATTCAGAATTTTCATTTCACAGGAGAGGGAATGAGAAGGCAAGGTTTGATGTGAGTGACTTCAGTACCTATTGACTGTAACAGAATATACTTTTCAAACACACATGAAAAAAATGTAAATTATTAAATTATCTCAAGTGATTCTGAATAAGTAGACCCACCCTAACATCTACTACAAATGAAGCTTCTCTTTTCTTGACAAAAAAGTCCCTCATAATCAAAGGACTATGAATATTCAGAACAAAAATGGGATTAGAAAATTTATGATGCTTATACAATGAGAGGAAAGAAATGAGATTGTTAATTCACTGGGTCACAACATATCCATTCCAGATTCCATGGTTTGACACTTCCTCCTCACTACAGAAGATTCGTTATGAAGTAAAAGCAATTTTAGAATACATTTTCCTGAATAATGGCAAGAAAATTGCCATAAAATTACTGGGAGTTAAAAATGAAAATAATGTGTGTGTGTGCTAACATGTGTGAGCACACATTTTGCAATATACATGTAAGAATAAGCATTGATGAGAGGCAGAGTAAATGTTATGAACCCTATTTCCATATGATAAATCCTGTTATATGACTGTGAACTCCAAATATCTGAGACAGATCTCAGTCAATTTAGGAAGTTTATTTTGCCAAAGTTAAGGACGCTTCTGTGACACAGCCTTAGGAAGTCCTGACAACGTTTGCCTGTGGTGGTCGGGACACAACTCACTTTTATATGTTTTTGGGAGAAATGAAACATCAATCAATACGTGTAAGATGTACAATGGTTCAGTCTGGTAAGGCAGAACCACTGGAAGTAGGGCCTTCCAGGTTAGAAGTAGGTAAGAGACAAAAGGTTGCATTATTTTGAGTTTTTGATCAGCCTTCCATTGAGTACAAAATTTAGTCTGGCTTAGTGAGTTTGCATTTTGACATAAACCAATAGGGCAAAGGAAGCAATCAGATATTCATTTGTTTCAAATGAGCCCCAGAAAGATGACTTTGAGTTCTGTCTGTCTTTTGTCCACAAGGAATTTCCTTGTGTGCAAACTGTGAGAGGTAGGTTTGCCCTAAGCAGTTCCCTGCTTGGCTTTTCCCTTTAGTTTAGTGATGTGAGGGGTCACAAGATTTATTTTCCTTTAGCAACTCTATAAATTCCGTGAAAACACATCCTCTTTCTTTCAAAAATAAAAATCATTACTGTCTGTTACTGTGTTCCAGGAATTAGATAGTGCCATAAATGCTATAAAGTTGACTACGCCAAGCTCCCTATCCAGAGGAGCAGAAAAATCAAGTAGAAAAGACAGCCTGTAAAATATCAGTTAAATATACTGTAGAAGAAGATATCGTGATTTATTTGCCTCACCTGGACTGTTTTATTTTTATTTTTTTAAATCTATTTATTTAAGTTCTGGGTACATGTGCAGAACATGCAGGTTTGTTACATAGGTATACACGTGCCATGGAGTTTTGCTGCATCCATCACCCCATCATCTACATTAGGTATTTCTCCAATGCTATCCCTCCCCAATCCCACCACCCTCTGCTATCCCTTCTCTAACTCCCCATCCCCTTACAGGCCTTGTGTGTGATGTTTCCCTCCCTGAGTCCATGTGTTCTCATTGTTTAATACCCACTTATGAGTGAGAACATGCAGTGCTTGGGAAAGGATGAGTTCACGTCCTTTGCAGGGACATGGATGAAGCTGGAAAGCATCATTCTCAGCAAACTGACATCTGGACTGTTTTAACATACCCTGACAGTTCACCCCTTCCCAATCTGCTTCCATGTCACTATTGTCTAAGCTGCCTTTAGTTGTCCTGCCGGAGTAACTGCTTTTCTAGAATGTGAAAAGCTAATTACGTCATCTCCCCAACACTACATTTGGAAAAACAAATCTGGTTATGGGATTTTCTGAAACTATGTACACATCGATGATAAATCACAAACAAATTGTAATGTTGGAGAGAAATAACTTTTCCTCTTGCTTTTCAATATTAGAAAATAGTTTTGTGTGAGGTATTTGATATATTGATATATGAATCAAGCCACTGATTTTTATCTTCACAAACAAAACAATATTTATGTGATAACATGAATAAGAGGAAAACTGATTGCTTATGAACAAAGAGGCCATAAAATCATGAAAAATGACTATGGGAAAAAATAGTATTTTTAAAATATTTTCAGCTCCTACACAAAAAGGTGGGTACGTGCACACACACACACACACACACACACACACACACGTAATCCTATTTTTAGAAGTCTAGAGCAAAAACTGTATTAGATTCTCAAAAATAAAGCAATCATTATTCACTGTTACATCAATAGGTATATATTGTAAGAACTGTATAAAAATATAGTGTTCAAAACAGAATAACTAGAGTTCAAGCAAAAAAAAGAAAGATGACATATTGAATGAGCCAATGTTTCAAACTGTGCCTAGAGACTCTAAACCTAGCTACAACCCAGCTTATTTGTGAATTATATGCTAATGAGTCTTACCCATAATAATAATATATGTGTGTCTTTTGTTTTATTTATCATGAAGCACCTACATTTAAGTGGAAATGAGTACCCAAAATATCTCTTTATATACCTCACCAATCTTTTTTCTCTTTATTTCAATGATGTTGCTATCTTTTCATTCTACACTGATCAGCTTTAATTATATCTGCTGATGTTCAAGTCACTGCAAAATTCCTCACCATTTTTGAAATGCATTCAATTCAAATCAAAATAAAGTTTCGAAGTAACCCAGCAATCACCAAGGAAGAGTCTTTGTGGCTACTTAAAAGAGTATGTGGAAGAAAGGGACTTATTTTATGCCTGTCCCAAAAGCTGAAATATAACAAGAAGAGGATAAAGAGAAAGCCCTTGTCTTTTCCTCAAATTTCACCAATTTATATGATATTTAAGGGTCTAGACATCAACTTTGACCTGTCTACTTCTGACTTACATGAGATCAGAAAAGAAACAGTTTACAAATATTCTGTTACCTTATTCCCCTTCTATGTATTTTCTGTACTACTCACAATACAAATTCATGTTGAAAGGCATTCCTACCATAAACCCTCATAGCACAAATATGCAGTCATTAGTTTATGTTAAACCACACAAAAAAGTGAAGAATAATAGAATTTATCTGTGATAAAAGGGTAAGAATGGGAGGAAAAGGTAAATGAATTGTAATTATTTATCATGGATTAAAGATAATTCAGGGCTCATTTAAGATTCATCTTCGGTTCTAGTAAAGGTTACAGCATAGATAAATTCAAACAGGGGTGTATTTCATTCAGAACAACTACAATGAAATGAAGATACTTTTTCACAAGAACAGCTTAGTTTAGGCTTAAGGGCTAATATTCTGAGAGGTTTTATAATTTGAAATGAATATCCAGGAAAGCTATGGGTTCATCACTGTAGTGACATCTATATTATATAGGCTCTCACCATTCTTAGTCACATTATGTTAAATTTTTCATTCATTCCTTCTTTAAACATATATTTATTGAGCATCTACTATGTGCCACGATGTGGAAAATAGACACATATTTATTTATTAATTCAGTATTCATTGGATCACTCAATCACCTTTTCAAATATATTCAATAAGCTCTTGTCTCCCATGTGACAGTCATTATACTAGGTAGGAGGACACACAGAATCTGTATAAAAAATAAAAGTTCTACATTTGGTAAATTTAGATATTTATGAAGAAGGCAAAATCTGTTTCAATATAGTATAATATGTAATAAAATAGGAATACGTCTATGGTGGTGCAAAGAATTAACTGTTAGAAGAATCATAGAAAACTTCACGGAAGTGGAGTCACATGAGTTGGATGATGATTAATAATTAGAAATGTGGGTGGGCATGGTGGCTTACACCTCTAATTCCAGCATTTCAGGAGGCCAAAGCGGGTGGATAACTTGAGGCCATGAGTTTGAGACCTGCACGGCCAACATGGCGCAACCCCATCTCTACTAAAAATACAAAAATTAGCTGGGAATGGTGGCACACTCCTATAATCCCAGCTACTCCGGAGACTAAGTAACCCTTGAACTTGGGAGGTGGAGGTTGCAGTGAGCTGAGATCACACCACTGCTCTACAGACTGGGTGAGAGAGCGAGACTCTATCTCAAAAAAAAACAAAAACAAAAACAAAAAAAACAGTCTTGATAAGAAAACTCATGTGTAATTAGTTTTGTGTGATTGAAGATCTATGTAGTTCCATGAAACTCAGATCAATAGTTTTCAGTGAGGCGCAATTTTGTGCACATGGGACATTCGGTAATGTCTGAAGGCATTTTCAATTGTAATGACTTGTTAGGGCAATACTATAGGAATTCAGTGAGTAGAGACCAGGGATGCTTCTAAACATCCTACAAGGTACAAGACAGCTCCTTCACTCCACAACAAAAATGGTTCAGCTCAAAGTGTCAGTAGTGATTTAAAGAAATCTGGTAGAGGGTCAGTAGGAAAAGAAGTTAGAAATGAAGTCAGCAAACCAAAATATGGAGCTTTAACATTTTCTTACTTGTGATGGGTAGAAAGTGATATCATTTTAGCAGAATAATTACAATTTTATATTTATTTCCAGGATAATGCTATAAACTGAAATATAGAAGATACATTTGCTTTCACTGACATTGAATGCTACACAACTACAATTATACTATTAGTCATAATAATTTATACACAATAGCATTTAGTGGAGATAAAAGTTTAAGATAGCTCACTACCTCCCTCTGTGCAAGAAAAGATTTCCACTAGAAGCAAGACATAAAGAAATATATGTACCTAGAGGAATAATTATTTCAATTATTTCAGCTTACATTTTCCTTTTTTTTCCTTATCTTTCAAAATATTTCAACTTTTGATGACTCTAGGTCCTTGACAATTTGTTGGACGAGATCATCACTGATGGTAGTAGAATTTAAGAACATTTACTCACATTATAAATTTTGAACTAGGCATGTCTGATTAGTTTTATTAAGGAAGTTCTACCACAGTTAAATGCCAAGATACTTAACATATTCAGGTAGACACTTAAATTTTATTGAGACAAAAATATATACATAGGTTTCTCCTGTCAATTTTTAATATTCTGCATTTTAAAGAACTCTTTTAGTATGAAATTTAGAAAACTTCCTTTATTCTTTTGTGTATTTAAGCAAAATAAGTATCTGTGACTCTTTTGGAAGATGCTTTACAGATGGACAGGGCTCTGTTTTTGCATTAAATAGAACCAAATGCCATGCTTCGCTGGTGCAGCAAAGAGCATTTATGCAAATCTGAAGAGTAGGCAGGTGCAAGAGCAAATTTCTTAATGCCATTTGCTCTGAAAATTATATAAAGCCTCTAAAGCTGTGCTTTTTATAGTAAAGGATTTTTGTTTGGTATTTTTTTAAAAAATAACACCTGCTCCAGGCAGAAAAGTAAGTGCCCATCCAGCAGGAAGTGGGCTGCTTTTTGTGGGGAAGGAGTTCCAGCTCTTGTCTCTAAGAAATAATAAGACAATAAAATGAAATATATTTTGAAAATGCTGAGGAGAGTGGTAGAGGTAGAAGGAGGAGAGTGAGAGGGGAGAGATTTTGCTTTTTGCACTGACAGATGCAGGCAAATGGCAGCAATTCAGCTCAGCCAAGGAGATGGCAGAACTCCACGTGACTCCATCTGGGGCCTGTTTCTTTGGCCTGTGAAGCCTGGCAGAGCTTTCCCCTGATAGGCCTATATTTCCCTTTCTCTTTCTACCCTGGCCTAAAATAAGCAGGCCTTTGTATACAATTATCTGATTGACTCTCATGAGCTAATGACTCTCTCTCTTTTTTTTTAGCTGGATGAACTTTCCTTCATCTTTTCAACACACTGCTGTAGACTCAACACTGAGTAATTAAGATCAGAGAATTGTTTATTCTGATTCCTTTCATCAAAGCTGAATTCTCCCTGACAATATACTTTGGTAACCTCCTTATTTTCAAAGAGAGGTAGATTTTCTTTTAATGTTTTAATTACATGATGTCTCAATATATTTGTCGGCTCCTGGAGACACTAGTAGTTCACTCATATATTTGCTATTCCTTTAAAGAGGTCTTATCAGGTGTTATCAAGAACTGGTGGGGCTGGAAACGAAGAAGCTAATTTTTCATCCTAGTTGTGTCATAAACTCCTTTCAGCCACTCAGTCTTGTAACATTTTTTTTTTTAGCTTTTCTGAATATAATGGCATTATGGATATAAAAGCCATCTTCCCATTCACCTCCAAGTTTGGTTGCCTGTTCTGAGTTTCTGTACTGGTGTTCCATTCTCAAACATCCCCATGTACATCCCCCTGAAAACTATCATACAAAGTAAAAAGTAAGAAAGAGGTAGGTTAACTTTTATTTGGCAAAAGATAAACAAGATATAAGCACCAGTTTTACATCCAGCACTGTGTTGGTGTTAGAAACATAAAATGAGTAAGTAGCATTTACCCTTTCTCATTAGGAAGCTCAAAATCTTCCTAAGATTTAAATGTAGAAATATATCATCATAATAAAATAGTATATATTTATTTAATGTATCAAATAATAGAATAGACACTCTTATGGGTGGTTCTAAGTGACATTACTACTTCTTAACTCTGTAGTGTTAAGCACATCTTATTTTCTCTTCCATTTTCCCCTCCAAATACACCCAACACCTAGGTCTCAGCCTCAATGTATTTACTTCCCAAGTTTCTCCTCTTCAGAGAACATTTGAACTGTTTCCCTCAGCTAACAGCCCTAACTCTTCTCAGTGTGGTTTTCCTACAGGCTTTTCTTCTGTATACTTTCTTTACTCTCCTTCCTGTGGAGTTATGGGTAGCAACCACTCTGTTACTAGCCCCACAGTTCAGGAAGGAACATCCCTGGTATTTTCCATGCATTCTATCTACCTCTTTTAAAAAGTTTTTATTGGCCGGCCAGGCACAGTGGCTCAGACCTGTAATTTCAGTAATTTGAGAGGCCAAGGCAGGAGAATAGCTTGAGTCCAGGAGTTCTAGACTAGCCTGGGCAAGATAGTGAGACCCCATCACTATCTGAAAATTTTAAAAATTAGCAGAACATGGTGGCACATGCCTATAGTCCCTGTAGTCCTAGCTACTTGGAAGGCTGAGATGGGAGGATTGCTTGAGCCCAGAAGGTGGAGGCTGCAGTGAACTGAGATAGCACCATTGCACTTCAGCCTGGAAAACAGGGTAAGACACTGTCTTAATAATACTAATCAAACATTTTTATTAATAAACCTTCCTGAAATTATAATAAATGAATATAGTATTAATTCCTGCTAAAGTACAATTTAAGTTGAAAATGATGCAAAGCTGTCCTTGAAATGAGATTATCTAAAAAGGTGGCATTTCACACTCATTAATAAATAGAAAATCAGAGAACCTCAAGGGAATAACTAACAAATTGATGTCTTAAGTCTATTTCCTAGGATAGCAGGTTGAGAGTTGGAGGTTTACATATTAGGAGAATTCTTAGAATCAACATCCATAAGGGAGTGAAGACAGTAGGGTTGGTCTCACAGGGGGAAATTTGATTGTAATTGAGTTGCAATAAAAGACTCACAATAGCTTGGGGAACACTGGTGATGGGTCGGGCCATCAGAGTTGTCCTGCCATCAGATGAGGCAGCTAGGCTTCATCATAAAAGGGGCATCTTGGATAAAGCAGCTGTCTTGGAAAAACTCCCCAAAGAAGACGAACTGAGAGCCTTCTGCTATTTGCACTGTCAGCTGCCCTGGAGAAAGAGTGCCTCAGTCAAAAGGGAAGATCTGGGTGGCAGGAACAGCACAAGGCTCACTACGTTTGGTATGGAAGGTCATCAGGCTGTGTTTGAGTGAGCATCAGAGGAAAAAGGGGAAGCGTGTTATGAAAAGTGTTGCTAGCAGAGCTAATACATTGTGACATTTAACAAGTTATTTATACTTTCTCAGACTCATTT
Source organism: Aotus nancymaae (assembly GCF_030222135.1). Taxonomy (NCBI): domain Eukaryota; kingdom Metazoa; phylum Chordata; class Mammalia; order Primates; family Aotidae; genus Aotus; species Aotus nancymaae. Next base: position 18,356,242 of record NW_026988443.1, read on the forward strand.
GATTATAAAATGCAAGAGCTGGTTATATCACTGAGATTTTTCAGGTTTTAGCTTTCCTCCAGTGTACCCAGATCCTGTTCTCATGAATGTTAACAAGAAAATAATAATTAGGAAGCTAAATATGTTTACTACATCCCCTGGTATGTATGTATGTATGTATTTTAGAGACACCATCTCTCTGTCACCCATGCTGGAGTGCAGTGGCGTGATCCTAGCTTACGGCAGCCTCAAACTCCTGGGCTCAAGTGATCCTTTTCCCTCAGTGTCCCAAAGTGCTGAGATTACAGGCATGAGCCATTGTGCCAGGCCAACACTATTCTTCTGGAATGAACCTTCAATTAACCTCTTCAACCAGAGAAAGCAAAAACTAACTTTTATTGAATGTCTAAACTACTCCAGTCACCATGCTACTTTCTAGCCTGTGTTAGTAGATTGTATCTATATTTTGGAGTTATTTTTGTCTTATATACATTATAATTAAAGGTGTACACATTTTCCAATCTCCTGTTCTGTCAAGGTAAGACCATTGATATTTTATGAGCACTTACATGGGATCAGATTAATATTCTGCTCCTTAGTAGTTATGGGACCTCTGGCTGATTCATTAAATTAACTCAATCTCAGTTTCTTCACTGGCAAAAATGGAGATTCATTTCCTTTTTTCTAAAATCTACAACATATATAAAATGCCCTGTAGAGTGCATGGAAGATAAAAGATATTCAATATTTTATTTTATCTCTCCCATCTCTTGTCATATGTTTTCTTCTTATACTTCCTTTTATGCTTTCTTTCTTTGCTCAGTTTCTCTTTCCTAGGGTACCCCCTGAAAACAGAGTAAGTGCATAACATATCTTAATTTTGTAATGGTAAATTAATGCCTTATGTCTTAACAAGTGCATTTCCAAGCACAGTATCTGGGCCGCCAATATCAGTGAGTTACTAGATTTCTTTATAAAATATAGAATCATAGTCTGTAGTTCAAAATATCAGATTCAGAATATCTGAGGTTATATTTATCCATTTTATGAACATTCTCAAGTTAGTCTTATACATGTAGAAATCTGGGAATTACTAATTCCAGAAATTCAGGAAAAATGTTTGCTTAAAACACATATGTGTGATGGGATTGTTTCCAATATTCTTCTCTTAAGGAAATGAGGATGGTCAGAAAAAAAAAAGAAAGAAAGAAAATCATGTTTTTAAAAATATACTAACCTCTTTGTATTAATAGTTTAGAGATAAAATAATGAGAGGGCATACTGAAGTTAGATTGAGTTAACTATGTTCTAGGAGATGATAAATTAGGAAGGATGCTGGGTCCAGTTAGAGTCCCCAGAGATTCATGCCTCGATGAAATAATCAGAGAATTAAGGGTCTTTTATTTTAAATGTGGTTATTAAAAAGAAAAAAGAGATCAAATTTCCTGGGATCTTTGGCATTATTCTAGATGAACAAGGTTTTTCTACTATAGAAAAACTCAACATAAATAAGACTTAATGAACTAGAAACTAGAGAATCACAGACATCCCTTTAATGTAAAAATTTTGGTAATAGACTTTTCCATCATTCCCCTTAACCATTTATCTGCTTTGAGGGTCAAGGAAAAGGGGTGTTAAGGTTTCTGAGTAATATTTCTAATGTGTAACTTTTCTAAACTCTTAATCCATTTTGCTTCTATTGTCTGCCTTTTCAGCTTTGAGTCTACAGGAGTTCCAGTGAGCATAGTGCAATTCCTTTGATACTTCTGTTGATTTCACTCTAAATGTTGATGTTTTATACCTTAGCTTTAATCAAAAAGTGTCTTGTTTCTTAATTCTTACCATGGGACGGATCTAGTTCTACCATATCATTATTTGTATATGATCTCTAGAAATATGATTCTGCTGCTTTTGGGACTGGGTTGCTGTTATTTCCCAACTAAATATGCCCTTATCCTCATCAAAAAGAATGCAGGGACTCTTGCTAGTATTCCATGAAATTTTTGCCTGGAAATCTCAAGGAACTGAAATTGAGGCCAATCTCTGCTAAACATTGGAAATAAACTATAGATGGTTCTCAGAAAAGTGTGTAAACACCAAAAGAATAAAGAAAAACAAATGAATTTTTGTTACCAGAAAGGAATCCTCTCTTTTTTGAAAGGAGCTAATGACTAATACTTATCTCCAGTTTCAAATAGTTTCAGATCGTTTACAACAGTTGAATACACTTATACATACATACCTTTTCATCCAAATGTGGAAGCATTTTCTACTTAAACTTATCCCTAACCTGCCTTAATTTTGCCTTCATTAGGTGCATTTTATCTATATGATGCCCTAATTTAACATTCTACTGATTCTTATTTGTACCTTCACTAGCATACAATTTATCGTTCCTCTTTGTCTTAATTTCTAAGATTATCTCCATTTACCAGCCTTAATTCTATAGAAATCAATCCAAATAATAGTCAATTACCTAGCATTCAGCCAGAATTGCTCCAACTTTCTCAATAAGAGGTACTGTACTACCCATGGCTAAATTGTCTTCCTACTCATATGCCAATGTGTGAATTACACAGCAAGATGAACTTAAAATCTTCACCTTTCTACGTTATCGATTTTTCTATGCCGGGTACAAAATATGTCTCTGGATTCTGTTATCTAATCGTGTCCTCAAACCTCACGATGGATTATGTCAAAATCTAGGCAATAATTTCAGTGTATGGATCACTAAGGTAAGAGACAAGATTTACCTTTGGTATTCTGGAGGACTCTTGAGTAATTGAGATAATGCAAGCAACAAAGTAAATATAATAGGAAGTCATTACGGCATGTTTGCAGAATGTCATTCCGGATAATTATGTTTCCCACAGTCTTAGTTTGAGTCAAGGTAGATGTAGAGGTTGTGTATAGCTTATAAAAGAGGTCATAATTGCATTGAAAAATGAAACAAAACCACTAGAAACAAAGGATACATAATAGCATCTTTTAAACACATTTTACTGTTTTTTTAAGTACTCTTTAAAAATAAGGTATTTTATAAACCAAATATATGATACATCTATGATTAGCTATTTAAAAAATTATCTGAAGAAAACAGCACAGCACATAGTTTACTAAAAAACAGAAATGTAAGCAAATGGTGATGCTTCTATTTGGGGCACTCCTGGTAGAGCAGGGGTGAAAATGGGGATGGCACTAGAGACACGGTTGAGGGTAGGGAAGTGGATGAGAGTGGGTGTGGAGATGGGGATGGAGGCGAAAATGGGAAAAGGATGAGGATAGAGTTGAGGTTAAGATTGTGGAGGTGGGGATGCAGGTGGAGGTGAGGTTGGGGATGGGGATGGTGTGGGGACGGTAGTGTATATATATGTAATATATATTTTATAGTTATAAATTTATATATTATATATTTATTATATTATGTTGTATTTATTATATATTATCTATTTATCTATTTATAAATTTATAATATATGCATATATTATATATAGTATATAAATATATGTATGTATATGTAATATATATTTATAAATTTATATTATTAATTTATTATATATTATATTTATATTATCTATTTATAAATTTATATTGCAATATATCCATATATTATATATGTATATATACATGTGTGTATATATGATGTACATTATATATATATTTACTCTCCTGTCCCCATTCCATCCCCGTCCTCAACCTCCCCTCCATCTGCATCCCCACCTCCACAGTTCTAACCTCACTTGCTACTTGGGGACACATGTTTACATACATACATATATTACACACATTTAGAGAACCATAGCTATGATATGGGGTTTTATTTGCAATTGGCAATCAGACTCATAAAACAAAACTGAGCTTTCATCTTACACTATGTTAGCTTAGTTTCATGAAATTATACAGGGCAATAAACACATCAAGTATAGCACCTTCATCTCACTGAGAGAGTTGACAGCTTCTAGAGTGGGCACATAGCCTCTTCCATCTCCTCACCTATAGGGGCCATGCATGGCTCCTATGAATAAGATCCAAGGTGTCTGCAAGTCGCTTTGGTACAAAGAAAAAGCCACCTCAGGTTTCCAGCAATCTTTTATACTATTTGATTCATATAGGCTTAAAACTGTCCTGACCACACAGCTCTGCAAAACCAGGTGTGTCCCCAAGTAGCAAGTGAGGCATAACTATATTCTGCATTTATCTTAGCCCTTGAGTTCCTAAGGAAACATGACTGTGACATAAGAAATACAAAGTTCAAGATCCCTCCCAGCCAAATCTGCAGAAACTGGGCCTAAGAAATCTGGTAATCACAACTACATAACAGCCGTAAAATTTGGCAAATACTAACATATAGATATGGGAATTTATATGGAATAAAAATCAAAATATTTGGCCTCGTGTGGTGGCTCACACCTATAATCCACACACTTTGGGAGGCCAAGGTGGGTGGACCACCTGAGGTCAGGAGTTCGAAATCAGCCTGGCCAGCATGATGAAACCCTGACTCTACTAAAAATAGAAAATTAGCCGGGTGTGGTGGCAGGAACCTGTAGTCCCAGCTACTCAGTAGGCTGAGTAGCAGAATAACTGCTAGAACCCAGGAGGTGGAGGTGGCAGTCAGCTGAGATGGTGCCACTGCACTCCAGCCTGGGCAACAGAGTGAGACTCCATTTAAATAAATAAATAAATAAGTATTAAATTCTAAGTGGGATATGCAGAAAAGGCTTTACACAGGAGATTACATTTATGTTTATTGAGAAAATAAAGAAAAATATTAGTGGCTGGAAAACACAGCTTGGAACAATTTAGGGAGAAGAAAGAGTAAGTAGAAAAATAGACTTTTAGATATTTGGTGAGGTATTGAGGTCGGGTATTGAGATTTCAAGATGCTGGAAATATTTTGAGGACAGAATTCAAGGGATATGAAACCAGAAGGAAGGTTGAGCCCAATTGATTGGACTCTTTTGAATTAAAAACATTAATTCTTGTTTCTGTAATTATTTTGCTCATTGACAAATGCCTTGATAAATGTTTACATTATAAAAATATTAACATGGGTTACTATTAATTGTGAGGCTATTCATAATTATGGAAAATAAAAATCACCTAAACTGGCAAAGGAGAAGAATAGCAAGTAAGCTTTGCCCCCTCCACTTGAAGAAATATTGTATGTCCAAAAATTTATTAAAGCATTTTTTTAACTCATAGCAAAATGTTAACATCGAGCCAAGTTTCTATGATTTTTCTGACAATATTGAAATAAAAATATGACACAAGGACAAAAAAACTCTCAGTTAAATCCCAGGGAATTAAGATGATTTTGTTCTGAAATCACTTGCATTGTTACATTAGTACTTGTATGTCTTTGAAAATTTATATTGAACTGATATGGCTTCTTATAAAATGATTCAATTCTAAGAGATGATATTAAAATCTGTGAATTAATTAAGTTTAATTTAGAAGAAATGAGGATACTTGTTGCATTCTTTTTACCCAAGATTTTATGACTATTTTGATCTTTATTACAAAAAAAGTGTATAGCAATTTTGAGAATTTTTACTCCATTCTTTAGCATTGATTCTTTAATATTTCACAGCCACAACCAGTTTCGTTATATGCCTAGAGTAAATTTATCCCCTCGAGCACATTTCTTAAAAATTCTGTATTTAGAAGCTGGTTAATTTTTCTTAATTTTTCTAAGTGGTTATTTTAAAAAAGAAAGATGCTGACAAGGTTACAGAGAAAATGGAACACTTATACACTGTTGGTGGGAGTGTAAATTAGTTCAACCATTGTGGAGAGCAGTATGGCAATTCCTCAAAGAGCTTGAAGCAGAACTACCATTCAACTCAGCAATCCCACTACTGGGTATATACCCAGAGGACTATAAGTCATTCTACCCTAAAGGTACATGCAGGTGAATGTTTATTGCAGCATTATTCACAAAATCAAAGACATGGAATCAACCTAAATGTCCATCAATAACAGATTGGATAAAGACAATGTGGTACATATACACCATGGAATACAATGCAGCCATAAAAAGAATGATATCATGGCTTTTGCGGCAACATGGATGGAGCTGGAGGCAATTATCCTTAGCAAACTAATGCTGGAACAGAAAACTAAATACTGCATGTTCTCCTGTGTAAGTGGGAACTAAATAATAGGTCCTCATGAACACAAAGAGGGGAACAACAGACACTGGGGTCTACTTGAAGCTGAAGGTTGGGAGAAGGGAGAGAAGCAGAAAAGATTATTATTGGGTATCAGGCTGATGAAATAATCTGTACAACAAACCCTGTGACACAGGTTCACTTGTGGAACAAATATTCATGTGTATCCTCAAACCTAAAATAAATGTATTTTTAAAAAGACAATTATGCATATTTTTTCCAACAATAGATTCTAGGCTCATTTATTAACAATTTGGAAGTTCAAAAAATGTAAAGAAGTAAATAATACCACCCATACCCTTCCTTTGGGTGCAATCACCACTCACAGTTGTTATGGTTTCTTATAGAAATTTTCACATTTTAAAATGTACATCCTGATATATTCTCATCTAATATCAAGACATAATCTTTCACCAAGTACTATTAGTAGTTATTTCATAAAACTCCCTTTAATGCATACATGATACTTAAATGATTGGTTGTATTGTAATTTCTATTACGATATTCAATCTGGGGGGATTTATATACATGTTACTGTTTTGAGCTAGGGGTGGTGAATGTATTTGTGAATATAGCTGTTTTGGGTTTAATGTTTTCTCATTGTGTGTTTAAAAAATGTTTAGCATTCATTTCTTCAAGTTATCTGAAACAAGAAAATCTATTTTTGCCTCTTAGAGGTAATCAGTATGGAAACAATAGAAGAAATGGCATTTTTCACTACAAGTGATCCTTTGGTTGAGGTCTCTTAATTTCAAAATGATTCATTATCAATCTATTTGCTTATTGAGATGCTTAAAAATAACTGAACATATAAGTTTATTTTGTGAATAAATTTGTTGTGATCCCACACTGAATGTAGCAGTGTGGATCATTTATTTTCATAGGACAATTGATAAGGAAGAAAGTCATCCTGAAAAATATGGATAGAAATAGAATTTTGCCAATATAATCAAATTTCTTAATTTCTAAACTCTCTTAGGTTAGTTGAGAGAAAGAACATGGAACATTCAAACTTGGTAATTTGCAATAAGTTTAATAAAGTTATTTGTCTAGATGTGAGCAGGATATAGGGCAACCAGCATGGGATGGTGAAGCACCCCAGAGCTAGTAATTCTGGGAGCATATATATCACTAGCAGGACTGACGAAGCAAGAGGAAACCCTGGTTACTGGAACATGAAGATGTGAGTTGGGTGAACTGGTGACTTGAAGTGAGCTATGGCTTTTGTTAAGGGACAGAATGGCCAGCAGCATGCTCTCATGGATGGGTTTCTGAGAAATATACACTCACAGATGAGTGTCTCTCTACCCTCTAACCTTATTTTAATTTCTCCCACTAGCTAAATTTATGTGGCCAGCAGAGAACAAAGCAGGTGCCTCTAAAAATCAGTTTTCTGCTTCAGAACAGGACAGAAAACGATTGAGAGGGGATCTGAATTTACAAATAAAAGCACATTCTTAAAATGATTCTAAGACAGTTACTTGGGGTGGGGTTAGATATTGCTTTGTGAACTAATAATCATCTTGTGTATTCTTGCTTTGTAAGTAGGGATAGAACTCTATTATAAAGCAAAATGAAAGAAAAAAGAAGCTTATTGGAAAAATCCCTTGATCCCTGTTGAACCTCAGCTCCAGGGGTAGCGGAGTTGCTAATAATTATAGCTTTTATAATGTATTTGTTTTCATTTATTTATTTAGCTGTTAGATAGTTAATTTTTGCTATTGCCAGACATGGAGTTAGTTGCCAAGAGTGCTCTCATCTGATCTCCACAGGTATTCCAAGGCCTAAGTGGCCTGCCCACAGATACACAGCTAAGTAGAGACGGAACCAAAATTTCAGCATAAGCAATTTCTAGTGTTAGCACAATTAACTATTGTAATCTCTGTAAAGTGGACATCATCCCTCTACTAGGGAAGATACCCTCACTGTGTTTTACTATAGCCCCTCCACTCCTCTTTACCCTCCAAAAGAGCAATTTTGTTTCTGTTTCTGTTGCTGTTGTTTAATTGTCTGTATTTACCCCTTCCTTGTCAGATAACCCTTCCTTCTGGGTGTTTATTTCAGGTATTATTCTCCGGAAGAAAGTTTCTGAGATGGAGACAACCATGCATGATATTTAGGATATTTTAGTAGGGAGAATTCTTAGGATAAGCATCTGAGAAAGGGAGATGTTGGCCAGATGGAGAGCTGGATGCCTGTTCAGATTTGCAGACAGAGCCTTTGCACTCCTATGGTGCCCAGAAAAGAGACCTGACTCCGAGTGATGTTGTTTTCTGCATCTGAGACAATCCACAGCATGGGGCTGACAAGCAACAGCTAAGGGTCATCTTAGTAGCACTCCCTCAGATGGAAAAATGAGCCTTTAATTCCTGAAGAGTGATCTGTGCAGTGCATCACAGGATGCTCCATGGTAATTATAAAACTCTTCTTTAATTCATAAGTAAAATAATATAAATTATGCACGTGCATGCATATACATACATACTCTATTGTATGCATAAATATATTGTTATAAATATCAAATAAGGAGGTTATGGCATAGTCAATTAAAGGCAGTTACTACAGTAACACCTTATAAAATATTTAATGTACATACTTACATATGCAAAAATATGTATGTGCATTTCTATGTAATCTGTGCTATTCCCAGATATAAAAGACTCATTGAAAAAGCTAATGAACTCCTCAACTGCAGAAATACATGTATTCATGCATTACATTTATATTGGATCCTTGAAGTAGGACAACTGATTGCTGTCCATTATAAACACAATTTCTGAATTCCTGTATCTAAATGACTAATGGTAATGTAAACTGTACATGTTGATCATTATTAAAGAAAAGTAAATAAAGCTTCTGAGTGGTCCTGATTGTATGTTCACAGTTGGACAAATTGTTTATTTTTATACATAGGCCTACAAACTGTAATTCATGAATCTGACTTCTTCCTTAGTCTTAAACTGTTTCTTCTGTAGTCTAGGAAAATGATATAGAGAAGTCAAGCTGCTCCTCTGGGGAGAGTTCTGAGAGGCAGAACCAGAGCAGAGTAGACATTTCAGAGAAAGAGAAAGAGCAAAACAGCTGTACTCTCTATATTTTATTCCATTTAATCTTCACAATACACCCTAATCAAAAGGTACTTCCAAATAAAAAATTTACATTAAAGATTTTAGATTAACTTGTCCAAGATCACATATGAAATATTTTTTGCAGCGTCACGATTAAACCTAGTTCTATTGACCCAAAGCGCAAGTTTTAATACAGTTTGACCTACTAGGAAATTTTTTCAAAGGTATACTTGAATTTGACGTAGCTAACTGGAAGCACATATGAGCGTCCTCGTGTAACACCAGACACTTTCTTTTCCCATTTTTTTTTTCTGCAATTCTTGACATGGATTTGCGAACATTCCTCTTTGGGAGAGAATTAATACTGATGCACGCAAAAAAGAAATTAACTCTTAAAAATGTTAAAATCTTAAAGCAAAAGAATCATTAAGGCATCCAGATAAAAGTCAAATGAAGCTCCTTGTGACTGTCTTGAAGGTTTGGATTAAGATTCCTCAATTCTTGGATAAGTCTGCGCCACAGATTCTACTCTTTCTCCTTTAAAATTCAATGGCTGACAGTTGGAGCTTTGCTTTTGCTTCATTACTCTGCTCTTGGGAAGTAGTATTTTCTCAAAATTTTGGTGACATTTTTATTTCTCATGTTTAAAGGATCCCTCTCCATCTCTTCCAGGGGGTCACCATCTCAGACAGATGGACTCTCTCATTCTTATCCAAGCTGGCAGTGTTCAAATTCAGGTGATCATTTTTTTTTTCCTTTGATTTACCACTGCTCATTTACATCTCTGCCCATTAGATAGAATTGTCAATGCATTTCTTTTTCTTTTTCTTTTTCTTTTCCCTCCAAATTACAACTCACTCAACTTGAATTAGTAGATATATTTTGGATTTTTCTAAAAATATAAGGGGATTTTTTTATTATCAATGAAAATCTGACCAAATGAAAGTAGAATTAATATAAATGTTAATTATTTAAAAATTGCATGGTATGTTTTAAATATATATATATATTTTTTTTTTTCAGGTTCTGAAGATAATCAATATATGTATTTAGGGTCTTTTTCTCTATTTCTGAAGCTCTAATTTTAAATACTGTTAAGGCCCTGCTTGGATGTTAGGGTATTCAAGTAGCCTTCAATGTTTTTCTCCCAAATTAACAATCATATTAATATTTCTCATATTGAATTATATTTTATCAAATCAAATATTATAATATATTTATGTTTTTCCTGAGTCAGAATATTTGAAACTAGCAAGCTCCAGAAGAGAAGAAATTAGTGTGTAGAAAAAAGATAAAAACAGATTAGAACCAGGATTCTGGCTATTAATGATTATGAGACATTTGTTTGGTTGCTTAATCTCTCTAAGTGTTATTTTTCTCATCTCTAAAATGGTGCTATTACCAATGCCAATGTTTTAGCATTGTTGTGAGGACCAAATAAATTTTATATGTAAAACTCTTAACTCAAAATGTGAACCATGCTAACTTTTTTGAAAATGCTTTATTACTGACATGAAGAGGTTTGGAGCTCAAGATATGTGAGTCTCCAATGGCAAGACAGTTATGCACATTGAGTTTTAGACTTTTCACTTCTAAAATGAGAAAAAGAAAATAAAGAAAAGCAAAATTAAAGTCTCTTCTTGGCTTTTGTGAAGGCAGGTTTTGTTTGTTTGGCTTTGCTTATCATGATCAACATGTTTATTTTAACTGTGTCCTTAAATGACCACCACCCCCATTGCCTAGTGAAGTGTTGGATTTTTTTTTTTTTTGTAGCAGAATTATTGACATATAATTTTAGAATGTTTTCATCACCCCAAAGGAGTTCCTGTACCGTTTTTAGGAACGCCCTTCCCTCCCGCCAAACCTACTCATACACAATCTTCCTCCCTCCTCACACAAGTTCAAGCAACCTTAAATCTACTTTCTCTATATCTCAACTTTACTATTCTGAACATTTCATATGAATAAAATCACATAATGTGTGATTATGTGGCTTATTGTGAATGTCTCCTTTAACATAACATGATGTTTTCAAGGCTCACCCATGCCGTAACTTATGTAAGCACTTTGTTTCAGTTTATCGTTGAATGTTCCATATATGATATACCACATATTTATCAATTGATCAACTGTCAGATATTTGGGTTGTATGCACCTTTTGGCTATTCTGAATAATGCAACTATAAATATTTGTGTACACCTTTTTGTGTGTACACTTTCATTTTTATTTATTTATGGTTTTGTAAACAGGTCTCACTCTGTCCCTAGGCTGGAGTGCAATGGCACAATCACAGCTCACTGCAACCTTCACCTCCCAAGCTCATGGGATCCTCCCACTTCAGCCTCCCTGGTAGCTGGGACTAAAGGCATGTGCCACTATGTCCGGCTAATTTTTTATTTATTATAGAGATGGTGTTTTGCCATGTTGCCCAGGTTAGTCTTGAATTCCTGAGCTCAAGTGATCCAATCCCACATCTCAGCCTCCCAAAGTGTTGGGATTACAGGCATGAGTGGCCACACTTGGCCTGCTTTCATTTTTATTTGATGTATACCCAGAAGTGGAATTTCTGGATCAGATAACTCTGTTTAATTTTTTGAGTAATGGAAAGACTGTTTTTTGAAACAATTATACCTTTTCGTAATCCAACCAACAATGTATGACGGTTTTTATGTTTCTACATATTCACTGACACTTGTTATGTTCTGTGCTTTGTCTTTATTTTATTTTAGTAACAGCCATCCTAATGGGTGTAAGTGGTATTTTATTATGATTGTGATGTTCTTTTTCCTAATGAATCATGATGTTAAACATCTTTTAATGAGTTTATTGGCCACTGGCACCATGACATTCTCCAATTGACATTGGAGAAATGTCAATTCATCTTTTGCCTGTTCTTCAATTTAGTTGTTTGGTCCCTTACTGTTGAGTTGTAAAGTTATTTCTATAGTCTGGATATTAATCTTTTATTAATCGTTATGTGTATTAATCCACATATGTGTTGCAAATATTTTCCCTCATTATGTGAATTGTTTTTCACATTTTTGATGGTATTCTTTAGAAGCACAAAAGTTTTCATTTTGATAAACTCCAATTTTTATTTAATGACTTGTGCTTTGATGATATTCTAAGGAACCGTCATCAAATCCAAGATCACAAAAATTTAGCTCCTTTGTTTTCTTTAAGAATTTCATAGATTTAGCTCTTACATTTAAGTCAATGATCAATTTTGTCCACATTGACTTATCTCGGCACCTTGTTGGAAACCACGTAGGCACAGACATGGCAGTTTATTTCTGAGCGCTCAATTTGTTTCCATTGATGTGTACGTGTTTCTTTCAGTATGAAAGTTCCAGGAAAACTGCTGCTTTGTGTTAAGTTATATTATTAGAAAGTGTACATTTTCCAAATTTTTTTCAGTATTTTGACTATTTTGAGTTCCTAGAGTTTCCATATGAATTTAGAATCAGCTTGTCCATTTCTACAAAATATGCTAAATGATATTGTGATGCAAAGCGTTTTAAATATAAGGATTAATTTTCTGAATGTTGTCTTCTTAACAATATTGTTTTCCAATTCATGAACATGAGATATGTCATAATCTATTTAGGTGTTTAATTTCTTTCAACACTACAATTTTTTTGCAGATTTTATGCTGTTTTTCAATTACCTTGTTAAATATATTCTCCGGTATTTTATTCCTTTTTCATACTCTTATAAAGGTAAGTATTTGTTTATTTATTTATTTGAGGCTGAGTCTCACTCTGTCGCCCAGGCTGGAATGCAGTCGCACGATCTTGGCTCCCTGTAACCTCCGCCTCCTGGGTTCAAGAAATTCCCCTGCCTCAGCCTCCTGAGTAAGTGGGATTACAGATGTCCACCAACATACCCAACTAATTTTTGTATTTTTAGTGGAGATGGGTTTTCACCATGTTAGCCAGGCTGGTCTCAAACTCCTGACCTCAAGTGATCCACCTGCCTTGGCCTCCCAGAATGCTGGGATTACAGGCCTGAGACACTGCACCTGGCCCTAAGGGTTTATTTTTAAATTTTGTAATTGAATTATGCTTTTCAAGTGTACTATAATGAATTTTTGCATATTTGTATACCCTGTAATCTTCCTGAACTCTTTTAAATATATTAATATTTTAAAATGAATATCTCTGAGTTTTCCATATATAAGATAACATTATCTTTTAATAGACAGTATTATTATTTTCAATCTGGAGGATTTTTAGTTTACTTTCTTTTCTAATTGATCCTGCTAAAACCTCTAGTATGATGTTGGATAAAAATCGAACCTCTTTGTTTTGTTCTTGATCTTAGTGTGACGCTTGTTGTGGGTTTTTTATAGATGCTCTATAACAGATTGAAAAGTGTATGGACCTTGACAAATGTTCTCTTTTTGGAACTGTAGATATGATTATGTTGTGTGTGTGTATGTCTGTGTGTGTGTGTGTGTAAGATGGAGTCTCACACTGTTGCTGTGGCTGGAGGACAATGGCGTGATCTCAGCCCACTTCAACCTCCCCCTCCCGGGTTCACGTGATTCTCTTGCCTCAGCCTCTCGAGTAGCTGGAATTACAGGAGCGTGCCACCATGCCCGGCTAATTTTTTGTATTTTTAGTACAGATGGGGGTTTCATTATGTTGGCCAGACTAGTCTGGAACTCTGACCTCATGATCCGCCCACCTCAGCCTCTCAAAGTGCTGGTATTACAGGTGTGAGCCACTGCACCCTGCCAATCTGTGTTTTATTCTATTGATAGAGTGTATTATGTCAAATGATTTTTGTTTGTTAAGCCAACATTAGATTCCTGGCATAAATTCCACTTGGTCTTGGTGTATAGAATATTTTATATGTTCCTGTAGTTGTAATGATAGTATTTTGTTGAAGAATTTTGTGTCTTTAGGGGGTAGTTTTTAGATTACTATTTCAATATTTTTGCTTGTTACAGATTTTCTATTCCTTTTTGAGTCAGTTTTGATAATTTGTGGCTTTCTAGGAAATCATTCATTCTATATAAATTGCCAAATTTATTGATTTGGCATACCTTTGTAATATTTTCTTTTAAATTTCTTTAAGGTGGTAGTAATGTCCCCTCTTTAAATTCCTATTTTAATCACTTGAGTATTGCATCTCTTTTCCCTGGTCAATCTATTTAAAAATTTGTCAATTTTGTAGACTTTTTCCCTTCACTCATTTTCTCTATCATTTTCTGTTTTCGTTTCATCAATTTCTACTCTAATAATAATGATGTCCTTTCTTTTGCTGGCTTTGGGATTATTTTCTTATTGTTTTTCTAGTCTACTAGGGTAGAAGTTTTATTTATTGGTTTTTAGATTTTGTTTCAATAAAGGCACTTACAGCTTTCAAAGTCCCTTTAAGAACAGATTTAGCTGAATCCTATACATTTGGGTATGTATATTTTTACTATCATTTGTCTCAAGTATTTTCCACTTTATCTTGTGATTTTTTCTTTGACTCATTAGTTTTTAAAAAGCATGTTGTTTAAATTTTATAATTTCAATTATATTATTTCAATTTTTTTGTTATTGATATCTAATTTCATTTCACTGTGGTCCTAGGGTATATTTTGTATTATCAATTTGCTTATCTTTATTGAGGTTTATTTTATGACCTACCATGTGGTCTATTCTGACAATGCTGCAGGTAAAATAGCTGTGTTAAAGATCTTTTCCATGAATTTAAACATCTGAGTCATCTCAGGGTCTCTTTTATTGACTTTTTTACTTTTAATATGGCTCATGTCTTCCTATTTAAACTTGGTTTATATTTTACTTCATTGTTACTTGCTGGACACTGGGAGTAATAAATTGTGGGGAATACTAGAGGCTATCTTCCCTTAAAGGATGTTGACTTGTATTCTGCTGGTAACTGACTGATGCCTCCTGGTCAACCATTCAGTCTTAGATTTATTTTTATTAGTTCTCTTTATATTTTGGCCTCACGTCTAAAATGTGACTCTAACTACAGTATGCGATTCTTACTTGCTTCGTCTTTCATAGGTTTCAGTGAAATGCCTAAGTTGTTCAATAAGGTTTCTTAACCTAGACTGAACCAGAATTTCCATTTCTGGAGGCCTGCATAAACTCTGGTATTTCTATTCAGTTCTTAGCTCTTTATTAACATTTCTGCCAGGCCTCCATGTGACTCAGCCTATGCTAAAAGAACACACTCCTGAGCCCAGGATCTATAATAAATGCTCATGCAGAATTCTATCCTTTCTCTTCGCAGTTCCCTATTCTCTGGTAACTTACTCAAACATTGTAGCTGCTTCAGCAGCTCAGAACACTGATCTGTCTCTTCAGGCTCCACATGCTCAGCCCAAGCTTTATCTCCTCGATGTGAAGCATGTCACAGGCCCACAGCAGAAAGCCAGGCAACATGTTGGACTTACCTAATCTGCTTGCTCTAAAATTTTACAAGCTTGTTGCTCGTTGTCTGAACATAGAGAATTTATATATATTTTCTGGCTATATAGTTTCTTTCAGTATGAAGACAAGTCTTGTAACAGTTACACTCTTGTGTGGCTGGAAGCAGATGGCTATGTTTTTTTTTTTAAGCTGATGGAAATAATTATTTTCACCCACAGACTTTCTGGGAAGTGTTTATTTCTAGGACCCATGGAAATATTTGTTGAGCATGTCTCCAGGGAAGACTGGGTTTCATGCCAATAGGAGTTAGTAGGAATACAAAGTCATTGCTATTTCAGTAAAATAAAGAAATGTATCTTTATTTTGTATTCCATCCTTAAAAGCATGTTGTGTTATAATAACATGGTGGATCTTGTACATAAGGTTTCCATTCACTGACATATGAGCTACAAGTTATGAAGCTGGTTTTGAGAAAAGGGTCCTGAATTCAAGTTTAGGGGCTACAGAATTTACACTTCTTGTTGTATAACAAAAATATATATGCCTGCTAGTTATAGGAATGCTATTGTAAGCCACTATAGTTGCCTTTATTTCTACTTTTATTTTACATTAAGGGGGTGTATATGGAGGTTTGTGACAAGGATATATTGCGTGATGCTGAGGTTTGGGGACAATTAAACATGTCACACCGATAGCAAGCATAGTATCCCAATGAGTAGTTTTTCAACCCTTGCCCATCTCTTTCCCTCATTTCTTTTGTAGTTCTCAGGGTCTATTATTCCCATCTTTATGCCCATGTGGACCCAACTTACAGTTCCCACTTATAGGTAAGAACACGTGGTGTTTTTTTTTTTGTACTGTATCTGCATTAAGTTTGCTTAGGATAATGGCCTTCAGTTGCATTCATGTTGCAGCAAAGAACATGATTTCATCTTTTTTTAAGCCACTATAGTTAAACAAGAGGAAGTCTATGACCAAAGCTCCATCAGGTAACTATGGCTTCAACCAGGCTATAAAAACCCATGATCACAATATCGTTTCTAGTTCTCAGTGAATGCCATAATAAATGTACAGTTTTTAATGTATTCTGGTTAGATTTATGTAATAAATTGGACAGAGATAATTCTGAGGAGTCAGGGCACAGTGATATTGTCATGGGATCCATGGGGTGTCGCTTTGCTTGCTGGAAACCTTTGTGCCTGGCAGTGCCTTCTGCCTGAGTATTGCTTGTGCCCACTGAGCTCGTCCCATGCACTTCGTCCAGCAGGCTGTGCTTGGCTCATGCAACCAGGCCAGATCCCGTATCTGCCAAGGGCTAGTCAGGTGCAGGCAGAGTGGCAAGCAGTGTGTGGGCAAGTGAGTATGGGGTTCGGCCACTGCGCACAGCCAGGCACACTGGCTGCGAAGTGGCTAGGCAGCTCCAGGCACCAGAACAGGTACAGGCTCCATGGGAGGCTATGGCTGGACCAGATGTACTACATGCCGCTTCTTCTGGGGGGTACTTGCATCTGGATGAGGGTAACGTGGTGTCATTCAGAAGCTCGGAGATGCCAGGAATGGCAGAGCTTCAAAGAGGGTTTCGCAACCCTGGCTCAAGGAGCCCCTGGGTCTATGTTCCCATAATGGCCACAGCTTTTTTCTTCTTCTCATCACCTGCAATGTGGCAAGTAGGGGTGAGAGAGGGGCTTGTTTGTGTTACAGCTCCTTCAGTCCTACCATTCAGCAGGTCCCAAGTTCAGGCAGGTCATCCTGTCAAGTGTCCAGCTGTCAGTGGAGAGGAGACCCACAGTGGGTAGCTCCTTTATGCAGCTGGTAGTCCAGACATCTCTGTGAGTCTGGTTGGGTCCAGAGTTTTTATGGGCTTCAGAAGAGAGGAAGTGTTGTGCTGATTGATTGGTCCATGGGTGGCCATGGGTCGGCCTGGAAAAAGCACTTATAACTTCTCATTCCGGGTCATGGACTCCATCCTAACTGACAGCCCAGGCCCCAGGCTTCAGGCTGTCCCTGGCTTGAAGATCCAGCTTCACCAGGTACCTGCCCTTTTCTGCCCAGGAGCTTGTCTGCCTCCTGCCACCATTAATCATGTTGTCCACAGTACCCAAGCTGTTCATGTCAAGGGATGCCTGCAGGCCTGCGCCAAGCCACCCTCAGCCTCACCTTGGCCTCCCGCCCATGCTCCTTGGCACTCAAAATCTGGGAGGGGCTGAGGAGGCAGGGGTTAGCATGGTCAGTGCCTCCCAAAGCATGCACACACCTGGGCAGGTTGCAATAGTGCCAGGGCTCAGCCTCAACTTTGCTCTGAAATCAAAGCAGGCACTGGGAGCAGAGAGAGGTCAGGCAGGGGGAGCAGGCACTTCTGAGCTTGCCTGGGCAGGGGCTTCCTGGGCCCCCAAGAGCTCAGGAATGTCTGGGTTCACAGTACCTACTGGGTGCCTGCAGCTGTGCCCAGCAGGGTGGGGCTCCCTCCTGTTCCCAACTCCCACCGGCTCCATGGAGGGCACAGACCTGGCTGTGCCTCCCCTGCAGCAGCCAGTGTCTTCACAGATAGCCACCACTGCCATCAATATTGAATAAGGTGAAGTACTCTATAAACCAGGGGCTGATATTCTCATTGAGTTTCTATTTAACTGGGCAATTGTCAAAATAAAGTATTCAGTGGGGAGTTTTGAGTAGTGGCTCCATACAAAATGTTGATTTCACTGAATTTAGAGTCTCTTGTACAAGTCAATATGCATCAGCAATGGACTCTAAGTTAAATAACCATGTTCAGTGTTTGTTTGAGGAACAATATAAGTAAAAATACCTATGCTTTTTATCTCCTGAGGGCAGATGTTTTTGATGAGCTTCCTTCCTTACGTACTTTTAAAAATATAAATTAATGTCTTAACATTGTGGCTTCTGTAGCAGTCTCTTGTGTTTTAGAATAGCATGAATCAATTCACCAAGGCTAGAGCCTTCTTACATTGTAAACCAGTGAAATTAAGTTTGTGAATCTGAAAAGCTGAAAAATCACCCCTGGGACTGAAGAAAATGTGAGAGTAAGATTGAGAAGCCATAATTCCCTATCCATCTTCCTACACAGTTTCATAGCCTTTGTCGTCTGAGGAAAAAAGAAAGGTTTTCACCACGCCAGTTAAAGGCTGTGAATGTGACCTAGATAATTCTTGGGGAATTTAAGTTGAAACACTTCTTTTAATGTCCTTTGAAAGGAAAAGCTAAACCTTCATTACTCAGAATGAAATTGTGGTAAAAACAAGTGTATCAAAAGGGCTAGAGAGAGATGAAAACAAATTGTACTTCCAGGTAAGCTGCTCGAATCTATCTGGTCATTCTCTAAAATATCTAAAATACTCTCATCATATTCAAATCACTAGAAACGCTGTGGGGTGTGTGCGTGTGTGTGTGCACATAATGGTTTAAATAATAACTAAACATTATTCTCTGCCATAGAAATACACAACTTCTCCACAGAAATAAGAAAAACTTAACATTCAAGAAGTATCTAATTTAGGATTATAATGCTACAGTTTTCTCACTAAAAATATGACTGTTTTTTCTTTTCTTTTTGAGACGGAGTCACACTCTGTTGCCCAGGTGCAGTGGTGAGATCTTGGCTCACTGCAACTTCTGTCACCTGAGTTCAAATGATTCTCCTGCCTCAGTCTTCCGAGTAGTTGGGATAACAGGTGCCTGCCACCACACTGGCTAACTTTTGTAGTTTTTAGTAGAGACAGGGTTTCATCATCTTGACCAGGCTGATCTTGAACTCCTGATCTCATGATTCACCCACCCCAGCCTCCCAAAGTGGTGGGATTACAGACATGAGCCACCACGTCCAGCCTAAATATGACATTTTATCCCATAGTAGAGTTCTCTTTTGCTACTTGCCTCAAGACAATAAATTCTGGGCCAGGCGCGGTAGCTCATGCCTGTAATTCCAACATTTTGGGAGGCCGAGGTGGGTGGATTACCTGCTACTCAAGAGGCTGAGGCAGGAAAAGTGCTTGAACCCGGGAGGTGGAGGTTGTGGTGAGCTAAGATAGTGCCATTGCACTCCAGCTTGGGCAACAAGAGTGAAATTCCATCTCGACAAAGAAAAAGAAATAAAGACCATAAATTCTGTAGTAAAATTTAATAGTTTTCGTTTTTTATTTTAATTAGATCAAAATAGAGGAGGATAAGCAGGATGATTACTTGGCTTGATTTTGAAATGTTTTACAGATATCCAATAAAATTTCATTGAATGATTAACAATTGACCTTGACACAATATCAGAGGTATTAAAGTTGAATAAATTTGGTCTGTTCAGTGTATGAAAAGAAAGTCTTCACTGGTCATGGTGGCTCAGACCTGTAATCTCAGCACATTGGGAGGTCAAGGCAGGTAGATTGCTTGAGGTCAGGAGTTTAAGACTAGCCTGGCCAAAACGGTGAAACCCCATCTCTACTAAAAATACAAAAAATTAGCTGGGCATGGTGGCGCGTGCCTGTAATCCCAGTTACTCAGGAGGCTGAGGCAGGAGAATTGCCTGAACCCAGGAGGAGGAGGTTGCGGTGAGCCAAGATCGTGCCATTGCACTCCAGCCTGGGTAACAAGAGCGAAACTCTGTCTCAAAAAAAAAAAAAAAATACAGAAACTAGTCAGGCATGGTGGTGTCCACCTGTAATCCCAGCTGCCTGGGAGGCTGAGGCAGGAGAATCATTTGAACCCAAGAAGCAGACATTGCAATGAGCTGAAATTACACCACTGCACTCCAGCCTGGGTGACAGAGTGAGACTTTGTTTCGGAAAAAAAAAAAAGAAAAGATAAAGTCTCCATGTCACCATTAGAAAATCTGACATTTAACAGAATTTAATAGGAAAGAGACATGGGGGATTATTTGTCCTGTTCCCCAGGAGAGTACATTTAAAATGAGGAGGAATTTGGGTCACTATAAAAGAAAAAGAAAAAAAAGAAGGATGAAACAGTAAGTATTGTCTCCCAGTAGTTAA
Organism: Aotus nancymaae; assembly: GCF_030222135.1. Lineage (NCBI taxonomy): Eukaryota > Metazoa > Chordata > Mammalia > Primates > Aotidae > Aotus > Aotus nancymaae. The sequence goes on from NW_026988443.1 coordinate 18,376,849, forward strand.
ATTTGCTGGCCATGATTAAGTAGTGTGGTTCATTGACTAAAGAGAATGAGAAAAGTATCATTTCTTTTTTGGAGATGAGCTGAACTGGGTGCCCTAAAACATTTTCTCCAGCATTGGGTATATAAAAACTTAAATATCTAAAGATTTCAAGTAATATGTCCATTTACCCAATAATTTATTCACATTTAATCTTGAATACTTCGCTTCTTCAGTGTGCTAGTTACTGTTGATCAAAGTTGTGGAAGATGCAGATTTATCTTACCCTTCACAGCTTCAAATATCAGAGTTCAGACAAGAAGTAAACAGACAATGTGTGCGCCATGTGATAACAACTATAACTGAGAAAGTAGAGGAATTATGGAAGCAGAAAGCAAGGGGATTTCAACACCAATACCTTTCGCAACAGTACAGAGCATTCAGGCACCACCATGGAAATGCCACACTCCTCAAGACACTTATGGCAAATATTCTGGGACCACAGTAAATTCTGACTCATCATTGTGTTTAGAGTGTGCTGAGGAGCATAACCTAGTATACTAACCTAGTAGCATACTAGGTTACCCCAGTATAGTCAAATGTTTTCTTCATCAATACTTCCCATTATGATCTTCATTAATAAATTCCTGTGAAACAAATTGAAATTATATCATAAAAAGTTTTGGATTTAGTCAAACAAATATTGTCTGTGATTTAATTGACTTAATTTTTTGAGATTTGCCAATCATTATATGCCAATTACAAGCTCAAATAACTAATAATATTACTTTTAGAGTCTTCTTATTAGATGAAGAAAGTCCATTTAACCACCTGCAACTATTTTACTGAAAAAAAAAAGATGCCCAATATAATAGAATAATTATTTCCATGTAGTGGAATGCAATGTAGCAAGGTAAAACAGGCTTTGCCCCAAATAGCAATTAGAAGTAGCAAAGTAGAATGACCACAAGTCTCTTTGTTCTATGCATATTTTTATATACTTTTATAATTTCTGGCTTCATTTTGAAAAAAGAAGCTATAACACACGTCTTTTTAAAGTATAACTAGAGAAAACTCTATTTACTGCTGTACATATATGTTTTGGTGTGGCCTATTATTTGTCTTAATAAAAAAATCTCAATATCCTTCTGAATGTCTATTCATCCTCTACTCTTAATTCATGGAATTTGCATGAGTTAGACCTCACCAGTGATAATAATGACGGTAGAAATTTATTGAAGACACTCTTACATAGGGTGTACTAGCAATTTCCATAAACCAGGCACACGAACGTTATTTAAAAATATGAGTTATCTATTATAATTCACACTTTATATAGGCAAACTGGTAGCAAAAAAGATTAAGTAGCTTGCTGAAGACAATATAGTTATAATAATCAAGGGAACTTGGGTTCAAATCAGGCAAAAGAATCCTAGAGATGAAACCAGAATATGACCAATCAGATATTTTCTTTATTTCTTTTACTTTTTTTTTTTTTTTTTTTGAAACAAGGTCTCATTGTGTCACTGAGGTTGGAGTGCAGTGGCGCAATCATGGCTTACTGCAGCCCCTACCTCTAGGCTCAAGCAATCCTCCCATCTCAGCTTCCTGTGTAGCTAGGATGGAAACATTCTTTTTCTCAAAAGTAAGGAATGAGCTGATGTCCAGATCAAACCAGTGGAATTAATACATGTTTGGCTTTCTGGGAAAAGACTTACACTTCTCATATAGACTTGAACCTCTGAATATGTAAGAGTTTTTGCTTCCTTCTAGCAACTTTTTGGCTGAAAAAATGAAGACTATGAAAGGAAGGAAACCCAAGGTTGGACCTTACTTGAGACTTGTTGCTACCATTTGGACCAGAAATCAAACTGGGCATAAATCTCTGAATTACTCAACAATTGAAAGGTACATAAACCAGTATGTTTATGCCACATTTTTCTGTTTCTTGAAAGAGCATCTTAACCAACGTGGTCCGAGGTTCACAGATTTCAAAGTTCATGGAGATGTCTTTAAGCAAAATCTTAGTGCCTTTTACTGTCAGTGAAAACAAAGAGTTCAAAAGTTATATCTTGACAGCATGGTCACTTTCCTCTTTGAGAAAAGAAAAATGTAGGCCGGGCGCGGTGGCTCAAGCCTGTAATCCCAGCACTTTGGGAGGCCGAGGCGGGTGGATCACGAGGTCAAGAGATCGAGACCATCCTGGTCAACATGGTGAAACCCCGTCTCTACTAATACAAAAAATTAGCTGGGCACGGTGGCGCGTGCCTGTAATCCCAGCTACTCAGGAGGCTGAGGCAAGAGAATTGCCTGAACCCAGGAGGCGGAGGTTGCGGTGAGCCGAGATCGCGCCATTGCACTCCAGCCTGGGTAACGAGCGAAACTCCGCCTCAAAAAAAAAAAAAAAAAAAGAAAAATGTAGTGTGTGCCTATGTGTTTATACACAAACATAATTTAGCCACGAGTCTTACATTTTTTTTGTCAACTTAGTAAAAGCAACTGTGCGTGTGTGTGTGTGTGTGTGTGTGTGTGTCTGTGTGTGTGTCTCTGTTTATATACAAACTTACATTTTCTACTATGGTCCTTATTTGTTGTCTATCATACTGTTGGGGAGAAGGGCCAGTTCCATGCTTGTGTACACCAGCACTTTTCCCATGCAATCTGGAAATACATCTTTTCTGAATGATGTACAAAATTAATGAGGCCCATTAACATAAGCTGAAAGACTGATACTCTTATATGTACAAGTGTTACATAAAATGTAGTTCATAATAAGAACTTTTTTTCGTATTTATTCAACACTAGTGAAACAAGATCAGTAAAGTTGGAATATATCCTGGAGTTATTTGTTTATCCTGTCATAGAACATTTAATTTAAAGGTCTCTATAACTCAGAGAGAGACTTCTGTGTTTGCTCTGTTTGACTTCTGATATGCCTTTCCTAATCTTGACAACAATAACAAGATTGTGGGCAGATAAAAATAAAATGTATGCCATTCATCATGCTACTTGCCAGGAACCAGAGAAACAAAGAAGTATCAGTTATGGTCTGATTCCCCCATCGCAGTCACTGTCTGGTAAGAACACAAAAAGTATTTGCAACAATATGATGAATCCTATCATAAAGACGTGAGGAAGGTATTACTAATCTTTGAATATACCACAATGCCTTACTCTGGGATTTGTGCAAAGGAGAAGCTCACTAAATGACACTTGAATTAATATTTTTAAAATGCATTGGGTTGTTTTGCAGTTCAGGTAATAACCCATTATAATGGTATATCTTTATGTCTACAGATTTCATATAAGATCTTTCAACATCTATGCTTATTTATTTATTTTAGTTTTGTTTTAAATTTTTTAAGTTCCAGAGTACATGTGCAGGATGTGCAGGTTTGTTACAAAGGTAAATGTGTGTCATGGTAGTTTCCTGTACCTATCAACCCATCACATAGTTATTAAACCCAACATGCATTAGCTCTTTTCTTAATTCTCTAAATTTACGTATCTTCACTTAGAAAGTATTTTTTAACTTGAAAAATTTTTGTAAAGCAATTGCCTTCTTTTGTTACTTTTTGTATCTCAATCAAAAATCCATAATGTCACAATGTCACCTCAGTTCCATGCTTCATAACCTGATAGTCATAAAAAAATCCATAATGGAATCATCCCAGCAACTAATTACCATTTATTTTTCCTCTAGCAGGTAAATTATCTTATATAAATGGAGGTGATCTCATCATTCCATCACACTAACATTTCTGTATTTTACAATCTCAACAACAGGAAATTCTACCTACTATATTTCTTCTGTTGTGTCAAAGAAAGTCTGATTATTTAACAGACCCGGAATGAAAATTCAAATACGTTTTATTGTGATCCAGGCTGTTCCTCTGCTGGTCTCACTCAGATATAGCACAGGTCTTCGGATACAAGAACCTCCATCTCTACCAATCTAGCAATTCTTGAGGGTATTAATTACCCACTATGACATGGTGCAAGAGACCTTTGACCATAGTTCAGCATCAAATATAAGCTTCACATGGGAAGAATCAGAAGAAAATAATGGCTTCAAAGATCCTTTTCCTGTAACATTTTAGAATTTCAATTCCCAATCTCTTCAGTTGAAAAATTCTGATTATTTTCTGTCACATGGGTTGTGCACAGAACACAACTGAAGCAAGATGACAGATACAAAATTACTCTAAGAACTAGAAAATGCAGGCTTTGATTTTCTAATTATAAATTGACAGCAAAAATAATTGTTTAAAAAATGAAGATATTATAATTTCTTTATGTCTCTGAATTGTGTGACAGGCAAAGATTTTCAAGATAACATTATAAAGTGTTAACTGTACAACGCTTACTGTATCATACTACATTACTGAGTTAAGTGGAGCTATGCCCAACTCCAATTGTTTGTACAATCAGGCTTAGGCTGATGTCTGTAGGAATTTCCACCATATGTTAGGCAATGGCCTGAAGTAAAGCAGGGTTCTTTGCCAGATTGTGCTGTTGTAATGCTTTCTAAAACAGCTGGAATATGTTTTCCAATAGTACACAATAGCACCTAAATAGCTGTCTTCCCATGATTTAGAGATTTTAAACTCATCTCCATGTTTAATTCATCATAAGACACTGTTCTGACATTTTAATAAGTAATTTTTAAAAATGATGCTTATTTCTTAAAAGTTGTCTTTTTAAAAATATACTTTTGATGGACCTCTAACAAAACCAATGTTTGGGATTTTTCAGAGGAGGAAAAAGTAGCAATGTGGTGAAAATAGACAGCGGGGATAGATGACCAAATAATAAACATCAGCCACCTATGAGGGAAAAAGAGTATACTAGGACTTGAAAATCAAATCTGAAATCCCAGTTCTTCTAAACTAATGAGCTCCTATGTATGTTGAGATAGAAAGTAACTGAATTTGTGACTAACTTCAGCTTAAATTAACAGAGGCTTATTGGTCATAACAAAACTACAACTTCCAATGGATGCAACTCCAACCTAGGTCAGAGGTTGAATAAGATCATCCAGGACCCAGGTATTTCTACCTCCATGTTCCATCATCCTAAAAGTAATAGCTTTATATTGTATAATTATCTCTTGACAGTTTCATGACATTGTTGAAGTTGGTTGTTGCATATATGAATATTTCTTTATTCCATAGTAGGAAGAGCAAGTATGGCAAAAGGGCAACACAGTTTACTCTAGAAAGAGGTTATAGTTTTATATAAGACAAGAATCTTTTTCTAGCTAACTAATTTCTTATTAGCCAGAATTGGGTAAAGTACACTTTCTTAGAGCAAACCCGTTCAAAAGAATACAATCTCTAAAAACAGTACAAATTTATAATTATTTGAAAGCAGACTAGAAATCTGTGTTTGAATAAGTCCTCTAAGTGATTCTGATGCCTGCAAAAGTTGTAAGACCAACCACACAACCAGTTTAGGTGATGTGTTATTTTTCCTAGGGTGACTCATGACTTATGATCTAAATAAACCAGAAATGCTGCAGCAAGAAATACATTGAATATGTTAGTGCAGGGGTGGCTACTGCAAAACCACTTCCAACGTACTCTTAGGAATGCACCTGAACTCTTTAAGGGTTTGTTGTCTCTTATTTATTATGGGATTAATTCTTCCTACATGTCTCTCACATTAAAATAACAAATAGAAATAGTGTAATAGATGAATACTTAATATTAACTTTTGATGATGAAACAGGAAACAACAAACAAACAAGCCAGGAAAGAAACTTGACTTTCTCCTAGAGTGCGGTAGTGAAAGTGAAATGGAGAAATTCAGGTGAGAAAGTAAGAGTGGTAGCCAGGTGTGTAAAAGTGTACAGGAAATGTAATTTTTGTTGTTGTTGAATAATGGGCATACCCTTCAGCCTGGACAACATTCAGAGTATGATTCTTCTCTATAATAAAATATCACAAAAAATATTGTGAATCCATATCAAGAGGAAGCAATTAAATTATGGAGAGAAACTTTTTTTCTGAATAAATAGCTACAGTGAAGCATTTTGCTAAATTAATAGAAGGAGCAAACATCCACAGAAATAAGTTGATTGAATATTACAATGAAAGGGGACATTTACAAATTGCAGTGGGGACTAAAAATACATTTCCAATTTTACTAAAGGATTTTGAAAATGGCCGGTAAAGATATAGAGGTGTAGAAAAAGGAAGTCATGGGACACAAAAAGATGACAGAGGAAAACAGACAAAAATCTTGAGACCACATTAAACCATTTTCAGCCATATTGTCAAAAATTCCCATTAGGTCTTTAGTAAGGAGGAATTAACACTTAATATCAAAATAAGTTAGATCATAGTAAATGTTTAGGTTTTATAACTTTGCAATGTAAAGGGCATAGTGAATTCTATTTCATTCTCATTCTGAAGTTTAGAAAGACATTATTAATTTATGAATTTGTTATCCTTATATCTTAAAATCCATCCAGACAGTGCAGGTCCTAATAGTGAGAGCAGCATATGAGAATATTAAGTAAAAACCCAGTTGTTCAGAAAGGTTAATCAAAGATGACCACAGTCCCTCTATCTCCAAAAGAATGTTGCTTCAACAATAATTATATCTGACTGAATTTGCCTTACATACAGAAGTACTTAGTGAATTTTTCAAAGATACCTAAGAAATAAATTATTAATATTATTTTAAAACAGCATGAAATTCTAGCATAGAGAGAAAAAGAAATGTATTTGTAATCTTCCATGGCTTATGTAATGTAAAAAAAATCCTCATGGATAAGTGTCTTTCTAATTATTTCAGTCAGTAAAGATGGCTTACACCTGATCAGCTTGATAACTAGCAGGAAAATAAATCCTCAGACACTGTGATACTGGGTATATTCTGTGCCTGACTAGACTAATTTATCACAGACAATCAATTTGGTCACTGAAGAGAAAGAGGGCATGTCTAAGAATAACTCAAAATATATTTGTACTTCAGAGCTTATATCTGTCAAATGGGATATTCTTTGAAGTCAACCCATTGTTGCTCTGACTTAAATTCTTTCCACTGTGGAACAAAAGTGCAGTAATTTTGAAAATGGCATTTTAAGTGAAGTTATTTATTTATACTTTACACTGTATTATTATGTTTCAAAACCGAAAAAGAATTGTGTGGTATAAAATGAAGCATGTTTCTGTGAAAAATGCGCTGAATACAATACAATTTTATGGATAGAGAGGTATGGAATTCTCAATTGTATAAATATTGCAATTCATAGGAAAATGTTGCAGTAGAAAAGCATCAACCTTCATGGAATTCTCAAGGTCAAAATTAAAGTCCTATCTTGGTCATTGTCTTACATTATGACCTATGGGAGATTAATTCTCCATTGTTAAATGAGATGATTAGACCCAAAAAAGCTCTCTCTCTCTCAATTTCTCTAGATTTGAGTTTGTAAATTTCAGTTTTGAAAATACATGTGAATGTGTGTGAGTTAGTTTTAAAAATAAATGTATTTCCTTATGAAAAGTTTCTGTAAGGAATGAAATAAGCAGATCTTTAAAAAATATATCTGTATTAATATCCTAGCAAGAAGCAAATGAAACACAGAAATTACACAATTTTGAGGAGGTCATAATAAAGACACTATTTCAAAATATATAGAAATATTTCAGTTAAACCACAAAGGATGATAGATTTTCTTGAGGTTTTAGCTGCCCCTAAGTCCAAAGTGGTAACTAAATAGAAGGGATTACAGAGATTTGAAAAGAAAGTGTCTGATATTAAGTGCAACCTTGAAAAGAGCTTTTATTTAATTGAGTCACAAACATTCAGTTGTGATTCTTCAGAGAGGAAGTAAATACTCTGCGCTCACTTTCTTCCTCTCTTCCCCAATATTTTGTCATGAAACCCCACTGACTATAGTCAATGTGAAGCCAGAGGAAAAAAGGATTGCGCCGATAAACTTCATATCTATCAGTCTCAGTTAGGGGTACAGTGAGTGGAGAGGAAGCATAAATTAGATTGGAGAAAAGTGAGATTTGGATCTTGGGAAGCAGAAGGAAGATACATTGTTTCATTGGTTTTGTTTGCTTTTAAATGAAATCATTGGACTGTATCCCAACAAATCACTAATATACCAAATTGCTATCTGCTTTTCTGCAAATCATCTTTTTGTGTAGATCAATCTATTAGATATTGTTTTACTTCACAAAAGAGGGATATATTTATTCTATGCAGTATTATTCCAAATCCAAACTTATGAGTTTCAAATAATTAAAAACGTCAATGATTGCATGAACAGAAACTACTCAGGAATCTTCCATAAACCTAATACCTACATCATCCTTCAACATGCACTCACACATACACACACACACACATCATATGTACATATGACACAGTTGAAATACACATGAACTTGAAATAATCACTTTAAATTATGTAACTTTAACCGTAGTGAGTACTAATTGTTATAGATTCTCTGTAAAGAAATCTACATAGCAAATTGCCTAAGAACATAGGGTCTGGATTCAGATTACCTGGATCCATTCTCAGCTTTGCTTCTTATACCCTGTACATTCTTGATCAAGTTACTCAACATTTCCAAGCCTCAGTTACTTGTGTATAAATTGAGCATTTTTGGAAATCCTAATTGCTTTTTGGTGGGGAGTACATGACAAAATAATAATAGGCAAAGAGCTTAGCACGATTTAGTTCAAGGGATGTTAGATTAGTTAGCAGTCATAGTAGCAGGGCTTTTCCTCTTCACACACTTCTACTTCTACTGCTAATAATGCTTCTACTTTATGTGGAAAAAATAGTCAAAAGTTTTGGGCATAGGTGTTTACTTCTCTCATTGTAAGCACCTATTTAAAAAGTCAGGTGAGACAATAAATGTCATTCTCTCTATTTAATTTTAGCAAAATCTTTGATGTAGTTAAAATAGAGCAATATAGGAATTTCATGTGCTAGTCTCCAACTGAAAATGTAGCAGCTAAAAATGGAAAATCCCTACTAAAACAATTTCCTTTATATGTTGCATACCTTGAAAGTGAAAAACCAGTGTCTTTATGGATCATGCTGTACTTTCATTTGTCTGCTTATCTGTAATTCCCAACTGTGATCTAAACATAATTAATTAGATAAAGCTGGAGTGAACACTTCTTTCACTAGGGAGTGTTTTATCTTAGCTGCTTATCCTAGAATGTTAGAGAAAACCAGGAATGTTTGTGAGGTACAAAAGTTGAAAATTCCTATTTAGAAATGAAGCCACACATAAACACCTATGACAAATTCTATATCACATAATATGATGAGGATATTGACTATCTAATTAGGGAGCAGAGATGGATTTGAAGCCTGGTTTTCTATCCCAGCTTAATGAACTGGCAGTTTATGTTTAAGTGGAAAATGAGGCCATATGGACTCAGGTATACATTTTCAATATCAACAAATCTTACCAAAACAGATTTTGGCATGATAAACCTAATTCAACCAGAGAAAGAACCATTTTTTTCTTTCCCCACTTGCTCTGCAAAATCTGTTTATCAGGCAACGGAACTAACAATTGAGTGCCTCATATATATGAAGCACAATAGTAATGACTTTACATATAAAATTTTACTTCCAAGAATTTAAATGAATAGGTGAGGGAGGTACTACGGTAGATAATTTTTTTTAATGTGTAAGTTGGAGAATATTATGAACAGTAATCATTTCAACTGGAGACACTTTCTGGAATCTAATAGCTTTACTAGTTTAAGATGATATAAAAAAAAAACAGCAATCATTAATGCCCTTGGCAGATGGCATAGAAGCTTAAACAAATCACATACATATTTCTCATCTTGCCTGAACTTGAGACAGAAATGAAAAAATCTGAAAATAAGAAAGATCTAAACTTTCTTGCTTTCCCAAAAAGAGGACTCTTAATAAGTTATTTAAATAACTCATACCTTCTTTTGTAATTTGAAAATTGATGCTTTTATTAAAAAGTCATGGAATATGAAACAGACACACATGGACTCAAATTCAAATTCTACTACTTGTTTTAGAAATGAGTTTGAATAAATTAAACTCTGTGTTGCAGTTTTCTCATTTATGAGTAGTGCTACAACTACCTTAGAAGATACTTGAGAAATTAGACTAATAACAAGAAGAAAAGTAATCATATTTTTGTTATATTCTACTTTCATTTCAGAATACTTCCAAACAAAATTATCTCAAGAGGTAAAGTCAGCTTCTAGATTCACTAAATAAGAGTAGCCCCATCTCTCTTAGGTTTTCCTTTTTACAACTAAAGAACTGTGGGAACAACATAATAAAGAAGCATATACAGACTCTGAGGGGCGGAAAAATGCCTGGCTGCCTAAGAAGTTTAAGACTTGAATTACACTTCAGTGAATCTCCGGAGTTTTTTTATTGCTTTGCATATACCACATACAGAAAGTTGCAGAAGACGCCAACCTTTTACCACTAACAGGCAAAAACAAAAGAACCTCCAAATAAAATATTTTTGCTCCTAGCCATAGAAAAGAGGGTGATCTAACCAAAATAAGAAAGTCTTTTTGGCAATACGTGTTCAACTACAAGCCAAAACCCAATGGGAAACATACTTCACTATACTTTCAGTATAGTGAGAGCATGGTGGTTGTCAGAGATCGAAGTGGGGACATGGGGGATGTGGGAGTGTCCATAAAACGGTAACATAAGGAATCCTAGTGAGGAAATTGCTTGTATTTTGACTGCATCATTGTCAGAACTTTTCATAACTGTATTTATGTAAAGTACGGTCTCTTATTTTTAGTTTGTAGTTTAAATGCAAAGAAACAGTAGTGGTTTTCCTCCACTGTTTTGTAGTATTCCTGTCTCCTTCAGTCCCTCCTGTGTGTATATTACCATACTTCAATGAAATAATGGGGCATTTAACAAAGATCCCTATGTGCAATACTGTATTTAGCATTTCTATTTTAAGTTTTCTAGGATATTAATTTACATGAAAATAAAATGAATAACAACAACAAAAAGTTAGTATTGTACTATAGTTTTGCAGGACTGTTTCTCTATATCCAGAGGAAACTCGATAAAATATATACAAGGTGTTTATATAATATTTCAAATTACTGTTTGTGAGTCTACAATTATGCCAACATAAAATTAATTTAAAAAATAGTTTTGGTCATGAGATGTGCAAAACTTGGTCAATGCTCTGTAAGCTAGCTCTTGACTTCATGGGTGGAGGACTATGTAGAATAGTCGTAATTAATTAATAATGTCAAAATGAAATAACCCAAATAAGCAAGTATGCATAGAGATTTCTCTCTTGTAAGTACTAATTTTTTTTTTTTTTTTGCTGTGATGAGGTTAGTTTTTCAAAATGTCTGTTATTTTTGTTTTGTTTTATTTTCATGTTTTATGGTAATAATAAGTTTTATATAGTTCTGAAGTCTGATGGACAAATAAGATATAGATCTGTTGGCAAGAGAATAATTTTCAATGGAAATGTTGCTTCCGATAAAACTATTTTAAAATACCACTTACGTTAACCTCTGAGTTATTGCTTATGGGAGTAACTTCTTCCAACTTGGTCAGTTCCATGGACTCTCACTTTTTCTTCAGGAGACCTCCAATCATATTCCTTTACTTTCCCTTGTGATTCTCCACACCTGCCATTATCCTTAAAGATCTAGCTTTTTCCTATTATACCACCTTGTCTTGTGCCACTCTGTTTTTCTCTCTGTACATGCCAGCAACACTGCCCACTAATTTGTTGCTTGAAGGCAACACATTTAATTTATTGCTACATTGGGATTATTTCTTTGTCCCTCACCAATTTCTTCTCACTCTCTCACTTTGCACATTCATGGCAAAATGTTTGAGTTCACAGTTTGGGATCTATTTGCATTCCGTACGTGTTTACAACTGTTTAAGGCTTGTGTTCCCCACTAGATCATAACCGCCCTGAAAGCAGAGGGCACAGCTTCATATTTTGTCCCTTATACACCACAAATCACAAATGTTTATCAAATATTGGGGAATGGGGAAGTGAAAGAGAGAGAGAGAGACGGAACAAAGTTAAAGAACATGAAGAATGAGAGAGAAAAAGAGAGAGAGGGAAAAAAGAGGAGAAAGAAAAGAGTAAAGAATGAAGAGAAAGAAAATGAATAAAGAGAAAAAATTGAGGATTGTTATAGAATAATGAGAGAAAATTGAGGCAATGTTAATTTGGCAATTTGACGGATAATTTTAGCACTATTTTTAACTAGCTTATTGTGACTTCCACTGGGCTCTGAAAAAGCAAAATCTCATCTTGGTCCAGGCAACAAAATTAGTAGACGTATTGAACACCTACAGTGTACCATTTGGGGGATTCATTAATAAAAATAGAAATATTGTACTTACTTGAAATTTAACATATACTTGGAAAGAATCATATGAAAGTTGCAAAATAACGTTATGGGCCTTTCGATACAGAATCTTAATCCTCCTGACATCTTGGAAAAGATACAATATATGTCAACTTTAGATCATTGGAGAATACACAGAATTTTATAAAGGAAAAGTCACATATTATACTGCCACCTTCTAATTACTACTGTTAATATTTTGTTTTCTTCTAAAAACATAAATATGTCGCAATGTAGTTACACAATTGACCATGGCATATTTCCAATCCCTTCTATAGATACTTTGATTTGTAAAAATGTTGCAAATCAAAATTTTTAAAAATCACAAATATTTAATCCAATATTTTCAAAAGATAGGACAAATATTCAAACCAAATAATGGTAGAATAGTGCTCTTCATTAATAAATATGGCTGCATAAGTCAGAAATTCTTTTACCAGGTCCATGGACACTTGGGGCTTTATAAAAATTGAGATTCTCATATCTGTAATTTTTAAACAACATTTTTAGTTTCTAATATACATTAAAGGAACCTTTGGAACTTTGTCAAAATTATTACTCGCTGTGCCTAGATATAGACCAATATTTACTGGCTGTGATAAACACTAGTTGGTCATACTTCACAAAATATAGCATCCATTCATTGAGTGCTATGTTAGTGTATTTTGTTTTGCTATAACAGAATAACTGAGGCTAGGTAACTTTAAAAGAACACAAAATTATTTCCTCACATTTCTGAAGGTCATTAAGTCAAAGATAAGGACTTCGTGCTACAGAGGCATCTGGTGAGGGGTCTTTGGTGCGCCATCACATGATGTAAAAGCAAAGACAGAGAAGGGCTTACCTCCCTTTTATAACAGCATCAATTCCACCCATGAAGGCAGAGCCTTGTTGCCTAATCACTTATTAAAGGCCTCCCTTCTAAATACAATTGCAATGTCAATTAAATTTCAACATGAGTTTTAGAGGGGGTCAAACATTCAGACCATAGCAAAAGCTATCAGTTGTTTTTATTTGAGGGAAGAAAAAACCAAAACAATAATCACAAAGTTTAAGTCACCATTTCCAGGACTGTTTTGAAATATGAGCATTTGTCGAAGACTAAGATAATCCTTCACTTTTCATATAATCAAAAATGGTTTGGCCCCATTTTGATAGAATATTATTTGAACTATTAAGCAACTATAGTGCTTTTATTCTCAAATTTCAATGCTGCCTGAATCTTTGCACACCAAACCAAGGCAGATCTCCTGAAGATGTGTGAGATGCCATATGCCACCATTTTTATATAATTACCTCTGAACAGATTGTAATAGTGCCCAACAGTTTAATTTGACCCTTTTGCGTTATTTAGCAAAAATTTGTAGCAGGTGTGGAGACATAATTTTTTTTTTTTCAATTAGGTTCTTTCAGGAAATTCGGGAAATGAAACTATAGCATAGAAGTTAGGTCCACATAGAGAAAAGCACTGTTTCTGGGAAGTGATATTAAAGTCTATGGGTAGAGGTGGTGGTGGAAATGGAAAATGCGGGTAAGTATTATATTTACCCTGTTTTCACCTACACTTCCTCATTTTTAATTTGCTTACATATTTATCCATTTATTCCTTCATCAGTGTCTTTTTTAGAGCTATTTTTTCCAACACCACATTTATAATATTTTAAAGAAAATAACAGAAAATTTGACATTTCTATGGTTATTACATTCTTCTTTCCTACTTTTCTTTCTTCCTTTCACTTTTCTTATTTTTGTTCATTTAGTATTTCTTCCATCCAAACATTTTCTCCAGATTTTCCTACAATCTTCTTATGTTCTGAGTTCTGTGGAAGGTGCTGGCAATGTAAGAATAAGACATGATCCCTGAGTTCAAGATGGTACTTTCTAATAGATTTACACAACTATAAAAGGGTGTGCACTACCTTCCATACTGTGCACTATAAGAGATTTCAATGTAAGGTCTGGGAGTCCAGAGATATCATAGAAAAATGTTTAGGGCCACACATACCCAGGTTCATATCATATCTTTAAAACCGGGACAGGTTACTTCAAGTTTCAGCCTTTGCATCTCATGGGGCTGTTATGAATAAGCAATAATAGCATATGTTGAGCTTATTAAGAGATATATGAATACCTTCCCTTTCATACGGGGACAACATAGTGATCAGAGATACTTCACTTAGCCTTCTGATCTTAATATCAATTGCAAATACTGTATTCAATAAAAAATACATTTATCTGTACTGAATATTTGCAGACATTTATTTTCTAGTCATTATTTTCTAAACAATACAGTGTACTATTTACATTGCATTTACACTGTATTAAGTATAAGTAATCTAGAAATATTTAAAGTATATAGGAGAATGTGCACAGGTTATATGCAAATACTGTATCATTTTATATCAGAGATTTGTACATCCATAGATTTTAATATTCTGGAGCAGTCCTGGAACTAATTCCCATTGCTATGGAGAGACAACTCTACTTTCTTGCTTGGTATTAAACATACCGTTAATTGGTATACTAGGAATAGTTTATATTTTAAGCTGGATCATGGCTACATAAGGTTACTTATATTAAATTATTGAGCTATACACTAAAGTTTCATGAACTTTATGTACTTATTATTTATTTTTTCTTTGGGTGGTTGTTAATCTGAAGAAGAAAATGAGGGAGGAGGAGAAGAGAAAGGAAAAGGAAACTTGGTGAGAAAATATGAGTAATGACTTTGAAACACAAATTACGATTTTCAAGAGAGACCAGATGTTGTCAGAGATGGTTTAATGGAAAGTTAATATGGAATTTGATGTAGTTACAATCTATCTTCACAATATTTAAGCTCTGTTTATATATCTTTAGATTTGCTTCCTAAGCCAAGCATAAAAATTAGATTTTTTAAACTGCCCTGTCTCATTTGATTCAATCTTCCTAATAGTCAGGTACAAGAAAGATGAACATTTATCAGTTTAATGATCCTCAGGGAGCTCATTATAGAATAAATAACAATAAGTAACAATACCTGCACTGGCAAATTATAATGTTAACTGAGGAAAGCAGAAAGAATTATCTCAAATACCACAGAAGAGACACATTCAGTTTGATCGTCCTACTTCTTTGGTTCTCTTTAAACATTTATGCTCCTTCATGTTCTATATTTTCTGAGCCTCAATTCAAGGAGGAATTGAAGGCTACCCTGAATTTTGTTTGTTTGTATTCCTCTAATTCAGGTTTTCAAAGATGCATGAGTGTTTGTAATATTGTTTACATTATCTTAAAATCCACCATTTTCATTAAGACATGTCTAAGTGGTTGATTTCACCAAAATTCCTTTTGTTAGGAAGAATGCCAAGGTCAAGTGACCTTGAATAAAAGAGAGAATTGCAGGATCTGCCATCTCAGAGTTGGGCACTAGGTCCTGAAGGAACAATGACTCTTCAGTTTTTAGTCTTTCTGCTTAGATCCACCTAGTTTTTCTGTGAAATGAGCTTTTCACATACAGTTGCTAAAATAAATGTCATATGTCTATAGTCAAACTCCTCAGTCTTAGAACTTGCATTAAAAAATGGAGCATTATTGAATTTCTCCAGATCAACTCCCTGAGAAAACATTTCCTCTACTTGGTTTTTGGTCTGAGCAATGTCATGACCCTTGAATTAACAATCAAAACCATAGAAATAGTCTGTATTTTGCCAGACCCTGTGTCCCAGGACCTTCTCTTCACAAAGCTAGATAGTTTGCTAAGATCCTCAGCTCAATTAAGACCACATTGCATGGGATGTCGAGGTCTGAAAGATGGTGTACTTAACAAATGGAGTAAAGATGTGTCTAATAATGTGTCTGGGATGCAGATCTGGGGGATTGATTTGTTTACTAATCTTTGATACAAATGCCCAATTATTTTTAATGTAAGAGATATACTTCTTTTTTTTTTGTCTTCTCATTTTCTTGGATCTGCCCTTTTGAAATGAAAATTATCAGTGAATTAATTTTCCTGGAGACACTTTCCATGTATTTTCTCGTTCTTCTTAACTTATCTTGTGAAATAGCCCCATCGCTTTCCACTTTGACCTAATAACTCATAGAGGATTAATTCTTAAATCCTCATTCTTCTGATTTTCTCTCATACAACCAGTCTCCCAATTTTTTTTTCTTCATCTTTCAAAATACAAAATTTTTCTTTATAACCATTCTCCATATCTTGGTATGGTGGAATGAATTCTCCTTCTCTCTTTTTCTATTTCTCTTCTCCTTTAATCTCAGAAACAAAGTAGGAGATGACTACCACAAATTAATAGAAACTAACAAGTATAGGTGGTTAAATGGGCCTGAGTTTCATATTTGTAATAAGCTAGCTGGATAACCTATAATAATGCACTGAATTCCTCATTTATAAAGTGGGAGAAAATAATTCTTGTACCTCACTTTTTAAAGAAACAAGAGAAGCAAAATGTTAATTGTTGCTTTAGTAACATCTCTAAAACAAGTGAATGTTGTTTCACTAAGGTGATCAACTCAAAGAAAAGTGTGTTTGTTTCTTTACTCATCCTAACACTTAGGTAGGTCCCATCGTAAAGAGCAAATTCATAACTTCATCGCATGACTTGTAATGGCCTACTCAACAAAATATCAACACACTTCAACATATTTTATATGCAAAACACCACTAAATTTCTATCAATTTTTGTATACTTTATCCTTTATATATTTCTTGTTAGAAGGACTTTGCGTTTGGCTGTTCTTTGTTTTCCTTCTACCCAAATTTTTGCTCTTTCTTTAACCAGAACAAGTAACATTTATTCGAGTGAAATGTTTTCTAAATTCTGAAATCAACTGCAGGTGTTGGTGCTGGAACACTGAACACATGCCTCTTAGCCTATCTAATAACTTGAATCATAGTTATATGTGTACATTTGTATGTCTCCCTCAGGTAGTTAATACATTCAAGGACATAAAATATTTTATCCATTGTTACCAAGTTTTCTTTATAATATTCTCTAATTTAGAATGTAGATTTTTACCAGGTCCAGGCTCGACTGAGGTAGAAACTAAGTATTTTTGCATATATTTTATTTGTATTATTATCTCATCCAGCCCTCAAAATAGAGTCATTTCTCAAAAGTGTTTTGCGTGGCTAAATAAGCAGATGAAAAGACAAATTGGTAGGTGGAAGAATGAGTGACTAGGCAAATGCTTTCTCAGTTAAAATGGTTTTCAGTATATATATTCGTTCATAAATATTTGTTAAATTTATAAAGTAAACCTGTTTTTCTATTCTGATATAAATACACATTGAGTGATTTATCATTCTAATTGCCTTGGAAAATAAACTCTTTTAAAACAGTTACTTCAGAGAGTTTTTTTTCAAATTTTGTGTTCTTCCACCAAATAATCTATCATTAATTTGTATTGCACATTATGGTACAGACATATACAGGTTGTCTCTTCTGTGTTGCTTTCTGGAATGGTAAAGGGCTGCCCGTACTTGGCCCCT
The DNA here is from genome assembly GCF_030222135.1 of Aotus nancymaae. NCBI lineage: Eukaryota > Metazoa > Chordata > Mammalia > Primates > Aotidae > Aotus > Aotus nancymaae. The sequence goes on from NW_026988443.1 coordinate 18,394,708, forward strand.
TGATTCTCTTTGTACCATGCTCAGAGTGCTGGGGAAGCAGAGTCTGGGCTTCTTTCTGGGTCCTCAGGGAATCTTTTGAGGCTACTTTGCCCTGAGCAGTTTAATCCAAGCATGACATGTATCTGATTTCCTGTGAGGATGTTATACACAGAGAATCAATAACTCTTAGCAAAGAAAGGAACATTAGTTTTAGCATCTTCTTGTAAAAGTGATAGCTTTATCTATTGATTAATATAAGTACCTATAACCACATTGTATCTAGCACACATTCATAGAGAAGACTAATAAGATCTGAATAGAAATATAATAAAATCTTTTTTTTAATTTCAGGGAAGAATTATTCATAACCCTTTAAAAATTAGTCTATTGGAAAGAATATTAAAAGATACATTATATTTGTGAACCATGGGCATTTTTTTGGCCAATAAAGACTCTAAATAGTGGAACAGAATATGGTTGATGATTAGAAGTCGTATCCTCAATTTTATTCCTCTGTCACTGTAACAACATGGGCACATATATATCCTGATTTGGATCCATACCAGTCATCTTTATAATAATGTGGTTGCTAAGTAGATGAGACCATGATCCATTAGTTCTCTTATTCATTAAATCCAACAATGATTGCTAATGCCTAATATATGCTGAGCACTACCTTAGGTAATTGATGCATAGTAATTAGAAAAACAAAGATCACTCCTGACTTCATAGTACATGGTGTCTAGTGAAGAAAGAATATCAATTTACAGGTCAACCAATAAGCATGCAATTAGATAGTAAGGAAGAAATGCTAGAGTGTTAATAAACAAAATAGGACTCTGATGAAGATTAATTAAAGAAAGCTACTGAGTTAGGTTTACTTTGACAGAACTGAGACAAAAAAAGCAATAAAAAAAAAGACCAATGGAAGACTCTTAGAAAAAAGGGGAGTTAGTTATGAAACAAGACAATTATTTTGGAGACTCACAGGAAAAATAGAGAATTAGAACATAATGAAGAAAGGGGGAATGGCTCAAAGTTTAGTTGGAGAGTTTCAAACACTTTTTAATCTGATAAGGGGTTTTAATATTATTTTATGTTCAATAAACATTGAGATTTTTATTATTTAAAGTAATGGCATGCTCTAATCTATATTTTAAATATAATTTCAACTTACTGTTAAAAAAAAGACTTAGAAAGAACAACCAAAATAGAGATGACTTGTGATATTAATTTTATTTGTCAACTTAACTGGGCTAAAAGATGCCCATATCAATGGTAGAACATTATTACTGAGTGTGTCAATGAGAGTATCCCTGGAAGATATTAGCATTTGAATCAAGAGACTGGATAAAGGAGATCACCCTTACCAATGTGAGTGGGCATCCCCCAATCTATTGAAGGCCTCAACAGAACAAAAAGGAAAACAAAGTACAAATTTGTTCTGTTTGAACCAGGATATATACTTTCTCCTACCCTCAAACTTCGGCAGTCTTGGTTCTCAGAACTTCAGACTCAGGCTAAATTTCCTGTTTCTGCAGCTGTCAGACAGATCGTGGGGGTCCTTGGCCTCCATAATAATGAGTCAATTTCTATTTTACATGTGTGTCTGTGTGTGTGTTACTGATTCTGTACTGATTCTGTTTACTGTGAATAATACTCAATAAACATATAAATGGAAATAATTGCGTCTGTCCCTGGAGATTTCAAGTGAGGGAAGAGATCCCAAGACATCAATCAGAAGCGAATACATCTGATCATTTTCAGTGAGATGTAGTTTAGGTGGAGAAGGACACTGGGGTGAGAAATTAATAAGATATTGCTAGCCTGAAGCTTATATTTTTTTGTGATATTCCCTGTCTGAATTAAGCTGAAATCAAGACACATTTCATTCTTTTTTGATACAAGAAAATTTTCTAAATGTCTGTAATACCAAAGGGATCTGGACTCAAGTTATTTTTGAAACTTTAGAGAGCACAGACTCTGGATAGAAGTAAAAAAACTAAAAATATATGATTATTTCAGGAAATCATTCATTTATGTTCCCACATACTTTTAGTTATATCGATGAACACAATCTTTCATTTCTTCCATATTTGTGAAGACAACCTGGGACTTGAATGACATTCAATCTTGTTACATTCTGCTGTCTGGTATCAGTATAAACATCTATATTTGGAGCTTATTAGGATAATACATAAGAGTATGATAAACTAGCTTTATCTTCCTGAATAAGAAAAAATTAAATTGTTTTTTTTTTTAGTTTCTTCTTCTCCCCAAAGAAGAATTGATATTGACAATATTCAAACTTTAATTTAGCTTTAGTTTTCTATGAGAAATATTTGAGAACAGCAAAGAGATGGTTTCTCTTTTCTGTTTCACAGCTTAGAAATAGTTTTATATGAAAGATTTTCCTGATCCATATGATCATTGAGAAAAATCCAATAGGTAGGATGAGAACATAGTCTATACTTTTCTAAGTTCTACAGAATGCCGGATTCCTTATTTGGTTTAACAAACATTCCTTTTACTGTGTGTCATGTATGGGGTATGTAGAAACTCAAAATACAGTGTCTGTCTTCAAGGTATGCATGTCCAGTGTATTAGTTCGTTTTACGCTTATGATAAAGACATACCTAAAACTGGGAACAAAGTAAGGTTTAATTCAACTTACAGTTCCACATGGCTAGGGAGGCCTCAGAATCATGGTGGGAGGTAAAAGGTACTTCTTATGTGGTGGTAGCAAGAGAAAATGAGCAAGAAGAAAAAGCAGAAACCTCTGATAAACCCATCAGATCTCCTGAGACTTACACACTAGGACAAGAATAGCACAGGAAAGACTGGCCCCCATGATTCAATTACTTCCCCCTTAGTCCCTACCACAGTAGGTGGGAATTCTGGGAGATACAATTCAAATTGAGATTTGGAGGAGACACAGCCAGACCACACCATCTGGTAAAAATAATTGGTGAGTAAATGACAATGAAAATCTAGGGAGAAATGATACATGATTGTGCTATTAATAACATTATGATCCTATAAAATTGGAGCACGTTTTTTTTTTTTCTTTTCTTAGTTTCCAAATAAATACTGTTCTTCTGGAATCTATCCCAGACTAATTGCTTCCTTAGCAATTTCCCAACATGTCTGACAGTTCCTATATAATTAAACAAAATAGTAGTTCAAGAAATATCTTTAGCCACTAAAGTTGAAAGTAGCTTCAAGATCATTTTCGGCAAGCTGATCAATACAGATTGCATGCCACATCGTCCACTCTGAATTTATTCTTATTCCTATAGTTTATCTTAGCTTTGAGTGTAGCCATGGTTAATTGCTAATCCATATTCATTGAACACCACAAATGAGGGCATAGTCAGGAGATACTGCACGTACCATCTCATCTACTGTGGAAAGTTATAGGCTCAAATTTTCATCATCTTTTACAGTTGCTTGATTTCTCTACACCTCTTAAAATAAAATTTAAAAAAATGAAAAAAAAATTACTGTTGCAGATTATCACAAACTTTGCATGGTGAAGCTTAGCAGGTAATGTCTTATTAGAAACAGGGACGTAATTTAAATTGCCATCATATACCAATTGAATTGGTTTAATTAGACTATATGAGTTAAAGATATCTTTTTAGTTGTGAAATTATTTACACTTTCAAAGGCACTGACTCTACTAACATTGAAAATGTAATTATTTGGAATGTTTTATGAATTCTAGCTGAAACTACCCCTAAATTAATGTGAAGCATAGAGCTATAAGCTAATGCTTCCTACTTAAACTTCTAGATATTTCCAAATCAGCTTTATTCTTTCACCCTGAGTCTAGACATTGTTGAAAACTCTATGGTAGATGGGCCACTAAAGTGATATGAACAGGGAAATAGGAAATTCACTTCTGGGATTCAGAATAGGTTAATTTTGTGGAGTTTTCAGTTCTGAAATATTTCGTACTAATTTTATTTAATTGTTTGGTTATCCAGTATGCCATGCCAGCAAAAACTGAACTATGTAATCAAGATTTTGATTTTTATAAGCAATTATTTATATAAATATTAGTTAGGAGGTAGCAATTTTTCACATAAAAATGTTCGTGAAATGTAATCTCTATCTACCCATCATATATTTATAATTTTCTCTCATGTTAATGATTCACCAACTATTTCCAGCACTTTTCAATACTAACTTTATAAGTCCTTAATTATAAAAATGCCATGCCCATTTCTGCTTTCAACCATGTTTCCCACTTCTTTATTTGTTGACTTAGTGTATTAAAAGAGAATTTAAAAATAGAGTGTTAGAAATTAGATGAAAGCTGTTTTTGTCTATTTTCTTATGCTATAACGGAATAACACAGACTGGGTAATTCATAAAGAAAAAAATGTATTTGACTCATGATCCTCAAAGTTGAGAAGTCTAAGAGCATAGTGCTGCGTTAGAAGAGGGCCATCCCATGGCAAAAGGCAGAAGGGCAGGAGCAACTATGCAAGACAGAGAGCAAAGTGGGGCGGGGTGAGGAATCATCTTTTTATCAGAAGCCCAGTCTTGTAATAACTAACCCACTCCCAGGATAACAGCATTAATTTCACTGTGAGGGCAGAGCCTTTATAATTTAATCATCTCTTAAAGGTTTCACTCTTAATACTCTCAAAATGGTAATTAAGTTTTCAGCACATGAACTTTGGGAGACATTTGCAACTCATAACGAAAGCCATTCCCATGACCTTGTATAAGCAACATCAACTTACTGATCTTCTCTTATTGCTCCTATGAAATAACACTGGCTAAAATTTAAGAACATAAAAACAGTAAGTATTGGTCTTTTAGCTTTCAGGGTAACACATACTATGTTCTCTCAACCACAAATTCAAGCATAATATTTTTGAAGTCATACGAGAGGAACTACATCCTTGGCTTAAAAATGTAGTTTCATATTGCTTTGTGGACAATATATAAACTATTTTCCTGTCTTTCCGGATCTTATGGCTTTATAGATGAGAAGAACAAGCTTTAGAAAAATTAATTTTAATAACTAACACTGTTAACATGTAACCATGTATCTGAACTTGAGTCTAACTATAATGCTAACATTTTTTATTGTTACAATCTGCAGTCTATATAGGGTTTATCTTATTAAGAAAGTCTGTCAGTCTATGTCATAATGAAAGATGATAGAAAACAAAAAAGGGTTTAACTAAAGAGAATGTAATTAGAAATTATTTAGACAGTTGTAGACAGAGTTATGGAAATTAAAATGAAATGGCTTGTAATCCCAGCATTTTGGAAGGCTGAGGTGGGCAGATCACTTGAGGTCAGCAGTTCGAGACCAGCCTGACCAACATGGCAAACACTCTCTACTAAAAATACAAATATTATCTGGGTATGGTAGCACACATCTGTAATCCCAGCTACTAGTGAGGCCAAGGCAGGAGGATTGCTTGAACCCAGAGGGCAGAGGTTTCAGTGAGCAGCAATCATGCCACTGTACTCCAGCCTGGGTGACAGAATAAGACTCCATCTCAAAAAATAATAATAATAATTTTTAAAAAGGAGCTGATGAATTGAACACTGACTAATAATATCTAGAAGCAGTTTTCATACCTAAATTGGATGGGACAAGGGAAGTTGATGTTGTTTCCTAGAGATTCTGTTGAAATAGAGTTTGGGAGAAAGGCTACCCAACTGTATCCATAGAAGAAAATAAGTCATTTCCAGAGCCACAGAAAAGCAGGAAATAATCTCAAACTATGTTATTCAATGCCTCTTATTGGCCAAACTCGACAAAAGTTGGAGGGCATAGGAGCCAAGGAGATGCCATCCTTAGAGATCACAGAACAAGACAGGTCAGAAAAGGGAGGAAAATAAATAGGAGGAGAAGTAAAAATAGCTAGTGAAAAAACTTTCTTGATACATCACAGTGGTGTTGGGGGGTCCCTCCTAGTTGCTTCCTTTGCATTCTGTTTGGTTTTTGTATACATTTTTCTCACACTGTCTAAAAGTTACTTTTTTTTAATTGTCTTAATCTACTCCTATATCGCAGCATGTGAGATCTGTAAGAAATTGTACTGTGTCTCTTTTTTTCCTGACAATTTCACTTCTAATGACTAAGATAATACCTGGAACACATTTTGTACAATGTGTATGCTAAATGAACAAATGGGAATGAATTCATGTAAACAACAAAGAACTATTTTAAACTTCCAAATGTTCAAACTTCTAAACTTATATAAGTGAACCAAATTATTTATTCCTGTATGGCAAAATTTGTTGTTGCTACTGTTGTGGTTGTGCTTGTTTGTGCATTTGTGTGCATGCGTGGTGTCTATGTGTAGGTGTACAGCTTACACACAGCAAGAGGCACAAATGTTAAGCATCCAGCTTTTCTACCATTAACGTGCATGCATTCTCATGTTTAATAAATGGATTGATTTCCAGAGATATTACTCAAAATCTAGGCAGAAAGTTTTGTCCCAATCAGTAATAGTAACTTATTAAATTGAAAACTCCAAAATTTCTATATGGCAGGACCTTAGAGTTGCCAATATGTGTTCTAGAGATCTGTCTTTAGGCTCCATTTTGCATGGGAAGCTTTCTGTTTTCACTTGTATTATTTGTTTACCTTAGGTGATTGGGGAATCAGTACTTATAAAATTAAAGGCAGAGACACTAAAATACATTGTGTAAGTCTGTGAGGGACCATTCATACTTTAATTCACACTAGTGGTACCCTCTTGACAGTATGCTGGGATTCCAGTGATTAGCTAAAGCTGTCCCAAACCACTCTTTGGTCACTATCCCTAGCACCATTGTGTTCATCATGTTCAAAGGAACTGCTGACAGTGATTCTGTGTGTTTGTTAAACAAATAAATAGGCTCAGCTTGTAGTCTGGTGCTGATTAACCAATACACTGAATTTAGATAACTTCAGTCCACTGGCCTTATTACTTGTATTCCATCTTGAAATCTACTCAGTAGTTACACGTATGATACCAATGATTGGCCTAATCTCAGTTTTCTCATGTCAAAAAAGAGAAAAATTTTAAAATAAATCCAACTAGGGTAGATTTGGTAACAATTAAATTTTCAAAAATGTATAAAGTAAATAGCCCAATGTCTAAAACTTAATGTAACTACAATTAAACCATTTTCTCTTCCAGGTCATTGCCCAATTCTAGCAAAAGAATAAAATTAAGTGCACATCTTTACTTTTCTGTGAAGCATATCTTTAATTTAATTACCCCATTTCTTCTGGTTTAGGGCTATCTCTAAGAGATATCCCAGTACTTCTTGCCCAAGTCATTTGTTTGCCTGCATCAGTTTTCTAGTAATTTTGGCATGAACATTATCAAAGACATTTATAATTAGATGAGTAATATTTGTTCCAGATTATGCCTTTATCCCCTTCTTTAAAGGAACTGTGAATGTTTGTGATCTGTTTATATAGTTATATATATAACCTTTAAAAACTTCCCTTTGTCTACCTATATGTTGAAGAATTAATGAACTTATTTATGAAAAAGAAATAAAGCAAGCAGATGTGGGAGAAGTCCACTTTATGACTTCAGTGAACTGGTTGTGTTCTGATTAAAGAATAATGCTTAGAACTTCATATTGACAACACAAGGGAAATTAGCATGTCCATATTTGAATTTAGTGCATAATTTGGCATGCAGTATAATACCACAAATATGCTAGTACATGCCTGCATAACAAGTTGTGGCATGAATCACATGCAATATTTACTCTGAGTTGGTTTTAAAATGCATTTGGAAACCAGAATTAACCAGATGACGTTTTATTATGTATTGGGACTGATGTAACGTAAAATTTAATTACATAATATTTCACACACAGCTATGACAAAACATATACGAGCTTCCAAGACTCACCATGTCCTGAGGCTCTTTTCTTAAATACTTAAATGCCATTTGTACCAAGTTCCTCTGAGAGAACAGATATGCTCCAGAGAATCAGTTACAGCAAAGTAAAACAAATGATACAAACAATAATTCCTCTGTAGCACCCTGAAAAGCATCACATGTACTTGGTGAGCTCACCCTCACTTTAATCCTCCTTATGTTTACAAAGCTTCATATTTTTGGTATATAATTGCCAGCAAATAGTAGATAATAAAATGCACTTATCAAACCAAACAGGATTTGAGTTCATTTTGTGGCTACATTGTCTCTGTCTAAAAAAATTTTATCTGAAATGTGCTCAGTGAAAAGCCATTTTACACCTAGAGAGAGAAATTTAATTAGAATAAAGTGAATGAGCTGCCAATACCATCAATTCAGTAAGCATTTATTGAGTCTTACTGTTTACCCAGCACTGTGCAAGGAGACAAAGAGATATGGGAGATTGATTTTTTAAAGGCTTTTGTTTCCAGAACTTTCTATTTGAGGTTATGTGGTAGTTTGGGAAACAGTCTCAAGGGCTGCAGAACAGGCCCTTTGATGCCCCCTCCCATGATTCTGTTTCAAGAGCAACCTAACATTATTCCAAGCTGAGCAAGGGCGATGCAAAAAGTCACTCAAAACTAAATCTGCATTTAAAATAAAATTTGGCCAGGTGTCTGGAATCTCAGCATTCTGGGAGGCTGAGACAGACGGATCACTTGAGGTCAGAAGTTCAAGACCAGCCTGGCCAACATGGCAAAACCCTATCCCTACTAATAATACAAATAATACAAAAATTAACCAGTTGTAGTGGTGGGTACCTGTAATATCAGCTCCTGGGGAGACTGAGGCAGGAGAACTGCTTGAACCCAAGAGGCGGAGGTTACAGTGAGCCAAGATTGCACCACTGCACCCCAGTCTGGGCTGTGACAGCGAACACCTGTCTCAATCAATCAATCAATAAACAAATACTTTAATGAGGTCCCTTCCCACATAAGCTGTGATCTGCTCTTACTCTGTGGCCCTCTCTAGCACTAAGGCTTCCTACTAGCTCTCAGATCTTCCTTCAGATGTGTTTCAAGGAGGGGAGGTGGTGAAGATTGGAACTGTGAATGTCTGGGTCTTCATCACAGTCATCTTAAAAGGAAGCCCCTTTGCTAGCTTCAGGTTATCTCAACCTGCAATTCAAAGATGCAAAGTTGGCGAGGGTGTGTGGTAAATATGTCAGTAAGGTTGACCCTTAGAACAATTCTGGGGTGAAATAACACACAAAGAGTTCCTGATTCATTAAAGGCAGCTAAATTCTGATAGCAAGTCTGTACCCATAAAATTGAGGGTGGGTATAACAGACTTCAGTGTCAGTTTCTCCATAAAGGGGCAATGTATATTCTCACCCTGAAATTATTCATGCAGTTACACAGCTGACTTTAATATGCTTTGAACAATTGTGATTACATTGTCCATGCCTTTACTTTTCTATCTATATTGCCCCTCTTCCTACAATATGCATCATCTATAGCTCAACTCATAGTTTTGAATACCACCCAGGCATCACTTTTTTATGAAATTCCTCTCTGTAATTCAGGCCTTTCAGTAATCCCACTATCAGTACATTTATAATTATGCGTTGGGATTGTCTATTTTGTCTGCCTCCACCACCAGGCTGTAAACGTCTTAAGAAAGAGCACAGCCACTTCCTGTGTGTCTCCACATTCAACCACCATGCCTGGTACAATCTAAGTGCTGAACTAAAGAATAATAATCAGCTAAAAAATATCCTTTACTTAATTGGTCTCATAAATTTATGATTTATAGAACCAAACTCTCAAAGAAAGATAGAAATCACTGCATTTAAGGATTAACCATTCTGGTCACAAGACAAATGACAGTTACATTTGCAAATGCCACTTCCACGATATATATATTTGGAGAAAAGCACAAGCTCGTAAGTTAGTACAATTATCTTTGGTCACCATACTCAAGAACAAACTAATAATATCACTCTGTTAACTATGGTCTTAGATCAATTAATTTTCAGACTTCTGCAGTTTCAGAAATCTTAACTTTAAATTTACCCATCAAAATCTACATCACAATGGCCAGGAATTGCCTGTTTAATTTTTTAGTTCAGATTATAAACTCTATGTAGGCAAGTCTGTGTATCAGAAAATTCAGTGACTTAACAGGTACCCTATATGATTCCTTCTGGTGAGATTTTTGACTTAGGCACACTCTTTATTATAAGTCATTACTTGAACTCAAATTTCATGTAAAATAATACACGAAGCCATATGTGAACTTATACAGTGCAAGGCACCAAAAAGAGCTGTATCATTGAAAGATGAGATACCATGAAATTATATTTCCATTACATTGAACTCCTGATGATGCCAGGTGAGAGGCCAGTGATTTGATCCTCATATATATTGAAATTCTCACAAAACAAAAGTGTGGGTCTTTTTCCCAGATTCTGGTATCAAATTCTGCTAGATCTTTATGTGCTGACTGTGAAAGCAGTGAGCAACAGGAGCCCATATGCCTGTGACCATCCTTGTTCCTATGAGATTATCTCAGTAAATGCTGCTCTTAGAAGACTGTGCACATGTGCATCTTAATCATTTGGCCTTGTTTGCTTGACACTGAACAATATTTCCCCCATGTTCTAACCCACAACACAATTAATTCTTCCTTCTTCCTAGGGCCTTTTGTGTTAATGCTGAAATTTATATTGGTTGTTCAAAATCTATAATCAAAATTTGAGGTTGCAGAATATCCTGGAAAATCCATTTGTCATCCCTTTGATATAGAGTCCTCTTTTCTGTATGCATACATGTCTGTCTATATCTATTCATTTTTCATTATTTCATAATTTAATTAATGTACATTTTCCACCAAGAGATGTTTATACAGTTTTTTAGCCCCTTTATGCTCTGTTCTCTCACTTGATTGATAATTGGTTTTGATTATAGAAACCTAGGATTAAAGTATTTTTAATGAGAATTCTGATGGCATTGTTGTGACATATTTTATTATCCAATATTACTGTTGAAAAGTCTTATTCTATATACATTCACATTATTTTGCACGTCACCTGTTTGTCTGTTTAGAAGGCAATGAAGATAATTATCTCTGATAATCTAAAACTTCATGTTTATGTACCACAATGTGTGTGTGTATGTGTGTGTGCGTGCATTACTCTGTTTTCTTTAGGCTCTTTTTGACGTTTTCAAGTTTCCTCTTCTGTGTTTTTACTGTTACCTCTGTCTAAAACTTGGATTAAATTCTGAGACTTCCAATTAAACTTTAAAAAAAAATTGCATGTTCTACTTTTCATATTTTCATTTTTGCTTTAGCTTACTCTTTATACCTTCTCTTGATATTATCTTTTCAGCCTTCCATGATTAAGGAATACACGCACACACACACATACACATATATGAAATATTCTTCATTAAAAAAATTTGTATTTGCTCTTTGAATTTTACAAGTTCCTATTTTCTTGATTCATGTTGGAGTATTTCCTCGAGTATTTAGCAGTTCTTGGGTATCCATTCAATAAAGCAAAGCAATGAAACATTGTGCATAGAGAAAGTATTAATGACTAGCTATCTTTGGGTTACAGTCTATGTATTGTAGCCCGACATTTTATTTGGGATATGTACGTGGAGGTATTTTTTTGGGTCACTCAGTCTCTCTAAAGGACAATCCTCTCATCTCTCACTTGAGTATGAATAAGCCACACTTCCTAAATGTTGTGAAAAGGATGAATAATGAGGAAATTGTGTATAGTATACTATGCAAATCTTTACTTTTTTCACTTTTCTTTAACTGTCCCATCCCCTGCTCACTTTACCTCCATATTCTGACTAGCATGGCTGAGTCCAGGTATTTTGATAAAAATCCTCTAAATAATAAACATAAATAAAACTATTTCTCTAAATAATAAAGGGAAGAGTCAGCGGAGGAAAAAGGAGTAATTTCTAAGGTGTGTGAGATAAAAGAGAAGCAGGAGAGATACAAAAGAATATTTGTAAATACCCTGTGTTCACATCTTCACGAATTCACCTTCTAATTCTGAAACCCCCACCACCCACCAGGGGTTCTGCGGGGCAAATTGTCCAATTTCTGTCTTTTACCTCAGAAGAAAATTATGATTTAACTTTCTCTCTTCTGTGACAGTTGCAACTCCTCCTCCTTCACCTGTATTCTAGCTGCCAAATTTGCTGAAAAAAATGAGTCTGCTCTTTTCTTCTCATCCGTCTCTTTGAAATTTAAGTAAATGGCACTTTTACTCCTCTTTTTCTGCAGCATAGTGAGGGGTTAAAGGGAGGAAAATTAAACTGCATGTGGTCAATACCGTGCATTATATTTATTAGGTTGGCTAAAAGCTATTTCAGATTTTGCCATTGAAAGTTAAACTAGAAAAAGCAAAGAACATCTAAATTTTGAAAAAAAAAAATTGATCTCAGTGTCAAATTATTAAATTTGACATGAAAATGGTGAAGTGACATGAGTGGGGTTCATAGAAGTTGCACACATTTTTGCTTATGCAAACAGAAAACTTAAGGACATGTAAAACACAGATGTGAAAATTTAAATGGCTGGCACAGAAAATCAGATTGACTACTCTAAGTCAGGAAAATAGGTATAAAAATTAGGTAAACTTTTTTTTACTCTAAATTATCTTTAGTGCTTGAAAGAGGAAGAAAAGTAGGCAAACACATCCCATGGAAGAAAGCGGATGCCACACTTGGAAACAATAATATGACAATATTAATTAAGAATCATTTTTATGCTACCTATTTCATTAATTCTGATTCTGGCACTCAAGTATATAAAGTGGCATGGAGAGGCAAATATTCAAATAATAAATAAATCATACATAATTGGTAAAAGAAGGAAAATAGAAAGATTTAAAAGAAAAGCAAATGACAGAAAAACAACCTGGATACAAACTAGTAAACCAAGAAACTATCATTAGAGTGAACAGACTACCAACAGAATGGAAAAAAGTTTTTGCAAGCTACCCATCTGACAAAGAGCTAATATCCAGAACCTACAAAGAACTTAAATAAATTTACAAGAAACAAACAAACAACACCATCAAAAAGTGGGCAAAGGATATGAACACTTCAAAAGAAGTCATTTATGCGGCCAACAAATATATATGACGAAAAAAAGCTCATTGTCACTGGTCATTAGAGAAATGCAAATCAAAATCACATTGAGATACCATCTCATGCCAGTTAGAATGGCGATCATGATAAAATCTGGAGACAACAGATGCTGGAGAGGATGTGGAGAAATAGAAATGCTTTTACACTGTTGGTAGGAGTGTAAATTAGTTCAACCATTGTGGAAGACGATGTGGAGATTTCTCAAGGATCTAGAACCAGTAATACCATTTAACCCAGCAATTCCATTACTGGGTATATACCCAAAGGATTATTGATCATTCTACTATAAAGACACATGCACACGTATGTTTATTGCAGCACTATTCACAATAGCAAAGTCTTGGAATCAACCCAAATGCCCATCAATGATAGACTGGATAAAGAAAATGTGGCACGTATATGCATGGAATACTATGCAGCCATAAAAAGGATAAGTTCGTATTTGTTGCAGGGACATGGATGAAGCTGGAAACCATCATTCTCAGTAAACTGACACAAGAACAGAAAACCAAACACTGCATGTTCTCACTCATAAGTGGGTTTGAACAATGAGAACACATGGACACAGGAAGGGGAACATCACACACCAGGGCCTGTTAGGGGGTGGCAAGCTAGGGGAGGGATAGCAGGGGGTAGGGGGATTGAGGATGGATAACATTAGGAGAAATACCTAATGTAGATGATGGGGGGGATGGATGATGGATGCAGCAAACCACCATGGTATGTGTACACCCATGTAACAAACCTGCATGATCTGTGCATGTACCCCAGAACTTATAGTATAATAAAAAAAAATACATTATATGAATAGGACTGGCTGTATAAAGTTGTTACAAATTATGGTTTCACATATAAGAAAATACTGTCTACTAATAGTAGTTTTGAATGTTGGACACAAAATTATGCATGCAATGTGACCACTGCTCACTTGGACAAGTTTGAATCATAATCCTGAAAAACACGATCTCGATGCCATTATTCCAAATGTTGAAATCCTAAAAGATCAAAACCCCTCAATTGTAAATCCCTAAAGTCTCAAAATCTTAACATCTAAAATCTCAAAAATCTCAATCCCAGGATAGTGGCAACATGTTAGGTGAAACCATTACCTTGTTATTTTCTTTATTTAAAAATTAAGTATGGTTTCAGGAGATGCATATGGGTGCCAAGATAACAAAAGGCAGACTTGTGCACTTAATTTTGGGTGTCAGTTTTCCTAGATTACAGAATACCTATAAACTTGGTAAAGAATTATTTCGGGTATGTCTGTGAGGGTGTTTCAAGAGGAGATCAGTGTGTGAGTCTGAGTAGATTTGGTGGAATGCTTATGTCAGTGTATATCAATTCATAGAAGAATTTCAAAGAGCAGGGTATTGTAGAAAATAAACGTGAAAGAATTCTTTGAGAAAAATTACATCCTAAAAAATAAAAAGCAGCTATTCATTGTGATGCAAGACTTCAAAATATGCTAATAATCATGAAAGCGACCAGCTCTTATAGACAATCTTCGGGCAATTGCCTATCATCTATCCCCATAATCCACTTTTCCATATGTCAAATTATCTTGTTAGGTTTTAGTATTTGCTCACAATTTTAAATTGTAAGCAGTACTTCTTTTACAATTTTGTATGGCTACATATTTTATCTCTATTTCCAATAGTGGAGGTACAAATTGTGTGAAGACTTTTAGAGTTCTAATTTGTCGTATGCATTTTTTTGCTAACTTAATTCCACAAAAGTGTACTACCGCAACATTGACTTTGTGTGTGTTATGCATGTACATAAAAACATTGAAACTTCCTCAATAAATGAAGAGATGTCCTTTCTGAACATCTGCATTCTTGAAAGATAAAAGTTCTAGAGATCTTGGCTCTTTGGCTAACTGCATATGCAGAGGTGACAGATCACCATTTTTGATTGATCTATCAAAAGACTTTGATTATTACTCACAGTATTTCAGATGCTGGGTGTACACAATTACCAACCATAATGATATCTGTGTATACATTTCCATTTGACCTATTTCTTTATAAATATGGTTGGTCTGCTTATAACTATTATACTATTGTACGCATATAACTGTCTGAGTGCCTATGCTTGCAGAAATATGTATGTTACTATCACCTGTTTTATTGTGTTTTTATGACTCTCAAATGAATCCCCTTTGAAAAATATATCTTTTAAATAATTTTTAAATTGTTTTATTCAAAATTATATTGGCAGATAATTTATCTTTTGAGATTGTGATTTTTTGACTCTAGGAATTTTGATCTTTTGGAATTTCAACATTTTGGATTTGAGATTTAGGATTCTGTCTTTCATGGTATAATCGGCTCCCATTTAGACTGGCCCTTGAAATCAGAAGACTCTTGAAACTTAGCAACCATTTGTTCATCTGTCTTTGGTACATTCCAACAAGTCCTACTTAAATACTTCCTATGTGTTCAGAATAAACCCAGAAAACCACAGTTGTTGACTGTATACAGTTCAACAAAATAGCCAATCAATATGTTTCTCTTCTTCTTCATTTAAACAAGGCAACATTTTCATAGGTAGGAGTTGACACATTGAAAGATGAAATTGGAACATTTGTTATAAGAGAAACAACTGGAAACTGACCGTTTGAAACTGTGTTGAATGCTAGCAATGTTATGCCTTACAAGAGTGTGTTCACTAGTTATAGAAGTTGATGGAGATTAACTTCAGTGAGAGTGCACATTATAATCTCTCAGGATGTCAGCTGTCTTTCCTAGTAAACTTCTAAAGTGCAACACAACTGGAATCTTTTTTACTTAGTTCCTATTGATGAGTTTTACCTCTGAAGGGGTGGATTACCTGGCAGAATGAAATAAGTTTTTTGTTTATTTATTTATTCATTTTCATTGCCTTTTTGAGACAGGATCTCACTCTGTCACCCAAGCTGAAGTAGAGTGCAGTGGCATGATCATGGTTTACTGAAGCCTTAACCTCCCAGGCTCAAGCAATCCTCACACCTCTGCCTCGAGAGAAGCTTGGACTACAGGTATGCACCATCATGTCTGGCTGATGTTTGTATTTTTCATAGTTACAAGGTCTTGCCATGTTGCCCAGGACGATATCAAACTGCTGGGCTCAAACAACCCACCTGCTTCAGCCTGCCAAAGTGCTCGGGTTACAGGTATGAGCCACCACACCAGCCTACTCTTTTGTTAATACATGAATTTAGCCACGTAGCCCCACCACTGCAGAAGATTTTTGTGTGTTTCTTTCATGAAACTTATTAACTTAAACTTATTAACTTATTACATAGTTATTACATTATCCTTTTTTTTTTTTTTTTTTTTGCAGACAAGATCTCACTGGACTGGAGTGCAGTGGTCTGATCTCATCTCACTGCAACCTCCACTTCCAGGGTTCAGGCAGTTCTCCTGCCTCAGCCTCCCAAGTAGCTGGATTACAGGCACATGCAACCACACCTGACTAACATTCGTATTTTTAGTAGAGATGGGTTTCACCACATTGGTCAGGCTGATCTCGAACTCCTGACCTCAACTGATCCACTCACCTTGGCCTCCCAAAGTGCTGGGATTACAGCATGAGCTACAGCACCCGGTCCAATTTTATTTTTTTTAATTAGTCATTGTAATATACAATATTCTAAAAATGTCATTCTACGTAAATAGCAAGTGCTAGAGATGGGCAAGTCATGTGATAGCACAGAAAACAACATATACACATGTCTCTCTGCCACCACAGATAAAATTTGTGATTCTACCCTTCACCTGCTGCATCCCAATTGCCTGGCACAGTGCCAGACAAAATAAAAGCTATTCTCTAAGTTTATTTTTAAATAAATTGATGAATTCATAAGTGAACTCAGGTGTTAGTGCCTTGTACTATGTTACTATTTTTTTAAATATTAAATATTAAATTTATTTGTTGCATTTTCTCCTATCTCTGTCTCCTGCCCCTCCCCTCTCTTCCGGTAATTGTAAGCTTGAAGCTAAACAATCTTGCCTATCAATAAATGTTAAGTGAATGAATCAATAAATGAATGAATGGTAGTTCGTGATCAAGGTCTCCATATTGTATCCTTGATATTCTTCTTTTCTCACAATCTTTTCTTAGCATATTCTCCCTAGTCAATCTCAGCAACTTCAATCATTTTGGCCATTATACCTATGCAGAAAACCTCCAAATAAATGTCTTCAAATCAGATTCCTTCTCACCTTCCGCTCTATGTGTAGTGCTGCCAACTTGTTATCTACCAATACGACCCACTGGCTCCACAAACTGAATAATTTTATAACCCACCGTTTTGTGTTCTTCATCCCCAATGCTCTGCTTTCAAGAAGCTCATATTCTAGTCAGTAGGAATAAATTAAAAAGTATAAATTATGAAGATTGTTATATAATGGTGTTTCAGACCCTTGTCATTTGGCATCTTGACTCTAGCAACTGTCTTTTGCTTCTCATCTTTGCTTTCTTTAATGCATCCTCTTTGGACTGATCTTCTAACACATTGGTGCGTTTAGTAGAGATAGATAAATGTAGGGAGTTCCTAGGATGAATGTCCTGGAAAAGGGTGGAATGTCCTGCTTTCTTTCCAGGAAAAGTTGACATATAATGCCAGATACTGATACTTAAATATATACCCAAAACAGTGCCAGCATTCAAATCAGAATACATATGTTGTTGCCATCCAAATTCCAAACAATAAGGTTGAGATGATCATAGTCACTGAGTTACAGCAACAAAAGTATTGCCCAAGGGGAAACAAACAGGAAAGTCTATTGAATAAATAAACAGTAGGCAATCAGCAGGTGGTTTAGAAAAATTCTGAACTTAAATTGTCACAAACACAATTGTAAATTTTATGCCCATTTTAATCTGTGTCTTTCTGTTGAGAAATATATAGAGAGTGAGATACACAGCAAATAAATATTTCCATTATATAACCATCTTCATAATGTATTTTATAGTTCTTTTTTATGTATTCCTCCCGACTAGAATATGAGCTCTTGAAAACAGAGATGGCATTTTATTTATCACATTAATTCTAGTACTTAGTCTAAGACCTGAGTTAGAATAAGTGGTTGTGAACATTGGTTGAATGAATGAATGAAACATTATCATAAGGCAGTAACAAGAAAGTCACTTACATAACTGAATAGTGGTGTAATTACAATAAAACTGCCCAGAATTTTCTGCTGAAATATTTTCCTGATCTTGATAAATTAAGATGATACCAGCTTCTTTCTTCCTCCAATCTCTGTCTCTGCATCTCTTTGCCAGGTCTCACATCAGCAGTATTCTAAGGGGAACTCAGCAAACCTTTAATGACTTTGGAGATATCATCTCAAAGAAGTGATGTTGTGAGAAAAGTGATTTCATGCTGTATTCCATTCACTTCTGAGAGGGGCTTATACGGTTCCTTGCAATGGCAGGCACTCCAAAATAGCAGCTGAGAAGGAAAGCAGCTGTAGGGAGATTCCCCTCCCTGCTGTTGATGAAAGAGTTTTTAGAATGAAGCTTATTGATCTTTGGTAAGTGAATGTTGCAATCGTGAAGTCTCCCTCCATGATATTAAACCAAAACCCATTCTAAAGGAAGTCCTGCCTAACCCACTAAGCTGACTCTGCTGAGCAAATTGATGAGGCCTCCCCCATCTTTTAGTGATGTATTCCTGGAAAGGCTTTTTCCCAGGATGTGAGTCCATTTCGAGTGAATCACATAGTTACCTATCTCTCAGGGAAGCAGATCCATTAGACAATAATCTTAGAGGAGGGGAAATGCCATGCTCTTAGTTGTCAAAATGAATTGCTTGCTAATATTTCTGTTTTGAAAGCTCTTAAGGTAACTTTTGCTTCTTAAAGTTAGCTGTTATTAAAAGTCAAAAAGTTTAATATTGTTAGTTAATTTTTCTAAAAGCAATCAAAAATGTGATTCAGAATCATACTATTCCATATTTCAGAGAAGCATCATGAATCACTTTGTGGCATGGTAGCACTTGAATTTCTGCCCAGGCATTCCTCTGTAAGACCTCTATTAGAGTCTTACCACCAGCAAGAGCTGCTGTTGCTGACAGTTTCACAGCTGATGTGTGATTTTAGACAAGATTTCTTAATTGCTGCAGATTCGCACAGATTGTGTAGGAACAGTGATTAGTCTCAGTGATGAGAGTCACTGGAATGGTCACACCTCCTGTGCAAGCTATCTCATTGAGATTTTACATGTTTTTATTGAATGCCTAATATATGGCAGGCACAGAGCTGATGCACTTCCACATGGTTGCATTTAACTTTCACAACAATTTTGGGAAGTTTCTAATATTGTCTCCATTTTACAAGCGATGAAATTTAAGTATAGACAAATTAAGTGTTTTTCCTAAAATCATAGAGATTAAGTAGGAGAGAAAGGTTTGGAAGTCAGATTTCCTGATTCTAACTTAGAGCTATTTTCTATACTCTCAACATGTGACCTCTTATCATTCTACATTGACTTTATAGGATTTAATCCCTCAAGCTCAGATGGTGCCTTGCAATTCCTGTTTATTGTCTCTATTTTCCAAGCATTTTATTATCTAATTTTATAAAAACCTGAAGTATGTATACTTTTTGGAAATCTCATATTAAAAACATTATATTCTTCTGTTATTTAAAACAAGGGCCAGCAAATTACCACATGCTTTTGTAAATAAAACTTTATTGAAACATAGCCACACCCATTTGTCTATGTATTGTCTATGGCTGCTTTTTTCCTGTGATAGCAGAACTGAGAAGCAGCAATACAGACTTTATTAGCTTCAAAGTCTAACATATTTATAATTGGCCTTTTATAGACTCCTACCATAGAGAATTTAGAGTTCTGACTCTGAATATGGCCCTTACATTAATGTTAATCCACCTATGTGGCCTATTTGCTTTACTGTACTAAGATGCCTCTAGATAATGCTAAGGTAATTACACATTTTAAATTATTGTCTAAAATGTTTGCTCACTCTTGGTTTGAGCCATGAAAAATTATTCACAGAAATTATTTGCATTTGTGCATGCACATGCAGCAATGTTCACATATGCACTTAAAAATGTCAGACAAATCCTTTCTTGAGAAAGGCTGGGTTTGCATATGAATGTTCTATCTACATATATATGTTTCTGCCACCTCTCATACCCCATCTTTCATTCCACTTATTGCTGCAATGACAATTTTTCCATAAAAACATTTAGAACAGCTTGTCTCAGCTGAGCCACATTTCTCTCTCTTGCTGCCTTAGGGTTTCTCTGATGCCACAGGATGGGATGTCTGGAGACACCTATTCCCATGCAGTACAAAACTGGACAAGCAAGGGAATTTATATCCCTTGGTCAATCCTTAATTCACAGGATGAAACAACAAAACAAAACAGTAGATAACACCTCTTAATTTTGTCCCCTGCTCGCACAGCTCAGAGATGCATTCTACATGGATCCTTAGATATTCTCAGAGATGTAGAAGCCCAGGTGCCTATAATGATGTCCAGTTTGATAATACACCTTTGGACTGGCTTTTTGTTCTTCCTTCTTTACTCTATCTAATTCCTCACTCCTAATCCCCAGGAACACTTCCTGGAATGAACTAATTATACACCCACTCAAACCCACAGAATATAGAAATATGTGCATATATTGCATAGTATATAGACTTAATTTTGAGTTGGTGAAAGAGATATTTACTTCCAGCAATTTTCCCCTACCATGACCACAGCATCTTTTATTGTGCATATATGTTCCCATGAACCTTATAGGAGCCTTCTGAATCTTTTTCAATATAGCATGTTTGAAAATTGCTACCAAATATTCAGAGTCACCACTGGAAATAAAATCTCTCTGTCATACCCAGTAACTCCAATACAATTTAAGTCTAAATGTAATATGTGTGGTGAGAGATGGGAGAGGGTAAGTGCTCACAGACTTACACATATACTATGGCATCACACAAAATTTATTTTAATGACTTTGTATTATTGAATGCATTCAAAATATAATTTTATATTATATAATGATATATTTAGTTAAAATGCATGTAATATTGAAAACTGGTTACATATATACATGCATACATATATATGTATGTATACATAAAGCTTGAGGTGGTATTCAACATCAAAGAACCACAAAACAGAGAAATTCAAAACAGAACAAAAATACTAATACAAAGCAGTGATATAACTTTGATCAAGCCTATGACATTAGATTAATTATTAGAATTTATTTTGTTTAATATTAATTGTTAGGTTCTCACATTTTAAAATAGTGAATGCTTTTCTTCATTTTTTGGACAGAAAAAAAGGGTAATGTGAAACACAATGCATTATGGGGTTGCTGTTTTGTGTTACTATTACTTAATTCAATT
This sequence comes from Aotus nancymaae, assembly GCF_030222135.1. Classification (NCBI taxonomy): domain Eukaryota; kingdom Metazoa; phylum Chordata; class Mammalia; order Primates; family Aotidae; genus Aotus; species Aotus nancymaae. The sequence continues at coordinate 18,416,141 of NW_026988443.1, forward strand.
AGCACAATGTCTTCTCTCAGGAAACAGCAAGATGGTATTTATCAGTCAGGTCCTGGCATCATCAGGATTCATAGACAATAGACTCTATTACAAGTTTAAAGAAGATAGAGACATGCTCTTCAAAATGATGTCTCTTACACTCACCTTCCATAAAATCTGATGTCATAATATTATATCTTTTCTCTGTGAAGGTATTTTCCTGTCGGCTGCAGGAATTATGTCTTCTACTGCTATAAAATCTGTCCTTGATCCACAAAAGAAAATCTTCTAGAAAAAATATAGTCTTTCAACACAGGTTGGAGTGATGAAGAGATTATGGGGCCTACTGTAAGACTCTCATAAGTCTATGTCTGGTATGTGTGTAGGGGGGTGTGTGTGTCCCCTTCTCTGACCCTCTGTCTCTTTCTCAGTAGGTTTTTATTGCTACTGTAATGAATTACCACAAACTTGGTGGCTTAAAACCTCACAGATTTACTACAGTATAGTTCTTGAGGTCAGAAGTCAGATGCAGGTTTCACTGGACTAAAATCAATGTGTTGGCAGAACTGCATTTCTTATTGGAGGAACTAGGAGATAATCTTTTTTTCTTGCCCATTCTATCTTCTAAAGCCCATCCACACTCATTGTTCCTGTCTCTCTTGCTCTATCTTTGAGGTCAATAATCACATTTTCCTTATCATTCTTTTATAGTTATACTGCTCTCTGCCCATAGCTGAGAATGATTCCCTACTTTTATGGACCTGTGTAATTAGAAATCTCACTCAAAATAATCTTCTCATCTCATAGTCTCTGTGCATTCTCACACTGCTATAAGGATATACCTGAGACTGGATAATTTATAAAGGAAAGAGGTTTAATTGGCTCACAGTTCTGCAAGCTGTACAGGAAGCATGGCTGGGAAAGCCTCAGGAAACTTACAATCATGGTGGAAGACGAAGGGGAAGCAGGCATGTCTTACATGGCCAGAACAGGAGGAAAAGAAGAGAGAAGAGACACCACACACTTTTAAATAACCATATCTCATGAGAACTCTATTATAAGAACAGCACCAAAGCAGGAAGTCTGCATCGCATCCAAGATCCAATAACCTCCTACCAGGCCCAACCTCCAACACTGGGGATTAAAATTCATGAGATTTGGCTGGAGACACACAGATCCAAACCATATCAGTCTACAACCTTAATCACACCTGAAAAATAACTTTTTGCAGGTAAGATAACATATTCACAGAGTCTGCAGATTAGCATGTGGACATCTTTGGGTAAAGGACATGAGTCTACCTGGCATCCTCAATACAGAGACTAAAAGTATCTGTCTTATAAAACTACAGGATTGATTTAATCGGATGTTGTGGGTAAAGTGCCTACCATACTCTAGCCTACACTGGGTAATTTATAAGTGTAAGTAATTTTCCATTTTTCCCCATTTCCTTTGAGGCATTTAAACACTATGAAGTTTTTATGTGTCAGACATATAAGACTACTGCTGTGTGTTGAAAACTATGTGTTATCATTTTCCTGGGTGATGATACTAACCTAGAACAGACATAGATTAAGAAGTGAGAAAAAATATTTGTTTAGTGAAATAGAAACATTCATGTGCACAAGGTTATACATTCACTAAGGAAGGACAATGTAAAAATACATTGATACTTTTTACCCATATCATTCTTATGATCTCACTGTTTGTTAATAGTTTATTTTTATATATTTCAAATCTAGATAGACCCATCCTTCAGAAGAAGAATTTTTTTTTCTTATTTCTGATACTATTTCTGTACCAAATGTTGTATGTGAACACGTGTGCACTTCTGCAATACTTTTATCATAGTTACTACAGATATATTTATATAACATGCAGCATTTTATATAATGGTCCATATAATGTATAAACATATGTTAAGCAAGGTTGTGCAATATAAAAATACATACATGTGTATGTATGTGTATACTCTATATTTGATTTATTCATATATTTATTCATATATACCTATGTTTGAGTTCTCCATCTGTTCATAAATAATTCAGTGTGTTAGAACAACATTTTGCATACATTAAATTCATAATATTTAGCTTTTATATCTGTGTGTGTGTATATATATATATATATATGTGAGTTTATAGATACATGCTTTCTTTTTCCCCTTTGTCACTGAATAAGTGCCATGGCTTTTATTCTTCCCAAACTCCCCAAATCATGAGATAAACTAAAATGGTTGTGGTTTCAAACTGTTAACTATTGGGGTCATTTATTTCACACCAATTGATAATGATGTAAGGTTGAAGTCAAGAATGGTTTTGAATTCCTAAGCAGTCCACAGAAAATGATGAGTGAAAGATAATATTCCAGGACATGGTTAAACAGAAGTAGAGATTAGAAGAAAAAGATCATGCATTCTCAAAATGAAAAAAATTGAACCCTAAGTTTTAAATTCAATTTTAAAGAAAACTGCCTCTTTGAGACTTCAACATAGTACAGATATATAAATGTGAAAGATAGTATGTGTGCTATATTATCTATGTTTGGGTCTAATTAGTTCCTTTAGGAAAGAAAGAAAGAAAAGGGAGAAAGGAAAGAAAGAAAGATAAAGAAATTGGTTGGGTGCGGTGGCTCACACCTGCAATCCTAGCACTTTGGGAGGCCGAGGTGGGTGGATCACCTGAGGTCAGGAGTTCAAGACCAGCCTGGCCATCATGGTGAAAACCCATCTTAAAAAAAAAGAAAGAAAGAAAAAGAAATTAAGAATGTCAGACAGGGCAGTTACAGCGATTCACACCTGTTTTCCCAGTACTTTGGGAGGTCGAAGTGGGAGGATCACTTGAGACCAGGAATTCGAGACTAGCCTGGGAAACATAGCAAGATTTTGTCTCTACTAAATAATATTTTGACAAGAAGTTAGTCAGGCCTGACAGTAGTTTCACCTACTCAGAAGCTGAGTCATCACTTGAGCCCAGGAGTTCAAGGTTTTGAATGAGATGCAAAGCAATAGGTAGGTCAAATAAGCCAGGGTCTAAGTAATCAGTTTCCCACCAGCTTAAAGGGCCAGTTCTTTCAATCTGTTATAGATATGATGCCATTTTCTTCTCTTTTTCTTTTTTGTACTTTTAAACCATCCAGATGCACATGATATATATAATTCAGGCTTTTTAGAAATTGTGGTTCCTCTTGAAACCACAATGATGCGCTTTCAAATAAATAACTACTTTCAGTGTATTTACCTGTTTCTTGAATGTGTCCATCAGAATGTCCTAATGGTAATTTAGCTCACAGTGCATGATAGAACATGGTTTGGAAACAGCACTATTTATGTTTAGGACTCTTTCACTTGCAGCATATGCTGCTCCCTTTCTTAGAATCTCCTCTTTCTGGGCCAGGCGCAGTTGCTCATGCCTCTAATCCTAGCACTTTGGGAGGCTGAGGCGGTGGATCGCCTGAGGTCAGGAGTTCAAGACAAACCTGGCCAACATAGTAAAACCCTGTCTCTACTAAAAATACAAAAAAAATTAGCTGGGCGTGGTGGTGGGCACTTGTAATCTCAGCTACTTGGGAGGCAGGATAATTAATTGAACCTGGGAGGCGTTGGTTACAGTGAGCCAAGATAGCACCATTGCACTCCAGCCTGGGCAATGAGAGCAAAACTCAATCTCTCTCTCTCTCTCTCTTACACACACACACACACACACACACACACACACACACACACAAAGGAAAATGAAAAGAATCTCCTCTCTCCTTTGCTTTTTCTTGTTTATAATGAATTCATCCTCTTGTCATTAAAAGTGAGTTTAGCATAGCGTACTGTCTTCTGAGCTAGATTGCTCAGGCCCGAATTCTGTGCCACTTACTGGCTGTGAGACCCTGGCAACATCATTTAATTATCTTTGCCTCTAATTTATTTCTTAGTGGGCTAAAAATGGCATTGTTCATTCAGTATGCATGTTTATTATAAGAAATGAAAAAGCTGATGTACACAAAAGGTTGCTTGTAGTATGAACTCAAAACATATTCAATATTATCAGACTCAAAATCAACATTTCTTTGAAGACTTCTCAGTACCCTCAAGTAAGTTTCAATCTTCATATTTTTCCACCTTAGCACTTTTTAAAATCACACAGAGTAGGATTAAAACAAACTTTTGCATCAAGCACTTGCTGTTTGACCTTGAAGAAGTGATTGAACAAACTTGAGTCTATTTTTTTCTACCCACATTGCATCAACATTGTAAGAGCTTATATAAAATATATGAAGGACCTTAAACCTTGAAGTCACCTAGTGGTGGATAGCTATTATATTGGCATTGCCAGAGTTTATAAGGCTTGGCTATTCATAGAAGCACATTATGGAGTCTTAGGAATAAATAATCCTGCCTAGACAGAATTACATTGTTATTCTGGTTTTAAAACAAAAGTAATTTAATGCCTTCCAGATAAGCTCAACTTTCATATGTTGTCACCTGAGGCCAGGGAGAATATCGGTGGGAAACCAACTGGTATAAATAGATAGGGTTATCTGCTCTCTAAGTGTCTCTGAGCCTGTGAAATGATGGTTCTATAGCCAGATTTCCCAAAGTTTGTAAGAGGATTTCTGTTCTGCTGAAGCTTTTACCTGTGCATTAAAAAAAACTGAGAGTAGCTTCCTTTATATTATATAAGAAGTCTTAAGTTTGCCTGTTTATTCAAAGAGGTCAATAAAACTAGCTCTTGATTTTTTTCTAAGTATTCATTTGCCACTAATACAAAATTGATGAAAAAGTATTACTTTCAAAGAAGAAATTATCTCATAACAAAAGGGGCCACATATTTAGTGCCAACAAAGCCACGTTGTTTCATGCACATTATTTCATTTAATTCATACCAAGATCCTAGGATTTATTTGCATCATGTAATAGAAGAAACTTGAATAGTAAATAAATATTCACAGCAAATGAGAAGTGGAAAAGAGATTTACACTCAGTTTTTTCTTACTTCAAAACCCTGGTTTTTCCATTAATTAACACTGTCTTTCAAAAATAATGTTAACTAGCACATATTACTGAAAACTAGAGCTGACCTGGAGATCAAGTTATGTAAGCTAAATGCCCATACTTAATTTGTAAAGTGAAGAAACACTTGATAACAGGATGACAAAAAAATGACAATTTGGTAAGAAGACCTTTATCTCAGTTCAATTCTTATCCTAAAAACTAAAATGTATGGGTAAGTCATGTATTCTTGTCCCACCTCCATCGATTATTACTATGTGAATTTAAGGTAGTTGCTAACTTTTCAAAAGTTGTTTCCTCTGCAAGCTGACCTATGACAAAAATTGAGGGGCAGGTTTTTTCTTTTCTTTTCCTGTTCTTTTTGCTTCTTTTTTTTAGAACCAGTCCTATATGTCATAGTAGGAAAAATGGGAAGTTAATAATGGCAAACAGGCTTCAATCCCACTTGAGACCATTGAGAGTTTGCAAAGGACAATTAAATCCTCATGTCTTCCAGGAAGAGTGAAGAAGCTGGAGCATTTATTCATCAATTCCTGTCTATCACCGAGCAGGACTGCTCTAGAGGCATTAATCCCTGTCATTTATGGGCTGCTCCATGGAGATGAGCCTGCTTCAATTGCAAAACTCTCAGTCAAATGTCACAATTTCTGGAAGCAGAAAACCATAAATGTATATAAAAATCATAACTGTGTGAAAATCCAATGCTTCTTCCTTGAAAGTATCATCATTTTGAATTTGGTTTTAGTAAATCCAGCTTTGTTTATTATTTCAATTATTTATCCAGCCTTCAATATTGCATCTGGTTTTTACCCGGCATTTATGCCCTGGAACTCTCAGAGCAGTCTTTGGTAAAACTAAGATCCAGAATGCTGTTCACTGTACTGATCGGCCAGAGGATAGCCTATTAGATGTTCAATACTTCTTCAAGTTCTTGGATAATTAGTGATGTGGAAAGTAAAGAAGTTACAAGTTGAGACATTAAGACAAGAGTGAATCACACAGATGAGGAATGTGTTCATTGTTTTGTTGTCCATTGTTTTAACCTGACTGAATACAAGATCAACAAGAGCACTGTACTCTTGGAAATTATTACATATGTTAGAACATGGATTTTGCACTGTAGACAACATTTAACACCAGTCTATGGGGTACTGAATTGCTTTTTATAAAGTTCAAAATAAAGATTTATTTTCAAACAAAAAAATCAAAACTGCTGAGGACATATGGATAAGGTACTGACATTGCCTATACTCAAATTTTCTGTCTATAAAATAGGAATAATAACTCACGGTCTGTCCAATGTAAATATTTTTAAGGTATAAATAACATTAATACCAAAATGATTTGAGGGAAAATGTTAACCAAATGCTCTCTGTTGTTATTTTTCATGAAATCATTAAGGTTATTGTGGTAGCAAAATCTTATTAAATTACTTTAAGTGGTTTCTTTCCATGATGACAAATCTAATATTTCCCATTTCAGCTCTTTGCTAAGCTGATGAGAGATGTACATAACTGATTGTCTTTCAAGGAATTTACCTTGCATTTTTCAACTGAGGGGAAGATTTTTTTTCCCCCTAGGGCATGTTCAGGAAACAATTTAAAAAGGCATTCTTATAGAAGAATATCTCCATCATCTTTGGGTATCCTTAGTAGGTACTATATATATTAAAGATGATTCATAAATATTTGATAGACATGAATGAAATTTACAAAGTTGTATGTTAGACTAAAGGCTTTAAAAGTATATACTTCTAAGTTTGTTATTATTATTATTATTTTGAGACAGGGTCTCACTGTCCCCCAGACTGGCGTTCAGTGATGCGATCACGGTTCACTGCAGCTTCGACCTCCTGGGTTCAAGTGATCCTTCTACCTCAATCTCCTGAGTAGCTAGTACTATAGTCATGCATCATCATTCCTGGATAACTTTTAAATTATTTGAAGAGATGAGGCTCCACTGTGTTGCCCAGGCTGCTCTCAACTTCCTGGGCTAAAGCGATCATTTCACCTTGGCTTCCCAAAGTGTTGGGATTTACAGGAGTGAACCACTGTGCCCAGCCAAGTTTATTATTTTTTAAATATTTGACCGTTATTTTTTTCTGACCTCTAATTTAGTGCTTGCATGTTATAAGAACATTTTAAAAATGTCTTTTCTTATACTCCATTCATTACAACCAAAAGGACAGGTATGCTCTCACCTTCGAACGAAGGAGAACTTGCCATCATTCGTTTATCTGAAAGATAATGTTGACATTTGATTGTTTACTGCTTAAAAGATTTAAAGAGTATTTTCCCACACCTGAGGAGATTCGTAAAACTCTTGTTAACTCAGTTGTTGTACGAACTCACAGTAGCCTATTGTCAACGTATGTGGTAAACATATCTAAATGATGTCAGAAACATTTTGGGAATCATAACCAATTTCAAAGTATTAATTATGGTGTCAAACAGCAAAATGTGTATTAGAATGGATGGAAACTAGCAGCATCATGGTGTTTGTAAGCAATTTTAAATTTCAGGAATGAAATGGAGGTTAGAAGAGGATAAAGAATAGAGTCAAAGGGTCAAACATCAAGGGCCTTGAAAAACAAAAACGTGCCAAACTGTTTTAGATACATACAATTTAAGGATTTATAGCTAGGACATAATATATCTAAAATTATATTTTAAAATAATATATCTAAAATAATATTGTATATTTCAGGTAGTAAAATTTTCCAGGGTAGCCATCAACTGCACTGTTAAAACTAAAACTGGAAAAGATACATGACATGTTCCAGGCTCAGAAAATGTGCAGTGCACTATGCAATCTCTAAAGGGGTGCTCACTTGGTGAGTCCCATTGCTAAGATATCTGCCTAGAGGAAATTTCTCATCGTATAGGGATAATGTCTGAGCAGGACACTGCTGTCTTCTGAGCTGAGAACGTGGAGGTCAGAGATTGGGCAGCTGAGTCTAAGAGGTGTATGTTATAGACTGAACATTTGTGTCCTTGTGTATGTAATAGACTGAATGTTTGTGTCCTCCTGTATTAGTCTATTTCTGCTGCTATAACATAAATACCTTAGACTGGATGGCTTATAAACAATAGAAATTTATTTCTCACATTTCTGGAGGTTGGGAAGTCTAAGATCAAGGCATCAAAATATTTGATGTTGGCAAGGGCCTGCTCCTCTTACCCAGAAGAAGGAGAAAGGAAGCTCTTTTCCACCTCTTCTATAAGGGCACTTAATCACTCTTCCCAAAAATTTCTTCTCTTAATCTTAGCACATTGAGCATTGTGTTCCAACATTTGAATTTTGAGAAACAACATTCAGATCATAACATCCCCCCGCTCCAAATTGATATGTTGAAATCCTAACTCCCAAGTGATGGCATCAGAAGGCTAAGCCTTTGAGAGGTAATTAAATTATTAAGGAAAAGACCCCATGAATGGGATTGGTGTCCTTAAATAAGAGATCTCAGAGAGGCTCTAATCATTTTTTTTTCTTGCCATGTGAAGATACAAAGAGAAGTCAGTAGTCTACAACCTGGAAAAAAGCCTTCAATAAACACAAAAACTGCCAATACTTTGATCTTGAACTTCCCAGCCAGCAAAACTGTGAGAAATATATTTCTGTTGTTTATAAGCCAACCAGTCTACGGCATTTTTATTTCTTATAGAGGCCCAAACTGACTAAGAGAGTGGTGAATCGAAGAGAGCCCCAGAAATCCATATGGGGTCTCCCACAAGTTTGTGGCTGAGGGCTGCATTATATATGTGCCGAATGGGTCATCTGACTCTTACCAGAATAAGCTTCTGTATAATTGAAAGCAGGGTAGATGTTAGTCATCAGGCAGTGCTTAGAGAATGGTAATGGGAGAGGACATGTGATCCTGTCCCTGGCAGAGTGGAGGGCTTTCCGTATTACCTTATTTCCAATACTGCACTATTTAGGATACAATAAAGGCTATGACTTCAGAATAAAGATCACACAGAAAAGTCAGGTGTATTCTCCCCATAAAGAAAGCCTAAAATAAAGACTTGGTAAGATTTTTAGCCTAGATAAAGTACCATTCACTCCTTCAGAAGTTAAATACCTTGTGCTTTCTATAGATGCCCACTAACAAAATATAAAAAGAAACCTACACAAGATAATCAGACCATAATTGATTGCAACAGATGAATGCATAAGGAAATCATGATATTTCCATATAAAGAAATACTCCTCAGCAATATAAAGGAAAGAACTACTGAATCCCAAGACAAAAACAGATATTCAGAAACATTACACAGTGTGAAAGAAGCAAAACACAAGGCATAAACACTGTATGATTCACTTACATGGACTTTCAAGAAGAGTAACTAATATAGGAGCAAAAAGCAGCCAAGTGGTTTATTAATTTAATTTCATTTGTTTTTACGACACAGTATGTTGAAAGTGAAGAGACATACAATCTATTTTCATGGTTAAAGAAATGTTATATATCTTGACTAGAGTGACGAAAATATGAATATTATGGACTGAATTGTGTACCCCCCAAAACTCATATGTTTAAGCTCTAACCCCAAACTTTACTGTATTTGGAAATTTGGCCTCTAAGGAAGTAACTAAAGCTAAAATGAAGTCATAAGGATGTGGCCTTCATTCTATAGGATTACTATACTTATAAAGAGACATCAGATTCTTGTTTTGTGTTTGTTTGTTTGTTTTTCTGATATGGAGTCTCGCTCTGTCACCCAGGCTGCAGTGCATTGGTGCGATTTAGTTCACTGCAAACTCCACCTCCCAGGTTCAAGCGATCCTTCTGTCTCAGCCTCCCAAGTAGCTGGGACTACAGGAGCATGCCACCATGCCTGGCTAATTTTTGTATTTTCAGTAGAGATGGGGCTTCACCATATTGGCCATGCTGATCTCGACTCGTGACCTCGTGACCCACCTGCTTAAGCCTTCCAAAGTGCTGGGATCACAAGCATGAGCCACCACACACACCCGAGACACCAGATTCTTATATTTCTCTCTCTCTCTCTCCCTCCCTCCCTCCGTCTCTCTCTCCCCCTTCTCCTCCACCCCGCCCCCGCCTTCTCTTAAGGACACCGAAAGAAGGGGATTGTCTGCAAATGAAAAAGAAAGATTTCACTTAACACTGAAGTTTGATCTTAGTCTTCTAGCCTCCAGAACTGTGCATAAATAAATATCTGTTGTTTAAGCCACCCAGTCTATGATACTTTTGTTATAGTAGCCAAAGGTGGTGAATACAATGGGCACATACATTTATTAAGACACATTAAACACTATTTTTAAATATGTGTGAATTTTATTATGTATTAATTATACTTCAATAAAATGGATTAAAAGATGCTATAAGGACAACATACTACTAGCAGTATGATTGAATGAGAAATAAAGCTGGAGATGGCTGCATAATACCTAGTTATTTTCTGCATATAAGCTCAATGGAAAGGACCAAACAACAACAACAAAACTAATCTGGAATTTTGGCAGAAGGAGGGAAACAAGCACAAAACACCTACATTATCCAGAAGTTATAATCAATATATTTTACAGTTTGATAGGTTGTGTTGTGAAGAAGAAGATGAATGGGTCTTGAGTGGTGTCCAAACTTCTGGATTAAGTGACTAAGTGAATGATAATGACATCATATGAAATATAGGGCATCATGTAACTTGCAAATAGAAAGGAAGGTGCATTTATTTTGGGTATAATGGATTTGAGTTGCCTTGGGTCTGTTCAAAAAAGAGATGCTTCTGTGGCACTAACTATAGAGTTTTAAATTTTAGAAAAAAAAATTGTACCTGCCTATAAATTAGAAAGTCATTAGCATAGAACTGAGAATTATAATCATAAGAGTGAATGAGATCATCCAGTCAGAGATGCTAGAAAAAGGAAAGAAATTAGCAGTGAACACATAAAAATATTAATATTTAGGAGACAGGCAGAGGAAGTTAAGTTCATGAAGGAGGCAAAGAAATATAAAAGAGTGAATTTTTAAAAAGGTGGTGTCACAGAAGTCAAGAGAACAGAGAATTTTGAGGAGGACAACATCAATAATGTCGAAAGCAGCTAAGGAACCTACTAAAAGAGTCCATTTAGATCTAAAACACATTTATTGGATTTGGCACCAAGAACTGGGAATGGCCAAGGACAAAAGAAAGAAATCCTGAGCTAAAAGCTAAGTTATCTGCATTCACATCCAGACTCTAGGTAATTGCTGTGCAGCACGGAACAAATTCCTTTGCCCCCATGAGCCTGAACACCCTCTTCTTCAAAATAAGATGATAAAAAATAGGTTGTAGAAAGGATGAAATGTAATAATGATCATGGGAACATTTTCTTTCTTCTGATGTTTTACTGCATAAGCTGTTTCATGTAATCCACTTTGTGAGGAAGGAATAATGTATGAGGAATATATTCATTTTAAGTTAATCTATCAGAAAAAGCTAGACTATGCTCCAGTAACTAAATATCAAAAATCTTCATAGCTTAACACAATTAAATTTTATTTTAAACTATACTAAACTGTATATATTCAACACGAGTTGGTGGTGGATTTGTGTCCACACACCACTCTATGCCATTTTATGATGCAATCACACACATGTGCCTTCGGGTTCAGTGTGAAACGAGAAGGGAAAGGTGAAAAATAAAATACCGTCAATCAAATGCTTTGGCCTGGTGAAATAGCAAAGTTCCCTGATCCCCCTCATAAGGTAGGTGGCAGGGGTGTGGCCTGCCTCTCTGGTCACCACTGCTGCTATTCAAACCCCTGATGGGAAGGGGAGCATACAGACGAACAGGTGCAGGAGCCCAAGTGGGCCTGTGTTACAGTGTGCCCTTTTAGCCCTGCAGTCCATGGATGGCTTGAGTGTTAACCAGCTCAGTAGACCCTCTGCCTTTCTGCAGAGGCAGAGGGCCAGTGTGACAGTTTTCTGTATCCTGAGCTCTTGTCCAGTATCCTGAAAGAACTGGGTCACACACAGACTCAAAGGATGGATACAGGGGTTTTATTGAGTGGTGGAGGTGGCTCTCAGCAGCAGGGATGTGTAGTGGGAAATGGTGATGGAATGGTATGAAGATCCTCTTATGGAGCCTGGCCATCCACAAGCCAAACACCTCTCAGACTACCCTTGGATGAATTCCTCTTGGCATTCAGACATTCCTCCTTCTTTCTCTTTCTCTGTCACATCATTCTGCCCTTAATGTGTATATCTCCTCATCTCTTTGTCTGCTTATCTACCTGTGAAACCAGGGGTTCAGGGTTTATATGGGTACAGGATGGGGGTGTGGCAGGCCAAAAGGCAACATTTGGGGCATGAAAACAGAAATATCTGTCCATATTTAGGGACTCCAAGCTTGAGGGTTGGGCCTTTCTTAGGGACTGGCCTCTTTTATCCAGTGTTTTTCTGTCTCCAGTCCATATTAATGGAAGTGACAGGCCGCTTCTTCTCATATATTCTATTGATAAAATATTAGATATTTAATCATCCCAGTTTCAGGAAATTAGGACATTTTAATTTTTCCATGCACTTTCAAGATGACAAGAACCATAATTTTTATGGATACCTAGAACTCCTATTATAATACTCTAAAATAAGATTATAATTTATGGTCACTAGAAAGACATTAAAAAGAGATGTACATACTTACAGCCTCATTCAATGCAGGAAAATATTCAATGTCCTTAATGTTGTTACTTATAACATTTAACAATGTCCTTTGACGTCTCAGAAAAGCTTAATCTTTCCACTTATGTTGTATATGAGTTGACTGGTCATACAAAAAGGCTTTAGAGTGGAGTGAAAAGAATATGGATGCTGGGTAAAATATGTATGCATATGTGTTTTAGATACATGTTTCAAATATAGGCAAACTAAACTCACAAAATTTGTCATATATTATCTTTATTATAATAAAAATATAATATGTAATAAAGATATATAATAAAGATAATATGATTACTATATATTCTTTATTATAATATAAAGATATATAATATATATTATCTTGATAAAAGTGGTCATACTGCCAAAATTAATTTAAAGACTCAATGCTATCCCCATCAAACTACCATTGACCTTTGTCACAGAACTGGAAAAGAAATGCCTTAAACTTCATATGGAACCAAAAGAGAGCCCGCATAGCCAAGATAATCTTAAGCAAAAAGAACAAAGCTGGAGGTATCACACTACCTGACTTCAAACTATACTACAAGGCTACAGTAATTAAAACAGCATGGTACTGGTACCAAAACAGAGATATAGACAAATGGAACAGAACAAAGGCCTCAGAAGTAATGCCACACATCTACAACCATCTGATTGTTGACACATGACAAAATCAAGCAATGGGGAAAGGATTACCTGTTTAATTAACAGTGCTGGGAAAACTGGCTATCCATGTGCAGAAAGCTGAAACTGGACCCTTTCCTTACACCTTATACAAAAATTAACTCCAGATGGATTAAAGATTTAAACATAAGACCTACCACCATATAAACCTAGAAGAAAAACTAGGCAAAACCATTCAGGACATAGGCATAGGCAAGGACTTCATGACTAAAACACCAAAAGCAATGAAAACAAAAGCCAAAATACACAAATAGGATCTAATTAAACACCAGAGCTTCTGCACAGCAAAAGAATCATTAGAGTGAACTGGCAACCAACAGAATGGGAAAAAATTTTTGCAAACTACTCATCTAACAAAGAGCTAATATCTAGGATCTACAAAGAACTAAAACAAATATACAAGAAAAAAACAAATCTATCAAAAAGTGGCCAAAAGATATGAACAGATACTTTTCAAAAGAAGACCATGTGGCCAAGAAACATGTGAAAAAACGCTCATCATCACTGGTCATTAGAGAAGTGCAAATCAAAATCACATTGAGATACCATCTCACACCAGTTAGAATGGCGATTATTAAAACATCTGGAGACAACAGATGCTGGAGAGGATGTGGAGAAATAGGAATGCTTTTACACTGTTTTTGGGAGTGTAAATTAGTTCAACCATTGTGGAAGACAGTGTGGCAATTCCTCAAAAATCTAGAAATAGAAATACCATTTGACTCAGCAATCCCATTACTGGATAATCCCAAAGGATTATAAATCAATCTATTATAAAGACACATGCACACGTATGTTCATTGCAGCGTGTTTACAATAGCAAAGACGTGGAACTAACCCAAATGCCCATCAAAGATAGACTGGATAAAGAAAATGTGGCACATATACACCATGGAATACTACACAGCCATAAAAAAGGATGCGTTCATGTCCTTTTCAGGGACATGGATGAATCTGGAAACCATCATTCTCTACAAACTGACACAAGAACACAAAACCAAATACCTCATGTTCTCACTCATAAGTGGGTGTTGAACAATGAGAACACATGAACACAGGGAGGGGAACACCACACACTGGGGGCCTGTTGCGGGGTGAGGGGCTAGGGAAGGGATAGCAGGGGATGAGGAGATTGGGGAGGGATAACATTAGGAGAAATACCTAATCTAGGTGATCAGGGGATAGAGGCAGCAAACAACCACGGCTTGTGTATACCTATGTAATAATCCCAGAACTTAAAGTAAAATAAAGTTTAAAAAAAAGCTTTATTATGGTTTGTGTGCTGCTTTAATTTAATTGCAATTTTCCCTGAATCCATATGTCAATGTCAACATTTCAATCAAAAGTTTAGGTCAAGCAGCTTAATTGTCAATAACCAGGTTGTTATCCAGTTATTTTGTGTATTATTGAATTACTGAAATCATGGGAAGCAACACTTACCTTCCCGTTGTGAAAGGACATCTGCTTTTTGAGGGAAAATAATTATTTTGCTTTCTATAGCTCCTTCAGGTTCTCATATAACTTGTTCTACTGCATTATCTCAGTAGTGACTGTTGATAACATGGCAAGCATCTTCTTAAAACCTAAGAACTATGGTTGGAAAATGATGCTGCTTTAGTGGAACATAGATGCCCTGTCTTGATATTTGGCCATTTGACATAAGTCTGACATCTGGGCTATAGTTTGACTTATTTAACACATGATTGCATATCTAAAGTTATTAAAGAGATACCCAAAAGTAAGTCTTGCTCCTGTTTCCAAACATTCAGTTAGAATCAAGAATCAAGAACCAGCCATGTGCCAACAGACTGCCAACAACATAAATAAACAGTGATTCAAACTCCCTGGAGGGAAATCACCTCTTTGTGTGTTTTTTGGAAAAAAAGTAATTTATATTATTACTGTAAAAATATAGTTAATGTGTAAAAATGCAGTTACCCCTTTTCATAGCCATAATTTATGAAAGTAACATATTGTAAACTAAATAAAATACAGATTATTAAAAGATACTCAACCCTTAAAAATGTTAATTTACATTAACATTTTTGTGACAATGTCACTTTGAATTTTAAAAGTACAACTGTAAATAGAAACCACTATGAACACAAATAAAAGTCCAGATTCATTTTCACAAATAATTTTCTCCCTTATTTTTTAGAGATAAAAAGTAACCCACCTATATTTGAATTAAATTGGTTTTAAATTAATTAAAAGCTGAAGAGTTGATTAATAAGAAGTATTGGCCAATCCTTTTAATCCTTAAGCAGATTATCTAGAAATAGATTTCTGATGGTCATCGACTGTGCAACACAAAAATACTGGAGTGCCTATTAAAAAACATGTAACTGTGCTTTAAAAACATAAACAAAATCCTGAAACCAAAACTAATCACACAGTATTTGTTAAAATATAATTCAAATTTAATTGATAACATGCTTTATTGTAGGATTATGTTACAATGATAGAAGTTGATCATTGTCATTGTTTCTGGAGTTGTTCTTTATTACTGAGCTGTATTAGTCAGGGTTATCTATAGAAACAGAACCAACAGGTTGTGAGATGGTGGTTGTATGATGGTTGTATGTATTAATTTCTGGTTTCATATAATTGTGGCTGCAACAAATGCTTCATATCATTTCAAAATTCTTAAATGTGTTAAGATTTATTTTGTAGCATAATTTATAATCTATCCTGGAGAATGTTCTTCGTGTACTTGAGAAGGATATGTATTCTGTTGTTGTGGGACAGAGCGTTCTATATATGCCTGTAGGTCCATTTAGTCTCAAGTTTGGTTCAAGTCCAACGATGGTGGGTGGGAGAGATGGGGAGGAGAGAGAGAAAGAGAGAGAGAGAAGAGAGAGAGAGAGAAGATAGAGAAGAGAGAAAGAGAGCGAGGAGAGGGAAGAGAGACAGAGAGAAAGAAAGATAAACTTTACAGAATTGGCTCAAATGACTGTGGGTGCTGGTAAGTCCAAAATTTGCAGGGCAGGCTGGTAGGCTAGAGACTCAGAAGAGAGCTGATATTGCAATCCTGAGTCAGAAGTAGTCTGAAATTTAATGCTTTCTTCCTCAGGGGACCTCAGTCTTTTGCTTTAAGACCGTCAACTGTGAGGACTACCCACATTATGGAGGGTAATATGCATTATTCATTGTCTACTGACGTAAATGTTAATCAAAACAAAATTACCTTCACGGCAACATCCCTACCAGTTCACTTACCAAATACCTAGACTTTAGGTTGAAACACACAGCCATTACATGGGTATATCATCTTGTGTTTGTTGGTTAGGATGATTTGTTATTTTCTTTATTATTTTTTAAAGTTTCCTGTAGGCTTTTTGGACTGTGTCAAAACCTCTCCAAAAAATATATGCATAATTCTTGATTATGGTAAAGATGAATTTGGTTTCTTTAGTGTGAAATTAATTGACATGGAACCCATAAAGGAATTTAGGCTAATCAGCTCTATAGTCTCAGTTTCATAATTGCTATGTAGTTACCTGGGTTCAGAAATTTTAACAATGCACAACAAAGCAGAGTATAAAAACAGCAAACAGGAAACTCTGTTATTATGGATTTTTAATTATCTTCCTGAAAAAAATAGAAGTGACATCAGCAAGATTGCAGAAGAGGGTATCCCACCAAGGGAAAGACCTTCATGTGAGTGCTAGGGTCCTTTTTGTTGATAAAAGTTAACAATTAGACATCTATCCATAAATGAAAATATCCCTAGAGAATTCAGGAGTCCATTTAAGAAGCTGTAACAACACAGTGGGACAAACATCTGAGAATAACAGCACAAAACAAATAGGAAGAAATTTCATTTTCCTTGCATTATCTCAACCCTCAGGTCAGCACAGCACTGAGTGGGAATGCCCAACTTATGAGTTTCCTTCACAGGGAAAAGGAGAGCAAGATGAGTAACCAATTTCCCTAGTTTTTTGGAATGCTTTCCAAAGGACCCATTTTGATTATACTCTATTCAGACTGCAAGGGAAATATGAACATGGCTTTGACATCTAAAGACAGCTAAGAACAAAGATGAAGGGTGGGGATTATCAGTTTCAGCCATACAGCAGGTCCCCCGACTATCTCCAGTGGCCTACTCTACAGAGAACCCCAACAGCCTTTGCCACTGAGGGCCTCAAAAGCCCTCATAGCTGATGTACATCCTCTGTAGCTTTCACTGCCGAAGAATCAGGGTTCATTATCATGAGCCACAAAGAGCTGTGCCACAGAGGAAACCAACAATTTTCACTGCTAAGGAAACCAACAGCCAGCACAGCCTCAATGAACCACTGAGTCTTTACCAAGGAGGGCCCTGCAGTTTCTTTGCTTTCTCAGACTTCTACTCTCTGAGCCATGCCTCTCCCTCCACCCTCTCTGGAGCTGCCCCAGCTGGTGTTGCCATGTGTGTTTTGGCCCCAGAATCTAGCAAGGTCACTGCATTTGTTTTTACAAATGACCTAGATGTTTACTTCTGGTCCCAGCTCCCACCTCTGCATAGGTATCTGAAGCTCTCCTACAGCCATATGCATGCCCATCACTAACCCCAATTCCTGCAGCACTGTGTGTGCACACAGACAATCTAATCACTGTCAACAATCTCCACCACCACGTGCTAGTTCATAGCTGTTGTCCCTTACAGCTGCACATGTGCATATTTCTAGTCTTAGTCCCAGGAGCTACTTTGTGCACATAACTGGCCTAACCCCTGCTGCCAGCCCTCCCAATCACACACGTGCCTGCACATGGCACCTGCAGTCACGTACTTGCTTGCCACTAACCCCAGTCCCTGTAACAGCCTATACATGCCACAGGACCCTTCTGCTATGCATGTGCTCACAAGTGACTCCTGCTCCTATGTACATGCCTACAGCTATCCAGCCTCTATAACACAGACTGTATGCACTGCTGGTCCCAGTCTCCACAACCAGTAGCTCTAACCCCTCATTACTAAGCCAGAGATGCTGCCAAAACCCCAAAAAGACCTTACTGCCACTGCAGACCCCTGAAGCCCTCACTGCCAAGAACCATGCAGATCTTGCAGACCCCAGCTTCCTGGGTTAATGAGACACTGTGATGCCCTGCATCTAGAGTCTCTGTATGCCCCCACACTTTGTGCCTGGTGACAGAGCACACTCCAGTCAGGCTCCAACTACACAAGTAAATGTCTTTCCTTACCAAAGCCAGTCTATGAAGTGTATAAGAGGGTACTATTTATTTGAATGTGTAGGCATCTATGCAAGGCTGCAAGAGTTGTAAGAAATCAGTCAAACATGATGTTACCAAAAGAATGAAATAAATTAATAATAACCAAACCCAAAGAAATAGAGATCCACAAATTCCCTAAGAATAAATCAAAATAATTGGTTTAAAGAAGCTCAGTGAATTAAAAGATATATATAAACAATATAATAAAATCTGGAAAAAATACGAGAAAAAATAACGATGTTAAGAGATAGCAAAACATTAAAAATAACCAAAAAGAAATTTTGGAACTAAAAAATACAGTAACTAAAATTAAAAACGCAATTTGTTCTCACTTATAAGTGGAAGCTGGATGATGGGAACACATGAATGCACATATTATATACACAGTTGTAATTGTGACATCAAAACAAAGAATATGTGGTAAGGAGTAAAAGCACATGGATTTTGTATATGATCAATGTTGTTATCAGCATAAAATATACTGTTTTAACTATACGATGTTTTATGTGAGCCTTACGGTATCTACACAGCAAAAACCTATAGTAGATAAACGTAAGATAGAAAAAAAATCAAAGAATACCATGACAGAAAATCATCAAATCACAAGCAAATATAATAAGGAAAGATCAAAAATAGAAGCAGCAAAGAATCAGCAAAGCAGACAAAAAAACAGTTAACAAAATGAGAGTAGTAAGTTCTTATTTCTCAATACTTACATTGAATTACATTGAATTTAAATGAATTAAATTATCTAATCACAATTCTCTAATACATAAAGGGGCTGAATGGATAAAACAAATGCTCAACTACATACTACTTACAAGAGAGTCATTTCAGCTTTAACTACACTCACAGACTGAAAGTGCAGATACGGAAAGAGATATTTCATTCGAATGTAAATCAAAAGAAAGCAAGTGTTTTTATTCTTATAGTAGTCAAAATCGACTTTGTCAAAAACTTTTCCAAAAGACAAAGATGGTCATTTAATGATAAAGGGATTGACTGCTCAAAATGATAAAATAATTATATATATTTATCTCTCCAATGTTACAGCACATAAATACATAAAGCAAATATTAATAGATGTAAAAGGAGAAATAGAAAGCAATACAATAATAGTGCTGGACTGTATTACCCCACTTTCAACAACTGATTGATGATCCAGACAAAAAATCAATAAGGAATCATTGGACTTGAACCAAACTTGAGACTAAATGGACTTACAGACATATATAGAAAGCTCTGTCCCACAATAACAGAATACATATCCTTCTCAAGTGCACAAAGAACATTCTTCAGGATAGATTATACATTATGCTACAAAATAAATCTTAACACAGTTAAGAATTTTGAAATGATATGAAGCATTTGTTGCAGCCACAATTGTATGAAACTAGAAATCAACATGAGGAAAATTAGAAAATTTACAAATTTGTACAAGTTAATACACTTCTGAATAACCATTGAGTCAAAGAAGAAACCAAAATACACAATTTTTTAAAAGTTTGGAGACAAATACAAATTAAAATCACAATACAGTAAAATGTATGAGATGTAGCAAAAGCATCTTACAAATCTTAGATAAATTTATGGTGATAAAAGCATACATTAGGAAAACAAGAAAGATCTCGTGTAAACAACCTAAGTTAATATTTCAAGGAACTAGAAAAAGAAAGATAAACTAAACACAAAGTCAGCAGAATGAAGGGTATATAAAAATCAAAAAAGAAATAAATAAAATAGAGACTAGAAGAATAATACAAAAGTTCAATAAAACTAAGAGTTGCTTTCTTGAAACAGACAAAATTGGCAAACTTTGGCTACATTAAGAAGGAAGTAGACATGTCTCTAATATACCAAAAGAAATCAGAAGTGGAAGAGGAAACATTATGACCATCACACGGAAATAGGAATGATCATATGAGACTGCTTTGACAACAAATTCGGTCACCTAGAATTAATGGATAAATTCTAAGAAACAGACAACCTACCAAAAGTGAGCGATAAAGAAAGAAAAAATCTGAACAGATCAATAATAAGTAAGGAGATTGAATCAGTAATCAAAAATCTTTCACCAAAGAAAAGTCCAGGACCAGTTGGCTTCACTGATATATTCTAACAAATATTAAAATCAAACAACAAACAAAACTAATCCTGAACCTCCCCAAACTCTTTCAAAAAGTTAAATACACCAGGACACTTTCAAACCCAATTTATAAGCCTAGCATTGCCCTAATGCTAAAGCCAGACAAGAAAATTACAAGAATATTCATTATAGATTAATATTTCTGATTCACATAAATGCAAAAATCCTCCATAATATACTAACAAACCAAGTTCAACAATACATTAAAAGTATCATTCACCTTGATCAAATTGCATTTATCCCTAGGATCCAAACGTGGTTTGATATATGCATTCAATAAATGTGATATACTGCATTAACAAAATGAAGGACAAATGATATGATCATCAACAGTAGATGCAGAAAAAGCATTTGGCAAATTTCAACATTTTTTTCATCAAAAACTCTAAAAATATTGATATAAGAGGAATTTACCTCAACATAATAAAGGCAATATATGTCATACACACAGCTAACATCCTACACAGCAGTGAAAATCTGAAAGCATTTCCTCTAAGGTAAAGAAAAAGATAAGAGCCCCACCCCATCCACCTCTACTCAGCATTGTCCTGGAAGTTCTAAGGAGAGAAATTAGGCAAGAAAAAGAAATAAAAATCATGAAACCAGGAAAGAATAAAAAGTAAAACTGTCTCTTTGCAAATGACGTGATCTTTAGGTTTTCTTTGACGCTACCAAAAAAAAAAAGAAGGGGGCAGGGAGAGGAGAAAGGAAAATAAACTGTTAATCAGTGATTAAAAAATAAGCTCAGTAAAGTTTAGGATACCAAATCAATATCCAAAATTCAGTTGTGTTTCTATACAGTAATTATAAACTATCTGAAAAATAAATTAAGAAAGCTATCTTGTTTGTTATGGTATCAAAACGAATAAAATACTTATAAATTAAACAGGGAGGTGAAAAATCTGTACACTGAAAACTATAAGAAACTGATTTTAAAACCTGAAGAGGCCAGGCGTGGTGGCTCGAGCCTGTAATCCCAGCACTTTGGAAGGCTGGGTGGGCAGATCAGGAGGTCAGCAGTTCAAGACCAGGCTGACCAACATAGTGAAATCCCATCTCTACTAAAAATACAAAAATTAGCTGGACATGGTGGTGTACCCCTGTATCCAAGCTACTCAGGAGACTAAAGCAGGAGAATTGCTTGGACCCAGAAGGTGGAGGTTGCAGTGAGCTGAAATCATGCCACTGTACTCCAGCCATGGTGACACAGTGAGACTTCATCTCAAAAACAAAAACAAAACAACAGAAACAAAAAACAAAAAACCTGAAGAAGACACAAATAAGTGAAAAAGTATCTTATGTTAATTGATTGGAATAATTAATATTATTAAAATGTCTATGCTACATGAAGAGATCTATAGATTGAAAGTTATCCCTAATAAAATTTCAATAATATTATTCACAGAAAAATGAAAACAGTTCTAAAATTTGCATATATATACACACACATATATATACATATATACATATATGTGTGTGTATATATGTATATATGTATATATGTGTATATATATGTGTGTGTGTATATATGTATATATGTATATATATGTGTATATATGTGTGTGTGTGTGTATATATATATCTAGTGTTCAACATCACTAATTATCAGGAAACAGCATATCAAAATGAAAATGAGATATCACTCCACATATATGAGGATGGCTATCATAAAAATGTCAAAAGATGACAAGTATGTTGAGGATGTGGAGACAAGCGTATTCTTCTATACTTCTGGTAGAAATGTAAATTAGTATAACCATTATGGAAAGTGGTATGGAAGTTCCTCAAAAAGTTCAAAATAGAACTACCACATTGTCCATCAATAGCACTTCTGAGTATATATCCAAAGGAAAAATATATATTTCCAAGGAATATCTCCACTCCTTTGTTCATTGCAGCATTATTCACAATAGCTAAGATATAGAAACAGTCTAAATGTCTAATAAACTGAAAAATTGATAAAGAAATGTATGCATATGAGTGTACATGCATGTATGTGTGTAAAATAGATTGAAAAAGATTTATTATACCACATGATTTTACTGATATATGAACTCTAAAGAAAAGAAACTCCTATTAACAAAAGGATAATGGTGATTACCAGGGGCTAAGAGATGGGGAAAAAGGGATATATTATCAGTGAAAACTTATAAACATTCAGTTATAAGATGAGTAAGTTCTGGGGACTGAACATACAACATATAAACTTTAGTTAATAATAATATACTTACAATTTTCTACCAGAGTGGATCTCAAGTGTTGTCAACACACACATAAGCATATATGATGTGTATGTTTGATTGTGGTAATCATTATATCATCTATATAAATCTCAAAATATCATGTTGTACACCATGGATGGATACTTTTTAAATTTCAATGTTACAAAATACATAAATACTAAAATATATAATTTTTGTTTGTAACTCATACTTCAATAAAGCTGGAAAATGAAGTTTAAAAACTAGAAATAAGGTCCTACATATAATCCCAGCAATTTGGGAGGCCAAGGCAGGCAGTTTCTTGAGCTCAGGAGTTCAAGACCAGCCTGGGTAACATGACAAAAACCAACCTCTACAAAAAAATACAAAAATGAACTGGGCATGGTGACATCTGCCTGTAGTTCTAGGTACTCAGGAAGCTGAGGTGGAAGGATGGCTTAAGCCTGGGAGGCAAAGATTTCAGTGAGCAAAGATTGTGCCACTGTACTCCAGCCTGGGTGACAGAGCCTGTGTCAAAATAAATAATTATATAAAAATAAAAATAAAAATTAGAAATAAACAAAATTGAAAAATACATGTTTGTCGATGCCTTATATAGAGTGGGAAAAATAGACATTAATGGTGACTCATTAAAGTATAATATTTTCTTAATTTCTCCCAATGATTTATAGTCATCCTGACAATCTTCCTTTGTGTATAACAACAATCCTACATTTTTCTTGTTTTCAGCTTCTACCTCTGTTGGTCTTGGCAGTTTGCCTTATGGAGTGCCCCATATTTTTATCCTTGATACGTATGGGCCCTGGTCATCTTCCTTTCTTTTTGGCTATGGCTGTGTTATTTTTCAATTTACCATTAAAACTGGGCATGGAAGCACAGTATATATTCCAGTGAATCACTTGAGAGAAAAAACATTCTTCCATTTTCTAATTATGTAGCATTATCTTGCTGGTTTCCAAATCCATGGATACCACCTGCTGAGTATACAATATGGCTTTTGATTTAGGATGTATGCTGCATCTGGAGGTTAGTGCTCCTTCTTTGCCAGAAAATGTCTGCTCTTCTAATTTAAAAAGTTGCTCAATGGATCTGAGATGCATCTTTATGAGGTCATTACACCACAATATCATACCAATGATTTTGAGATATGTGGTACGCAGTAAGATCGGTAATCCATCATTGTGTACCACTATTGTAGTTCCTCTTCTGTAAAGTGAGTAATACATGGTACCTCATATAGAATTCATTATACTGGTTCTGGCCATTGCCAATAGGGCAGGATAAATAAACCTCTACTTATAATATGTGTCTATTTCTTGCAAATTATATAACTGCCTCTTTCAAATTGAAAGTCCAGTGTAGTCAACTGGGCACCAAGTAGCTAATTGGTTTACTTGGTCAATGGGACCATATTAGAGATTCAGTATTTGTCTCTATATTTAGCATACTGGGAGCTCAGCTGTGAAAGACCTAGATCAGCCTCAATGAATGGGATTACCCCCAAATAGCCTCTGTTCCACCACTGTGGCTATTGTGTTCATGCTTCAAGGTGCATCTCCCTAAAATGGTCAATGATAGAGGCCAGCTGAGGTTGGTTGACTGGATCATGCTGTATATTTACTTGTCAAGTGTTTTTCCCATAGTATAAACAATGCTGCCTGGTGGGTGTTAACATGTAATATAAAGATACCATATTCTGTGCCCACTCTCAAATGTTTGTCTGCATGCTTGTTGGCTAGATCTCTTTGGCCACAATCTTCCAAACTTTTTTCTTCTAGATTTTGACCCATTAGGTTGGCTGTTTGCTAGTCCCTATAAATCCATGTATATACTTGTTTCAGGCCACTGTACTTTTATACATTTTGGATGATGATGTACACCACCCAGAGATCTTCCCATTGTTTATTTTTCTTTCTATGCTATCTTTTATGACTACTTATGAAAGATAGGCATGTAGTAAAACAATAAAATTGTATCTCTGATCCATATATTGAGCCAGTACTTATAAGAACCACACCATCCCATTTTCTCTTTCACCAGTTGGTGATAAGAAACACTCCCCTCCCCATACAGACATAGGTATAAGCAGAGAGTGAGGCACAAGCACAAAAATAGCAGGTAGTTTCAAACTGCCTGCTTTTGCAGCTTGTCTGGGCTTTTTATTCTTCTTATTATTCGATCCTGGCTGTTCTGCTTACATCTTATGTTGATCCCACCTGACCTTATCACTTGATGGGCCTAACGGAGCTCAGTTCATAAAGAATATTTTTACTTGTCCTAAATTGTAATAAAAGAAATGGGCCTCTGTTCCCCTTCAGCCAATACATGACCATGAACCACCCCTGGGAGAATGTACAAGGTGGTTTCCTGCAGCTGAGTGGACCGAATAATGAAAGACACAGCTGTGGGCCATCAGCAGCAGATATTCCCAGCAGCTGTGTGTAGTTTTTCTTGACCATAAAAAGAGGATCTTGGTGCAACACTATATAATCAACTACAAAAAATATGTATTATATGTTTTGATCACCAGATAAAGAGTATGGTTAAAAAAAAATCACAGTTGAACTAGTTGAGCAAACCTGAAACCTAATGGAATTTGTATTTTTACTTAATTTTGAAAAATTAATGGGAACATACAGTGGGAGAGATGAAATTATATAAAGAAGTCAGCATTTGTAATGCATGAAGTCATGAAGGGGTGATGCAATACTTTAATAACAGTAAAACCCTCATGCTCTCCTGTTTGTCTAGAATATTTTTCAAAGAGAAAACTCACATTTATTTCTAAGCCTAGCTTAAATGTATCTTCATATGTAATGCTATCCCTGAATAAGTGTTCTAGTCTAACTTAAATGCCTCTGTCTCTCATTTCCTGAGATTTTCTCTACTTCAGTTCTAATATTCAGTTAGAAGTTAGCACTCTGGGCTGGGTGCAGTGGCTCAGGCTTGTAATCCTAGCACTTTGGGAGGCCAAGGCAGGCAGATCACCTGAGGTCAGGAGTTCAAGAGCATCCTAGACAACTTGGCGAAACCTCATCTCTACTAAGTATACAAAAATTATCCGGACGTGGTGGCCGCTACTCGGGAGACTGAGGTATGAGAATCGCTTGAACCCAGGAGGTGGAGGTTGCAGTGATCCGAGATTGCCCCAGTGCACTCCAGCCTGAAGGATAGAGCCAGACTCTGTCTCCAAAAACAGAAGTTAGCATTCTGCAAGAATACTATGATCCCATTGAGGATGGATAATTATTTTTATTTGTCTGTATCTACTCAGTGTGTAGCACAGTGATCTGTCTACAGTAGGTGTCATGGCTTTTTCTGATGATCGAATAAATACATGGAGCTTTCTTGGCAGAAATGCAGACAGACACTATGTGGATGAACTGAAATACAGTAAGACATAAATATTACTTGCTGTTTTCTAGCTTTGGGACTATGAAATGTTAGCAATGAGAAACCAGAAGCTTTAAAGGAGGAAGAGCCAAAACTAGTTTAAAGCAAGAAAGATGGTTAGTCTGTCTTAACACTGACGATATGTACCCTACTAACTGCTTTCATCTGTGAATAGGTTTTACTTTAATTCTCATTTTTAAAAAGTGTCTTATTCTTTCTTGTGGGAGAAAGAAAGGATAAAGGTGAAAAAAATATAGGAAATAGATGACAAAAGTAGAATATATATTCTATAGAATGTCTGAATCTGATATAACATTCTAGAAGCTCTTATTTTAAACTTGAATAGCAGTTTGATTGTTCATGTATTCCACAGTTTGCATGGAAAACAGAGTATTTATTTCACATGTTTAACTTCCATTCCTGGTAGGTTTCACTGCAGTATTCACATTTGGCATTTGGAATACAAACTTCCCTTGCTAGGATATTCAGATGGACTGCAGCTTATTGGCTGTTTACACCTAGATTGCTAGTTTTGCTAGCTGATTATGCTAGCACTATGACATTCCACTCTCATGTTTATGTTGTTTTGTTTGTTTAGACAGGGTTTCACTCTGTTGTCCAGGCTGTAGTACAGTGGTTCAGTCACAGCTTACTGCAGCCTCCACCTCCAGGCTCAAGTGATCTTCCCACCTCACCCTTCCAAGTAACTGGGGCTACAGGTGTGCACCACCATACCTGGATAATTTTTTATTTTCTTTTTAGTGGAGATGGGGTCTTGCTATGTTGCCCAGGCTCATCTCAAACTCCTAGCCTCAGGTGATCTTCCTGCCTCAGCCTCCCAAAGTATTTGAATTACAGGTGTGAACCACTATGCCTGGCCTACTCTTGTTTTCTCTAACAATTCTCTTTCATTGCATCCTCTGTTCATCTTAACTGTTGTCAATTTTTACTTTAATCACATACATATGCAATGTATGTGGTCCCCAATAGTTTTCAGGATAATAGTAGTTGTGCACTTTTCAAATATTTTAACTTTTTACTAAAAAACCAAATGTTTAAAATATTTAAAATTGTTTATTTGTTAAATAAAAAGACAAAGTACTTTATAAGGATTTTAATAAAAATCCTTATAAACAATCTTCAAATACTCTTAAAATGTGGTGAAGTTGCACATTATGGGAATTTTAGGATTTTTTAAAAATAAATGCTTAGCATGGAAAATGTTTCTAATAAGTAGTCATTGCCTAGCTAGTGCCTATCACTGTCCATAAATTTTCATAAGTTAATGAGTTTGATTTTCCACATCATCAGTGTGTGTGCATGAGTTATGTGGAGGTGTAATCATGTGATAACCATACCAGATGAGCTAATCATTGCGTATACCTAAGAATGATTTAGAAAGATTCATGCTAGGATGTAGTATAGATATAATGAAATGAGAGCCTAAACAGAAGGGATAGACTGAAAATGAAGTTCTAGGAAAATATAACTTTATCTGCAGCTGTGTAGCTCAAGTTAAATTCATGCATCAGATAATTTCTAAGCTCTACTTAGTACTATACTATTACTACTTACTGTGTTCCAGGCGTATACTGCAACACAGTGAGGCAAAAAAGATAATATGGTAACTGTTCCTAAGATGTTCATGATCTTTTGGGAAAGAAAACATAAATCAGGTTATGCTGCTGCTTTTGTTCAAAATTCTATAAGCAAATAAACATCAAACTCATTGTTCAGTGAGACTGGTTTTGATTGAAGAACCTAATAGGACTTCTCAAATAAGTTGATCATTAGAATGGATTTTGTTGTATAAATAGTATTTCTATAGATGGAAAGGTCTAGGGAGCTAATTCCAGGCGGAAAAAGGATCCCAGTGACACAGGGACACAAAACTTCACAAAATTTACGTTGAAGACAAAAAATAACAGATGTTGGCAAATATGTAGAGAAAAAGAAATGCTTGTACACTGTTGGTGGGAATGTAAATTAGTGCAACATCTATGGAAAAGAGTATGGAAATTTCTCAAATAATTAAAAATAGAATTACCATTCAACTCAGAAATTCCACTACTGGACTTCCACCCAAAGGAAAAGAAATCACTCTATTGGCTTATCACTGCACTATTCACAATAGCAAAGTAATAGAATCAACCAAGGTTGCCACATGGTGGATGGTATGAATCAATTGTGGCATATATACACCATGGAATACCATGCAGCCATTAAAAAGTGAAATTATGCCCTTTGCAGTAACATGGATGCAGCTGGAGTCCATTATCCTAAGTGAATTAGAAAATCAAATACTGTGAGTTGTGGGAGTTAAACACTGGGTATGCATGGACATAAAGACGGAAACAATAGACACTGGGGACTCCAAGTGGGAGGAGAGAAGGAAAGCAGTGGGTCTGAAAAACTACCTACTGGGTACGAT
Organism: Aotus nancymaae; assembly: GCF_030222135.1. NCBI lineage: Eukaryota > Metazoa > Chordata > Mammalia > Primates > Aotidae > Aotus > Aotus nancymaae. The sequence continues at coordinate 18,444,879 of NW_026988443.1, forward strand.
GGTCACGATTTTGGTGACAGTTTCAATAGAAGCCTAAACCTCACATTATGCAATATGCCCATGTGACAAATCTACACCTGTACCCCTTAGTCCAAAACAACAATATGCATTTTAAAAATTCAGCCTTTTTTTTTTTCTATTTTAATCACTGTTGTCCACAGTATGTGGGAACAGAAAGAGTCCAGAGAGACAGATTTTTGTCAAATTTTGAAGTGTTCTACAATTTATCCTATAGGCAAAGGGGAACCATCAAGAGGTTGGAAGGGTAAAACGTTCCTGTGGTCTATATTTGAGGTCATCTTGACAGCACTGTGGATGAAAGAGCAAAGAAGTGAACAAATATAATATGTGAGGCTTGAAAAGGGAATATATGACTGAAACAATTTTCAGAGGCATAAGCAGTAGAGGCATTTAAATAGGTTAGATGATCTCCTGCTTACGCTGTGGAAGGAATTCTGGTGAAAGGGAGGGATGACTGGTTTATGAATGATTTCACTTTTTTCAGTCCTAAAATTATAAGATTTTATAATCTTCCAAAACACAGTGGAATATGCACAGGTTTCAGGCCACAGGGCTTTGGATTAAAACCCCACCCCTGCCATCTTTTTTAACGTGAATCTTGGAATGTCTTTAACCTTTTGGGATCTGTTTTCTCATCTGTAAAATGAGGGTGAGCACTGAGTCTTGTAAGGGCTGTGCTTAGCTCAGTGCTCAGTAGAGAGCAAATGACCAGTGAAGTGAATCTGCAGTCACTTAAGAGGAGAGATAAACTAGTCATCTGGCCTTTGTTTAGTGGCATTTTGTTTTAAGAGGTCAGCCTTGATCTCATACCTTTATTGCAAAGCCACATGCATAGCCTCGTGTTGAACAGATGCCTCTCTTACCCACACACTCTTATCACCTGTGACCAGGTGTGTATTTGTACCCTGTCTTTATTTTAGCACTGAACTCTTAGAAATGTTCCCAGGGTCCATCTGGCATTAATCCTAGGAAATGACAGATACTTAGACCAAATTACACAAGATTGAAAGCACCATTTGTTCAGCTATTAAACCAATGAAAGAACAATTTTGTCAAGAAAAACTGTTCAGTAAGGCAAAAATCTGTGTAAGATAAACATCTTTTCTTTTTGTACTGGGAGAGTTAAAATAGTAGCTCTATGTCATCAATATTTTAGGATGTTTTGAAATATGTTTAGTTAGAAATACAAGGGATATCAGAAGTAGTATTTCTTCTCCAATTTATGCCTGTAGTTCTTAAAATTATTTCCCAACAGCTGTTAAAACAAAAACAACAGTGTTTGCTTTGACTCTAAATACATTTAAGTGATATATTCCTAATTCTTTTCCCAGTTTCAAAATTAACATAGAGTTCAGTAAGCTAATAAATTACATTTAAGAAGAAATAATATGCTAAATTATGGGGACAAGGTGAGCCAAGAATATTTTAGGTGGTATCCCAGTATTATATAACATTTTTAAATGTATTGTCCTATTCCTGTTTTAAATTCCTGAAGGCCAAAGAGAAAAATAGGCTCATCATTGTTTTACTTGCCCTCTACCTATAGCTCAAAGGGCAGATAATACCTACCTAAGGTCTGTTTCAGAGTATAATATTTGGGTATATCTTGAAGATATTGTGTTTTGATGAAAATTCTAAAAGATATTTTCCATGAAGGACATGTTTAGGGTAAAATTGGGCTTTGATCTTTGTCTGACTTCTACCTTTTTGCTTTGTTTTGTTTCTTTTTTTTTTTTTGAGACAGAATCTCACTCTGTCACCCAGGCTGGAGTGCAGTGGTGTGATTTCGGTTCACTGCAACCTCTGCCTCCCAGGTTCAGGCAATTCTCCTGCCTCAGCCTTCCAAGGAGCTGGGACTACAGGTGTGTGCCACCACGCCCAGTTATTTTTTGTATTTTTAGTAGAGACAGTGTTTCACCATGTTGGCCAGGCTGGTCTTGAACTCCTGACCTCAAGTGATCCACCTGCTTTGACGTCACAAAGTGCTAGGATTACAGGCGTGAGCCATACCATGCCCAACCTCTGTCTGACCTCTGCGTTTGACTCTCCCAGTTGTCTCAATATAAGGCTCACCGAGATGACATAGGAGGGGGAAGAGACAGATTATAATTATTATTCATTCATCTAGTGTTAGTTCTCACATTACTTAGTATTCAGGAAGAACTGGAGAAACTGGGCTGGAAGACAATCAGAGAAGCAAGATACAGACATGTTTTGAATCACCCCTTCTCTTGGACTCAGGTCCAATTCTCTGAATCTTTTCTCTTTCCTTCTTTTGAAAAGAAATGTCCAGCACTACTAACTGTATGGGGAATTCTAATACAGCAGACAGAGCTGAGTTTATTCTGAACTCAAGCTGGGGCCTTCCTCAACTTCAATTACCCCATCTGCCATTTTGCATTAAAACCATGTCCTGGCATTCCGTCTCCTTATATAAAGAGTACAAACAGTGCTTGTCATAACTGCATCCTTTGGGCACAGAACCAGGTCAGGCATGTGGTGGGTACCTGTTTGTCAAACATCTGATTAGATGAATGTATCCATCCGTGCATGGAAGGTTTAATGAATGGTATCATTTAAAAGATAAAAGTACTTATTAGTAAATATTGATTGCATTCAAATTATATTAGACTTTGTATGTTAATAGGTGTCCCAGGGAAAAAAATTATATTGCCACAGTAATAGCTTTCTGCCATTTTCTTTTGTATTGCTATCATCCCTGATAGTAATAGTAATAGTTCGCCTTAGAAACTAAAGAAATCAGGTATCAGGTGATAAAAGGCTTATAATCAAGATGAAAAATGTCCCACGACTCCATCCTATTCGAAATATTTATATAGAAACAGATGACTAAAAATGTAGAAGTGTGAGTGCTTTCTTACAATGCCTAAATTCTCTCCTTTGCCAGAAGCACTGAGGTTTTGGCCTCTGGAATATCTTTATTGCTAATAATGACTATTATCAACAATCAATAAAGGTGAATGAATACTCAGAAACATTGGAGGAGAAAATTGCAAACTCGATATCCAAACACACAGCTAGAAAAATTATTATCTAATTACCTCTCAGGTCAGTTTTGTGCACATTGTTTTTAATTATTTGTATTTTTTTCCAGAGATAGCAAATCAAATTCTGCTACAATGGAAATCACTGTATTGTGGGAACACGCTTATGTTTTCCATGTGCTTTTTTAATCTGTTGAACTAAAAGACTATTGCCATAACATTTAAGGTAGCAAGAGGCTCTTGGGGCTTGTTTCCCTGACTCCAAACCACCCCAGAGACTCATGCAGGACACTGTATCTAAAGTGAGCCCGTTTATCTGGAAGTAGGTATAGAAGGCATCAACAGCACTCCAAAGTCCTTGTAATCTCAATTAACTAGGAGTAGAGAGATCTAGTCCATGTTAAAATGGCAGTGTTCTGCAAAGACAATTACATTTTATTTAACATCAAAAGATTTGGAAGTGATTTATTTCACTACCATCTTTTTAATATCATTATCTCCTTAAGTCTGGCTTTCTTCCTCTCTAATATGTGATAATAATAAATTATACCATACAGAGTGTCTGTAAAAAATCAGTTGAAAACGTATATTTAGTACCTATATTTCATGAGGTTGAAATTTCATTCTACATATGCCATTAACAATTTCTTTTGTATTTCTTATTCTACAGTCTTTCTGATGATGCTTTGAAGAAAAGATAGATATGGGGGTTAAAATTTATAATAAAATGTTTATAACATAAAACCACACTCCATCATTTTTCTTCCTTTCTTATCCTACTACCAGAAGCAACTATCTCCTTTTTGTTTAATTTTTTTAAGTTTTTTTGTTCATTTAGCTTCGTATTTTGGCATTTACTTCCATATATCTAAATGATATGTATATTCTAATTGTCTCCTAATCAAATTTAGACATTGTGTATCATTTTAAGGTAGATGTAGACTGAGATTATTTACACTTCGATCCTTTCTCCCTTCTACCAAATAAATTGTCTCCATTTCAGATAAATGAATATTTATATTGTTATTCCTATATTTATATAAGTAGCATTTATAACTAAACCAAGAAATAAACTATGGCTTCATTCCACATTTTGAACAAGTGTTTTTTTTGGTTTTGTTTATACATAACTTTTTTCTTTTGTATTGCTATCACCCCTGATAGTAACAACCTTAGAAACTAAAGAAATCAGGTATCGGGTACTAAAGAGTTTATAATTAAGATGAAAAACGTCTAAAAGTAACAGTGTAATTGTTAAGTAACTAAGGTCATCTTTTTAAATATTTCATGAGTTTTCCTTTGTTCAAAAGTAGTAATGATAGTAGCAACACTTTGTGTTATTACTGCCAAATCTCCAAAACTCAGCTTTCTCTAAAGGTTAGGTAGAAATTTTCAGAAAGGCCAAGCTGATTCTAGGCATGCAGGGTGGGCCTGTGCAGAAGAATTTTGAAGGTAACTTTCTATGTTTTTTTCTCTTCTCAAATGAAGCAATATTCAAGGTACTTCAAATCCTTAATCCATACTTTTAAAGCTACATTGAGTTCAACAAAATTTTCTCCACAATTTAAGGTGAAAGGCATTGTCCCTAAGAGCTGAAACATTGACATAATAGTTATTGGAATTTCCTGAGCAAATTAACACAGTATGAACATTACCTATTGAAATAAAAACATATTACTGAGTAGAAACTAACCCACTTTCATTTATTTATCAACTGTGTCCGGAATGTCCCCTTAAATGCCACCCTTGCTGGCACTCTAGATACACAGATGAGCAAGCTATCTCCTGCCTTCAAAGAAGGAAATTGTCTAATTACAAAGCAAGTGTCTAAGCTAGTAACTTGAATACTTTTTGAGAGTCAGGATAATTGGTTAATAAAATATTATATGATATAGAACAATCCCCAATATGTACAATTAAGAAATAAAAAATTATTTAAAAAATAATTTATGGAATATAGTTTGATTAAGAAATTAAAGAATAATAATGGATGCATTTGCTTTTATTATTTATCTTGGGCTTGCAGAGACAACTATGGAGACAGATTGTGTTTGTCACATGGATTGAGGAGTTATTTAGAAATCTAAGAAACTTTTGTAGAAGATATCACTGGAATTCCTTTTTTTTTAGACAGGGTCTCATGGTCACCCAGGTTGGTGCAGTTGCACCATCTCAGCTCACTACAGCATTGACCTCCCTGAGCTCAAATGATCCTCCCATGTCAGTCTCCCAAGTAGCTGGGACTACAGGTGTGGGCCACAATGTCCAGCTAATTTTTTTGTGAACACAGGTAGCACTGTGGATGGTGAACACTGATACTCCATTTCCAGACAAAGTACAGACTATTTTTTTTCTTTTATGCCTTCTATGGAATTAAATGTTCAAACTTAAAGCCATTGAAACCTAAATTATTTGAGCCTTGAGAGGAACGTGACTATGTGGCCTGAGTCATGTAGCATGCAGCTGCAACTTCTGTTTCTCTGATTATAGATTAACTACCTCCCTTACTCCTGTACTGTAGGAAGAGACAATGTGTGCCTGCCCAGCTCTGCAGACAGAATCAAGGTGTCCTGAAGGCGCCCATAGAAGATGCCTCGACCTCCCTCCAGAAGCAGGTACCTCCTGGCTTGTGGAAGCTCCGCGCTGATTTAACAGGTTCCCCTGTGTACAGAAAGCCTGAGATGTTAAAACACAACCATTTTTTTGTCGAGATTCCCTCCCTTCATTCCAGCAAGTTGTAGGAAGCAGAAATATGTAGGGTATGGGTGGAAAGCAAGAGCTGATTTAGCAAGGCATACACAGATACATAGCTCATGATGTCAAATGGTCTCAGGAAATCCCTTAAACCAAACATACAGAGAACAATGCTTAATCTGAGGGGCACATGTAAATGCTGCTCGCCTAGTGCCTTAAGAATTCAAATCCTGGTCTGGTGCAGTGACTCACACCTGTAATTCCAGCACTTTGGGATGCCGAGATAGATAGGCAGATCACCTGAGGTCAGGAGTTTGAGAGCAGCCTAGCCAAAATGGTTAAACCACATCTCTAATAAAAATACAAAAATTAGCTGGGTGTGGTGACAGGTGCCTTTAATCCCAGCTATTCAGGAGGTTGAGGTAGGAGAATTGCTTGCATCCAGGAGGAGGACGTTGCAGTGAGCTGGGACTGTGGCACTGCACTCAAGCCTGGGTGACAGAGGGAGATTCTGTCTCAAAAGCAAAACAAAACAAAACAAAACACCTCTCAAGTCTCTTGGGATCACCAAGGCATATTAAAGGGAGGTATCAACTGAAGTGTGACCCCTTTAGAAGCTATTCTCACAAGCAGCACACCCAATCCTAAAACCTCCCACTAGGTCTTCTGACAACTCTGTCAAATTTCAGAAGGAAAATCTAAATTATGGCAATTGCACTTCTAAAACCAAGTCTTCCTCCTTAAGGAAGATATTCATCATTAGAAACATTTGCTGGATTCCTGTATAATACGGTGTCTCTTCATGCAAATATTTAGGAAAATGGTCTCACATAACTCTCAATGACCTGAAATTGCAATGTCCAAAATAGGATATCTTTGAAATACCTAAATTAGTTTATCTGTGTATTCAATTAGAAAAAAATCTCTAAAATAAAATGAAATAACTGGGGAGCTATTTTTAGTGGTACTTACAAGTTTCTAAAAGAGGTTCCGATAAAATCATTTCTTTGCAGAAGGAAAACAAACAAAAACAGTGCCGAAAACAATTTCTGAATTGAAAAAGACTGCTGAAATTGATTATCCTTCAGCTCCTCCTTCTCTTTGTGCCCCACTGACAAAACTTTCACTAGACTCATTTCCCATTCCTTCTGCTCCTCCTTCTTCTGCTGTTCCAACTCCATTTCAGGAACACCATGTCTGTTAGAGAAAAACCTGCCTTGGTTTATTAACCATGGGACATTGTAGAACTTAAGGGGATAATTAAAGAATTCTCAGATTTTCTTCCATACTATATTTGATTTACTTGGAAATTTGAATTAAATATTTGAATATATAATCCCAGATTCCCTGATTTATATCACTGAGTTCACATGTTAGTGTCAGAAAGTAAAGCCAAAGATTGGCAGAAAAGGCAAATTAAAGAAATGCTTTAGGATATCAATAAATTTTCTGAAGCAGATCATGAATGGCCCTGCAATCCTGTCAAAACTCTACTAGATGTTTTCCCTTGGCTTTTCTAAATCCTGCCATTCTTCTACCCCTGCCATCAGAAGAAATGACACGATTACATAATTTCTCTTTCCTAGGGCAGACCTGCAACCCCAGCTCCCCATAAACACTAACGTTATTTGGTTGACATATGAATCTTACTTGAAGTGTAAAAGTAGAATTTATCAAGCAGGTTATACTATAGTATATTTAATTGAGGAAATAGAAAGTGCTTATCTTACAGAAGCAATCTTGGCTTAATAGAGTTAAAGCATTAATTAGAGCTTGTCAATTGTCAAAAGAAGTAACTGTTAATAGTTAGACAGCTGATATGCTTTTGCAGTAGCTCATGACTTTAGAATACTATGAAATAGAGGATTTCCTGATTTCTTCCAGTCAGTCCATAAAAAAATGGACACTTTGTTTTAAAATTATTGAAAGTCAAATTATTGCCATAATCTCTACCATTATCATATTCCAGGCCATTCAAAGTCAAACACTGCAGAAAGCAAGGGAAATCAATTGGTAGATTACATGATCTAAAGAGCTGCTCTAAATATATCTATACAGGAAAATCCACCCATTTTAACTTTTAAGAAAGCATTTGATTCCAATATAACATAAGCTCAATCCAAAGCTCCAAAAGTGCAACAAGAAAATTGGGAAAGAAAGCGGGGACATACTCCTCTGAGACTGACTGTGGTACGGACCAAATGATCTACCCATACTTAACAACATTATAGTCATTGTTCTTAGTATGTTTTCCAACTCATTGAAACATAACCCAGGGAAGCTCTCATAGTTTTCAAGGTCATTTTTCTTTACAAGAAGGCCTTTTCAAAGTATGGCAATTATATTTTATTCACCTACCACCATCACAAGGATGTAAGTATGTTCTAATGATGGTTTGTATGTTTTCTCATTGAGTAGAAGTATTTTCAAGCAGAAAAGCAATAGCCTTAGCAGTAAGCAAAATTAAATTAAAAAAAAAAAATTATTCCAACATGAGGAGTTCCTCTAGAACTTTATACTGACAGAGGTGCTCATTTCAGTAGACAGATAATCTAGTCAGTAGGAAAAATATCTAACACTACCAGTCATCTGCATTAGTGGAATGCACAAACAAAATAATTAAAACTGAACTGGCCACCTGTAATCTCGGCACTTTGTGAGGATGAGAGAAGAGGATAGACTAAGGCCAGAAGTTTGAAACCACCCTGGGCAACATAGAAACACGTTGTCTCTACAAAAAAATGTTTAAACTGAGCCAAGAATGGTGACACATGCCTGTAGTCCCAACTACTTGAGAGGCTGAGGTGGGAGGATTGTTTGAACCCAGGGATTGAGGCTTCAGTGAACCTTGATCATACCAGTGCACTCCAGCCTGGGCAACAGAGCAAGAACTTGTCTCAAAGATAAATAAATAGGCCAGGTGCAGAGGCTCATGCCTGTAAACCCAGCACTCTGGGAGGCCACGGTGGGTGGATCACCTAAGGCCAGAAGTTTAAGATCAGCCTGGCCAACCTAGTGATATCCCGTCTCTACTAAAAATACAAAAAATTGGCTGGGTGTGATGGCACATCCTGTAATCCCAGCTACTCAGGAGGCTGAGGCACAAGAATCATTTGAACTCAGGAGGTGGAGGTTGGAGTGAGCCAAGATAATGCCACTATACTCCAGCTGGGGCAACAAAGTGAGACTGTCTTAAATCAAATAAATAAGAATGAAAATCTCAATTGGCAAAATTAACTGAGGTTTTTAAAACTCCTTGGCCAAAATCCTTTCCATTAGTTTTGCTTAGCCTAAGATCAACTCCTTTCAGTAAGCACCAACTGTCTCTACTTGGAATTTTAACAGGTAGATCTTTGAAAATATCTCTAGGACAATTTAAAATTAATGATATTAAAAGAGAATGTGCTCTATTATTGCAGTGGTCTTAAAAACAGCTAACTGAACACTGTAATTTAGTAAAAGCCTCTTTCTCAGTGAGCTCCCGGACCTCTAGAACCTTGGGATTCAACCAGGAGTCTTTGACTATTTGATACAGAATCTTTTATTTTTTATTTTTTTTATTTTTTTGAGACAGAGTCTTCCTCTGTTGCCAGGCTGGAGTGAAGTGGCACCATCTCGGCTCACTGCAACCTCTGCCTCCTGGGTTCAAGCGATTCTTCTGCCTCAGCCTCCCGAGTAGCTGCAACCACAGGCACGTGTCACCATGCTCAGCTAATTATTTTGTATTTTTAGTAGATACGGGGTTTCACCATGTTGGTCAGGATGGTCTCAATCTCTTGACCTCGTGATCTGCCCACCTTGGCCTCTCAAAGTGCTGAGATTACAGGTGTGAGCCACCACACCTGGCCTGAAACAGAATTTTTTAAAAGACTCCTTCCAACAAGGGAGAAGGAACCTTATCAGGTGCTTCAAACTAACCCTTGTGCTGCTAAGGCAAAAGTAATTGGTTTCTGAATACACATCACCCATTTAAAGAAAGTTACTTTGTCAATTTGTACTTCATCTCAAACTTGTGATCTACAATAGAAATTCTCCACAACCAGCAAAAATGAGAAGACATCTGAGGGAGACAGCTTTTCCAAGACACCAGACTGTTAGGTTTTGTTGCTACTATCAACAGCTGTTGCCAATGAAGCAATCCTCTGTTTTCATTGGGCTCAGGTACAGAAAACCACTTGTTGGGTATACAGCCTCATGACTCTTTCCAGTGAGCCTGGCCTACTATGGTGGGTATCTCCTTTCCAAAGACAAGACTGGGTAGAACACCAGAAACTTATCTGTTTCTCAAGAATAGTCACCGGCGCTAAACACTTGTATGACCAAGGATATTATACATCACTGGCTTAATTATAGTACTCTACAAAGTAAAGGATATAGGGAAAGATTTTTGATAAATGAAACCAATTATTTAGCTTTAATGCTAGCACCGATCAAACTGAGCAATAAGGCAACTCAACTTGAGGAGGATAGAACACAAATTTGGGATGGTCTTATTTGGTTTACACTGTCTTTTGGTTGACTTAGTGAACTTGCTCATTCATGTTGGGAACAAAAGAATCACACCAAAGACAAATGGCCCAATAGCACTAGAATTATGAGATGGATACCCAAGGGAACAGTGTATTTACACCATGATATTACAAAGTACTGATTGACATGGCACTGACTGGGCACAGTGGCTGGGTGTTTAAACACTAACTCCAAATAAAACCTATTGGCTATGCAGCACCAATCTGTGGTCATGGCTACCATGAGGATATTTAGGACTTTATTTTGCAGGTTATACCTCGGTACAAGTTCAAATATTTTGTACTCTTTTAAAGCACCCACATTTTCCTTACTTATAATCTTGTCGGATTCATTCTGTACTCTACTGATATGATCATTTAGCTTTCATCCTTCTGCCACAACTGGGTATTGTAGATGTCATTTGGCATGTAGATGCCCTAACCAATTATACAAGAAAAGGCTGCAACAATACCTCATGGATATCTTGTTATTCAGCAATGAAGTTCACTTATGAGAAAGGCTACATTACAGACCCATATGACATTAGACATGCTCACTGCAGCCCAAGTGAGAACCTGTGCTGTCATGAAAACTAGGTGTTGTGTGTATATCCCAAATGAATAAGATAACATCACTAAATTAATGATTGATATTAAAACCCAAATAACCAGTCCTTTCTAAGCAATTGGCTAAGCAGCTTGTTTGGATTTTGGGGAACCTGGTAGCACAAGCTGTTACCTATTCTAGGAACTGTAATCATTTGTTATGTTTCGTCCTGTTTTTGTCTTTACTGCTGCTGTGAGATTTGTTTGCAGCGGAGCCAATGCAAAACTAAAAAATAATAATAAAAATAAAATAACGATCAGGCAAATAATTGCATTAATTGAAGAGATACAGCTATGTAGTCTGACCCAGGTCACACAAGCGCCTCCTTCATGTTGCTCTATATTAGTCCTCTACCCCATCAGCTTTATAACCTGACAAATTCCTTCTGCTACGGGATATTACTTTCTAGGAATGAGAATTCCTAGCGATGTGGGACTAAGCTTCTGAACATAAAAGGAGCCAAAACAGCTTGAATTCATCTATGATGTTTTCTTTGAAAGAGCTTGATGAAAAGGAAGAAATTTGAAATTAAAAAATTTAAACATAAAGCTGTTGAAACTTTAAATTATTTGAGGCTTGAGAGGAGTGTGACTATGTAGCCTGAATCACATAGAATGCAGCTGCAAATTCTGCTTCTCTGATTATAGATTAGCTACCTCCCTTATTCCTGTACTATGGATGATTAGGAAATACTAAAAGGTGCAAGAGATAAGACCCTTCTTGAGTCCATTTACGCTCCTTAGGGAACATTACAGCAATTTTCCTTGGAGTGTAGCAAGTTGTAACCAATCATATTGCTGCAACTTATGTATTAGCCTTGGAATGGAAAATGTTGCAACTCTTAAATTTCCCTCTCTCCCTATATAAGCACAATCTTTATTTCTCCACTTGCAAGCACTGACTCCACTTTTTTTCAGTCAGTGTTATCCAAGTGGCTATCCTCATCCTTCGCACTTGAATAAAAGCTACACTTAATCGTATCTCCAGATTTTCATTATTTAAGGTTGACACTTCCTTTATGCTTTTATTAATTTATTTTCATTATATTTATTTATTTAGGCCTTAATGTTTTTGAATACTACAGTTCACATTATGTGACTTTATATTCTCCCTCTGTCATTATCATTGATTATCCCTGCTTTTTCATTAAACAACTTTGCACTTCGTATTAAATCACAATTGCCTCATGTAGGTAATACTCTACTGCAGTAAACAATGCATTTTTCTTAAGATCATGAAGAAGGTTCTGTAGATCTGAGGACATCTTATTGAATTAGAATGTACCAAATGTAGGGGTGTTAAATATCCTGGATTTCTTCTTTACAGGGCATCACACTTTTTACTCCAAATCGTGTTTGTCTTCTGTAACGATGAAAGTAAAATGAAAAATATCTTATGCAAATGTTATGTGACTGACAATTCATATACATTTTCCTTAACAAATCATTTAGCTATAATCATTTTATACATAATCCAAACCTCTCCAATATGCAACATTTTGGTCATGCCATCATAAGAAACAAAAAATCAGATTCTAACCCAATTTATATGATACCCTAGCTATTTTTCTTTTACTCTGATAGTTTAAGTCAGCAAAGTCAAAAGCTGAGTGGTCACATGTCAATTCCCTGAACTCTTTTTCTTAGCTGGCATTTTTGAATTAGGAACAGTGAGAACTAACATGTAAACAGTATCTACTTATGTCACGTACTATGGTGAGTGATTGGCCCACATCCTTTTTGTTTCTTTCCTCCCCAAAATGTCACATCACATTATTTTCTTTTTAGAGTTGAAAGAATAGAACATTACTTGAAATGAATAATGTACAGAATACACCTGGTCAAGGAGTGAATAACTGATCGAATAAATCCGTTTTAGAGTTGAGATCCAAAGTCTAACTCTCTGCTAAAAAGTGTTAACAAGAAACTGATGGCCTAAAATAGGCAAAAATTGCTATCCATACCCAAGGAGTTCCACAATAACTAAGCAGAGCTGAGCCAAGAAAAAACAATGCGAAGAACAAATAGTAAATATTGAATATTTGCCAGAGAAAGTAACCACCCTTCTCTTCTTATTCATTTTGGGGAAAAAAGAGGAAACCCCTTTCCCAATCTAGATCTGGGAAATCAAATCAAATTCTCAGGTATGAAAAATCAGTATCAGGTGAATTAAAGAAGTACCATTAGGTACCATGCTAAAGGTGACAAACAACAGAGATATGGCCCCTGCTGGATAACCACGTTTTGAAGTAGAAGCTGTGGGAAACAGTTCAAATTGATACAGGAGCTTAAAAAATTATTTAGGCAGATAGTGAGAGTTAAGAGAGTCCTTCGTGGAATTTCCTTTTAATAAAATGCAGCCCCAAAGTCATTTCTTTTCTAACAAAAAGCAGCCTAAAAAATCAAGCTGCAAACATAGATAAGCAAGCAGGAAGCTTGCATAAGTAAATGCCAGCAGCTGTGCTAATAGAAAAGGGATACCTGGAAGCCAGGTATGTTCAACATGGAAGCTCTAGCTTCCCTTTTCTTTGTTGCCACGTATGCAGAAAAGAAGCAGGCAACATGGCACCGGCCAGACAGAGAACCCACCTGCTTAATAAAAACTAGGGTATGGTGGCCAGCTCCTTCACACATTGTGTAAATAGCACACCTGGTCCAACCAATCCCTTGTGCCCTATGTAAATCAGACACTGCTTCCTCTAGCTACCTATAAAATCAACTACGTCTCCCTGCGAACAGGGAGACCTGTTTGAACTCTCTCCCTTTGCACAAGGGAGCTTTTCTCTTTTTCCTGCTAAACTCCCACTCTTAAACTCACTTCTTGTTCTGTGTCCTTGATTTCCTTGGCGTGAGGCAACGAACCTTGGGTATTACCCCAGATGATCGAAGACACTTCAAAATTACCTCATCTTGAACCTAATCACATTTATTTAGGGTGAATATTTAGTATATCAGCCAAATTAGGACCCTTCTTGAAGTGTGTGAAGGTTCAAATAATAATCAGATTTTGAGAGAAGGAAAAAACAGGATGTTTCCAATGAAGTCCAGTTGGTGTCGTTCCTGTCTATGTAACACCAGGCCACTCCTCAGAGGGCACCTGAGCGTGTTATCATGCCAATTAATGCCTCTCCACATTTTTCTCATTTATCGAGTTATACTTGTTCCTCAAATAGTGTCCTGTAATGGCCAATATACACTTCTTAGTTTGCTTTCCCAAAGACCAACGTTTCTACATGCTTTAAATTATTTTTTATCAAAAAGAAAATACTCTTTTGATAAGTAACTCATTTTCCACCACTGGGGGAAAATGAGAAATATTGGAAATAGAATATTTTATTTCATCCATAAAATTAACAAATTAGTTCCAAAAGCATAAGACAAACCCATGCAGAGCTCCTATAATCCCAGAGACCATCCATAGGAAACTGCAGGGGAAAGAATGATAAAAGAGCCCCAAGATTCCCAGTTAGGTTTTTTCCTATCACAAATTAACATTTCATAATAATAATTCCTCATCAATCCGCTAAGGAAATATTCTGACAGGTGCTTCTTTGAGGCTATCAAATGAAAACTCTATTGTTTTTCTTACCTAAACATTATGAGAAGGAAACAGGGAAAATAGCTGAAATGATCGTCATTTATCATTTGACACTGAAAATCTGAGCCTGTCTCTTGGGTATCTCTTTAGTTATGTATGTTTCCTTTTTGGTCCATGTATGATAAACTTTTGTCTGCAAAATAAATCACCTGAAGACAGCAGTAATGTTTCAATTTTTATGAATGCAAAATATGTAATCACTAATCAGAACTATCAACAATGCAAAATGACAGCAATGAGTCATAGTTTTAGACATAAAATGGGACTCTAGTGTTGCAATACCTGCTGTAGCATTTTCATCAGAAAACTTAGAATTCCTTTTAGAGTCCTGAAATGATGCTCGCAGTTTTCGCATCTCTAGCTCCACTTACAGTCTTTTACGAAGCAAGGAATCCCTAGTTTTAATAACACATTGAGACCAATGCTTTCTTTTAAGAGAGAGAAGAAGTAAATTCTAGGGACAGAAAGTAGTATTCTTACTCAGTGTTACACTGCTAGTGAGGACCACAGTTAGAACTGGAGCCTGGATGGAGCTGAGTCCCTGGCTCATTGTACTGTATTCTTCCAGCTTTATTGAGGTGATTGATAAAAATATATTTAAAGTGTAAAAATGTGTTGTTTTGACATATATATTCGTTGTGAAATGACTATCACAATCAAGCTAACATATCCATTGCCTCACCTACCTATCATCTGTGTGTGTGCACATGCGTGTGTGTGTTTATTCAATGAGAACATGACATGTACTCTAGCAAATTTCAAGAATTCATCATTATTAATTAGTCACAATGCTATACATTATGTCTCCAGAACTTAACTGAAAATTTGTACCTTTACCAATATTTACATTTTTCTTTCTCTCCCTCAGCACCTGATAACCACTACTCCTCTTTCTTTTACTATGAGTTTGACTTTCCATTTTTTTAAATTACACGTAAAAGTGTGATCATGCAGTATTTGTACTTCTATGTTTAGCTAATTCCATTTAGCATAATGCCCTCAAGATTCATCCATGTTGCTCCATTTGTATCAACATCTTTGCCCTCATGACCATCTTTGTCCTCTGATACCTACCAGGGCTCTTAATTTTAATATTACTTTTATCCTTTATATATGCCATCCTATAATCTCTATTTAAGTCTCATATGGTAATATTGACCTTCTCCTGGCCTCCTTACACCCTGGCTTTAGCCTTTCTTTGTGTATTACCTTGGTTTCTCTTTATCCTTTATTTATGAATGCATTTATATAGCTTAACCTTTGATAACATGCATATTAAATAGAATAGGCTTAAAAACGGCTCTGATCTTTTTTTTTTCTCTTTGCATTCTCCTTCATTTGTAAACTTGGAATAAAAGCTATTAAATGCATTAAAAATAAAAGAAACAAAATAGTATGAGAGGGATACATTTTTAAGGCTGATTATAATACTAAATATTGTCAGGTCTATATTTTAAGGAAAACAAAACGGGAGTCTTATAGGAGGCACTTTATAAATAGTCCCTAGACTTCGACAACAGTCTTCTAGCTGGTGTTTTGGCTAGCAGCCACCTTCTCCTCCATTTCATTTCCATTCAACTGCCGAATTGATCTTCCTAAAATGCAAAATGCATCATTTCATTTAGCAGTCTACATGCCTTCTGTGACTTCCTATTACTCAGAGAAGAGAAGATACATTCATTAACTTTGAGGTTTTTCCATAATCTGCCCTATCCTCACCTTTCTAAATGTGTAGACCTGTCTCTGGCCACTGATCAAGACAAGCGAGATGCTTCCCCCCTTAACACCACCAAAAAATTCTCTAATATATCATAACTTAATTTATGCCTCAGTGACTCAGTGTACATCATTTTATTCTGCTTCGGATTTATCTCCCTCTTTTTGAAAAGGAAAACCTTTTTGCCCTGCAAGATCAAATTTAAATTTTAGAATTTCTGTAGTCTCCTAACTTATGCATTCATCCTTTCACAATCCATATACTCATTCAAAACATATTTGAGGGTGTTTTCTAGGTCCTTGGCTCTCTTTGATACATCAGGGAGAAGAATGCTTAAAAAAAGGAAAAAAAAGCTTTTCTTCTCCCATAGCACTGACATCCTAAAGGATAGAAAAATTAAAAATTAACAAATATGTAAGAATGTATTTAAAAAATAATATTGACTACTATAATAAAAGCAAGGGTATAGTCTTAAAATGCCAGGGAAAAGGGATGAGTGTCATAAACTTAGTTGTTAGGGAGGCAACTTCTAGGATGCTTTTCTTGAACAGAATGAGTGAAGGGAGCCAGAATGGAAGAGACAGAGATTTCATAC
The DNA here is from genome assembly GCF_030222135.1 of Aotus nancymaae. Lineage (NCBI taxonomy): Eukaryota > Metazoa > Chordata > Mammalia > Primates > Aotidae > Aotus > Aotus nancymaae. Next base: position 18,461,623 of record NW_026988443.1, read on the forward strand.
ACATGTTATAGGAATACAGAAAACCTAAAGGGAACCAAATTTGTTTCATTTGAAAGAAAAATAACAACAGAAAAAGGGTTTTATTAGAATGTGATGAACAAATGGAACTTTATAAAAGATGATGCACACCTTGTTTCCTGGGGGGTGTGGGATGCAAATATCTGTACATACTCCTGCTTCCCTGTTCTTGTATCTATGTATAGAACACTATTAAGTCATTTTTCATATTTATTTTGCTTTGTGTGCTTGCATATCAGAGCCCCTATGACCTTGTGAGATACTTCCACAAAAGTACAGTTTACACATTTTCTCATATTTTCCTGTCCCTAGAATGGCCTGAGAAAACACAAAGGGTGTGTAGACTCATATGTTCATTCATTTATTTATTTCTTTATTCCAGGTGTATTTACTGAGGGCCCAATACAGATCAGGTACTATGTATAGACATTGGGGATTAACTGATCAGCTAAGATTGTTGTAGCCTCTGCCTTTATTATAGAATACATAGGTGATTCACCAAATTACTGCATTGATTAATATAGAATTAAAATTTAATTGGTAATATAAAGAAGAGATATGTATGCTATGCTTAGGAATCAGGGAATATGTTCTGGTGGATTCTAAGCCACAATCTGAAGAATAAACAGGAGCTTATTTCATGAATATTTTGGCTGAAAGGAGAGCTTAAGAAAACGCCCTAGTTGTGGAGGGAAAGATTTGCAGCATTAAAAAAAAGCTACCTTTGCGAATCATAGAAAAGATTTTGCCTTTTACCCTAAGAACAATGGAAGTCCATCGTTTCATCTTAAGCAGCCACCCAAGTATTATTAATAATTAACTATACTTGGCAAACATTTTGAGTTCCCACTTCATGGCTAATAAATCTTGTCTCTACCCCTACTGCTGCCATAAAATATAACAACATAGCCAATGACTTTCCTGACAAAAACGTGACATAAAATAACCTTCCTGCTTTCTTTCCAGGATCACGCTTCCACTATTTTCATCTGTATACCTGTTCTCATGCCATTCCTGTAATGTTCAATGCCCAAAAAATGCAGTGTTATCACTTGTCTTTGTGACTTTGAACCTCTGTTCATTTGTGCTGCCACACATGAATGAATTCTCATGAGAGAAGCAATAACATGAGAGATCAGGCATCAATGAGAGATCGGGCATCTCTTCATGGGTCATGTGCACAGGATTTACAATCTGGGGTTATCAATGACTACCTGGTATCTGTCTCACGCAACCAGAAATTGTTATTCGTCTAGATGTGGAATATGAGAATTTGTGATACATTTTCAGGGTTGTCTTTTATTTTTTTTTAATTTTGATAAAATTAGCCTACAGAGGAAATTAATGATCCTGCCAAGCAGACTCAAAAGTTATAATCCTGCTAATGTCTTTAGGAATAGAATTCAACATTGAGAAGACTGCCTATCTCTACCCCAAACCAGACAATATTTTGATTTAGTTTATGGAGGCAGACATACAGAAAGTCTCTAAGAAATAATTTAAGTATCTTCCAAGAAAAAAGATACAAGGGAAAATGAATCAGGAATAATGTCACCATACTGGGCACAATGTTCTAGTTTTATTATGACAGCAGTCACAGCTTCTGCATAAGATGTGGCTGCTTTATTGGACCCTGCTGACCACTAACCATGGCAAAACTAAAGAACAGCCCGCCAAAAAAAATATGAGCTAACAAAAGAGATAAAGCAAAGAAAATTGCAAAATGTATGCTTCTACTTTACTTTCTCTCCCTCCTTCCCTCTCTTTCTCTCTCTCTGTACAGATAAATTTTTCATTTGTTAGAAGCTGTACATGTATGAAGAATAGAATATTGCATGTCTGCTTTATTTATTCATTGCAATGGGATTTCTCAGTCTCTGCACTATTGGTATTTTGGACTGAATAATTTGTTGCAAGGGGCTGTCCTGTGCATTGTAGCATTTTAAGCAGCATCTTTAACCTCTACCCACTAGATGCCACTAGCACCCTTCTGCCCCTGCCTGTGATACAAAAATATCTCCATATATTGGCAAATGTTTTCTGGGGGCAATAGTGAGAACCATAGTATTACAAAATGAATTAAGGATTTAATATGATCAAGAAAAGATACTAGATAATTTACCTTTCCACATGCTCTATGCCTTTGTCTATGTATCTATATACAAAGCTCATTAAGTTGTGTATATCCAGTAGGGATGATTCTTACATTATCTCATTTAATTCTCACAAATATTCTTGAACTAGATATTTTAATTACCTTCAACTCATGCTAAAACTAAGGTTCAGAGAAGTAACTAACTTAAAATTCATAAACAATAATTTGTAGTAAAATTCAAAAACAGTAAGAGGTACACCCAGGATGGGAACTTGAATACTCTTATATAAACCACTAGCAAACTGGGAAAATTTTGATTAATTATAATATGATACCTGAGTTTTACAAATAAAATTTTGAAATTCACTACCTTATTACTATCTTTATATTTCAAATATGCACACAATAAAAATCTCTTATGCATCTAAAAAGAGCATATTTTAAACGACCTTTCATGTCCTATTTCTGTTTTATCTCTTACAATAACCTCAGGAGGGCAACATCGCGGAAGTTATTATCCTCATTTTATAGCTGTAGCAACTGTGAATCAAGGAAGTTAAATGACTCACACAAGTACTTGTAGTCTATGTTCAACAGAACTTAGATTTATCTAATATATATATATATATGCATATACACACACAAATGTAAACACCTATGTAAATGTCAGAATAAAATGACCACTGGGTGTGTCTCTAACATACTCATTTGAGTTTTTATTATTATTTTTAAATTTCTTCTTAAAAAAATGGGTTACATATGCAGAACGTGCAGGTTTCTTACATAGCTATACGTGTGTCATGGTGGTTTGCTACTCCCGTTGACCCATCCATTAAGTTCCCTCCTCTCATTCCCCACCCCCCAAAAGGCCCTGATGTGTGTTGTTTCCCTCTCTACGACCATGTGTTCTCAATGTTCAACTCCCACTTATGAGTGAGAACATGGGTGTTTGGTTTTCTGTTCCTGTGTTAGTTTGCTGACGATGATGGCTTCCAGCTTCATCCATGTCCCTGCAAAGGACATGATCTCATCTCTTTGTATGGCTTCATAGTATTCCATGGTGTATATGTCCCACATTTTCTTTATCCTGCCTATCATTGATGGGCATTTGGACTGGTTGTGTGACCTTGCTATTATAAATAGTACTGCAATAAACATACCTGTGCATGTGTATTTATAGTAGAATGATTTATATTCCTCTGGTTATATACCCAGTGATGAGATTGCTGGGTCAAATGGTGTATCTGGTTCTAGATCCTTGAGGAATTGCTGTACTGTCTTCCACAACAGTTGAACTAATTTATATTCCCACCAGCAGTGTAAAAGTGTTTTTTCTCAACAGCCTCACTGCATCTATTGTTCCTTGACTTTTTAATAATCACCATTCTGACTGGCTTGAGATGGTATTTAATTGTGCCTTTGATTTGCATTTCTCTAAGGATCAGTGATGTTAAACTTTTTTTCATATGTTTGTGGGCCACATAAGCATCACCTTTTGAGAAGTGTCTGTTCAGATCCTTTGCCCACTTTTTGATGAGGGTATTTGTATTTTTCTTGTAAATATGTTTAAGTTACTTGTCAGATGGATAGATTGCAAAAATTTTCTCCCATTCTGTTGGTTGCCTATTCACTGTGATGATAGTTTCTTTTGCTGTGCAGAAGCTCTATAGTTTAATTAGATCCCATTTATTAATTTTGGCCTTTGTTGCAATTGCTTTTGGTGTTTTTGTCATGAAGTCTTTGCCAATTCCTATATCCCCAGTGGTATTGCTTAAGTTTTATTCTAGGGTTTTTACATCTTGAATCCATCTTGAGTTAAATTTTGTAAGGAAGGGGTCCAGTTTCAGTTTTCTGCATATGGCTAGCCAGTTTTTTCAGCACCATTTACTGAATAAAATGGAATCATAAAAATATTGAAATCATTCAAAGAATGCAGGTAAAGGTTAAATAAACCATGAGACAAATAAAAAGCTAGAAATAAGATGAAAGGCCTAAAACTAATCATACAAATAAATGCAAATAGTAAATATCCCAGTAGATTTTTTAAAAACCCACAAGACCCAACTACATGCTAGCTGAAAGAAATTATCTTTAATAAGAAAAAAGTAGGTTAAAACCAAAAGAACTGAAAGAGCTATGCCATGCTAATATTTATAAAAATAAAGTTGGATATAATGTTATATAATAGTAATATTTGACATTAGATTTTGGAGCAAATATATTACTATGGACAAAGATGATCATTTCATTATTATAAAGGAGGCAAGTCTTCAAGAGATCATAACAACCTTAAACGTTTATGTACCTAATAAGAGAGCTTTAAAATACATAACTCACAAACCAATAAAACTGTGAAGAGGCCGGGCGCGGTGGCTCACGCCTGTAATCCCAGCACTTTGGGAGGCCGAGGAGGGTGGATCACGAGGTCATGAGATCGAGACCATCCTGGTCAACATGCTGAAACCCCGTCTCTACTAAAAATACAAAAAATTAGCTGGGCATGGTGGCGCGTGCCTGTAATCCCAGCTACTCAGGAGGCTGAGGCAGGAGAATTGCTTGAACCCAGGAGGCGGAGGTTGCGGTGATCCGAGATCGCGCCATTGCACTCCAGCCTGGGTAACAAGAGCAAAACTCCGTCTCAAAAAAAAAAAAAAAAAAAACCTGCGAAGAAAAATAGAAAAATAGACAAATGCACAGTCGGATATTTTCATATGTATCTCTCAATAATTGATGGGACAAATCCACCCAACATCTGTTACCTGCAGTCCCATGTCTTGAAAATCCATTGCTTTATCTATTTCGCTTTTTATGATTTTTGTTGTTATTTTAGGTCAAAGGTAAATGTAGTCCCTGTTATTTCATTTTTATCAGAGCAGAAGTATTTTATTTTTCAGGGCTAAGCTCCAATGTCGCTGCATCAAAGAGGCCTGCTGTGAGCTTTCTTCCTCTTACTTTCCCTCACGTTATTAGATACTGCATCCTTTATGTGTTTCCTTTATATCTACTCTTCCAATCTATGATTATTTTTAATTATTTTCATAGTTCTCTTTCTTCTCTTAACTAGACAATTTTATTCATCACAGTATGAACCTGAAAAACCCCAGCAATTATGTGTATGGTATAAAATAATTGCTTATTAAATATTAGCTGAATTGGTGAATAAATCTCAATGGTGTTATTCTCTCTTCTACTTGTATTTGCCTCTCTTCTTAATCAAAATTTAACATTCATTGTTTATCGGAGAACTTTGTTAACCAGAATATTGGGTTAAGCAAAGAGACAAATTGCATTTCCCAGGGCCTCATTTTTTTGCAATGGAGTCACTCAACTGGCTGAATTATACTCAAAAGCAGGATACAATGCTCAGTATTTGCCCATGGAAAGTATTTCACATGCATGTTGTTTGAAAACAATCCATGCTGCCTTCTTTCCTCCTGTAGAACTGCTCCCTGAATTGTATCCTTGAATCGAGTTTACTTGAGTGGGAATTGGAAAATAAGTAGGAGCTTGTCAAGAGGTAAACAAGGCAAAGTAAACTCTCCTAGTAATGACACAGGAGGTGACATATGTCTCATGCTACATATGACCTTTCTGCCCCTCCAGCAACACATATTACTCTGAGAAATGAACACAGTTAAAAGAAGAAAAAAATTGAGCCATCAACCTAAGACACTGTTTGGTAACAACTAGCTTGTTTACAGCTCTTTCTCTAACATAAGATGCTGTTCGACTTTTTGAATTATTTCTCTCACCTTCCTTTTAAGCAGAGAATTCCAAAGCTAGATATAATCTGCAGATAATATTACTTTCAAACTATCTACATTTACTGAACACGTAGTAGTCCTCTCTTATCCATGTTCTAACATCCCCATTGGATGCCTGTAACAAAGAATAGTATAAAATTCTATATATACTATTTTTTCCTACACGTATGCACCTATGATAAAGTTTAATTTATAAATTAGACATAGCAAGAGATTAACAGCAATAATAGAAAAATTATATTAATATATTCTAATAAAATTATGTAAATGTGGTCTTTCTCTTAAAATATTTTAGTCTTATATTTTCTTTTCTTCTTCTTGTGATGATGTGAGATGGTAAAGTGCCTATAACGATAAGGTGAACTGAGATGAATGACATAGGCATTGTGACATGATGTTAGGTTACTATTGACCTTCTGGGGATATATCAGAAGGAGGATCTTTTGGTTCAGATAATCCCGGATCATTGAGCCATGAAGATGTTGATAGTTGGATATCAGGAACAGACTATGTCAATGACTAATGGGCAGGTTACATCTACCTCATGGAAACATTGGACAAAGGGATTATTCACATCCCAGGCGGGATGGAGCTGGATGGTGTAAGATTCTACCAAGCTACTCAGAGTAATGTGTACTTTAAAACTTATAAATTGTTTACTTCTCAGATTTTGTATTTAATATTTTCAGATCACAGTTGACCAGGGGAAACTAAAATAATGGAAAACAAAACCATGGGTAAGGGAGTACTACTGTATATAGCTGGCCCTCCATATTCATGCCTTCTGCATCTGTGGATTAAATCAACCATGGATCAAAAATGTTTGAAAAAATTAAAAAGAAGGATTGTTTCTGTACTGAACAAGTAAATACTTTTTCCCTTGTCTTTGTTTCCTAAACAAGATAGTATGGCAACTATTTACATAGCATTTACATTACATTAGTATTACAGGTAATCTTGTGATGATTTAAGGTATACAGAAGAATATGTTTAGGTTATATGCAATCATTACTCCATGTTATAAAAGCATCTCTAGCATCTGCATAATTTAATATCCACAGAGTGTCCTGAAATCAATCCCTCATGGATACCAAGGGAAAACTATATTATATTTAAATAGGCTAAGAAGGAGAAAAGGCAATAATTTTTAAGGAAAAACTAATTTCCAGAGGTCCTTTAATTTAGGGAAATGGATATGTAATAAACAGACACTGGATTTCTGTAGGGTAGGTCACTGACTGATAAGTAGAGTACAAGTTCTAGAAATTCAAGGGTATTTGTGTAGGATAAAGTATTATGGGGTGAGAACAGACATATTACTGACTCTGAGAGCACAGAATACAACACTGGAAATTTAGAAAAAGCTTTTATTTAATCTTCTTAGTGATAAAAATTGTATATGTACAATCACATGCTAATATAATAGAAATACCAGGGACTATAGGAGTCAGAACATATTCAATGATGTTAAGTGTGTTATCTAAGATCACATGGCTAATAAGCATAAGATCATAGATTTAAAGCCAGCTCTCTCAGATATAAAAGGTGAGACTCTTTGTTCTACTAGATTACCTAAAAATAGCAATATTTGTGTTCTTAAAATAAGAATTTCCTCTTTTTGTGGTACAGGTTAGATGTTCAAGCTGTGTTAAATCATATCTTTGATGCTTATGTGATCAGGATATGTGCCCTTGAGTGACTTAAAACTCAACACCCAGAAGTGAGTGGACTTTTCTACCATGCTTTTTATGCTAAGACTACCATCAACGAGTGAGTTTCTTGCTTTAAATTTAATGCTGACTCCATTGAAGCAGAAAATAGATTTGAAGACAATGAAAAATGCACCACTTTATTTCCCTAAGGCCTTCTCTGCACAGTAGGCCTTGAACAAAAGTAATTTCATGAGGGGAGACAAACAACCAAGTTAATCTTCAAATACAAAAATGTATTGTTTTTTTGCTAAATTATTTTACTAAGTATTGATTTTCTGATTCTTATTATCCATCTTTAAATCACAAGGCTTAGTGTAGAATTTGCTTACACTGTGATAACAAAATTCATAATCAAATGGGAAGAGGAAATAATCCCACCATGGTGTGTGTCATTTTTCTATCCAAGGGAACCTCGTATGTTGCTGGTAAGAATAAATTGCAGTGAATGAGAAAATCATGAGAAGTCAAAAATTAAAGACTCCTTAGTGATAACCCAGCACAGTCATTATTTTTTGCCTTCCAAGGGGAGGAACATTTTATTTTTTGAAGTGGAACTTTTTTATTGCTGTTTTTCTACATGGTAACCATGTGTTTAGAGTATCTTCTAATGGGCAGGGCAAGGTGGCTTACAGCTGTAATCTCAGCACTTTGGGAGGCCAAAGCAGGCAAATCACAATGTCAGGAGATCAAGACTATCTTGGTCAACAAAGTGAAACCCCATCTCTACTAAAATACAAAAAATTAGCTGGGTCTAGTGGCATGCACCTGTAGTCCCAGCTACTTGGGAGGCTGAAGCAGGGGAATCACTTGAACCCGAGATGTGGCGGTTAGAGTGAGCGAAGATCATGCCACTGTCCTCCAGCCTGGCAACAGAGCAAGACCGCACCGTCCCTCCCAAAAGAATATCGTCTAATGTACCAACATTGTATTTATGGAGAAATAATGGCTAATATTGAATCTGCTCAATTTAAAAAGGGGAAAATATGCAGAGTTTATGATCATAAACAACAGTGGTAACAATTGCAAGAAGAACAACTCTCTGAAATCCAAATAATTCCTGACCTTCAAGAAAACCTAGTAGGTCTGAGGAGGTGATTGCCATAGTTGATTTCAGTGGGTTTTATGACAGCGTATCCCCTCAAACAAAGGTGAAAGAGAAAGGGACAGTTGATTCCTTTATGGAGTAAAGACTATTGAATAATATCAAACTGAGAGGCCAGATTGTGCCTTCAAGAGCATGGAGAGAAATCTGAGAAATATGTGACAATGGACTTGACAAGTGAGCGTATGGAGGTAGGAGTTATAGTAAGTTTAAAACAGAAGAAAGGTGAGATTTAACAGGATACCTTTGCAAAATTCCTGTATCGTCCATTTGTGGTGTCCTTTCACTTGCTGGGTGCCTCATAAGTATCATAGCTTTAATGCCTAGAGAAAAGGAGGCCATGTAGGAGACGTTAGGTGGTACACAACCTCTAGGTGTCTTTGTTGGGCCCACAAAGTGCTTATAGCTTCTATTTGCTGTGTCTATAGAACACTTTGCAAGAAGTGAGACTTGTGTTACTGTATGGTATCAGTTTTCAATGTTCATGTGGTGGCTTCACCCTTCAAATAGCACAGTAGGTATGCTTTCCAATCTGAAGTCTCCAATATTCTCTGTTGTCTGACGATCAGTCGACTTTACTTGTTTAAATAATTCGTCTGGCCTCTGATGCATTTGAATTTGTCATCTGATACAAATTGCTATGATATTTGAATTTTAAGACAGTTTCCAGGTTTCAATGAGCACCTATGATCTTGCTGAAATGCAGGTTGAAATTCTCTAGGTCCAGGATACTCCTTAAGGTTTATCCATCTAACAGGCTCCCAGGTGATGCCAAAACTGATGTTACACAGATCATACTTCAAGGAACAAAGATTTAAAGCAAGAGTCTTCTTCTGGGGCATGAAAAAAAGGTTTATATGAAGGTGATTTACTTGGTAATATACTAGGGAATAGGAATACATGGAAAGTAAGTGACACAGAGAAGGAATGAGGGCCAATACAAGGATAAATTATCAAGTTGGCCACTAGTATGAATAACTAGTTACTAGTCCCACTGGGAATTTTTGAAGAGCTTTATGAAATATATGTCAAAATTTACTGACTGGGGGATAAAAAGGGGGAAATATCTATCAGATTTTTTTTCCCATTGGCCAAAGGTAGGTTCCTGAGCCTGTACTTCCAGGTTGCACAGAAATGCTTGCAGAGACTTTTTCTATGACAGTCCCATCTTTACACATCAATGAAACCCCAGAGTATGAAGCAAAAATATTTACAACACGGACCAAGACAATGTGCCACTCATGCTGCTCCTGCAGGAAACTAGTCAAGGCCTACTTAAATCAGTTGTCACAGGAACTATGAATGACTAAGAAGATTTTGAAGTGATACATAAGAACTCTGAGATACTTTTGTATGACTATTAATGCCCTGAGCTGGAGCACTTGGCCACAAAACTCATGTTTCTTGGAGGCAAAAGCCAAATGGTCCTTCCAGCACTATGCAACACTGCTTTCCTCAAAGCAAAGTCATGATTTTACCATGCTAATGGTAAAAGCATAGGCACATTGCCAGACAATGTTTCTAGGGAGAAAAGAAGCATTGCATGTTTTTTTTTTTCTTTCTTCTTTTAAGATTAGCAGATGGCCTTTAATGGACTGGCAAAAGTTAGTGTAACCTTTTCTCCTTCCAGACATTCTGTGGCCCCTTAGTGCCTTCCATTTCATAAAATGGTCACTAGTTGGCAGATTGTCAGACCCAATTCTTCTTTCTACTCTCTAAATGGAAGCCATATTCTATAGTAGAATAATTATGCCTTATTAGTACATGATACATGTGCACATACAGATGTGTAAGAAATCTCTCTCCTTTGAAGGACTATTCCTTTTAGCATTGCTGATAATGCTACTGAACCAAGCTATGCATGCATTCCCTAAGTGAGTCCAACAGATTATCACCACTACCATAACAATGGCTAGAGAAACTACACAACCTTGGGTTGTAGGTGACTCACTCTTTCACTTTTTAAACTATATATATCTAAAATCAGAGTGAAATGACAGCTTATTAGAGCCATGTGACATTCTTTAAGTAATTAGAATGTGTCCATACATTTATTCCGTGCAATAAACATTTAAACCAGAATTCACTGTTTTTTTCAGGTTGGGGTAGATGTGTTCTGGGCTTAACTGTTATGATTTCATTACCCTGCCCTCAGGATGAAAAAGGTTATTGAAACCTAAGGGACTTTAAATGTGTCAGTAGCACACAGACAATCTTACACATGCGTTTCTATCTGTTTGGACTGTAAGAAACTGACATATTCAAAAACCGATGGGATTAAATGGAGCATCAAATGACCTACATTTGGCAAGAGGCCATGTTGTGTAGGGAGAGGAGCTTTGGCTCAAGTGTGAAAATAAATTCTCTGTATTCTTGAATTCTATTCCAGCTCATCTTTAAAACAAAATTTATGACTTCATATTTATTTTCTAGATTCTAAAACCCCAGTTTTCACATAGTTTTTTTTTTTTTTTTTTTTTTTTTTTCCTTTGAGGCAGAGTCTTGCTCTGTCACCTAGGCTGGAGTGCAGTTGCATGATCTCGGCTCACTGCAACGTCTGCCTCCTGGGTTGAAGCAATTCTTTACCTCAGCCTCCCGAGTAGCTGGGACTACAAGTGTGTACCACCATGCCCAGCTAATTTTTTGCATTTTTAGTAGAAATGGGGTTTCACCCTGTTAGCCAAGAGGGTCTCAATCTCCTGAACTCATGATCCACCCGCCTCAGCCTCCCAAAGTGCTGGGATTATAGATGCCAGCCACCATGCCCAGCCTCCACATTCTTTAAAGAATCAAAATATTATTCTTGTTCATATCTCAGGACTGTCAAGGAAATCAAATATTTTAGTTTTGCCTTGTGCCATACACTGGGTGAGAAAATAGCAGATCAAGAGAGGGTAAGGTGCTTATAACCAAAAAAGGACCACATGGGGATTGTTCTGCGTTTTGGCAAACCACAAGGGAGGTAATATATGTTTTTAATTCAGTAATTACATCCTGTAATTTACACCACCTTTTCAATGCAGCTGTTGCTACTTCCTGGTCACTCTACTATTTTCAATAGTCCTCAGTTTGCTAACTGTTTGATAAGCAATCAATGACCACAAAAATAATGATAATGTTGACAAAGGTAACAACGGTGACATAATATTTGTGTGTGAATATTACAATTTTAAAATCATGTTAGTATCTATTGCTCCTAAAAATGGCAAGTAAACAATTCTTCATTTTTCATATTGTCCATGAAGTTCTGAAAGAATAAGTCCCTTGATCTCACTAGCAGAATTAATAAGGTGTAGCTCTAGAATTTGAACCAGGTACATCTGGCTCTAAGGCCATGGTTGTTTTTAATGTCATCACAATGACTGCACAATCATTAGTTCAATCTAGCATTATTAATTCTTTCAAAAACCAGCCAGGAACTTCATCCTTCTTAAAGAAAAATTTCCAGAACATCTGAACACTGCCCAAGCTCAACAAGATAACTATTCTTTCCACGGTGCCCCGTATTGAAGAGTTCCATGAATCATTCACTAGGATTCTATGGAAATAAACTGAAAGCTTCATGAAATGGTATATGCAGAATAGCTAGAGACTGAACTTGAACTTGATATCCACAGAAGACAGGAATAAGACTCAAATATAAAATTCAATAACAAATTAGGCTCACTATAAGGAAATTATTCTCAAATATATAGCTACTTAACACTTAGCATGAGTTCTTTACTATTTGTTTTTTTAGGAGGCCAATATATGGCTACTTCTAACTGTCAAGAACATGCATTAGAAATAGCATTGGTTATCTTAAGAGACAGCAAATTCCCTCATGATAGAAGTGTAAAATCACCAAATTGGGTTAGTGTTAGGCAATTTCGAACTGCTATGGAGAACTGGATTAAATAACCCTTAATTTACTTTTTGCCCTTGATAATAAGTAATTCTCACAAAATCCATTTTCTGGGAATCTCAGACCTACTAGGCTGAGTATAGATGGCACTGAAGAAAACCTTGGGTAAATATTCCTCAGCGAAGAATCAGCTCACCTGTATATGCTGAGAGTTAGCACTGAACAAGGTATGCAAATTATGGTGGCGTATCCTCCACCATCTCAGGATATGAATGAGAAAATCACTTTTATGTCTCTTTCATCCTCTATTTGAGTAAGAAATCCATCTACGTAAGTAGATGTACTTATTTAACTGAAAGAATAGGCATTTACTGGGTATCACTTAGTATGCAAGCACTAGGCCAGTTTTAGAGATTCAGAGAGAAAGAATAAACTTATCTTACAGTCCTGTCTTTTTTTTTTTTTTTTTTTGAGACAGAGTCTCATGTTTGTTGCCCAGACTGGAGTGCAGTGGTGCAATGTCTGCTCACTGCAACCTCTGCTGCCTCCTGAGTTCAAGGGTTTCTCCTGTCTCAGCCTCCTGAGTAGCTGGGATTACAGACGCCCACTACCACGCCTGGCTAATTTTTGTATTTTTAGTAGAGACAGGGTTTCACCACATTGGCCAGGCTAGTCTCAAGCTCCTGACCTCACATGATCCATCCACTGTGGTCTCCCAAAGTGATGGGATTACTGGCGTGAGCCACTGCACCTGACCAAGTTCATATTTTTATGGAGGCAAATGTAGGCATCTAACCTAAGAGGCAGCAGATGGGAGAGTGTTTCTTTCATTAGTGATAACAAATATGTGAATCAGTTAAGAAAACCCCAGCCTCCCCATGCACATATTTAAACCTTTCCAGTTACTGCCGTTCTACCTATGAAGAAAATGCAATCATGTTGTTTCCAAGTCCCTATTTTATCTTCGTCCAGTACACTCTGAAAATCTCATCTTATATACCATGCTTCACTGCATTTGCTATGTTCTAGCAATTCATGTGGGTATTTTTTCTGCTTTTTAAATAGATCAGGCTCATTCTTATCCTCTGCTTGGATGTTTTACCTCAATTCTTCAAATGATTGGATTCTTCTAAAGAATTTTATTTCAGCTCAAATTTATCCCCTCACAATGATATTCTTGAATGATTACACATTATAAAGTACCCTTTCACAAGACTCCCTTAGTAACAAACCAACATGGTACAATTTCTTCCTAACATATACTACTTTCTGACATTAGCTTGCATTCATATGGTTGTCTTTTTTTGTCTTTACATCTTCCAACTCGAATACACAACGCTTGTGTGTATGCACGTGCATGCATACACACACACAGAGAAAAATAAATTATACTAGAGTGAGATGTGTATAGATCATTTTCTCCAATGTACCTGGTACATTGTTTGGCATAATAAGTGCTTGACAAATACGTAAAAAAGAGCTACATAAGAGAAAAAAATGAATATACAGTGTAAAGAAAGAACTAGGTATAAGAAGTAACAACGGGCATTCAGAGAGATGGAAAGTATAATAAGATTTCAAAGAAAAGCTAAAAAATCAGAAGAAAACATGGAAATTAGAACTTTCATAGAATTATCAGTAGAATGCATATAACAGAGAGATTAATCAGAGAGCTTGAGATAACCCAGTAGAACCCTCCAACATGCAATTAAATAAAAAGTAGAGACCCAAGAACAGTGGGATTATTTCAAAATGTAGAACAGATATGCAATTGGAATAGCAGAAGCAGGAAACCAAAGAACATAGCAGAAGACATATTTGAAGTAATGATGACTGAATTTTTCAAAATGAATGGCAAACACTAAACTACAGATTTAGTAAGCTCAGAAAACACTAAGAAGGATTTTTACAAAAGAGTCCTAGCATATGCAAACTATAGAAACCAAAGACAAAGGTAATATTGTGACAGAAGACAGAGAATAAACCATTTACTTATCTGTAGAGTTAAATGAATAACCATTACACGGAATGCATCTTCAGAAGCTATACCAGCAAAAAAAGAGTAGAATTAAATATTTAAAGTTTTGGGAGAAAAACAAGCCTTCAACCTAGAATTCTATACTAATAAAATTATCCTTCAAAAGGGAAGGGGAAATAAAGCCTTTCTATGGCAAACAAAAATTGAGGGAATTCATCACCTGTAGAACTGTCCTGCAAAAAATTTTTCAAAAAGTTCTTTAGGGAAGATTTAAATAAAAAGTATCTGAAAGTTACATCTACATAATAAAGAAGAAGCATCTGAAAATAATAGATGAAAGAAAATATATTTTTTCATGTGAAAAGTTATCATTTCATATGAAGATAGGCTTGTTTAAAATTTATATTGTAAACTCTAGGGTAATGACTAAAATTAAAAAGAAAATATCTTGATATGCTAAGAAATTAGATTAAATAGAATCATATAAAATGATTAATTAGAAGCAGAGATGACTTTAAAAGTTTAAGGCTGGAAAGAAATGAAGTGCAACAAATAAGAAATAGTTAAAAATATGATAGATATTAATCCAAATATGTCAATAGTCACTTATTATATAGATAATATTAAAATACTAATTAAAAGACAGCCAAGGGAATGAGAATAGCCAACTGTATTATATTATGGTGTTTTTTTTTTTTTTTAAATACAGTTTTACTCTTGTTGCCCAGGCTGGTGTGCAATGGCACAATCTCCGCTCACCGCAACCTCCGCCTCTTGGGTTCAAGTGATTCTCCTGCCTCAGCCTCCAGAGTAGCTGGGATTACAGGGATATGCCACCAGGCATGGCTAATTTTGCATTTTTAGAGAGATGGTGTTTCTTCATGTTGGTCAGGCTGGTCTTGAACTCCAGACCTCAGGTGATTCGCCCATCTCAGCCTCCCAAAATGCCGGGATTATAGGCGTGAGCCACAGCATCCAGCTTATATATTGTTTCAAGAAACTAATTTAAATACAAATATTAGGATATGTTAAGTGTAAGAGGATAAAGAAAGAAATTTCATACTAACACTGATCAAATAAAGCAGGAGCATCTGTATTAGTTGCACAGAAAGCAAATCTCAGGACACGGAAAATTGCCAGGGATAAATATATCAGTAATATAATAATTCAATTATCCACAAAGTTCAGTTCTCCAAAAAGGCATTACAATCCTAAAGGTGTATGCACCAATATCAGAGTATTAAAATATGTGAGATGAAAACCGATAGAATTGTTAGGATAAACAGACAAATACAGTTATTATAGTTGAAGACTTCAACATATTTCTTTCAGTAAGGGATTAGCTGGCTTGTCCAACACTGTCAATCAACTTAATCTAGTTAACATTGATTGGGATATTCCATTCAGCAATAACAGAATACACATTTCTCCCAATCTTCTCAGGTAATATTCAGCATCATAGAACATATTATGGTAAATAAAACACACATTAACAAACTTAAAAGAAAGAAGTTATACAAAGTATATTTTTAGACTATAATGGAATTAATCTAAAAATAAAAAACAGAAAGACAACTGGAAATTTCCTAAATATTTGGAGATTTAAAACAAACTTTTAAAAAACATACATAACAAAAAGTCTTAAGGTATGTTAATATATTATATTCTATACAATTTTCACATTATATATAACATACTAGATATTTGTCAATATAGAACAAAATGAAAATGAATTTACAACTTATCAAAATTTATGAGATATAACAAAATTAGATATTAGAGGGAAATTTATTGCATCCAATGCACATATTAGATAAGAAGAAAGATCTAAAATAAATAATGCAAATGTTTCCACTTTAGAAAACTAGCAAAAACTAGACCTAAAACATGCAGAAAATAATAAAAGAGCAAAAATAAAAGATATTAATGAACAGAAAACAGTAAAAGAAATAAGCAAACCTAAAAGTTGATTCTTTTAAAAGATAAATAAAATTGATAAATATTAAACTTGGCTAACCAAGAACAAAAAAGAGAAGATACAAGTCACAAATGTCAGAATTGAAAGGGGAATGGATCATTAATGGCCCTAGGGATATTAAAGGAATAACAATGGAATGTCTCAAAAAACTCCATGACTTTTAGATAATAAAATTTATTTAATTTATTTAATTATTGGTGTCTGAGAGAGAGAGAACAAGAGAGAGCAACCTACTTGAAAAACATATTTCAGGATATTGCCCATGAAAATTTCCCCAATCTTGCTAGAGAGGCCAACGTTCATATTCAGTCAATGGAGAGAACGCCTACCAGATATTTACAGCAGACGACCACCCCCAAGACACATAGTCATTACATTCTCCAGTGTGGTCATGAAAGAACAAATATTAAATGCAGTTAGAGAGAAGGGACAGATCATATTCCCACACGGCTCAACAGAAATGCTATAAGCCAGAAGTGACTGAGGGTGTATATTCAGGATTCTTAAAGAAAAGAAACTCCAGCCAAGAATTTCATATCCAGACAAACTAAGATATATAACCAAAGGGAAAAAAATACATTTTTCAGACAAGCAAATACTTGTCTACCAGACTTGCCCTATAAAATGTCCTGAAGGGCGTGATGAATGTGGAAAGGAAAGACCTTTACCAGCAATCACTAAAGCACACTTAAGTACATAGACCATTTGCACTATAAAGCAATCATGTAATAGTCAGCTAACTAACTATAAAAAATAATTACTAATTCTAGGACTGGAACAGAAAATATACAAGATGAGCCTATAGCATTTTGTAGTGACAAATGTAAAGAATTACTAAAAAGACAACAAAAACCAAGACACTATGGTGGGAGGTATAACAAAGGCACTCAAGATTCAACTGAAAAAGTATTAGATGGCCAAAGCTGGAACAATTTAGGCAATAATCAAATACAGTAGGATAGAACAATAGCCCAAAGTAGTAAAGCAATATTTATGAATCTATCTACAAATAGGTGATTGAATACTAATTCATTATAAATAAATGGGGCACAAAAGTCAAATCTCTCATGCAGAATATAGATAATTTATGTAGATGTTCTGTCCTAAAAGGGATAGTGCATAATTCCCCACTCATGTATGTGCTATATAGAGTGTATTCTTTTACAAGAATACAGTATGGAAAGGGAAGGTAGTAACTTTATAAAGGAGAAATCTCAGCCATGTGAGCAAGTTTAACATCAATGGTGATAACAGATTGCTAGTATGCATCCTCACCATGATGTGGTGAAGTGACAACCTCTGTTGTCTTTCTCTCAATAACCCATAATCACAATCTAATCATAGGAAGAGCATCAGACAAATCCAATTTGATGAACACTCCATAAAATATCCTAACCAGTACTCCCTAAAATTAAGATAATCATAAACAAGGAAAGTATGATAAACTGTTATAGTGAAGATGAGCCTAAGGAGAGAGATGATTACTAAGTGTAGTGTGGTATCCTAGATGGAGTTTTGAAACACATAAAGAACAACAGGGAAAAACTGAGAAAATTTAGATAAACTGTGGGTCTTAGTTAATAACAATATACCAGCATTGATTTATTAATAGTGAGAACTATGCCATAATAATTGAAGATCTCAATAATAGGTAAACTGGATTTAGAGTATGGGAACTTCATTTACTATCTTCACACTTTTTCTGTACACCTAAAATTTTTCTAGAAATAGTTTATTAGCATTTTTAAAAATGCAGTTACATGGGAGCCAGAGAAACAGGAAACAAAGTATAAATTTATATGTCTGTCTATCACTTATTCATTCCTTTGATAACCTTGTAAAGAATAGCACTGATCTACAAGTTACTCACAGTCTAATGGAATAAAAAGTAAAAAGGCAGTAATAATTTTTTCCCAGTGCAAAGACTATGCTTAGCCAAATTTAATCAGCATGTCTACTCTCTAAACCTTCCCATCTTTAAGATTTCAGGTGCATCAGGAAAACCAAGGTGATAGCACCCACCACCCCATGTTATCCTGAAATACTTTTTTTCAATGCAGATTATGTAAAATGTTTAATAAAGTACCTTTTTCTTGATAAAAGTTGTAATGTTGACTATAAGATACTTTATTATTCATGAGTGACTAGTTGAGAGATAATCTTTTTTTCCATTAATTTTACTACCTAGTCTATTTTCAAAATTAAAAATAAAAAGCAATAGGGCAGTGGCAAGGAATGAGAAAAAAATATAATCACTAGAGTGTAAATTATGAGTGGTGGTAACATTCTTGACTCTTATTTCAGGGAAGTGTGTAACGAATATTTACCCAGGAAAGCAGAATGGATGAAGAAAACTAATATTTGATAACCTGTTCTAGGTTCTAGGCCTTTTGCTAAACATTGTTAGCAAAATGGGGCATTATTTATTTGTCCTCTTAGTTCAAGTTGCCATATCAAACTACCATAGACTGGATGGCTTAAATAACAGACATTTGTTTCTCACAGTTGTAGAGTGTGGGAAGTTAGGAGTTTAAGACAAAGCTACTGGCTGATTTGATTCTTGGGGAGCATTCTCTTCCTGGCTTTCAGATGGCTGCCTTCTTCTTGTGTTCTCACATGGTGGAGAAAAAATAAAGATCTGCTCTCTCTTCTTTTTCTCATATGGCCAATAATGCCATCATCAGGGCCTCATCTTCATGGGCCTATTTCCCAAAGGCCCTTCTTCCCAATACCATGGAGTAGAAGGGACGGTACATTAAGGTGACACAAACATTCAGTCCATAACATCACCATAAGCTCAAAAAGTAAATGTTATTTTTCTTTATTTCTTCTTATTTTTCAGCTAACTTAACTAAGGTTCAGACAAGTTCAGTAAGTTGTGCAGGGTCTAACAGCAACTTCAGGTCTAGCTCCAGGCTACTGGCCGAGTTCTGCTCAGCTATGTAATTCACAGAAATAACTGTTGGTAGCAAATCTAAAAGCTCAGTGCCATAATACTGGGGAAGTTTATTTCTCTCCACTTTCATAGTGCAATTCAAGTCAGCAAGGACCCCTACATATTCTGTCTGGTAAATCTGACATCACCAAGAGATTTGGGGTCCTCCAATAGCTCCCCTGCATTAGGCCAGTAGAGTGGGAGAAAGATCATGAAGGATTATAGAGTGTGTTGTTGCAGTTGTTGCTGTGCTGTTGTTTAACAGCCACTTTTGCCTTTATTCCACTGGCCAGAATTCAGTTACAAAGTCACGATTCACTGCAAGGAGAGCACAGAAATATAGTCTTGCTGCATGGGTAGGTAGAAAATGGAAAAGAACAGAAATGGTGTAATAAAACAATCAAACAGCCTCAGCCTCAGTAGTAGAAAAGTCTCTCTGGAGCTTTAGTGTCAGAGAGAGGGTCCTCTGTTAGGAAGGAAGCTGATTATAGCAATTCAAGCACAGGTTGGGGTTTATAGGTGTGACATCACTTAGATGTGGGCAAAGAGGAGAAGGAAAG
Source organism: Aotus nancymaae (assembly GCF_030222135.1). Taxonomy (NCBI): domain Eukaryota; kingdom Metazoa; phylum Chordata; class Mammalia; order Primates; family Aotidae; genus Aotus; species Aotus nancymaae. The sequence continues at coordinate 18,481,609 of NW_026988443.1, forward strand.
ACTTTTATTGAAAAGAAATGTATCTCACCAAAACACAAATCAAAATGAGACCCTGTATGTGAAAAAGGCAAGGGGTGTGGAAAGTGTATAAGGATGGGAAATGAGCAGTACAGAAGTTCTGATTAGTCAGTATGAGAAGCACTTCAAATGAAGCCAAAAGGTAATTAAAACTTAAGAAGGAAACCATATTGACTGTGATGTGAAGCAACAAACTTAAACTTTTAGCAACACTTCTTGGGGTATAGTCAGACTATTTCTGACAGTCTGATTCTTCTGATTGTAAAAATGTAGAATAAGCTGGAGCCAAGACTTCAGGAATGTATACCATTCCAGGAAAGTAGCTTTCCTGTTGGGAAGCTTTATGGCTAAATATCAGCATGATCCCATTAAATCAATTGCATGCAGATGTTAGAATTTTCAATAACATGTAGGGGTCACAGGCTAAATCTTATTTCATCTAAAAAAAAGGCATCAGCACATGTTACCAGTGGTAAATTCCTATGACTCTGCAACAACCTTAATTCTTGCTGCCTCAGACGAAAGGATTTGACCAAGAGAACAAAAGGTAGAGTGAGAGACTGAGGCAAGTTTTAGAACAGGAGTGAAAGTTTATTAAAACGTTTTAGGGCAGGAATAAAGGGAAGTAAAGTACACTTGGAAGAGGGCCAAGTGTGTGACTTGAGAGACTCACGTATGTAGTTTGACGTTTGACTTAGAGTTTTCTATGTTGTTATTCTTCCGGGGTATGCATGTCTTCTCCCCTGAGTCTTCCTTTGGGGTAAGCTGTCTGCATGCACAATGGCTTTCCAGCTCTTGAGAGGGGCCACATGTGCGGTGTGTTTACTAGAGTTGTATGCATGCTCACTTGAGGCATTCTTTCCTTGCCAGTCAAATGTTCTCAGAAGGTCATGTACCAGTTAAACTCCACCATTTTTCTTCTTAGTGCACATGCTTGAGTCCACTCATCTAATTCCTGAGATCTTATCAGGAAGCTGCTGATCACCAGTTTCTGTTTTTTTCTATCTATTGGGAGACTGCTTTTCCCTGATGCTGTTTGTGACCAGTTATTATTTTAGACAGACAGTATAACAACCATCTGACTATCACTTGATGGTTGCCTGACATTCCTGATTGCAGGGGGAGGCTTCAGCCTTCCTCATGTCTGGCTAGCTATCTACTGTAACACACATAGGTCTTTAGATAGCCCAACAAGGATACCAGGTAGATAGACAACAAAATTTGAAATCCTATTGTATTTTCTTATCCTCATCTTGTCAAACCCTGATTTTTACTTCCTAAAGTTACGTATAAATTGATTCTTTAAAACCCCAATGTCTTCTACACGGATACATCTTACACCTGGCTTCCAGTAATTTCTCATACCATAATGGCAATTCTAACCTGTTCTTTTAACTATTCCATCTTCATGCCTTGTGTTTACTAGCTTGTTTCTTTGCTCCTGCATTCAATTCTTCCTAAAATGCAGGGCTTTCTTATTATGTACATGGAAATTTTACCTACTTCATGATTGCTGTAGTTCAGACATTTGACTCTCCAAACATCATGTTGAAATTTGATTCTCAATGTTGCAGGTGGGCCTTAATGAGAGGTGGTTGGGTCAAGGGGGTGAATCCTTCATTAATTTCTTGGTGCTATCCTCACATCATCCTCATAGTTTCTGTGACAGCTGGTTGTTTAAAGGAGTCTGGCACTTCCTTCATCTCTCTTTCTTGCTTCCTGTCTTGCAATGTGGTCTCTGCACATGCCAGCTCCCCTTCCCTTTCTATTATGAGTGGAAGTGCCCTGAGGCCCTCACCAGATACCAGCACCATGCTTCCTGTACAGCCTGCAGAACCGTGAACCAAATAAACCTTTTTGCTTTATAAATTACTCACTCTCAGGCTTTCATTTATGGCAATGCAAGTGGACTAAGAAGCACACTATTATATAATTTGCCATACAAATTTCTGCCTAAGTATTTATTACTTTGATAGTATTATCTAATCACTGGAATGACATTTTCTGTTTGAAAAATAACCCCCAAATAATTAAAGGTCATAGCAAGACTATTTTAGACATTATTATTTGAAAAGTCAAGGCAATACTTAATATTTCCTAGAGGACTTTCTTTTTCTTTCTTTTTTTTTTTTTTTCCCAAAATCAGGCTAATTTCATTAAAAATAAGCTGACTAGAAATTTTTAATCAGGTATTTTACATGCTTAGATAAATAGAATAGTTTATATCTGAAGGTTTGATTAAAATCATTATTCCATTTTATTTTTGAAAATATATAAATTTTCCATTGTTTCATCAAATATTTAGGTATGGCACACTAAGTAGCTAATGTGACCATATTTCCTTCTCATAGAGAAGTTGGATGGTAGAATGATTCAGTTGAAAAATAGCCATACACTGCTGAATTTCAATAACAACTCTAATAACTAGCATCCTTATAGCTATACAAATATTAATTAATCTTTGCTAAATCCAATACTATCTTGAATAAAATAAAAATTTGGGTGACTGTGTATAGCTAATATTTTTAGCTTTATGTCAAATGGGAACTCTCCTGAAATCAGAGATGGGCTTGCAATTTTGATACTCATAATCCAAGCGGTTCTCAGAATTTAAAAAGAGACATAAAAGAGTTAAATATTTCCCCTTTGGTGATGAATTTGTATGTTTGGAATTTGATGAAAGTCTTTCTTCCTGACAAATGAAAAAAGACATATAAGAAATAATACTGCCAAAACAGAGAGAGACAAAATTGCTAGTTAAAGGGAGATAGCTCTGGTGGATAGCTCTTGTTTGGAGTTTTCTAGGCTCCTGTCACCTTTGCTCATCTGAGGAATTCCTCTTTTTAGCTAATCTTACAGAGAGTGAGAATGCTTCTATGAGAAAAACCCCCTAGGAGAGGTGGCAAATTTCTAAGCTAGTCTAATTGGATGCTACTCTCCCATTGTCAGTATAGAGTGTATAATACACAGAGTAATTGGTGGTGTCTATTAATTGGCAGAGGTAGCTGCATCTTGACAAGATACAAGTGGTTTTCTAGAGGAACATTCCTGATACAAAAAACACTCAGCATATTGCTCTTTGACTTTCAGAAATTTCCTTGGTTTATTCCATATTCCAAACTTGGGTGTCAACCTACATATATTCCAAGAATGTCTAATATTTTTCAAAATTTACTTTTCCTTTTACTGTTAACAGAGTTGCTACTGGCTTTCATGTCTCAGCTTCTTTTATGAAACCCTAAAAGCTTAGCTTTACATTGCCTTCCTGTCATTATGTAAGCCAAAAAATTAACTTACCTGTATTCCCAAGTTAATCTAAGTTATTTCTGACACTCTCAACTCAAAAAGTTTTGATTAATTCAAATGTAAGAATATTTGTTGCTGACAATAGTTATAGAAACAAAGAATCTTATGTAAAATAGCTAATGATGTTGAGCATATGAAATGTGATGAGTAAATATTCCTTTCTTTGGAATCCTAATACTAATTTCACAAAAGAAGTAGAAAAATGGTCTTATTAAAATTAGCCACATAGAAAATTGTGCTCGTTATCATTTGACTTTACTTATACAGTGTGCCAAAATTGTTTGAAATTAAAATTAAGTTTTGACCATTTTGATATTTGGCTTCTAATATTCACAACTTCTCTTAGGCAAAATTTTGCAGTATTCACTTTGCTTAACTTACTTCACTTGACAGAAAACAACTAAAGTGGGTCAAATATAGCTCATAATACCTTTTAAATAGATAATAAAGAAGTTGAAAGACCAGGAAAGAAAAGGCTTGCTCCAAATTTCTCATACATAACTCATTTATTTTACAGAAAGTAATGTTCCAGTCTGCTAAGCTCAACAACCACCTGCTCTATAAAGTCAAAATTATCAATTACATATGAATCTATTTACTTAATTTTAGGTAGGTGAACAAGTAGAATTACTTAGAAATCTATAAGGGACCACTGGTTCCAAAATGGTGGTATAGGCACAAGCAGGTTTTACTCCTCCATCACGGAAAACCAAATATATATATATGTGTGTGTGTGTGTGTGTGTGTGTGTGCACGCGCGTGTGTGTGTGTATATGTTGAAAAAAATGTATATATAAGTTATATTGAGATTATAACCAGCAACATCCCAAAACTCAAATATGAGGATGAGTGAGTCTCTGGAGCCACAAAGAAGTGAAAAGACCTTTGACCACATGGTAAGAGAATTAAATTTTCATATCCGCAATACCCTTCCCCCAACACGCCTGGTACCAGGCAAGCAAAAGTTTCCCCCAATTCAGTTTCTACTCTGGAAAAAGTCAGGTTCAGATGTTCAACTAGCTTTCTCATCTTAAGTTCTTTGGAAGAAGACCTACCCAGGCCTTGGACCATGAGAAGCATCAAATTGCATGAAAGGAGACATAGTTTTGAGGCCAGCAAGTGACAAAGAGGGGAGGCAGGACTGACTGTCCTCACTTGGCTTCACAACTGGGACAAAAGAGACACTGAATCGAAGTGGTTATTTAGCAGCAACATGTTGTGGGATGTACCTTTCACATTTCCCTGAGCACAAATCCCTAGCTAACCTTTCCACACTGCCTGGATATCCCCTTAAGGGCCTTTCTCATTCTGGACCAACAGGGCTCTAATCATTTGCTATAGGCAAGGCAAACCTGGGTTATAGGCACTACCTATTGCCAAAAAGGAGGCAATGACCTAGTAGGACAAAATATAAAATACTTAATATGTAAATTATAAAGAATCTCAAAGCAAACATACCCAAATAAAAACTAACACAGGAAAAAATATCATAGATCACAGCTCATCCTCAACCTTGGCTAAATAAACCTCTAATCAAATCAATTGAGACACCTTCCTCAGTCATATTTTTGTTTACTTCTTGGTAACCACAAAGGGATATTCTGAGTGGAGTTGGTCTATGGCCTGCAACAACTCTCCTATCTGGGCCCTGGTATCAGGTAGAGCTCTTTATGGCTCTGATCAACTGGACACGTGTAGAGATCTAGGCGCTTCTCCCTCCAGAGATCTGGATCTCCCAAAAAATTTTGTTTGAGATGTGAGGTTTATTTTGCTGCAGAACTTTTTTTTCTGAGAGTTTTTATTGACTTCCAATAAGGAAGGCTAGTTTCCTGCATCTGACATAGTGAAGTTTTCAGCTTGGACCCCATCTTCAGGTAAGGAGCTGGTTTGGTGTTTCATTTTGGGATTTGGTAGCAGAAGGTCAAGGTTTATTGCAGGTGGCTATAACTTGTCATTATACTCAGAAATCATCTTGCCCATATATAAATTTACTTTTTTCCCCAACTTTTATATCCACTTGGTTTTATCTATCATTTTGTTATTCCTTTAGTTTAAATAAAGCCTCTAGGCAAATTTACTATACTCTAACAAAACCACATTACCATGTTGCCTTATTATTATTATTATTATTTTTTTTTTTTTGAGACGGAGTTTCGCTCTTGATACCCAGGCTGGAGCGCAATGGCGCGATCTCGGCTCACCGCAATCTCCGCCTCCTGGGTTCAGGCAATTCTCCTGCCTCAGCCTCCTGAGTAGCTGGGATTACAGGCACACGCCACCGTGCCCAGCTAATTTTTTGTATTAGTAGAGACGGGGTTTCACCATGTTGACCAGGATGGTCTCGATCTCTTGACCTCGTGATCCACCCGCCTCGGCCTCCCAAAGTGCTGGGATTACAGGCTTGAGCCACCGCGCCCGGCCTATTATTATTTTTTTTTTACTAAAAACACATCCTACTTTCCTTATATATTTTAAATGAAGCATTTTGTATCTTATATGTAGTTGTCTTAATTACATACATTGTTATAAGGTTAAGTTATATTTAGCGAAAAAACTAGGAGGTAAGCAATTTTAATTATGAACCAGATGCAGAGCCTAGGACAAAGGACAGAGCTGCAGATAAGGCCTGACCCTTCCCAGCACAGCCAGGAGGCAGAGTGGGGCCCAGGGGAATGCCACGTGTTAATAGGCATTATCATGGCTGTTAATAGGCCTTATCATGGACATTTGTTTTTACAGCCTAGAATCTAATGACTCTAATCCAGACAAACAATTATCAAAAATATCACAGAAGTAGTCTATAACCTTAAACCATCCAGTAGACAAAATCTGACCTGCCTAATTCAGATGAAATGCCTAAATTAAATTCTGAAGTCTTATATTTTACCTTACCAATAGTTTTAAAACTGTCTCATTAACCAAAGATTACTAAAATTGCATGACCTAAAAGGCTTTTGAGCTAGCTTTTGTGTTTTTGATTAAATATTTCATTTAAGTGCTTCCTTTTATTTTTAAGCCAATTAATTACAGCTCTTTTATATCTTTTGGTAGTGCAATATGACAGACATGAGACACATAAAAATATGTAGACATAGATCTTACAGCTTTATAAGATAGTTCATTTGCCAGTTTTCAAAGTTTTTCTTCTACACTTTAGACTATCAATCTGTTTTCCGTCCCAAATAACTGCTTGGTAGGCAAGCCTGAATTTGAATTTCTAAAGGGGCAAATCCTAAGCAATATAAGGTAGAAAATTTATATCTCAAAGCACAGAACCAAAATATTAAGGCTGAATATTGTACCATCATTTGCTCAAACCACGGAAAAAACAGTGGTATAAGTAAAAGTTCAGTTGAGATATCCAGGAAAAGTATCTCAAAAAAGTTATTACTAACAAATTTAAAACAATGCTATGAGCTTCTCATGTACACAGGCAGACACCATTCCAAGCAGAAACCTTTATAAAGATGTAAATTTTTTTGTAAAAAAGTGTTTGAGGGGAGTCAGCTAAATGACAGAAATTTGTATTTTGGCACTCAAACTTAGCTTGTTTCTAATTAGAATACCAGTTTCTTGGTGGAGCCCTGCAGTGAATATGGGAAGGAAACATGTATATGTTAGGGACTAATATTTAAATATGTGAGAAGCAAGCACAGCTGGAAGGCAGAACACAGATGCCCCAAAAATCAAGGGTCCTATTTTTACATCAGATCTTAGGTTTCTCCATAGAGGAAAATGCTATAGGATAAAATGCTTTCACATTGTACCTGCTTGTAAGAACATTCCCCTTAGGCTGGTTGCAATGCAGTGCGAAAGAAACTGAAGATGGCAAAACAGAGGAATAAGGTGGAATAAAAATAAATAGAACAATTTTAAGAAAGGAAGTAAACAGAGGTGCCAAGTACATAATGGTTTTAAAAGTTTTAGAGAGCTAAAAAACAAGTTACCCAAATCAGGATAAAAAAGAGAAGAAGCATAAAGACTATATATATACATAATCTCTCAAAGGTCAAAGACACATTTATAATCCTAAAAGCACAAAAGAATAGCTGCAAATAACATATATATGTATTTTGTCTGCAATGTTTTTGCTGAAAGATTTTGAAGAATGGGGAAAAATTAGAAAGAAAACTAGAATCTTGGGACATGAAACTCACTATGCCAAGGAGATAGTTAAGCTTGGGAACTGAGTAATCAATGTTGTATCTTTTTGTTCTCAAACAGACAGCTGTAATTTTACAACTACATGTCATAGCCTCATTTCTTTTACTTCTTTTTATATGTTTACTTTATCTTATGTAAAATGTAGATCTACTGAGTGTGAGACAATGCATAATTATTTTTTTCTCTATTCTCTTTTCATATGTAAACTGTAGATTAACAGATGCTAATTAGAGCTTCATGAGAATGTAACCATTTGACTCACTGCCTAACCTCCCTATCATTTCTTCCTCTCCTGCTTGCTCTTTCTTATTTAAATATTGAAGTTCACAAAAACCTCTTTGGAAAAAGCACAGATTACAAGTGTACTCCACTTTGTGTGTGTGTGTGTGTGTGTGTGTGTGTTTTCTAGGTGCATCTTCAGTGTTGGCTAAATCAACCTCTAAACTATTGAAGGAAAAAAAAATCAAAGCAGACAGAGAAGACTGGAATATATAACTAGTCCTTCAATGCAAAGACACAGCCCTACATCACGAGAAACAACAGCCAACTAGGAACCATGACCTCACCCCCACAAAAACAAAAGAAAACAAAACAAAACAAAAAAACAGTCACTGACCATCATTGATCATAAAAAGATAGCAATATATGAGTTCTCTGACCAAGAATTTAAAATAAGAGTTTTTTTTTTTTTTTTTTTGAGACAGAGTCTCACTCGGTCACCAGGTGCCATGCTGGAGTGCAGTGGCAGGACCTCGGCTCACTGAAACTTCCGCCTCCTGGGTTCAAGCAATTCTCCTGCCTCAACCTCCCAAGTAGCTGGGACTACAGGCGAGCGCCACCACGCCCAGCTAATTTTTTTGTATTTTTAGTAGAGACGGGGTTTCACCATGTTGGCCAGGATGGTCTGGATCTCTTGACCTCGTGATCCGCCTGCCTTGGCCTCCCAAAGTGCTGGGATTACAGGCGTGAGCCACCACGCCCGGCCTTAAAATAACAGTTTTAAGAATACACAGTATTCTCTAAGATAACACAGAATAGGAATTCAGAAATTTATCCAAGTAATTTAACAAAGAAATTGAAATAAATTTTAAAAATCAAATGGAATAAGATGGCTGAACAGAAATAGCTCCGGAATGCAGTTCCTAGCGAGAGAGACACAGAAGCCGAATGATCTCCACATTTCCAAACGAGGTACCAGGTTCATTTCAATGGGTTTGGTTGGACAGTGGGTATAACACAAAGAGGGGAAAGTGAGGCAGGGCGACGTGCTGCCCCACCTGGGAAGTGCAACTGACCAGAGAATCAGGGGCTATCCCTCTCCAGGATTCTGGTTCAGATACTGCAAGTCACCCAAGCCCTAAGCAACCCACTAAACAGGAGATGTTCATCAGACTGAAAAGCGCCCACAATTTACCGGAACAGAGCTGCCACGGGTTGTCAGCACAGAGCTAAGTGGAAATATTGGCTAGCACTGAGAAAGCCCACAGAACAGAGCTACGCACCCACTGGAAAGAAGGGAAATGAAAGCAGGGAATTAGGTGATACACCTGGGCGAGTCCCTACCCGACAAAGCCCAGCAAATTGAAGCCCTCTCACTTGACAGTTTCCTAGCCAGCACAAGGGTTCAAGCTCCACCAGGAACTATCGATAGAGCTTGATGGGGAAAAGGGCAGCTGCCATTGCAGAGGCGGGTTTAATCTTCCAGTGTAAACAAAAGACACAGGAAATATACTCAGCAGCTCCACTGAATCAGTGGCAGCCCAGCAGACAAAGGAAAGGCTGCCTCCTCAAGCAGACCCCTGAGATCAAAGCTAGAAAAATCCATGAAGATGGGAAGAAACCAGGGCAAAAAGGATGAGACCATCAAAGACCAGAATGCCTCTCCACCACCAAGGGATCACAACTCCTCACCAGCAAGGGAACAAAGCAGGATGGAGAAAGAGTTTGACAAATTGACAGAAGTAGGCTTCAGAAGGTGGTTAATGACAAACTTCTCTCAGCTAAATGAACATGTTCTAACCCAATGCAAAGAAACTAAAAACCTTGAGAAAAGGTTAGGTGAAATGCTAACTAGAATAACATAAATGACTTGAACTGAAAAACACAGCACAAGAACTTCGTGAAGCATACACAAGTTTCAGTAGCTGAATCGACCAAGCAGAAGAAAGGATATCAGAGATTGAAGATCAACTCAATGAAATAAAATGAGAAGGGAAGATTAGAGAAAAAAGAATGAACAATGCCTACAAGAAATGTGGAATTATGTGAAAAGGCCTAATCTACACTTGATTGTTGTACCTGAATGTGACAGGGAGAATGAATCCAAGCTGGAAAACACTCTTCAGGATATTATCCAGGAGAACTTCCCCAACCTAGCAAGGCAGGCCAACATTCAAATACAGGAAATACAGAGAACACCACAAAGACATTCCATGAAAAGAGCAACCCCAAAGCACATAATCGTCAGATTCACCAGGGCTGAAATGAAGGAAAAAATGCTAAGGGCAGCCAGGGGAGAAAGATCAGGTCATCGACAAAGGGAAGTCCATCAGACTCATAGTGGATCTCTCGGCAGAATCCCCACAAGCCAGAAGAGAGTGAGGGCCAATATTCAACATCATTAAAGAAAAGAACTTTCAACCCAGACTTTCATATCCAATCAAACTAAGCTTCATAACTGAAAGATAAATAAAATCCTTTATGGACAAGCAATTGCTGAGAGGTTTCATTGCCACCAAACCTGCCTCACAAGAGCTCCTGAAGGAAGCACTAAACACGGAAAGGAACAACCAGTACCAGCCACTACAAATGTGAACCAAATGGTAAAGACCAGCGATGCAATGAAGAAACAGCATCAACCAACAGGCAAAACAACCAACCACTAACAAAATGGCAGGATCAAATTCACACATAACAATATTAACGTTAAATGTAAATGGCCTAAATGCCCCAATCAAAAGACACAGACTGACAAACTGGATACAAAGTCAAGACCCATCCATGTGCTGTATTCAGGAGACCCATCTCATGTGCAAAGACACACATAGACTCAAAATAAAGGGATGAAAGAAGATTTACCAAGCAAATGGAGAGCAAAAAAGAGCAGAGGTTACAATCCTAGTCTGTGACAAAACAGATTTTAAGTCAACAAAGATCAAAAGAGACAAAGAAGGGCATTACATAATGGTAAAAGGATCAATACAACAAGAAGAGCTAACTATCCTAAATATATATGCACCCAGTATGAGAACACCCAGATACATAAAGCAAGTTCTTAATGACCTACAAAGAGACTTAGACTCCTGCATAATAATAGTGGGAGACTTCAACACTCCACTGTTAATATTGGACAGATCGGCAAGACAGAAAATCAGTAAGAATATCCAGGGCTTGAATGCAGATCTGGACCAAGCAGACCTAATAGACATCTACAGAACTCTCCACCCCAAATCCACAGAATATACATTCTTCTCAGCACCACATTGTACTTACTTTAAAATTAACCACATAATTGGAAGTGAATCACTCCTCAGCAAATGCAAAAGAACAGAAATCATAACAAACAGTCTCTCACACCACAGTGCAATAAAATTAGAACTCAGGATTAAGAAACTAACTCAAAACTACATAACTTGATGGAAAGTAAACAACTGGCTCCTAAATGTCAACTAGATAAACGATGGATTGAAGGCAGAAATAAAGATGTTCTTCAAAATCAACAAGAACAAAGACACAATGTACCAGAATCTCTGGGATACATGTAAAGCAGTGTCCAAAGGGAAATTACAGCAATAAATGCCCACATGAGAAGCTGGGAAGTGAGGAAAGATCTAAAATTGACACCCTAACATCAAAATGGAAAGAGATAGAGGAGCAAGATAAAAACAAAACAAAACTCAAAAACTAGCAGAAGACAAGAACCAACTAAGATCACAACAGAACGGAAGGAGATAGAGACACAAAAAACTCTTAAAAAAAAACCAATAAATCCAGGAGCTGGTTTTTGAAAGATCAACAAAATAGACAGACCACTAGCCAGACTAATAAAAAAGAAAAGAGAGACGAAACAAATAGATGCAATAAAAAATGATAAAGGGGATATCACCACTGATTCCACAGAAATACAAACTACCATCAGAAATTACTACAAACAACTCTATGCACATAATCCAGTAAATATGTAAGAAATAGATAAATTCCTGGACATTTCCACCCTCCAAAGACTAAACCAGGAAGAAGTTGAAACTCTGAATAGACCAATAACAAGGGCTGAAGTTGAGGCAGCAATTAATAGCCAACCATAAAAAGTCCAGGTCCAGAAGGGTTCACAGCCGAATTCTACCAGATGTACAAAGAGGAGCTGGTACCATTCCTACTGAAACTATTCCAAACAACACACAAAAAAGGAATCCTCCCTAAATCATTTTATGGGACCAACATCATCCTGAAACCAAAACCTGGCAGAGACTCAACTAAAAAAGAAAACTAACTTCAGGCTAATATCCATGATGAATATCGATGCAAAAATCTTCAATAAAATACAGGCAAACTGAATGCAAGAGCACATCAAAAAGCTTATTCATCACGATAAGTAAGCTTTATCCTGGGGATGCAAGGCTGGTTCAACATACACAAGTCTATAAACTTAATCCATCGCATAAACAGAACCAAAGACAAAAACCACATGATTATCTCAATAGATGCAGAGAAGGTCTTTGACAAAATTCAACAGCTCTTTATGCTAAAAACCCTCAATAAACTAGGTATGAATGGAACATATAACAAAATAATAAAGGCTATTTACAACAAACCCACATCCAATATCATACTGAACGGCAAAAACTGGAAACGTTCCCTTTAAAATCTGGCACTACACAAGGATGCCCTCTCTCACCATTCCTATTTAATATAGTATTGGAATTTCTAGCCAGAATAATTAGGCAAGAAAAAGAAATAAAGTGTATTCAATTAGGAAAGGAGGAAGTCAAATTGTCTCTATTTGCAGAGGACATGATTGCACATTTAGAAGACCCCATCATCTCAGCCCAAAATCTCCTTAAACTGATAAGCAACTTCAGCAAATCTCAGGATACAAAATCAACATGCAGAAATCACAAGCATTCTTATAATCCAATAACAGACAAACAGAGAGCCAAATCATGAGCAAACTCCTATTTACAATTGCAAAAAAGAGAATAAAATACCTAGGGCAACAAGAACGAAACTCCATATCAAAAATGAACAAACAACAGAAAACACAAAAAAAGAAATAGCTAGAACAGAATAATTCAAATGTTCCCAGAAAAAATAAAAAATAAATATTTAGGATGATGAGCATGCCAATCACCCAGATTTGATTGCATGAACATATCAAATTATCACATGCATTCCAAAAATATGTAATTTAATATGTATCAACAAAAATAAACATTTTTTAAGAAAAATTCTATAAGCATGAACAAATTATTTGGGTAGAATGAAACTTCTGTTATTCAAAATGGCTAGAATGTATATGAGGATAAAAATAAGTGTTTTCTTTTTTTTTAGAAAAGGGAATTCTAATACAATCACAATAGCCCAAATGATGCACTGATCATTTTCTGAGAATCATAATGTTAGCATACATTTTCTACAAAACTATATGACCTTTTATTGTAAATTTTAAATTGCATTTAGTAAAGGAGAAAACTGTGACTGAAAAGGTAATGTAAGTAACTTCGTCAAGGCTCCAAAGCTAAAAATTATCAGAGATAAGAGTCCAAGCCTACTTACTAAAAAGTTCCTGGTAGGCCGGGTGCGGTGGGTTACGCCTGTAATCCCAGCCCTTTGGGAGACCGAGGAGGTTGGATCACCTAACCTCAGGAGTTCAAGATCAGCCTAGCCAATATGATAAAACCCCGTCTCTAATAAAAAATACAAAATTTAGGTGTAGTGGCATGTGCCTGTAGTCCCAGCTACTTGGGAGGTTGAGATAGGAGAATTGCTTGAACCCGGAAAGTGGAAGTTGCAGTGAGCTGAGATCACTTTACTCCTTACAATTGATTATTCAGTTTTCATCACCAAAGTGAAACCAGATAGCTATTTTGCAATCTCAATATTTTTCTGTAGAATATGTTCTATTTAAAAAATTTGTAAAACAATAGCGCTGAAATTCTTGTTTTCTTCATTGCTGATAAAAGTAGTTATTTTTTTTTCCTTCTAAAAATAGCCTCTAGGAACAAGCAACAAAAGACAAACAAACGTAACAAAGATGAGCAAAAAATTTGTTTTGGAAAATAACTTCCAGAGTTATAAAGTACTTCTAGAAACATGACTTTAATGTCAGTTCTAGTTCAGATGTGGCAGAATAATTGTGTCCTCAATATTCTATTTTCATAAATGGCTTCTGTTAAGAATAGCTGGAATGTAAGTTGAAAAGAGGCACCTGACTTTTAAGAAGATGCCAAAATATCTCATAACACACAGGAGGTGCTAAACAGACCCTATATAGCATTATTGTTTGCTAAATAATGACCAGAGAAAAAATCACTCTGGAAAATAAGATAATATTGTAGAGGAATGTATTAGGAAAATACATAAGCTTATATTGAATTGGTCTCTTGGACTTGAGGCCAGCTTTAAGAGCAAGAAAATAGGTGAAGCTTATTCATACCAATGGTTACTTACAGGATTTGAAGTATTTTTTCATCTTCATTCATTCCATAAAATTCATTGATCACCTATTTATCCAACACTGTTCAAGTCAGTGAGGATTTAACAGCACACAAAACCACAGCAACAAAAACACAAGTGTGCTGTAGCTTGCATTAGTAGAGTATGCTACTGCACATCAGGATAGAGATGAGATGCTGCTCTCAGGGGGACAGTAACATCAATGTCAGCTGGTTTAGTAAGGCTTAGGTGGGAGTAGTAATAAATGCTACTCAATATGAAAGTGGGGCATGCATTCATGTACATGTGCTCCTGTTGTGTTTAAAATTCACATAACGCAATTGTTTCAATAAAGGGGGTATAGTCATTAGAGATATATTTACTATAACTTCATATGTTTATTGACTATTACTTATTTAATTCATTTAGCAATTCATTAAGATTGTAAGACTTCTGTTTATTTTTGAAACTTCCTAAGTTACAGAGTTTATCAATCAGTAGTTAAGCATTTATCTTTGTATCATGAATGACATTTTTGATTTATTTTGACCAATTGCTGTATCACAGGATTATTGAAGAGCTTAATGTTTAATTTTATGTGTCAACTTCATTATGTTAAGGGATACTCATATAGCTGGTAAGGCATTATTTCTGTGTATCTCTGTGATTGTGTTTCTGGAAGATATTTGTATTTAACTCAGTAGACTGGGTAAGGAAGATCCACCATTACCCAATGTGAGGAGGCATCATCTAATCTGTTGAGGGACCAAATACAACAAAAGGGCAGAGGAAAGGTGAAGCTACTCTTTACTGGAGCTCCTGCCTTGGGGCATTAGAACTCCAGTTTATTTGGGCTTTGGACTTATACATGTGGTCCTCCAGTTTCTCAGGCTTTCAGCTTTAGACTGAGAGTACACCTTCACCTGCCCTGGTTTCCAGACCTTTTGACTCAAACTGAATTACACCACAGGCTTACCTAGTTCTTCAGCTTGGAGAGGGCATATTGTGGGACTCCTGAGCCTCCATAATCACTCTCATAATATGTATGTATGTATGTATCTATCTATCTATCTATCTTCTATCATTTTTTCTTTCTCTCTATCTCTGTCTATCCTATTATATTTATCTGAAGAACCCCAATGCAGTTCAACACATCTACCACTTATTAAACTCCTGATGAAGAAAAAAAATAAACGTGTAGTTAACATCTTAGAAGGCAGGAGTGAGAAGACTAGTTTATCAACCAAATTTAAAGAAAATACTATAGATATTATTCCTCCTTCCATGGCTCTTCCCCTTTTGAAAACCAGCCTAATACAATTATCAAGCAATATTTTTAGTTTGTGCCAAGCAGTGTGGTTGGTGCTTAGTGTATATCAGGGTGTGGGGAGCAAATAAAAATAAAACAGGTTTTCCCTTTTTGCTTTTATGATACAATTTGTCTCTACTGTATGAGAAACTGAGCAACTTCTAATAATCAGAAACAGCATACCAGCTCTTGATCTCCTGTTTGTAATTATCATACTTTATTGGGAATTCTCAGGAAGGGTCCCCAGAAAGAGCTATCAATTACTACTTTTGTATTCTATTCTTGGAGAGCAATTCTGAGTGGGCTTTTCAAATCTCCTTGATCTAATTCATTTGTAGGTGTAAAGCACGTAATGTTAAACTCCATATATATTGTTATCCATTTATATTTCTTTTCTTAGAAGTCTAGTAAACCATAATTTTATGAAGGATTAAATCAACACTATAAAACGGTGCTATTTAAATTGCAACTGCACTTAGTGCTTTCCAAATGGATTCAGCAACAATCAATATTACAGTCCAATTTCAACTCTTTTATTGTTCACATACAAAAATAACTACAATAGCAATTTGACAGTATATGGATTGTTTCTCCTAGGCTTCCCCATGCCTTGGAAAAACAGAGAAAAATAAAGTGCCTATGTTTGTACAATTTTAAATCTAGATGGAATCTAAATTAATATCTAGAACAACATGATCTTTCCCTATAATACTTCCATTTATTTATTTTTTAAAGTTTATAAAATGAACTTTTAGATAGATTGTTACATAAGTTTATTAAATGAGACTATGAAAGTCTATCCAAATCTACCAAATCCAAGTGGTCTGGAATAACATATATACGTAGCAGCCTGAAAATGTTGGGTATTTGAATTTGTAGCCAATCAAAACCTACAGAGACAAATCCCCAATGGACAAAACAGTATAAAATCTTTATTAATAATTTTTTCTTGTCAAATATACAAAATAAGACCAATGCTGTGGTTAATTAATGATTAATGTGTAATTATGATTAATTTATGAAGATTAATTATAATTATTCAGTGAGTACTTAAAGTTTAAGAAATCCTCTATTTGATTTAAATATAGGTAAATAGTTAAAATGAGTACATAGTGAATGTGTATATACATTCTATATTGAATTAGTGAGCCCTCCATTAATTTAGTTACTTAACAAATCTATAGATTACATGTACTCAATTTAGTAGACTGAAAGTGAAATCTTAATTTATGATCTGTGGTTTGAAAACAAAGGCAATGTAATCAACATGTGTTGTTTGTCTTGTGTTTTACTGCTCTTTTCTAATGAGTAATTCCAGAAATGGGGAGCCTATGTTGCTCATATGAGCTCGTATGTCAACCCCAACAAGTATGGCTCAGAAACCTGATCATAAAGCATATTAGTGACACCAAATGATGTTCCAAGATGTTTTTAATTACAGTATCATTATGTTATTATATATATAGTATATATATGTATATATATATACACATATATATATGGTATTTTATAAGACATTCATTTTCTAGGTTCTTCAGACAGTTTTTTAATTTTTATTCCCTCCTCAACTAAATTTTTAAATTATTTTTAAGTTTAGACCTTTCATATTCCCCTTCATCCTTCATCACTTACACTGCTGTTACAAATTAGGATGAGAATCTAGTGATAGGAATAAAAACCAGGTATAAATCCCCATTTGTCATAGCAACAGTAACTTTTTTATCCTAGGAAATTTTGACCAATATAAGCGCCAAGGAGTTAGGAACCAGGAGAAGGCCCCAGAAGCTAAATAACTTTTTATATCTTTACTATCCACAGAGATTCATGTACTTTATGACTGTAGTGTAGAACTCTAGGATGTCAGATGAGTTTTGTCTAGTGAAATCGACTTGAAACAATCTGTGGTGGTTGCATGTAGTGTTGGCTTGAGAAAGGCTCTAAAGACTCAAGAGTTTTCAGGAGTGCAACATCATGCATAACTAATATTTGCCGCATATTGCCAGACTTTTAGTGATCCTCACTGTTAGTGTCTAGACTATATATTTATGCTTTTGAGTTATGCTACTGAGTTATAATTCCTCTAAAATTTGCTGTGTTGCCTCTTCCTTCATACTTTTCTGGATATAATTTCCCAATATTCTCGAAAGTCTTCAGTGATACATTGGTTCACATTTCTTGTCATATCATTTCTTGTCATTTCTATTCCAGTCCAGTTAATTGCAGTGCCCAGACCCACACCATGAGTGCTGAGTGTTCACCTGACCCAGCTGAGGACAATCAAGGTTTCTCATTGAAAGTCTATACTTGATGGCTGGGTGCAGTGGCTCATGCCTGTAATCCCAGTACTTTGGGAGGGCAAAGCAGGCAGATCACCTGAGGTCAGGAGTTCGAGACCAGCCTGGCCAACATGGTGAAACCCTGTCTCTACTAAAAATACAAAATTAGCTGGGCATGGTGGCAGGTGCCTATAATCCCAGCTATTCAGGAAGCTGAAGGGGGAGAATTGAACCCGGGAGGCAGAGGTTGCATTGAGCTGAGATCATGCCATTGCACTCCAGCCTACACATGGATAGCAGAGACTCAATTAATCAATGGTTGGGGCTAGAGCTAGAAGCTGGATAAAAGGCACATCTTGAAACTGTTGGTTAGAAGACAGTTAGTTTAACATTTCTGAGTTAGCTAAATGGAGAAACCAGATCATGGCAGTCAATGAGCTACAGAAACTTTATCTTTTTAGCAAGGCAGTTTTCCCAACCAGTGAGCTTTCATCATCACGTAAACACATCAATATTCCCTACTCCTTCTGTTTATAATATATAGAAAATCATGGGTGCAGGGCTACTCTCCATTGGAACTTTGGCTGTAATGTATAAACATCTATGACTAGATGATGATGTCCTTTAACTACAGTTTGGAGAGATGGTATGCATGCTACTAAGCTACTATTCCTCTATTTATGTGTCTTTCCTCCTGCAAAACACGTATGGTGCTAGTGATGTGTACTGATGATTCCTTGGATAAACATAGGTCTTAAGGAAACAGCTGTGGCAGGACTTTATGAAATGCAAAATGAAAAAAAAAATAGAGAGGTAAGGGAAATGTAATTTGGAGAAAGAGGAGGAGGAAGGCAAAGATGGTAATGTAGCTGTAGCAGATTCTCGGAAGCAAATCTAAGGAATATCATTGTCTCTTAGAGACCATAATACTAATCTTTTTTTCTCCATTCCAATTTCCATGAGGACTGCTATTCCTGTTCCTGAGTTCCATGCAGTTCCTTCATTTGAAATGCCCATTCTTTCATTCTCAGATTATTAGAATATTCATCCTTCATGGCTAAACTGCAATGTCAATGCTGCTGGGATGCCTGCCCTAATTTCTCAAGCCCAAATTAATCATTCTTTCATCTGCACTCTTTCAGAACTATACTTATGAATTTATTAAAGATTAATTTTACCCTACCATAATTTATTGGTAATAAATGAATTCTTCCTCCACTATAAGTTTCCATTAAGACAGTGATTGGGTCTAGTGTATATATGCACATGCTACATGTTCTATACACAATTAAGATAAAAATAAGTATTAAAATCTCACTATTAGGCCCTGTGACATATTTCTAAAATATGTCTTGAAAATATTACATACTACTATATGAGAACAATATCATCCCATTTTAAAGATAAAAAATTAGAACTTACATAAGTATAAAAATGTATTTATATGTGTGAAACTAGTTAATGATACAGCTAGGATTCAAATCAAGATCTTTCCGATACCAATGCCTACACCACTCAATAGCTGCTAAAATGAATTTTCATTCATGGTTTCATTGCCTAACCAAGATGAAATGCTGACCTCGGATCACAAGGCGTTGTTTAGATTAACATGAGATGAACTAAGCCATAATTTTATTGATGGTCATTAACAAGGCTTTGATAGTTTCTATACTCTTTCTTTAATAGCCTGGGGAAATCTTTGTTGTAAACACTTCAAAGAGAGTCAGGTTATCTCATCTTATTAAAAATTCTCTGCATATTTATATCAAAGAAAGGAAGACCAAGTTCAAGAAAAAAGACATTGTGACAGAGACATTGTGTTATTCCTCTGGAGTTGTGCATGTCAAGCACTCATTGAAGACAGTGAAGGTGATAAGTTTATTCTTAGGCCGTCATGTGCTCAGTATTCACTGAGTGTTCACGTAGATTCCATTAATTCAAAAAGTGTGATAATTCAGACTCTGGCTGTTTGAAATAGTCTAATAATATCACAAAACACATAGGCTTAATATTGCACAAAGATTTTAAACAAGACTGAGAAATTGCAGGGGAAAATAGTTTCATTAATCAAATTACGTTTCAACTAAATTTGACCATGCATACATTCTACACAGACATCATGCATTACTGTCTCCAATATTTTTCTCAAATATTGAGAAAATCCCCATTGTCAATGAAAGTTCACCCTTCCAAACACTACTCATATTCAAACTTCTCCAAGCAGAATATTCCTGATTTAAGCTCTAGTCCCAATCCTTTGTCCTGTAATAACCTTTTCTCTCTATGATTGCCATAAGGGATCATGCCATCTTTCAAATTCCCAGATCATTATATTTTCCTCTCTCTTATGAACTGGAAGGGAACTAACAAAATGTACACAAATACCCTGAGCTTGAAACTGACTTTAATGCTTCTTTCTACAAATATCTGATGCTCATGTAAAGACTCAGAGAATTAACACATCATCCAAAACACAAATGTTTTAAATACAGGAATCAAAATTTGAATCCAAATCTAACTGCAAATGCTATTCATTTAAAGTTTGTCATCTTATTGCCTGTAGTCTGGAACTATATGCAATTGATTTCTATATCTAAGTAGGGCACTTTTTACAGTCCCCCCACACAGCACATACTAGATGAAAGCAAACTAAATGTTGAAATACATTATGGCTACACATAAATATACACAGTTAGTCTTATCTCTTAGTAAAACAGTCTTGAAGTCTTCATCTAAATATCAAAGTTGATTTTCACTGCACAGTATTAGCAATTCACTGGACTTACTGTGTTTTTGAAGAGAATAAAGCAATATACCTTCCCAAAACAGAATCTATACTTAACTATTTTAAGATATTTAATAATTTAGATGTTTTATTACTTTGACACAGTCAGCTATTAAGACACTATTATTTCAAGTTAATGAAGTTGGTTTGACAAGTATCCTTGGCTGGTAAGCAAAAAGAATGATTCTTGACCATGCTGACAGCCTACTCAATCCAACAGTGTTAACCCAGGTAGTAGAAACAGCCGGCATCCCAGACCTTAGCACTATCTTAAAATCATACATTTATTTGTGGGGGATGCAAAGACTTTCAAAAGAATGCACAGCTGACACTCAGATATCACAGAGGTCTTGAAATTTTATGATCTCTTTGTAATATTCAAATTTACAAAGTCTTTTGGGGCTTGAGGAAGTCACTGACCATATTGAGCCCAGCTGGGAGGTACAGTCGCAATGCCAGAAAAATAAAAGCACCCCTCCAGCTGCCCAAGCAGCCCTGTAACCAGCTTGACAAATCTAAGGCAGTGGATGCCAGCACTTGCAGTATACTCAAAACCTTTGTAAATGATGTTTTCTAGTATCTAAAAGGACTATGTAAGGTTGACTATGTGCACTGACACATCCCTCCACACAACCATACACAAACAGTTGCCAGCACTCACCGTTTCTCCTTCTATTTTTTCTCTCTGTCTTCCTTGTTCTCTTTCAATGTCACATGAAAGTCAAATTGGGTGGCAAAGAAAGCCTGGATCATGCAGAATTCCTGCAAACAAATTAGGGTAATGTTATCAAGGGAAGCCTTAATTAAAGTCTATTGAAAAATGAACTAAATCAAAAGCTGGCAAAACTAAGTTTATCTCCTAGGTTTTCAAGAGCACTGAGGTAGAGCAAAATATCCAAGATACAGAGTACAGTGCCTGGCACAGAGCAGGGTGCTCCATAACTATTCAATAAAGAAGCCAATAGATGATGATATAGTATTAATAGGTTGGAATGTAGAGAGATTTTTGTTTATATTATGTTCTATTGGTCATTACCTAATATTTTAGTTTAAATTATACAGTTAGTTAATATTTTAACCAGTGATATTTTTATGCGAATAGTTCCCCTCCCTTTGAAAATTGAGTGTATTGTTCACATTACAATATTATAAAATGTGACATGAATAAAAGTTTTTTTAATTTTTATTTTGAAACAAAGTCTCACTCTGTTGCCCATTCTGGAGTGCAGTGGCATCATCTTGGCTCACTGCAACCTCCACCTCTAGGGTTCAAGTAATTCTCGTGACTCAGCCTCCCCAAAACCTGGGATTACAGGGATGCATCACCACCATCACCACACCCAGCTGATTTTTTTTGTTTTTTGTAGAGACGGGGTTTCACCATGTTGGCAAGGCTGGTCTCTTGACCTCATGTAATCTGCCTGCCTTGGCCTCCCAAAGGGCTAAGATTACAAGCATGAGCTACTGCACCTGGCTATAAGCTAATTTTTTTTTAATTGATCAACAAGATACAGCCATAACAGTGTTCTAATTTGTTAGGCCTAAATTCCTAAACAAAGTTATTGAATCAATAATAATAAGATCCTCTACTTTCTTTAATTTTTGACAGATATTAGCTTCCATTTAGGCCCAAAAGAGAAGTACCAAAAAGCAATCATCATTTCTCTGATGAAACATGATGTATTAGACGTTTTATGTCCATGCGATATATAACTTAAAGCAATGAGTTGACAAGATAGTATTCTCCATTTCAACCTAGGCCAACTATAGGCTGTTTATGCCTGATACGATTCCACAAATCCCTCAACCTGACTATGGATCTCAACCTCATTATCCAACAAGACTGCCAGCTCTCCAACCATCACATTTGTTTCAAGAAGCAGAATAGAAAAAAATGATTAATAGCAAATAGAGGTAAACGCCTTCTCTAATCAAGAATCAGAAATTCCATGACATTCCCTTTTTCATCTTCTTAAGAACTTAATTACTGAGACAAAACTAGTGAGAAGGTGTAGTCTTTTCTCATAATTGACATGTGACCAGCCAAATATGTTATTATTATTAGCATTATTGTAGAAGGATAAAACAAATATTGACATAGTCAAATAAATGTCTTAGCCACAATTAGCATGGTGTATAATAAAAACTCTGCATCTTGGGCATTCCATTCCACCAGGGCAATGCCAAGACAAACTCTATACCTCTGGATTTCTCTTGCATGAGAAAAATGGAGATCTGCAAAGTGAAGCTGTGGTCAGCTTGCAATTTCACGTAACATATGTCTGTCAGCCATGCTCATCCTAAGAGAAAGCAATATTCTTTTCTGAGGCCAAAGATGAGAATGGTCAACTGGTAAATTAGCACAATTTGTATCTTTTATTCTTTGCTCATAAAGCAAGAATGTGTTTTTCTATTTTTATGTCTAGAATTAAAGCACATTTAATTCAGTTAAAATCCATGGGTTAGTCAACAAGATTTAAAATTAAATACTAATTGATAATTCAGTAACCTAATCATTCTACATCCACGGGGGCACAAAAATATTATTAGAAACCTCACACACTAAACACATACGTACACTGAACACCCTGCATGTCATGATTCTTATGTGTCAAGGACAGGACTGAATGTTAGTGAAGGTGAATATAGTTTCTCATATTTGAAATAATCTATATCACTTTAAAATATTTTATATAACCTCTATCATATCTAAGAAAACAACAACATGTAGCTTCTACACAGGAGGCAATTTATGATAGTGGGATACAACTGTAAACTATTACTCCAAATTGCAGGGTTCTAGACCTGCCTCTGCCTCAAACTTTTTCAGTTTTTTGAGAAAGTTAAATAAACTCTCTAAGGCTTCTTTCCTCCTCTGTAAAATCAAGAGGGGGAATTAGTTTCCTTAGGGACCTTTCAGCTATGACACTCCACAGATACACAGATTTTGTTGTCACTTTCAATCAAGTTTAATTTTCTTCAAGAATCAATCTTTTCACCTTTGGAAATTTGTTTCATTTCATAGGTCTTAAATTTATGTCTGTATCTCATGGCCTCAATATTCCCAAATCCTTATTTTAGTTTTATACTTACAGTCAGCAAAGGTTCTATTTTTAGCAGTTTCCCAAAGGAACTGAAAGAGAGCCTCATCTTTGGCTCATTACCTCTGAGAGCCGACTCACTGATGCCTGCTGTTTCTACACCCTGTGCCCAGCTCCTGCCTGTAATTGTCATGAAGGTCAACACAGGTTTGTCACCTCTGTCAAATGGGGGAATCAAAATGAGTTTTCTCATGTTGAAAGCTGACTTGGGTTTGGGTCCCTAGAGCTTGAGGTTATTCCATACTGACTAGATAAAATGCCCCACTAAACAGCTACCAAAGAAACACACAAACAGGAGTTTGGTAGTTTCATTTTCATTTCTATGTTTTCCAAATTAAAATTCCTAGTAAAAGGAAATCATGGCTGTTTATAGATTCAGGACTCAATATCTGTGCTAATATCAAACAAAGCCAAGTTTAAATACTGGTCTTTTTTTTTTTTTTTCCTTTTCCATTGCTGTGAAATTGCAGGCCTGGCAATGCTATCAGAAGCTCATCTAGACAACAGAGGTAAAAATAAAAATAGATTATGAAGAAGAGATTGAATAATGGGTTTGAGGGTTCCTTCAGCAGTTGTGATATAGTCGTTTTTGCTTCCTGTTTCATAGACACTGGACTATAGCTTCATGATAAGCTTGATACACTCTCAAATCTTGCACATACACCAGCCATGCCACAGGCCCTTGGCTAAGATCTTGGCAATCATAGGGAACACCTTCTGTCTCCATCTTTAATCTCCTATTTTTGACTTCTGGAAATAAATTGAGGACTATTTTTTAGCATATTTTATCTTGATTTGATTGTTCTCTAAAGTTGTGACTTTTTACTGGTGTATAAATTCAAGAGATGATTCAACATTCCCAACAGTCTCAGTAAATGAACAGACATTATACTTTGTAGTTCAAAAGTTTTCAAATTGATTTTCAGATTGATTTTTTAGAAGAAATGCAAATCCATGAGAATCTTTTTAAGTAAAATTTCTGCTCTCTTTTCTAACAAAATGGGAAGAAAATATTTATGACATCCTGTGTGATAAGAATCAAGCCGGATATATGGTAAATATTTTTTCTTTCAATTCTTACATTTAAAAATGTGTGAAACTGCTTTAAAATTGACGAAATTACAATGCTTGGAGATTGTAAATTTAAGGTTACTCAGTCCACAAAGGAAGATAGCTACACTTCAATTCCGTTGTAGCTTAAAATCTGAGATCTCTCTATCAGGAGTTATGTTAATTCTAGCTAGCTCAGGGTTTCTGCCAGTTAGCTGGTTAAGCCCTTCTTTTCTGACCTCACTAATCATCTTCCCCACTGCTTGCTCTTCATGCCTCTCTGCTGTTGCTGACAATTCTCTGGGATCTTCTTCCCTTTTCCTGACCTCATCTCAGTCAGGGTCCTACATTTGATCCTGACTGTGGCATGTGGTGCTGGTATACTTGGCTTTTCCTAAAAATTTAGAATCACTTTGCTTCTTTGGTATTTTGTGCTATTTCAGAGAAAACATTCTGCTAATCCAGGACTTCTAAGGACCAAGAAGGACTGAGATTTCATTGGCCAGGTCCTTGCTGAGTCAAGGACCTGGGCAGCTGAAAAGCAGGACAGTTTATACCCCAGCCATATACATTCCTTCTGTATTTATTTTTATTAATTTCTATTTTACAAATTTACCTCTATTTATTTTAAGGTTGTCAACTTGTCAACTTTCTGAATGTTTTTTTAGTCACTGCCTTTGGAAAGCCAAGAAATTTTGCAGGCTGATACAGCTGAATATCATCAACTGGAAATAGCATTTTGGGGAAGAGAATTTATACATTTCACTCTTTTTATCTGTGTTGAACTGCAAAGGGTGGAAAATTGAATCATACGCTACTATCCGGTCAACAAATGTGCCCACGCTAGCAATGCTTTATGATGGCTTTTCAGAGCTGTAGCAAGTCCAATCCATGATTAAATACAAATTTTAACCTTCTTGCTTCACACAGAAAATGAGATTTGTGCCGTGGGCTTTTTTCCTAAAATGTTGAACCCAGCAGAAAGTCTCATCTTGCCATCCAGTTTTCCTTTCTACCATTTCTATTTGCATTTCATTAGCATAATGTTGAAAAATGGAAGCAACCAAAATTTTTTTCATAACTGAGCAGTGAGAGAAATGGACTATCCTGCACTCTTTCAACTGCCTATTACTTTAGGATAGGGCAGTGTGGTACATTAAATGATTGCAAATTGATTTTTTTCTTGTGCTCATACTCTTTCCATATTCCCTGTTTCTAACTGTATATATCATATGAGAAGCAAAGCATTCTGAAATCTATATCATCATTATTTGTAAACACATATATTACTGAAAAACATGTATGACATCTAATAAGTTTCTTGTCTTTTTTGAAACTCTGCTCCTAAATAAGTCTTACCTATCTTTGTATGTTAACATAGTTCCTTGCCACAATTCACACTGCATAAAGATTAATGCCCTAGTCCAGCCTTAAACTAATTTATTTATATTGTTAAGATATCTTGATATGAGAATAGGCATTTGAGAAAAGTCATGCTTAAATAACCAATGTAAGCTATAACATGCCCACTCTCCGAGCCTAGAAACAGTGGCTCTTTTATCTTAAGAGTCTTTCTAAAGAATAGCTACATCTGCATTGACTCAAAATGTTCAGATAATATATATGAATAACTTCAAGAATTTGCAAAAGTGAGTAACTTTTCTTTCAGGATTATAATAACTATATGCTTAATGAATACTTGTGGGTTGCAATTGTGTGGCAGAGTCCAAATTTTATAATATCAAGCTGGCCAATGTATACATTTGACCAAAAAACGCATCTTCGAATTGAATGCATCAAAGACAGAGGGCATGTGCCCTGTTTGGAGAGCTGGTGGAGATGTGAGTTAACTTATGTAAAATGACCCAATGAATTTGCTCAATCTTGAAAAAAAGAAATAAATCTGACCATGCATTTATAATTTACTTCAGCTGCTAACCTGTGATTAGTGCCTCATTAGAGACTTTTATCATAAACCATTTACTTAATAAAACAGCCTCAATAGCAAGGACTCCAATTTTTCTTAAAATATTCTTTTAAAATTTTTATTTTATATTTAATTGACAACTACTGTACATATTTACAGGGTATAATCTAGAAATTAAATACATGTTTACATTGTGGGATGATTAAATCATACTAATTAACACATCTAGGTTTTTCTCTTGCGTGGAATAGGCTTGTCTAATCCTACACAATGGCAAGCCATGGCTTAGTGCAGAAAATTCTGTTTAGCAGTGAGACTACAACATGTTTTGTTTTTGTTTGTGTTTTATATATGGGGATGTATTAGGATAGAGAGATGTGCTGAGTAGGCTCTCTTCCAAGAGAACATGTAAATAAAGCTTGATGTAGTAGTTCAGTAGTACATTCTGGCAGCTGACAGCATCCCCACAGGACTCTCCCAGACACAGATATGGAAAGTTCTGGTGCTAAAAGGTTGGTTCTGGGATCCAGAAGTAGGGCAAGGTATCTGACATGAGGCCACCAGGGAAAGGTTTAATGACAGGTAAAAGATTTTTCAAGAATAGTGTCAAAGCTGGAAAACTGGAACAAAGACTATCTTAGAACCAAGTAGAACTGGTCACTCAACTATTTTTTCCTCAGACCATTATTTCCATTCTCCATACTTCTCAGTCATCTATTTGAGAATCACAGAGTGTGAACAAAAGCAGCTTATCTTGAGTGATGTTCCATCCAGACAGGAGTGAGGCCTGTTTAAATAAGACCATGTCTAAATGCTCATTTCCACCAGTGTTCATGTTATCTGCAGAGCCCTAAGCTATCACTGACACTTTTCTCTGACACTTGACTAGTTTTCTATGGTTAGTGCAGTCTTTCTGAACAGAAGCATTTTCTACTCACAATCTCTTTCTAGTTTGGCATCAATTTCTAAAACACTGGAGAATAGTATTTAAGAATTAGTCCCTCATGCTTCCAAGTACCATAAGCATACCTCATGGTCAACCGCCTAACAAAAGCCACACAGAAGACTCAGGTTGATCATTTCAGGTGTCTTCAGTTGGCATCTACCAGAACCAGAGGCTGGATGAAGGATTCAGGTGCAACTGAAATGTATAATGAAAATGATCCTGGGAAGAACTATTAATATCAAGGGAGTAAGGAGAGATGGTCCAGGAGGGAGAGAAGCTGAACAAAGAAGTGATTTCAGGTGAAGCCAAAAAACAAAGTGATTTCAGGTGAAGTCCTAAATGCAGCATCATCCCCAACAGAGCTTTGAAGAAGACATTACACCTGCATTTACTGCATTCTGAGAGAAGGAAGCTGGGCTGTTGTACTTCTCCACCAGTCATGAGTTATGGGCTACCCTGGAATTGGATAAAGGGGGACGGCAATTTCTCAAGTGTTTCTGGGTCTTCCCATGAATATGGAGGCTCCAATGCCCAAAGAACCAGGCTTAGAAGTTTGTAGGTGTGAGAGGTTAACGGCAAAGCACAGAAAAGCTCAATGATGGGTCCAAAGATGTGCTAAAATGAATTTCATGGGATCTTAGCAGGGTGCCAACCATTTCATCCGTAAAAATAAGGACTTTAATTATGTTAAATATTGATGGGCACATAGAGATAGACATTTGTGCAGAGAAGGCTGTGGAGTAAGAGTAGAAAATCACAGCTGCATTAAATAAGGTAATTTATATTCAAGTAAATGGTGAATTTAGCACCTTTATAGAAATTAATGGAGACATAATAAACTTAGGCACCTCAATGTAGATAGGCAGAACCGTCACTTGCATTATTGGAACTGAATTGATTAATTCAATTGAGTTTTTAGGATAAAGCCAACCTATGAAATGCTTTGTATTCTTCACATACCTGCTACATGGGTCATAGTCTCACACTTTAGAAAACAAAGAATCTTTGGGGTCTGTCTGGCCCAGGTGATCTTATGGGTTGTGTAGGCAAACCAATTCAGAAGTGGAAATAACTTTTTGCAGGCACATAGCAAATGTGATGTCATCACAAGTTATTATAGACTATTACTTGGTTGCAGTCCTTAGCATCTTTTATCAGAATTCCTAAAACACCGAACCAATACCAGGATCATTACCATCCAAGCCATTCTCCACTTTGTACCAGGGACTAAAGCAGTTCCTTTAGTTTAAACACTTTGGTTGCTTCATTTGTATTTACTGTGGCCCTTCCTTCTCATGAACTTTTCCACCTCTCTAGCCTCCCCTCCTAATCCTAATTCCCCACACTGAATGTACCAACCTACTTGTTTATATGAAAATGTTAATGTTCCCTAATACTTCCATGTCTTCATACTGGCTGTTCTCTTTTAGAACAGTTTCTACACTCTCCCAAGCTTTAACTGGCTAAGATAAGGCTAATACACATAGAAATGTTTGTCCTTTATGCTCCCACAAATCCTGTTTGTGTTTCTACCAGAGGGTATATCACTGGTTATTGTCATATTCTGTTGACATCCCTGCCTTTCTCAGTGGAGTGCATATATTTCCAGAACAATCTTGTGTCTATTTATCCTGGCACATATGAAATATTCAAGTGTACTAATTATTGAAAATATGAATATGATAATACATGTACTGTTGATATACTATTGATCTCTGGAGTATCCAGAAGAGTCATTTCAAAGTGACTATGAAATGTAAAGGTCGGAGTAATAAATCTGAGTAATAATCCTCTATCTCCCATAATTCACATTGTTAAGAGCTTCTTGTTGTATTTTGCCACCGAGTAATTGAGGATACCCATTCGGAATCTCATTGGGATGGTGTTGCTTGTATACACAAATACCCCATTGACAGACTGAAGGTTACTTAAAGGCCCAGAAAACTGAGGTTCTTTATCTTTGGATCTCTACTCTTAAGGATACTTTTGGTTACAAGAAGCAACCAGCCAATTCATAAAAGGTAAGTTCTCGGCTCATCTAATTGGGAAGTCTAGAGTTGGTACAAAGAAAGGCACTGTCACATTATATATATCAAGCACCTCATATGGTATCTTTGATACTCGCTCTTCCTTCTCAACTCTGATGCCCTTAGTTTTCTTCATTATGTGAAGGCCCAGTGATAGATATTGGACTTAGATTAGTGTTATTTTCAAAAGGACTGTCATTGGAGATGAAGGATCTAAAGGCAAAAGGTGTCCTGGTTCCATAAAAGGAATCCCCAAGCCCCAAAATTCTTCTTTAAATTGCACATGCACACACACACACACACACACGAGAGAGAGAGAGAGAGAGAGAGAGAGAGAGAGAGAGAGAGAGAAAGAGAGAGAGAGAGAAAAAGAGAAAGAGAGTTGAAATACATTTCTGCACATAGCCATAGGATTTTTCAAAGAGAAAATACCCTATCATGAGTGATATCATTTCATCTTACTAACATAAATGGAACATTGGACAATTTCAGGATGCCTATGAGGCCTACAATCCTCCTATTTGGCATGGCTTTTGCAAAATGCAATGTTAGGATTTTCAAAGACACTGGCATGTATTTATGTATTTTTAAGAATTTTATGTAGACTTTGATGATGCCAGTGGAAGCTGTCCAAGGAGATATATTCAAATGTTTCACATAGAGATATTTTTAAATATCAGAGAGTGGTATCTTAATTTGAAAGTAAGGGAGCTAAGAAGCTATGAAATCCTGAGCTGATAGTTAAAATGTAGACTAGTGTCACCTTTATCTCTTACTAGTTATATGGCCATGAGAAGTTATTTTAACCCTCCTGGATATAGTTTCTCTATCAGCAAAATAAGGACAATATCCACTTCATGGATTTGTTATCAGCAATGTTCAGCAGCAGCAAGAGAGAAAAGTGTTATTATATTGTTTGTATATGTATAGAATATTAATATTTTTATTAATCTTGATTCTGGGTAAAATTTTTCATTTTTTTTCACACTTGTTGTTTATGTCTTAAATAGCTTGATGTTCTCAGCACAGATTTACAAATATTCTTTATCTTGTTTGTTTATTTTTGGAAATAAGTGAAATGAATTTAGATAGAGACAGAAAAAGAGAAGAAAAATCATGATGCAAAGAGCTGACTTCTATGCATCTAGGACACACGAAGGTGCAAACATTATTAAAAACTTATATTATTTCCACTAAAAGCCCTTGGATATGTAACAAAGTGCTAATTGTCTTCAGAGATTAACCTAATCATAAAATGTCTATGCAGGGAATGTTCTTAAAGGCAGCTACTAGAGGATGTAAAAAATGCAGAATGTAACTCTTCCTGCATCCCTTTTCTTCTCACAGAAGACATAACTAATCTATTTTCAGGTACTTTGCTTCATAGTTATTTTCTATTACTATACCTTATGCTTCCTTTACAATGCCATGCAAATAATATCAATCTGCCATCCCAAAGTAATCCAAACTGCATATAGTACTGATGAAAATTATAATACATAAAGAGGGCATCAATTGCCTTCAGGCAAACAGCAAAACACAACAACAACAAAAGCAGGGCGAGTTAGAATATAGACTTCCTAATACTCATTTATAAGAAAAGGATTTAAAACAAAGTTACAAAAACAAAACAAATGTTAGGAACAAATGTGCATGTGGTGACCTTCAGACTGTAGTTTCTTTGGGCATTAGAGAAAAATCCTACCCATCTGCTATATTAACATATCATGGAGAACACTGTCTGTGCTGGTTACAGAAAGAAGTACCAAACAAGATGCAATGTATACAATGTACATTCAGTCAATAAGCCATGTAGTAAAGAAAATGTTCAGCTAGAATTTGGCTTGAAGGAAAGTAGGCTCATTTCTTCTTTTTTAATTTAAGATTAACAAACGGATTTTTTTTTTCAGTTCATAGGTTTTCTGATAAACCAGAGATGTGATTTGATTATATACATGGGTTTCCTACTGGGAGAAAAGTAACCTTGATAATAGACACAAATCAATATTGTACAATAATCTTGTTTGCTGATTTTTTAAAAGACTCTATTAGAAGAAGACACTGTTATGGGTGAACCTCATATATTATTCATGAGCCAAAAGTGGTCTAATTGTTTTTAAGTTTACAAGTTTAACAAATCACTGAGTCTTGGATTGGGGAAATAGCTCACCCAGGGTCACATAACTGGTGGCAGAGCTAATGGTAGAGCATCGATCTACATGATGCTGCAACCCATTCCCTCCCTAGCAAGGAGGAAACACTACATCTCCATTTGGGGAGGGAGGGCTGTATTGATATGGTTTGGTTGTGTCCCCACCCAAAATATCATCTTGAATTATAATCCCCATAATCGCCACTTGTCGAGGGTGGGATCAAGTGGAGGTAATTAAATCATGAGGAGAGTTTCTCCCATGCTGTTCTCATGATAGTGAGTTCTCCTGAGATCTGATGGTTTTATAAACTTTTGGCATTTCCCCTGTTGGAATTCATTTTGTCTCCTGCCACCCAGTGAAGAGGTGATTTCCATCATGATTGTAAGTTTCCTGAGGTTTCCCCAGGAGAGTCAATTAAACCTCTGTCATTTATAAGTTACCTAATCTTGGGTATTTCTTCATAGCAGTGTGAGAACAGACTAATGCATGTATACTACACTAGATTAGTTTATAATGTGCTCAGTTATAATGGTTTTCATATATCACATTGTATATGTAATTTCATGGCAACATATTTAAATTCAAAATTCTTTGAAAGGAATACATACAGGCACATAACTTAGTTGTTTAAGATCAAATAAGAAATAAGTGGCTGAAATTCTCAAAACTTCTTATGTGTAAAATATAAATATCTAAATAAACATAATATTGAAAAATCCTCATATGCACTAAATATATACTAAATAATTTATCTAGTATATATATTATTTTATATTTATTGCTACATGTACATGATTAGACATTTGTAATTTATATAGTGCCTCCTAAAAACATTCATAGAGCTGTTTTGTATTTACAGGTAATGCAATAGAAAGTTCATGGTTATTTACAGCTTATAGCTCCACCTGCCTAATACAGTTAAGAGTCTTAGTTTTGCTTCTATAAATTGTAGAGATAATGCCTACCTTAAGGAAGAGTGACATATAGTTGGAATGAGATATGGTATATGAAAGTACCTGGCTCGTAGTTGTTCCATAAATATATTAGATATAAGTTAGAGTATATATTAGGTATACTGGGTATGACCAGGAATTCTGAATGTAGATGACAGAACTGAAATTCACAGAGGTTAAGAAATGGTACAGAAGAGAGAAAAAGACAGATTGCAGCAAAACAGAATGTATGGTGGAATCAGACAAAGAACATTATGTTCCAAGTACTTAGCAAGGACTCAACAAAAAGGCAGCCACTGTTATAGAGGAACTTTTCACTGGCCACACATGGGAGATAGCAAATAGTTACTATGTTTTCTTTCCACCAGTCTCCCATCCAACAATGTCTCCCACCACGCTGACCTGAACTATTAAGTTTCCCTGTGACTTAAACTCCAAATTTTTTGAATTGCCCTTTTCCCTCACTCCCAGCGGGGTCACTGAATATGACATATCTTCTCTGTAATATGGTTGTACTCAACCATCACTACATTAGTTTATACTCGTTCTTCTCACCAGAAATGTTACTTGCTCTAAGAAGGCTTCGTGGAAACCTTTTATAAGGACAAAGAATTCATTATGTACTCTTACAACATCATTTATTTCCTTTAAACATTTGTAAAACTTGTAAGTCTATATTTATCAAGATGAGTATATAGTAAACTATATCCATCTAGTAGTCTGCAAGTTCCAAGAAGACCAGGTACTCAATGAGATGTGCTCACTTTTGTGTCTCCAGCATGTAGCAGTGTCTAGCACATAATATTCATTCAATAAATCATAGCAAAAAGAAATAAAGGAACTTCTTAGATTTGTATCCAGTCCTTACAACTTTCCCTCAAGTGGTATTAATCCTATATTTCATGAGAAATACTTTATTATCGATATCTGCCCCATTACAGTTTTGTGGAAGGAGAAGCTTTCTACCTTCTCTTATTTGACTTATGATACAAAGCTAGACACTAGCTGGGTAGTCAGAGAAAGTCCGGCATGGACACTGCTTTACACATAAGCCAGATAATTTATGAAATTCACTGACTGACTAGCCAAGGATGTTTGTGAATGCAGATGTTGCTCTGATGCCTGACTTGTAATATTTGTGGTAAGCTCATGTTTATTCACTGGAAAACCTCTCAATTCTATCACATTGCAGAGATGGCATGGGTTATAGAAATGAATGGAATTGAGACATATGAAAAGAACCTCAACCTAATTTTCTGGACAAATAAATAGATATGGGATGCAGAAACTAAATGTTGTAATGTCAAGAAAGTTTTTAGAAAATTTCTCTAAAAAGAGAAACTTTAATATTAAAGTCTCCCTCACACATTCTTTATTTTGTGGCCAAGAGAAAGAGGAGGAAAGGTTGCTAAATCCAAAAAGTAAAGAGTAAGATTCTACAGTTCAGATAATTACTCCAACTCTATTTCAGCCTACTGATAATATATACTTAAGTCTATCATAGAACTGAAGTTAACAAGACCCACTGCTCTTAGTAAATAAAATGCATCTAGATAGTTATATAACTGCTCAGTCCACAGTTTTATCTGCAGTATATGCTAATAGTTCTCTCAATATTGCTATATCATTTGCTAAATTGGAAAGCACAAATTACATTTTCTCATTACTCCATAAACCACTGGCCAAATTATTTTGTTTTGAAATATCTAACTCTGTCAGTTTTCATCAATTGATCAGATGTAATAGTTTCTTTGATTAAATAAATTAAATGGGATTTCTGGCTGTCAGGTTTTCATTTTTTTCCCAATCATTATTTAAATTATATTTCTGTGTATACAGCTTATGTTAATTTGCTAGACAATGCATGCAGAGGTTGTGATAAATTCTTAAAATTTGCTAAGGATGTGTATGATTCAAGGTTATATTTTATGAAATGAAATACACACTTTATAGTAATATTCCCAAATATTGCTAACAGCAAATAAACTTGAGAATGATCTGGTCATGCATCTATAGACATACTGTGCTTGCCCGTGTCTCAGTGATAATAGATTTTCTTATTCCCACAAGCACAAGCGTTTCTAATAATGAAAAAGCTTCTTTGTCACTAGTATCATACAGTGCAGCTCTGCTAAAGAGTCTTCTTTCCATTCTAGATTTAAATGTCACCTCCTCTTGAGGTCTGCTATTCAGATCCCCTGAAGAACTTATTTTCATCTCTGAGCTCTTTCACTATGTTTCTCCGTCTTTTTTTACATATGATCATTTTGTACGTTTGAAGATAGTTATTTGGTTGACTGCGTTATTCCTACCCAAACACATAGAAATCCAGGATTGTCTCTAGAATCCTCAGCACTGATTTAAAAACATTTGACTATTTTATGTAGTGTTGTAATAAACATAGAGGTTTGGTTATCTCTTCAATACACTGATTTTCTTTCCTTTGGAAAAGAAATATCAGTAACCAAGAAACAATCAATCTATACAACAACAAATGAACAAATAACAACAATGTGATATACACATGTACATAATGAAACACTCTTCAATTTTAAAAAAATGAAATCCTGTTGATGCAGGACATGTATGTCCCCCAAATTGGGGGTTAACCTGGAGGGTTCTAAGCTTCTCCTGGGAAATAATTCAAGGGCACGCTGGTGTTGTTAAAAAGCAATCTTGTATTGAACTGTAGCTGTTCAGTGTGGAGTAGGGCTAAGAGGCAGTGTGTCTGGAGTCAGCAAGGTATGGGTTCTTGGCAACTATATTTATACTTACATAAACCCAGGCTCGATTACATGCAAATTAAGGGGTGGATTATTCAGATTTTTCTTGAAAAGAGGCCATAACTTCCAGGTCACTGACATGGAAAGAGGTGATAGCTTCCGGTTAACTGCCATGACATTTGTAAACTGTCTTAGAACTGGTGGGAATGTCTTACGCTAATGAGAAATGAGGGCAGCTAGGGATCACTTTCATTTCCATTCCCTGCTTCCAAGTATTCTGTCTGACCAAGATCTTTTGGTCAGCAGGGTTGTGACCAGAAAATAAGTTCTGTTGCCCCCTCAGAGATTAAATACTCCTCTTTAATATTAATAGGGCTGCAGCAGGGCAGATGTCCATCTTCTGTAACTGCTTCTCACTGATTTTATGAGTGTAGTCCCTGACTAGCATTGGAAGAGTAAACTTTCTCTGAATACCTGATTAAAGGGACTCAATGGCAGGATGTTTTTATTTTCTGGGTCAGAACCTTGTGGCAGCATCATCTTTATGTGAAATCTAGAAGATATAAATTTGCTAGGAGGCTGAAGAAGAAAATTAAAATTTGAAATCAGAGAAAAATTAATGCTCCCATGCCCATATTATTTATTTATATGTTTGGAAAAAAAAAATCAGCCTTAAGTTTTCTAGGGTTAGTAAGTATAGGTTATAGAGTTCACCTTTTCTGCCTGCAGAGACTCATAAGAAACAGGTTTAATCATAGACAGGTGTACCCAAGTAGTGACCTCCTGAAGTTTAATAGCAATGGGGGTACTTACTGATATCTGATAATGAAAGGACTGTTTATTTTGTTTGTAATTTATCATCAGAGCATCTTTTAATTATTTGTTAAAATGTTTAGTATGACTAAATCTTTTTGTTTAACAAGAGGGTATTTTTTTCCCCTTTGAGAGAAAGGGCAATACTTCATTACTTTTGAAAGGCATCATGAAACTGTCCTAAATATCAAAGGGGGCATAGTGAAGTCTCCTGTCATGGCCTAAGTTTCTCAGGTTTCTCTGGGAATTCCTTTGGCCAAGGCACACAGAGTCAAAAGATTTATAGACAATTAAACGTTCTAGGCCAGACAGGAATGGAGGAGACCAGGCACTCATTAAAATTTAAAATCATTTCAAGAAGTATAAGAATCAAAAACTGAAACCCGAAAATAAGGTTACA
The DNA here is from genome assembly GCF_030222135.1 of Aotus nancymaae. Classification (NCBI taxonomy): domain Eukaryota; kingdom Metazoa; phylum Chordata; class Mammalia; order Primates; family Aotidae; genus Aotus; species Aotus nancymaae. Next base: position 18,518,211 of record NW_026988443.1, read on the forward strand.
CTTTAAAAAATGAAGAGTATACAATCAAATTATACTTGGAGAAAGATTGCTTTTATAGACCACTAAGATTAAATATTTTATCATCAGGCCAAAATAACAGTCAGAACAGGAGAAGAAAAAGTTTAAAAACCTGACAAAAAAAGCTAAAGGTGAGAGCCATTACCCCAGGCCTTTCTAAAGGAAGCAAAAGCTGAAAGCAAGATCTGACAACAGTTGAATCTCTGAGACAAAATTCTGAGGTGTACGAAAAGAAACTGGTCATAGCATTAAAAGCTTTATTTTCTGTAAGCTGGTGAACCAATCCCTTAAGAAAGTTTGGTTTTGACATGAAGACCATTTTTAAGGAAGTCTATTGTAAAAATTTTCTTTTAATTACAGCTAGCCTAATCACACACAAAATTTCATAAATCCCCCTTCACGAACCCTGTTGTGACTTACACAGACCATCTACAATATGCTTTCACACTCTTACTTGTCCTATACTACCTTTTTCTTACATAACTGGTTCTTTTACCCTAGGACAATAATTTACCACACAATATTCTGTTAAACAAAATTACATTTTCATTTATTTATTTTTGAGACAGAGTTTCACTCTCGTCACCCAGGCTGGAGTGCAGTGGTGCAATCTCAGCTCACTGCAACCTCCACATCCTATGTTCAAGCAATTCTCCTGCCTCAGCCTCCCAAGTAGCTGGGGTTACAAGTGCCGGCTACCATGCCCAGTGGAAGAAGGAGTGTATTTTTTTTCTTTCTCATTAGAGAAATAGTTATGACATTATTGTCTATAGCACCTTTTATTTTATTATTATCATTTTTTTAAAGACAGAGTTTCTCTGTCACCCAAGTTGGAGTGCAATGGCATGATCTAGGCTCACTGCAACCTCCCCCTTCCAGGTTCAAGCCATTCTCCTGCTTCAACCTCTCGAGTAGATGGGATTACAGACATATACCACCACACCCGGCTAATTTTCTTTTCTTTTTTTTTTTGTATTTTTAGTAGAGACAGAGTTTTGCCATGTTGGACAGGCTGATCTTCAACTCCTGACTTCAGGTGATCTGCCTGCCTTGGCTTCCCAAAGTGCTGGGATTACAGGTGTGAGCCACCACACCTGGCCAGTAGCATCTTTTCTTATAGTAGGCACACCGATTCTGTCCCTGGGGCCAGAAAATCAGGGGCTCTTGTCAATATATCCTAGATGCTGCTCACACAACACTTTCTCAGGATGGGCAATTCTTATGTGGTGGGGGCTTAAAGCAACTGTTAACAGTTGTGCTTTTTGGCTATTTCTTTTTGTTCTTTTTTTTTCACCTCTTTCATCCTGTCCCTTTTGTTCTAAACCATAAAGGTCACATTTAAGGTTTGACTCATAGAGGTTTGAGGTATTGTTGTTGCTTTTATAGCTTCCTCCTAATGGATGGAGCAGTGGGTCCCATATGAGGCAGTAGCACTAGGGCCACTTGCTCATCTGCTCAGCTCCATGGCCTACCAAGAAAGATGATGGCTCTTAAAAGAGTCTTTGGTTAGTGTCACAGCTCTATAGCATTGATCACCATCTCACTGTTTCTCACCAATCACTGCCTCTCACTATCTTGCCATCCCATCAATTGCCATGTCACCACATCTTGTCTGGTCAGCATTCACTGCAGTCTCAGTGATCAGCATTGGCTTGCCATCTCACCACACAATAACTGCCATCTCTGCTGATCAGCACTGGCTTGCCATCTCACCACACAATAACTGCCATCTCTGCTGTGTCTCACAATTTCATCAGTCACTGCCCATCACTTGCTTTCTTTGTCCTTTCATGGTCCCAAATGATGTAGGACACGTGACTTTGCAAGTTGGGGCTTAGCCTGTGGGGATCCTTAGCTTTTCCCAGGATAGAATTCAAGGGTAAGCCAGTGTTATTGAACAGGAATCTTTAAATGAACCAGAGCTGCTCCATGTGGAGCAGGGCTAAATCACAGGCAGTGTGCTCAGAGTAAACAACATATGGGCTGTTGGCAACTGTATTAACACTCATGTAAACCCACTTTAGTGTATATGCAAACTGAGAGATGGTCAATGCAAATTGGGGGTTGGTTGTTTAGAACTGTCTAGAAAAGGGGCAGTAACTTCTAGGTTATTGCCATGAAAAAGGGTGGTAACTTTTGAATTTTTGCCATGGCATTTGTAAACTGCCATGATGCTGATGGGAGTGTCTTATCATAATGAGCAGGGAGGGCAGCTGAGAATTGCTTTCATAGCCATCTACTGGTTTCTGTGGTTTCTTCACTTTATCCTGTCTGGACAAGATTCTATTTTGGTTAGCAGAGCTGTGACCAGAAAGTAAGTCCTGCTGATCTCCTACCTCATTATCATTCACAGAAACATAGATGAGCCTGGTGAAATAAGTTAAGTGAAATAAGTCAGGCACAGAAAGATAAACACCACATGTTCTCACTCATATGTAGGAGCTGAAATAAATTGAATTCATTGAAGTAAAGAGTAGAATCATGTTTTTCTGAGCCTGGAAATGTTAGAGAGGAGGAGGATAGAGAGGGAGGTTGGATAAAAGATACACAGGAGAAATAAGTTCTATTGTTCTATAGTACTGTAGAGTGAATATAGTTAACAATTTATTGTATGTTTTCATAAGGCTGGAAGATTTTGAATGTTCCCAGAACAAAGAAATAATAAATGTTTGAGGTGACGGACATGCTAATTAACCTAATTTGATCATTACACATATCAAAATATAACTGTGTATTCCATAAACATGTATAATTATTATATGTCAACTAAAAAGAAAACAGCATGGACTAAAGAGGTTATTTGAACCTTCTATCATTTCTCTCCCAGTGTTACATGGACAAACGATAATTTATACTCTTTCTTTCTAGATGTGTCAATGCTCAAAACAGGAGCAAATGCATCAGTATGTGGACAACACTAGCCCTAAAGAGTTAACCTGTATCTGGGATATCATGAATCCTCACATTCCCCAAAAGGTGCTTTCTGTTCTTATTCATTAGGACTCACCATGCTTTAGTAGGCATTCCCAAGGATTACTTACTTTCTGAAAGAGTGAAAAGGATATAAATATTTTGAGGCAATATACTTCATAAAAATCATAGTAAAAAAATTTAAGAATGAAAATCCAAGTACCATGTGTGTTACAAAAGGCTCTAGTTTATCCTTTAAAACAATGGCTCTGAAAACATACATAGCACATAAATAACAAAATGTTTTTATAATATGATTGTGTTAAAAATCATATTACAAACAGAATTTACACAGTGCTCTTGCTTTCTATGAAAATATCCAACTATGAATGTGAATAAATTTGTGAGTATAAATATTCATTAGAATATAATAATTAAGGGCATGCATTTTGGATTCACCTGCAAAAAAAGGATATTTACTTAACTAGATATGACTAACTAGTTTTTTATCTCTTTCTGCTTTGTTTTTATTACTTATGAGGTAGAAATACTAAAAATAGCTAGTCCAAAATATGGAATGAGATAATGTATGTAAATTGTTGTGAACAGAAATTGTAGCAGACGAGCATTTCATACATATTAGATATCTTATATGTCATGTGTAGAAACTAAAAGCATATTTTAATAACTATGGCTGTTAATGGTTATATTTAGGTAGTCCAATCTTTGTATTTCCTTTTAATTTTATTTCTGGGTTTTCTAAATGCTCTCTAATTAATAGGCATTACTTTTCCAACCACAAAAATATCTATTTAAAAATGATCCCTTTAAGTTTCTCTAATTTCACCTCCACTGAACACTCTGATATGATTTATATTAGGGCTATGTGGGTATATGAAAAATATATTACTCAAAATAATACAATACAATGTCCTTCATATAAAACTGGAGCTCATGTGCTATTACTTATGAATGGCCTGTCAGCAAGTATATGTCTAAATTTAGAATGTACCAAGAATACCCAGCTTCTAGTTTTTATCTAATTAGCACCAGAAACAACACCAAAGTGAGTAAACTTAGGGAATCTTATCAGGTACCAGGCAGACCATATCTCTATTCAGGCAATTGTATTTTATTAAAGGAAAACATCTTAATACACTTAACTTTCCCAGGGGGCATAGATAATATTTTGTCCTCTAATACTAGCATCACCCTCCACTAAAAATTCACCAAGAAAATATTCAATAAATATTGTTGACTAAATGCTCCATGAATAAACATTAGGAGCAAATTATACAAATATGTATTATCACAAAGATTTAAACAGGCAACAAATCTATAATGTTGACTGTTAGAGCTCAATTTTTAATGAAACTCTTCCAAGATTTTTGGCTGATTATCCAGTCTGCTGTGTATTTCCCATATGTTCAAATGCATGAAACCAGAAGACATATGGCCAGGTTAAATGAGCAGTCTTCAGCTGTATACCTCAGTGGAAATGACTGTCAGGCAAGGGCTGGTGGTGAGGATTCATTGATTTGGACTTCCTGTGACTAAGCCACCTAAGAGAATCTATTCCTCTGGGAATAAATTTGCAAATATGAAGTCATCCATAAGCTTTTCTTTGTATTTGGAACTATAGAATTTATACATACTAATCAAAAATTATTGATTGATTACCCTAAGTTTTCCACTGAATACCTAGATGTCTAGGTTCCTGTGATGGTTAATTTTATATATTACCTTGACTGCATCCTGGAGTACTCATATATGTGGTTAAACATTATTCCTGGATATGTCTTAGAGCATGTTTCTGGATAATATTAACATTTAAATCAGTAGAGTGAATAAAGCAGATTGACCTCCCTGATGTAGGTGAACCTCATCCAATCCATTGAAAGCCTAAATAGAATAAAAGGCTGGGTAAGTATTAATTTTCTTCCCTTAATTGTCTTTTAGCTGGGACATCAGTCTTGTGACTTTGCACTTAGCCTCAGAAAAGAACTTGACAGTCTTACCTCTTTGATTACCAGTTTGCAGAACTTGTCAGTCTTACCTCTTTGGTTACCAGTTTGCCTACTGCAGATCTTGAACTCGTCAGCCTCCAGTCTTATAAACCAGTTTCTCATAAGAAGTCTCTCTCTCTCTCTCTCTCTCTCTCTCTCTCTCTCTACACACACACACACACACACCCCCCTATGTGTATATATAGGTTCTGTTTCTCTGGAGAAACGTCTGTTCCCATTTTTTCTATCTCTCTGGAGAACACTAATATGGCTCCTTTCCAGCTTTTGCATTCATTTTCCGTAAGAACATCAACATGTTTTATAGTTTACGCTAAATCTCAGTTTCCTTATCTGAGAAATCAGATTATTCTATCTATGGTTTATATATCACAGGATTTCAGAGATTTTACTATCAATGAATATAAAGTCAATGAACATAAAAGTGTTTCATATTTGAAAGGTGCTTTATAGATTAAATCCAAATTATTCTTATATGCATGTACAGAATGCAATTGTTTAACAATGACATACAATGCAAAGAACACATGAAATACATGAAAATTCCTATGGTAACTGAACTGAATCACCAAGAAAGTCCAACTTTAAGATTATAAATGTTATAAAGTATATTGTATTGTTTGCATAAACAAATTTAAAATAGTATTCCTTTGCTCAGGGACTAGCATATCAGATTTTGTGGTTTTTCTAATGCATTTAAGAGTTGTCTGCTTTATGGAATTCTGTTGTAGCCATTCTGGTGCAGATGCCACAAGATAGTAACGTGCTGGGCTTTTTTATTTTTGAGGTTGAGCTCTTTCCTCATTTACATCTGGAGCTTTGGAAATAATTTGACATATAAAAATGTTTCAAATAATAATTGTAATTAACTTCAACAGTACAACAGAAGAAAAAATGTAGCAGGAAGGTGAAAGTTAATTTCTTTCACTTGGTGAATCTGTTCCTGATACTCCTTCCTGCCCATGAAGCACTGTTTATATGGTTAGTTCAGATATTTCACGCTATGATATTTACATGTATGTAGCTATGCATTTGGAAGATGAATTGATGTAATTGGCATTACTTTTGAAAAATTCAGTTTGATGAGAGTAAGAATGTGTAACTATTTTCTTCTCAAGTACTTTATGCAGTCCATAAGGTTTGCGTCCCTGTCAATTTATGCTCTACTTCTAGGAAAGAAAAAGTACAGACGTGTAACTGAGAGTGTAATTGATCATCTGGCATATGAAAAATGGCATCTCTAGTCCTGGAAACCTGACTTGGCATTAAAACAAGAGGCATTATCAAGGCCTGAGTTCTACTCTCTTTCGTTGTACATAGAAGCTTTCCACTGTAAAAGTAATTAGTATACAGTTGATAAAAAGAGAGGAAATAAATCAACACCAATTACTCCACCTAATTTCCAGCAATAGAAACAACAACAATAATAATTATTATTTATTTATTATGGTCTTGGCATTTCAGGTAAATTATTTTTAATCCTTGTACTAACTTTGCAAAGTAGGTGAAACTGGTATCTTCTTTTTATAGATGAGGGAAACCATACAGTGGGATTAAATAAATTATTTGTGCTTTTACTGTGGCATGTGGCTTTTTTAAAAATATTTTTTCCTGTGTAAATATGTATCTCTTTGTTGTTTTATATTTGTCAATATATTATCCATTAGCTTGTATCCTTAACTTCTAAAATAATTTCCTGTTTTATTACCTATACATTTACATCAATATTATCAATATGCACTAAAACATACAAATGTATATACCTTTTTTTATCTAGCCAGTAATTTGTATTTTGACTACTTGGCTTATTTTCCTCTTTGTTTTTAATACCATGGATAATAATAATATTAATATTTTGTATAAAGCTTTTCCATCATTTACATTATTTATGCAGGTTGGCTTTCTAGCAAAGTAATTGCTTTGTCAAAAGGCATTAGTCTTATTTTTCTAAAATATTTAAAACCTAAAACCAAATGAAAAGATACATGCATATGACATAAGTCATAGTCAGTCACATTTGATTCAACTCTATGACTTTGGATTTTCCCAAACTATCCTCCAATTAGGCTATAGAAATTCAGTTGGTAAAAATAGTATCTTATTTTTAAAAAAAGTTGTGAAATTATCCTTCTAACAAGGAATTATTATTATTATTTTTTGAGATAGAGTCTCACTCTGTCGCCCAGGCTGGAGCACAATGGCAAGAACTCGGCTCACTGCAACCTTCACCTCACAATATCAAGCTATTCTCCTGCCTCAGCCTCCTGAGTAGCTAGGATTACAGGCACCTGCCACCATGCCCAGCTCATTATTGTATTTTTAGTAGAGATGGGTTTTTGCCATATTGGTCAGGTTGGCCTGAACTCCTGATCTCAGGTGCTCCACCCTCCTTAGCCTCCCAAAGTTCTGGGATTACAGGTGATAGCCACCGTGCCTGGTCTCTGACAAGGAATTATTAACCAGAATATATAAAGAGCTCAAACAACTCAGGGTCCAGGCACGCTGGCTCACGTCTATAATACCGGCACTTTGGGAGGCTGAGGCGGCTGGATCACGAGGTCAAGAGATCGAGACCATCCTGGTCAACGTGGTGAAACCCCGTCTCTACTAAATATACAAAAATTAGCTGGGCATGGTGGCGTGCGCCTGTAGTCCCAGCTACTTGGGAGGCTGAGGCAGGAGAATTGCTTGAACCCAGGAGGCAGAGGTTGCAGTGAGCCGAGATCACACTATTGCACTCCAGCGTAGGTAACAAGAGTGAAACTCTGTCTCAGGGGAAAAAAAAAAAAGAGAGAGATCAAACAACTCAGTAACATAAAAAAAGCAAATAATCCAATTTAAAAATAGGCAGAAGATCTGAATTTCTAAAGAAGACATACAGATTGCCAACTGGCATATAAAAAATATTCAATGTCGCTAATTACTAAGGAAATGTAAATTACAACCACAATAAGATATCATCCTACCCCAGGTAAAATGGCATATACATATATATATGTATGTATATATAAAAGAAAGTAACAGATACTGATGAGGAAGTGGAGAAAGGGGAATGTAAATTAGTACAACCACTATGGAAAACTGTATGGATGTTCTTCAAAACACTAAAAATAGTTCTACCATATGGTTTCATAATTCCACTATTGGGTATATATTAAAAAAAAAAGAAATTCAATATATTAAAGAGATATCTTCACTCTCACTTTTATTGCAGGACTATTCACAGTATCCAAAATATAAAATTAACCTAACTATCCATCAATAGATAATTGGATAAAGGAAAAATGCTATATATATAAACAATTGAATATTTTTCAGCCATAGAAAAATAACATAGATGGAACTGAAGGTCACTCTGTTAAGTGGAATTAGCTGAGCAGAGAAGGACAAATATCACATGTTCTTACATATGGGAGCTAAAAAGTGGATCATATGACAATAAGAGAGGAGGTTTGTGGTTACCAGAGGCTGGGAAGGGTAGGGGAGGAGAGAGAATGAAAAGATGTTGATTAATGGGTGCAAAAATACAGTTTGAGAAAAGAAATAGGATCTAGTGGTTGATAGATAGTAGGGTGGGTATAGTTTACAATAATCTATTGTACATTTCAAAATAACTAGAAAAGAATAATTTGACTGTTTCTTTGTAGCATAAAGAAAAAAAATAACATAGTTAAGGTGATGGATATCCCAAGCATACTGATCTGATCTTTACAAATTATATGACTGTATTAAATTATCACATGTATCCCCAAATTTTGTACATCTATGATGTATCAATTAAAAAACAGATAAAATAAAATAAATCGATATCATTTTTCCATACTTGGATTATAAGGGGTAAATCTGTCTAAGTCCTTAAAATCAGAAGGACAGATCACTCTGTGTATCTAACTGTAATGACCCTTAAATAGTCTGTTCAAAAAGATATTCTGTGTTCACTTCAATTTCTACTTGATTATTTCATTCTAATTAATAACATTTTAAATGCTTGAATTAATATGGCAGAACAAATCAATTAGCTTAAGTCACTAGAATATATCAAATCAATTTCTACATTATGATGTAAAATAAATGTGATGTCCTGTGATGTTTATTAACTGATTATAGTAGAGACTTCAAGTAAATAAACAAATACTAAGTATGCAAACTTCAGGCATTAATTTCAAATATTTTTGAGAACATGTAGTTACACTATATGCATAGTTTTGTGTATCTGTATGTATGTGAATATTCTTTATAGATCATAATCATGTCTTCCTAAAACAAATCCTAGTCTAAATATATCCACCAATGACTTCTATTAATTCATTCAGTAAAGCACTTGTTCTGTACCAGATTCCCTATCATCTTCTAAGTATATGATAAAAGATTAATTTGTAATAACAAGTATAATTTTTGTTAAATTTATTCTTTCCATGGGGACCTCAAATGCATTATTTCAATCCTCATATCTTCCCCATGATGCAGTTACATTGCTAACCTTGTCGCAGGTGAGGAAACTTAACAGTCACTTGCCCAACATAAAATAGCTAGTAATTGGATAAAGATATTCAAGTCAGGACTATGTGGTTGCAAGTGGCAGGCATATAAATTGAACTATGGTGGAAATTTGGAAATAGCTTTATTGGAGGGTGTATCAATAACTTATTGCTGAGCACAATCCACCTTAAAACTTAGTTACTTAGGAAAAACAAGAAAGAATAGACACAAGGAAACTTAGAGGTGCTGGATATGTGTATTACTTTGACTGTAGCAATGGCATGAGTGTTTGCATATGTCCAAACTCTCGTATTATTTTTATTCATTAAGTAAAAAATTGAGTATTTTGTATTTTGTGGGTACATAGTAGGTCTATATATTTATGGGGTATATGAGATGTTTTGATACAGACATATAAAGTGAAATAATTACATCATGGAGTATATAGAGTATCTGTCTACTCAAGCATTTATCCTCTGTGTTACAAATAATCCATTTACACTCTTTATTTTTAAATGTACAATTATTATTGACTATAGTCGCCCCGTTGTGCTACAAATCTTAGGTCTCATTCATTCTATTTTTTTGTACCCATAAACCATCCCCACTTACCTAACCTCAACCCCCACCACTGCCCTGCCTAGCCTCTGCTAACCATCCTTCTATTCTCTATGTCCATTAGTTCAATGGATTTCATGTTTAGATCCCACAAATAAACTAGAATATGTGGTGTTTGTCTTTCTGTGTCTGGCTTATTTCATTTAATGATTCATGTTTTATTGGTTCATTATTTACTTTTTCTACTAAAGACAGGAGATGTTTACATACCCTAATTATAGTGTTATATGATCTGTGTCTTTTGTGTGCTTACTAGTACCAGTGAATTTTGCACCTTCAGATGTTTTCTTCTTGCTCATTAACATCCTTTTCTTTCAGATTGAAGAGCTCCCTTTATTTAGCATTTCCTGAAGAACAGGGCTGATGCTGTTGAAATCCCTCAATTTTTGTTTATCTGGGAAGGTCTTTATTTCTTCTTTATGCTTGAAGGATATTTTTGCCAGATATACTATTCTAGGGTAAAAGGTTTTTTTTTTCTTTTTTTTTTTTTTTCCCTCGTCACTTTGAATATGTCATTATGCCACTATCTTTTGACCTGTAAGATTTCCACTGAAAAATTTTCTGCCAGACATATTGGAACTTAATTGTATCTGTTCCTTTTCTCTTGCTGCTTTTAGGATCCTTTGTTTTTTCTTGATCATTGGGAGTTTGATTACTAAATGCCTTGAGATAGTCTTACTTTGGGTTAAATATACTTGGTGTTCTATAACCTTCCTATACTTGGATATTAATATCTTTCTCTAAGTTTGGAAAGTTCTCTGTGATTATCCCATTGAATAATGTTTTTATCCCTATCTCTTTCTCTACTTCCTCCTTAAAGCCAATAAGTTGTAGGTTTGCTCTTTTGAGGATATTTTCTAGATTTTGTAGGCATGCTTCACTGTTTTTTATTCCTTTTTATCTCCCCTGACTGTGTAGTTTCAAATAGCCTGTCTTCAAGCTCACTAATTATTTCTCCAGATCAGTTCTGCTATTAAAAGACTCTGATGTATCCTTCAGTATTCCAATTGCATTTTTCAGCTTCAGAAATTCTGCTTGATTATTTTTAATTATTTTAATGTGTTTGTTACATTTATCTGATAGCATTGTGAATTCCCTCTCTGTGTTACCTTAAGTTTTGTTGAGTTTCTTCAACACAGCTATTTTGAATTCTTTGTCTGAAAGGTTGCATATTTCTGTTTCTCCCTGGTGGCTTACTCAGTTCATTTGATGAGGTCATGTTTCCCTGGATGGTGTTGATGACTGTAGATGTTCTTTGGTGTCTGGGCATTGAAGAGTTAGGTATTTACTGTAGTCTTTGCTGTCTGACTGTCTGGGCTTATTTGTACTCATTCTTCTTGGGAAAGCTTTCCAGATATTATAAAGGAATTGAGTATTGTTATATAAGCTGTATCTGCTTTAGGGGGCACCCAAGCCCAGTAATGCTGTGGTTCTTACGGACTCATTGAGGTACTGTCTTGATTATATTGGACAAGTTCCAGGAGAATTCTTTAGATTGACAGACAGAGACTCTTGTTCCTTTTCCTTACTTTCTCCCAAATGAATGGAGCTTCTCTCTCTGTTCTGTGTCACCAAAAGTCACCATAAGTACCCATGTGGCCACCATCACTATTACTGCAGTGAAGATTAAGTCAGACCTGAAGCTAGCACAGCACTGGGTGATATCCAAGGCCTGCTATAACCACTCCCCAGCTGCTGCCTATGTTCACTTAAGGCTTCAAGGCTCTACAGTAAGCTGGTGGCAAAGTCAACAAGGTTTGTGTCATTCCCTTCATAGCAGTGAGTTCTCCCAGGCCCCAGAGGAGTCAAGAGGTACTGTGTGCTGTGTGGAAATCAGAGATTAGAGTCAAAAACCTTAGAAGTATATCTGGTGTTCTATTGTACTGTGACTGAGCTGGCACTCAAACCACAAGATGAAGTCCTTCCCACTCTTCCCTCCCCTTTCCAAAGGCAGAGGATCCCATGGCCACTGCCACCACAGGCCATGGGGAGTACTGCCATACTACCACTGATGTTCCCTTAATACCCAAGGACTCTTAAGTCAGCTTGTGATGAATGCTGCCTGTCCTGGAACTCACTTCAGGACAGTGGGCTCCTCTCTGGCCCAGGGTATGTCAGAAAATGCTGTATAAGAGTCCAGTCCTGGAATCAGGGACTCCACTTGGTGCTGTACCTTCCTGTGGCCATGCTGGTACCTAAGGGGCAAGACAAAGTTCCCTTACTCTTCTCTTCTTTTCTCAAGAAAAAGGAGTTTCACCCTATAGACACCACTGCTAGGAATGTGCTGAGTCTCACCTGAACCCAGCAAGTCAGGGACTCACCCGAGGCCCTCCATGTAGTGCCTGGGTATCACTGTTAGTTATTCAGGGTACAAAGGCTCTTCAGTTAGCATATGATGAATGCTGCCAGGACTGGGTCTTTCTCTTCAAAGCAGTGGGTTTCTTTCTGGCCCAGGGTGTGTCTAAAAATGTCATTCAGCAGCTAGGGTCTGGAATAGGGTCCTCACAACTCTGACTGCTACCCTATCTTACTGTGGCTAAGATGGTATCCAAGATGCCAGACAAAGTTCTCCCCAATCTTCCCTCTCCTCTCCTCAAGTGGAAGGAAGGGGAGTTCTCTTTTGGAGCCATGAGCTGTGCAGCCTGGGTTTGCAAGAGGGGTGATGCCATTGTTCCCAAAGCCACCTCTGTGTGTATCTCGGTAGGTTGTGTGACCTCCCCAGTCCATTGGTCCTGGGCCTAGTTCAGCACTAGCACTCACCTAAGAGTTACAGTTCTTATGGTCTAGACTGCTTTTCAAGTTCACTCAGAGACCCAGAGCCCTTCAGCCCATGGTGGCAAGGTTTATAGAAGCTCAGGTTCTAAACACTAGGATCGATGATTCCCCTCTGGCTATGGCTGGTTTAAATGCTCCCTCTGTGGGTCGGTGTCAGCTGAGTTTCTTCCGGTTGTTCTTTCTGCTCTAACAGGACAGCACTGAGTTCAATGCCTCACAATTGCTGTGCTCTCCCTTTCCCAGTTTCCAGAGACACTCTGAGCACCATGCTGCGGCTGCTGGGGGTGGGGGTGGGGGTGGGGGTGGCATTCGTGATTCAGGACTGTTTTTTCTACTTCTTCAGTGTTTTGTTTTTTTTCTTTAGTAATATGCAGTTAAAACCAGGTACTATGAGTGCTCACTTGATTTTTGGTTTTTTATGAAGGTTTTCTTTTTGGGTGTGTGTAGATAGTTGTTAAACTGGTGTCTTTGTGTGGGTGGGGCAATCAGTGGATCCTTCTTTTCAGCCATTTTGCTCCACCTTTAATTGGATATTTTTAGAATAACTACTAAAGGTAATATTAAAAGAGAGCAAAAGTAAGAATGAAAGAGCAAGAGAAAAATAAATTAGCAATAGTGTAAAATGAAGGATTTACTGTTAGGGATTCAGAGAAACACCTCCAAGTGGGTTTGTGATTAAAACACTGAATGCTTCTGGGAGCACAGAAGGCTTGCCTGCCCTAGCTTGTTCTTATCCAGACAAGAAGTGGGCAGCTTCATTCTCTGGCATTGAATATAAAGTTTATCATCAAGGGGTTGCCTCTTAACAACGTCTTTCTAAGAAAACCAGTGAAGAAAGTTGGATGCCACCCCAGTTTGGGAATAATTACTAAGTATGTGTTTTCACCAGATTACTTTGTCACTTAAAGTGTTAACTTCCTCTGAGCTACTACTTCAGTTTACCTCCGTTGCCTATTATTTTCTATCCTCTTAAATGGAATTATATTGTGACACTACTTAAAAGCTGTTAAAGCAACTAGTAAAACATTTCAAACTAAAAGCATGCAACTATTTTATTTTTCAGGAAATGTGTAACACTAAAATGAATACTAATCATTGTTGGCTCATGGTGTATTAGTTTATCAAGAAAAAAATATACAGGAGATGTCTTCTGAAGGATATTAAGCCTAAAGTCCAATTTGCTAAATCTTTCATTCAGGAGGAAAATAGGAAGCAATTGCAATGGACGCAGCAGGGATGCTAAGTTGTACAGAATTGTTCTTACCATTAAATAAACAACCCAACTAAACACTTCTTTTAAAGTAAGAGGCCAGGAAAAGTGCATTCAATTTAGGACCCAGACTCAAGCATCTGGACCTTTAAAAAAGGGAGCTAAAATTTGTCTAACTTTTTCTGTTCATAGATAAGGAAAGTTTTTCATGGCTGTAGTAGAAGTCAGAGGTGAAATTGGAACTTACTGTCTGCTTCATCAGGGAATCTCTTTTGGGTGGATTTTAGGATTTTAAACATTATTAAATACTAATAGTGACATTTGCCACTTGGCGTTTAATATGTAGTAGTTCACATATTAACTCCTCCAGGAAGAATGTACATCTTCAAAAGCTAAGAAAATGACAAATATAATATTGCAGAAAGAGCAAGCCAGTTTTTACTGAGTATATCTACTCCTTCAAACAAAAAATCTGAGTGCCTATCAAGTATCTCATTGTTCTCTATAAAGTAAATGATATTGTTAAGACACATACTGTTGCAGCTCTTCCGATTCAAAGTATTTTCTCTGTGATTAGAGAACCAAAGTTAGGCAAATTTGACATCTTAGCACTATTCTATTCTGACACTTTGTTCCCTTTTTCTAATAAATGGAATATAAATGTACATCTGTTCCAATTTTCTACTCAAACTGGACCTCTTCAAGTTCTTTTTCACCACATCATTAGAAGTTATGTCTGACTCATTTCTATCTTTCTTGTATTATGAGTCTTTCTTGAATATGCGTTGCTTCTCCAGAGAAACAGTAATCTCCTAAAGAGTAGCGATAACCATACTTAATGTATAGCTGGGATCTTTGCAATATGGTATAGTTTTATTTTGTTTCTACTTTTTTTCTTTGCTTTGTTGTTTCTAAGTTTATACCCATGATGCCTTGAGTTTGAATCAAAACTCTGATGTTTACCACTTGTGTGAGCCATGTGTAATTATTTTTTCTGAAGGCTCAATATTTCAGCTTTTCTGTCTGTAAAATAAAGATTACCATTATACATAATTCTTAGGGTTTTGTAAGTATAAAATGATATTATACCTGTAAAGTGCTTTAAAAAGTGTCTAGTAAACACTAGGCATTGAAATAATATTGCAAATTTGCATTAACTTGATAACAACACTCTAATTATCAAGTATTCCATATGTATATGTAATAATAATAATCATCCATTGTGGCATACCTGGGATATATATTGGTAGAGAGTTTGAAATAATTATACTCTTAGTGATCTATTAGGTGCTGACACTTGAATATATCTGACACTAATGCACAAGTGTTTAATGTTTAAAGACCAAAGTAGTACTTCTTTTTAGGTTCATAACAGTTCCATCCTGTCTCCACTGTATCATTGCAACTCTAACCCTACATGATATGTAAATTCTGGAGCAAACATTATATCCTGACGCCCCCAAAGTCTCTAATTTTTCAATTATCTAATTTTTTTTCTGATTTTCTCTCCCATTAACTTTTTGAATCTAATTTTAATTCTACTTTCCCTCTGTTCTGTTTTCTCTCACTCTTAAAAAGGAAATCCAGTGATCTTTCTTAAATTCTAGCTTCTTGTTAACATATGAATTTTTCATGTTGACTTTTTATTAGGGTATTATTTATCTAACAGTACAGTCATGTGCTGCACACTAATGTTTTGGTCAACTATGGACCACATATATAATGGTGTTTCCATAAGATTTTAATGGAGCTGAAAAATTCCTATTACCTAGTGATGTCATAGCACAATGCATTTCTGAGGTATTTGTAGTGATGCTATGGTAAATAAATCTATTGCACTGCCAGTCACGTAACAGTCTAACACATTTGTGTAGAGTACAAAACACTTGATAATGATAATGAACAACTGTTTCTGGTTTATGTGTTTATAATACTACATGTTTTATTATTGTTTTAGTGTATATCTCTTCTGTTTATTAAAAAAATGTTAGTTGTAAAACAGCTTCAGGCAGGTCCTTCAGAAACTATTTCTGGGCCAGGCGTGGTGACTCACCTATAATCCCAGCACTTTGGGAGGCTGAGGAGGGTGGATCACAAGCTCAGGAGTCGAGACCCGCCTGGCCAATATGATGAAACCCTGTCTCTACTAAAAATACAAAAAATTATCCTGGCATGGTAGTGAGTGCCTGTAGTCTCAGCTACTTGGGAGGCTGAGGCAGGAGAATTGCTTGAACCTGGAGGCAGAGGTTGCAGTGAGCCAATATGGCGCCACGGTACTCCAGCCTGTGGGTAACAGAGCAAGACTCTGTCTCTAAATAAATACATAGATTTAGTGCATTTTGTGTAGCTTAAGTGTAAAGTGTTTATAAAGTCTATAGTAGTGTACAATAATGTCTAGCTCTTCATATTCACTCACTGACTCACCAAGAGAAACTTCTAGTCATGCAAGCTTCATTCATTGTAAATGCCAAATACAGGTGTACCATTTTAAATCTTCTGTACCATATTTTTTATTGTATATTTAGATGCATAAATGCTTCATTGTATTATGATTGCCTACAGTATGCAGTACAGTAACATGCTATATGTGTTTATAACCTAGGAGCAACATGCTATACCATATACCCAGGTATATAGTAGGCTATCCATCTAGGTCTGTGTAAGTACACACTACGATGTTTGTACAATGACAAAATTGCCTAATGATGCATTTCTCAGAATGCATCTGATGCATGATGATATTTTCCTATTAAACTTGGACTCATAGAGAAGCAAAGAAGAGACAGTCTTATTGGCACTGCTATTAAACCACACAGAGTATATATAAGGTTGCTTGTACTTCTCAATAAAGTAAATAGACACCCAGTTCATAAAGGTGTCAGAATGTGTCCAAGACTGTGGTTACTGTGACATTTAACGGGAAACATTTATTAGCTTTTAAGCACAGAAAGGAAAGGAGATATCTCTGTGAGTATTATTATCATGTGAAATCCCTCAAAAATTGCTTTACTGCTTAGTGGCTGCAGTGTACTGCCTCCTCTTCACGTTGCTGTTATACATGGACAGATTAATTTCTGTCTGGTGCTTTGGCGCTCCATTAGATTGTTTTTGATGACTAAACTAACATAACTTGGAAGACCTTTTTATTGAATTTTCCAGGCAGTCAGAAGACTTGCCAAAGGGATTTTTGTATAAGAGCCAGGGCTTTTTATTATATAGTGATTTCACACATGGTCTAGTGAGAGAAGACCTTTAATTTTTGCCTTGTAGAGTCTACTACACCACAAAATGGGGAGATGAGACATTGACAAATTTCTCTTGATATTTCTCAAGGATGTTCTGGTCTGTAGATAGTTCTTAGTTGAATGAACTTTCTGTGAGGGGAGGTGGACATTGAGATTTCCTATACCTTCATCCTTCATGTCAATCAGTCTCTTGATATTTCTGTTGCAGAGAATATTGGGATGTCTAATGGTATATAGCAAATACCTGCTATGAACTAGGTACTGTGCTGTAACTATCCATTTGTTATTTCATGGCATCCTCATACCAATCATAAAACAATAAGTAACGTTACTACAATATTACAGAAAAGTATAGTAACCCAATTCAGAGATTTGGATAACATGGAACATATTCGAATGTGCATATTTTTGAGTTTCAGGTGAGTTTTAATAGAAGACATCTTTTACTATTCAAATGGTAAAATTATACCATCTTATATCTGATAACTGCAGCCAAGGTTATTAGAAAAATAACAGCAGGAATTGGTTGTTGATTTAAGGATTTTGCTTGATAATGTACTTTCTTTTGAAGTGAATAGTCAATACCTGATTTGAAAAATATGCACACACATTAACGTATAAAGATGAAAAAGATAATCAGCCAAATCCTACCATTCAGAACTAATTAAAGGCAGTCTTTGCTTTGTATGTTTTCAATAGGGACATTTCAGTTGCAATGCCTTGTTAAAATGACACACCAGTCTCTCAACAACACAGTTCAAATGTCAGTTACCACAGTCTATTAACTGTGAGCAATTGCATAAAATACAAACTTCACTGTTAACTCTTGAGTCCACAGATCACTACATGAATCACAAATGTGCATCATGATCCATGGATCAATCGCATTACTTCTTTTCACATTTGGCAGTGATTGGACACTGCACATCTATTTTTTAGGTCATGCATAGAAAGAAAGTTATGTAATTGTGTTGCTTACTTATCTGCCAGTGATGAACCCAAGTAATATTTTACAAAATTTGATAATCAAAAGAAAGAATTAAGGCCAGGCACGGTGGCTCACATCTGCAATCCCAGCACTTTGGGAGGCCATGGCAGGCAGATCATGAGATCAGGAGTTCAAGACCCATCTGGTCAACATAGTGAAACCCCGTCTCTACTAAAAATACAAAAAATTAGCTGAGTGTGATGGCACGTGCCTGTAGTCTCAGCTACTTGGGAGGCTAAGGCAGGGAAATCACATGAACCTGGGAGGCGGAGGTTGCAGTGAGCTGAGATCATGCCATTGACTCTATCTCAGGTGACAGTGTGAGATTCCAAAAAAAAAAAAAAAAAAAAAAGGAAGGAAGGAAGGAAAGAAAAGAAAAGAAAAGAATGAATTAGGTAACAAGGATGAATGTGCAGAAAAGAAACAAAAAGTGATAGCAACAAAACTGAAACTGGATTAGAATATTTGGGGTGTTGAAAAATGAGAACACGTGGACTCAGGAAAAGAAGCATCACTCACTGAGGGCAGTTGGTGGGGGGCTAGGGGAGGGATGGGGAAGTGGGAAGGGTGGGGAGGGATAACATGGGGAGAAATGCTGGATATAGTATGCACCTACGCAACAACCCTGCATGACCTGCACATGTATCCCAGTACCTAAAGTAAAATAAAATTAAAAAAAAAAAAAAAAAAATGGCAATAGCAAAGTGATGAGTATCCAGGAGGAAGTAACAATATGTACACAAGACAGCAGAAATGTTTACCACTCTTTGTTTGAATTGAACATAAAGTGAAATTACAGAATAAACAGCTGACCATGGGAACACGGCCACTGCCACAGTTTAAGAGACTCTGGGTATACAGTCAGGAAAACTTAATGAAGGTAAATTTACTATTATACATGCGGATTGTGGCTGTGACAACAAGGATGAAACTAACCCAGAGGAAATGATGCTAACAAAATCTTCACTGTAAAAGAGTAGCTCCTTTAAAAGTATAATTCAGAGCATTTTATGACATATAAAGTATGAAGAATAAAGTGTTGGAAAATGATGCAAACTTAGAAAGGTCTATCATAATTTATTAAAGCATACAAAAGATACCCTGAATGATAAATTATACAAGAAAAAGAAAATAAACACAGTCAGACTACACCTGACCAGTTTATTTTTTAGCATGAAATAAAACATTTTAATGCATGAGTCCCTAATGTTTTAATTAGAGTACACAAAATAAATCTTGATTTACTGCTTTCTATTTACCAGATATAGCTGTGATAAAAAGCAAGAGAGTTTTCATCATTTTCACAATTTTTGTAATGATCACAGAACAATCACAACTTTTCCAAGTGATTTTTAAGACCATTTTTCTTTCTTTTTTTTTTTTTTCACGAGACTAAGTCTTGCTTTGTCTGGAGTGCAATGGTGCGATCTCAGCTCACTGCAACCTCCACCTACCGGGTTCAAGAGATTCCTCTGCCTCAACCTCCTGAGTAGCTGGGATAACAGACGTGTGCCACCACGCCCAGCTAATTTTTGTATTTTTAGTAAAGATGGGATTTCACCATTTTGGCCAGGCTGGTCTTGAACTCCTGATATGATCCATCTGCCTCAGCCTCCCAAAGTGATGAGATTACAGGCATGAGCCACCGCACCTAGCCCCAATTTTTACTTTCTATGTGCATGGATATGTTTGTGGCTCTGCACTACTGTCCAAACTGAAGATATCTGGTACTGTATAAAATGATGTTGTTCTCATGACCAGAGTCCACTTAATTTTATCCTAGAAGACCTCATCTGTGTTGGAACATTTGCATTCATCCATGGCTGTTCACTGGCTTTGGTTTGCATAGTCTAGCTATATCTAGGGAATCTGATACTTAGGGTCTGTCTCCAACCCAAAGCTATGTTAATTATAATGATGCATAACTCTAACAGCTACATGTTCTCCACTGTAGGAGCCATTTTAAATCTCCCTGGAAATAATCACTTACTTCTTTGTTCCAAATGACAACTAGATATCTCTTTGTTTCCCAATGCTACATGACCTTTCTTGCACAAAGACATCAAAGAATTGAGTGCTGATATTACCAATCACTTCATATTAAATCATTTTGATAATTTTGATGTGCTACACAAATTACATCATTATTTATTTTGCTTTGTTCAATGAAAATTATTACATAGGCTTTCATTTTTAAAGGAATTACTACTCAATACTGATACTGTACTGGCTATATGAAAAGATATCACATGACTGAATCATAATTAGTTTCTTATTGATGTCTTAGGTGGATTTAAATTTTAGTAATTCTAAATATGACTTCAGAAAACATCTTTTTCTTCAAATTGTTCACATTTGAGATTATTTCCTAACTGTGATATTATTAAGTTAAAAAGCATAAACATAAAAATTTTGATGTATCTATATTATAAACATATTTTTCTGGTAGTATACTTTTAATTTCCTTTGCTTTAAAAAAAAAACATTCTGGGTGAATTTTTTCTAACAGGATCTGAATCCCTCTGCTCATAATGGAATAATAGTTGACAAAAATAATGTGGCAGGATTTTGTTTCTTCTGCTTTCAACCTGCACATAGAGTATCAAGCAGAAGCAGTGAAAGGAAGTTCATTTTCATATTCCTATTTAATAAAGGAGTATTTCAAAGCAGAATACTATTGTATGCAAGTTACTGCAACCAAGGCAAGAAATCCACATTGGAATCACATTTCCAAAGTATGCAACTGAGAACAAATGTTTTGGCATTTTTTTTTTAATTCTTAAGTTCAAGAGAAAAGATATAATATTTTCTTATTTATTTTTATCAAGAAACACACTAAAAAGTATTTGCAGATTAAATCTTTCTATGTATATTCCTTCATCTATTGGCAGAACTAGTTTATCTGCTTTTCTGTTAGTATAGAATCCATATGCTTGTCAGGTCCAAAGAAATGCCTACTAATCACTAATATGTCACTGTTCCACTCATTTGAGGCTCAGGATTAATATGAGGCATTGAACACAAAATCAAAATATTTTACAATAGCAAATAGAATTGAGAAATAATTTTGTAAACATTTGGAAGACTTTTATTGCCTTGAAGTGAAAGTATTTCATCCTAGAATTTAACAAGGGTTTGCTAACTCTTTACTATGTGTATCAATCATAATTCTTTAAAATATTCTTGTAAAAGAGGAAGTCCTGTATGAACAAACATGACCTGAGCCTTCTGCCCACTGTCACATACTGACTCATCAAAATAATTATCAAAGCATCTGGATCACCTGTTCACCTGCTGCTTCTTTTTTCATTTCTCTTAGTTTCTTTTTCACCTTAAAATATTGATTATTAAATATCATGTATGAAAAATTAAGAGGCTCTGTAAGATGTTATTTTTATGGAAGATGATATATTTATATACTTATTAGAAATGAGTATCCAGCTAAATCAAAGCTTGATGCTAGTGTTTAAAAGACCTAGCCCAGTCACACTTGCCCTTAACTTGGGCTTGCACAGTTCAACATCACACCTGAGTGTCTGTGGAGTTTATCAGGACTCTTAACCCCTAATGGGTTCTGAATTCTATTTATACCTCTCCTCAATACTGGGTAACTGCTAAAATCTTTGCTGCACTTCTCAACATCTATGAGGTAACTTTATTTTTATTCTTTGAACTTTCTACTCTGTATTGAATAAATACAAATGAGTAAAGATGTTTAGGAAATAAGCCAAAATAGAGACCTAGATATCCTTAATGAGCAGATCTTAATATCAAAGTGGCAAATACTTTTAAGGAAATAGATGACAAGGTGAAAAATTTTAACAGAAAATTGGAATCTATTTTTAAATATTAATAGAAATTTTAGAATTAAAAAATAAAATTTTAGTTTATAGATTTATCAACAGAGAGGATATAGGAGATTTAAAAGAAAAGAAAGAAAATAGTGAATGTAAAAATCTGCCAAAAGAAAACATCCAGATTGAATCATAAAGAGCAGAAAGTGAAGGAATACATAGAAAACAATATCAGAGACAAAAAGATAGTGGTTACAGGTAGTACTTAAATGCAATTAAAAACTCAAAAGAGGGAAGAGAGAATGATGAAAAAGTAGTATTTCAACAGCTGATTCCTTGGGATATTCCAAAATTGATAAACAGCACCAACATGTAGTTTTAATGTATTCTAGGAACTCCAAGCAGGAAAAACCAAAACCATAAACAAAACCAACACCTAACAAACACAAACAAACATAAAAATCCCTAGGGATATATCTCTACTGAAAATCAAAAGCAAGAGAAAATTTAAGAAACAGACAAAAGAAATATATACATCATCAAAAAGAGAACAACTTTAAGATTTAAAGGTGATGTCTCAGCAACAATGACAGAGCCTGGACATAATAAAATGGTATCTTTGGAGTGCTGAAAGAAAATAATTGCAAGTTTGATTTCTATAACCAGTAAAAGTATCCCTCAAAAATAAAAGTAAAAAAAAAAAGACATTTTGATAAGCAAAAGCTTAAAAAATTAGAGAAGAGCAGACTTATAGTAAAGAAATTATGAGAAAAAAGTACGTTTTTCAAGCATTAAGGCAGAAGAAAATCCCAGACAAAAAATCAGAAATGAAGAGAAAGGAAGAGGACCATCTCAAAGGATTAAATATGCTGCTAATTAAAAAACATATTATCTATTTTACACAAATTTAAAATATCCTGTGAGATTTAAAATATGTGTAGAAATAGATTACATGGCAACATCAACAGAAAATAAACTTTTAAATGGAGGTTAAATATCCAAAATACTTACATTTTCTGGTCAATGATAAACCTACTAATTTATACTAGATTCTACCGAGTCAAGAATATTCAGAGTAATTAAAAGAAAACACAAGTAAAACTACAGTAAAGCATGCAAATTTAGGAACTAGTAAGAACATTGAATAATTAAGATATTGATTTCATTAATAAAAAGATTAGAACAAAGAAAGACTGAACTAAGAGAAAATAAAAATGTAGATAATAGACTTAAACCAAAATATGTCAATATGTGAAATATGAATACAGGAATACTTCAAAAAAATAAGATAGGAAAAAATCAACTATATGTTATTTTTAAAAGTCACAAACTATGTTTAAGAAAGGAGAAACATTAGAAGTAAAATTGTAAAGTTTTGGTTACTATTTCAAGATGTAAGAGGCTTGGAAGTTATCACTCTCATTGACAGAACAAGAAAAAATCTGAAGAAACTGAAATCTACAACCTTGCTTGGGTCCATGGGAGAACTGAAGTCCGTGTGGACCTTGAAAACTGTAGAAATGGTTAAATGCAGAGAATCATTGCTTATGAGGAAAGCCCACTTGCATCAACCTGCCACTGAGGCCAGTACCTATTAAATCATAATAGGTGAAATACTGGAGGCTCAGTGTGAACAAGCTTGAGAGTTAAAATCTCCAGGGGGCCTAGTCTGAAGGGAGCCCAAAACTTTCTTGAGTTTTACCTCCAGGAACTCCACTAGGTTCTTGGTGTGCAGGATAAAATAAAAATCCCCTCATATTTATCAGGTGGAAAAGAAATGTAATAATTTTTAAATACTTTTGAGTATTCTGTTCTCTTTAATAAAAGACTGTCTGCAAAAGAAACCATTTTGCCAGAGCCTTACAGTTTTGAATTGTACTAAAGAATAGCCAATCTGGAGGAAGGGCAATACTCTGTTCTAGCCCCCAAAATATCAACAATAAGAAACAACCCAATTAACAAATAGGCAAAAAAGTTCTAAACAGACAATTCACCAAAAAAGATAGGCAGCAGATATGTACATGAAAGAGGCAAATAAAACTCAAACTTTTATTTGCAGCTCCCTAATGAAAACATCATGTTTTATTAGGGAACTGCAAGTAAAAATAAGACACCACCATATACCTATTAAAATGCCTAAAATCCAAAACACAAAACCAAACTCTAGGGAGGACATGAAGCAACAGGAACTCTCATTCATTGTTGATGGGAATGTAAAAGGTACAACTTTGGAAGGCAATTTGGCAGTGTCTTGTAAAACTAAACAGAGTTTTATCATAAGATTCAGTAACCGTACTCCTTTCAAATGAGTTGAAATATACGTTTACACAAAACTTGCATACAGATGTTTATAGGAGTTCTATGCATTATTTCCAAAATTTGACATAAGGAAGATGGCCTCCAATGTGTTAACGGATAAACAAACTGTGGTATACACATGCGATGGAATATGATTCAGTGACAGAAAGAAATGGCTGACTGGAAAAGACATAAAGGAAACATAAGTCAACATTGCTAAGTGAAAGAAGCCAATCTGAAAAATCTACAAACTGTATGTCTAAATAGCGTGTATGACATTCTATAAAACAATGTTGCCTCAGTCTGTGCCTTTTTTTTTCCTTTGTGATATTGCTGGCACCGCACATTTTGCAGATAATGATGTGTGTTGAGCCCAAGGTGAATTTTAGACTATTTCTACCTCAGCATGGCACTTGATATATTCTAAAAATAAATTTGAACGCAATGGAACATCTCATTACGCATGTATTGAAATTAAAATACATATCAATTTTAGGTATGTGTGCTCAGCTGATTTTGAAAGGTAAATGAAGAAGCAAGTGAAAAGGGGTATCTAGCCTTACTAGAAACATTAATGTAAAACTATTTAACATATTTAGGCTTTTTTTTCCTTCTATAATTGGGAGTTTAGGTCTAAATAATAAACAATTTTTAATGACCCAGTTGAGCACTAAAATTCTGCATATGCACACACACACGCACGCACACACATACAAATAGAGTAAGTCTTGACTTAATGTCATCTGTACATTCTTTATTGTGACTTTTAGCAAAAGAATGTATAATGAAACTAATTTTCCCATAGGTTAATTGATATAAACAAGACTTAAGCTCTTACAGCATATTTCTGGCAAGGTAAACATCACCAAACTTCTACATAAAGATCGAAACACTTCTAATATTAAACATTGAAATAAATGTGAACTATATATACTTTTAAGAAAGACTAATAATAAGTAAGACAATTATTTACTCGAATTTCAGTTCAGGATCATGGGTGGTCAGATCCTATCCCATGCTGCATAGGGCACCAAGTGGACCTCCCTGGACAGGATGCCATTCGCTTGAAAGGGGCACCCACACTCACTCACACTGGGACTATTTAGACATGCCAGTCAACCTGAAATGCACTTCTTTGGGATGTGGGAGGAAATCTAAGTTCCCAGATAAAACTCAGCTGAACATGGGCAGAACTTGTAAACTTTACCTGGATAGTGGCCTGACCAGCAAGAAATTTCCCTCCCCGCCCACCCATCAACTTTATAGCAAAATCATCTTGAATGAAACAATGTTATTCAAGGACCTGCTGTAAACACATATACTTCTATATGTAGACACACAGTGGTGGTACAATGTAACTTCTATAAGACAATCTGTTAAAATTTAGGACATGAACACAAGGAAATTAGTTTCCTAGAGTTCTATAAGCATCAGAAAAATAAGAACTATTTTAAATGGTATCTACATTAAAAAATCTGTTTCTTTCCCCTCACCAACATGAAAGAGAGGAGCTAAACAGAATCTATATAGATTGACATAAGAGAGAGAGAAAAAAACCTCTGCTTGGGAAAAGTATAGGGTCTGTTTTGAGATGCAGGGATAGCTAAACTCTATTTTCTTTTCTTTTGTTTATTTGGGTTTTTAAAAATTTCTTAATGAAGCAATGCTATTTTAAAAATATATACAATTACATACATATCCACACACAACACTCAAAATGAAGGAAGTATTTTCTGTTCAGAATGCCAAAAAGCAGCCGTATATGAAGTATGCTTCATTTTATTATTTTCAAATATCCTTGACTTAAATAATGATTTATTTATTATTAAAAAGCTCTATTCGATATAATAGGTTGGTCAGCCTTTCACTGCGTCAATTTTATTCTTAAATAAAAGGCTACCTCTGTGGCCCATTGAAGATTCACATCTTCTCTTGAGAGTGATTTTGTTCTAAATTTTCCTTGGTGCAGAGTGGCATATTCTAACTATTTTTTCTGCAACCATCTGGCCTTGGTGTAAGAAATCAATTCCACAGCAGCCATCGAACTCTGGTGAACTGAAAGGCATGTCCAAACTAAGCTTCTCTCAATATCTTTAGCACAACTGACCTTTTGTTCTTGCAGAAGCAGGCTCAATTGGAACCAGAAAGAACCTGTCATGCCATTTCCATGCTACAATATTCATTAGTTGGGGGCCGTGATCTTCTGCATCTCTGCAGAAGATTCTTGTTAACAAGCCTCAAGTCAGCAATCTGCTATTTCCCCGTGCCTCTGTAATGTTTTTTCAGGATAACTAATTCTTAAATGAGCATTTTTTCATGGTATAGTCTCTTAACACTTTCAGAAACTGTTCTCTCCAACAGCTGTCCTTTGAAGACAGGAAAATCTATACACTATAGCAAGTCATTTCAACACCCCTGGCACCCACAGGTCAGCCCTCCCACCATCACTACTGAGACAACTTCCAGGCACAGCAATTAGCACAAGGTAGTTTAGTCACCAGGAACCTGCACAGCTCTGGGTTTGATGTGTTTAGCCAAGAAAAGTAGGTAAAGATCCCTCTTCATTCAAATTTTCTAGGAGGAAGACCCTTATTTTTCCTTATACTTACCAAATGATTTTGAGAAAGGGCTCCAGACTCTGTACAAGTATGAAAAAGAGAACATCGAACGGCAAATTTCAGGTCAATGTAGACCTTAGTGAAAAGAGTGTTAGTATTTTAGAATTACTATATATTTATATATTGCATATTATATAATAGTTTTAACTTACAGGGTTCTTCATATTATGTTCAAATAGGCTACATTAGGAGAAGAATATAGGGATACATATGGCCTAAAGAAAAATAGTTGATATGGTTTGGCTATGTCACCAACCAAATCTCATCTTGAATTGTAACTCCCCAAATTCCCACTTGCTGGGAGGAACCCAGTGGGAGGCGACTGAATTATGGGAGTGGGTCTTTCCTGCGCCGTTCTCCTGATAGTGAATGAGTCTCAAGAGATCTGATGGTTTCAAAAAGAGGAGTTCCCCTGCACAAACTCTTTGCCTGCTGCCATCCACTAAGATGTGACTTGCTCCTCTTAGCCTTCCACCATGATTGTGAGGCCTCCTCAGCCACGTGGAACTGTAAGTCCATTAAACCTCTTACTTTGTAAATTTCCCAGTCTTGGGTATGTCTTCATCAGCACGTGAAAACAGACTAATATGATAGTCTATCAAAAATAAGTTATGAGATTTTACAAGACAATTGAGCTGATAAAATAATGACCACATGATCAAGATGTCAAATACATAATAAGCATGATATCCTTGTTTTGGAATTTATCTGAGGGAAAAAAAAATTGTGAAATAATACACTTCCTCAAATCCATGAGACTGGAACTTGGGGTGTCTTAATGTAGCCTTATTGGAGGTAGATTTTCTGTAATCTGATGTCCTATCAGTTGCATGAGGTAGCAGAACTAGTGTTCTCTATTCCTTTAATAACATCCTTCCATTTTTCTTTCTTGTCCATGTGTCCTGTGCCTGGATCTTCATTTTTATAAAGGTGACTGATTGATGCCATGGAATGCCTAATCATCACAAAATAGTTCTACTACTTGTATTTCCCTAAAGATGGGGCATTGCATGTTATTCAGGGCCAAAGGAGAAACATCTTTTCTTGGTTAAGACAAGAGGTAAGAGTGAGGGAAAAACCTAGGACAGAGCCTGTATTGGGGTTTCTGCAGGAAAGACAGAGCAAAGCAGAATAAAGGGCTTAGGGTTGGCCAGTAAATAAAGTTGGGAGGCTCTGGGCTACAGGGAGAGTCTCCAGTGGGCTGCTACCTCGTCTGGGTTGACTTAGGGCAGGGAATATACTGGTTTGGTGTGGAAGAGCTAAATAAAGAGGGTAGTTAGTGGGTAGAGACTGTCTAATGGTTGGCTCACATATGGAATTCATGCTTCTGCAGAGCTCTTTGCTAGCTCAAAGAACTGAATAGTCCTGGGAGGGCATCAAGAATAGAGAACATAAGAAAATCTACTTAACATAGCAGGCCCTGTGATGAATGCATGGCAAATAAACAAATATGAAGTCTAAGTAAACATGGTTAAAACACCATACTTCTTGGAGTGGGTACACAAAATAAGATTTAGAAATTCTGTTGACACGTTTAAACTTTAATTAATATAATCTAAAGTGGAGCTTGCCAATATTAGAAAAAAATGTCTGTTTATGAAGAACCACTTCCAATGAATCTGGAATAACTGATCATTTTGGTCTGTTTTCCAAGATGAAGTCTAGAACTTTGAAGTTTCTTTCCAGAAAGGAACAGGCTGATGTTGAATTAATGACAAAAAGATGAAAAGTAACAAAGGCAGATGAAAACAGGAAAAAAGATCAGAGGAAAGTGGGCTTCTTAAAGGTTAATCTTTAGTAGAGTAATGTACTCAAAGGTAATTCATGCTGTGCACCACCTTATAGACCATGCTTGCTGGTGGTGAGCTAAAAGCAAAAGAGTCTTCCTCCCAATGACAGCTTTCCTTTCAACACCCTCTCATGTGTTTGACATTCCTGTGGAGTTAAGGAAACAGAAAGGCATCTTTGAAAGAGTATTGTTATACATAGCCACATAGGCTGGACATAAGACCTCATGGGGAAGTCCTGGTGACTGCTTTTGTTCATTGGTAGTTTTAAAAGAAAGCAGTGTCACTATGGAGGAAGATGTTCTAGTACAAACCTCTTTAAGTGTGTTAAGGAGATTCCAGTTTCACTTCAGAATTGGACAAGATGGCCTCTAAATTTTCACTTTTTTATTAGACTTTTGACCTTATGTCAGTACCTCTTACATAACGGTACAGGAATCTTTTTGTTTATTGGGACTGGAGGGAAACAGTTAAAATTCTGTGGGCTTCTAGGTCAACAGAGTAATAATTACAACTAAGAAGTATACTAAGCCAAAGGAAGAACTGTGAAAATGTCATCCAAGGGATTAAAAAATACATGTAATTCTTGCGCCTAAGAAAATGTCTTTAATTTCAGCCAGCTCTGTTAATTTCCGAAGACAGCTAAATTCCATCAGAATCAGTAATGCCCAGTAGCTGGTTAAGTGTCTCACTACCTATAAAATGTGTCCTTTTATTATGTCTCAGGAAAGCAATGTGATACTTCTAATTTAATCAAAAGTAATCAGAATTAGTTCTTCCTCATAAGAGAAGCTAGGTCCTTTTGGGGCTACAGCTCTTTAAATTAATCTGGTGTTTGGGTTTACATACTAGAAATAAAAATCCTAAAATGGAAAGTGGTATATGCATATTTTTAAGGATATAAGAACTATTAGCAACTGATATAAATTTTCGCTGAAAATACTTGGATTTTTTCTTCTAATGCTACATAATAACTATAATTTTACCTAATGGAAGGTAGTTTTGTGCTCACAAAATTTCAGCCTAGAAGTAAAAACTAGACATGGGACAGAATCCAAAACCTAGCTACCCGCTGTTAAAGAAAAATTACACCAAGGAAGACATTTTATTCAACCTACCAATTACATGCAAAAGATTTGGGCCAGGTACTTCCTGTCTGAATTAAGTATGTGAATATGACAGGCCATATTCAGACATAATATTGTTCTTTAAAAAAACAATAATAATAGTTATTTAAATTTCCATAGTTTGGAAATTCAGATAGCAATGCCTAAGAAAAATGAAGAAAAAGTAAAACCACCTTTACAAAGGTTATGACAGTGAGAGTAATCTAACATGGCTGGTTCTGTCTCACTTCTAGCCTCAGGCTGGCTGTCTTCATTCATTCCTGGGTTTAGGCCACACTAACAATGGGAGGAACTTTATAGTTTAACTTTAAAGCAAAATAATAATATCCCTTCTCAAAACTAAACTACCTTTGTAAAACAAATTAGACTTTCGCATTTCTGGTGACTGACTGACTTCACCCAGAATTACCAGCCATGGTCCTAGGGCCCCTACTCAGAGGCTGACTCAGTGCACAAGGACCATTTTCCATACCTCTATGATTTCAACCCCAACCAACCAACATTCCCCACCAATTCTCTAGTCACCTACCAGCCAAACTATTCTCAAACAACCCTAACTTCCAAGCCCTTGGCAAGATTGATTTAAGCAATATTTTGCCATCTTTCACATAACTAGCCTACTGTCAAATAAATTTTTTAATGTAATATCAGAGTCTCGGTAAATTGGCTTTGTGCAGTGGACAGTGAGAAATTTTGGGAGATTATTAATTTGGGGCTCATCTGGGGTCACCCCTTGTAGGTGCCTGCACACGTTTTGTCAGCCACCACAGAATAACAGACCTGGAGGTGAGCTTTGGCAGTCGCTTATTTTTAATGAGCTGAGAGGCCGTCTCTGGATCTCTCCATACCAGTGAGGTACTGTCAACCCATGGTTCCTGGGCCTAATTTCACTGGAAAGATAATTCCTGGAAGATATCTTTAAACCAGTCTAGTGAGTCTTATAGGCACAGTCAATGCCCCCTTCCTTCTTATCTGTTGGCCTCTCTGGAGGCACTGTAGACCCATCAGGGGACTGTTCACCCCTCCCTGGATTACAGTAATAATCTAAGTTTGGGGAGATTTCTCCCCACTTAGATCTGAAAAGGGGGGCCTGTTTGGAAGAATACTTTTCTGGATTGGAAGGTGGTCTGGGATCTTGGTTAGGAATGCCTTTTGCTTTTTACTTTGTTGTGTGAGTTCGTATGTATAAAGGAGAATTCTGAATACAAATTGCTGATGGACATCCAGCAGGCTCTAGTTCTCTGATCAGTCACATTTGGTGAGCCCTGAAGGAACTGTTAGCAGAAGCGAACACAAGGTAACCTTCAGCTCTTCCATTTTGCCCACAGACCACCCATTTAAACTCCTGGTTGGAGGTCATCCCTCCACACCTTGAATAGATCAAAGATGCCAAGGACTAACAGGGGCAAGTTTGAGCCTTGCTACATTGATACTTGGGCACTGAGCAGGGCGATTCGTGTTTGTGTTTTGTCATGTGCATATGACTCTGGCTGGAATGGGAAATGGTAACTCAGGCAGCTTGTTGGGCTGCATCTTGCAAAATTGGAATGTTTTTGCCTATGGTTCCATGAAAAAGAAAGAGCATCATCTTTTGTCATGTGGCTTGGATCCCACAGGTATGGTACAGTGCACAGAGTTATCAAAAGAAGCCTTTGCTCTTCTGGAAGCTGCAGAGAAATGGAACCCAGAAACCAGGCAAGCCAGCAAAAGGAAAATAATTTCTTACCAGCTGGGCTTTTGACCTCTCTCTCTCCCTCTATCTCTCTCTCTGTGCAAGTCAGTTGAGTGAATGGTAAAAATCACTGATTGTCTCCTCTGCAGGGTTTTGATTAGTGGGAAAATGGATTTATGACACCAGTCTGAGGCTGTAGTGAATCTGGTGTACATTGTGTTATGAATTTGGCTTTCTGTGTTGTCTTGTCATAAAGACAGTCATCACAAGATAAAACATGGGCCTACATCCTTCATGAGCCTGCTGTTCAAGACAGTCCTTCAAGTCTGCTCAGTTACAATGGCTCAGTTACAACTTTGCTGAACGAAAACTGAATGAGAATTCCTTTTCTTTATGTCTTTGGGAGCTTGATTTGTAACCACATGGAGGTCCTCTTTCTTGGTCTCCACCATTGGGAAGGCAAGAATTTTCAGGCTCATGTCAGGTGGCCAGTCTGAAAGGACTGAGGTCTTAGACACATCAGCATACTCTTTTACCCATATGTGTCAAACTTTTGAGTGACTTTTGTCTTAACCATTTCTGACAGAGAATTCTTGTGGATCATGGGGACACCTCTTCTACTCCCTCGTTAGAAGTAGCTCTTGCTTATGTGGTAAAAATCTGGAAAATTACTATTTGGGCTTTAAAAAGGCTTTTTGATTGAGTCACTATTGAAAGTATGCCATTGAAATAAAAAGGATTTTAGAGATCTTATTTTCCACTATTGAAAGGGTTGAATTAATAGAAAGATGCATAATAATGTCATAGCTAGCCTTAGAAAGTTCTCTTGAGCAGTCAGAATTCTTTGCAAGCTTGAAAATGACTGCCCTATACTCCTTCTGGCAAGAACAATGACAACCGCCCGTGCTATAGCTCAGTAGCTAAGGCTTTCCCCTTTCAAGTGCTGGCCAGGGTTTAATTCCTGGTTTAAGGAATGCGTCCCTTCTGGTTTGATAGTTGGGAGACTTTGGTCGTTTATTATTTTTCCCCCCATGGATAGCTTCTAATTTCCTGTCTTGAATTTTGTTTCTCTGAGGTGCATTTTAGGTGATTCTAGATCCTGAAAAAACCTTATATATAAGATTTTAATTAACTATATAAGTTAATTAAAAATATATAAGCTTTTTAATTAATTATAAATATGTACTTTAAAATAATAAACATATTTAAAAATAGGGAAAAGAAACTTAAAAACTGAAAAATGAGGAATCTTACAACTCTATCAGATCTGCTTTTGTCTGTGTATTTATATTTGTCATGTGTGTGCTGTTTCACTACCAAAATATATGAAAGAGTTCTAACTAAGTGTCTTAAAAGAAAAAGCAAGTACTTAAATCACACATTTTCACATAAAAATAGAAATTTTAATGCCTTTCAGTTCATGTGACTTTAGTAATATTGTTAAAATAAAATAAAAATGTCTTCAGAATTTAGAAACTTGGTCTGAATTAGAAAGGGTAGATACTGTCTTTGCTAGATATTTTAAAGTTATAACTGTTTCTGTGACTTCATTTTTTGATAATTTGACTTGTCTGTTTTACAGTCATTAAATTCTAGGTAAAGCCTGGGGACATTTGTAATTAGCCATGTCCCCTGGTTATGCTGAAAAGAACAAAAGACATTCTCTGAAGCTCTGTCCCTATTCTGGGCTCTGCATATGATACATAGTGAAATTTGTTTACTTACCAGGTTTTTCACTAAACATAAAAGTTGCCAGGAATTTACATTGTAACATATATAATGAGACTATTAAAGAAGTAGTTCTGCATGCAAAGTATATAAAGAAAGGAAAATGTGTTTTGAGAAAATGTTACAAGAAGCCATGGAACTATGGCTTTTTTTTTTTTTTTTAAGGAAAAGGAGAAGCAATTTTATCTAGTTTAGAAGTTTTAAAGTTAAAGAAAGATAGGACAAAACTGAAGGTTTAATCAAGTTATAGAAGATTTATAAAAGATAGATCTTGTGAAAGAAGTTCTATAAGTGTGAGCAAGTTAGCCAAGAAGGTTATTTAGTTTTTCTAAAAATCAAACATTGAAATAAAAAATACACTTATGCAGGGCCAGAATTTGGGGTCATGTATCAAAATAACATTTTTTTTGTAGCACTGATCTGCTGTTTAATAAAAAAACTGTAGAGTAATAAAAGGTTTATAGAAATCTGATTAAGATTGGATAGATTTGTTTATAAGGTTTTATCAAAAATTGGGTTTAACATTACACTAATGCTATGGTGAAATTTGGCTTTCTCTTTTGAATACGATTGTTTGTAATATGGAGAATATTGAGAGATAATGACAGATTTTTGTTTTGATTTTTTTTCTTTTTTTGAGACAATCTTGCTCTATAGCCCAGGCGGGAGTGCAGCTCACTTCAACTTCTGCCTCCCAGGTTCAAGCAATTCTCCTGCCTCAGCCTCCTGAGCAGCTCCAGCTACAGGCATGTGCCACTGCTGCAGGCATGCACCACCATATCTGTCTAATTATTTTTGTATTTTTGGTAGAGATGGAGTTTTGCCATGTTGCCCAGACTGGTCTGGAACTCCTGGACTCAAGCAATCCACCCACCTCAGCCTCCAAAAGTGCTAGGATTACAGGCATGAGCAAGTAAACCCAGACTTTATTTGTCTTTTGAGTAAACTACAGAGAAAAAAAAAAGATAAGAGAGAGAAAGGACAGATCTCACTGGCCTCATGCTGTCTTTATTGAGTCTTGTTTGAAAATCATAATTTCAAGTTCCAAATTCAGTCCTTTTTACTTCATTTACTTTTTTAAGCTCTTAGGTTCCCTGAACCCCAAACAAGTTATGCTTGATTTATTTCATGTGTAAAAATCATACAGATAGCAATGTCAAGTATAAAATGGTGTTTGACTTTTGTGGGGGGGGATATATTTGTATAAATGTGTTATTGATGTATGCTTCAGAATTGTGTGATACTCCAGTTGTTTTATCTGACTTTGTATATATTATCAATAATAATTGTCATTATTAGATTAAATTGTTGTATGCCACAAAAATAAGAAAATTTTTTTGTCAATTGCATTATTAACCATGGCTGGTCTGAGACTATTATCATCCACAATTGTTGTTTTACTTTGATCCTTTTCAAAAGGCAGGTTTATAATCAGCTATAGAACCCTGACAGGTAGTCTTGAAGGCAGGTGTCTGGTAACTGTGTAAAGACTATGCCATTGGAATAGAGGCGAAAGCTTCCAGGACTCTCATGGAGAGCTGATGTGTTCATGAATATGAGCAGAAGAGGAGTTAACTGCATAGGCTGAACTAATAAAATATTGAAATAATATTTTTACAGCTATTACCTGAAATCTTGCTGATTGTTTTGTTTGGTTTTTCAGAGTCAGGAAAACTTCTGTTTTGAGTTAATCATAGCTTTTAACAATTGAATAAAGTATACTTGTGGGCAAAATGTAAAACATATGTTTTTTCTCTCTACTTGATTTCTCCAGAATTTGGAAGCCATTTATGAGTATTCATACTTTGTCGCAATACAGTTATTTGCATAAGTTCAATAAGAATTTGTTTTCATTTCTAACAGGATATAATTGGAGGCAAAGTTTATGTTAACCAAGGCCTTGACTGGAATTACATATTTCCATACTGCTTTGAGGAATTGATGTTAACTTAGAGAGATGATAAAAGCCCCTTAGAGACACCGGCCCCGTACCTTGTCCCATACAGGTTTCCTGACGTGTGGTGAGTAAGAATGTCACTTTCTGAGAGGCCTGGGAACCCCTAGTTGTTTTGGGACCTCAAGGAGAGAGAAATTCTCCAAAGTCATGCAAGTATCTGCAGGCACAGATAAATCCTCTTTTGGGCTCGAGAGGCTTTTAAAAGGTCTAATATGAGATTTTATATGAAGAAAAACCCAGCAAAGCCAATTTAGAACAAAAAAAAAGCTAATATGGCAAGTAATTATTCTTACTGAATTTTATGCTGATAATCAGGCCAAATATAATAAGACTGAAATTCATTTTACAAATAAATGGGTTCTAGTATGATTTGTCTTTGGTAAAAATGAGGACCTGGAAAGACAAAAGCTGTTTCAGTTTTGGGTGGGGACACAGATGTAACCTATGTCAGGGTTGCTTGCAGGATGTACAACAGCTATAGTACACTTGTCGCTGTCCATTGTTTATGAGTTTTGGCTGATGACAGTGTCTATGATTGGTTCTCAAGGTCATTCACCCGAAGCCCTCAAGGCTTCGGGTCAGTTCTACAGGAACTTCTGAAACTAGGAGATTTTCTACTCACAGTAGTTCTTATTATTTGTCTTATGGTCTGCTGTTCACTTATGTGCTGTACTAAATCTGTTAATAAAAGTACTAATATTTTTGTTATGCAGACTTTGGAATCCTAGCCAGGGGCTCATGAATCCATAAAGAAAACTGAAAAATAGTTGTAATCCTCTCTTCCTGGGAGCAACCCTGGTATAGTTTAGATCTGTGTCCCCACCCAAATTTCATGTCAGGTTGTAATCCTCAGTGTTGGAGGTGGGGCCTGGTGGGAGGTGACTGGATCATGGGCTCTGTCTTTCATGAATGGCTTAGCACCAACCCCTTGGTGCTATTCTCGTGATAGTGAGTTCTCACAAAATTAGGTTGTTTAAAAGTGTGTGGCACCTCCCCCATCACTTTCCCTCCTGCTCTATGTAAGACATGCCTGCTTCCCCTTCACCTTCTGCCATGATTGTAAGGTTCCTGAGGCTTCCCTAAAATCTGAGTAGATGCTGCCAAGGTTCCTGTAGAGCCTGTAGAACCATGAGCCAATTAAACCTTTGTTCTTTTTAAATCACCCAGCAGTCTCAGCTAATTCTTTATAGCCATGTGAAAATGGACTAACACAAAACGCTACCCTTATTATGCTCTATGTCAACAGGAAAAAGATAGTGTGGTTGTTGGCCTTTTCCCACCTCCATAGCTCACACCTGAGGACTAGGGTATGCTGAAAATCAAGGGGAGATTGAAATTGCCTTTGCAAAGATTATGACAGTGAGAGAAATCTAACATGTCTGACTCTATCTTGCTTCTAGCCTCACAGGCTGGCTGTCTTCATTAAGCTAACCATGGGAGCAACTTAGTTTATAGTTTAGCTTTAAAGCAAGGATGATGATAGAAGCCCTTTCTCAAACCAAAATACCATTGAAAAACTAACAAAAGGTCACAAGGTAGAATTATAAGAGGAGCCTGAACTCTGCTAAGTTACAGGCATATTTAGTGGATGACCAGCCATTGTTCTGGAGGTCACAAGAATTGTAACTTGCCCAATTACTCTTGTAGATTACATCACTATTGTAGAATCTAAGATTGGCCTTTTGAGATGTTTTCCAGACTTTTGCATTTTTTTAGTGACTGGCTGACTCTACCCAGACCCACCATTCAAGACTCAGCTGGTCCTATGGCCTTCACCCTGGGGATGATTGAGTGCAAGAGGACTGTTTTCACACCTCTATTATTTTACCCCAACAAGTTAATCCCCATTCCTTAGCTACCTGCCCACCAAACTACTCTTGAAAAACCCTCATCTCCAAGCCTTCAGGGAGACTGACTTGTATGATAAGTCAATCTTTCACATGGCTAGCATAGAGTTAAACTCTTTACTACAATAGTGAACTGGTTTTGTTGATGCAGTGGGCAGGAAGAACCCATCGATTGTGAAAGAATGGTGATATTGTTCGGATGTCCTCTCTAAATCTCATGTTGAGATGCAACTCCCAGCACTGGAGGTGGGGATTGTGCTCCCAGTGGTGGGAGGTGTTTGGATGATGGGGAGAACTCTATCATGGCTTTTTGCTATCCTCACAGTAGTGAATGTGTTCTCACAAGATCTGATTGTTTAAAGTGTGTGGCACATCCTTCACTCTCTCTCTCTTGCTCCTGCCCTGGCCATGTGACATTCCTGCTACTACTTCACCTTCTGCCGTAAGTAAAAGCTCCTTGAGGCCTCCCCAAAAGCCAAGCAAATACTTGCACATGCTTCCTATACAGCCTGCAGAACCGTGTGCCAATTAAACCTCTCTTCTTTATAAATTACCCCGTATCACATATTTCTTTACAGGAATGCAAGAATGGCCCAACATAGATGGGTTTCACAAGTGTTATTTGTATTTTTCTTTACTTCATCATTATCCAATTCTTTTGTCCTAGCCTTTTCCTGCAAATAATTTGGAAATGAAAAATCTAAGGGAAACAACATGAAATCATTCAATCATTCATTTACCAAGGAACATTTGTTATGTCCCAGATAGTTTAGTAAAGCATCATATCATTTAAAATTCACAACTTTGCACAGTACTTTTTAAATCATTTTTTCTTTTGAGGATGGATGGAATTAAAAGGTTAACTCACTAGTTCAAGGTCGCACTATTTTGTAGCATAGCCAAGATTTAAGCTAAGGTCTGTCCAGCTCTAACCTTTTACTATAACTGCTAATGAGTTTCTTTAAATCCCTCTTTGAAAAAAAAAAAAAAGAAGTGAAAACAAAAAAAAAAAGGTCAGATAAAAGAAAGAATATAAGAGCATATTACAACCTTGTGACCTTGTAGTTTTTTTCTCATCCAGCACAGAATCCCTCAGTAGTTCTAAAACAATTATTCTGTAATTATCTGAAGCTAATGCCTAAGTTTAAAAGCATTTTACTGGTACTTATGTTTTATTTTAGTCTCCTTGGTCCTTTCTTAAGCATAGACGGGGAAACTTAAGCTGCTATTGATAAAATAGCCCCATCTAAAATTACCTTCTAGCCCCAGACTATATCATAGTCATTTTAAAAGGATGCCTTTGAAGAAATAAATGTTTTATTTAATGTTTTGTTTAATGTTTTGCTTCTTATTCTCATCTGATGTCTGGCCCCACCAGATGACCTACATCCTGAGGCATTGGTCTGCTTACATACCTTCTTAAGGAGCTTTATAACTTTCTCTACTGCTTCATTTCCAAATGCATTTGATGGAACATGGACTTATGACCACACTATTGTCTGGTGTATTTTCCTATAGAAGATAATAATGACATGCCTTCCAGGTGAAACTCTGGAAAGGCTGTATATTATGAGTTTCCTTTCTTGAAAATGATCACAATGTTGGAGGGTAAGAGTCATCTTATTAGACACATGTAGAAGGATGTAGCCATTAACATCAGGTAATCTGAGAACCCAGTCCTGCCACTTTCTATTTGTGGATTCTTGGACAAGAAGTTTCATATGTTGAAGTATGTTTTTCCATCCATCAAGTTAGGATAACAAAATGTATGTTACATTTTATGAAGTTTAAAATGATGGTTTACATGCAAAACAGAAAAGTATGGTTCATAAAAGCTTACACTTTGGAAACTGAGTCTCAAGTTTTGAATTCTGGCTTCTTTTTGTTCTTTGCAGATTGGCAAGTTGTTTAACCTTTCCGTGCCTCAGCTCATTATATGTAAAATGAGGATAATAACAACTA
This sequence comes from Aotus nancymaae, assembly GCF_030222135.1. NCBI lineage: Eukaryota > Metazoa > Chordata > Mammalia > Primates > Aotidae > Aotus > Aotus nancymaae. The sequence goes on from NW_026988443.1 coordinate 18,557,268, forward strand.
TCTCTAAGGGTGGTTGGACAATTGAATAATTCTTTAGCAGAAATAAAAGATGGATAATACTACCTTTATGTTAGTGCTACAGACTATTAAGTATGATTGCTATATTCAGGGTAAATGCAAGTCTGTGTCTGAATTCAGAGAAGCACTATTAAGAAGGGGACAGTTAAGATTTGAGTTCTTATTTTCATTTACAGAGTGGTTGTTTGGGGAATGATACAGTCTTGTTTAAATGATACAGGTAAAAAATTGAAGTCTGGAAAGCAAAACTTCAAGTTGACTTGGTGAATATCCTATTAGGAAGAAGGAGGCAATTTATGTGCTATTTCATGTACACATGGTCTTAAAAGATTTTTGCTATAACTTCTCTAATCCCAGGTACCTATACCTATTCCATATTTCATAAATACCACACACCCACTGCTTAGAAATCTTTCAATAGCTTCTCATTTCTCTTATGGTAAAGATCAGAATACTCAGTGTTGCCTACACAAGTTTCAACACAATGGACGTGGCCCCATAGCTTCACATTTATAACGCTCTTTTGCTTTCTGTGCTTCAGCTGCTGTCCCTCTCAAAGTTCTTTGAGGACTCCATGTGACCTCCTCTACAGAGCCCTTGCTTGTGCTGTTCCCTTTTCTCTATTTTGTCTACTTATCTTAATTAACCATATTTCAGATCAAGTATTATTGCATGAGATAAGCCTTCTCGGACATTCAAGATAAAACTGAAGTCCTTTGTGCCTTTATTAAATGGTGTGGCTTTTCTTAGCAATCACCATTGATAGAAATTATCATTTTGAGTGATAGTTTGATTTACAGATATTTCTCCAATTAGATTCTAAGTTATCTAAAGGCAGACACTCTTATGTGTGTTTCCTCAACATTATCATTTCATTGTTTTCTTATAGTGGATGTCTTAATGAATAAAAGAATGAATATATAAATATATATACACACACACACACAAACGTGCATGTTTATATGACATAGACATTTCTACATATGTGTACATATAATACACACATCTATCTTAAAGCATGTAGGATTCATTAACAGATTTATTAATTCATTTCACAGATGTTTTTGTATGTATTGCTTACTCAACAGAGGCCCAAACTTCCTCCACTTTTGAGGAATACAGTCATGAGTAAAAGGGAAAATCTTGGAGTCGGGCTTAGCACATGGGTGGAAGAAAGGGTAAGTGTTGATTTCTACCTTTGGGTGGTGCCAGTTCCCACCTCAGTGGTCCTTGGACCACTGGTGGATGAGGCAGACAAGGCAGATGGACAGTGTGCAAGAACGACAGAAAGACATATGCTGGAGTGGACTGGCAAGTGCTTACCTCTAGTTGCCTGGTGATGCATCACACTTGGATGTGGCCAGGTCACCACAGGCCATATGTACTGTTGTGCAGCAGAGTCAGCCAAGTCACTGGGCAGCACATGGAGGGAAAGGGCAGAGGGAGTGTGGCCAACAGGTGGGCAGGGTGCATAGCTTGGCCCAACTTCAGGTGACCTGAACACTTTATCAGCAGATGCAGGTCTGGGTAGAGGTCACAAGCCACATGCTGGGTGACAACTGACTTGCTGGTAGGAGATAAGGAGCCTCAGAGTGCACGAGTGGTGCCTGTGACACTGAGTTCTCCTGCACTGATTCCTGGACACCTCAAGGAAGAATACAAATGATTTCCTGAAAAAGGTCTATTCTGGAGATGAGTCAGGATAGCCAACTAGACACAGTCTGGAAGATCTTCTCTGACTGAGAGACCAGCCCATCAAGAGGATGGGCATACTCCGAGCAGACCATCACAAGAAAGGCACTGAGAGTGAATAGAGGAGAGGGGATCTAGACCCTGGATGTAAAGAGAGGAAGCGTGGAACTCTGCTTATGGTTGCTGAGCACCAGAGCTCATTCCTGTCCCTGAGTGGCTCCTAGGAAGAAAAGAATTAAAGAGACATGAAGTGGCCCATTCTCATCATGTACCTGTGAAATCCTAGCTGCAGGAGATTCCACAGCCCCTACAGACATTTCAGCTGTCAGGGAGAGCTGCCAGGAGAGGGGGCAGGGGCAAGATTCTGATCTGTGCAGAGCCTGGAGGGTTTGCCATGGGAAGAGCCGCAGTGGAGCATGGCTATGGTTGTCTAGTCCCAAGACTTGCCCTGATCCTTTAGGTGGCTTTGACCTTTGTTGACCATTTGACCTGGACAGAGTTGGGATGTCTTGTCCATTGGACAGGGTCAGTCTAATCGGAGCACTTCCAACTGCTGACCTCCCCCAGGATCCCTGCCTGGATGCACTCACTTGTAGCACATCATCACATGCCCAACCAGGGCACATTCCAGTGGTCAACACCATAGCTCCCTTGCCAGGAGACTCTGCTTAACCATCGAGAGATTCAGCTGATGGGCACCTGCCAGCATGTTCTTGCCCACAGCCTCCCCTTACTAATTTGCTCTCATGCACGCACTCAAGAACCTTTCCACCACTGCCCTGCTCTTGTCAGCACATGCAAACAGACCCCATGTTCTACCTGCTGCCAGAGCATGGGTGTATGTAGACCCCAGTGTGCTGCCACCCTACCATCACCAGCACAAGTGTATGTGTGTATGTGCAGACCCCATAACCAGAACCCTGACAAAAAGGGTTTGCTGGCACTCTCCCACTTAAATGTTGTTGCCAGCAAACAAGTAACTCTAGATTAAACCAAGAAGAAATTGAAACCCTGAACAGACCAATAATGAGTTTCAAAATTGAATAATTAATAAAAAGCCTACTAAGCAGAAAGAGCACTGGTCCAGATGGATTCACAGCCAAATTCTACTCAATGTATAATGAATAGCTGATACCAATCCCACTGAAAGTATTCAAAAAATTTTAGGAGGAGGGACTCTTCCCTTACCCATTCTATGAGGCCAGCATCATTCTAATACCGAACACTGGCAGAGACACAATGAACAAAAAACCAGGCCTGTATCTCCAAAGAATATAGATGTAAAACTTCTCAACAAAATACTAGCAAACCAAATCTAGCACTACATCAAAAAACAAATTCACAACAGTTAAATAGACTTTATTCCTAGGATGCAAGTTTGCTTGATATAAATCAATAAATATGATTCATCATCTAAACAGAACTAAAGACAAAAACCACATGATTACCTCAGTAGATGTAGAGAAGCCTTTTGAAAAAATTCAACACCACTTCATGTTCAAAATCCCCAACAAACTAGAAATTGAAGGAACATACCTCAAAATACTAAGAGCCATCTATGACAAATCCACAACCAATATCATACAGAATGGAAAAAAGCTGGAAGCATTTCCATTGAGAACAAGAACAAGAGAAGGATGGACACTCTCACCACTACAATTTGACATAGTACTTGAAGTCCTAGTCAAAGCAATCAGGCAGAAGAAAGAAATAAGAGACATCCAAATAGGAAGAGAAGAAGTTGATCTATCTCTCTTCACAGATGGTACGGTTCTATGCCTAGAAAACCCCATAGTCTCTGCCAAAAGTCATATTGATGTGATACACAATTTCAGCAAAGTTTCAGGATATAAAATCAATGTAGGAAAATTGATAGCATTTCTATACATCAATAATGTTCAAGCTGAGAGCCAAATCAAGAATGCAATCCAATTTACAATATCCATAAAAAGAATCAAATACCTAGGAATACAACTAAACCAAGAAGTGAAAGGTATCTTCAATGAGATTTGCAAAACACTACTGAAACAAATCAGAAACTATACAAAAACAAAAAAAAAAAGGGAAAACATTCCATACTCATGAATAAGAATTAAAAATGGTCATGCAGCCCAAATCAATGTACATATTTAATGCTATTCCTGTCAAATTACCAATGTCATTTTTTATGGAACTAGAAAAAAAAAAAAACTATTCTAAAATTCATATGGAACCAAAACAGAGCCCAGATAGCCAAAGCAATTCTAAGCCAAAAGAACAAAGCTGGAGGCATTGCACTACCTGACTTCAAACTATTCTACAAGGCTATAGTAAGCAAAACAGTATGATACTGGTATAAAAAACAGATACAGGTGGGGCTGGGGACGAAAGAAAAAAAAGAAAAGAAAAGAAACAAAAAAATAAAAAACAGATACATAGACCAATGGAACATGTTAGAGAACCCAGGAAAATAAAAATTAAAAAATCCACAACCATCTGATTTTTGACAAAGTTGATAAAAGCAAGCAATAAGAAAAGGATTCCCTATTCAATAAATGATGCTGGGATAACTGGCTAACCATATGCAGAGGATTGAAACTGGACCCCTTCCTTTCACCATATACAAAAATAAGCCCATGATGAATTAAAAGATAAAATGCAATAAAAAAAAAAAAAAAAAAAAAGAAATAAAGGAAGAAAAAAAAAAAAAAAAAAAGATTTAAACATAAAGCCTAAAACTATAAAAACTTTACAAAAAAAAAAACCTAGCAAATATTATTCTGGAGATACGCACTGGTAAAGATTTCATGATGAAAATTCTAAAAGCAATTGCAAAACAAACAAAAATAGACAAATGGGACCTAATTAAATGAAAGACCTACTGCACAGCCAAAGAAACTAGTATTAACAGAGCAAACAGACAACTTATAGAATGGGAAAAATATTTTCAAACATTTGATAAAGGTCTAATATACAGAATCTATAAGGAACTTAAATAAATTAATAAGCACAAACAATTTAAAAACAGGCAAAGTACATGGACAATCGCTTCTCAAAAGAAAGCATACATGTGGCCAACAAGCACATGAAAAAGTGCTCAATATGAGTAGTCATTAAGAAAATGCAAATCAAAATCACAATGAGATGCCATCTCACACCAGTCAGAATGGCTATTATTAAAAAGTCCAAAAACAACAGATGTTGGTGAGGTTGAAGAGAAAAGAAAATGTTTGATGGTGGGAATGTAAATTAGTTCAGCCACTGTGGAAACAGTTTGGAGATTTTTCAAAAATCTCAGAACTACCATTCAACCCAACTATCCCATTACTGGGTATATACCCAAAGTAATATAAATCGTTCTACCATAAAGACACCTACAAGTGTACATGCATCATAGCACTATTCACAATAGCAAGGATATGGAATCTAACTAGATGCCTATCAACTGTTAACTGAATAAAGAAAATGTGGTATGTATCACCACGAAATACTACAGAGCCATAAAAAAAATGAAATCATGTCCTTTGCAGCAATAAATATAGAGCTGGAGGTCATTTATCCTAAGCTAACTAATGCAGGAACTGAAAATGAAATACTCACTGTTCTCACTTACAAGTGGGAACTAAACATTGAGTACAAGTGGACACTGAGAAGGGAACCATAGACACTGTGGCTTACTTGAAGGCAGGGGGTGGGAGAAGGGTGAGGATCAAAAAACTACCTACTGGATACTATACTCATTACCAGGTGACAGAATAATCTGTACAACAAATCCCCACAATACACAATTTACTCATGTAACAAGCCTACACATGTGCCCTTAGCCTAAAATAAAATTTGGAAAGAAAATTTTAAAAGGGACAAGTGGCCCAATCTCAGTTTTCATGGAGCTACTTTTTTTATGGGAGTGAAGGTAAGAAAAATCACACATATATATTAAAAATTTCTAGACTGTTAATACGAAGAACACTAAACCACGTAAGGGAAATGGGTGACAGAAGTAATAAGAGAGAATATTCCTAAGGTGATGTCATTTAGTCATAGATCCGAATTAAGCTGGAGAGGTTACCTTGCAGGGATTCCACCCACAACTACCTCCACATTCTTGGATGTTCTGTTTTAACTTTTACCTGTTCTAATTGACAATGACTCTGAAAGCCCTCAGGTTGGCAAATTCAACTAAAGGTATGCATTTGCTTCTTTGTTATCTCTTCCAATGTGATAGAGTGGAGATTTTATTTCATTCTAAGTGGTTACAATCTGAATATTCACAATAGCAAAAACATGAAATCAAATAGTGTCCATCAAAGGATGACTGGATAAGATAATGTGGTATCTATACAATGGAACACTATCCAGTCATAAAAGAGAATGAAACCATGTATTTTTCAGTAACATGGGTGGGACTGGAGGCAATTATTTTAAGTGAAACAAGTCAGATGCAAAAATAAAAATACCTTGTTATCACTTATAAGTGGGAGCTAAATAATGTACACATGGACATAGAGAATGGACATAGACAGTGGAGACTCAGAAGGGAGGGGTTTGGAAGGGAGCAGTCAATGAAGAGAAATTACTTAATAGGTATAATGTGCACTATTTGGATGACGGCTACCCTAAAGGCCCTGACCTCACCATTATGCAATCTATGCATGCAACAAAACTGCACACATATATCATACATTTACAAATTAAAAACTTAAAATAAAAAATGGCTAAAATCACTTTTCATAGCAAGTATATTTAAAGCAAATATTTGATAATTATAAATATTTGAAAGTATATATTTAATACTTATTGCCTATGGCTACTCTATTAAGTCCTTATTATCTAGCTATGATAGAGTCTTGACCCACAATATCCAGGAAGAGTAGCCACTAACCACATACGACTGTAAAGCACAGGAAATATGGATGTATGCCTGAGGAACTGCATTTCTTATTTTAGTTTCATATAAATTAATTTACATTTACATTAAAAAAGGAAGTAGCATGATTTATTTTTCCATTGAACATTTTTTTCTTGTTTCCTCAGGTCTGCATTTCTATTTATTTGATGTATATGTGTTACAAAAGATATTGTTCCAAGTGGTATGCATGATAAACATGTGTCTGTTATTTGAAATATTATGTAAAACACATCACTAATCCAGACAGTGTTAATAGGTTGCTCTAGTTTAAATGACGTTTTATAGGTATATCTCTAATGTGTTGTAACATATATATTTGAATATTTTATGCAGAAAACAAGAGTTACAGTAGTGCCAATGGAATAGTAACTGGTAATTAGATTGGGGTACATATTATTTGAATAGAAAGTAAATGTCTCCAGTATAAAAGTATCAACATATTTTTAAATTTAAAACAAAAGTATATCCATGATTCATAATTGAGTGAAAATGCAGCAGAGGAGCTCTAATATGTTGTAAGAGTTCATTTTCATACTGCTAGGAAGAAATACCTGAGACTGGGTAATTTTTAAAGAAAAAGTTAAATGGACTCACAGTTCCACATGGCTGGGGAGGCCTCACAATCATGGCAGAAGGCAAAGGAGAAGCAAAGGCATATCTTACATGGTGGCAGGCAAGAGAGCATATGCAGGGGAACTGCCCTTTATAAAGACATCAGATCTCATGAGACTTATTTACTCTCACAAGAAGAGCATGGGAAAAAAAACCCATGATTCAGTTACCCCCGACTGGGTCCCTCCCATGACACGTGAGGATTATTGGAGCTACAATTCAAGATGAGATTTAGGTGGGGACACAGCCAAACCATATCATATATGTAGAAGACTGAAGAAAAAAATGAAATGAGAAATAGGTGTATATAAAAGAATTCACATTGGGTAACAAATACAATTTACTCTGGCAGAGTGAAAACACCATTTATTTGTAGTGTTAAAATAATTAAGAAAATAAATTAGATAAAATTTAAAAATGTGTTTTTCTCAAGGGTCAGAATAGAATTGACAAATTTATTTGCCTGAAATCAGAAATAAATGTCCAATAACAACAAAAATCTTAATGACCTGTAAAATGATATGGCCTTGTAATATTGACCAGACAAAAAAATGGTTGGGTTTGTACACAAAAAGACATAATTAGTTTTTGATTGACAGATGACAAAAGCAATAATTATCTTGAAATTTTCTTATAATGAAAACATTTAAGTTTTAAAATGACATATCCTCAATTAAACCAGCATAATTGCCGGTACAAAAAACATTTCTAACAATATCAATTATCATTTGACTCAAAATTAGTTTACTCTGTTCTTGCTATAAGAGATACTAACTAATATCCGAGTACATTTTAATAAAAAGACTTCGAAATTCAAAAAGAAATGTCAGTTCATGGTCTAAAAAATTGAACTCATGACACATATATATTTGAAATGTTTGCATTTGAAAAAGAATTTCAATTAAATATTTTTTAAAGTTTCTATGAAGATGAGTGATGCTCCAACTATGCTAAGTTAAAAACTAAAGTTATTGTAGTTTAAAGCAAGAGACTGATGTTCCCTTGTGTCATTCAACAGCATAATATGCGTTGAATGTAAATTTAAAGGCTGGGCATGGTGGCTCATGCTGAGGCAGGTGGATCACATGATGCCAGGAGTTTGAGACCAGCCTGGTCAACATGATGAAACCCCGTCTGTACAAAAAATATAAAAATTACCCAGGTGTGGTGGTGCATACTTGTAATCACAGCTACTCGGGAGGCTGAGGCACGAGAATCACTTGAAACCGGGAGGCGGCGGAGGTTGCAGTGAGCTGAGATTGCAACACTGCACTCCAGCCTGGGTAACAGAGTGAAACTCTGTCTCCAAAAAAAATAAATAAATTTAGTTTTCTGAAAAAAATCATTGATATATTCATGTAAATATTTCAGAACTGCTTATAACAATATAATTTAACGGTCTCATGTTCTTTGCTATGCTCATTAGTTTAGAAGTCAAGAGATTCACAAAGATTTATTGTACTGTTACTTCAAATTCAAAATTTTCTTGAAATAGAAGAATGTTTGCCAAATCTTCAATAATCAAAGATAAAAATGACAGCCTGCTTTATGTTTTCTACTGACATTGAGCTGAATATTAAAGAGATAAATTTGATGCTCCAAGGAAAAATGAAACTTATTCATGACTTTTCTATGGAAGAGACTTTATGTTAGACTTGAAACTCTTCATAAAACAGATAATTGGCTATGACTTACTACACTGTGTAATGAGAATCAGTGCAGAAGATTGTATTTGTAAACAACGGTACCATGTAATTTGACTATAAAACTACAAGAGAAAATAATGAATACTTTTTGATGTTGATATATGTAGTATTGCTTTTCAATTGATGTAACATTTATTTTAATTTGATGTTTAAAATAATGAGTTGACCCAAGATTTTGTCAATTTACTTAAGTAGGAATGATGTAGTTTTGAAATTAATTTGATTTTGCTTCAAAGTCATATCAGTTCTTCTAAAAAGGATGACTTAGTTTGTCAATGTGAATATTCAAAGAAAATTATTTGGGAGCACTCTATTCAGCTATTGAAAAATTTAAAATATGTTTGGAACACTAGGGCATATGGATTTACTTTGTCAACTGCTAATCTTATAAAATCTAAGTACAGATTAAGTTTCTTTGATGAAGATGCAGCATCTTAATTGAGATGTGCTAAAAGTGTAAAATGCGTAACTGCATATTCAAGGTCTAATATATAAAGAATCTAAAATATTTCATGAATATATTATCTAGTGACTACATGTTAAAAAGAATCATATATTCCATATACTTCATTAAATACAATATATTATTACACCTAACCACATGTTTATTTTTACTTTTTTAATGAGCCTACTAAAATGTTAAATTATATGTGCATCTTTCATTATTATTTGTATTGTACAGCACTGGTCCAGACATAGTCAAAACATGGAAAGATGACAACTGATATCTACATAATGGATTAGTAATTTATACATTTAAATAATTTGTCCATTTTGTCACTACTCTTTTAATTCAGATTGGATTTACCTATATTTCCACCAAGTTAAGCTATCTTGTAAATTATTTACTTTATTTTTTCTTTCTTATTAATATTACTTCTGAATGATTTAACTCTTAAGCTTCATCTATTACAGTTGAGAAAAAGTAGCACATATACAAAATATGAAGGGGATGTAATGGAAGCTGAACTTGGATTAAAAGAAAACATGTACAGAGAGTGGCAGAAGTCATGCATGTCTTATTAACTTTTTCTAATGACAGCTGGGTGGAGCATTTCAATGGGTCTTTAGAGTAAATAAAGGAGACTCAAATATGTGATTACCTTATTTTATGAGACTGGATTTAGGAATTGGCTAGATCCTCCTTTTTGGGGTTGAAATTGGAGAGAATTATTTTCACAAGCATAGGAGATATGATTATCATCACTATATTTAAATTTTATTAATGAATTACTAAGGAATTTTTATGTGGTAGTCTTAGTGCAAGTATATGAAGAGAATTTTCTCATTGAATTTTCACAAATGTAGGAGGTAAGCACTGTTAGTACTCCCATAATACAGCTAAGGATGAAGGCTAAGAAATGTTCATTCATTTGCATAATGTCCAAGAAGCTGAGAATATCAGTGGTGGTCTATGTGAAATTATTACTAAGGGCAAAAACTACCAAAAGCAATAATATTAATACCTGTAGTATTTGAGGTCACACTCTTGGCAGTAACATTTGTTATTTAAGGCAACTATGATAAGTTTTCTTGTGTCTGGCACCTAACAAAATATATTGAAAATGAAGGATGTCCAAGAAAAGAGCAATCTGATAGAAATTTTAATCTTAAAATGACTAATAAAGCAGATTTCCTTAAGAAAGGTCTAGCCCAAGTTTGCCACTTTGTTCCTCACCAAATTTAATAAAGATGTTGACTAGTTTTCTCTCCCACTCTCTGATGTACTTTTTACCTTAGCTTAGAATGTTTCTTCACATAGTTTTCTAGGCAGTTGCCACAATGGGTCGGTACTGGCACTTAAGTTAGCATACATTTGCCATTGTTCACCCAATATGACATTTGTATCAAGAACTTCTGGAACCAATTAGAAGAAAGGAAAGGAGAATGCTTAAGTGTTAGAAGCAATAAGAGAAGTCAATCTGTATCTTGCAAAGCGTGGTGCCAATACATGGCTTCCTGACACCCTCCTTTCATCTGAGAAACTTGACAGATGAAAAAAGTCATAAAAGTCAAGAGTCAAAGGCTCAAGGCATTGCAGAATCTAGAATGCGGGGGTATCCTAGCAACACAAATTTTTTCTTCTGTTTTAGTGCGAGGGTGTCAAAGGCTAAAGCCATGGCACCTACACTGCTGGCTTCATGGCCCATATATCCTATAGCTCCAATTATAAGAGTTGGATATAAAATTTCCACTGCTCCAGTTCTTTCCCAAGGGACTTAACAGTTGAAGGGGCACTGCATTCCCTCTCATCTTCTGTCAGTGCATGTGCAGATGTTTGCATGTGTCTGTGTGTGTGTGTGTGTGTGTGTATGTGTGTGTGTGTCTGTGTCTGTGTGTGTTATACCAGCGTCATTTCTACTTTAGGGTCTTTATATTTTCTGTTTCTTCTGCCCGAAACACTTTTTCTCTCTGGTTTTTACAGGTCTCAGATTAAATGTGACAGTAAAGAGGATCTTGAGCTTTGGAACACAAGGGGTCTTATCTTTCTTGCTTACTGATAAATTACCCATGAATAGTCCTATGCTTTATACATAGTAAGCTGACAAATGTTCAATAGTAGATGAATAAATACACAAAAGGACATTCATTTGAATGGAATTTTTTAAATTTCAAAACTCTTTCAACATGCATAGAATTTACAAAATGACTTGGGATATTAATGATTATATTGTCCTGATCGTTCAGTTGAGGAAATTAAGGCCATATAGAAGACAATTTGCCCAAAATAACTCAGTGGGCAGATAAGAACACAGATGAGAACACTGATTTCAAGACCTGTGTTCTTTTTACTACAGAAATAAGTAGATATTAGGATTTTGTTTGGGTCTACTCTTTGAATATGGATTGATAAGATCTGATAATTTTATGACATATCCCTATGTTTGATCCTTGCTCTCAAATTGGATACTCTCATGCCAGCACCTGAGCTGAGATACTGAAATATTATATACATTTTTATATTTCCAACTAAATCTTATATTTCCGAGGTTTTCATGGCTTTACATATTCTATGCCCTCCTTGCAAAGTGTCCTTCCTCCCTTTGCCTCCTTTCAAAGTCCTGTCTCATATATCCTAAACCTTTCAGGAAGAGTCAATCATCTCCTTTTCCACACTCTTCCCTGTCTGCTGTGCCCAGTGCCCATTCCTGATACTGCATTTTGATATTTTATTTTTCCTGTGTACCTACCTGATTTCACTAGGCAGAATGCATATTATAGTTAGTGGTGAACATACAGTGCCTAGCGTTTCATGTTAAAAGATTGATCTTGGGCGCATGGCAAAAGCAGAAAGTGTGATTATGTTGTGTGGAAGCTCTATTTTAAGTTCTGTATGGAACCAGAATTCTCAGCAATTGAATGACAAAATCTAAAGCATCCCCACTGAATAACATAGAAAAAGCCTAGATGCTGTGAAATAGAGAAATGTGTGGGCGATAAGGTTGTAATTAACCTCTTCGTATGTGTGCCCAACAGCAATCTTCCACAAGGGCTAGGCAATTTGCAATGAAGATGAAGTTTAAGACATAAAAGGAAGTAAGATTGATCTCAAGAAGCTCCATTTCACAAACACCTTTGGGCATTTACAATCAACACAGGTTGTTAACATATGCATTTGTGATTTTTTTCTTTTTCTAAAAATGGAAATACCTTTAAAAAGCAGTCTTAGGAAAACAGAAAAAACTCTCATCTCTTACTTTCAGCAAAGTTATAAGTGGGAATCTTGTTTATTATAGTTATGGTTTGAATACATTTACCGGAAATGTATAACAACACTACAGAGAGAAAGACAGTGCAAGACTTGATGGCAGAAAAGATACTCTGAGTTCATCTGAATTCATATCACAGAGAGGAGGAAAAAAAAGACATAAAATCATATTTGGTTGAATGATATATCTTACCCTGGGTCAAAACACTAAACAATACTTACAACTCACACAAACAACCTGATTCTGTAAATTTCTTTCTAAATTGAAGAGCAGATTCCTGCAGGCTTTGAAAGGGAATTCTTCTTTAAATTATCAGGTAATTTCCTCCACTCCAATTGAGCTATAATCAGACATGGTCAAAATACTGTTCTAGGAAGTGTAATAGAAAATGAATTCAACAGAATCATGGCTTCATAGACCCACATCTGCAGAAAGGGGTCAAAAATGAAAATGGCAACTATATGAGCGAGACTTTAGCTGGTTTTTACTTGAAAACAAATTCATTATTGTACTATATTCATAGAGTTTTGAAACTATTTTAACTGAAAATATATTTTCAATTATATATATTACTATATGAAGAAATGTGTCTTCACATGCACTCATTTTATACTCCTAGTGATAATTTTTAAAAAATGAGGCCCATGAAACTGAGCAAATTAGTGTAGCTAAAATGTTGTGCATAGCTCTCCTGCTTTAGCCTCCGAAATAGAACTCCAAATTAAGCCTTATACAGTATCTTGGCCTGGCACACACCTATTCTTGGTATTAGATAAGAATAGAAAATCCAGATGCTTGGCTACATCAGTATAAAGGGGTATAAGGGGAAGACTTATTGATTTTCATTTTCCCTGCTTTCTGAACATAGTGATGTCCTTAGCATCACAGGATATTCAGTTGTTGATTAAGTCTCAGGTTGCTGGAATGCAATTGGTGGGCAACATTACAGAAGGCTACTTTTACCCATTCACTCATTCACTCATTCATTCATTTAACAAATTTTTTTGCATGCCAACTGTGCGCCAGATGATGTTCTGAGCACTGGAGATGCAAGGGTGAACAAATGAGATCCTTGCCCTCAAGAAATTTGTGTGAATTGGCTAGAAAACAATCAATAAAAAGTTAAGCAAAGAATTACTATTTTTCTTGAGATGGAATCTTGCTCTGTTACCCAGGTTAGAGTATAGTGACACGATCTCAGCTCACTGCAACCTCTGCTTCCCGGGTTCAAGCGATTCTTGTGCCTCAGCCTCCCAAGAAGCTGGGACTACAGGTGCGTGCCACCACATTCAGCTAATTTTTGTATTTTTAGTAGAGATGGAGTTTCACCAGTTGGCCAGGCTGGTCTCGAATTCCTGACCTCAAGTGATCCACCCACCTTGGCCTCCCAAAGTGCTGGGATTATTGGTGTTAGCCACCACACCAGCCAAACAAATAATTCCTGTTGGGAGATTTTATAGTTTATATTTTCTCCATAAAACTTACTAGAAACTGTTATACCAGGCAAAGTAGTAAGAGAATATCTTTCTGGGGCGGTCAGTTTGAGCTGACCACTGAAAGATGAAAAGAGCTGATCATAGAAAGAACAAAGAACAGAGGTTGGAAAGGTGGGACTGGACTATTTCATGTGAATCAGTGCATAAATCAGACATGTCTTCAACTAGGAACTTCCAATATGTCAAATGCCAAAACATTCATTTATTTCACAGATATATGTACATTGATTTTTCTTCAGGGTTTTGAGTATGCATGATTTTTTTACCTGTGGACTCATGTACTTAGTATTTTGTTGGTTTTCTCTAACCAGAGTATTCACTAGTTCATTCCTTTATTTCCTTTATTTTTGACTGATACTGATCCATCCATTTAGGTTTAAGTGCAAACACCATATAAGATTTCCATGGCCCTTAATTATAAGTACATGTGGGCCTCCTTTTTCTTCTGTTAAGACATTTTTATATTTAATCTACAGATAAATGTGCACTGCCATACCAAATACGTAGAAGGGGTGAATAAAGATGTAAAGAGAAGATCATTCATTCTAGAAAGAATAAAAAGTCTGCCAAAACCGAAAGAATCAGCACATGTTCACACAAAATAAGCAAGCGGAAAATGGTTCACAATGCAGGATAAGACATTATCCAAGAGTCTCAAGAAAAGATATGAGAGCAGATCCCTGTTTCCTATTTGCTGGAAATGTAACAACTATGGCAACCCTTCCAGTGATAAGCTTGTGCTGAAGAGTGTCATGAGAAAGGAGTAATTATGGTAGGTTATTTGGTAACCAGACATTGTAGTGATGATATGCTTTGGAAGGAGTTCTGGTGAGAGTGATAGTCAGAGAAGACACTTACTGATACCTTCTGACATCTCAATGGGGTTACTTCACTGGATGGGTTATCTGCTCTTTGACATGGTTAATCCAGGGTAAGAGTGGATAAAAAAGTAGTTTGACGGAAAACTTTGAGATATTTCTACCCTGATCACATGAATATCAACCCAGAATAACACTATTTCTCTAATCTTTGTGTAGAAAACTTAACTTGGTACTCAGAACACACCTGTGGGTTAAGTGTGTTTAACATTCTCAAATCCAGATGAGCCACCTAAAACAGAGAGGGGTTGAGAACTTCACAGAGATCATAAAACCAGTGAATGACAGAGCTGGGGTAAAAACTAAGGCAGACAAGCATTAAGTCCAAGTTCTTAAACATGTCCCAACCCTAAATCAAGGAATGAATGAATTAATGACTATTTGAGAGTGTCTATTTAATGATTAACTATGTGAATTAATTTATTATATAAGAAACACTGTGTCTAAACTCCCAGAAGTTCACAACTGGGGGAAATTTTTGGAATTTTTCCAGGGAATATTTTGCAATGTCTGAATACATTTTTGGTTTTTACATCTAGGGGTAAGGACATATTACTAGCACAGAGTGATAAAGGTCAGTGAGTGGAGTTGCTAAGGATTCTCTAGTGCACAGGGGAGTATACATAACAAAGAAAAACTGTCCAACCTAAAATGCCAATAATGGTTCTATTGAGAAACCTTGTTCCAGCCTATATTCTAAAAATCCCAATTTTTGGAGAATCATATCTATGTAGAAGACATGACAGTCAAAATCAAAATAGATGATGACATCCATAACAATGCCTGTACATGGTTAACAGATTTAACATTTTAGATATAAGCTGGAAAATTTTCATGTTTGTTTTAGTCTATTTTTAATGCAGTTTTAGAAAGATCACTTAATAGAAAAGATGTGATGATTAGACAGATAGGTGAAATTTCATGGGGGAATCAATTAGGAAGATGATATATAAATATATAGTGATCTAAGCAAAATATAATGCACGTCTGAACCTGGTGAGGTGCAAGAAGGATCAGAAAAAAGGAGCATTAGCCTTTCACACCCATCTAACATTACTGGGTCACCCACATTGATTAGAATGTGAGGTTTTTATTTATTTATTTATTTTTACTTTTGAAATTTCATCTTTTATTATGAAGCTGAGGATAAGGTCAGTTTAATCTTTTGTTACTAACAATGGTGTTTCATTTCTTATGTCTAAAAACATTTTAATCTATAAAATGAATTGTATGTTCACAAATCAGACCATCGTCTTTCAGGTAAGCTGTGTATGCATACGTGCTCACACAGCACACACACACACACATCCAATTTGAAGCTGTGAATTATTATTTGAAAGGTGTAGGTTTCACGTGAGAAATTTCATCATCTGAAATTGCCTTGTCATTGAGGATAATAAGAATTAAATTCAGCTATTGAAAGGAACAAAGATAAATATTGAAAGATGGGAGACCTTTCTAATCCACTGCAGAACTGTAGAGTCTTCTGTGAGATTAAGCTGAGACACCATTTGCAGAAATCACTAACTGTTTCAGTTTATTAAAAGATTAAGACTAAATCTATTTGGGTAATATGTGGTTTGCAAGATGAGAAATTTCTTCAAAATCAATGCTTTTGCTTTTCCATTTCCTCTCTACTCACTATGAGGTAATCAACACGGGAGTAACTCTGCTCACACTAAGAGAACATTCTCATCTTCATTAGCACACAGTCGATGCAAGAAATTTTATTTTACATGAAAATCTAGAGCGAGTTCTCCTAAAATTAAAACCCTCTTCTGTTTCAATACATCAAGCTGCAGGGTTTCATAATCCCCATAATTAATATACTACTGTGCATACAACTTTCAAAATTGGGCTTCAGAAGTTGTAAATAGAGGATACATGGTTGAAAACTGATAAAGTATGATATCTCTCATCTTTTTATATTTCGTTTCCACACCCTTCCTTTTGTGGGATTATGGAGAGGTGAGATGTGAGATGACAGAAGGAACTGTCAAAACAAAATCAGATTACTTTTACTTACTCTTTAACTAATCTATAATATCTCTTTTATATGCAATATTGTATGCATGGAATAAAATGCAGATTGTTCTCTGGTGATAGTATATATTTGGTTAATAATGCATTAATGAAGCCATTCTATTGTTCACTGAGCCAATAAAATATTTCCTGAGCATATACATTTCAGTCCTAGTGCTGGGCACAAGGTGCCAAAATAATACAAGATCTGTTTCCTCAGAGACTCAAGTTCTTGAGAAAAATTAGGCATAGAAACACAACACTGTAATAATAATTGTATAATGAGTGTCATGATTAAAGTAAACATGTGAAGCTACAATCATAATTAGAAGGGATCCTTAGCCTGTCTTGTGCCAAGGGTATTTGAGAAAGATGTAGAAAAGAAATGGCCAGTTTTTAATTGGGTATAATTTAAAAACATAGAGGCAATCCAGTGATTGGATACCTTTTATTTTTTATATAGGAGGAAGAATTATTAATGTGAAGCTAGAGTTTTCATTATATTTCCTTTATCTAGAGTTTTTATAATTTATTTCCAAGAAACAATAAACCAGTTAATTAAAAAAAAATGATGTTCACTGTTTTAGTTTTTCATTTATGTATGTGTTTCTTCTTTCTTTCTTTGTTTTGGTTGTGGCATGGTATCTGTTCTGTCTTGTTTCACTGGTGATTTCATATCTGTCTCTTGTTTCATCATGGTTACACAGTGTCTGTTGTAGTACTGCTCATATTCTGTGAATACTCTTTATATTCAGTTGGAAATACTGCTGATCTGTCATCTCCTAGCTGTCAGCAACCAGCTGCAGCAATCAGGATCATTTTAAAAAATTTATTTTACCAAACATACTACACATCATTAAATTTTCCCCTATACAATGACATTTATACTGTTCTCACTTTAGTTTTAGTTCTTTACCACAAAACAATGTTGTAGTAAGTAGTAAGTATACGTGTATATGCTCAAAAATAGAATTTCTCAGTATTAGGGATATACATATTACTTTTATCAGACAGTGACAAATTCTTACTCAACATGTCAGAACCAATATTCAATGTTTATGCTTTCTCAGTATTATAAAAATGTTAATAACACCTTATATTAGCCCAATAAATATTTATAGTCTTTTTTGTTTACCTATCTAATTTGTGTATGTGTGTGTGTGTCCTGATTAAGAACTTATTCATGTGTTGGTTGCCATTGGAATTTTTCTCTTCTGTGAATTACCTATTCCTTTATCCAAATTTCCTTTGATTTTTTTTTTCTTACTAATGTTACATAATACTTATATTTTGTAAAATCAAATCAATTGTCAGTAGCTAATATCTCTATTAAGTATTTATATTTTGTAAAATCAAATCAATTGTCAGTAGCTAATATCTCTATTAAGTATTCTACTTATCTTTAAGGCTGATTTACATTATTTTATCATAGAAATTTTTGATAAAGGCACATGGATCAAAAATAGCAAGGTCTAGAGAAAAATGTATAAATTATTTTTAAAGAGAAGATATGCAGTAATCTACAAGCAGAAGGGGTGCAGGAGGAAGGGAAAGAATTCTTCCTTGGAGCCATTATTAGTGAGCTAGTAATTATTTTCTTTACTGTTTATGTCTACAGAGTTGGTATTTCCTAATGCTTGCAATAAAAAGCATTTCAAATACTTATAAAATGGATCTTTTATAATAATCAGTGCTTTTATTCATCTATACATCTATTCATTTACTCATTCATTCATTCAACAGATAATTGTTGAGTGTCGACTTGTCTTAGGAACCATGTTAGGCCCTAGAGACTCAAATAAGAGCAAGAGATACAGGGTCACTGCCCTTGTGGGCAATGAAATATTGAATTCAATGTTTTTAAGAGTCTCTCCTGTTAAGTCTATGTAGGAATTACATAATGAGCTGATAGGATGGTGTATACAAAGTAGAGTGGATTCTCTCCTATCTATCAGAAGAGCAACCTTGGTTGGGTTTTACCAACTACATTCGCTGCTTACTCAGAGAATAGAACATTACACAGCAATTGGGACACTTCCAGACCCCAAATGTAATATAGAATTGTGCGCATTATTATGAGAGCATTTTGTAATCACTCTATGATCTTTATATCAAATTTCTAAAGCACTGTAAATATGTATTACTGTCATTTTTTTAGAAAGCTACAATAAGTGATTCTCTAATTCTACTTACATTAGATGTTTATATTTCAGTACTATTAGTTCTATGTATTGGATTTCTATAGGACTAATTAATTTTTATTTACTTTCAATATAGAAACGTGAGTGGAAAAAGAATGTGTCTGGAAATGAAAACATGTGAATGCATTGGTATGGAGGGAGTAAAAAGAAACTTAAATTCTTTGAATGATTAGTATGTAGCAGGCAATAACCTTATTTAAATCCTCAAAATATGTACTTGTTTTTATTCACATTTTAGATATGAGAAAACTAAGACATGAGAAAAAGAAATGATAACCTTCAGGCTATTAATTTGAAGTCACATATATCAGTGTCTAAATTAAAGTTCATCTCCTAATATCAGGTTGACTCAAAATTCCATTCATTTGGAATATGTGACAAGATTGTTTTACAAGATAGATTAAAGCTTTCTCTTACACAAAATGAAAATGAGAAAGCAAGGTAGCAAGCAATCAAGAAATAAAACCCTTTCTGACTTGACAATTTCTCATGACTTGTCTTTGAGCTCCCAGAACTTGGGGGGCTGAGGTGGGTGAATCACAAGGTCAGGAGTTCAAGACCAGCCTGGCCAACATGGTGAAATACTGTCTGTACCTACCTACCTTCCTTCCTTCCTTCCCTCCCTCCTTCCTTTCTCTCTCTTTCTTTCTTTCCTTTCCTCTCTCTCTCTCTCTCTCTCTCTCGTTCTTTCTGAAACTGCAATGGAAAGGTTTAAGCAGAAATCACAAACTAAAATTCCTACAAGTGGCAGGAATGCACGTGAACTGCATGAAGGAAACAGTCACATACACAAGTGAAATAGGGACCTTGGCTAACTGGAGAACGTATGTACCAGCCAATTTTTGCCATGGAGAAATGAGAGCTCACTGTAGCAGATTTCAATTTTTGGAAGGAAGCCAGAAATAGAGGTTTTTAAATGTGACATCAGTAAACAAATAAATCATGTATATGAGACTTCGAAACAGGCAAAAAATAATCTATTGAATTTCAAAATAACACTGTAGTATACAAACACCTATTTTGACAAGTGTAACTATTACATATAAGCAATTCTAGCTAAGCTATTTATGAAACATTTAAAAAATATTTTTGAAGACTTCACTGATTGCCATATTGATATATGTAAATTATAGTTGACCTAATTACTGTCACGATTTATAATTAAATATCTTGTAGTTGTAAGCAAAATGATGGAACTGGAGATCTGTAGCTCCAGTTCCCTTCACAAAATTACTAACTAGCTATCCACAAACAAGAACACCTCTGTGAAAACCCCAGAATCTAGCAATAAAGCTGAAGTATCCCCTTGGAGCTCAAAAACCAAGAAAAGGTACCACTTATTCACCAGGCTTCACAGCACCAAAATGAGAAGGATCCCCTGAGTCTACAGGTTTTCCACAAGAAAAAGATAACCTGAGACAGAAATCTAACTTCTCTAGCAGTATTGGGCACTTCCGAGGATACCCACTTTTGTCTCACCCTGTAAAGAACACTGGTCGAATTGGTAAGGCTAAAACAGCTGGGATCAGCTAGGAAGAAAGAAGTGGTATAGAGCTAACTCTTAGTAGCTGATATGTATCTCTATTGGTTGCCTTAATCAACCAGAAAGCCCAGAAAGAAATTTTGCCTGCACATGGAGCCTAGGCAGGTGACCCCATCTGGCAAGGGTCAGCAGTACTATCTAACTTAGCCAGCCAATGGTATAGCCTGGGAATTGAGTCTAAAAGGTAGCCATGACTAGGGAGGCAGCTCAGCTCAACTGTGGAGTACAGCCTGTGGTCTCTCTTGGTTGTGGAGCCGAGTCTACAACCCAACAAATCGTGGAGCATAGCCTTCAGGCGTGGCTGACTAAGAAGGCTGGCAAGCAAATCCGTGCTACTGAAAGGCATAGATAATGCCCCTGTCTGCCAATCTGACTGCAGCATACAGCCTGTAGTACTGCCTGAGCACAGAGTATAGCCAGAAATACCACTTGGCCTATAGCTCCACTCAAACATAGATGATTTCAGAACCCGGCCTGAGGCCATGCCCAATTATGAAGTTCAGCTTACACTGACTGACTACAGAGGCCAGCTTGCAGCCTTACCTGACCTTGAGAGTGTGCACAATGGCTCTGCCTGACTAGAGTCTTGGCAGCAAGTCCCACCTGCCCGTGGACATCACCTGCTTGCTTGCCTAGAACCCTAGGCTGTGCTGAATGTTCAAGGTTGTTCCTTGGCAAGGAGAGGCTGTAAAGTTTTTATAAAGTGAACATGTTCTCAAATGCCTGGACACAAATGAAGAATACAAGGATCAGAAATAATTGGGAAAATAGAACACCACCAAAGGAAACTAATAAAGTTCCAAAAATCTGCCCTGAAGAAATAAAGATCTATGATTTGACTAAAAAATAATTCAAAATAATCCTTTTAGATATTTTTAGCAAACTGTAATTAACTAATCAACTTTAGAAAAATAATACATGAGCAAAAGGAGGAGTTCAACAATTTTGAAAACCTAGAGCTGAATAATTAATTTTATTCTCATTAATTTCATGAGCTTAAAAATTTAATAGAGTATTTCAAGAGCAGACTCAGTGATGCAGAAGAAAAAAATGAGCTCAAAGACAGGTAATAAGAAATTGTCAAGTCAGAAAGGAAAAAAGAAAAAAGTATGAAACAGAGTGAAGAAAGTCTATGGAACTTAGGGCCAAATGCGGTGGCTCATGCCTGTAATCCCAGCACTTTGGAGGCTGAGATGGGTGAATCACAAGGTCAGGAGTTCAAGACCAGCCTGACCAACATGGTGAAACCCCATTTCCACTAAAAATACAAATAACTGGCTGGACATAGTGACAGGTGCCTGTTATCCCAGCTACTTGGGAGGGTGAGGCAGGAGAATTGCTTTAACCAAGGAGGCGGAGGTTGCAGTGAGCTGAGACAACACCACTGCACTCTAGCTCTGACTCCATCTCAAAAAAAAAAAAAAAAAAAGTCTGTGAAACTTTGAGACACCATCAACCCAAACAAGTTTAACTACATTACAACACAATTGTAATCAGCACAGTCTGGTACAGACATCAAAATAAAAACAAAGTAGACCCATGGAACAGAATAGAAAGCCCAGGAATAAACCTATGTATTTAAGGTCAACAAATCATTGACAAAAGCCAAGAATTCACAATGAAAAAATAATATTCTCTTCAATTAATGGTGTTAGTAATATGGCACATTCATATGCAGAACAACAGTGTTGGACTCCTACCTTAAACCACTCAAAAAAAATGAACTAAAAGTGGATTTAGATCCTAAATGTCAGACCTTAAACTGTAAAACTGCTGGAAAAAAATACAGGGGAAAGCTCTTGAGAGTTAGCTTTGGCCATAATTTTTTGGATATGACACCAAAAACACAGTTAAAAAATAAATAAAAAGGCGGAACTACATCAAACTAAAAATCTTCTGCACAAAAAAAAAGAAAAATGAGAAGTCAACCTATGAAATGCAAAATTTGCACACTATGATTCTAAAAAGGAGTTAATATTAAAAATATATAAATAACTCATACAACTAGATATCAAAATATATATATATAATAAATAATTTGGTTCAAAAAATAGGCAAAGGACCTGAAAACACATTTTTCCAAAGACATACAAATGGATAATACATACTATATTCACTTTGTTTCTGAATCATTTGGAAATATGTTGCATACATATTCCCCTTTATACCTAAGAAATTCTGTGTATTTTTTAATAACAAGAAAATTCTCTTACATAATTATAGCATTATTAAATCAAGGAATTAATATTCATACATTATTATCACCTAAATCTATTTTTTTTCAATTGCCCGACTACTGTCTTCATTCCAAAAGCAAGAAAAGGTTTGATCTGTTGTAAAATGGAACTTTTCTCAGACTTTCTTTGCCTTACATAATCTTGATGTTTCTGAAGAATACAGACATTTATCTTAAAAATAACTCCAAATCTAATTTTCTTTGACATTTTCAAGTTTATTGGTATTAATATAAGTAAATGCATATGTGTACATGCATAGCATATATATGTATATATAAAAGTATGTACCTATATTGGAGCTATGTACATATATGATATATTCAAATATATGAATATTTAGGAGCTATTCATATATATGAATACATTAATATATTTATATATTTACATATGGAAACATTCATATACATTATTTTGCAGCTATCTAGATATATAACAGGAGGCTATGGTATTACTTGTATATATTTGACTAAACATTATCTATTAATAAGATCATAGTCAAACCTTTTTCAATGCTTTACACTTTTCCCTTTGATATTTAAGTCATTATTTTTGAATGATTTTGTGGCTTGATGTAAAATAGGGAAATATTTTTTAACATAAAAATACCCAATTATTCTAGACCTATTTATTCCTTCAAAACCCAGACTATATCCAATACTTCCTATATTTTTGAGAAATCAAATGTCAAAGGTCTATTTTGGGGGTTCTCTCTTCAGTTCCATTTATTATTTGTTTATTCCAGTTCTTTTATAGTTTTGTTTTTATAAAATCTGGGAGAACAAGTTCTATACAACAGTGTTTTGATACAATGGTGTCTTGGCTCTTGAAATAAAAATAAGCAGGACAAAACAATACGTTAAAATTAGGACTCTCTTTGGCCTTGATACAATCCTAAATCAATATAGGCAGAAATGATATATTGATAATAGTGAGTGTTCTAATCTATAAACATAGACCATCTTTCTATTTATTTAAGTCATCTCAAATGTCTCCTAAAAAGTGTACATGGTTATTTATAGAAGTTTGGAAACAGTTTTTTTAGATTAAGAACTTTTCTTGATTTTTAATGATATTAAAATGTCCTTTTAAATTTTGTTTTATTTTGTACTGATTTCTACATCTAAAATTTGTTTTACAGGTTGATTCTTTTTTAGAAACCACAGTTTTTCTAGGTACACAATGGTATCACATACAAATAAGAATATTTCATTTTCTGCATTATTGTTTTTTAATTCTCATACATTTTGTTTCTTACTGTTGCCTTATTGCACAGGCAGGGATTTCTAACACAAAATTCATTATAAGAGTTAATAGCAGAGAATTTTCTCCTTTCTCATTTCAAAAAGCAAGTATTTTGTGCTCTACAAAAATATGTAAAAGGTTTATTGTAGATACTCTTTATCAGAATTTTAAAAAACCCTTATCTTCCAAGGGATTTTACACAATCTCTTTTTTTCATAAATGGGAGAAACATTAAATTGTTTTATAAATCTTCTTTGTATGCATCTGCGAAATTAATTAGGCAATGAATCACTTTAATCTTTTAATGTGATTAATTACATTGATTTTCTAATGTTAAGCAAGTCTTTCTTTATTGGGGAAAAACTAATTAGGTCATGATATATTAACATATTTTATATATTACTGGGATAACTTTGCTAATATTTTGCTTAAGATATTTGCACCAATAATAAAGAACATAATTACTCATTTCTTCTTTATATGTTTTGGGGAACAATGTTTTTCTGTCTTCATGAAATAAGAAATATTTTCTTCTATCAATATGTAGAAGAATATATCAAACACTGAAATTATTTATATTTTAAATATTTGGTAGAATTCTGCATTGAAGAAATTTAGGACTGGAGTTTTCTTTGTATCAACATTTAAAATCTTTTTATGGTTGCGTAATTTTTGTATCACTATAAAAGCATTTCTATTTTTTTCTTGTTACTGTATACATACAATGTGTCCAATTCATCTGTATTTTCACATTTATCTTCTTAAAATTATTACTATATAAAGTATTTATTAACTTCATTATCTGTAGTCATGCCTTCTTCTCATGTCCTTCTTATTTTAAGTTCTTCCTAAGATTTATTATAGAATTGTCAATATCATTAATCCTTCAAAAAGCAACTAAGCAAGCAAGCAAATTTGGGTCTTATTGATGCTCTGTATATTTTGCTTTTTCTTGCTCCTAATCTTGCTCTCATCTTTAGTATTTCTTCCCTTATACATTCTATGAACTTATTTTGTCATTCACTCTCAAATTGCTGTTTCCAATGCTAATGTCATTAAGTTTTTCTTTTCTTTCCTTTTTATAACATAAATAAAAGACTTAAAATTTTTTTTCTAAATATTGCTATTGATAAAAATTGATTTTGGAATGTTTTATTTGTTACTCAAGTCAAAATATAAACTATTTTTAATCATTTTCTGCTTTCATCCATGAATTACTGAGCAATGAATTTAATTGTCAAATATAACACAATGTTAGTTTTATCTTTATATTTAAATTCTGACTGATTGCACTATCGATGGAGGCAAACTTTGATATTTGGGGGAGTTGTTTAATCACCAAACACATGATCAAACTATTTTTAATGTTCTATGAATGCTTAAAAAAAAGTTGACTTGGTGGTTATTGAATGCAATGTTCTATAAAACTCAATTTCTAAAAATGTTTAAATAATGCTATTGGGTTATTTTTTATCAAGGTTTTCTACTGATTTTTTGAAATGTTTTTTTAATATGCCCATTAGGATTTGTAAATTTCTTCTTGCAATTCTGTTAGCTTTTGTTGGTATATTTTGAGGCCATATTACCAGATAAGAAAAGTAATTAAAATTGTGAATTTAGTTCACAATTTATCAATATCAGTAATAGGTTCCTTTGTGTCTAGTAATGAATTATGCCTTAATTTCTTTTCTTTTTCTTTCTTTTTCTTTTCTTTTTTTGATAATAGCATAGATAGCCTGGATTTGATTACTTTTATCATATGTACTTTTTCCCCCCACTTTTTTCCCTTAGAAGCCTGGCAGTTGTTGCTTGCTTGCCAATTGCTTTCAAAATTATTTTTTGTGTGTGTTCCTGGAAACTCAGATTGATATGTTGTTCTCTAAAGAAGCTGTATATTTGTTTCTGCTAAGTACCTAGGGACATGTAGCATCACTTTTAATCTCTATTGCATCCAATCTTGTTCAAAGTTTGAGAGTCCCTTGACCATCAAGGCTATGAATTCTCAGAACAGGGATAAACAGTGTGGCCAAACAAGGGGAGGAGAGAACTATAGATTTGGCTTCCTCTCACCCTGGGAACATAGACATTAAGACCCAGGTCAATATTGGAAGGTGATATTATGACCTCACCCTGTTCAAGCTTGGGTTCTTACTTCTGGCTCTGGCTCAAAGGGACCAGAGAACCTCAAAACATGTATTTGTGATGAGTATTTTAGAATACGTGTAGCTTTGGTGCTCCAATATTCTATATACTTTTCTGATTTTAGGTTTTTTTTTCACAAAATTTTCATGAAAATTCTGTAATATTTTTTCAAATTCTGCTTTCATTTGGTTTTTATTTATTTTTTTAACTTAGTATTTGATACGTGTTATTTCTAGAGATAGTGATGTTCTGAGCTAAGCTATTCTGCTACTAAAAAAACTCAAATACTTTCACATATATTTTCTACTTTTACTTTCTAGTTCATGTTTTCTTGACTAACTCATGTGGAAATAAACTGTAATTTTACATGATGCTAGCTCACTGACTTCAATATGTTCTTTCATTTACAACTGTGATAAAAATTCACTAAAGGAGTTGTAAATTACACAAGGATCAGAACTATTGAATTGCCTTAGAGAAAGCCCACAGACAAGTCTTGACTAAATTGGGGTTATTTTTAATTTGAAAATGGTTGTTTGTTTTTATTTACTGACATCTACACACACTCACATTATCACAGGATTTGTCAAATCCTTCTTTATGAGATCTAAACTGATATCGTGCCTTCCCTCTCCCCCTGCCATTAAACCAGGAAAATAACTTCAAAGAATCCATCCAAATGACTTTGTTTGATGAAAAAAATAAATACATAGCATGATGTCTGGCACATATGAAACTTTTAATATATGTTTGTTGAGTGAATGAAAATGTTAAATTGTTCCTGAAAATTACCTAGCATATGTCAGATAAAATTTAATGGTCAGCTTGTTAAATTGTTGTTTGATGTTTATAATATATTTAATAAAATGGGCACCTAGAAATTATAAAAGGAAGATAATTAAAATTTTGCACACACAAAAAAGTATGTGTATCATTTATAATATATATAAATCTTTGCCAATGTTTTGTTTTCACATGAGTTCTTAAACTTATAAATTAACACTAAATGTGATTTATTTAAAAGTAAAACTTGAGTTCTCTCTGGGGAATATATTTACCCTTTATATAAATCTTGAGCTTTTAAAATGAAATGTTAACTCCATTTGGGGGAGCACCAAGGGGTGCGTGTGTGTGTGTGTGCACGCGTGCTTGTGTGTGTGTGTGTATGTTTGTAATATATTTAAGAATGATATGAAGATTAATTAGGTAAAACAATGATTTAGGCTTGGGATGTGTGTGTGTGAGACAAGATGTCAGGCTGGAGTGCGCATAGTGCAATGGCAAAATCTCGGTCTTCTGGGCTCAGGTGCTCTTCCCACCTCAATCTCCCAAGTAACTGAGAATATAGGCATGTGCCAACATGCCAGTCTAATTTTTTTTTTAAGAGATGGGTTTCACCATTTTTCTCAGGCTGCTCTTGAACTCCTGGGCTCCAAGAATTCTCCCACCT
This sequence comes from Aotus nancymaae, assembly GCF_030222135.1. Lineage (NCBI taxonomy): Eukaryota > Metazoa > Chordata > Mammalia > Primates > Aotidae > Aotus > Aotus nancymaae. Next base: position 18,585,105 of record NW_026988443.1, read on the forward strand.
CAGCCTTCCAAAGTGTTAGGATTATAGGCTTGAGCCACCGCACCTGACCTAGGCTTGGTTTTGAGAACAGAAGAGATTGCTCTGCTGGATCTCTGCCTGCTGTTCCATGTCTCATTCCTTCCCTTCTCTTTCCTGCTCTGTGCCCTGAGAGGCTGAGTAAATGGACCATATCAGCAACCTTCCTTGATATGTTGCTTTGGTTCTGGTTTAGCTAATAGGGAGCATTGGCAGGAGTCGAGGGAGGAAAGTTAGCAAGTGTATAGAGTCCCTCATATAAAGGTCACTGTTCCTCTTAAGGCAACCTTATCTTCACATCTCACCTTCCAGGTTTTAGAAACCACTGGCTCCCTCAATTCTTCAGATCTAGCAGTAGATAAATCACTGTTTTCACTAATGCTTGGTTTCTGTCCTGTTTTTTTGTGGTGGTTTCCCCGCTTTTCATGCACACCTTTATAAATGGTCCCTTTATTAAACTTTCCTCCAATTATACTAACTTGGGTGGTCTATTTGTTTCCTGTAGGCACCTAGAGTTAGTCACTCTGCATCTACAATAACTGGCCAAAGTCATTTAGTTACTAATATGTAGAACAAAAAGGCATTGCCAAGCATACTGAAATAGCTCTGGGCCATTGATTCCTTACATTCAATATTAAAATGAAAATGATACCCAAATATTCCATGAAAGGAGTTAGCCAAACAAATATTTGAATCTTGGTTTTATGCACTTTCTAGAATCTTAGGTCAGTTTCTTAACCCCTCTGATGCCCAGTGCATTATCTTCAAATGGGGAATATTAATATATACATAGAACGATTGGTTTAACGATTACGTAAGGTAACAGATCAGTAATAGATGAATTCCTATGTAGTATAAATAGAAAAGAAGCAAATATTTTGGAGAACCATGTCAATAAATTTGTGAATGTACTAATGCACTAATTATATTCCCCTTCCTTTGATAATTGATTTACCTTTTTATATGCAATGCCCTTGCATGAATCTCTGTTGTTATTATTATTTGAACCTTGTTCCTGCTCTTGCATGAACAGTGTCCTTCCTATCTTCCTATGACATTTTAGGAACATTTTGGAAGGCAGAGGCCCTACAATGTTTATTTATATAAATAATTCCATTCACCAAAAGGAGAAGGAGAAGAAAAAGGATATGAAAAAAGATGCAGGCTGGGCGCAGTGGCTTATGGCTGAAATCCCAACACTTTGGGATGCTGAGATGGGTGGATCATTTAAGGTCAGGAGTTTGAGACCAGTCTGGGAAATATAGCAAAACTCCATCTCTACTAAAAATTCAAAAATTAGCCAGGCATAGTAGTACGCCTGTCCTCTCAGCTACTCGGGAGGCTGAGGCAAGGAAATTGCTTGAACCCAGGAGGCAGAGGTTGCATTGAGCCAAGAGCATGTCATTGCACTCCAGTCTGGCTGACAGAACAAGGCTCTGTCACAAAAAAGAAGAAAGAAAGAGAGAAAGAGAAAGAAAGAAAGGAAGAAAGACAGAGAAAAAAGAAAAGGAGATGCATGATAGGGAGAAGAAAAAGAAGGAAGTTGGAAGATTCCCACTATCTATCCTGTTTCAAGGCTTACCATAAAACTATAGTAATCAAAATGGCATAATGTTGGGGAAATATAAACACTTTTATCAATGAAATAGAATGGAAAATCCAGAAATAGACCCACACAAATATAATCAACTAATGTTTGACGAAGGAACAAAGGAAATCCAATATAAAAATAATAATTGTTTCAACAAATTATGGATGGAACAATTGGGTGACCACTGGAAAACATGGAACCTAGATGTAGACTATCCCTTTCACATAAAAGAAATAAAAATGGATGACAGACCTAAATAATGCAAATTATAAATCTTCTATAAGTAAATAGGAGAAAGTCTAGAGAATCTTGGGTTTGATGATGAGTCTCATATGCAATAACCAAAAGCATAATCAATAAAAACAAAAAGTAGTAAGATAAACCTGATTAAAATTGGAATATTTTGCTCTGTGAAAGGCACTGTTAAGAGACTGAAAAGAAAAACAACAAAATAGGACAAATTGCTTGCAAAACCATTTGATAAAGGACATATATCAAAAATATGCAAAGAACTATTAACAATCAACAATAAGAAACCAATTAAAATGGGTAAAAGCTCTGAACAGACGCCTCATCAAATAAGATATGCAGATGGAAAATAAGCATAATTTGTCATTAAAAAACTGCAGGTTAATGATTCTCATTATTTGTGGGATCTAAAAATCAAAACAATTGAACTCATGGAGATAGAAGAAGAATGGTTACTAGAGGCTGGGAAAGGTATGAGGGTTGTGGGGAGGTGGAAATGGTTAATGAGTACACACACAAAAATAGAACAAATAAGAATCTAGTATTTGATAGCAAAATAGGGTGACTACTGTCAATAATAATTTAATTGCACATTGTAAAAACCAACAAAAATTATTATTGGATTGTTAGTGACACAAACAATAAATGCTTGAGGAAATGGAAACCCAATTTACCCTGATGTGATTATTATACATTGCATACCTGTATCAAAATATCTCATGTACCCCACAAATATATACACCTACTATGTACCCACACACATTAAAAATTAAAACAACAATAACACCAAGACACCACTTCATACTTAATAGAGTGGCTAAAATCCAAAAAATCCTGACATTATCTACTACTGCAGAGGATGGGGAACAACAGAAGCTCATAATCTTTGTTGGTGGGGCTGCAAAAGGCTAAAGTCACTTTGCAAAATAGTTTGACAATTACTTATAAAGCAAAACATGATCTTAACTTGTAATCTAGCAATTAGGCTGTCTGGTATTTATTCAACTTATTTGAAAACACACGTATACAAAAACCTGCACAAAAACATGAATGAAGCCAGTCTAAAAAGGCTACATTTTTTGCTCTCAATTGTATGGCATTCTAGAAGAAGCAAAACTGTAACAACGGTTAAAGAGATTAGTGGTTCCCATGGGTTTGAGGGCAGGAGATGGGATTAAATAGGTGAAGTATAAAAGACATTTTAGGTGAAACGCATCTGTATCATATACTAATGGTTGATGTATGATGCTGTGCATTTGTCAAAACCCATGGAACTTAGGACAAGAGTGAATTTTAACGTATGAAAATTTAAAAATCATTGAAAAGGTTATGGAATACTTGGATGGAATGTATAACATGACAAAACAATCTAACTATAGTACAAAGACATGAAGCAACTTCACTGATAAATATTGGGTGAAAGGATATGGACGTAAGTAACTTTGGAAATGAGTGGTGACAAGGGGTATAAAATTTCAGTTATGCAAGATGCATAAGTTGTAGAGATCTGTCATACAACAGCATGCTGATAGGTAATAATACTTTTTACTGTATATTTCAAAATCTTTTAAGAGGGTAGATCTCATGTTGTGTTCCCACTATAATAAAAATATTCTAAGTAATAGACTAAAGGCAAAAGAGACCGTATATAAGGACTAGATTGTAGTTGATAAAACTGTCTTCATGAGAGTATGGACTAACAGTTGTGGTATTATTGCCTTATATATATACTCAAAGTAAACAATTATGTAAATACATGGCCAATGGTGGAAGCTAGATTTCTTACTGTCAGAGTGGGAGGTTGCTGGTTAACAAGGAAAAGAGCCTGCAGTAATCCATGTGGTTATGCATTTGGGTTGAAAATATCTGTATGAAATTATATTTGGCTTCATACAACTATATATGATTATATAGAAATATTTATAGATATGTACATATACAGAGTTTAGTGTACAAACATATTACAATACTCTGATAGCTGAGAGTTATAGACGCATCAATACCACAGTAGCAATGAGCATTTCTAACACACACATCTTATTTTCAAATGCAATTCTCCAGTAAAGGGAACAGAAACTCTTTGGAGGAGTTGCTGATTTTAGGACTGGACAGAAATTATGCAAGGTGAGCCCAGAGTATTTTGTAGTACCAGAAAGTAAGAAAGCGCTAGGGAAAAAAGCTCTTAATAATGGAGGTATTTCAAAGGGACACAGGAGTAAAATGAAACAGTCCCCAATGGCCAAAGCGGGAATAATTTGAGCAATAATATAAATAAGATTGGTTTGGACTATAACCCAAAATATAATATAAAAATCAATTAATTTATACTGGCAAAAATAAATCATGGGATAGATAAATAAATGGGAGAGAAGAGACAAATGTAATGTACAGAAGAACTACAAATAATTTATATAGGTACTTTGCTTTCAAGAAACTGAGGCACACTCCACCCTCTTCAAATATTGACTGCTGACTGCACATAGTGACTTCCTTCTAAAGAGTATAGTATGGAAGGGGAAAAATGTTAGAGAAGCTTCATACAGTACCTCTGCTGGGTGATCAAGGTTAACATTAATGGTAATAAGTAATGTTTGTAATAGATATTTTTGGTATAATATCATTAACATGGCAATTATCCCCATGTTTTTCTTCCCTTAAACCCATAGCCCCAGTCTAATCATGAGAAAAACATCAGGCAGATCCAAAATGTGGGGTAGTCTACAAAATACCTAAGTGGTACACTTTCAAAGTTTTAAGTTCATCAAAATAGGAAAAGTCTGTGGAACTGTAAAATCCAAGATGAGTCTACAGGTAATGTGGCTAAATGCAATGCGATATTCTAACTAGTATCCTAGGACCGAAAAAGGATACTAGGTAAATACTAAAAATATGTAAATAAAGTATGGACTTTAGTTAACTGTAATATCAATACTGGCTCATTAATTATGACAACTATGCCAGAGTAATTTAAGATATTAATGATAAGGGATATTGGAAGGGAATTTGTGGGAATTCTCTGTACTGCCTTGGCAATTTTTCTTTAAAACTTTTCTAAAATTTAAAGTTTATTTAAAAAAAATTAGTGATCTTAATACTAAAATCAGTATGATACATGGTGTGCAGTTGATACATTCTATAACTTATGATAATATGAAACAACCCACTTGACCATTGTTATTTCTTTTGAAATAAAAATTTCTATAATCTAGAATTTTCAGTCATGTTGTTAGAAGATAACAATACTGGGATTACTAGGATGTCACTCTTGAAATAAAAACAAGTTTGTTATAAGACCTTCGTCTCCACTGGCCACTTTCACATTCTCACCACTCCCAATTAACTAACTTATATCCCAAGGCCATCCATTTACTCAAATGTGAAAGAGAACCTAGTGATTCTTTATAATAATGTCCTCTCAATTCTCATAAATTTTATACTGTTGTCTTTATTTCTTATAATGTTGTCTTTCTACATTCTGAAATCTCCTCTTTCTTACACATCTTCTGTAGCTCTGACAAATGTATTTATCTTATAGATGTTACTCTTTATTTCACTATTTACACAAAGGTACTTCCTTTCTGTCACTTCCTTTCTTCTTTCTTTCGGTCTAAATTTTATAACCATCTTAAATTCATGTTCAAAGTTTACATACTTATTTGTATGCAATGGATTCTAAAACCCATATCTTATCATCTTGATCAGCTGTTTATGTCCTAGACTGGTTTCAAACTACCTTCCAATCATTCTACATGGGCTTGCAACACGCACCTCACATTCAGCATTAACCTCTCATGTAGGCAGCATTCTGTCCATTATCAACTGCTTTTAACATTTGTATCAAAACAGGCTTGTTGTCATGCATATGTCTTTCTTAGTTTCTTTGTTCTTCTCATCTGTCATTTCTCTGTTTCTATTACGTTTCCTTCATGTAATCTTCATGCTTCATTCTTCATGTTTTTTCTTCATCTCATTGACTCCACTCATGGTTTTATCTTTTCTTAAAACTGTCTTTATAACTGTTTCTTGACTTCAGTAATAAATGTAGGGATTGCCTTTAAAATGCCATTCTGTTGATTTTTGAAATATATACTTTGCTTGGAAAAAAAAATCTTTGAGGATACAATTGCAGGGTTTTGCAGACAAGAGAAGCAAAAAGCAAATTTTATATTTCATTCATTAATTCAGTAGATAAGTGATGAAAGAGAAGAAGCTGATAAATATGATCTTGTGTGTGATTAGATAGATTGCATGCCATTAAGAGAAACACAGAAGGTAGAGAAACAGATTTGAAGGAGAAAATAATAATGTATAATTTTACACATATTCCTCTGATGTGGTCAAATAGAATTCAATACCCAAAAATATCTGCAAAGATATGGATAATGCATACATTCTTAATTTGGGGTGTTTTCAATTTATTATTATGCTTTATAGTATTTAAATGTATTACAGATACTGTGTTTATATCAAATATTATATAATACATATACAATCTGAGTAAGTGTTCACCAAGATTGAGCCATTTATGTACAATTTCCAGAAATATGAATTTCTATTAGAATCTCTCTTACTATTTGTACATAGGACAATTAAGCTTAAAGCTTCCTAGACTCACAGTCACACAAAACTTGCTTTCTGCAACCTACGTAGACAATTATTTATTTAATAATGTTCACTTGCTTTCTCCCTACCCACTCTTATACTTCTCCATCTGCTATTTAGGCTCTGTAAGATGGAGGGATGAGTGAGAAAAAAATATGTTAAATAGTCACACAAGTCACAGATCCCTGTTTTAACTACTATTTCAATGCCATTAACCTTTGAGTAAAATAATTGCTCTATAAATAAATCTTATTAGTTTATTAGTGTTTCTTACAACCCCAAATTTAATCTATTACACAAAGTGTTCATTATGTTTACTTGAGGAATGTTCTGTTAATCTAATCCTTTTCATTTTCTCTTCAATTTTCCATTTTCCAGGTTCAGACCTTCTTTTATTTTTGGCCTGGGTTATTTGCCATGGTTGTAACATGTCACTCCCACTTATTTTTATAAAAGAGTGGTGGAGGGAGGCTTGAAACAATGGACATAAAGGCACACTATTATAAAGACATAAAGCATATCTAATTTAACAAATGAATCCAAGAGATTCACAATAAAAATACCCTAAAGATATTCCCCAATCAAATTAAGAAGTCCATTTGGTAAAAATAAAACATACAAACAGGCTTTGGAGAGTTGGAACAAAAAGAAGAATAATGTGGAGGGGAAAGCTTTATCATCTACAGCTGTGTCACTTACTGAGGGGACACATTCTGAGAAATCCATCCTTAGGCAATTTTGTTGTTGTGCAATTATTATAGAGCATACTTATTACACAAACCTAGATGCTATAATCTACTGTATAACTACACTATATGGTATAGCCTGTTGCTCCTTGGCAACAACTCTGTACAGTATATTACTGTACTGAGTACTGCAGGCAATTGCAATACAATGATAAGTATTTGTATATCTAAACATATCTAAGGCCGGGACTGGTGGCTCACACCTGTAATCCCAGCAATCTGGAAGGCTGAGGTGGGTGGATCACTAGAGGTCAGGAGTTTGCGACCAGCCTAACCAACATGGTGAAACCCCATCTCTACTAATAACACAAAAATTAGCTGGGCTTGGTGGTACATGCCTGTAATCACAGCTACTTGGGAAGCTGACGCAAGAGAATCACTTGAATCCAGGAGGCAGAGGTTGCAGTGAGCTGAGATGACACCATTGCACTCCAGCCTGGGCAAAAAGAGTGAAACTTTATCTCAAAAGTAATGAATAAATAAATAAAATAAAAAATAAACATATCCAAACATTGAAAATGTGAGTAAAAAATAGGCTATTATAGTCTTATGGGACCACCATCACACATGCGGTTCATCTTTAGCCAAAATGTCATTATGCAGTACAAGACTATACTACATATATGGTAAAATTACAAAACATACATGTGCATGCACACACAGTTATGGACATCCCTTGGTCCTGGTATAGAGATAGAATTAGCTATTAATGTAATATATCTGAAATCCCAATTCTGATGATAAACTGAATCCAGACTATAATGCCGACATATAAAATCTACAAGAGAAGATGCCTTTTTTAATAAGTGCAATTGAAACAACTGGTTAGGATTTTAGACAAAAGAGTACAGTAAAATAAATTCCCAATAAATGCAATATTTCAAGAACATTAATCTTAAATGAATAAGAAAATGTATTTGATATATTTATTTCAAAATCACACTTTTGGTGAAAACATTTGTAATGACAGAAAACCAAACATTCACGATATTTAGATTTCATCAATATTTAGTACATTCATTTGTTAAAAAAAAAAACTATTATCAAATCAAAAAATGTAAATACACAAAGCAGATTTTAGACAAATAGGCAATGAGCGAATAAACACATATAAGGCCCACCTCCTGCAAATGCAAACATAGCAGTAGGTTTTGTTTGTTTGTTTGTTTGTTTGTTTGTTTGTTTTTGATGGAGACTCACCTTGTCACCAGGCTGGAGTGCAGTGGCACAATCTTGGCTCACTGCAACCTCTGCCTTCCAGATTCAAGTGATTCTCCTGCTTCAGCATCCTGAGTAGCTAGGACTACAAGTTCATGCCACCACACCCAGCTAATCTTTGTATTTTTAGTAGAGACAGGGTTTCACCATGTTGGTCAGGCTGGTCTCAATCTCTTGACCTTGTGATCCACTCACCTTAGCCTCCCAAAGTGCTGGGATTACTGGAATGAGCCACTGCGCCAAGCTTATAGCAGCAGTGAGTTTTAAATCAATAACATTTGGGGGTATGTTCATCGTTGATATTATTCTTATTTAGGTGTTGTTTTTCACCACTCTACTCTCTACTGAATTGCTATTTCTTCCCCTAGACCACATTAGTAACCTTGAGATTATCCCTGTCAGTTAAAGGGACGGACAAGAGATAGTTTGCTTTTGTTGACTAGGCTTTAAAAATCAAAAAAGCAAAACAAGCAAAACAAACAAACAAACAAAAAACTCAATAGATTTCCAAATTAAAAACAAAGAAATCAAATGAGACTTGAAAAGTTTCTTTCTGCTATGCCTCTGACCGTATGTCTAGGTTTTATTATCCAATAGTGGATGATGGTAAAATAATGAGGATTCATGGGAAAATTGTAGCCCCATATCTTAGAGATAATCAGATTTTTAAAATGAGTAAAAATCACTTTTCCCCCAGCCTCATTCAAAGAAGAGTAAGAAGTCAAAAATCCAAGATGAGATCTATTTGAAAGTACTAAATAAAGAAAGAAAATGTTGATGAATGGGCAAAGATGAGAAAAGCACATGAGATGCAAAGAAAATTGAAGATTTGGTTTTAAAATTTAAGATTTTAATTATGAATTAAATTTTAAATTCAAAAATTAATCCTGGACAAAAAAATGAACATTTCAGAAAATATTTCTTACAAATTCAAAAATTATAGAGCACATTTTTTTGATAGTAGAACTTAATAGAAGATGCAAATCAACCACCATTTTCTTCTCTTCCTTCTATTCCAGAAAGAAAGTTCTCTTTCTTTTTCTATTTTAGAAACCACCATTTATGTTTCTACTTATTATAAACTCTGCACAACTACAGAACAATGACATTTACAAATGCATTTTCTCTTCATAGATTTTGCTTCCTTCTATTCAATAACTTAGCTCCTGTTTCCCTCAGATCTAAGAGTGAATGTCAGATCCTCAGAGAAGGCTTCCCTTACCTCCCTCTCTGGGTTGCATCACCTGTTTAACATTTTATACTCTTATAGCATGCAATTACTATATATATATAATATATAGTAATTATATATGACTATATATATGTATAGTCACAGTAGTAGTCGTTTTGGTAGTGGTGGTTGTGGCGATTATTGTCATTAAAATTGTCCATAAATATGTTAATTTATCTTATTAATATCTGCTATTTGTTGCTTGCAATAATATATCTGATATTTACATATATATTTGTAATATGACAAAAACAAAGTAGGTACTCCTTAAAATCATAATCTGTCAGTAACTTTAACATTAGCAACTCCTGAAGGGGTCAGATGTGTGTATTTTCTGAACATATTGCTTAGGAAATATATGACGTGTTCTCTTTCTCTGGTTACTTTGCCAATTTTAGATGTTTTCTATTTTTCTGCATGTCTATGTGTGCACATTTTTGTGTGTGTTCTCCACTAATCTCAAAACCAAGGGATTATGTAAAGTAAAAATAGATCTGGCCCTTGATTCTGAAAATAAGTGTAAGAGACATTATTTTAATTCACACCTTGCATTGTTTGTGGCCAGCTAAACTCACCAGTCATCAGGATTAATAATTGTACTATTATCACAAGAGAACAATAATATAAAATACTCTCCACTCATTGTATGCCTACCTTGAGGCACACTCTGTGCCAGGCTCTATGAAAACATGATTCAAAAACCTAATACCAACTTCCCCAATGCCTCCACATTGCAGTTGTTTAAAACCCACAATTATAGCTGTAAATAACAGCCTAGGCCACGTACTAAGTAAGAATTAGAACCCAGGTCAGATAGAACCAAAGGTCTTGTGCTTTCACTGATCAATGTAGCCTCTCTAAACCTCTGTTCAGCTAAAAGAAAATAAATAAATAAAAAAAGAACCTGCCTGGAAGACATTTATAAAAACTCCATATGATAAGACAAAGTAGCTATTCCAGTATCTGTAACACAGGAGGGGTTTCATATATATATCTGTTGAGGAAAAAGTCACACTTGAGACATATATCTACATGTTTACTATCTATAAATCACTTGACCCCACCAGGCTGGAAACCCCATGAAGGCAAGAATATGAAGGTTTCCCAACAGCAAATCATAAAGCAGAGAAGCCAATACTAGAGATATAACTGAGGGATTTGGAGAATACGCAGTCTAATTGTTCAACATTTACCAAGCAGTATGTGTTAGGCAGTCTTTCAGGCCCTAGGGAAATCAGGAGTTATATGCACACCTCATAGACAGAACTGTTACAGGGTTTGAAAACAATGTGGTAAGGGCTAAAAAGGTTTAAGATGAATGGCATATTGACCATACAAACTTAGTTTTCTATAGTAAAACTGCCAAGCTATAATTTAAAACATAATTTTGGAAAAAGATCTCTTACCATGTAATTGTTTTCCAAGGGAACAGTTATGTAAATAATCTTTCCAATTGACTTCCACTTACTTAGTAGATAGTCTAGCTGACTATTACATTTAGCTTTGTCAGGTGAATGGATGATACTCTGTTCTTGCCTCATTTGCTTTCCTTGATAGTTATTCAATGAAAATAAATAATTCACCTAAATTGTCACAGACTGAAATTCAGGATCTTTGATCACTCCAGACATGAATTTAAGTAGTAACAGCATAATTACCTGCTAATCGTTCTGTGATTACATTTACCTTAAGCTGCCACAATGTTAAAAAGTACCCTAATTGCAGCTCAAATAATAGCATTTCTCCCTCCATCACCTCATCTTCGGCTTAACTGTAATGTACAATAAATATATTTAATTTATTTGAAACATGATCAACTCATTCTGGACATTACAGAATGTTTAAAATGAAGTTATTAATGTGGATAGCTTGTCCTCTACACAGGTCCAAAAGGGAAATTAATCAGGAGGCACAAATAACATGTTAGTATTAAAAAACACTCTAAAATTATACTTCTATTTGCAAGCATGTTTTGATCTTCTCTTTCTATAAAGCTCAACTGGAGACTGAAATCTTTTTAGAATAATGGTAATTGGGCCAGCATGGATTACTGACAAACACAACTAATATTGTTTATAACTATTGATATTCCCATGCCTTCTTAATGAGACAACTTTCAGCCTGAAGGAGAAAGGATTTCGTTAACCAAATGGAGAAAATAAATTGTCAAGTATTTCCTTAGATAATTTTATCTGACTCATTTCTACTTTTTTTTTTTTTAATTTAGCTGATGTCGATGTTTTATTTTGGTAGTGAGTCTGTTTAGTTTATAGACTCTGACTGACAATTGATCCTTTGCCCTGTTCAGCTGAGATCGATGGTTCTGCTTCTCCCAGAAACTGAGATACTCCTAAACAGCAAAAATAATACGTGTGAAGGAATCTATCCTCAGCCCCGTGGGTAGGTATGCTAGACCTTGTTGGAACCGAAATGAAATTCAACACCCACTGACAAGCATGCCACACCCACACCCACAAACAAGGATGCCTGACTAACCCTTTTAGCCCTGGTTTCTTGAAGGAGGAATCTGAGTTAACTAGTCTTTTTGAAAGGTCTCAGCTTTTCTAAACAGAAGGTGGGTGGCAGATTGGTCTATTTTGTGACCCATGTATTAAAGCAGGAGTGGTAACACCTCAGGAACAGCTTCATGGTGGTAGCTGATATCAGCAATGAATGCCTCCAAAATGTGAATTTGGAACTGCATAACGATTCTGTTGCCTCTTTTATCCAGGAGATACAACTTCCCCTTCTGCCAACCTGGTGGTGTATCTCTATATCTATAGATTGTATATATACACATATGTAATCTATAATTTATTATGGAACGTAGCAAGAAAATGGGTAGCATAAAGAAATAAAGTTGTGTGCAGAGACTTTGGAGTAAAAGAGTTGTAGGTTCAAATTATAAGCAGTTAATTTCACCCTTTTGAAACTCAATTTCTGAAAACATAACATGTGAGAAGTACTAAAATATAGTGTTATTGTAAGGACTGACTGGGATAATGTGCTTAAAGTACTTAGTATAGGTCTTTGAGGAATCGCCACACTGTCTTCCACAGTGGTTGAACTAATTTACTTTCCCACCAATGGTGTAAAAGCATTTTTTTTCCTCTGCAACCTCACCAGCATCTGTTGCATTTTGCCTTTCAATAACAGCCATTCTGACTGGCATGAAACAGTATCACATTGGGTTTTGATTTGCATTTCTGTAATGATCAGTGATGTTGAGCTTTTTTTATGCTTGTTGGCTGCATGTATGTCTTCTCTGAGAAGTGTGTGTTCATGTCCTATGCCCACTTTTTAATCGAAGACCTAGAGGCAGAAATACCATTTGACCCAGAAATCCCATTACTGGGTATATACCCAAAGGAATATAAATCATTCTGTTATAAAGATACACGAATGCATATGTTCATTGCCACACTATTCACAATAGCAAAGACACAGAATCAATCTAAATGCCCATCAGTGATTGACTGGATAAAGAAAATGTGGCCCATAGACACCATGGAATACTTTGTAGCCATAAAAAGAATGAAACACTGTCTTTTGCAGGGATATGGATGGAGTTGGAAGCCATTATCCTCAGCAAACTAATGCAGGAATAGAAAACCAAACACTGCATGTTCTCACTTATATATGTGAGCTGAATAATGAGAACACATGGAGACATGGGAGGAAACAATACACACTGGGACTTGTCGAGGGGGAGGGTTGGGTAAGGGAGAGCATCAGGAAGAATGGCTAATGGATGCTGGGCTTAACACCTAGGTGATGGGATGATCTGTGCAGCAAAACACCATGGCACATGTTTACCTGTGTAATAAACCTACACATGTGCCCCTGAACTTAAAATAAAGGTTGAAAAAGAGGAAAAAAAGGAAAAGGAAGAAAAGGTGCTTAGTGTAGTGCCTGACATACAGAATGTACCATTATTTCAATATTATTATTAAATTTGTGTCATGTTCTGAATGCCTGGTTTCAACACTATTTTTCTGTAAGTCCTCAATTCTGTCTTTGGCAAATCTAAATCTTTTAGTAAAATATTAATAGATTTTATTTCACTGAATATAATGTGTCTGTGTATGTGTAGTGTGATTTATTTAAAATATTAAACTGTTGTACCTGACCCTGTGTTTTCATTTCTACAATGATTTATAGTTCCTGTATTCTTTAAAGGATGATTTAACTTTATTGTCTCATTGACAGATACATTAATTTCTAAACTTTAACAAAAATATTTGTATTGGTGAACCTGTGTTTTGTGGCTTTGTAAAATGATCATAACTGAAGCAATATATTCCAAAATTCTACTTCTTATCTTACCTTTTTTTATTAACTATAAAACTTATATTCACCCACTGTAGGTGAACATTTTGATGAGTCTTAGGAAATTTATAAACAGTAAGTTTATACATTACCGTGACTTAGTTAGAGAATATTTTCATCACCATAAAAAAAGTTTTCTCATGTCTATTGGCATGTGAATTCTTACTTTCATCCTAACCCCAAACAACCATCGATGTACTTTCTATCTTACTTTTCACCTCTTCTGAAGTTGAATATAAATGGAATCATGCAGTATTTACTCATTTGTGTCTGACTTTCTTTTTCTTTACAAGAGCTCCCGAAGGAACTGACTTCTTTTATTTAGTATGTTTTTGAGGTTTATCCATGTTGTCGCATTTATCTGTAATTTTTTTTTAGTTGTAGAGTATTATTACACTGTATGGATGAATCTCATTTTGTTTGTCCATTTGCACATTGATGAATAGTGTATTTCCAGCCTGAAGTTAACATGAATAACACTGCTATAAACATTTGTTCCTGGAATAGTGTATTTCCAGCCTAAAGTTAACATGAGTAACACTGCTATAAACATTTGTTCCTTTACCTTTTTCAAATGAATGAATCTTTTGGAATCTAACAAATTTAGCTCCTGTTCTCAGAGAAAAGGAAAAATGTACCTCAACACAAAATATTATTCAAGATTCAGTTTAAATTTCAGAGCTGCTTGAATCCCGAATGTCACTATAGTTCTCTAGATACCCAAATTAAAAGCTTTTTTAAAGGATATGCAGATCATTATTTTAAGAATAGACAAACATTCTCATTTCTATGTATAATATTATAATGGTACTGCATTTGAGAGAAGATGAAACAACTAAAGTCATTTATCAAACTAATCATGATAAACCACACATAAACAGAATGGCCTGGGGACCAAAAAAAAAAGAGCTGTGAACTGTTGTCACATCTGCTATGTTGCCAATGCTCTAACAGACAAGGTACTGGGCATCTACACCCTGGGAAATGTATAATGCAGTAAAACAGCAAGACACATCAACATAATGATTTGAACTCACGTCTTAAATACTGCAAAAGAGAAGCAAAAAGTGATGCAGATCATCACAATCTATCACGACTCTGAGCATTTGCCACATGCAGTATGCTAAGAGGTGTGAAGAAGACCAGTGTCAAGTGTGGTGCCTGCCCACAAGGAATGTGGAGTTCACTGGTCCTCCAGAGTTATAGAGAAAAGCTCCTACCATTGAGTTCTTGGAAAATAGTGTCTAAGTGCCAATTTCAACATCATGGAGTCATTTTAAAATCACCTTCTGCAAGATTTATGAAGAGTCCACAGCCAGGAGATGAGTTATCTCTAAAAATAAAATATAATTGTGAATATATATATATATATATATATATGCCTAATACAGTATTAGGCATTTAATTCATTATGGTTGTTAAGACCTGTCCCATTCCATTAAGAAAATAAGAGAGGACACAAACAAATGGAAAACCATTCCATGCTCATGGATAGGAAGAATCAATATCATGAAAATGGCTATACTGCCCAAAGTAATTTATAGATTCAATGCTATCCCCAGAAACCTACCATTGAATTTCTTCACAGAATTGGAAAAAATCTACTTTATTTTTCATATGGAACCAAAAAAAGAGCCCACATAGACAAGACAATTCTAACCAAAAAGAACAAAGCTGGAGGCATCACACTACCTGACTTCAAACTATACTACAAGGCTATAGCAATCAAAACAACATGGTACTGGTACCAAAACAGATATGTAGACCAACGTAACAGAACAGAAGCCTCAGATATAACACCAAACATCTACAACCGTCTGATCTTTGACAGACCTGACAAAAACAAGCAACGGGGAAAGAATTACCTATTTAATAAATGTTGATGGGAAAACTGGCTAGCCATATGCAGAAAGCTGAAAATGGATCCCTTCCTTATACCTTATACAAAAGTTAACTCAAGATGGATTAAAGAATTAAATGTAAGACCTAAAACCATAAAAACTTTAGAAGAAAATCTAGGCAAAACCAGTCAGGAAATAGGCATGGGCAAAGACTTCATGACTAAAACACCAAAAGCAATGGCCACAAAAGCCAAAATAGACAAATGGGATCTAATTAAACTAAACAGCTTTTGCACAGCAGAAAAACTATCATCAGAGTGAACAGGCAACCTACAGAATGGGAGAAAGTTTTTGCAATCTATCCATCTGACAAAGGGTTAATGTACAGAATCTACAAAGAACTTAAACAAATTTACAAGAAAAAAAACATCAAAAAGCAGTTGAAGTATATGAACAGACACTTCTCAAAAGAAGACATTTATGCAGCCAACAAACATATGAAAAACAGCTCATCATCACTGGTCATAAGAGAAATGCAAATTAAAACCATATTGAGATACCATCTCAAGCTAGTTAGAATGGCAATCGTTAAAAAGGAGGCAACAGATGCTGGAGAGGATGTGGAGAAATAAGAATGCTTTTACAGTTGGTGGGAGTGTAAATTAGTTCAACCATTGTGGAAGACAGTGTGGTTATTCCTTAAGGATCCAGAACTAGAAATACCATTTGACCCAGCAGTCTCATTACTGGGTATATACCCAAAGGATTATAAATCCTTCTACTACAAAGACACATGCATACATAGTTTATTGTGACACTGTTCACAATAGCAAAGACTTGGAACCAACCCAAATGCCCATTGATGATATACTGGATAAAGAAAATGTGGCATATATACATCACAGAATACTATGTAGCCATAAAAAAGGATGAGTTCATGTCCTTTGCAGGGATGTGGATGAAGCTGGAAACCATCATTCTCAGCAAACTCACACAAGAACAGAAAACCAAATATTGCATGTTCTCACTCATAAGTTGGAGTGAACAGTGAGAACACATGGACACAGGGAGGGGAACATCACACACCAGAGCCCGTCAAGTGGTGGGGAGGCTAGGGGAGGGATAGCATTAGGAGAAATACCTAATGTAGATGACAGGTTGATGGGTGCAGCAAACCACCATGGCACATGTATATCTATGTAACAAACCTGAACATTCTGCACATGTACCCCAGAACTTAAAGTATAATTAAAAAAAAAAAGACTTTGATGCCTAAAAATGTGGGATATTCAAGAAGCAGTAAGTTTTCAGATATGGTTAGAATGGATATAGTGAAACAAGTAGAGTGGAATTTTGTTCATTTCAGGATTTTAGCAGATAGGAAGGTAGAACAAAAAATCAGAGGGTATAGTCCAGTGAGGCTGATCCCCAGCTATGCCCCATGTTGGTGCTTCTCAGTAGGATGCTACTGTAGCCTCTGTTTCCATCATATTTCCTGGTATAGAAAACTTATTTACATTGTCTCAGTTACTCTTTGGCACCACCTGGAGATGGAAAAGGGACAGGCATCTTTGGCCTCATTTTTTTTTTTTTTTTTTACTTTTTTTTTTATTGCCTTTTAGGTTTTGGGGTACATGTGAAGAACATGCAAGATTGTTGCATAGGTATACACATGGCAGTGTGATGTGCTGCCTTCCTCCCATCATCACTGGTCATTAGAGAAATGACCTCATTTTTAATCACAAAACTTTTCCAGAGAGTTAATTGATTTTTTGTCACATCTTGAAGATAGGTAGTTTTCTGATTTAAAGTTAGGACTGCTAACTATAAATATAATAGTATTCTTAAATAGCCATTGGTCTTTGAAGTCAGACTATTAATATGGATAAAAAGAAGGTTTCCAATAGTGATAGTGATGATATTATCTCCCATGTTTACTTATTAACTTATTCCAAGATTACTTATTTTCAAATATCTTTCACTCTATATTATATTAGTCTATATTTCAATTGAATATGTTACATTTTAGTCTGAAAACAAAGAGCAAATCTTAAGCCAGACACATTAACTAAACATGGAGTGCTAGAAAATGAGAAAATATTGAGCCTCTTTCAGCAGCTGGCTGTTGGTAGGTATCTCAAAATGACCATACTATTGAACAAGATCATCAGGCAAACTAAATATACTTCTCATTACATATAATTTCCACAAAGTCAAGTTGTTTGTCAACACCAAGCTGTCATAAAAAATTAAAACTGCTATTTCTCTCTCTCTCTCTCTCTCTCTCTCTCTCTCTCACACACACACACACACACACACACACACACAGAGACATAAATCCAAAGAACACAGAAATATATGCATCCTCTTTGGCTCAAAAACTGCTCTGCAGCATCTTGAGGGGTGTATTCCAATACATTTGGGTAGTAATTACATATGGAAAAGTGTCAATTTGTAGCCTTTGGGTTTTCTCTGCACAGATAGTCTCAATACCAGAAATGGCTAAGGCTGTCTGATGGGCTGCTTCCTGTGAAGGCTGCACCCTCCCTCCCTTCACCCCTTCTCTGTGATGACATATGTTCTGGTGCATTTGTCAGAAGAAGATGGGACATATTGAATATGAAAATTTCTGTTGCCTTTTTTTTCTAAGGATAGAAAAAAGAATTATTGAAACATTTATAAATAAATAGGAAAATATAAATGTTCTGTGAATTAAATGGTTCTTGTAAAATTAGGCAGCCATTTTTACTAGTACTCTAAATAACATTAGAACTTAAAGAAGGAGGAATTCTAAATATCTTGAGGGCTGTTAGTTTATTTCATCATTTCCTGCAATCATCATTTGAAGACAGATGATATGAAAAAATAAAAAGACCCTCTGAGATATTCACATAACAATTCTACTACCTAGCATTCATTTAAGCACTCAGCAACTTGCTAAGTGGTTAGAATACAGAATAAGGGCTACCTGTTCTTAATGTTTACATCATGGGAGATGGAGTGGGGAAATAAGTGTATAAATGAGTGATTGCACTAAGCATGCTAGGTTCTATCACAGCATATCACTGGCTAATAAAAACACAGATATAATGGTGTTTAGGACAACTTCATTCAAATGGACAAAGTCTGAACATTTAAAAATGAGCTAGAGTGAGAGACCCAGAAAATATGAACCAGAAATAGGAATGTTGAGGGAGAAAATCAACTAGCAAAAGCAGTATGATTTTTGTGTTTTAATTTTATTTTTATTTTTGTTTTCCCCCAAGAATAAGGTAAATAACTAGGGAAAAACATACTCAATAGATGGGGAGTGAAAAGTGCTAAATAAGAGACTACAGATGACATTTTTGGACAAGTTCCTGAATTGGAATTTTAACTGACTCGTTTAATCGATACATTTCTCTTAAGCTGCTCCTCTACAAGTTGTTGGTAGTACAGTGAGATTTAAAGAGAGGTGGTTCTTTCCCTCTTGGAGAATGACAAATCCTTTAGTGAAATAGGCAGATACTTCAAAATAAGCACACAAGCAAATATGTAATTAGTGTTATTTTATTAGGTGTCTTGAATACAATTTTAATGTGATATGCAAGGCATTAGTTTTTGGTTATCAGAGCATTATCAAAGAATTATAAACTTAGGAGAGTTATTTAAAAAATCTCAATTTTTACTTAAGATTATTCATTCTGAAGAGAATTGATTTATTGTTTTTGCAAGATAATAGATCTGAAGTGTTCTCACTACCAAAAAACTATAGGAGGTAATGCATATGTTAATTAGCTTGATTTAGCCATCTGCAATGTATACATAAATCAAAATACCACATTGTATACTGTAAGTATATGTAATTTTCAATTTAAAAATAAATAACTTTAAATAAATTTTTTAAACCACAGATGAAGCTGAATCATCAAAATTGAAGATATTTTAAGCCATCTTCACCTTAGTTGAACTTTTGACGTTAGCGGCAGAGGGATAAAGAGGCAGGAACAATTTTAATGAACTCTCTGATGGAAATGTAATAGATTTTACATGAGGAACAAGTAAGAAGAAAGGATTTACTGAGCTTATGCCAAAATTAACTAAGGCATAAAGTCCATGAAGAGACTGTGTAATGTTGAAAGGAATTCCACTCAGTTTACTCCCTCAGAGTAGAAAAATACAAAAGTGCATCCCTGGATAACTGATAGTATATTTTACAAAATGTAGTTCAATTTGTAGACATAGACTAAAAAATCTCTCAACAAAATTAGTATTTTTTCAATTTAATATTTAATTTGATGTTTTACCATTTGCATTATAAGTGAAAGTCATTCACAGTGCTTCTAAAGAGCTATTCTTCATTCATGAGCAACTACATTATATCGGGCACTGCAGAAGGTATACAAAACTGTCATGAGAAAAAGAAGGAGACCCTAACCTTACCTGCCATAGCTAGTTCAGTGGGCAAAGCAGATATCAATCATGATGAGAGGGAATGTCAGTTACTCAAGGATAAGATGACATGGAGAAAAAACACAGGTGCAGTTAAAGTTTATATTAGAAGAAAAAAAGTTAACAAAGCTTGAAAGGTCTACAAAATTCAAAATAGTGTGGAAATACTGTCATTCATATGAGCAGTAATAGCTTCAAATATGCTAAGCTGTTCCATGTATTACAGAGGAAAGGATCTTGCATAACTGTCATGAAAGAAAAGAACAATTATCACTAGGAGAAAGTTAAAGGGTGGAATAACTCATAACACTGTAAGGAGTAATTCCCTAATGATCAAAACAGTCTGATAATGAAAAAGTCTGACTTTAGACGTAGAGAGTTCCCCACCACTGGAAGCCTTCACACTTTAACTTAAAGAAGAATTCTTAGAAATGGTTTTCTGGGTGTTCGAATTCAAATGGTCAGGGTCTAGACTGTTCACAAATATGAATTCAGATTATTGAGGACTGATCAATTGTACAGAACATACATTATATAAAGCATTCATTTTTATATTGTATTATGCAGGCACATATAAATTGTTAATGCACAAAGAATAATTTTAGGATACTACAAGGCTTTGTTTGAGTTTGGTGGCCCACAACCAGCAAGTTTGTGATGCTTATTAAGTTATGTGAAATGTTAAAAGACAGCTGAAAAAGATCTGAAGTGGTTATTTTCCTTTCCACACTGATATCCAACAGTTTTGTAATTCTCTGATAAAATTTCAGGATCCTGAGAAGGACATTGTTAGGCAAAAGCATTTTCCCAGAGTCCTTCAAATTATGCCCTCCTTGTAATCTCTGATGTGGATATAAGAACACAGAATGAACACTTGGGCTGTGACACCACAAGGGTCTGAGCTCATCACTGAATCT
Organism: Aotus nancymaae; assembly: GCF_030222135.1. Lineage (NCBI taxonomy): Eukaryota > Metazoa > Chordata > Mammalia > Primates > Aotidae > Aotus > Aotus nancymaae. Next base: position 18,606,275 of record NW_026988443.1, read on the forward strand.
TAGTTTCCCACTGGCCACTGGAGAAAGTCTGCTTTAGTAGAGGTAAGCAGTCAGAGTCTTAAAAGTTAGCCATATTGCTGAATGAACCAGAATCCTCGTTTGTGAAAAGTAAGGTGTGGAGAAGACAAATGACAAGTCCAGGGCAACCTGTCCTTATATTTCAGTGGACCTTGTACTGCCACTGCTCCCTTGCTCCTATTGTCAGACATCACTTCAGTGGTTGCACCGTGCCTTGTTGCATAATTGTTAGAAGATGACCCTACTCTGTAGTTCACTGGTATACAGATGATCACTTGACCCAAATTGGGCCAAGCACAGTATTCTGACTCCCATGGACTGCCTTGCTACAGACCTGAGCATTGGCTGGGCCAATAATTTCCTCCCTGGGCTGATCAGAGATGGAAAAACAAAAGGTGAATTTATACTACTCAGAATTGTCAAGGGCTGTGTTTTCCATCATGTTAACACCACCACCAAAAAAAAAAAAACTCGACATGCACAGAAAGTAAGATTTATGAAAATGCCCTCCCTGAAGTTAGACACCATAGCACAAAACTGAGAGCTCCAAAAAAGCTTGTGCCTCTGTAACTGCTGCTCTGATGGCTGAGCCCACACTTCCTCAGGTGGCTTGGTGATTTTGTGAGATTATTTCAGTGTCCTGCTCATGTACCATTTCTTTTGATGTAAACTCCTGTTTTTATTATCTAATTTACAGCCAAAGTGTTAACAAATACATTCAATTATCTCTTTCAGAATTTGTTTTTGCTAAAATATGTCTTGGCACACAAAACCAAGAAAAGAATAACATGATTTTCTTTTTCTTCTTTTTTATAATAAAGAACTCACACAAATAAGAAACATGTAATGTCCACAATAGCTAAATGAAACACTGCAATTAGCTCATTTTATTGTAAGTTTCAGACTTTATTGTAAACTTCAGACTCCACTAAGTGATATAGTCCACTAGTCCCCATGGCAGTCCCTGGTGAAGCCATTGACTTCTCTTGAATCATCCACATTCCTCAGAAGCTGGAGAACTAAAAACTCTGCTTCTACAAGGTCACCACCTGGATATGTAATGGTCTTTGGCTGGATATGTAGGTGATATAGGAAATATAATTAACAAAGTAATCCAGGACTTCTTGTCATCATATTTCTTGCACTATATGGGTAATTGTCACTTAGCAGTACCTGGGCAGATGTAATGGAGACAGATGGCAAACTCAGGGGAAGAGTGGTAATGTAGAGAGAGCAAGGAGAGAGATGGAGGTTCCAATCTTGATCAGGCCACTCTAGTCTGGGCAAATTACTTAGTTTCTTAGAACCTCAACTACTCTATTTCTGCACTATAAGTACAGTAATTAAGTGAATAAGACATAAAGCACCTCGACATTTAAATGAAATCATGTATGTGAAGTGTCTTGTACACAGTCTAGATATGAATTACTTCCTTCCCTCCCCAATCCCAGTAAGATCTCCTCAGAGAGAGCCTAACTAGAAAATTAGAGGTGAGTAGGAGGAAAGAGATAAAGGAGAGGTTTACATAGACTCATTTTATCGTTATTCTAAGTTATCTGGCTAAAAGCCAATGCCAGGATAATTGCATTTCAAATACATATATGCTCCCAGCTATAGTTAATATTTTTATTTTTCTAAGATAACTTTCCTCTGGGTGTTTCAAGCATTTGTGACAGGTTTCCCAGAACACCATCATTCACCCGAACTAGAGACCGCTCCTCAAATTCTTTAGCGGTGAGAATGGATGATTGAATAACTATCCATTACCAACTCTCCATTTTAAAGACACAAGAAAATTGATCTGCTAGAGGGAAAGAATAGAAGATAATAATTTTAAGTCATATTTATTGAGCACTTGCCATATGCCAATCATCTGTCTAGTCACTTCAATCAATAAAGAAACTTTATACGAAACATACCTTAGGATTTTTCCTCACATTTGTTAGAAACACCATGTACAAGGCATATTTAAAGGACATCAGGAATTGTGATAGCCATAGGAACTAGAGAGTTGAAAAAAACAATGTTTCCGACCCCAAGAGGTTAGGTAACCTATTGGGATGTTTTTGATATTTCCCTGTCTTACAGAAAAACAAACTAAGATACAGAGAGTATAATAAATGTGATCACTCATTCTTTTAAAATTCTATTGGAATGAATAATATAATTTTAGATATAAAGACATTAGATATAGATATGTAGAAGCCACATTAGGTTTAGGTATACCATTAAGGATTTAAATATCCTGTTCTCTATGTCATCCGTGTTCATTGCAAGGTTAGGTCTTTAACCCTTGATAATTTCTTGGTGTCTCCTTATGAAATACCTGCTCAATTCCCAATAGGATCTGAGGAGACAAAGATAAATAAAACCTTCACAAAATTTCTAAAAAAGTTTACCCAAGAATTCTCATAAAACTCTCAAATTATTGGTATAAGGGTATCAGGAAAGGTGGAAAAAATGACACCAATCTCAAAAAAAGAAAGACACAATTCCTCATCAATATTCTAAATGACGTTAGGACCTGCATTTCTTAATCATGTTACATTTAATTCCTGTAAACTGTCCTTCTGGGTTTGATTATTTCATGGGTAAAGCCATGTGACATGGTTTTGTATTTCTTTGATTATGTTCAACTCTTGCCAAAAAGACTATCTTTTTCCCATTAAATGGTTTTATTCACCTTGTCAATAATCATTGGATCATATAGCAAGGATTTATTTCTGGAATCTTTATTCTACTCCATCGGTTTATATGCCTGACTTTATGCTACTACCATACTGTTTAGATTGCTGTAGCTTTGTAGTAAGTTTTAAAATAAGGAATTGTGAGTGCTTCAGCTTTCGTCTTCTTTTTCAAAATTTTGTCTAATTGAGGTAACCATTGACTCTGACAGTAAGAAATCATCAGGACATTTACATTCAAAAACCCAGTCCCATAAATATTTATGCCAAAGATCAAGTTTCTATAAAGCTCACTATATTCCCATTTATAAAAATTATACTATTAATTATTTGGGTAAGTTTTATATTCATTGCTATACTACAGGCATGGCATAAAAAAATATCAAGTACCTGGTAATAGCAGGTACATCGTATAATAAACATGTGTTATATGTTTACAAGAAATGCTAATGACTGAAGGACCACTACTATATCACAATGATTTGATATCTACTCTGTTTATTTTTGTAAATCATTATCTTGTGAACTATTTCACTCTTGCCTGAAGTTTAGAGTGCACTGGAAGGACTGTCATGCAGGAATGTTTTTGGATTCAAACACATATTTGAATTTGACATATGGTTCTCTAAGGAGAGAAGTGTCTTTATGAAAGAAAAATGATAAATGTGAGGAAAGAATTAAAATTTGCTCAGAAATCTTAAAAATAAAATCTTAAAAATAAACTTTAGAAATGGATAATAAAGAAACTGGAGGAAACCTTACCTCCCAGACATTGACCAAAATCAATAACTTTTCCAATTAATGTCTTTGGCCTGTCTCTCTGTTGGTATTCTTTTTTCTGTTACTGTTTTTGTTACTGTTCTTTTGAGGTGACTGTGGTAAATATGTTGTGATTTTCTCTCTGCAGTGCTCTCCCAAGCATGATGCCTCTTTATTTTTCTCGGCATTTCTTGAGTTCATTCTTAGAGCTGCTTTGTGCTTTGTACCATCTTGCAGCCCCTTCTGTTACCACAAAAGATAATGTATAATCATCCCTGTAATTAGGATATAGTTAAATTTGCAACTTCATTTTGCAGCCAATTGTTATCTAGGTTCTGTGTCATCTTGGCAACCTTATTGTGGATGACTCATGCTGTGCACTGGGAAGCACAACAGTGCCAAAATTCCACAAACATTCTTGTCAAACAAGAGCTTCCAAGCTCATTACCAGTGTGCACACCAAAACATACCTACAATTCACAGGAGAAAGACAAGGTTTCAGATGAGGTTAAGCTTTTTCCAGTTACCACAATCATGCCACATAAGGGCCCATGCAAGGGTTGCTTCTTGTGAGTCTCCTGAGAACTGGAACTTTCTTACTTTGGCATGAAACATACATAAATAAAGACAGAGGACCAGAAGAAAAAAATTAAGAGCAAAGCAACTATCAGTTCAGTCTCGATATTGGTATTGCTAGTTAAAAGAATTGCACTTTAATTGTGATTGGGAGCGAACCGGAAGAGCCTAATATTGAGAGATAAGTAAAATGTATGACATTTGCAGAATTCTATTTATATGAATTGAACTTTGACATCACTTCACCTATTTAGCTTTTTTCTAAGCTTTCAATAAGTCATTCACTTATTTAACACAGATTTATATGTACAATTTATTATTTGACCTCTTTAAATATGTAGATAAAAGAAGACAACATGGACGAATAGTTCTCATTACCCATAATTCTCCAACCCATTCTCAATCTATTTTTCCCAATCTCTTTCATCCAATAAAAGTGATCAAAATCACTGACTTGGCTAAAAACATAACTTTCTTTTAATCTGCTCTCCTCTTCATACCTCATATCCAAGGCATCCACAAGTTTTGCCTATAGAATGCCTAGCCATTCAGTGCTGAGCAAAATAAGTGTGGTCTCTCTTTTCCCAAGGGTGAATTACAGAAAAGCAAATGCACATTATTGAAATATTCGTAACAATAGGTAACTATGAATCAATAATGTAAAAAGTATTGGCAGCATATAACTGGGAATATTAGGAAGAACTATTTCAAGGAAACAATAGCAGCACTGGTATTCAAAAGCTAAGTATAAATTAACTAGAAAGTATACTGGGCATGTGTGAAGTTTGGCCATTGTTCTAGCCATCCAGGTAGAAATCCAGAAACCATCATGTATAAAATCCATGAGGCAAAGGGAGAGAGTCTAGTTAATAAAGTGAGTGAAATCCTGTAGGGTTTGAACACAGGAATGGAGAGAGAATTTCCAGGTGAGAGCAGAGAGATGGCTAGGGCCTTGGGAACTGGTCAAGAATTTGTTGCTTACTTTGAAAGCATTAGAGAAATGGGGATTACTGAGAGAGAATAGGGTCTCTCTCCTTGCTACACTTCTGGCTCTTGGGAATCAAAAGTGTATAACCTGTATAATAATATGAAATGTCAACAAGGAAAATATGTAGAGTATATGGTAGTAACAGCATTTTCAAAGAGGTGATAGTGAATTCATTAAATTTCAGGTTTATAGACAATGCTTAAGAGCAAGGACCAGGGGAAGCATCGTAGGTGAATAATGCAGTTTGCACAGAAGCAAAGTCTTGTATTCTGGTTACTAGAAGTTGTTGGGAACTGGTACAGAATAAAACAGGGTGCAGAATCATCAAAAGGTGACAGTGCCAAAAATAGTCAATATTGGATAATTCAGAGATTAGTGTAAATTTCTTTAGAATTTGGATTTCACCCAAGTCAATGGTTCTCAAATTTTTCCATTTAAATATCCTTGATAGATAATAACTAGAATGTATTCCTCAGGGTACTTCAGATATAGTCTTAAAGCCAGCAATAAGCTCATTTTTTAAAAAAAAATATGCTACTTTTGTTCAAACATTTGTGTGAATGCTGCATTTAACTATGATTAGTTGGTTTTATTATGAAAACTATACAGTGTCCAAATATTTAGAAAAATCAGTCTCATACTCATTCTATGCTATTGCACACCCTAGACGACCACTTTATATCCCTAGTATCTGTATCCAGTTAAATATATCCCCAGTATTTGTATCCAGTTAAAGAAACAGCTAAAAACAGCCTGCCATTGGGACTTCATAAGAGTGGCACTATCCAGTTTTTGCTTTAAAAAGATCATTCTAGTTGAGAATATGGAGGAAGGACTGGAGAGGTAAAGAAATAGGCATTTAATAAATATTTGTTGAATTGCTCTGTTAACTCTGACAAAAGTCAAATTCATACAATCCTATGCAATCACGTTTGTATCCCATGTCCAGATTTAAATACTTCTTCTTGAGGAATAAACACCGAGCTGTGACCTAAATCACAGGGAATCACATTCTGTGGAGTCAGATTCATCACAGATTGGCTTACTTCCCATTCTATACCCTCAGGCAGTATATACATTATATATATGAAATAATATAAAATATAATATTTCATATATTAATTATATCATCTGTGTGTGTATGTGTGTGTGTGTGTATATATATATATATATATATAATTACATCTTTGACTTTGTCAACAACCACAGCTTATTATAACAAAAGCAATCATTAACCAATAAAGTAATTTATTCTAGCATTTATTTGGGAATAGAAATTATTGAAACTGTCCCCACAGGATTCAGAAGAATTGTGTGCCAGGTTCTGGACAGAAATACAGCTCTAATTAAGCATCAATTGACCTACATTCTGGCCCACTTCCTTGTTGTTAAATGTCAGGTAGCATTAGATATTGACGACTTGCATCCCTGTTGTCTCTACAGACAAGATTTCTGACATTAAAATCATAAGTCTTTTGTTTAAGAATCACTTCAGATGATTTTCAGACCCCAAATTCCAGTAACCAGTTTGAAGACTCCCACAGAGGAATGAGATCAGGAGGCAAACATAGCTACTTCCTCTCCCTGTCCCATGAATTCACCCTGCACTCTTCAACCAATCGATAGCCATTATACTTTAGCCTACTCAGAAACTCTCTAATTCCAGATTCTTTGGCAAGATGGATTTGGGGTTGCCTCCCATTTCCTCATTGGGTGACCCTATGATGAAACCTGTTTCTCTGTTGCAGCCTAATGTCTTGTCATACCGACTTGCTGTGTGCATTGGGCAATAAGCCTATTATGGTTATATTGTAAAATAATTTTAAGGATAGAGGAAATTCAAAAACACTCAGTTAGCTCTGGACTGAGCTGCTATTTAAGAAGGATGCTTCACACAGGCCACCTGGAGCTGGAAGGAGAGCATCATCTTTCCCAAATAGGAAGTAAGCTCAGTGTGGGCCCGACCTTAGGGAAAAGAGGCCTGGGATGAGTGGAGGCGGACCTGGGGAGAGTAAGAAAGCATTTTTCTTCAGCAGAAAGTGTTGTGGATGTGGAGGTCTAGCTAATTGAGAAGGCAATATGAGGTGCTCTATGTTGCTGCCACAGGCATTTTATGCAATTCTGAGAGAAGTCTTCTTCTTGTTCCCTTACACAGTCTGAGAGAGAATCTTCGTCCCACCCGTTTTCTCTATTAGGCTGTCCACTTTACACTTTGAGTGTTTTTACCTTTATATATGTAATATATGTACCACATATAATAGTATATACATATTATATATATGTATATGCATATATAATATACATACTATATTCCAGGAAATGTATATGCATATATAATATACATACTATATTCCAGGAAAGTAGGGAATATAATATACATATATTAATATAATATATAAGTAGATAATGTATCTATAATATATAATAGGTAACACATGTAATACAATAAGTAGGAAATAAATCTATTTTATATAATAAAGAATAAATATGTAATATAATAAAAAGGGAATATATATTATATATATATTATATATATATAAAATCTGCTTTCCAGGAATGTAGTATGTATATTATATATACATATACATACATAATACATACTATTATATGTAGTACATATATTATACTTATATGTACATATATAGTATACATATATAACATACGTATGTGTCTGTGTGTATTTTATTCCCTGCTTTCCAGGAATGTAGTTTGATGTGATGGTTATAACATCTTCCTCAGTTTGACCAAACTTTAGGTATTTTTCTTCCTGGTCACTGGCCTGTGATATTATTTTTCCTGGAGGCTTTACTCTAGGAAAAAGCACTATTGTAGTATTTAATCTGTTCCTTTGAGAAGTAAATTTTATTCTAGACTTTTGTTCATTTTACAATCCAGAAATGTCTTTCTCAAGAATTTGGGAGCCATGTTTTAAAAATGTAATCCTGGAAGATCACACTCCTATCTCCCAGATTCCGTAACAGAGTAGAAGCCCAACTTCTGAAAGTGCCAATTAGCTAACATGGATCATGGCCTAGTGACATTGACCAAGCTCCCCTCTGAAAGTCCTCCAGCACTTTTCGACTGTATCACACAGTGTTTAAAACACTCCTGCCTTTTGTTTTTGCAGATTTCAGCATCTGTTCCCTATTGCAGAAGCCTCAAATAAAGCCTTTCTTGTCTTTTTAACTTGGTCTCAATTTTTTCTTGACAAATGCACATTCATTTCTATTTCAAAGATGTTGAAAATTCTTCTAACATTTCCTGCAGTGGTGCTACTTGAGAAGTCAGTAAATTTTTACTTATTGCTTAAATATATACCAAGTTGCAGACAAAATTAAAGTATGAATAAGAAAAAGACATAGTGTTAGCAGAAGCAAAGTGGGATGTTGGAGACATTTGAGTTATTAGGTAGGCAGCAGTCTTATGAGCAGCATTTCCTATTGTTTAACCACTTCGAGTTATTTCACTGAATCTGAAATAATTTACTTAATATGCTCTGATAGAAAAAGAAAGCAAAGAATAGTTTTTTTTTAATAATTGTGTGCAGAGAAGTATGATGACAATATCTGGGAGGACTTATATTTTCTCCTGAGTTCCCAAAGAAACAATTTAGACAGGATACCATTTGTGGACATTTAATGAAAAATACTTTGTTCAGTAATTTAGGGTGGCAGAGGATGTGAAGGACAAGGATGCTTCTCTTAGTGTAATAAGGGTAAGGGTTACACATGATTGCTCTCTATGAAATTTAGTGCTATTAGAAGCTACATGAATTTCTCATATAAACTAACTAGAGGTTTGTGAAAAAAAATTTCTTATTTTGACAAAATATGATTTTATGTATTCTAGAAAATAAATAGATGCAGCCTGGAGTAGAAGCGCCCCTAGACCACATCCTCCCCTTCACACATGACATTTCCACTACTACCACTCTCTACAGGAACACAATTTGTCATTTCACCTTCCCATGGCAAGATCTAAATCTACCCTTCCCTTTGCAGAGCAGCAATAACTAGAAAGTAGGTGTGGAAATGCCCTTCATCTGTCAATCATATGAAAGATACCTGCTGATTTCTATAAATTGGTTGTGATAGCCTAGAGAGTGAGTGTGAAAAAAACTTAGAAGAATTTGGTGAGAAGTAAAAATGAATGGGCTAAATTAAGAAACAATGAGACATCCTTGTCAGATAACCTAAAATGTTCAGAATTGGATCAGGGTCATAACACAATTTCCAACAAAACAAATTTATGAGAACAACTAGTTCAATGCTTTTCAAATATCTGTTTAATTTTAGGGAGGCCCAGAAAATTATGTTCTGGACAGTCTATATGTGTATATAAAATTACACATATAGAGAGAAATTTTGTGATAGATAGAAGTATCTCTGTGTGTATAAAATTTTATATATATATGTGTGTGTGTGTATGTGTGTGTGTGTGTATATATATATATAGAGAGAGAGAGAGAGAGAGAAGGATACTGTTAATATGAACTAGAGAAAGTGAATATAACTTTTCTGAAGAATTATTTAAGCTAACATTCCCAATTTTTCCATCTCCAGAAGGTACCTGAATACCTTTTCTTGGAAGCAAAAAAAAAAATGGTGATTTACTGAAAAATTCCATCTATATTATATTTAATTTTAGAATAATTTATTCACACTTTTCTTAATTGGACCAATATTAATGTTAAGCATGTACTATGAAGTAGACATTTTTCTAAAGTTCTAGAGATTCAGCACAGAACTTAGTAGTTTTTACCTTACCTTTGTAAAGCTTATAGTCTAGTTACAAACAGGGACATAGATTATATCTGAATAAACAAATAAATCTAGAGAATATCCCCTAGTACCCCTAGGATTAAATGCTTCTGTTTTGGGAAAATAGCAAGGAATCCAATATGACTAGAGTGAATGAACAAAGAATAGAGTTACAGAAAATGAGGTCAAAGTATGGGGGAGATTAGACTCTGGCAGGCAATAATAACCAATCGTCTAACTGAAGTAAGACAGGAAGCCACCGGAAGGCTTCATGCAGAGAAATTAACTGATTTATGTTTCTAAAAGATAATTCTTGCTTTGGCGTAAAAATAGACTGGGTAATACTGAATGAAAAAAGGAGAACAGAAAACATTTAGAAGACAGAGAGTATTATGAGAAAATATGGTCACCATTTATGGCAAAGAAATTGACAGAGTGAAAACTTAATTTACTGAAATAGATCCAGGAAGGAATGGGATTGGAGAGGATGAGAGGTCAAGTATTCAGCTTTCCACAGAGGTAAGCAGTTGTATATATTTGTTTTATGGTCAGGGACCACATTCAAACAGAAAACTAGACAGATACTCAATGCAGATAGTATTTAAAGCCAACATAGTAGATGAAATCACCTAGACCCTAGGCCCTGCTGAGTGTGTGTAAAGAGAGAAGAAAAGCTGTTATTTCCAGTTTGATTAGAAGAAACAGCAGAGGAGATGGTAGAGCAAGAAGCCAGTGAGGGAGGAGGAAAACTGAGAGAGACCATGTCCTAGAGGGTAACTGAAGAAGAGCTGATGAAGTTCATCAGCTAAACCTGATAGGTCAAGTAAAATCAGGATTAAGAGTTGATCATTTTTTTAGCATACTGAGACTGTTGAAGATTCTGCCAAAAACAGTGATGATGGATCGAGATGAAGGTGAAGACGAGTTTTAATGAAGAGAGCTCAAGAGCATACTGTTGCTATAAAGTAGAATATAGGGATGGGGTGATAGTTGGTGAGTGATACGTTTCATATGGATTTAGATGCGAGAAATAATGCTATGTTTCTATGCTGACAGCTATGACTCTTCGTAGGAAAGATTTTATAATACAGTAGAGAGATGGGACATTCCTGAAAAGATGCCTTGAGTAGGCTGCAGGATATGGAGAGTAGTGCACAGGTAGAGAAAAATGGTGTTAGCTAAGAGTACAGATAATTCATACAAAGTGATAGCAGCGAAAATTGAGTATGGTGGTATAGACATAGTGTTTAGATAAATGTAGTAATTAAAGCTAATAGACATAATTTTCTGACTGCTCCCTTTTTTCTTAGTAAACTAGAAGACAAGAGCATCAGCTTGAGGTGGACATACTCAAGTTCAATAAAGGCAAAACAGGTGTATAGTAGGAAATAGAAGAAAAAATGAATTAGGAAATAGAATAGGATTATCTGGTGAAACTGAGGTCTGGCTTATTATTAGCATTGTAAATTTTAAAGTGAGCCTACTCAGCAGTTTTGTGTGCCTCCTCACTCCCTATATTTTTATTAAGATTCAAGAATGAAGATGATGTTATCCAATATTGGAGCTTGGCAGAGGAGTATTAAAAAGGGAGAAAGAATTACAGGAGTTGATGGTATAAATGTAATGTTTGGCCATGGAATCTAAGGTTGGAAAGAAGTGAAAAGAGAATGTGAGGGGTAATGAGAAATAACTAAAGGGTAATCATGCCAAAGTATTAAAAGTCTCGGTGGTTTGAAGAATATTTGAGGTTGGTGTATTTGAGAGAGTGAACTAGAATTGTAGATAGCTCAAACCTGAGCTAGGAGTATAGGGGACTGAAGTAAGGCAGAAGACCAGATTATTAGAAGAGAGTAGAGAAATTGAGAGGCTAGAGTCTTGAAAGGATTATCTACACAGACATTACAATCATTAAGAGTCTTGAAAGTAGCTGTGTTTGAGAGAAAGTAAGTCATTCATACCATTAAGTAACAAAGAGAAATGCCTGGTAATCTGAACTTGAATCTACCACAAAAGCGTTAGAGTGCATGTTGGCATAATGATATGTCATTTAATTCTGGGGCTTTGAGAGAGAAGGCAAGGTAATTGCTAGGGAGCAGTTGTAAAGGGTACTGAAAAGACCCCCTCATCTCTGCCCAGTCGTATGAGGGATGTGGGAGAGGACTAAAGGCAAGAGCCAAAAAATAAAAAGGGAGGGGGATGTTTAGAGGAGAGATGGGGATATTAAGTTTGCTGAAGAACTACTGTGGTTTCCTTATGGCAGATGAATAGGTTTCAGCTAAAAAAATAAATTAAATTTAAAAGTACTGTAGGACAGGTGTTATCTGCTTCTATTAGAGGGAGAAACTGGAGCTCTAAGAAGTTATTTGCTCAAAATTATAAACCTCATACAATTTGAGACACAATTTGAATACTAGTATCATTCCAAAGTTCAAGAACTTCTAAAATATTTTCTGATCATGATTTAGACACTCTCTAATGCAGTTAGGGAAAGAGTAATATCTGTGTGAAAATTACCTCTGACCATTTCCAAATTCATTCTACATGACATACTAAAAACTAATACCAATCTTTACTAGTTTTAAGATACTTCTGAAAATTACTTTTTTCTGCATCATTCATATTGCATATTTGATTATTTTGTGGATTGGAAACATGTCATATAGTAAAAATAGATAGAAATGGAATTGTCTGGGTTCCAACCCCAGCTTCTGAACTTTATTAGATGTGAGATTTGAACAAATCAGTCTCTCTGTTTCCATGTTTATAATATTTGGATAACAATATCTAACTTGTAGTTATATGAAAATGGTGTTGAGGTTGAAAAAGAAACTTAAATTCAACATTTCTTATTTCTACATTATAAAGAATAAATAATACTCATTATAATGATGATTTTTTTTTCTTATGAGACACCAGCAAAGAGAGGAAGAAGAGGTATGCAATTTTTAAGCTGTTTCTAGATGTGCTGTACCTAGATTTGTGTCATTTGGTAGACCTAAAGTTTCTGTTTTTTAATAAAGCACAATAATCAATGTCTATGTATCCAAAGGTAAACAGAGATGTATAGGGAGCATAAAGGTAACTTTTACTACAAAGCAAAAGGAGAACATTAGGTGTGATAGAAATTATTGATACAGAGACAGAGAAAGAGAGGACTTAAGCAGTATGGTGGAATAAGTAATTCAGTTTTTTGAATTAGATCCCTAATATTTAAATGTAAGTTGTTTGCATGTCCCTGATGTAAAAATCCCTCATTCATATCAAAACTTGATTAAAGTCAGCTACAAATTCATGCCTTATTAACAGAAGAGTGAATCAATTGTTAGAGGAAGGAATAAATCATCCTTTCAAAGCCATACATTATTTAAAGAATTAGTGTTTAAACCCCACATCAATCCTACCCTGCTTTCTTCACTACTCTCCCCTTTTATTTTTCCTCTACTACTTTTGTGACTTGAGATTTGGGCTCTCTTTCTTATACAGATCGCCCTACCTTTGGGGAGTTAACAACTTTTTTGCATTTCAGGAATCAGCTTAAAGGGACACCTCAAGGGCTTTATAACTCAAGGCTAGCTCAGAAAATAATTTAACCTGGTGTTTCTCCACTGAAAATACATGGATAAACTCTAACTTGTCAGCAGAAGTGAGAGTTGCTCAACCTAAATAAGAGATCATGCTCCAGAGAAAGGGAATGGGTTGGGCCTGTGACATTTCCATAAATGGCGGGGGTCCTGGACAAAATAACAGGCACTGACAAAGACAGGAAGAGTGAATAATTGCATGAAAGACTGTGAGGTGTTGGACATTGAGGGTGGTGGCTATGGAAGCAATAACTAATACTCTCTGAGGCTGATCATGTTCGCCAAAAAGATTCTGTGAGGTTATATAACATAGCTCAAATGTTGAAGAAGTGGTAGACAGATAGTTGTGCAAAAATCAGTAATGGATAGGTGCATTTTATGCAGACAGACAGAAGGTAATCACAAAAGCCATCAGGATTGAATGCCATAATCATCTTCATTTAAGTAGAACCAGGCAAGCATTAGGATATCATCACACAATATAACAAAAGTGATAGGGATCCTTAAGAGTGAGCGGCATTAGATTGTGGAAGTATTTCATTTGATGTTGAAAAATAAAGATATCTGATATTTTTGGAAGCTAAGTGTCAAGAACAAAATGAAACCAGGTCACACAATTCATTTGAAAATAGAAAGTTAACTATCTTATCTTGGCAGAAGATGGTAATATAATTAACAAAAGTAGGTATACCTTTACTTTATGGTTAAGACTACTGACCCTAGTGCAAGATGCCTAAGTTAGAACCCTTATATAGAATTAATACCTCCCTCAAACAGTTGTTTCAAGTATTCAATTCATGTAAAGTAGCTCACCCTAGCTCCAGACACATAGGAGGCACTCAAGAAGTATTAGTTTTATCAATAGTTGCACTCTAAATAATTTTGAAAAATTTCTAGCCACATTTTTATGACACAAAACAGACCTAAAATAACCTAAATTTAGAAAAAATATACAATCTTATTACATATATGTAAAATATACATAAATATATAAATATAAAAATATATTCTTATATTTATATATGGATCTACTAGCTGGAGAAGAATGAGAATATTGGTCTGAATTACTTTGGGAGATGAACAAATTACTAGGCTCCTTCCTTTTGATATACTTAGAATTCGTGGTGGTAAACTGGGCCACAGAATTGCCATCCCTGAATAATTGTGTTACTCTGTTTTATAAATACATTATCAGTTAGAAAAAACTTCAACCTTTTGTATTAACAAAGTTTAAACACTTGCAATATTTAAACTAATTACATTTTAACGGGGAATCTTGGCTTTTTAATATTTTACAAGATAGACAGATGCTTCCCTACCGGTGACAGTTGTCTTCCTAGGGCAATTAGTCTCCAAATGAAGACTTTAGCATTTTATTTTCAGCTTAAAGTATCAGGCATTTAAATATGTTTGAAGTGTTAATTAATTCACATTTTTTTAAAAAGCCATAAAAATATTTCTGATAAATCATAGATTCTTCATAATCAGTTGTTTTATGGCATTAGGTGTTTACATATCCCCTTACTCATAGAATTATCAACATGCCTCACTTAGAATTATAAGGGTAAAATGTAAATTGAGAATAGTTACTATTTTAATGTTATAAAATTTGTGAAATTAGGGATGTATGCCATTTAAGGACCACTAATATTGCTATACATACTAACACTACTGTGGATGTTGACTGGTTTTCAGGCCTCATGTAGGTTGTTTGCACATATTATAACTTTGGCTCATATTTTCATGCTGCATTTGAGGCATTAATATTGTTGTTTTGCATAAGAGATTTAAAACTCAGAGAGCCCAGGTACTTTGCCTCAGTTCACACATATACTAAAAGTATAGTCATAATTCAAATCCTAAATTTCTAATTTCAATATACTTTCTGTAACACACACTCTGCCTGGATACTTTGAGTAAAGTTTACTTAAAATAGACAAGGTTTTGAAGTGTGAATAGTAGAGTAATTTAATATTGCATTACACTGTGAATAATGCAGAAACATTGGGCTAGTGCTAGAAGAGCTGTTACTGTTTCTGGTCCTATAGGGAAAAGGATAGCAAATGGTAATTTAAATATAGTGTTGTGTTAAATATATATATATATATATTTACTTAAGTGTCATCCCATTTATTGTCACTCTCTTCTACTAACGTATGTTTTCAAGAGAGGAAAGATCATATGTGTTTCTTTAAAAATGAACTTCAGTACCTAGTAGTGTGCCTGGAATATAAAAAGTACTCAATAATTGTTATATTATGTCAATAATTGTTATATTAAGTTGACTAAAGAATGAAATTTAGGTATCAATTATGCATTGGTTAAAAAATAGTATGTTTTATTTATATAAGTTCTTGTATGGTTGTACTTAAGGAAGACATATTTTAAAAGACAGGTTTCCCCAGTGTGGGCAGCATAGCAAGATCCTATCTCTACAAAAAAAGAAAAATTAGCCAGGCACAGTGGTACATGCCTGTAGTCTCAGCAACTTGGAAAGCTGAGTGGGAGAGTCATTTGGGCTCATGACTTTGAGATTGCAGTAAGCTATGACTGCACCACTACCACCCAGCCTAGGCAACAGAACAGGATCCCATCTCTTAAAAAAAAAAGGAAAAGAAAAAATCAGGTTCCTAAATATTGGATGATATTTTAATAAATTAAGCTCGTATTACAAGAACAGTTTTATTACTCCTATTTTACTAACAAAGAATCTGAATATTAGAGGATTTAGGCAATTCCCACAAGGTCATGTTCATATTATATGTCACTGTGACTCAGTTGAAATCCAAATACAGTTTTACTTGCTAGAAAATAACATGTAATTTCTACTCTCTTACTCTGGCTGAGTGCAGAGAAGGCTTTCCAGGTGAGACTGTAGACAACATTGAGTTAGAAGACTAAAAGAAACATACTACACTGGCAAGTAATGGGACTCTTTCAAAGGCAAATGAAGAGTAAGTGTCAATAGGCAGAGGTAGGTATATCGTGATTCTAAAGTTGATTGGTTTCAATCACTTTAAATGAACTCTTGCCCAATTGGCCAGCAATATTTATCATAGTCCTCTTATGATTCCCAAATGCTTGCCCACATCCCTGTCAGAGTGCCTATAATCTTTGTCATAATCTTTTCTCTTAGTGTGAAAGAAACAGTATTGGAAAGTTTGACCAATTCCACAAACCTCCTAGAGGCAGAATGGGAACTTGGCACAAGACTGAGGCCTTGTTTTTGGTCAAAACTCAACTGCACCACTGATATCTCTGTCATCTTTCAAACATTCTGAGTATAAAGGAAGGATCAACTTCCTAAAAGTCTAATTAGTTTTTCATGCTCTCAGAGTCATGTTAACATAAGTGATTCTTTTTAAAGAATTCTTGTTTTGAAGAGAGAGAGCCCCTTTAAAATTTTATAATCTGACTCTGGGTCACACTTATTAGACTAAAGCTTGAAATAATTCCAGACAAAGAAGAAAGCATAGTATAGTTAAATTAGATACCACCCCCATCACCCTAATTCCACTATACAGTTCCCCACGTAGTGCCACTTCTTTCTGAATATGTGGCCCAGGATCCAAAGGGCTCATTTCAGTGACTGAGTTTTAATATTAAAAGAATAAAGAGAATATTAAAGATGTTTTTCTTTACAATAAGCTAAAAGTGGCTGGGCACAGTAGCTCAGACCTGTAATCCCAGCACTTTGGTGGAGCCAAGGTGGGTGTATCACGAGGTTTGGAGATCCAGACCATCCTGGCTAACATGGTGAAACCCTGTCTCTGTTAAAAATATGAAAACTTAGTAGGGCATAGTGGTACATGCCTGGAATCCCAGCTATTCCAGAGATTGAGGCAGGAGAATGGCTTGAACCGGGGAGGCAGAGGCAGTGAGCTGAGATCGCACCACTGCATTCCAGCCTGGGTGGCAGAGCAAGACTCAATCTAAAAAAAAAAAAAAAAAAATGGAATAGGCTATCAGAAGCACCTGAGAGCCCTATTAAGTTTAAATATTTATGGGATCCATGCACACTTAGGAAATTTCTGAAACTGGATAAAGGAATCAGAAAAATGTTAAAACAGTTTCCCGAAGTGATCCTTAACGCACACTAAAGTTTGAAATCTAACTGCTCCCATCTGAACTCTCCTGTGCACCCCTATGCTCACGGGGAGTGGCTGACTCCAGAAATACCAAGCCTCAATATTGTACAACTCGTCCGATTAGAACATCTCTTTAGGCTAAATTTAAAACTGTCTTTTTATAGCTGCCCACACATTAGGTCAAAATAAGATCAATTTCAACAGTTACAATGAGCATGGAACTCGGTATTCCTAATTTTTTTTTTTCTAAACTGTAAAAAGCTGGAAAAATCTAGAAGAAGAAGTGCTGTCACTGGGAAAACTTAAGAGCAATAGAAATGATCACTGATAGAAAATAAAGTGGTATGATTTGATAAGAGGCAAATGGAAGAAATCAAATCACCAGTTGCTTCCCCTTACTAAAGGATTCTTTTCCCTCTAGTTGACATTCAGCATTATGAAAGACATGTAATTCTAAAAAAATAATTTAAATTTTGACTTCATTATTTTATTAAAAGTTCATTTTAAATCACATCATGATTTTACTACTTAAAGGTTTGGTTGTCTGTTGAATTATAGAATAATAAAGCTCTAGTGGTTTTGATTGGTATTTCAGTATCCAGTGTAAAATACTGACAAAGTCTAATCTCTTGTACTTCCTAACATAACAAGGTTTTAGAATATGCCAGACTATGTTTTACAACCTTTTCTTAGTTGCATCTGTTTTTTCCTGACTCTGTACCTTTTTCTGAAAAACATTCCCACTGACTGGAAACCCTCTTTCCCACCTCCTTTTCTCCTCCAACAACTACACTTCTTTTTTTCACTTGCAAATTGTGCATATTCTTCAGGGTTGAACTCAAATGCCTCTTCTAGATGAAAGAAGTGTATGTGTGTGTGTATATATATATCTATATACATACTCATATATATATATATATATATATACTCATATATATACACACATATATATACATATATATACACACACATATATATATACACACACACATATATACATGAATGTGTGCATGTGTGTATATGTTTGGGTTTTATATGTCTTAGCGAAATCTGTATTTGTATGATACATGGTTACCAACTTCAGAAATAATATTCATCCTCTTCTCTAGGTAATAATCACTATAGTTATATTGCCAGTTTCTCTGGCCTATATTTACCATATAAGAGATTCTATGAAGTAATATTTAAGAAGGCAGAATTCAATGTCTGTCTTCCTGTGTTCACATTCAGACTTTATCACTGAGGGCTGCATGAGGTTGAACAAGCTCCTTGTATCCTCTTCTACAGATGAAGATAATATGAGAATAAATATTCAGTGATTTATGTATAAAGTAAGTATATACAATATATGCTTTCTATAATTAATTACATACTATGAGAATAATGTTTGAAATTTATTATCATATTTGTACTACTCCATTTCACAGACAAGGAAATGAGACTTAGAGATGAAAGCCATCTCTCCCAACATTATATACACAACAACAAATGGGTGCTGCAATAGACGTTTTAACATGTGTAAATATTTTTTACCTACATACATCCTTTGTGATCGATACTGCACTGAGTTTATTTTCTACCTGAGGATGCTAGATATTACTTCCACACATCTCTAATTACTCTGCCCAACCATACAGAATGCTTTTGTCACCCTGCCAGGAGGTAGCTCAGATTTCATCATGAAAATTGTAAAGTAAGTTAGGAGTAAGTATAGCATTCTGTCATCTGGCACCTAATTTGGGATATTAATATTTTTGCAACACTAAATATTGTCTGTTCCTCTATTCTTGTATGTCTTCTGCTACTTAGCCATCAGGAGTATTACACTATTAAAAATACCCTCTTGATTGAATGTGCTTTTTGTAAACTTATGACAGGCCATGCTTTGATTAAACCATAATATGCCAAAAATATAAGTAAGAAATATATATATTTTTAGGTAATTAACAGTTGGAATTAAGAGATGAATAGCACTTCCTCCTCCTTACCAGTTGGTTGGTGATTATAACTGGTATTTTCATCCAGGGCAATTTTTGTCATCAATTTTTCTTACAGAAATTTACAGCCACTTTATCTTTTCAGCTGCTGTAATTCACCCAATTTCATATAAGAATTATAGAAGACTGAGTTAAAATCAGACAAGAAAAATACTACTTCCCAGAGTTTTAAGTCTCAGTGGTATTAATCAATGGGCTGTATTTGAATATTTTCACCATAATTAATGTACAGGACTATAGAATACTTTGCCCTGCCTTGCTATAGAAATTTTCCAAAATGTGTTATTTTTGATAGTTCTTAAATTTCTAGCATGTTCTTTTTCTTTTCTCTTCAGTGATGACACAAAAAGCTACTCTGTATCCTCAAAAGCAAGGATTCTAGGATTGGTCTGTAGAGCTGCAGTACAGCCCGCAATCCTTTCTTCCCCAAATGAGACAAATCTTTGAATTCATATTGGAAGTATTATGAGCAATGCACGTACACTCCGTTAGGCAGCAACTTTGCCTCAAAAGGACAGAAGACCCCAGTAGTAGGAATATTTTTTCTTTTGCAAACATTTGCTTTAGGAGGCACTCTGCTAGGTATTTGATGTATATCATTACGAATCCAGATAGATCCTTGATAATTAGGTATTACTATTCCCATTGTGTAGAAGAAAAAGCTGAGGATATAAGTGAGGAAGCTATTTCTCCATCTCAAAATGCTGGGACAAAAGAGGAGACAATTGTGACTGAGCCCCTTTAACTCAAAACGTATGCTCCTATGCTTTTAACGTCCTATCCAAAAATCATTTTCCAGATCAATTACAAGAAGCTTTCTTTTCTTTTTTTTTTCTAGTAAATTTATGAATTCAGGTATCATATTTGTCTTCAGTTTGGTTTGATTTTTATACATGCTGTGATATAAGGTCCAATTTTACTCTCTGCATGTGAATATCCAGTTTTCCTTCTTTTCTTTTCCTTTTTTTTTTTTTTTTTTTGAGGCAGAGTTTTGCTCTGTTGCCCAGGCTGGAGTATAGTGGCATGATCTTGGCTCACTGCAACCTCTGCCTCTCAGGTTCAAGTGATTCTTCTGCTTCAGCCTCCTGAGTAGTTGGGACTAGAGGCGCATACTACTGCACTCAGTTAATTTTTGTATTTTTAGTAGAGACGGGGTTTCACCATATTGCCCAGGCTGGTCTCGAACTCCTGACTTTGTGATCTGGCCGCCTCGGCCTCCCAAAGTGCTTGAATTACAGGGGTGAGCCACTGTGCCTGGCCTGGATCTCCAGTTTTCTATCACCATTTATTGAGGTGACCATCCTTTCTCTGTTGTATTTTAGCACACTTGTCAACAATCAGTTGACTATAGATGTGTGAATTTATACATCTTAACTATGTACAACTTGTAATTGTCAATTATACCTCAAGAAAGTTGGGAAAAACATGTTCTTTTATCATTACTATCTATGTTAGGTTGACTCTAGAGGATTTAGAAAAAGAAAAAAAAGACTGCATAATTGCCAGTAAAGTGAAAAACAATATTGACAGGTCAAATTCGGGAGCAGCAGCAGAAACGGAAAACCTGAGAGGCTTTTGTGTTTTAGTCACTTTGTTGTTACGTCTTGAACAAATTCATGGCACATATTTGCTATCCATTAATGCCCGTTAAACAAATTTAAGTTAATTACATTGACTTGTACAACCTAAAGATAATTTTATTTTAGAGAACATCAGTAATACAGTTCAATTCAACAAACCTGCATACATAATAAAATCATCAAGAAAAGAATTGTTAGAAATATAGATTCCTGAGGCCTCTCAGGCACTAATTCAGTAAGTTGGAATCCAAGAACTTGTAATTTGAATAATCACCCTGGTCATTTTTGTTCAGCTATCATGGCTGTTGCCACGTGGACAGAATCTAGATAGATAGAAAATGACTAGATTTGAGCTTTGGGGAGAAAGAACAGAGATTGAATTCTAGAGCTATTTTTTGTCTTTTGGAGTATGTACTTATCTTCAGTAAATCCCAGTTTGGTTTTATATTTAACATGGGATAACATTCTATACCTCACGTGTCTATTATAAGAATTATGTATGGTAAGGCATAGAACACCTGCCACATAGCAGAGGCTTAAACAATCCTAGTAATTTTTATGTAAACCCTGTATCTTAAACATCTCCATGCTAACCTAAGGGACTTGTTCTTCGGTGCTTCTTTACTTTGTTTTTTGGTTACCTAATGTGATGAGATGAACTCAATGGAATTTTAAATACAAGGGAGAAGGCAGCAATGTCTTATTTTCTTTTTTCATATAACTCAACAAATATTTTTGGAATTTTTTCTATCTTCTTTAGATAATCTCTGCCCAGGAAAGCTAATAACATGAGATAGATTTAATGGGGAAAAAAAGTCCATGAAAAGTTTAAATAGACCTGGTTTTGGCCCAGGCATAGAAAGAGTAGGGGCTATTCTGAAGAATTAGATACCAGAAATGAGGTACTAGATACTAGGTACTAGATATTTGGTAAAGCACATAGGTAATCAACTATTTTTTATCTGAAGATGTTTCTGGCCACACCTGTTATGCTAGACTCATGAGACAGGTAGAAGCTAGCAAGTTGGAAAGAGACAAAGGAGGTTATTAAGACTTGACAAAAACTGATGAAGAGGGAAAAGATTTTTCTTTCTTTTGAATTGTTGAAAATGAATGCCAATGTTCCAACCCTGTCCTCATTTTTTCTTAAAAGAAGAAAGCCACGTGACTTCAATCATGATAAGGGCTCTAATTATTGATCTGTTAGATGAAAGACTAATGTAATTCTCACAGTGTTAGTGTGAGTGTGAAGATGAAATACAGTAAGTTATGGAAGTAATTACATACCTATATCTCCCTGTTTCACAAATTATTTAGCATAAATTTTGGATATATTAAAGCATTTCTATTAGAAAAGCCAGCAGTATAGGGTGTGGTTACAGGTATTTCAGGTGATGATTAGTTTATTTACTCATTGAGAATTAGCAATCATTAATTGAGAAAAATGTGGAACAAATCCCTTTTGATGTCACATGGCACAAAAACTAAACCGAATTGGGATTCCTAAACTATAACAAAGTTAGATGAAAGCAATTATTTCATGAAGATAAATAGAGGTATGTGTCCCCTTTAGTGTTCCATTATTATTCAGTCAACAGCAGGAATGTAGTTCTTTTAAAGTTAAACAAGAATATAGATTCTCATAAGATAGCAATGTACTTGCTGAAGAAAATATTCCAGGAAATTAAAACAAATCCAGTAAAATCACAACATTATAGGGAGTGTTCTGGTGGAAGGAAAAAAGGAAGAATCAAGAAAAATCAACCACTTAGAATCTACATTTAATGCCTCCTTCTCTTTCTGTGAGTGTGTGTGTCTGTGTGTGTGTGTGTGTATGTGCGTGTGTGTTTATAATTAAAGATTAAGAAGATATGGTGTCACCTCTAAAGATTCTAACCAAGGGCACAAAAGTTGGAAGTAAACTATTGATTAGCATTGTGTTCTACAAAAGAGTAATTTCCAAAGAGTGTGGGAAAGGTACTGTCTCTTCTTGCTCTTAGGAAGGAAGTCACGCAAGGCTTTACAAAGAGGGCACTAGTTTAATCTTGAAATCATCATGGGATTGATGGGTAGTGACATTTCAGAAAGCGGAAAAAGTATGTGCAAAGGCAAAAAGGGGTGTTTAGGGAATTAGGAGAAATTCATTATGGCTGAAGTATAGGTTGGGAGGGGAATAGACTGAAGAGTCAAGGAAATTAACACTCTCGAAGGGCCTCATAAATGATACCATAGAAAGCCATTCAAGGTGTTCACATACTTGACTGCTTAATTTCTTATTATCTACATGTGCATAAGCAAATGATAGGTGGTTATCAAGTGCTTTTATGTACAATATTCAACTGAATTCTCATATCACTACGTAGTAGCCATAGCAAAGCATTTTGCAGATTAAAGAAGAGATACCAAGAGTATGATGTCACTTGGATAATCTCACTCAAATAGAAAGTGAAAGGTCTGAGAATAATACTTGGATGTGTTAATACACAGCTTTATTATTAGTGAGAATTGTCTTAGATTCATGAAAGTAAAGCTAATTCATATTAGATGTATCAAAACCATAAGCTACATTAAAGTTTTACAAAATCCAAGAAAATGTCATCTACTAAAACAACTAGAATAATGGTCTTGAATGGCATTAAATTAATTTCTGTCTCTTAAAGTCACATTTGTCTCTTAAAGTCACATTTTTTTCTCTGCAGATATTGCTTCACATGCTAGGAAATATGATCGTTGACAATTTTTTTAAGTTTTTTGTTGTATACTTTCAACTATGAGAGGACAATTCATGTAAAGCTTTAATGTTTTTTCTTTTAATAGAGGTATGTGTGTCCTTTAGTGTCCCATTATTATTCAATCAACAGCAGGAATGTAGTTCTTTTAAAGTTAAAGTTAAATTGGAGAAGAGTTTCCTCTTCTCCAATTTAACTTTAACTTTAAAAGAACTCTTCTCCAATTTAACTTTAACCTTAAAAGAACTACATTCCTGCTGCTCTCGCGTTAATTTTTTTTTTTTTTTAAGGGCTGTGGCCAGGAGTTCAATTCTAGACCAATAAAATCAAATGTAATATGGGGTTGTAAGGTTACATGGCATTCACATGGGAATGAAGGAAAAGACAAAACATATATCATAGATGTCCACAAAAGAGTCAGTGTTTCCTTTGTAAAGCTATCATTTATTAAATAAAAAGTGGAGTGATAAGCTTATTAATGCCATGTCATAGTGTTAAACTATGATAGTGAGCTATAAGTTTTTCTGTTTCAAAGCCAAACTATAATTACCTACTCCAGTCTGTGAGACTTTTAGTCATCATTTTTCACCCTTGGAAAATGCTAAGATTAGTGTGATATGATAGGTACAGTTTTATCAGCCATCCTAAAAGACTTTGGTTCCATGTATTGCTTAGTCACTAATTTGGCATTTTTACCATATACACATCACTTAACCTATCTGAGCCTACATTTTCCAAGCTAGTAAAATAGATATGATAACGTCACCTTGAAACGATGTCAAGATAATTAGACACAATTTAGTTTCCCTATGAAACAAAATTAGTAACAACAACAAAAAAACAAAAATAAAACTTGGATCAACTAAATGTGAGGTCCATCAATGTAACTATCTTTCTTACCTTAGTTATTGCTGTATTTCAGGACCTGACATGTAATTGAGGCTCAATAAATATTAGGAAAACATATTTAAATATTAGAATAAGTAATTAAATGAATAAGTTGGATAATTGATACAAAAAAGTAATTTCACAATACATGATAATTGGAACAATCATTTCTCTACATGCAAATCATACATATCAATTGTAAATATGTCAAACCATGGCAAATAAGTTAACTTGAAACTTTAAACAGATTTCAAAACTATTGGTAATGCTGTATTGGCCATTGGTAATTAATATAGACCTTTAGATTTCAAAATGTGAAAAATCAAAGATTTTTGTTTTTATGTAATTATGGAGAACTAAATTTCACAAAACTAATGAGAAATTGAAAGGTATCAACCCACTGATAACAAAAAAGTATTGAATCTTTAGAAACTATATTAGACTTGAAAGTGATTTGGCTCTTGTTGAGAAAACACTGAATGTTGAGTTTTTATTAAAATATAGGTGATGTCGACATTCAGAAGAAAAAAAATGCAGAATGACTTTGCACTGTCTCTGTGGTTCATTTTATCTGTAATATAAATCCCTTTTCAATAACTTTAGGGCACAAAAAATTTGTTATACTGCCTTTTCTGAGTTATAGAGTACAATCAAGAACTCTATAAATGTTGAATTCAGAAGTAGCAGCTGTGTTATCTGAAATATTGGTTTCTTTCCTGTTTACAACTTTGGCATTCATAATAGTTACTGTAATATAGTAATGGCCTTGTCTCCTTTTACCATATTTCACATTATTTGTTTATTTATTTATCCTCATATTCTCTGGTTTCCAGATAAAATGCCCCTTTCCCCTTATTCTGGTTGTCTTTTGGTGTTCTGTCTTTGCATTATACTTTGTTTGGAGGCTGCATACTATGATACTGCATATCTGAGACAACATGCCTCTTCTTGGAACAATTCATCTTCACAGTAAGGTTAGGAAATGTGCTTTTTTCCTGCCTCTAAATCCTACTGGAACAATTTTAACCTAGAATGATTTGTGTTATGAAAGCCCACCAAGGAGATATATAGGACCTCCTTCACTGGAGAGTTGTGCCAGGCATAATTAGGTGCACTGCACTGAGTACTTGAAGAATGCCATTCAGAAATGCAGATGCCTGTTTGCACCCCTGGCCTCACCTTCAGGAAATCAGGGACTAGCCCAGCTGATTAGGCCTATTTTAATGAATTTACTTCCTAGATACAGTGGGGGTACATGCACTGGGTAAATAAAACCAATCAAAATAGGAGAAACTGGCCAAAACAGAGGGGCTACAATCTCCATTCAAGTCTAAAATCCAGCAGGGCTTCAAATCTTAAAGTTCCAAAATGATCTCCTTTCACTCCATGTCTCACATCCAGGTTATGCTGATGCAAGATGTGGGTTCTCATGGTCTTGGGAAGCTCTGCCCTGTGGCTCTGCAGGTTACAGCCTCCCTCCCAGCTGCATTTACAGGCTGGCATTGAGTGTCTGCAACTTTTCCAGGTGCAAGGGCCAAGCTGTCAGTTGATCTACCATTCTTGGGTCTGGAGGACAGTAGCCCTCTTCTCACAGCTCAACTAGGCAATGTCCCAGCAGGGACTCTGTGTGGGGACTCCAATCCCACATTTCCCTTTTGCAATGCCCTAGCAGGGGTTCTCCATGAAAGCCCCACCCCTGCAGCAAATTTCTGCCTGGGCATCCAGGCATTTTCATACGTCCTCTGAAATCTAAGCAGAGGTTCTCAAACCCTAATTCTTGACTTCTGTGCATTTGTAGGCTCAACACCATGTGGAAACTGCCAAGGCTTAGGACTTGCACCCTCAGAAGCCATGGCCCGAGCTCTATGTTGGCCCCTTTCAGCCATGACTGGAGCAGCTGAAATGCAGGGCACCAAGTCCCTAGGCTGCATACAGCATGGGAACCCTGGGCCCAGCTCTTGAAACCACTTTTTCCTCCTAGGCTTTCAGACCTATGATGGCAAAGGTTGCCATGAATGTCTCTGACATGTCCTGGATACATTTTCCCCTTGTCTTGGGGATTAACATTTGGCTCCTTATTACTTATGTACATTTCTGAAGCTGGCTTGAATTTCTCCTCAGAAAATAGGATTTTCTTTTCTATCACATTGTAAGGCTGCAAATTTTCCAAACTTTTATGCTCTGCTTCCCTTATAAAACTGAATGCTTTTAACAACACCCAAGTCACTTCTTGAATGCTTTGCTGCTTAGAAATTTCTTCCACCAGATACCCTAAATCATCTCTCTCAAGTTCAAAGTTTCACATGTCTCTAGAACAGGGACAAAATGCAGCCAGTCTCTTTGCTACAATATAACAAGTGTCACCTTTACTTCAGTTCCCAAGTTCAGTTCCTTATCTCCATCTGAGACCATATCAGCCTGGATTTCATTGCCCATATCATTATCAGCATTTTGGTCAAAGCCATTGATGAAGTCTATAGGGAGTTCTAAACTTTCTCACATTTCCCTGTCTTCTTCTGAGCTCTCCAAACTGTTCCAACCTCTGCCTGTTACCTAGCTCCAAAGTTGCTTCTACATTTTCAGCTATCTTTTCAGCTGTGCCCCACTCTACTGGTACCAATATATTGTATTAGTCCATTTTCATTCTGCAGCTAAAGAGGTATCTAAGACTGGACAATTTACAAATGAAAGAGATTTAGTGGACTTACAGTTTCACAGGCCTGGGGAGGCCTCATAATCATGGTGGAAGGCAAAAAGGAGCAAGTCACATCTTACCTGGATGAAGGCAGGCAGAGAGAGAGCTCATGTAGGGGAACTCTTCTTTATAAAACCGTCAGATCTCATAAGAGACTTATTCACTATCATGAAAACACTATGGGAAAGATTTGCCCCCATGAATCAATTACCTCTTACCAGGTCCCTCCAACAATATGTGGGAATTCAAGATAAGATTTTGGTGGGGACACAGAGCCAGATCATATCAAGAATCTACATAGAAAGGGTATCTTTATTAAAAAAATTTAATTTCTTACCATGACCGCATTTACATAGTGCATTTCCAGACCGAAGTTTCATTCTTTATAAAACTTTGAAATTCAAATTCAATTTAAATTTACCTGGCATTACATTAGAACAATTCTCTCTCTCTACACACACACACATATATATATATACACACACACACACACACACACACACACACACACCCCTATATCTCTCTATATATAGATAGGTCAGTAGATTTAGATATATATTATACTCTCTCTCTATATATATATATATGTATTTGTATAGTTATATAGTTATATGTCTATATAGATATAGATCATATCTCTGTATATAAATATATGAATATAGAATTTTAATACCAGCACATAGAATAATATATATCTATATATCTCTCTCATATATATACATATATAGAGAGTATAACATATATATAATATTCTTTGAATAAACTAGCCCTTAAATATCTTTCTCTCTCTCTCCATTCTTTCCAGATAGATAGATGGATAGGTAGATATATGCTCTCTCTCTCTCTCTCTCTCTCTCTATATATATATATACATTTTTTCTGTATATAAATATAGATATATAGGTAGATATCATATGCTCTCTCTATATATACACAGTTATATAGATAAATGCTCTCTCTATATAGATATATATTCTTTCTATATAGATATATATTATATGCTTTCTCTATATATAGATATGTTATATGCTCCCTATGTATCTACATATAGATATATAGATATTTATTATACACTCTCTATATGTCTATAGATATATATGCTCCCTCTCTGCATAGATATAGATATATATTACACTCTTTCTACGTATCTCTATAGAGAGAAAAAGATATAGATATATAGATATGTATTATGTTATCTATATATTATATACTCTTTATATATAGAAATATAATGCTCTCTCTATATATAGATAGCTATATTAGACACTGTAGATGTAGCTATATATGTGCTCTATATATACCTATAGATATATAGATACATATTTTCTTTTTTTTTTTTTTTTTTTTTTTTTGAGACGGAGTTTCGCTCTTGATACCCAGGCTGGAGTGCAATGGCGCGATCTCGGCTCACCGCAACCTCCGCCTCCTGGGTTCAGGCAATTCTCCTGCCTCAGCCTCCTGAGTAGCTGGGATTACAGGCACGCGCCACCGTGCCCAGCTAATTTTTTGTATTAGTAGAGACGGGGTTTCACCATGTTGACCAGGATGGTCTCGATCTCTTGACCTCGTGATCCACCCGCCTCGGCCTCCCAAAGTGCTGGGATTACAGGCTTGAGCCACCGCGCCCGGCCTCATATTTTCTATATATAGACATATAGTATGTATTATATACTCTGTATACATTTATCTATAGATACATACATATTAAACACTATAGATATATATTATATGCTCTCTCTCTACAGATATATATTATGCACTCTATAGATATATAGATATATAATATACTTTGTCTATATAGATATA
This sequence comes from Aotus nancymaae, assembly GCF_030222135.1. Classification (NCBI taxonomy): domain Eukaryota; kingdom Metazoa; phylum Chordata; class Mammalia; order Primates; family Aotidae; genus Aotus; species Aotus nancymaae. The sequence continues at coordinate 18,635,424 of NW_026988443.1, forward strand.
TATAATACACTTGATATAATAGAAATATTGCTATATATTATATGCTCTCTTCTTTTATATAAATATATAGATGTATAGATATACACTATATAAAGAGATATATAGAGCTATAAATTTTATATACTCAATATAAATTTATATTATACACTCTCAATATATAGTTATATAGATATATTCTCTCTCTATATATATCTATAGACCTAGATACATTGATAAATATTTTATGCTATCTATATCTCTATATAGACATATATTATGCACTCTATATCAATAGACATATATTGATATAGATAAATATATGATTTCTCTATATATAGATATACAGATATGTAGAGTTATACACTCTGTAGATCTATAGGTATATATAGATATACATATATTATAACCTGTCTATATTTATAGATATATATTATATACTCTAAATATAGATTAGATATATAGATATATGTTCTCTCTCTATATATGTATATATATTCTCATATATATATTTTAAGGGCCAGCATCTTTAGAGACTCTAGTGTTAGTTCACAAGTAAACACATTGATGCCCATTGAATTTATTCATGACTTATTTTCTATTTTTTTATTTTTATTATATTTTTAATACCAGCACATAGAATATATAATACTGTAGAACAAGGTTTATTTTTTATTTTATATATTTTGTGGGCTGAAATTTCTTTCTTCTCAAATATCAGTAAGCTTCTTAGAATACATCATGAAATCATGGAAAAGTTCCTATTTCTGACACTGGTTGCTTTAGCAACCTTTATAATTTTCTGTAAAACGTCATGAGAGTTAAACGTTTAATGCTTCAAAATTAACACTGGTCTAGAACAAGTTACAGATAAAAGTCATCAGAACGTTCTTGTACATTAAATTTCTTATATTTTACTCAGGTTGTATTTTTGTTGCGGCTTTTATAGATTAAAGAAAAAAAGGTAAATATCTAAATTGGGAAAGGATCTCATAGAGTATTTACTGAATCCTCTACAGTTACCAATGACATCAGTGAGGCCCAGAATAAGCAAGAGACTGTCTTTCCAAAGGGTTCACAACACATCTGGTCCTCAAACACATGCCTTTCTATTCTTAACCCTTAAATTTACGTCTTCCTATTCTTAACCCATTTTAGTCCACTTTATCTGGCTCTCTCTCAAAAATAATATATCAGGGAGAGGGGAAGCAGTTTTTGCAAGTAATATTTTAAGCCGTCCTAGGGGATGTATACAAGCACAAAGCCATGTATAAACATAAAGGGTTGACCTCCTAACTGTTGAAAACATCATATCTCAGTGATGTTTATTCATTATTAGTACATTTTGTAAATATTCCACAGTTCAGGAGAAGTCAGCTTTTGATATTCTTTCTCTTTGAGGATGTTTGAGAAGAAAATGAATTATTTAAATTTTTATGTATGTATCATGAGCTTTATTACTATAACACACAAAAATATATGACTAACATATTATTTAGTGTTATTAATCACTTGCCCGAAGGGAAAATTTCAGGATCATAATTCACTGTGTCTGGTGTTTTATTCTTTACCCTGAAAAAGGAGGTGTATCTTTAAGTGAAATCAGGCAAACCACTAGAGCAGTAAGTCAGTAAACGGAAGACAAACTATCACCATGAAACAGTAAGGGAAAATAATTACATCACATCGGCTGTGGAAGAAATCTCTTTTAGTCTCTGACTTTGTATGAAAACAAATGTTGAACAATGAGAACACATGGACACAGGGAGAGGAGCATCACACACTGGGGTCTGTAGGGGGAAATAGGGGAGGAACAGCGGCGGGTGGGGAGTTGGGGAGAGATAGCATGGGGAGAAATGCCAGATAAAGGTGATGGGGAGGAAGGCAGCAAATCACATTGCCATGTGTTTACCTATGCAACAATCTTGCATGTTCTTCACATGTACCCCCAAACCTAAAATGCAATTAAAAAATAAAAAAATAATAAAAAATAAGAAAGAAAACAAATGGCAGTGGTAAAAGACCAGGAATTGCCATTGTAAACCTATTTGAACAGGAGTAAAAGGAGTTAGTGCTTAACCTGAGCCTAGGCTTTTATTCCATCATGTCAACAGGACACATAGATGGTCCTGTGGGTTTCATGGTAGCTCAGATCAGAGAGAATCAGTGTCAACCCACACAGAAATTTGCAGATATCCTCAGGCTCCATACACAGACACTGGTATAGTAAAAAAACAGTAGCACCTTGGCACAGTTCAAGGGATGAGACAATTGAGTTAGGCAATGACTAACTTTCCCTTTCGTAGTATTTTTTTTTCCATTATGCATTTTTAAAATCTAAATAAATATGTGGAACTCCCCTATGCTTTACTTCACCAAAAGTATGAATGACATTAAATTCCATCCTACTCACTGGCATAACTCCTCATCATGACTTAGGAGACCTTTTGAGATTCTCTTCTGCCTTTTCGTTGTTGTTGTTGTTGTTGTTGTTCTGTACAACAAGTGTCAAATTCTCTTTTATTTACCCTGCTATAGACAGTTTTATGTTTCTCAGTTTAAAATCTTTAAACATATGGGCTTCATGTGAGTATGTGACACCATTTTTATTCTTAGAAAGCTTGGGACTATCTTTGGTATGACAAAAAATCAATGGAAGATATTTGCAGGAGGCAGGATCAAAGGGGGGAATAATTCCAACTGAGACTGATTCACATTTTTCAAATGTCTCAGAGAAGGGAACGGGATAAGCCATTAAGAAAGACTGCTTCATTTTTGCAGAAATTTACCAGTAAAATATTACTATGCTTCCACTTAACAAATGAAAAAAAAAAAAAATAGGACAATTGCATGTTGAGAAGTTAAGTAACTTCCCAGGTCCCCATATAGGCAGTGACTGGGCAGCTACCATTCCTGCTCTGTGCTCCTCTCACTGCATCGTGCTAATGGCCAGGTCTGAATGAAATGTAAATATCACATCTCTTCCATGACTCATAAAATGTCCAGTGTCTGAATAGGTTGATTTATTGTGTGTAGCCAAAAAAGAATCTACAGCATAATAGACTATAAAAAAAATGCAACTATTAAAAACAACCATATGTTCTCATTTTACAGAAGAGGAAATGAAAAAAGAGGAGAAATGACTGTCAATTAATCATTAATAGAATTTAATGAATTCAGTTTTGGTTATATCACTCTCCTTAATATTACTTAATTGCTTCCCATTGAACTTAAAATAAATTCCAAACTCCTCACCTTTTGAGATACTTTTCTTCCTTTTTTTTCCTATGCAACAGGTAGTTATCTTTTATTTACCCTGCTATAGAATGTTTTATTTTCCTCAGTTTAAAATTATTAAACATCTGTGCTTCATGACCAAAGTTATTTTCCTCTATCCTTCCTTGCACACAGAGTTCTATACCAACACCTATTTATACTTTAGAGTTAATCTTTCATGCCCTTCCTAGGTAGAACAAAAGTGGCTGCCTGAGTTATGTTGTAACATCACTTGTACTTTTTTACACTTGCCGAAGTTGAGATTAGTTAATTGTATTTTTAAATTTATTTTTAACCATATTCTCTTCTAGATTATAAACTTCATGAGGGTATGGATTACAACAATATATATTGAATGAATGAAAGTGGAATCAAGAATATCAGGACATCTCATCATATACGCTGCTGGTGGGGGTGTAAATTAGTTCAGCCACTGTGGAAAGCAGCATGTCAATTCCTCAAATAACTAAAAGCAGAATTACCATTTGACACAGAAATTCCATTGTTGGGTATATATATCCAAAGAAATATAAATCATTCTACCATAAAGATACATGCATGTGTATGTTCATTGCAGTACTATTCACAACAGCAAAGACATGGAGTCAACCTAAATGTCCATCAATGGTTGATCTGATGAAGAAAATGTAGTACATGTACACCAGGGAATACTTTGCAGCCATAAAAAAAGTATTAGATTATGTCCTCTGCAGTGATGTGAATGGAGCTGAAGGCTGTTATTCTCAGCAAACTAACGCAGGAACAGAAAACCAAACACCCATGTTCTCACTTATAAGTGAGAGGTGAATAATGAGAACAAATGAACATAAATGGGATCATGTACACTGGGAACTACTTGATGGTGGAGGATGGGAGGAGGGAGAGGATCAGAAAAAAATATCATTCGGGTACTGTGCTGAATACCTGGGTGATAAAGTAATCTGTAAACCAAACCTCTATGACATGAGTTTACTTGTATAACAAACCCACACATGTACCCCTGAACTTTAAATAAAAGTTAAATAAAACACACAAACCAAAATACAACACTGATGAACCTAGTGAGATTAAGACAGGTGAAATAAACTAGGCACAGAAAAACCAATACACAAGATCTCACTTATGTGTGGAATCTAACACTAGAAATCATAGATACAGGCAGTAGAATGGTAGTTATCAGCAGCTGAGAGGTGAGGAGAATGGGGAGATTTTGATCAAAGGGTACACAACTGCAGTTAGACAGAAGAAACACATTAGTATTTAAGGTGATGAATATGTAAATTATCTTGATTCAATCATTACGCAATGTATACATATATCATAACTCTGTACCCCACAATTACATGATTACAATTTCTTAACCAAATGTTTACAATTTCACATGCACAAAATATTAGACATCAGAAAGATCCAAAAGGCTAAGTCAATTTCTCATAGAATGTTTGAATTCTGTCTGCATGATGATGACTTCCTTAAATAGAAAACATTTTAGTTTTAAATATTGTCTTTACAATGAAGACTTTCTACAGCTAGTTAACATTACTTTTTCACTTGTTTAATGTTGTAAATTTTGAGCACCTCAGTATGACTTGTGAGCCTAGAAATGCTACCAATTTTTTAAAAATATTGGAATAATTATTTACATAAAACATTTACTGGTAAATAAAATCAACTTGTATTTTATTATATGTTATTTATTTTATTTTTTTGAGATGAGGTCTGGCTCTGTTACCCAGGTTGGAGTGCAGTGGTGCAATTTCAGCTCACCACAACCTCCACCTCCCAGACTCAAGTGATCCTCCCACCTCAGCTTCCTGAGTATCAGGGACCACAGGTGCACACCACTGTGCCAGTTAACTTTTTGTATTTTTGGCCAAGGAAGGGTTTTGCCATGTTGCTCAGGCTAGTTTGAACTCCCGTGCTCAAGGGGATTACAGGCACGAGCCACTGTGCCTGGGTATTACATGTTATTTAAATAACAAATCTTATGCTATTGCAATAGTTTTATAACGATGTGTGAAATCCAATGAAAATATGTGTGGAGATCTGTGGAACTGGCCAGTGTAAGAGATAAACTTCATACCTGAGGAAGCTGGAAACCAAAGTCACTTGTTACTTTACATTATGATTTCCAGTGAGACTAAATATCGGTCTAAGTTCAGTCAGATAAATCATTTTTCTTCTACTATATCCTTGTCTCCCTTCCTTGAAATGAGTGAGAATAGTGAAAACTTCCAAGTCAAAGCTAGCTTTTCTCCTAATGAGAATGTCTATTTTATTCTTAGCATTTCAGAGGATCTCTGTCTCCTGCTGACTACCAAATGGAATCACAATATGTTCTTCTCCACTCAAACTTTTCCTCACAAAGCAGCATCCATATGCTGCCAGGTCACTGTCGTGGGAATCCATTTGTTGACAGCCACTTTTATTACATTCAGAGAACTATGCCAGTTACTATGAAATACCTATTTGAAACAATTTCATCTGCTGAAGAGTTTCACGCTGCATGACTCTGACATCTCAGGTTTAGGACCAGAAGTATTTTTGGTTCGGTTTGTTTTTAATTAAAATTTTTAAATTTCGACTTTTTTTCTTTTAAATTCAAATATATTTGGCCAGGCGTGGTAGCTCACCCCTATAATACCAGCACTGTGAGAGGCTGAGTTGGGAGAATTGCTTGAGGCCAGGAATCAAAACCAGCCTGGGCAACCTATAGCAAGACCCTATCTTCATTAAAAATGATAAGCAAAACAATTGTCAAAGATATGTGCAGCTACCAAAGGGAGCTTGATTATTCTAGACTTTATTTGCAACAGTAGTCTTTCACTAGAACAAACAACTTTTCTTTGACTTTGAAACCTTCCACTTGAAATTCACTGTAGTGAATTTTTATAATTTTAGATTGCTGCGACATCCTCTTTACCCCCATCGTCTTTTGATTAAATTTGTTCCTTTATCTGCTTAGCTTTGGTAGCTGCACCCATCTCATCAACATCCATATTAAACATAAGTTTAACTTTCTCAGACTAGAAGCAGGGGTCAGTCACCCTTTGCACTGCTGCTAGTTCTACACTTGCTCCCAGTTTCTCAGGGTGGTTAATCTAGACATATGCTTAATACAATCTCCTCCTGGTTGTCATCTCCCTATGAAACAACCAGATATAACCTACCTGATTGGCACCTCTCAGCCCACATGGACTATGTAGCTAGACATCTTTGACCACCTCTCTGTTAAAGTGTGAACACCTAGAACTCGTGCCTGCTTGCTTTAAACTCATCAATTAAAAGGTCTCACAGGAAACCTGTTTGGATAATGCCCTTGAACCTAATACATGTGTGGCCCCCATACATGCTGTGTAACCCCCAAGATTTGTTAGTCATAAAATTATTATTTTCATCTTGTGTTTCTCTGAATCATTGAAGAGGCATTCTCTACCTTAAAAATTCTCAATTAAAACACCAACTTTTGGGTCTCCATCTGTCTGAGGTCTTTCAGAAGAATGCTGATCTCTACTTAGAATGGTGTTCAACATCTTCTCATAAGTTTCCACATACAACATAAACATTTTACTCTGAGCATAATGTAATACTATAACACTAACTGCCTCTCTTTGAAAAATAGAAGCACCTGATCCTTTAATGTAAGAAGACTGATACAAGAATAATCAATAAAATTGGAACCAATTGGAAGATTTTTCAGAGAGTTACTGTTAAATTGCATTTCTTGTGAGTATATTTATGTGCATGTATGTATGTGGGGGTGTTTTTATGTGCATGTGTGTGTGTTTTAATAGTTTCCAAACCCCGTGATCCTTTCTGAAAAGGACAAACAAGTCTTTAGTGCATGTGATGCTTATTTATTCCATTTAATCCTTTCAGTAGATGGCATGAGGTGTTTTCATGGAGTCTCCCCCATAGTATAAGGTAGAGAAACCATGGTGTAGAGAGAGTAATAAACAACCCAAGATCATGACCAAATGAGTAATTGCATTCAAAGTTGAAAACAGGATTGTGAGATTTGAGATTATGCATTGTTCCCACTTGCTTCTGTATTTTCAAGCAGGAAGGAACCATATGTGTAGACATTCATAGTCTCTTTTCTTGGCACTTAATCCAATCAATTAAAAAAAACATCCCCAGAGCTCCAAATAGAATTTCCCAAAAAACAATGCACTGATGTTCTAAATTTGAAGGGAACTTCTCTTGGACCATATGCAGAAAAACTCAAATGGAGTGGTGTTTCTCACTATTGGAAAGTGAGCATTTCCAAGAGAGGTAATTTCCAAGGCTGATGTAAAAACAAATAAATAAATCCAGCCATAAAAAAGGATGAGTTCATGTTCTTTGCAGGGACATGGATGAAGCTGGAAACCATCATTCTCAGCAAACTGACACAAGAACAGAAAACCAAACACCGCATGTTCTCACTCATAAGTGGATGTTGAACAATGAGAACACATGGACGCAGGGAGGGGAACATCACACACTGGGGCCTGTTGTGGGGTGGGGGACTAGGGGAGGGATAACAGGGAGTGGGGAGAGTAGGGAGGAATAACATTAGGAGAAATACCTAATGTAGATGACGGGGGGATGGATGCAGCAAACCACCATGGAACATGTATACATATGTAACAAACCTGCATAGGTATACAGTTGCACATGTACATGTACCTCAGATCTGCACATGTACCCCAGGATGTAAAGATCTGTACATGTAGCCCAGAACATAAAGTCTGCATAGGTATACAGGTGCACATGTACATGTACTCCAGATCTGCAAAGCTTAAATCATCCTAAGTTAATGTAAAGTGAAAAAAGAGAGAAAGCAAGGGAGGAAGAGAAAAGGTAAAAGAAAAAGAGAAGAAAAGAAATGGGACTGAAAGAGAAGAAGGAAACAAAGTGTGTATTGAAAAGTCTTACTTTAATACTCAGAAAATTAAAGAGAAAATGCAGTCAGATTTTATTCTACCATAGATCATTTCTAGTTGCTCTTGGTGGTTGGAAGCAGTGGAAAAAACAATGATGAAGGTCTGTTAGAGTGAACAACAGTGACTGAGAATGCCATTCAGGGACACATTTTTTAGGTTTGAGAATAAAAATGTTTTCATATTGAGCAATGAACAATTGTAATATATCTGAAATATGAAGTAGTTACTCATTTGGAGGAATGTTTCTGAAATACAGTGAATCCTTAAGTATGTTTTATTTTATTTTTCTAATCAAAGATTAAGAGCCATTATGAGATTTAATAATTACTATGCAAGTCTTACTCATCTACAATAACTCAGAATATCTTCAATGAAACATACACACAACTTCTGATAATGGATATAGTGATCTTTCATTTTACCTTATTCTGTCTCTGAGCACATATAGTTATTTGCATATAACAGCTTCATATTCATTAATTCCTTCACCTATACATTTGAGTGCTTATTGTTCGTCAGATTCTGTTTTTATAGAATTATACTTGCAAATAAATAAAAAATTTCTCCTCTTCAATCAGTATTCTAGTGAGGGAGACAGATAATAATCAAATAAAGATTATTTTAGACGTTCAAAAGTGCTATAAAGAAAATAACAGAGGGGATCAATAGCAGGCAACAGAGGAGAGGTGTAATTTAGATAAAGTACTCAGGGAAGATGCCAGTTAGAAGGTGAAATTTGTGTGGGAGTCTGAATGACAAGAAGCAGCCATCTGACGAACAGGGCTGAGAGTATTTTAGGTAGAGACGCATGTACCCTCCAGATGTTGAGGCGAAAAAGCATAGTCCATCTTCTTAGAATACAAGAGAAGCTAGTGTGGCTGTAGCTAAATAAGCATGAAGGGTTAGGCTCAATTGAGAGTAAGGCAAAGGGTAAGGTCCTGTAGGGATATGATATGCTTATTTACTTCTATCTAATTCACTCCAAGTTCTCTGGATTATTATCACCTGTATCTTATAGTGTGGACCTCAAAAAGCAATACCTTATACATTGAACCAAACCATCAATATTCACTTGGAATAAGCCTTAGTACTAAACTGCTTAGTATTGTCAGGAGCATATCAATATGCATCATTTTTTCACATGAGCATCTGTCAAGTGAAAATGTGCCAGGCACCATGCAGTTTTGAAAGCAACATGGGGAAATGGAAAAAGACTGAGTCAAAAGTGAGAGCATCATTCTAATCATTTTCTTCTACTTAGTATCTTTGCTGCATTGGTAAAGTATCTACCTCCTCTTTACCCACATGTCCTGATCTATAGAATGTAGATATTCATGGTGAATCTGACCCAATAGATCAATGTTTGAATATATGAAGAACCTTAAAAAATGATACATAGAACCCTGAGAAGGCAGTATTGGATTAAAGAAATTGTTGAAAATGAAAGATCCAACAAGGAAACAATATATGGGACAGAACCAGTAGAGCATAAATAAGCTTAGAATGTATAATTATACCCAAAGAACAATGAGAGTGGACATTGCTATGTCTTTCATATGATAAAGTCTAAGAATGGCTGGTGACTAGCTGTGGCTTTGTTTGCTTGTTTGTTTAGTTTTGTTTATTTGTGAATTAGAAGAGTTCATCTTGTATTGTAGACTTACATAGTGCCTGGAACATAATAAAAACTCAATGAATAAATGTTAGATGAATGAACAAATGGATAAACTGATAGATGTGTACCTCCACATAGATAGTTACCAAAAGCCTTAGTATTTGATGCAATCAAACTTTTCAGACCTCTCTATGCTCAGGTATGCAACAGAAACAGAATGAGCAAGTTTCATCCTAAAATTCCAGGACTTGGAGGCTCTTCTGCAATATCTATTTAGCAGGGTGTTTGGTGAAAACTAAAAAATTATTGAAAGAACTAATATAATTAGTGCCTGAGAACAGTTCAAAAAATGGTTATTTTAGATGATATTTTTTGATAGTGGATTCCCGGGTCATCTCCTTCGAAACCATCTTGACAATGTATTCAAAAGCAATTCCTAGGGCTCCATATGTATCAAACTGATAAGAATCTCTTAAACCTGAGCCTAAAAATCTGTTTTTATAAAAAGTTACTCACTTGATGCATTTTCATTCAAAAGTTTGATAACCTCTGTTTTGGTGGCTTAAATTTTTTTTGTTTTCTGTTTGAGTTGTATTTGTAGGGGATATAAAGTTAGGAAAGTTATTGACTCCATTGGGAAGAAGAATTAGATAAAAATGTACAATATATATACAAAATAATTATTTTGATAAAATAAAAGATGGGAAAAAAAAAGAGAAATAATGCATGTTTAAAAATGTAAGACTAAGGATGACAGTAAATCCAGTAAATCTAGTCAACCATGTGATGTGGCTACTTCAAACACTAATTAATTTTCAGCTATAGTAATAAAAATTGCATACTCATTAGAACTAGAATAATGACAGCCCCGGATTTGTCAGATGACCACAGGTATACTGTGTTCACTTTTAAAAGGAGATTAAATAAAACAAAATTGTGCTGGTTTAAAAATAATGTCCTAAGAGAAATAACCAAGGATTTCAGAGATTTGGGGAAAAAAAATAAAAACCATAGACCAGTATGCAATTTTCCCTTAAGTTACTGGAGAACCGATGTTACAGAGACTAGATTCTCTTGGCGAGGCAGGGTGTGGGGGGGCGGCAGAGGGTGTAGAGAGGGAAAACAAATGTCATTGAAAGTGTCAGGGTGGTTATTTTGGCTCAATATAAAGATGTGTTTATTTCCTTGTACTATATTGTTAAAGGCTATATTTAAGTGATAGAAATATTGTTTGAAATGTGGAAAGTTCTTATAATTGTTCACCCTATAATAATCATGTTCATATTTGCATGATCTTTTATAATCTTTTCTGTAACAAATCTTTTAAAAATATTTGTAACATATCATTGAAAATCTAATTCAACATTTTATTCTGAAACTGTTATGTGGATTTGTATTTGTCATTTTTTGGTTGCACTATTGCTCACTAATGCTGTACCAAAATAAGCCATTTTTTCTGTTATTGACTATGTATGTTTAAAAACTTAATAGAGTATAAAATGTGAAATGAGATGCCTCAAGATAACAGAATCATAGAGCTCAAGGAATAGTTTGAGGTCATTTCTATAGACAAGGATATAAGAGTTCTTCAAAATGTTCATGACAAATGTATATTATAATAAAACTATGCATGAATTTCCAAAATTTTTGCACCAAATTAAGTTTTAAAAACTTGTTATAACATGTCTGAAAAGGATATAGTTTGAGGCACTAAGCAGGATATTAGTTTGAAAAGAGCCTCTTTCCGAGCAACATAAATTTTACTAAATTGGAGCAAGAACAAATATTACATTTATGGGAAAGCTTGGGTGGAAAAATGGTGAAATTACTGATGCTTCACAAAAAGTTTATGGGGACAATGACTCAAAGAAATCAGCAGTTTAAAAATGGATAACTCATTGTAAGAAAAACTAGATGACATTGAAGATGCAGCCTGTAGCAGCAGGCCATATACATCAATCTGGAAGACAATAATTCATCTTCTTCATGCCTTAATTGAAGAGAACTATTAACAGTACAAACAATGACCAACACCACAGACATCTGCTTATAATGAGAGTGTTTTGAGAAATGTAGCCAAAAATTTACCGGAAAAAAAAAAAATGCCCAGGAAAGCTCCATCAGAGAGTTCTCTACTACAACAATGCTGTTCATTGCTCTCATCAAACAAAGGTGATGTTTTTTAGAGTTTTGATGAAAACTCATTAGGCATCCATCTTATAATTTCAATTTGACTCTTTCTGACTACTTTTTTGTTTCCTAAGCCTAAAAAGTTTTTAAAGGCATCTGTTATTTTTTGACTTTTTAAGAATTGCCATTCTGACTGCTGCAAGATGGTATCTCATTGTGGTTTTCATTTGCATTTCTCTAATAATTAGTGATGTTGAGCATTTTTTCATGTTTTTTGATCACTTGGGTGTCTTTTAGGAAAGTGTCCCTTCATGCATTTTATCTATTATTAATTTGATTATTTGTTTTTTGTTTGTTTGTTGATTTGTTTCACTTTCTTGTAGATTCTGGATATTAGATCTTTGTTGGATCCATAGTGTACAAAAATTTTCTCCCCTTTCTGTAGATTGTCTCTTTACTGTGTTATTTATTTTGTTGTGCAGAAGCTCTCTTGTTTAATTAAATCCTACTTGTCAATTTTTATTTTGTTGCAACTGTTTTGGGGAACTTGAGCATAAATTATTTGCCAAAGCTGTTAATAAGGAGGTTATTTTCTAGATCTTCTTCTAGGATTCTCACAGTTTAAATTTTTGATCCACTGTGGCTAATTTTTGTATATGGTGAAAGGTAGGGTCTAGTTTCAATATTCTACATATAGCTAGCCAGTTATCCCAGCACGATTTGTTAAAAAGTCGAAAAATAATAGATACTGGTAAGCTGTGGAGAACCGGGAACACTTATATACTGTTGGTGGGAGTGAAAATTAGTTAAGTTACTGCAGAAATGGGTTTGGAGTTTTCTCAGAAAACTTAAAACAGGACTACAATTCAACCAACAATTCCATTATGGGGTAAATACCCAAAAGAAAATAAATCATTCTACTAAAACATACACAAACTTGTATGTTCATTACAATGCTATTAACTATAGCAAAGACATGGTGTTGACCAAAGTGCCCATCAATTTTGGATTGAATAAAGAATGTGTGGTATATGTATACCATGGAATGCTATGCAGCCATAAAAAAGAATGAAATCATGTGTTCTGCAGAAACGTGGATGCAGTTGTAAGCCATTATCCTAAGCAAACTAATAAAGGAACAGAAAACCAATTACCACATATTCTCACTTATAAATAGGAAGTAAACATTGAGTACACATGGACATAAAGATAGGAATAATACACCCTGGGGACTACTAGGAGGGGAGAGGGAAAAGGGGCATGGGCTGAGAAACTGTTTATTGTGTACTACGCCCTACTGCCTTTGTGAAGGAACCAACAGTACCCCAAACTTTTCCATTCTGTTGGCTGCCGGTTCACTCTAATGATGGTTTCTTTTGCTGTACAGAAGCTCTGAATTTTAATTAAATCCCATTTGTCCATCTTGGCTTTTGTTGCCATTGCTTTTGGTGTTTTAGTCATGAAGTCCTTGCCTATGCCTGTGTCTGGATGGTTTTGCCAATGTTTTTTTCTAGTATTTTTATGGTGTTAGGTTTTATGTTTAAATCTTTAATCCATCTGGAGTTAATTTTAGTGTAAGGTGACAGGAAGGGGTCCAGTTTCTACTTTCTATACATTGCTAGCCAATCTTCTCAAACTGATAAGCAACTTCAGCAAAGTTTCAGGGCACAAAATCAATGTGCAGAAATCACAAGCATTCCTGTATACCAATAACAGACAAACAGAGTGCCAAATCAATAGCAAGCTCCCATTCACAACTGCTACAAAGAGAATAAAATACCTAGGAATACAACTAACAAAGGATGTAAAGGATCTCTTCAAGGAGAACTACAAACCACTGCTCAACAAAATAAGAGAGGACACAAACAGATGGAAAAACATTCCATGCTCATGGTTAGGGAGAATTGATATCATGAAAATAGCCATGCTGCCCAAAGTAATTTATAAATTCAATGCTATCCCCATCAAGCTACCAATGACCTTCTTCACAGAACTGGAAAAAAAACACACTTTAAAATTCATATGGAATCACAAGAAAGCCCACATAGCCAAGACAGTCCTAAGCAAAAAGAACAAAGCTGGAGGCATCACACTGCCAGACTTCAAACTATACTATAAGGAAACAGTAATCAAAACAGCATGGTACTGGTACCAAAACAGAGACACAGACCAATGGAACAGAACAGAGGCCTCAGAGGCAACACCACACATCTACAACCAACAGGTCATTGACAAACCTGACAAAAATAAGCAATGGGGAAAGGACTCCATGTTTAATAAATGGTGTTGGGAAATCTGCATATTCAGAACCAGTCCTGAGGAAGGAAAGATCATTATTTCCTAGAGCGACCTCAGAATATTCCATAGAAGACAGAGGCATGAACTAAACCAGGAAGACTATAGAGGGCTCTCAGCTATTAATTGTGCTGAGTTATATACATTGCTATGGTATTCAAAACTGTACATGCTTATGAATTTGGCATAAAGGCATTATAATTAGGATAATAAATATCTAAATATTTGATATCTATTAACTCATAAATGCCTTACAATAAAGTTGTAGCTATTTTCTATGATTATTTTCATTTCATAGACCTTATTTTTTTGTGACTCATATGTGATCAGGATGGGTCATCAAGATACAACCTGAGCCTAATAAATGTGCTCTATATTTTCCAGTCTTCCATCCATCTGTTCAACCATTTCAGGCAAACAAGTTTAATCTTAAAATTAAGCTTTCTGGAAAGACTTTGGAATGCAATCAAGGAACGTTTAAGGTATTTCCCCAGGGCTAGCACCAGGTGCCTTGGTAGATGCGGCATTATACATGCCAGATATGTTTTTACACTCAACTGTCTTTTTTAAAAAAATCCTATTTTCATAACAGCTCCTAAAATTGAAGCTAATTAAATACAGTATTTCTATTTATTTGCAGAAGACATCTACTGCCAGATTTGTTCGGCTATGTAAGGCTGTCTATAATTTCTCACTTAAGAAGGTAATTTATTCATGACACTAATTGATAATGAAGTGATTATTAAAGCTACGTGATGTGTCATTTCTATCCGTTTCTGTGTCGTTGTACACTGAGTTGGAATCTGTCTTTTCTGAATCTCTGTGCCAGGATAATTATATGGCCATATGTAAATTACCACATCTAATCTTTCCGATTTTTGAATGAAAACATGGAATGGAATTGCTGTAAATCCATAACCATTTAATACACATCATAAAAGGATTTTTAGAATTTAATATGAAGTGTAAGGTGAAAATTAATTTGAAAGAGTAATTTTAGGACATGTTATCAGAAATTAACTTTAATGATAAGTTTGGAGGGTTTTAAACAAGTGAAAGCTGCAGGATAATGCATTTATTCTCTTTACTAACTTCTTATTAATGTACATGTGACTTGTCCTTTATTTTATGACAAGTTACCTGAAAGGTTGATTTGAGTGAGTCATAGTCATAATTATTAAGCAGTATAAAAAGATAATAGATTTTGGATCCTCTTTTTTATTTTTTTTAAAGATCTTAAAATACTATCATGAACTCTTGCACTGTTGAATCTAAAATAGGATCTTTTAAGTGTATGAATTTAGGCATCAATCCAAACTCAAAAGTTAACAAAAAGTGAAACTCCATATTAATAAATTCATTTCTCATAACATATGGATTTCTGCCCATACGTATAACGTAAAAATTTGGGCATATGCATTCCATTCTTTCAGAATCAAAGCACAATTTTTATTTTCAGGGTTGACTATCACCCTAGTGCGGTGCTGAAACAAACAAAAAAAATGTCTTTCATGTAATAGCTAAATACTGGCATTGCCTGTTTTTCCCTTGTTCAGGCCAAAAACCTAAGTATCATATGTGTCTTTTATTTGCACAATCATCTAATCAGTCAGAATATCATGTGGATTCATACTTTAAAGACAGAAGAGAATATCTTCCCATAACCTTCAAATTTGCATCCTGGTCTAATCCACTATAGCCTCCGTCTGAACTATTCAATAATCTAATTGGTTTCCCTGGTTCTGCTCTTGCCATTCTACAATGTATGCTCCATTCAGCAGTCAGGGTGAATCCCTTAAATGTGAATACAATGTTTCTTACCTGTTCAAAAACCTCCAGTGCCTTCTCATCACACTCAGAATAAAACTAAAATTCCCTACATGGCCGACTAAGTCAAGTATAATATATCCTCTAACTGAATCACTCTGACTGTATCACCTGAAACTCTCCTGCTCTTCTATTCAGCGCTAGCCATACTCACTGTATTTCTGCTTCTGGAAATACCTCATGTCTTTATCAGAGGCTTTGTACTCACTACTTCCTCTGCCTAGAATATTTCCCTTTTCAGATAGTTTTGTATGCTCCCTCCATTCAATAATATATACAGTGAAATGCCAGCTCCTCTAAGAGGCTCTTCTTTGGCAGTCGATTTAAAACAGTCTCCTTAAATTGCCTGCACTATCCTGTGTAGACCTTTCCCTCACTTTATCTTCACAGCATTTATCACTACATTAGACATGTGTTAATGTTGTTCTCTCTCTCAAAAGTATAAGCTCAATTAAGTGGCTTCCCCCAAATCTCAAAGGAGTGCTTGCCTATAGTGATGACAATTTAGTGAATAGTTGAATAAGTTAATGAATAAATTGATATCATATACCAATGTATAAAATGTATAAAAGTAGTAAGATGGATCATTTATCAAAAACCCACCAGATAATTTCACATAATTGTGACTCCATTTAATTCTTTTCTTAGGCATAATTTATCAGAGAACATTGTACAGCAAATTTTCATATACATGACTTAAAAGTTCTTGAAAATATCCAACCCCTCCACCAACTATAAATACAATTCTTCAAAATGTAGCTGGACTAATAAGAGTCTACAGCATAGCTCTAATTGTAATTTACTAATATAGCATAACAGAAACATTTAAAGAAATACTTTTAAGAGAAAATATTTTAAAAATTGAAAAATTTCGTATTTATGTGTGAAGAATCCAAATTCTCAGAGTATGTTTTTTAAAAATGGTATTCCATATCTCCTTAAATTATCAAAATAACAAGTGACAATATAAACCAAAAATCAGAGAATAGGTAATAGGCTCTAAGAAGGAACAAACAGTACCACCCTTACTTTCATATAAAAATATCATTGTCATCATTATTGTTGTTATGATCATCACGATCAATAATGATATAGCAAATCTGCAGACATTAGGCTGTTTATTTCTTTAGAGATATAAATCTTATTAATTCTTATATAATCTTATATAACCTCTAACTCAATTACCTCCTGGCAAGGCATCAATATTTTTTCAGTGCCTTCAGTGGTCATTTTCTTGGTCCCTACTTTGAATCTCAGACAGTTAATTATGTTTCTCATCTGGATTATTATTCTTCCTTTCATTCCTTGACACTTCAGTGTCTTGGGGCCTCTGCCTTTCACTTATTGACCATTTTTTGCACTCTCTCCTTGTTACATTTATATGACATTCCACTTCAGTGAATAAACAGTAGGATGGGTTTTTGTTTTCCTTGCAGAGTTAAATGCAGGCCTTGAACTCCATGACAGTTGAGTTACTACCAACCAAGTTTCTGTCTGAGCACTCAATCTCTCTTCTCTTTAGAATATCTCTTGTTATTTATATGGGCATCAGTCTCTGTAAACAATATACCTGTCACTATGTACAGCCATGGATGCCTTAAAACAAGGTCTAGAAAAGACTATGCAAAAATAAACATGAAGTTTGCATAGATTGTTTAATTTTCATTACCTTAATTTATGTGTAAGCAAGAGACAAAGGAAGAGAAGAGACTCAAGGAAACAGGTTATAAGAGAAAAAAATTAGGTAATTTTTGTTGCTTCAGGTCACATTTTAAATGTTTTCATTTTATTTTCTCATCTAATATCCGTTACAATGTTGGAGACTGAATGAATATTTCCCATTTTCAGATAAAGAATTGAGTTTCGCTATGTGCAACTAAAAGCTACACATTATAATGAGTATATCCAAGACCTGTGGATAACAGTTTCGAGAAGCATATCTCTCATCAAATTTTTTCCTGGAATGAAAGCATTAAGATTTTTCAAAGTCTATTTGAGCTTACATACCCCCTGCCTCTCTGACCAAGTCTAATCCAATAGACTCATTTGCTTTTTGTATTTCAATTTGTTGCACCAACTAGGACATTCTGTCCACATATCACAGAATGAGAGGGAGAAAAGAGAAGTTGGAATCTGTATTTTCCCATTTCCCTCCCTGAAATATTCTTTCACTGATCCATACTAATTATGATGTAGACTTTTTAATATAGTTCTTTCTCTTAGTTAGAATAACTCCTCCTTTATTTTGAGCCTAGGGGCATAGAATGGACACATAGCAAGCTCTCTGTTCTCACTAGTTTTGGGTTACTCACTAGCATATTATTTTTTATTTTGTTTAGTTTCTGTTTTTTCATCATAAATTAATTTTCTATTAGACATTTTTATTTTGAGATAATTGTAAATACACATGCAGTTTTAGGATATAGTACAAAGATCTGTGATGTTATCCAGGTTCACCCAATGATAATATCTTTCTAAAGTACAGTATGATATTATAACCAGGTTATTCAAACTAAAGAACATTTCCATCATCACAAGGATTCCTCACGTCCTTTTATAGCCACAACCACTTTCTTCCTGCCTCAGGACTTCCATAACCTCCGGCAACCAACACTATGTTCCCATGTATGTATTTTTGTGATTTTTAGAATATTATATAGATAGAATCTTATGGTACCTAATCTTTCAGGATTGACTTTTTTATTCATCATAATTCTCTGGAGATTCATGCAAGCTATATGTATCAATAGTTTGTTTCTTTTTATTACCCAGAGTAGTCCATGGGATAAACCAGAATTGTTTAAATATTCACTTACTGCTAAGGCCTATGGATCGCTTCCACAATGTTATTTTTGTTCTAAAAGTTTTACAGTTTCATATTTTACATTAAATCTGTATTCTATTTTGAGGTAATACATGTATTAGTTATGAGACATAGGTTGAGAATTGTGTACGTGTATGTGTGTGTCTAGCACCATTGGTTACAAAGACTTTTCATGCTATTGCTTTTGCAATCAAATGAACATTTGTGTGTGTGTCTATTTCTGGCTTCCACTGATATATACATTTATTATTTCACCACAAAAATCAAATGGTCTTGATTACTGTTGCTACATAATAAGTATGAAATTGAGTAGAATAATTTCTCCCTTTTTATTCTTCTTTTTCACACTTCCTTAACCTATTCTAGTTCCTTCAATTTTCTGTAAAATTTTAAAATTATCTTGTCTATATAAACAAATTTGCTGGCATTTTAGGAGAATTTGCATAAATCTACATATCAGTTTGGGGAGAATTGACGTCTTTATTATGTTGACTTACAATCCATGAATATTGTACACTTTTTAATTTATTTAGACCTTTATTTATATGTTCTTTCACCAAAGTTTTATGGTTTATTGTTTGAAGCATACAAGTCCTGAAAATGTTTTGTTAAATTTATACCTATTTTTTGTAGCTTGTGAGCCTTCTTTTTGCCTTTTTGAGGCTTCTTATATTTAAGTTTAATGCCCAAGGTTATTAGCTCTCTTAGAGAAAAGAATAAGGAAATGTATGTCTAGTCCATCTTCTTAGAAGCAGAAGTCCCTGCCACACCTATTTAAATAACTTTTTATAAACTGTTTTTCAATTACTCAGTCTGACTACGTCATCCATTTCTTGATAGATCCCTAACTGATACACATTACTTATTTATATTGACACTCTGTCTCTCCTAAAAATTTACTTTTGGGATAGGACACGTGCCAGATTTATATTCCTATTCATTGATAAATACCTAGGAGTATATTTTTAAAGTCACAAAACATTAGCAATATTCTATATTTTAAATTTTGGTGTCTAATCTTTATCTGTTTATCACTTTATAATAAAATTCCTAAAACAAACTAACCAAAGTGGTCTGTGATTTTTAACTAGCTAATGTTAGGAAATTTTTGGAGGAAAAAAAAAACAAACCTCACTCAGAATGCAAGTGGGGAAGAAGAATAAGGTGTACAGCAGTGTCACAGGGACCCAGAACAAGAGAAGAAAGCACAATGCAACCTGAAAATATCCCTGCTCACAAACAATGACTTATTCTGTCTTATCATTTAAAGCACAACATGGCAATTTATTTCTCATCCTGGACTGCATATTCTTGAGGGTACAGACCTGTTCTCTGTATCTCCAGTGCTTATATTACTCCCTCACAAACAGAAAGTGACTGGTAAAGGATTTTGAATGTATTCCCCGTACACCTACATAATAACTTATACATAATACATTTCAAACAAGCTTGATGAAAGAATGGTGATGTTGCATATTGTGTCTTGAAAGAAATGTCTTTAGAAGAAACTGTATTTCCTCGCAAAAGACTGAATAGAGTCAATATAATAAATACTTTATCACAATTTTCAAGCATACATCGACATTACTCAAGGATAATAAAGAAGAAACAATAGACATAACACCATATAATTAAAGTAGCTGAATTAATGCCATCTTATGGAAGGATTCACATTGTTTCACTATCATTTTGTCATATTTTGAAACTTAATTTTGACTGGCCTCCAGAGAACCTTTTATTTCCTTGGTCAATGAGAGGCAATCTTGTGTAATTTTTTATTTTTATTTTTTGCATTATAAGATAGAGCTTTCTGAAATCATGTTTCTGAATTACAGTTAATAAAGGTCAGTCATCCAAGAATTTGATTGGTTGAATCTTATTTCATTAGGTATGATATGGTAATAGAGGAGATGAAGAAAGCCCATCTTATTAAGTTTAGCAATTTGAAAACCAAAAATCATTTTGGGATAATAGCATGCAGAATTCTTCAAGCTATTGAAGTGTACAGAAGATGTTAAAATAAACCACGGTGCTCTAAATGAAGAATTCATCCTATGTAAGAAAGATGAATTTATGCTAATTGTTCATTTAGAGTGAATAAAATTGCATTCCACTTTAAGAAGCACTGACTTCATCAGGGATTTGTAAAGTTGGGAACTGAGAAAAGTGACTCTTCATTTTTCAAGAGCAAAAATTAATAAGTAAAAGAAGGCCACAACATGCAAGAATCTGATACTGCTACGGATATAATCCAATAAATATCAGGAAAATATATATGAAAGAATATTAACTAAATAACAATGCTACATTCATCAGTTGTCTTCACACAACATGTCAAATCTTTTAGTTCCAATTCTTCTACATTTTTCTTTAAATTGTGGATCATCAGTAAAAAAACAAAAACATGGTCAAATTAAAAGCAGTATAGCTGTAGTTAAAATGAATTGAGTAGGATTTTTGCCAAAAGATGAGAGCATAGTGTGTCAGAATATAGAAGCATTCTCCATTATTTCAGGTGCTTTTGCATTATTGTGCAAAAGGAATAACACTTTTTTTTTCCAGAAACATGTAGGGGAAAAATATATATGTAAGTCACATCTGGGGAAGAAAAAACACAAGCCTTTATTTGCTAGACAGCCATCATGGAAATAAAGTACATAACAACCACACTTATGAGGGGCTACTGCTTTGTGCCTGAAATAGATTGTGCAGATGCATTCAGTAGCATCCTCAACAAACTGACTAAATGAATTCTCAATATCTTATTTACCAGCATTTACCATGCCTTAAGAGGAAAGTTTAAAAACATATTAAAAGTATTTTATGCAAGAGATAGACATTATTTAATCCATGCCCACATCCCTTTTACAGATGAGATAACTGATATTCAGGGTCACCAAGAAAATGTGTGTTATTGCAAAGATGACATTATTTTATATCCATATATACACACATATTAATATATAATATATGTACCTCATGTACACACACACACACACACACACACACACACACACTTATTTATTTATATTTTATCCTAGGTCTTTTAACAAAAAGACCAAAGCAGCTGGGCGCGGTGGCTCACGCCTGTAATCCCAGCACTTAGTGATGCCGAGGTGGGTCAATCACCTGAGATCAGGAGTTTGGGACTAGCCTGGCTAACATGGTGAAACCCTGTCTCTACTAAACATACAAAAATTAGCTGGGCATGGTGGCAAGCACCCATAATCTCAGCTACTTGGGAAGCCGAGGCAGGAGAATCACTTGAACCGGACAGGCAGAGATTGCAGTGAGCCGAGATCTCACCACTGCACTCCAGCTTGGGCAACAGAGCAAGAATCCATGTTGGGAAAAAAAAAAAAAAAAAAAAAAAAAAAAAAAAAGCTTTAAGCTATATATTTATTCTCGTGAAATTTTAGCAAGAAAGAAACAAATGAAAATTATACTGTTTGCCAAGCAAGCCTCACCAGCTCCTCCTCTACATTTCCAAAGGAAGAAAACTTGCTAAAATAGACTCACAGTGTAGAATGAAGATGATGGGAAAAATTCATCTCTGAATTTTCCACCTCCTCACATTTCTGTGCTCAACTATTTCCATGTCACAAGTGGAGTGAAATGACGTGGAGGGTTTTATATAAGATTACGCTTTCAAAAATGTCTAATTTGAAGCCCCACTAATGGTGTTACACCATTTCAGGGCAACTAATGCTGCTGCATGTTTCCATATGTATGTAACTGATTTAGTTGTTCAGTGCTTTCCCACTGGCATTGTGAGTGTTAAATCCCACAGAGTATGAATGTACGTTGTAATAATATCCAACTTCCAGCACCCACAAGCTATATTCCTGTGCCATACTCCTGCAAATGGGATTCAGCTTTGGTCTGAAAATTAAAACAAACAAACAAAAATGTATTTAATTATTTTATAATAAGGAAGGAGGGAACGAAGAAAACAAAAACAAAAATAGCCAACTTGTACATTGTTTAAAATCATGTTTTAAAAATTAGATAAATCAGTGAAAATAGTTAGATCTCAGTGTTATCAAATGTTTCGGGATTCAGATATCAAATATAATCTCTATAAATGAATTTTAAATTTAATTCACATATTATATACATTTTGCTCTACTTTTTTTCTATTCATGTAACTTGATCATGGAAGATAATTGAGAAAAAGATTCTATAACCTCTAACTTCATTAAATTTTTTTGAATTCTCTTTAAGAGAATCTAATGACTTAAATCTATCTTACAGAGCAATCAGTGTAAAGCAATAGTTGTCAAAGTGTATTGACCACATGGACCTCCCCACAGGAACTTGGTAGAAATGCAAATTCCTACTCTTAAATTCTTATTCAGCACTATTCAATAAGTTTTGAGGTAGGTACCCAGGAATGTGTAATTTAACGAGTCCTCTGGGTGTTTTAGACAGAAGCTAAAGTTTCAGCATACTTGTATAGAAACATGTACATTAGAATACTCATGGCTGGGCATGGTGGCTCACATCTATATTCCCAGAACTTTAGGAGGCCAAGGCAGGTGAATCACGAAGTCAGGAGATCAAGACCAGCCTGGGCAACATGGTGAAACCTAGTTTCCACTAAAAATACAAAAATTATCTGGGTATGGAGGCAGGTGCCTGTAATCCCAGCTACTTGGGAGGCTGAGGCAGGAGAATCACTTGAACCAGGGAGTTGGAGGTTGCAATGAGCCAAGATCATACCACTGCACTGGTGACAGATCCAGTCTCCATCTCAAAAAAAAAAAAAAAAAAAAAAAGAAAAGAAAAAGAAGAAATAACACTCATTCTATTTTTTAAAGTTAATCACTTGGGCAAATTCTTAAAATAATAGATGAATATATGCTATAGTGAAGTTCTATGCTTTTCCAAACTTGAAATTATGCCCATTCCCTTCAGATTTCAAAGGTGAAACTTCAAAAATTAGAAGAGTAGAAATATCACAAAGCTGTTCCATCACATATAATTGTCAGTATTTTCCTTAACAAAGATAAAGGCAGAAAGCTTGTTTGCTTAGATGGAAATGGGTTGGTATCTGTATAGTGTGTTTTCAAGGTCTTCAAATTAACCCTTATGTTTCTATTTTTCCATTTGATAGCTGAAATTGCAAGTCTTTATGCATATTATGTTGAAATAGAAAAATTAAGGAAAGAAGAGGTAAGAAGGTGGCTCTACAGTTGAGACAGGTTTTTACGAGTAAACTTGAGAAGGACTTCTGGCTAGCAGGGTCAAGAGCAAGCTTCTCTTACAGCCTGCGGCTTATTTTATTTTACTTTATACTTTAAGTTCTGGGGTACATGTGCAGAACATGTAGGTTTGTTACATAGGCATACACGTGCCATGGTGGTTTGCTGCATCCATCACCCAGTCATCTTTATAAGGTATTTCTCCTACTACTATCCCTCCCCTAACCCCTACTCTTTTTTAAAGGCCCTGTGGAGAAGTGTGCTTTGAAGCAAGACTCTATTGGGGAGAGGTTGGGAAAGTACTGGCTGTTCTGTTAGGATTAGGGCCCTTATGCTCTGTTGAAGCTATGGGCAGGGCTGATGTTTGAGGTTTTGGCCAAGTGGCCAAATAAAACCTTAAAGCTTAAGATGGTGGGGTATTGTGAAGATGGTGGTACTCTTGTCATATCATTTTAAGTGGCTGATAATAGTTATAAAGCAAACAGATGAAGAAAAAGTACCCCTTTAATATGTTAGCAGTTATTCAGTTTAAGAAAACAAGAGCTCGGCCTCAGTATTTGAGACAATTTTCTTTTTACAGTAACAAGTTTTGAGTGAATAATATATATGAAGACTGAATTAGGCATGAGGAAATAAGGTATTTGAAAATATTAGAGGTATTTGAAAATATTATTAGGCCAGGCATGGTGGCTCACACCTGGAATCCCAACACTTTGGGAGGCTGAGGCAGGCAGATTACTTGAGGTCAGGAGTTCAAGACCAGCCTGGCCAACATGGTGAAAACTGTCTCTACTAAAAATACAAAAATTAGCTGGGTGTGATGGTGAGTGCCTGTAATTCCAGCTACTCTGGGGGCTGAGGCAGGAGGATCACTTGAATCAGTTGCTGCACTCCAGCCTGTGTAATAGAGCAGGACTCCATCTCAACAACAACAACAACAAAAAAAAAAAAAAAGAAAGAAAGAAAGAAAATATTATTATTAAAAGAAACATTGTGGAATTGGCATAATCTAAGCACATTCACTGAAACTGTTGCACAGGTACAACACAGGAAAAGGGTACCTTTTCTTCTTCATTTAGTTTAATTTATTTTAAACTTACTCAAAATTAAAAAGTTATTCAGGAACTAGAAGAAAAACTACTGTACATTTTCTAGTCTACCAATAATTGCAAGAAAGAAGTGAAAATTGAATCACACAAGCAACTGTTTTTATGTTATCATATTAGTTTGAAATATTATTTTAATTGAAAGTTCAACTGGCAATTAGAGAACTATATTTTGTGAACTTGGTGAGCCACCTTACTTCTCTGAGCCTTGGTGTTCTGTTTAAAATACAAGTGAATAAAACTGGATCTGTAATTTCCTTTTTTCTTTTTTGAAATGGAGTCTTGCTCTGTTGCCCAGGCTAGAGTGCAGTGGCACTATCTCGGCTCACAGCAACCTCTGCCTCCTGGGTTCAGGCAATTCTCCTGCCTCAGCCTTGTGAGTTGCGGAGATTACAGGCACCCACCACTGCGTCTGGCTAATTTTTGTATAGTTAGTAGAAACGGGTTTCACCATCTTGGCCAGGCTGGTCTCGAGCTCCTGACTTCGTGATCCACCCGCCTCAGTCTCCCAAAGTAGAGCTGTAATTTCTATGTGTGATGTAGACAACTCTAAGTAATTATTGTGATTTCATTAGAAGCCACAGTGGGAAAAAAGTTAGGGGCTTAAATGGAGGATCCCTACCCAAATCTTAAGTCAACAAGAGATAATCTGATTTGAATGGTGTCCGACTTATCCAACTGCCATTCCTACTTCTATTGTTATTTCTGTTTATAAAATTTTGTACTTTTTGGATGCCGTTTTGTTTATTAGAGAAGTTTCATTCAAATGGCATCATGCAAAGCTAGATTCACACTTGATATTTAGGATACTTGATGCATTTTGTTTCATGACTTGAAAACCAGAGTTGGTCGCTTCCTCCCAAAGTGAAGGTTGAGAATAGTGTGTTGGGTTTATGTGTAGATTCTCACAAAGTTGGTTTTCTATACCAATTGATAGCTGAAATTAATACAAATTTTTAACTTTTCTCCTAAAAGATAAACATTTTAAAAATCTAGTGTAAGTAAATGATATATAATAAATTATTCCTGCTGACATGCCTTTTAAAAGCAAAATATATCATTAAAATACACAGTTATTATACATTTTCAAATATATAAAAAAGTCAAAATAAATTGACATATATATCCACCAGCCAGATCTACAATTACAATTTTACTATAACTTTTATTAGCACCATATTTATCAATTTATGAATTGCTTTATCTGTCCATGAATTCATCTGTTTTATGTTTTTTAGACATAGTTTGTGTAAATCGTTATGTTAGTATACTAAATACTTTAGGATTCACATGATTACCCAGTGTAAGATATTTATTTTCAATATTTTTACTTTTGAGATAAATTTATAAAGCTAAAAACTTGTCAATATTTATTCAGGTTTGACAAATGCATAGGTAGATTTCAAATTATAGAGTATTACCATTACTCAAGAAAATTCTCTCAATATCTGCCCTAAAGAATTAGCAACAGTCACCATTCTGAATTTTTCCAATGTAATTTCTGCTTGATACACAATTTTATATAAATAGAATTATAGTTTATGTGCTTAATGTGTAAGTTGGCTTTCAATTACCACAATATTTTGAGATTCAGCCATATTGTTGTGTGTATCAGTAATGTAGTCCCATGTATTGCTGATAGTTTTTCATTGTATGAATATAATGTGTTTTTTTGTTTTTTTATTAGTAAATTTTTTTTGTTGATGACTACTTAGTACTTGGGCAATTTTCCATTTAGGGCTAATACATAAAGCATTATATACCTTTTTGTGACTCTTTTTGTAAGCCAATGTCCTTTTTTTTTTTTTTTTTTTTTTTTTTTGCCTTCTCTTGGTTGAATATCTAGAAGAATGGCTATTACATAGAGAAATGTGTGTTTAATATGAAAAAGAAATTTCCAGTCTTGCAAAGTGGTTGCATCATTGTACTTTCCACCAACAATTTATCAGAGTTCTAGTCATACTACTTTCCTGTCCACTTTGAGTATCAGCCAGTCTTTTTAATTTTGCCCATTTAAGTGGGTGAATAGTACTATCTCATTATGATTTTAATTTGTACTTTGCTGATAACAAATGCTATTATGCTTTTTTAATGTGCTTATTGGCCATTTGTATAACTTCTTTTGAAGTATCTGTTCAAATCTCTGCTCATTTGTTATTCAATTGTCTTTTTTATTATTGAATTGTATTTCTTCATATAGTTTGAATACCAGTCTTTTGTCTCTCTGCAAAAATATAGATTGTGAATATTTCTCACAACCTGTGACTTATCTATGTTCTTAATGTTATCTTTTAATGAACAGAATTTTATTTTATGATGACACTGAATTTAACTCTTTTTTTTCTTTTATGGCAATTACTTTGTATCCTTTCAAAGAACTTTTGAGTACCCAAAATACATGGATATATTTGCCTATGCTTTATTCAATGTCTTTGTGATTTTAATAGTTATGTTGAGGTCTATCTTCTGTTTCAAATTAAGTATATGTATTATGTGAGGTTGAGATTGAAGTTATTATTATTATCTCCTATAAACATCTATTTCATCCAGCATAATTTGTTGAAAGGATCTACCTTTATCCATTGAATTACTTTGGTGCTTTTGGTGAAAATTTAAATAATAATATAAAGTGATTATTTTGGGGATGTATTTTTATAACATTTCAATTATTTATTGTTTCTTATGCTAATATTTGTGGCTCTGAAAATATATTCTCTTCACATTAAACCTTGAAATTACATAATTTCTCTAACTTCCTCCCCTTCAAAATTTTTTTTAAAAAATATTTTACACCCTTAGTGCTTGCAAATACATTTTAAAATAAGCTTTTCAACTGCTTTTTTTTTTTTTAAAGGCTGCTTGGATTATGGAAGAATTGTCATATTGACAATATTGAGTTTTTCAATTCATGACCATGGTATATCTCTTTATTCACTTTGGTATTTATTTTTACTTATCATTTTGTTCTTTGAGTCTAAAGAAATTCATATATTTGTCAAATTTATTTCCAAATTATTTATGATACTTTAGGCAGAAATGTTTAATTTCTATCTTATTTTCTGACTGCTGCCAGACTACAAAAACATAATAATTATATACATTAACTTGTAACTTAGGACTGTGATACATTTCATTGTGAGTTGTAAGATTTTGTGAATTTCTTAACATTTTCTACATGGGTAATCATGTCAGTTGCAAATGGAGACAATATTACTATTTATTTTCCCATCTTTATGACATTAAATTTATTCTCTTATTTTTCAATAACTAAGACCAACTTATACAATTCTGAATAGAAGTGGGGTAGTAAGCATGCGTTATTATTATTTTTTTAATTTGGCCAGAAAAGCATTGCACACTTCACTATTGAGTAGCTTCAGTCACCTTCAGGTTATTGTGGATGTCCTTGTATTAAATTACAAAAGTTCACTTCAATCTTATACTTGCTCAGGGTTTTGCTTATTTCTTCATGAACAGGTGTTATTATTTTCAACTTTTTAAATTTATTTAAATAACTATATTAGTCCATTTTCATGCTGCTGATAAAGACATACCCGAGAGTGGGAAGAAAAAGGTTTAACTGAACTTACAGTTCCACATGGCTGGGAAACCCTTAGAATCATGGGGGGAGGTGAAAGACATTTATTACATGGTGACAGCAAGAGAAAAATGAGAGAGAAGCAAAGCAGAAATCCCTGATAAACTCATCAGATCTCATGAGACTTATCCACTATCACAAGAACAGCATGGGAAAGACCACTCCCCGTGATTCAATTACTTCCCCCTGGGTCTCTCCTACAACAAAGGAGAATTCTGGGAGATATAATTCAAGTTGAGATTTCGGTGGAAACATAGCCAAACCATACCAATAATCATATACTTTTAGCTCATACATTTAAATTCTTGATTACTTTTTAGGTAATTTTTGCATCAAAAAAGATCACTTGACCAACAATTGATCAATGTAGGGTTGTATTTATGAATGTTGTGTTATAGTAACTTTGGATACTATTATAATCTCCCCCCCAAAAAAATGGTGTGTTTTGTTCTAATTATTTGTAATAATAGGTAATTAATTTGGTCAGATTGGAACAGCAAACCCTTTTGGATATAATTTTAATATTAAGTCAGCTTCTTAATCCTTAGCTGTGCTGCTTGGAATCTGCCTCACAAATGCAGGTTTCAGAGATCAGAATTTGCTCCTTGCCTCTGGCTTGCTCCTTCCTGGGATTCCCTTCCTTTACTGTCAGTGGTTATGGATACCCAGAACTTCGTTCTCTCTCTCTCTCTCTCTCTCTCTCTCTCTCTCTCTCTCTTTCTGCGTGTGTGTGTGTGTGTGTGTGTGTATGTAGGTATGTATGTGTTTTGTTTTGTTTTGTTTTCCAGACCACAAAGATTCTTGGGTTCTATTTTAGCCCCTCCATGCAGCACTAATTTTGGCGTTTCCCCAGGCTAAATCTCAGTTAAAAGAGGAAACTCTCCCCAGTTATGTCCCATTTCAGGTGTTTAGTACTATCCACAATGTGTCAGTAATGTTTAGCTCTCCAGAAGTTTAAGTTGTTTTTTGCATTTTCATTCAGAGTTTATAGTCTCCAAATGTAGGAATGCTGGTTTGTTAGGAGCTTAGTTGGCCACTTCAGAGGTTCAGTTTTCACACACAGATTAAAGTTACTTTCTCAATGAAGAATCAGTGATTCTTAAACTCCTTAAACTACTCAAGCTTTTCCTTGTTAGGCTGTATATGCCTTAAATTTCTATTATCTTCAATTTTTAATGAATTCCATTTTTAGGCTTATTTATATTTTCCTGAACCATGTCCTTATATATACTTATCTCCAAGTGATTTATTTATTCATATATTCTTTCATTCAGTTATTCAGAAATTTTGTGCTAAAGATAATGTCTTCTTTTAAAATAGACCTTTTGAGTTCTTATTTAATTCTATTCAAAGTATATCTGTGGATTTCCTCTTGACTTCAAACATCTGAGAACATAATTTTCTCTATAATAAGAGTAAACTAACAGTAAAACATCATAAAATAACAATTTATGTATAAGAATTTCTATGTCTTTGGAGACAGAGAAAATGAAAGGGAGGAGGAGAGAGAAGGAAAGAGGGTGAGCAAAAGCGATTAGTTTCTTTGAATATCAAACTTTAACCTATCTCTGGTACCTGAATTATGGTAACTTGTAATCTGCACCACAATTTTGTTTGAAGTCCCTAAATGTACTTAAAACTAATGCTTTACTTTATGTAGGCTTTGTAATCATAACCCCTGCTTCTCCACCTACCACCACTTCAGAAACTATTAAATGTGAATTCTCCAAATTTGATAATTGTCTGACTTAATTGAAGATATTTAATGAGTCAACCCATATGTGTGTGTTAAGAAATGCCTGAATTATCACACCTGTAATTCCAGCACTTTGGGAGGCCAAGGCGGGTGGATCACGAGGTCAAGAGATCGAGACCATCCTGGTCAACATGGTGAAACCCCGTCTCTACTAAAAATACAAAAAATTAGCTGGGCATGGTGGCGCGTGCCTGTAGTCCCAGCTAATCGGGAGGCTGAGGCAGGAGAATTGCCTGAACCCAGGAGGTGGAGGTTGCGGTGAGCCGAGATCGCGCCATTGCACTCCAGCCTGGGTAAAAAGAGCGAAACTCCGTCTCAAAAAAAAAAAAAAAGAAAAGAAAAGAAATTCCTGAATTAGCTGGAAAGAGATGATGCTTACTGATAGGCAGTCCACAAGTACCCAGTGCAGGACCTTCTATCAGGCTGCTCTCTTGCTAGGAGATTACTCTTATTCCTGGCAAAATCTGGAAAAATATGCCACTCTTTAAAATGATCTGAATTAGAGTTAAATTAACTGTAACCTATAGCATTCAGATGAAAGCAGCAGCCTACATTTTATAGAACAGAAAAGGGGAGATGTTTCTAGATGAAAAAATAAAAATATTCCAGTTTTTACTGGATGTAATACCATTGCAAAGATTGTTGTAAATTCAAACAAAAGCAAACAAAATTAATGAAACGATAGACACAACCTGTGCTTTTTAAGTCTGAAAGTTAGAAATGGGAGGATAGATTAAGAGTATTTTATATTTGGAGATAAAAACAGATTCTGGTGAAAAGAAGAAGAGGAACATTTAAATAAAGTTCAGTTCCTCCAGAAATTGGCTTTGGAACACATCAAGAAATTCATATATAGTGTTGATTGCAAGGACTGAAGAAAGTAATACAGACCATGGGAGAAATATTTGAATTTACAGTGCATGCTAAGAAATTCACAGTTATTTTGTTAATGTTGAAAACTGATACCTGAACTGTATTAAATATAGAATTTGCATTGTTCCTGTGTGTATGTATGCATATGTGTTCACGCACACACATATAAACTGTTCAAGCTTATATTTAGTTAATCAAATATAGTTAGTGTCTGGGATATGATTTCAGTTTTCTTAAAAAAACAAAAAAGACTGATTGCTGATTTAGGCAATCCTAAGTATATTTCATATAATGTTAATGCATGTTTCACACATGCACATGTGCATGAACACATACACAGTGCTGCAATAATGAATAATTATCATTGAGAAATGATAAATATTTTCTTAGCTTTTTAGAGATTTGTAGTGTCCAAGGATATATGAAAAGTACTGAGAACTCTTGCATCAAGCAAAGTTGTTGGGAGTTGTTTTACCGTATTTTTTAGCTTAATACTTCCTCCTTTCTATCTATATAATGTCTATTAATTAAAAAAAACCTTTGGGGCACTTTTTAGAAGCAGAGATGCAAAAATATTTAAATAGTTATGTCTAGACTTAATGTATCACAGCTGATTACCACATTCAAGACTCTAGTGGCCAAAGATGATAAGACAGGTAAATATTACGTAAAGATTGGCTTGCAACTTCATAAACTCAAGTTGATGTATCATTTCTGAGAATATTAGAGAAGCTAAAAATGAATTGAATATTCAAAGTAAACCAATAGGGAATTCCCTTTTGGGGCAAAATCAATAGTTTAAAAAATCTTCTCCCTTCATGTATCTCTGCAAGTCCAATTCATGGACAAGCTGTCCTTAATCTCTTTAGCACCACCAATCAGGTTTCCATCTCTACCTGCCTTAGCCAAATTTTCACACATCTCCCTTAAAGTCTAGTGTATGTTGGGTCTTGATTTCCATTAACCCACTATTCTTTTCCTCACTTCCTGAATGTATTCTTTTCTGTTCTGTCCCTGAAAATATATATCAACTTGTTTCTGGAATTTTGTCTGTTACTGGATGTTTGACTCATTTCCACTGTGTACATATGCACTGATGTAAACATATAAGAGTTTCTAGAATCATTTGGCTGGCAGAAGAAAGACAGAGAGGTGGAAGGCGGGTAGGGAGAGGTTGTGATCATTCAGCTATTTCCCTGCTGATCAAGCAAGCTTCAAATAGTTTTAAAAAGTCACTTTCTGAATTATGACAGGATGCTAGTATGTTGTTCAATTTGTGTTAGAACTGTAAAGAGAAATTTGTTGTTTTAACTGTTTAAAAGGAGAAATTTTAAAATCTAAATAATTATTGTTATACGTGTAACTGTGATAGGTAAACTCATCTTCAAAGTGTGGAATACAAGCATGTTTCAGCTACAGGAAATACGTTAAGCAGCAGCTACAGAGAAAACAGATTGCACTGAATAGCTTTAGTCCAAGCAACCCTAAAGGACCGGGTACTGAACACACATGTTTTTGACAAGTGATAGCCTGGTGCTCAGAAGTTTCAAATCACAGGTCACTCTACTATCTGATCAATTTTATTTTCAATCAATGTGTGAAAATCAATAGTTAATGAGGCATGGTTTGCCTTAATTGGATATTGAGAATTTCATTTGAACTCTGTTTTAATAAATCCATATTTCCCTCAGGGTGAAAATATATTTTGATTATACAGATGTTCCGATGTTTTTTAGCCTTCAGAAAGAAACAATATTGCTTCCAATATTGGTGGAAGCTTGTGGATCTTTCATATTTGATCAGAAATACATGCAATAAATTATTTTCTACTTTATAAAGGACACATGGAGAACGTGTATATATATATGCTTGCCTGTGCACATATGTGAATGTGCATCGTGGTGTTTATTTTAAAATATTAATTACACTGCCTTGTACCACCTGATTTCATGGGAATCCACATTGGTATAGATCTTTATAATTAGGCAGTGGCAGAGAGATGAACATAATCCATGTTATCAGAATTGAACTTATCTTTACATTTTTCCTTTATTAACTCTCACTGTAATTCTGCGATGTCCTATACAAAGCAATTTTTTAAAAGACCTTGAACAATAGTACTTCAATAAAGTAACATTAATTGTGATACCATACCTCAAGGCTCTATTCATTTGGGGAGATAATTTTAAAAATTATTATTATGGTAACATAATAATTAAAGTAGCAAGCAACCAATATATATGGAATGATTCTTCTGGCACACCTCACATTACATCACTTCCTTCCTAGTATCTACTGTGCTTCCCCTCGCCCTTATGGGCCTCTAGTGACTATCAAGATTGTAAAGGAGAAGAAAAATAGTAAAGAAATTGCAAGTGCTGTTCTGGATTTTTATGGTAAGGAGATACAAATCAGTAAGTTGTCCTAAAGTTAAGGTTATTCTTTGTCAGTGTCATAGACTGTTCAGGCTGTTAGAACAAAAGTACCACAGACTGGGTGATGGCTTACACAACAAACATGTTTCTTTTTTCTTACAGTCCTGGACACTGAAAAGTCTAAGATCAGGACACATGCAGATTCAGTACCTGATAAGGGCTTGCTTTGGGGTTGTAGACTGTCATCTTCTTGCTGTGTCCTCACACGATGGATGAGCTCTCTGGAGTCTCACTCATAGGAACACTAATCCCACTAAGGATTCATGAGGGATTTACCCTCATGACTTAATTTCCTCCTTAACACCCAACCTCCAAATACCATCACATTGGAGGTTAGCATTTCAGTATATGAATCTGGGTCAGGGGGTACAATATTTAGTCTGTAATAGTGAGGAAAGAAAACCCTACTACACCTCTTAGACATGTAACCTCAGGCTACTTAGGGAGGCTTTCTGTGCCTGGGACTTTTCATCTGTGAAATTAGGATAAGATACAAACCTGTCATTTTTGGTGAGAATCAAAGGAAGACAAATATATGAATATACTAGAAACACTACCTGAACATAGACACAATTATCATTGCTGTTGTTATTATTACTAATATGGGGAGATCTTTTAGTATTGCATATTCTATTCAGAGATTTTTATAAGTTAAATAAATTTTCACCATACACCAAAAATTCCTGGTGAAATGTGGGAGTAATCTTTGTGTGGATGTGAAAAAAAAATCTACTATTCATGGTCATTAACTGACCTCCAGAACTTATGATCTTTCTTTGCACTCATAACCTTGGTGATATAAATAATTCACTATAATCAATAAAATACATTAAATTTCATATGTTAAAATAGCCCTTAATCCTTTTTAATCTTGAGCCATCCCTTGAATATATTTGTGTCCAAGTTTTTTTTACAATGGTATGTGTTGAAACACGTACATTTTATCATTTAAAATTCCACTAAATCTTGACCTTCATTATTTGCATAAAATTAACCTTTCAATAGCAAATTACAGAGACATCTGGAAGGATGAAACAGTAATAATAAAAAGTACAAATTATGTAGTATACAACATATTTTGGAAGAGCTAAAATTGCTAAAAGCTACATATTTAATTATGCATGACCTGAATACTTTTGGAACAAATTTAATGTGTTCAAATAAGCACTGTTTCAAAGGGCACTTTGGAACAGAAATATAAACCGACATTCCCTTTTGCAACTTATTTTCTTACTCAATAGAACTTTACTTCTGAAAAAGAACATGAAAAAGATCCACTTAGTAGGTCACTGTTATTAGAAAAAAATGCAAATGAACAACTAAACTTCACTGCACAAATCAAGCTGCCTACTCTCCTGGGCATTATTTAGTGCTTAGTTTAATATTTTCCTAACATTTTAAGAGTTTTTGCAATTAAATATTAATACTTTCCTCAAAGAGAAAGAGAGATTTATTATCCTAAAGAGATGGTAGAAGGGAGGGATAGTGATCTGCATCAGCAGTTAGAATGAGGGACTGAAGAGAATGGTTCATTAAGGAAAACATGCTGAGCCTCCTTTCACACACCAAAAATTTGCATGCTTGTGTTTAACTATGTGGTGGAATTAAATAAAAAGTCAATATAGTCTCCAAATGACTGGCTTGACTGGGCCAGGAATTCTCTAATCATAGTATCGAGTCATTACAAGGTTGTGGACACCTTACAGCATCCAAATATTCTGTTTAGATTAACAAAAAAAATCTACAGACTTACTAGGCATCTTTGCATTTCAACTTTCCTGACTATATAGAGATGCTCACATAAGAAGCCTGCTGACCTCACTTCAATGCCCGCTGTATTGAATTCCATGGTCCTTCCTGCATAGGTGCTCCTTCAAGACTGCAACAATGACTTCCTGAGATGCTGAGACCAGTGTAAACAATGGACAAATCTCAGCTAATCCCTTTTTTGGGATGCAACGTCAGCTGAATTAAGCTTCCTGGACAAAGGTCATGCCTTCTTTCTGAAGCATACTGCATCAATTTACTGGTCTATGTGGTGTCCAAAGGCCTGGCACCCTAACCCTGATTCAAGACATTTCTGGAAATCCATTTCGGCTCCAGAGTGCCCTGTAAACACTTCAGGAAAATGCTGTGACTGCTTTTCAGTTTACATTTCTCTTTGTTCAATCATGTTTATTACTTCCTCAACAATGTTGTTATTGAAAATAGTCCTCAACAAACTTATAGCATGAAAATATCTATTTAAGAATCATCTTCTCGAAGAACTCAATGTGTAATATCTACTATTAATATCATGTAACTCTGTGACTTAGAACATGAGGCTCTTATTTGCAAAGGCTGCTTAACTGTTCTCTGCCCATGGTGTCTGAATATTCATAGCATGGCTCTCTTCACTGGAACTCCCTCTGATTTCCTAAGGTCTCTCAGGTTAAGCTGCTTTGTGTCTTAGTTTGCATCAACATAGGATAACCTAGTGTGCAAAACAACGAATTCTCAAGCTGCTGTGGCTTGAGCGTGTAACATGTAATTAAGTAATTAAACTTTTTTATTTTTTCAGAATAGAGATGCTTTTCTGTCACTCTCCTAAAACTGTTAATTCAGTTACCTAGGCTGACTCCGTCTTGTAGTTAATATTTTCTGTAATGCGGAGCTTCCAAGTTACTGAGACAGAGGAGGAAAAGAAATGGAAAAGACAAGTTTTCTCTAAATAGTCTTTGTCCCAATGTGACTTGAATTATTTCTGGTTGCATTGCATGAATCAGAATTGGTTGCATGGCTCTAACCCAACTGCATGGGAAGCTGGAAAATACTCACAGATAACTGACGTGCTATAAGTAAGTATAAAATTCTCATCCAGCAGCTATAAAATTTTCCTTAGCCACAGTTGCCCAAGTGAAATTTGGCTCTGCCAGTTTGTCACATATTGGGTGAGATGTGCCAAATATAACCTCTAAATGGATAAAATTGTTTGAATTTTCTTCTTCTATGATATGTACAAATGATGAAAAAGCCACTTTATTTTACTTATAAAAATATATATAATCGGCCGGGCGCAGTGGCTCACGCCCGTAATCCCAACACTTTGGGATGCCGAGGTGGGCGGATCACGAGGTCAAGTAATGGAGACCATGGTGAAACTCCATCTCTATTAAAAATTAAAAAAATTATCTGGGCGTGGTGGCACTCGCCTGTGGTCCCAGCTACTCAGGAGGCTGAAGCAGGAGAATTGCTTGAAACCGGGAGGAGGAGGTTGCAGTGAGCCGAAATCGCGCCATTGCGCTCCAGCCTGGGTAACAAGAGCAAAACTCCGTCTCTCAAAAAAAAAAAAAAAAAAAAAAAAGACTCTGTCTCAAAAACAAAAATATATATATATAATCAACCGTGCATGGTGGCTCATGCCTGTAATCCCAGCACTTCGGGAGGCTAGATGGATCACAAGGTCAGGAGTTTGAGACTAGCCTGACCAATATGGTTAAACCCTGTATCTACTAAAAATACAAAAATTAGCTGGGCATGGTGGCGTGTGCCTGTAGTCCCAGCTACTTGAGAAGCTGAGGCAGGAGAATCACTTGACCTTAGGAGACAGAGGTTTCAGTGAGCCAAGATCACGCCACTGCACTCCAGCCTGGGCAACAGAGGGAGACTCGATCAAAAATATATATATATACACACATATATATATATGATTTATAATTTAAAAATTATATATAAAATTATAATTATATAGAGATTTTATATATCAATTGCATATAATTATATAATCAAATTTTATTGTATATATTAAGTTTATATGTATAATTACATATATATATATATATATATATATATATATATAAAATCAATTAAGTCTCTGAACTTCAGTATCTTCATCTGCCATATAATAAAATGTCCTGTCAATCAGTTAGTACTTTGGAGGAAACCTCTCCATAAATATTAATATTGATGATTTTAGTTAGAGGTTCTACCCTTTTTGTCTAGGGTATGACTTTGCTCTTGTTTGTTATTTTTAATATTCCAGTCTGGAAAAAGATGTCAGAGGGCAATCATTGACAAAACACCATAGAATGAGACTTAAAACATGATTTGGAACGAAATGACTTATAAATATATATGTATCAGGTTTTTGGCAATTTGTCTTTAATATGGAAAGATATTGGCTTTAAGGAATGCAGCCTAAGTTTTCAGCGTTTCAAGAAACTCACTTGTTTGAGTGAGGAGGAACTTTCCAAGAAAAACTGTTTCTGATCTGTCCTAGAGATCAGGCTTTAAATATTTCCAGTCTAGGTTCCCATTTCCCACCCAAGCAAAAATCTTGCTCTGTCATTTATAAACAGTTTAACTTAGATCAAGTTTCTTCATTTCTCAGGGCATCAGTTGTCTCATTTGTGAATATTACATGAGAGAGAATCATAGTTACTAGTACCTAATGACCAGATATAGGCAGATATCTGGATAACAACCTTCCCTCTGCCATATCCAGCCTTCTGTAATCTAAGCTCACTGAGTGCCCAAACTAAAAACTATGTTCTTCACTGATTTCTAGAATTGAAACTCATATGCATAGGAGTAGTATGTCTACTACTCCCATTGATACTCAAACTCAAAGGCTTAGTGCGCTCCATACCCAAGGGTTAATATGATTCTTTCCTAGATTTGAAATGTAGTGGGATTAAGTAAATATTATTCATAACCCTATCAAATTGTTACCCAAGACTTCTTTGGCCTCAAACCACCTTAAGTTCCCAAAAATTGACCATTGAATCCCCTAATGTGTTTTTCCTTTTTCTTTCCACAGTTGGAACAACCCATAAGCCTTCATTCCCTCCAGATTTATTATTTCCTTCGCTATTTTCTAAGACTCCCTTATGTAACCCAAAATCTGTACTCTATCTTCTCAAAAAAGCTAACACCTGTGCCATCTGTTTTCTTTATGGAAAATCAAGACCTTAATTGTGCCTAGTTCTCAAATAGTTAGCTAATTTCTATAGTCCTAGTCACAATCTTAGCTTACAACCTGATCCATTAGGCATCTCTCAATTCTAGTAATAAAGAGCCTCATTATTAACTTCCAGACTTACTTGTTAATGCCGATTTGAGACATATTCCCCATGGGCATGGTGCTTTAAACACAGTTGATCAAAAAAGAAATTAGTCGGCTGGGCAAGGTGGCTCACGCCTGTAATCCCAGCACTTTGGTAGGCCGAGGCATGTGGATCACCTGAGGTCAGGAGTTCGAGACCAGCCTGACCAATATGGTGAAACCCCGTCTCTAAAAAAAAAAAAGAAAGAAAGAAAGAAATTATTCATCGCTTCCCCTATACTTTTTGTTTCTATCTGGGAGTGTAGCTCCACAATCTAGTAATTTACCCAATGCGGAGATCTATATGACTTTTTTGAGTCCTTCCTTTTCCTTAGCCCACATATAATCCACCATAAAACTATTATTCTGTCTTGTTGATTTCAAATTTTGTTTTTTTTCCAGCCTGACTAGCAGTTTCTTGGCCAAGATAACTGTAATCTGTCACCTTCATCCTGTAACTACTGCATATCTGAAAAAATCTAGGCTCCCCTCACTCTCATCCATTGGACACAATATACCAAGCGAGAGTCTTAAAAATTCTATGCCTATTATTTCTTCTTCAGTGGCTTCCCTCTCTCCTTAGGATAAAGTCTAACCTTCTTAACATAACTTACATTGCCTTCTGTGGTTTTGAATTGGTTTACCTATCAAATCACTAATGCTCTCTCTCACTGATTCTTCCGCAGCCACAATGTATTCATTTACTCCTAAAACATGCCCCATTCTTGCTCACCTGAAAACTTTCACAAATACTTCCTTATTTGTCTCCTTCATCTTTGCCTGACTTTTGGTTACTATTCTAGTGTCTGTCTACATTTTTGTTTTTCAAAACTTCTCTCCAAATGGTTAGGACAGTTGGTCCTGCTATAAATTTCTAGGTTATTCTGTTATTTCATTTTATTATATTTATATTTAAAAATTAATCTTCATTCAATTTTCTGCCTTTCCTGCTTGTCTGAGAGTGGTAGGATGGCAGACTTTACACTTGTCATGCTCACTACTTAATTCCCAGACATGAACACAGTATTTGGCATTCGGTAGGTGCTTACTCAGAATGAGCGGATGCCACAAATACACACTACACATTCCCTCATGGAGACTGCTCACTTCCACGCCGACAGTATCAGAACTCCTGAACCACATAATGCAAAGCAGTATTGCTTGTGTGTGAAAATATGAGCTTGATTCATGGCTCTATCGCTTACAAACTTTATGACCTTAGGCAAGCCATTTGACTTCTTTCTTCTTCTGAAAAAAGTAGCTTTTAAGATTACTTCACTGATTTTTGTGAGTATTAAGATAACCTATATAAAGAGATTAACCCAGTGCCTGACACAGAATAAACAATTGTTTTATGTCAACAATTATTCATGATTGGGATAAGGCTATAAAATCCTATCTGTAGGGGTGTGATGGTTAATACTGTCAGCTTTATTGGATTGAAGGATGCAAAGTATTGTTGCTAGCTGTGTCTGTGAGGGTGCTGCCAATTAACTTTTGAGTCAGTGGACTGGGAGAGGCAGACCCACCTTCAATCTGGTTGGGCACCATCTAATCAGCTGCTAGCACAGCCAAAATAAAGCAGGCAGAAGTAGTTGAATAGAGACTTGCTGAGTCTTCTGGCTTTCATCTTTCTCTCCTGCTGGATGCTTTTTGCCCTCAAACACTAGATTCCAAGCTCTTCAGC
This sequence comes from Aotus nancymaae, assembly GCF_030222135.1. Lineage (NCBI taxonomy): Eukaryota > Metazoa > Chordata > Mammalia > Primates > Aotidae > Aotus > Aotus nancymaae. The sequence continues at coordinate 18,676,037 of NW_026988443.1, forward strand.
TTTCGGACTATGGACTTACACCAGTGATTTGCCAGGGACTCTCGGCCTTCAGCTACAGACTGAAGACTGCGTTGTAGGCTTCCCAACTTTTGAGTTTTTGGGACTGGAACTGGCTTCCTTGCTCCTCAGCTTGCAAACGGCCTATCGTAGGACTTTACCTGGTGATCCTGTGAGCCAATATGCCTTAATAAACTCCCCTTTGTATACACATCTATCCTATTGGTTCTGCCCCTCTGGAGAACCTGACTAATACAGGGGTTGGGGCGGGGGAGCTGCTTTCATTACATCCAAGAATGGTTATAAAATCTTCAATCCTTTCCCTTTTGTTTCTCATTGCCTTAATCATTTATGGGAATGATTCAATTACAGTTTCCAGTTAATGTACCTCATCTTAGTGCTTTTAAAATTCCATTCAAGTTAACTTATTTAAGCAGTGAGAGAGGAAGTGATAGCTTTCTTTGCTGTTGACAGAACCTGACACGGGGCATGCCTGATTCATCAACTACAGACAGCATTTAACTTATTTATGAGGTACACCCTGCAAAATTTTTATGTTCAAGATTCTGCAGATTCTGAGATGGTTTTCAGACTTTCTAGGGGTTTTCAAAATCTAGGGCCATTTCAGAAAAAAAAATATATATATATTATTTGTAGTAATCATCAGGCTGCAAAATTTGAGCATGGATATCACTAGTGTTCTGACCATGGGTGGAATCATTACTCCAAAGAGGTGTTCCAAATACTTTAATATACATATAATGATTTCAAGTGTGTATTTACTTGCGATGGTCCTCCCATTTTTTGTGTCATCATCTTAGTCCAAAATAAAATTAATTCTTTCCTAGACATCTACCTCCTCTATCTAACTTGCCTCCCTGAATTTCTATTTCTGGACCACATTTCACTTTCTCTATCAAATATCTATTCAAAATGCAAATTCCTATATTCCACTTCTAGGCACAAAATCATTCAATGTCTTTCCACTAGTCTTTTAGAGAAAACCTCAACATCTTCACAAGGCTTAATTAATCCTCTCATTATCCATTGAGTACTCCTAGAACATCAGTTCTATCCACCCATACATCCCTTTCTTTTAGTTCTTGTAACATGTATAGGATCACTCACCTTATTTGGAAGCTTTATACAAGATCTTACCTTTTAATATGCTACTTTCCATTGCACCACCCACCTTTGCCTAGTTATCGCCTCATCTTTTGAACAACAGATAAAACATAGCTGTCTCAAGAGAACTTTCCTCAAGCCCCCATCTGTGTCAGATCCTTTCATTATATAGTCTCACAGAAAAACATGTTTACTTCACCATATTTATCTTAGTGACTATGTACTGATTTGTATACTTACTAATTAGATATTAACTAAGAGCGTAGGGACTTGCTTTTCATTGTATTCCCACTTTTCACCTAGCATGTGAGACATGGTCTAAAATAATTTTGGAAAGCACCATGAAACCTAACTTGAGATGTAGCAGGAATTTAGAGAAAATTGATATGAACACGAATGCCTTCTATATCCATTTGCAGTACTAAGTGGATCCAGAGATTGAGTCAAGACCATTGAACCAAACTAAATACAGTCAGAAATCTTACTTGTGACTTTTGTTACAGTATAATTACAACCAAAACAAATATGAATAATATGAGAATCTGTCTATGGGAAGCAAAATTTGTAAGTCATAGACTAATGCTGCAATAGTGGTTTCAATGTTTATATGAATTAGACTTTAGAATCATCAGTTGAAGTAAAAGCTACATTCAGTGAACAATTTCTACTTAATGCTGAAGAGAAGGAGGAGAAAGTTGGGAAATGAATCATTCTCAAGAGATTTCCAAGGGACATCCGAGATCATGAATGTAATTCTCCACTGATTCATAGTTGGCTAACTTTGTACCTAAATTAGGAATTTAACTTGTTAAATCTAAATACATTAGATTATTTAAATATCATATACTTCATATCCACTTTGGCTCAGGAAACATCATAGGCGATGGACATTCAAAAAAAAAAAAAAAAAACCACTGCCTGATGTGCACAAAACAGAGTGGTGCTTGATGAAGCAAAGAGAATATCTACAGTGTTTCAGACACTATATTGAGGATACGTTATTAAATATATATATATGAAATATATATATAATTAGTACTTCTCACAGTATTAGCCTTCATTGCCATCTTTTAAAAATTTAATTAAGAGCTAAAAGGATCTCAGATAAATTATTTATAAAGCTTACACTATCTGTGCAATTGTAAAGGAAGTAGTCACACAAAGGTGAGACTAACACTCAAATTTCTCAACTCCAAGGCTATAACATTTCTACTCTACAACAGGCTAAACTGTAAGAGAAGAATATATAAAGAGGCAAAAATCTCAGTCTCTGTGTGTGTGTGTGTGTGTGTGTGTGTGTGTGTGTGTGGTGTGTGTGTGTATATATGTCTCTCTCTAGTTTTTACTCAAGCTCTTGTTTTCTCTTCTTGAATGTAGATGATATAAGTAGATATAAATACCACTAAATATCAACATAGACATAACCATGTCAGTATAATGTTGGCTCTTCATTGATTTCCTCTATTCTGATTTTCTTCTTTAATACTCAGTGAACACTGGAAGATTTACCATTAAATAATGGTATTAAATCCCTTATTATATTCTGGATTCATAATTGGACATTTAATATGACGGTCATCTATCTGTGGTACAATGTGATTCTGATGCTGTCTAACATATGACATTTTCCAATGTCATTTCTATATACTGAGGCCTGATAAAATATCAGACATGGATGTATAAATAGAAAGTCCTAAACTTGCAATTTGAGTAAAGAATGCAAAATAATAACATAATTTTCAACTTTAAAACACAATTTTCATGTTTTAGGCTGAGACAGATTTAACCAGCATACAAAATTGAATGAATGAAAGCAAATACCAAAATTAAAGAATCCTATAGTTGAAAATGGAGCACATACAGTGAAATAAAAATAAAGAAATATTTAGATATTATCTGGTAACTATATTTTTTCTTTGGTGTTATCTATGACAATTTAATCATCTAAAAAAATTTTTTTAAATCTTTCAAGATTAATTTCTAATCTATTTTTCATTTTCTGTATGACCAGGGTAGCATGTAATAGAGGATAATGGAGTAAATGGAAAAATTGGATAAATATTAGTTTCTGTATTAGATTTTAAAACACTAAAAATTATAAAATGGCTGACAAGTGCCTCTGGTTGAGGAACATTAATTGATAACCCCATAGGGAATAAATGTTATTACTGTTATAGAATAGAATAGAAACTAGAACAAATATTGGATTAGAATAACATAATTTCCAGAATGCTGGAGGTGAGAGTCTAGTCTTCTTTATGACAATCAAACAGACTTTGGTTGGAAGAGAGAGGCTATTTTTGTGGATTGCTTTTTAAGAGGTATGTAATTAATTTAGAACATATTAAGATTAAAATTATAAGAATTACACATGAATTAGAAATCAAAATCCCAAGAATCTTCATCCTGGAAAAAAGTTGGAAATTGAACATTTCTTTACCTTAGAAATTTCTAAGCACTAATAAGTCTTCAACATCATATAATGTTAGAAATATTACTCAATTTTAGAAATACTATTAATCAGCAGAAACTACATGCCAGATTTTGGCAAAGAAAAAAGAAGACTCTTATTGCCAGAGTAACTCAAGAATAGAACAAACAATCCTGTATGATCTGTACATGTACCCCAGAACCTAAAGTACAATAAAAAATAAAAATAAATTTAAAAACCTAATAATCTCATCAAAAAGTGGGCTAAGGACATGAATAGACAATTCTCAAAAGAAGATATACAAATGGCCAATAAACATATGAAAAAAATGTTCAACATCACTAATGATCAGGGAAATGCTAATCAAAACCACAAGGTGATACCACTTTATTCCTTCCAGAATGGCCACGATAAAAAATCAAAAAAAGTGTAGGTGTTGGTGTGGATGCGATGATCCGGGACCACTTCTACACTGCTGGTGGGAATGTAAACTAGTATAGCCACTATAAAAAATAGTGTGGTGATTTCTTAAAGAATTAAAAGTAGAACTACCATTTAATCCAGCAATTCCACTACTGGGTATCTACCCAGAGGCAAAGAAGTCATGATATGAAAAAGACACTTGCACATGCATGTTTATTGCAGTACAATTCACAATTGCAAAATTGTGGAACCAACCCAAATGTCCATCAATCAATGAGTGGATAAAGAAACTGTGATATATCTATAGGATGGAATACTACTCAGCCATAAAAAGGAATGAATTAACAATATTTGCAGCAACCTGGATGAGATTGGAGATTATTATTCTAAGAGAACTAACTCAGGAATGGAAAGCCATAGATCATATGTTCTCACTGATACGTAGGAGCTAAGCTATGAGGATACAAAGGCATAAGAATGATACAATGAACTTTGGGGACTTGGGGGAAAGAATGAGAGGGGGCAAGGGATAAAATACTACAAATAGGTGCAATGTATACTGCTCAGGTGATGAGTGCACCACAATGTCACAAATCATGACTAAAGAACTTATTCATGTTACTAAAAAAAAAAAAAAAAAAGAACAAACTTCATGGAGTTTCAAAATTAAGAACCTAAGCTAGATTGAATTATCAATTGAAAGACATTCAAAACAGAAATGAAGCTTTGGTTAATAGCTTGTACAAATGAATAGGCTAATAAATAACAAATAGTCATTTGTTTATATTAAAATAGTTTTTGCAGAATACTGAGTATGTCTCAATACTGTGCTTCCAACACCACAGGCATAGTACCTGGTCTGGTTAATTTCACAATAAAGTGAGACAATATACACATTAACAAAACAGCACCAGTGGGATGTGAAATCTGCAGTCCAACTGAATATCTTCCTATCTATAAAAATATAAATTTTCCAATATTTAGTAGCATCAACCCCAAATTTCCATTTGTATGAACAGACTTTTGATGTTATTAAGAGAAAATGGCACGCCATTTATTTGAAATAATTAGTAAAAGAGAAGTTGAAATTGAGAACAGGAAAATTGAGTATACAGTTTAACAGATTTAGAGTAAATACATTTGCAATGTTGTTTGAGAAAAAATGAAATGAACTTTGAAGCAAAAATGTGAACAATGTTAATGACATGTACTTATGAAAAGTTATCCAGGAATGAGATAAGTAAGGCTAGAATATCTGATTGCTGGAGAAAGGATAAAGAAATACCTCTTCATCTATAGTAAGGGTGGGTATCACATTTTCCTGTGTCTGTAGGGTCATGACAAGGCCTGCTTAGTAAGAATCAGTGTTATGAGTCATAAAATTAGTAAGAAATCAGCCGTCTGGAAATAGGACTAGACCAAACCAAACAACAACAAAAAAGACCCAAAAACCAAATGCCTTGTAATTTGTATACTATGTGACATAAAGACAGGCATACACACACACACACACACACACACACACACACTCCATAGGATATTATAATTAAAGAAGTTTACCCTAATGAAGGGACTTTAAATGAAAATTAATTATATGAAATACTGACTTGATGATTATGCACAGAAAAGACAGATCATGTTTTAGTAGCCCAAGTTTCTTATGTTCATTTAACATAAATATTAGATATAAAGATTTTCATAAGTAACCTTGTATCCTTATGAATATATACTTCCGATGCTATTTTAAAATTCTGATAAAAAATTATAAGTCCCAAGTGGGGGTATTGTCGTATTTTATGTGTAGCTGTATTGGAATAGTTATTACACTGAATTTGGAAGTTTTATGTTGTTAACATCCATAGATTTCTGGCAAACCTACAGGGCACACTTTTTAACATTTTGAGAACATCATATTCTCCTTCAATATAGAAATGCACATTTCAGCAACCAACATCAGGACATATTACTTGTGTTTCAAAGAAAGATAGTCCCAAAGCATTAATAAGTACTGACCTTGACTTTACTTAAAAACTGAATCTGATTCTCAAAGTTGCCTTGAGGTCTATATGCACTATAATTTACTGAAGTAGTGTCATACTAGTAAGGAATCAATATTTGATATTTTTTTCTGTATGTTAAGAATGTTTTGTTGGATGTTGGCTAAAATAAAAACTGTTCTTGGTCAATTAAACAGAGATCATTCCCAGACTCAGAGGCACATGGATGAAAGAAAGTAGTAGGGGCACACATAAATCTAGTCTAACACCCTGGTTTCAGGATTTGCTTTATCTTTTCTCAGTCTCATTCCATCTACTGGTAAGATTCAGAAAATATTTATTCCACTATGGGGTGTAAGAACTTAGGCACAAGTTATGATACCTGGTAGGAAAATTCACTGTAGCTAGTGAATATTTGTTCTACCCTAAGAAGACACCATATATAAAAGAAACATTTCTTAAAATATATATTAATTTCAGAAGTTTTCTACAAATGTTCTTCAAAGTACACATATTTGTTGTAAATTGATTTTGTTTTACTCACTTTCATTGTAATCAGATAAACTATATAAACATACCCTAATTCTATGAATCATTCACCATATAACTGAATATTACCCTCAGAATTCAATGCCTAGATTTTCATTTGGATTTATGAAAGTATTTATATCAAATAGTACTATTTGGTTCATGCACAAGAATCTGAAGTAAACTTAGTGCATAGGTGATAAAATCATGTGCAGTCAAGCCGGAAACAGAACAGAATGAATTCAACCAAAAAAGTTTTCTCAATATTTCAAAAGAGATAATGACAGGAAAGACTAAATCTTGATGTGACACCCATAATAATATATGCTATACAAATTCAAAGAAACTTTATTTTTAGCAGTTGGTGTTAGTTTCTCATTCTGAGTAATAATTTGATTCCAGAAAATGATAATCCTATTTTTTTTTCACTTTGGGGTGCATTAGACATATGAGAATCTGTTTATTGTTTCAGTATTTTATGCACAATTTTATTTAGGCTAGAGCCTAAGATATCTGTAGTTTATGTGAGTGTATATTTTAATCATATAAAAACAATTATAGATCATTATTTATTTTTGCTCTTAGAAAGATTACCACTTTGAGAAATATTGTTGTAGTAGGAAGAATAGTTATTGCCTTTAAACTCAAGTTCAAGAGTGAGTGTCAACACCTCTAGTTTCTCTGAAAGCTTTGGCTTTAGCTTAACCTCACTGAGCCTCAATTTGCACCCAGATAAAATGGGATAATAAAAATTCATCCTGCCTCTTTTATAAGGTGTTTGAGAGAATTAAATGAATAAAAAATATTAGAGTGCTTTGTAATCTGTAAAGTGCTATATTAATGTAAGAGATTATTCATTTCATTATTATTAACAAACACTTCAACTCCCTATATCACAACATTGTGTAAGTTATCTTTATAGGAAAATGTCTAATGCCTTAGAATGTAAAATCAACTAATGAGTTTATTGCTGCCTTTCATGATTTGGAAGGTTTATCTCACATTAAAACCCACATTTTCTGCCACAAATACATTTCTGCATTTTGGGACTTAGCAAAATCTGCAATTTGAAGAGAAAGTGTTAGTTGATGTGTCTGCATTCAAAGAGTTTGATTATGAGCAAAAAGTTGGGCTTTATTCTAGACGTAAAAGAATTACTTAATTTCTATCTGAATTTTAGTTATAACACATCTTGGAAGAAGCTCATCTCTAACACTTGATGCAGAGCTAATGAAAAAATATCATTTGTATAACCCTTAGTATAACTATCTATACTTGAAGTGCTCTGCAGATAAACTAGAAAACACATTTACAATGTTAAGTATAAAGCTAGACATAAACAGCTTTGATACAAAATGACATATATATTTAATCTATATTTTTGATTGCTTTCTAAAGAACTTCTGGCAATTATTTAAAAAATGCTACTGGCCAGGCGCCTTGGCTCACGCCTGTAATCCCAGCACTTTGGGAGTCTGAAGTGGAAGGATCACAAGGTCAGAAGTATGAGACCAGCCTGGACAAAATGGTGAAACCCTGTCTCTACTAAAAATGCAAAAATTAGCTGTGAGCGGTGGCATGTGCCTGTAGTCTCAGCTACTCAGGATGTTGAGGCAGAAGAATCGCTTGAACCTGGGAGGTGGAGGTTGCAGTAAGCCAAGATTGAGCCACTGCACTCCAGCCTGGCAACAAAGCGAGACTCTACCTCAAAAAACAAAAAACAAACAAACAAAAAAAGCATAAAATTTAATTACAGGTAGAAATAGGACATCAAGTTCAAGGAAAAAAAGTGATGCAAATTTTTATCATACACTATTTCCTAGTTACTTCAAACATAAAATTACAATGTCAGCAGCTGTGTAGTATTCCGAACAGTGAATATATGATTGAAAGACATACAACTTTAATCAAGTTTTTATGTAAAATAAGATAATCCATGTTCTTTTTGTCTATCATTGACCAAAATATATAAAATATGTTTGAATCTTTTATATTTTAGACCTTCACAATGCTTTCCAAAGTGGTTTATGTGCATATTAATTTGTTCAAATAACATTAACTGAACATTATTTATCTTCAGCCAGTATTTCCAGGGCTCAAACTATTTACTCTGTCATCTATAGCATACTTATTTTGATTCAACCTTGCCTGTATTAGAAATTTATTTAAAAATTCTCTTTCAGATTAAGGAAACAGTTAACATTTAAATATATTTCTGCTAGTTGATAAGCATTGTTGTTCACTTTATGGTGAGAATGAAAGTTGCTTATAAAAAAGTATAGACCATCTTATAATTTTCAATTACATTGAACACAATGTTGGCATAATGTAGGTAGATTCTGAAGATAGATTTACCATATAAGCAACTCATATAAAAGAAGGTTGATGACTGGGAAAGATCATTTTAGAGAGTATGTTAGAGTTTACAGTCATAAGAAGACAAAACTTAAATTATTGCAAAGTTAAACAAAAGAAGAATTTGACAGTAGCCTTAGACATAGGCCACTTAGTCTGGGGCACTGGTTCTTTATGTGCACTCTCCATTTCATCTTCTATGCCTGGAGTTGCATCCTTAGGTATCAGCCAAGGCTCTGTATCTTTGTAGTACACAGAGAAGAGATGGGATCAATATTATTATAAACCTTTTAATGTATTATCTACTTGTACATTATTCTGTTTAGTATTAAGCCATATTCAGTAGGCGTTATCCCAATTTTATAGCTAATATTGATAATGCTAGGAGAGGTCAAGCCATCCACAACTTCTCAAGAATGGTCAATGGATTTGAACTTGCTGGTGTCTTAATTTAGCATCCATATTTCTACTAACCTACCCATTTGCCTCCATAAGGGCATGTCTCCCGGAACTATGGGGACTGTCCAAGCAAATACTGATGATCTGGCTGCTGTTACGTGAGAACTCATGACACCAGCATTTCCCTGAACAATAATATTCCAGCCAGATTTACATTTCTGGCACTGTTTCTCTGGAATGATGGAAGTTGTTCCAGTCTCCAAAATAAGGTCACTTTTTCAGATTTCCATTGTGTTTAGTATTGATTTTTTCCATGTTCTCTCTTTGTCTGTCCAAAGTTACTGAAATCACAGCTTATCTCAGTCCTTAGCATACCTGTCAAAGAATTATCACTTGAAAGCCCTAACAATATGTGCAAAGCAAGTTCATGGAGCCATCAGTTTAACATGAAGGAAATAGAGAAGACTGCATACAAGTTGGATTTTAGTGCAACTTCAAGAAGTGAGTAGGAATTAGACTGGAGGAAGGAAAGGTATTACGCACATAGGGAAAAATCATTTCTAAATTAAACCTTTGAATTTGAAACCTGAACAACGTATTCAAGTAAAATTCTATCCTCTTAGGCTGATATTCATTTACAAAATGCCAAAATAGCCCACTAGTACTATAATTAATATATGATCAGAAGTTTACAAAACATATGTCCCTTTTTTTGTGAGATTATTGAATCCTCGGTTGTTATTTGATGTAGGTAGAAAAGTTTTAATTATGATGACTTTACACATAGGAAAAATAACATCTCAATCATAAAGTTTAAATTTGTATAGCTAGAATATAGGATTCTAGTTTGTGTCTGAAAACAAACTTCTGTCTGCCCAAATAACACAGACTCTGTGTGTACATATGTGTGTAACAAAAGTCACTATTCTATCTCCAAGTCTTATGGGTCCCTACATAAGACTAGGAGACAGGATATTTGTGTGTTCTTAGTATCCTACCCAGTGTAATGGCAATATGACAAAAAATGTCAAATACTACATTTCCCTCCACCCCGATTTTACATGCATGGTAGACTCCAGTAACTATTCTGGAGAATACAAGGAAAATAAAAGTACACAAATACAATAAATAAAATTATAAAACAAACTCAATAATGTAAATGACAAAACAAATTGACAAATCAAAATAAAATAATGTAGACGGCATGTAATTCAGCCCCTACATTTTGATAACGTGTAAAAATAACGTGGGTGATTTTATGATTCAGGATCAAGCATTGTTAAACTGAAAATTAATGTTATCAATTTAGTGTCATCATTAGAAGTGTCTAAGCACTAAGTGCAACAATTGAATCATTTTGTGTGAATTGCTTAAATGATTGAAGAAGGAAAATCTTATGTATATTAATCTGAAATTGTGTGTGTGTGTGTGTGTGTGTGTGTGTGTGTGTGTGTGTACAAGGGCAGGTAGCTGGTACAGGGTCCTGGACAATAACTGTGACATGCCAGTGGTGAGGGTCAATGCAGACCACAATTTTTGCAGCCAATAAATAATCAAGAGATGTTTGTGATGTTTTGTGTTCAACGGGTATGTTAAAACTACAATCTAAAGGAGCATATTAATTTTGAGACAATGTGGTGATATGAATGTTTGCTACAGTGTCTTTACATGATTTTATTTGCTTTAATGTAATTTTAAAGCTGCTCCCACCCTTCAACAATAATTTTATAGCTTTGCCAGTATAATGTTGCACTGGCTTTTCCAGAAGAATTATTGATAGTGAATTTTCTCAGAATGTAGAGATCCCTATGTGAAAGGTCATTGTGTTAATTTGTTGATTTGGCTAGCTTAGGTTATGTTTATTCTCTTCTGATATCAGCAGCTCAATTCTCCCTTCAAGAATTGCTTGTCTTCTTGACTTGCTTAAAGTCTTTGTGAAAAAGGCAGTCATAATGCTTAGACATTCCTTGGTCAAACTTATGCATGTGACTCATGACTAGAACATCTGATTTGTTCTCCCAGAAATGTAAACCTTAAGCAGTGGCAGTAAGGACCACATGTGTTATAGCTGCTTCACTACAGGTGGTCCCTCAGAAGGCTGTCCCTGGTATTCTCACCTTAAACCCCCAACTTGTCCTAGCTCCCATCTGCGGTGCTTTCTCAGATCTGATTCTTCAGCTTTGCTCTGACTTCCTGAACTTTCCCATAAACTTTGGTGAATTGTTTTCTTTTTATGTTTGTTCCTTTCCTTTTTTTTAATTTACTTTTCTTTTTTCTTTTGAATTAGCTGCAGTTTCTGTTGTTAGCAACCAAAACAACAACAAATTAAAAACAAAACACAAAGTAAATGAAACAGCACTTTACACATACAGCTAATCTGGTTGAGAAGCCTTATAATTGGATTTTATATGTTTATACCACCCGCCCTCCTGTTCAATTTGAATTCAGAGGCTTGACTCCATTATTGATCCCTCATATTTATTGTGCTCAGGGGTAGCCTTGTATTCTAAAAAAGCAAAACAAAACTTCCTTTTATGGAGTCATATATCCCTTTCTTTCTTTACATTTAAGTGATATCAGGTTATCACTTCTGACTTAGGATGGTCTCTAATGATGGGGTTCAAAACATATTAGGTTGGTAATTGCAATTAAAAGTAATGGCAAAACCACAATTACTTTTGCGTCAAACTAATACTATCCCAAAATATGACACCTTGACATTTGAGAAAGTAGCTGAAGCCAGCCAGATGGTCACTCTGACTTTTTTCCACATGTCTCTGGTGAAGCAGTTATGAAACCTAGGAGATGATTTTCTTGCCTTCCTCTGAAGGAGATCCGGAGACCCTCATGTGAAAAGTTCGCTCCCTATACCCACAGAAAAAGAACAATTTTTGTCTCTGAAGACACAGGGACACAAAGAAGAATTTGAATAAACAGGCCTCACCAAATTCCCTGCCCCAGTTTATTATTGTTACATTACACTATTTTATGTGATCATAGGACTACCTACTTTTTCACAAAATCAGATGTAAAAAAAATACACAGGTTTACCATTTCTGTGAGTATTTATTTTATTGCAAAGGTTTCTGTCTATGTACAACCTATAATAAATAAATACATATGTTTTTCTATTGTTAATCTGTCTTTTGTCAGAGGGACTTCAGCCATAAATCTAGGATGAATGAGAAATAATGCTTTTGCTCCTCTATACCAACCAGCATCCTCTTTAACAGCACTATAGCTTGAGGAAATGATCACAACAGGTTGTGGTCTGAATCGCAGCAAGCTTTTTTTTTTATTCCACAGTCAACATCATTAAAAGATTTTACATATACCTATCAAAGACAGACTATTTTAGGTCTCAACTGAGGACCATGAAATATGTGCTTAAATAAGAAGCTTTATAATAAAGCCCAAGATTCAAAATTTAGATTTGTGTGAAAAGGGTTGGGTAGATCTGAGCTCTATAAAATATGGTGAGTGGAAAGGAGTTAAGCTGATAAATGATTAGGACTCTACCAAGATTATAACAAATAACTGGCATTTACTGTCATTTTATTAGGCTGCTGTAATCTCATTCCATTAGCGGTTATCTTGTCATCCATTCCGGTAACTTCAAGTGTGCATTTCACAGGGGAGTAAACTTAGCTTTTTGTTATTTAATCCTCTTGCTGAGGAGCTCATCATTGCAGGTACAGTTGACATTCAGAACAGCACGGCCCAGCTCTAGATCTCACACTTCATCACTGGCTTAGACTGCCCTCTGGACAATGTACTAAAGTGAGAATTAGGAAACAACAAGAGAGCCAACTGCTGGAAGTACCTATCCATGCAGAGGGAGGAAAGGGCTGCCTGCAAAAGACCAAGTTGTAAAGTTCATGGAGATCTACGTGTGCATATTTCAAAGTGGAGGGGTAAGATGGAAGTCAGAGAGATTATTTAAGTTATAAATGTAAAAACTGAAAAAAAACTCAACAACAACAGACAACATGTGACTGGGAGATGGGAGTGGAGGGAAGAGAGCTAAAGAGGCACCAGGCTATAGTCCGTAAAGCAAATGCTTATTTCCCTGAGTCACAAAGGATCAGGTCAAATGAAGGAGATTTTGGTTTGCATCTGCCTTTTACCTGAATGCAGTCTTGACAAAGCTCCATTTATCCTCTTTCTTCTTTGGTAAAGAAGACAGGACTGTCTTTGACAGTTTAAACATATTCATCCAATTACACATTAAATTCTGAGCAACACTAAACTCCTGTTGTGAAAATGCCCTGCAATACAGATTTGCAATCTTCGAGAACCATGATGTTTATCTAAATTGTCTGAGTTTCCTGACAAGATCGACAGACTAAAGAGGAGAGAATACTGTCAATTCTTTTGAGCATTTTGGCAGATTCTTAAAGAAGTATACAAATCTGTAGTTTTTTCAATATAACATGAATGTTTACTTTCTGTTTTATTTAGGGACAATATTGCTTGATTTTACTGTGTTGAATATACACAAATAGATCTACAATTTACCTTTCTTTCTTCTAAGCAATTGTTATTCCCCTGGAAATATGGACCAAATAATAAAGAGAAGCCAGTAGTGTTGTGAGGTGGAAATAACATCAAATTGACAGTCAGAAAAAGAGAAACTGCTTCCTGATTTTGCTATTAATCAGCTGAATAATCTTAGACCTGCCATAAACCTATCTGTTCCAAGTGCTTGTATACAAAATGAGATTAGACTTTTTAACAGATAATCTCAATATTATTGTCCATAAATCAATGATTATTTGAAAAATTTTGTCTGCATAAAATTTTAATAAATATATTTTATATTTATTAAAGTTAAATTTATATCATAAATTTAAATTTATCATAATAAATTTATTATGAGCTCTGAGTCCTCATATCTTTTTCATGTCTCACCAATAAAAATGAGATTTTTGTAAACATTTAAAATGTCAATTTTTTCCAAAGAGAAGTTATTTTAAACTATAATAAACCACGTGTTCACTTTTCACAGAACTCTGTATATTCCTTCTTAATAAAGCAGCGACATAGCTCATGGACAGTGTTATTAGAATTGTACATTTAGGCTGAAGAATGAGTCCCTTATACCTATCTGTCATACACAGATTTTAAAACCTAATATTTAGCAGACTTGGTTCAGGAATCTTGTGTATCAGTTTACTGAATATGTGCAAATAGTCCTTTGGAGAACTCCCTAATAGGCAATAGCATTTTACTAAATATTTTGTCAAGAAAATCTAACATTTGTAATATTAAAATAATATGTATGCTTCTATGAATCATTTAATTTCCTCCACAAGTTTTGAGATATTGTCCTATTGGTAAAGTTATTAATGACTTTGAAAAGAGAAAGAGAAATCTGTGGAATTGGGACAAATTAAATAATTTTATGTTATAAGGAAATCTGGGCAAGGGACACAATGTCAACTAGATGGCTTCAAAGAAAATGCCCAAATTAGCACAGATATGAAAGAATACTTTTAGCGAAGATTTTCACCATTATGTGTTTAAAGCAGTAAGCAATGCTGGGTTTTTAAAATTTTTTTTAGTCTTTAAATTAAAAAAAACATCATTTTATTGCATTGTGTTTCATGCCAAAATCGTAATATTCCTTTTATTGCACATGTATATACCTTTTATTACATTTTTGCACATGTATGTTTCTTGTGTAGATTATCAGGTCTTAGTGTAAACCAAAAATAAAATGTTAAGCTTCCCGAAATGACTGAATGAACCCACTCTGGGCCAAGTAAAACCTGAGAAACTGAATTCCCAACCATGATGGGAAGGAAAGTAGACACACCTCATTATACCCTCTCCCTTTTGGGGATGAGGCTCAAGTAACCTGAGAGAGTCTGTTTCATTAGTCTTACGATTTCTACATTAAGTCATGACTATGACACAGAGATCATAAAACTGATAAAACAGACTATTTGTAGAAATAAGTTTGGTACCAAATTCTGATCTACCTCTGATGTGGCATTACAGGAAAGAAGGACAATCCTAAAGAAAATAAAAATATTTTATCCCAAAACGTATTTTCTTGACATATTTTGAAATAACCCTGTAAAGTCATATTTTGTATGGTAAATTTGAATCTATAATCTTCTTCCCTTTCTAAGTCCTTCCTTGATCTAGGAGAGATTTAAAAAAAGTTTGACACTTTAAGGTCTGAAAAGAGACATATGTCACCATATTCTTTCTACTGCTACCTGGAGGTTTCATCTACATAACAAGAACCTCTGCTTCCACAACCTCCCTTACCTTAATTTAAACATTCACCTTAACTCTTTAGACAAAGCTTAGCTCTTTCAACCAATTTCCAATCAGAGAATCTTTGAATTCACCTATGACCTGTAAGTTCCTCCTTCAAGATGTCTGCCTTTTTGAGTCAAACCAATGCATATCTTACATATATTGATTTATATGTCTTCCTGTAACTTCTCTCACCCTGAAATGTATTAAACCTAACTGGAACCTGATCACCTCCGGCACACTTTCTCAGGACCTCTGGAGACTGTTCCCTGGGTCATGGTCACTCATTGGCTCAGAAAAACCCTCTTTAAATATTTTACAGTTTGGATTTTTTTGTTAAGATCAGCCTTGAACCCTGGGCCTTGAAAAACATATCTTCATAAGTAGCTGTTTGAAAGCTCCTACTCAAATTTTTGCATTTACTTTAGAAGTCACTGCCTCAAGGAAGATTTCTCTGATTTTCCCAGGGTAAACTACTTCCTTTTGTACCTATAGTCTATACCTTTTATACCTATAATCTCAGGTGTTTATATTCTATTTATTACTTTTTATTCTTTTTTTTTTTTTTTTTGAGGCAAAATCTCACTCTCTTGTCCAGGCTGGAGTGCAGTGGTGCAATCTCGGCTCACTGTAACCTCCACCTCCCAGGTTCAAGCGATTCTCATGTTTCAGCCTCCCAAGTAAATGGGATTATAGGTGCACACCACCATGCCCAGCTAATTTTTGTATTTTTAGTACAGATGAAGTTTCACCATCTTGGCCAGGCTTGTCTTGAATTACTGACCTCAGGTGATCCACCTGCCTCAGTCTCTCAAGGTGCTAGAATTACAGGCATGAGCCACCCCCAGCCTTAGTTATGACTTTTAAATTACATTTTTTTAATGGTTCTTTCTTCCTTTAGGCTTTAAGCTCCAGGGAGACAGGGATTTTTTCTGGTGGGCTTTTTAAATTTTTTTTTTTTAATTTATATTTTAAGTTCTGGGATACATGTGCTGAGTGTGCAAGTTTGTTACGTAGGTATATCACATGTGCCATGGTGGTTTGCTGCACCTATCAACCTGTTATCTAGGTTTTAAGCCCTGCATGCATTAGGTATTTGTCCTAATGCTTTCTTTCCACTTTCCCCCATCATTCAACAGGCCCTGATGTGTGATGTTCCACTTCCTGTGTCCATGTTTTCTCATTGTTCAGCTCCCATTGTTCAGCTCCCATTGATGAATGAGAACATGCAGTGTTTGGTTTTCTGTTCCTGTGTTAGTTTGCTGAGAGTGATGGTTTCCAGCTTCATCCATGTCCCTGCAAAGGACATGAACTCATTCTTTTTTATGGGCGCATAGTACTCTATGGTATATATGTGCCACATTTTCTTTATTCTGGTGGGCTTTTAATTCAGTCTCTGGAACTCAGCCCTGACTCTTATCCATAGCAGGTATACATGAAATATTTCTTAAAAGAATGAAAGAACAAGTAAATAAATCATACTGGAATCAGTTTAACATCTTCATATGTAGTAAATATGGGTTAAAAATTAGAGTACTGAATTTAGTCAGGTATGTATATAAAACTTTTAGTTTTCTAAACACATCACTGATTCTATTCTGCAGCCTCCCCCCACTGTTTTTGGAAGTGTTTGTGTCACAAGAGGTGCAAAGTTAGCGATAACCAGGTGCATACATGTTTGTGTCTTGTCACAATATCAGGCTTTCATCAATGCTATTCCAATCATAGAAGCCACGAGCAACATGGAGTTTCCAAGAAGGCAATTCTCCTTAGTACTTCCCATTCACTCAGGAGTCAGAGCCACAGGAACATGCAAGACACTCCACAAGTCAGTCAATATTGAAAACCACACATAACAGTATACTTAACTCATATATAAATATTATAGAGTAAACATTTCACAACAAATAAAATAGCATTTACTATCAAGAGAAAAAGAGATAGGAGAAAGGGTTAATGAACCAGTTCAGGGGGAGCTAAGAAGACAAAATGAGTCCTGGTCTGGGCCAGGTGGACCATTGGTCTTCAGGGAAGAGTGTTTGAGGTGGCAGAGCCTTTGCCGGCAGATGCCAAGCTCTTATTGATAAATAAAGTGACTATAAGCTGGTGTTAGTTAAGGGGGTGGTTTTGAGCTGCTGAAGGCCTGCTGTGTCCTTGCTTGTGGCCTTATCTGGTTGGATGCAATCTTTACTTTTTATTTGTTTATTATGCAAAACATCTTATTCTTGTTGGCAAAATGCCCTATGAAATATAAAATGAAGTGTTTTTCTAAGATGAGACAGTTATGTCAAGGATGCTCTATGTAGTTTGTCTTTTTATTTGTAAGCCACTTGAGTAGGAAGGGCATTTCTATAAAAGCAGATTCTTTCTTTTCCCCCTTTTTTTCTTTGTTTTTATACAATTGGAATAAAGTGCTTGCATTCCTCTTTACCACACAACACAGTAATGCAAACACACTGCTGCTAGTTTAGGATTTCTATTTAAGAATACAGGGCAATGTAGACCTGTAACAACAGTGCCTAAGTACAGATGATACATCAACACTAGCATCTCATTAAGCCTAAAGAAAACACATTTTAACCTAAAGAAAACACATTTTGCTGTTTTCTCACTGAATGTTGAACACAATTACTTTCTCAAATGAGAGTAGTTCACAGCTGTGATCTATTTATCTGTCTATCTATCTCTCTATCCATCCATCCATCTATAATCTATCTATCTGCTACCTAAATCTTTAAGAAAGAAAAGCAATTCTTCTATTTGAGGAAATTTAAAATAACAAAGTGAGGATTACCACTATAACTGATTATGCCAAATGACAATGTAAAGCTTTGGTAAAGGTTTAAGTGTGTTAGATAAAACATTATTTACGTGATCTTTTAAAATATGCTCTCATCTAAGCCTAACAAACATTCTTTAAAAATTGTTGCATAAATTGCAATGTGACCCCCAAGGCCATCTCACTAATATCCCTTTATCCAATATGCCTTGCTTCAGAATTCCCTTGAAAGGATGGAAGCATGTCAGATAAATTAAATGAAAGGAACAGATGTAAACTCAGTGATATACATTCTGAGCTTGAACTTTTAATTTCACTTAATATTATTTTCCAACTTCATGATCATATTATATTGAATGAAATGTTGGAACTTCAATTTCCTCTACTACTTCATTTAATAAAGCTTTTGTCTCCTCTGAAGTCTTAAGGAGATGTTAGCTTTAAATCACATTGACTTCAATCTATGCAATTTACATATGTTGAAGAAATAAAAGCCTTTTCAAGAGTCACCATGGGGGCCTGAGAGGCCTCAAAGGAGTATTAAGACCTTGAGTCTAATGTGAGCTTCCTTGAACACAAAGCACAAATCCTCCCTGTGGAATACTAATGGCTTTTGTGTACAGTTACACAATAGTTGAGGAGTAGCCTGTGTATAAAACAGCCTTTGTGCTTGTGATTGAGAAATGCAACCCAGCTTTGGGGGGAAAAAAAGCAGGTTTCCATGGGTGGTTATTACATGGCCCAATTTGCTTCGGAATAATTAACGGAAACTTAGAAAGGCTGAAAAGCAGTACATATTGAAAATCTAATGCATGGGTTTTGCAGCACATGCTTGGGTTGAGACTCAGGTTTCTATTGTTAGAAGAAAAACTTTAGACAAATTAAATTTAATAGTTTAATTGAGCAAAGAATGATTTGTGAATCAGCCCCCAGAACCAGAATAGGTTCAGAACAACTCAGGAACTGCTACATGGCTGAATAACCTTTATGGCTAGAAAAAGGAAAGTTACATGCAGAAAAGGGAAGTGAGGAGCAGAAACAGCTGGATTGGTTACAGCTTGCGGTTTGCCTTATCTGAATATGGTTTGAACAGTGAGACCCTGTGATTAACCAAAACTGGGCTACTGTGATTGGCTGAAAATAAGCTACTTGTTACAAGAGTAGGTTACAATTTGATGTGGGAAGATCACTCAGGAATTTGGGGCTGCAATGAACTATGATCTGCTCACTGTTCTGCAGCAGCCTGGGAAACAGAGGGAGATTCTATCTCTGGAAAAAATGAAAAAAAAGAAGAAGAAGAAGAAGAAGAAGAAGAAAAAAGAGGAGTAGGTTACAATCTGTTTATACATCCAGTTAGGTTATAGTTCACTAGGTAAGGAGAAACTTTTACACTGAACTTAAAATATGTAAGGGGCAACTTTAGGCTAAACTCAATTTAACACTATAAAGGGCATTTTAGATATCTAAAATGTAGTGATGAGTTTCATCTTTGATAAATAACAGTGGATTTACTCGAAGTGATCAGCTTTCTCAAAGCTGCAGTTTTACTTTGCTATCTGAGAACATATGCTTTGTTTTAAATATCAACAGGATTCATTGCCAGAGCTCAAAAAGCTCAGGGCATGCTGATTTCCTAAAATCACCTGTGTACTGCATTTATAATAGAACTTTACTATATAATTCACATGTCATTGAACAAGCCAGGACGGTTTTAATCATGACAGAAAGCCAAAATGTGTTATAAAATTCTTGGTGATGTTTTGGGTCTAGCAAAACCTAAAAGTTCATAAAAGCAACAATGAAGAATGCAACCTGGAGCAAATCCTTGTTCTTAAATATGGCTGCACAATGTATCACTTCAAGAATTTAAAAAAATAATAAATTATATATATACACACACGCGCACGCGCGCGCGCGCGCACACACACACACACACACACACACATACATATATATGAATGTCTGGGACCTACCTTAGCTAAAAATGAATTGGAGTCTCTGGGACTGCATTGTTCCATACAGTAACCACTAGCCCATGACAACTGCTGAGCAGGTGAAAGGGGACTAGCCTGAATTAAGATGCACTGTAAGTGTAAAATTCACTTTGGATTTCAAATATTTACTCTGAAGCCAACCAATATACAGAGAAAGACTCCATATACTGACAAAGACTTTGATCAACGTTTACACAGGCTCCTCTGTGCAATCTTTTCAAATAAGTCTTATTCTTGAGCCCATCTTTAACCAATCTGTCAAGCCCAGTTGTAGTAAAAGTCCTACTAATTTAATTTAGCAAGAATCTCTCCAACCTTGGTAGCTAATCACCCTTGATTTCTGATCAAGTTTCTTATCATCTACCCTTAATGTCCTTGGCCTGACTTAAGAAAGAATCCTGTTGAACCAGTTTAGCAAGAATCCCTCTATACTTTACTTTCCTCTTAAAATTTTCTATCAATTCTGCTCATTGGCAATAATTTACCAGCAGTCTAGGTTATATTCAGAGTTGAGCTCAATCCCTTCTTCATTGTAATATTTTTGAATAATATCTTTCTCTTTTTAACAAGTTTCCAGTGAAGAATTTATCTTTAACAGTACAAAATAATATTTTTAAAAATCAGTATTTTTTATGGATTCCTTGTTAAAATGATATTTGGAATACATTGAGTTAAATAAAATATTTTATTAATCACCTGTTTCTTTTTACTTTTTTCCTAAGGTAGCTGTTAGAAAACTTAAAGTTACATATGTGACCTGCATTATATTTTTATTAGATAGCCCTGCTCTGGGAGTGATACCTGGGCATCAGTAGAAGACATTCCAGCTGATTAAATGTGCAGCCTGGAGGGTGACCTTTAATCTTTAATTAAACTAACACTGGAATAAAATTGCCTATGTTTTATACAAATGTTATAGATCTTACCATGTGATAAACATGATGATATGAACTTTACCCTTAACTTATCATAGCAGCATGATATGGCAAACATTTATTATCCTCATTTTCTGCATAGTAAAGTGAAGCTTGGGAGACAAAGTGTCTTCTTGCCCTATGTCGGAAAGGTAGGGAAGAGTCAGTATTTGAAGTCAGCAAATTTGACTCAAGAGTTCACATTACCCATTATTCTTTACTATTAGAGATAGCAAAGGCTAAGTTGAGCTGATTTTGTACATGAAATAGCAACATTAATAAAACTGATATGAATTATACTATATTTAATGCCTTCTATATATTTGCAATTTTTAAAGCCATCATATATATGTTTGACAATCCTCACAGGCATTTATATAGATGTTATCATCTCCATTTTATCAATTAAAAGACAAATGCTCAGATCAATTAAACTTGCCCCAAAGTCATATGGAACTTCACCTCACGTATGTCTCCTATAAAGATTGGCTTGGTAGCCCTGCTTCCTTCTTGGCACTACAGTAAATTAACTCTTTTAAGAGGCAGAGGCTCCTGTGTTTGAAGTATAAAGCATATTTTCATCTGATTTAGATCATATGACTTATTGGCAAAGAGTTTTTGAGCCAGCAAGTTTGGGGGTTAGTACTTGAATCTTTGCCTTGGTGTTGAGTCAAGCATGACCTTGGGCAAGGAACATGAAACATGGTGTTAGTTAAGAGACTGGATAAAATCCCTTCTCAAATAGGATGTGTTAATTTTTTTTTCTTTTTAATGAGACTGAGTCTCACTTTGTCACTCAGGCTGAAGTGCAGTGGCACAATTATAACTTACTGCAGCCTAGACCTCCTGGGCTCAAGCTATCCTCCCACCATCAGCTTCCTGAGCAGGTGAGACTACAGGCACGAGCCACAGTGCTCAGTTAATTTTTATTTTTATTTTTTGTAGAGACAAGGCCTCTCTGTTTCTTCCATGCTGGAGTGCAGTGGCACCCTTGAACTTTGGTCTCAAATTAAAATCTAATTTTTCATAGAGATGGGGTCTTTTTTTTCCAGACTAGTCTTGAACTCTGGCTTTAAGCGATCCTCCTGCCTTGGCTTCCCAAAGTATTTGAATTAGAGACATGAGTCACTGCATCCAGCCAGCTTTCTTAAATCCTTAGTAATATTTTTCATTTTTGTTTTCAAATATGTTTCTTCTGCTTTTGTTCACAGCACTCTGTTTTGTTGTCCTTAATTCTAATGTCCATGCTACTTTCATATTAGTATCTCTAGACATCTCTTCTTTATGCTAAATTATTGGACTGAACAATATAAGCATGAGCCTATGTCCTAGAATTGAAGAAGCATAAGCTTTGGCATCAGAGGGCCATAATTTATTGACTTCTAAGTGACCTCAGGCACAAAACTTCATCTGGGAAATAAAGAAATGTCTATTACTTTTTCACTTGTAGGTATTAAATGAGATTTCTATAAAAATAATTGAACATGGTACTAAGGCCAGAGTAGGTAGTTAATAAAAATGGAAGGTCTATTTGCCTCTTTCCCCATAAGATACATATATTTCAACAAATCCACAAGCCTCTCACATAATACATACATGTACACACACACTTTAGCCAAGGAGGAATCACGCCAGTGTCGTGTTCTGGTACTAACATGGACCAGTAGTACCCACATAGTTCCTAACAGGACAATTTCAACACTCATTATTGACCCTAAATTTCTCCTAACTTACCATATGTCATCTTCACTCTTTACTCAAAAGTGATGTAAATTTTGAGTTTCTTTCCAAAAACAGGTCACCCCCACTTTTGCCTTTGTGTTTTGTGTTGTCCCACAGATATGCTCAAATCCTGACCTATGGTCCTATGACAAATAATTTTTGGCCATGATCATCCCATCCAGGAGCCAACTAGTTTCCTAAAGCCTGAATTCTGTGTATATCCTTTCTATTTTCATATAAATTCCCCCATAAAAATTTATGCCAAATTTTTCCTAATTACTTTGTTTTTTAACGCATAGATTCAATGCTAAGTCTTGTCTATAAATTAAATGGAATAGAACATTCTCTGGAAACTAGGATTTACAAGAGGGAGATCAGCTTAGCAAATCAGAAAATATTCTCCAATCCCTTCCCTTTCAGCCTAAAGCCAGAATTACTATTACTACCAACTTACCCTGTTATAGAATGTGAGGTTGAGGTTACTAATTGTCTATAAAAATCCACACCTTTCATAGAGAATTTTAGCTAGATTCATCAGCGTTATACCCCAGTTTCCTTTCTGAAATTTAGGTTGACTTCTGCTGATATCATCTGAGATCAATGATGTGGCTGAAATTTTCTGGAGGTTCTCCTGTGGCCACAAGATCCAAGTTGACCTTAGTCATAGGTCTACATGATGGCATTTGCAACTGCCAGAGCAACTTTTTCTATGTTGCCTGTGTCCATATGATCTCTCATCATTCAATAGTATAGCCCAGGGATCTTCATGTGATAATAGTGGTGATCCTTCACAGTGGAATTTGGTGTGAATAATGTGCGCCAGTTTTAGACTTCTACTTTATGACAATGAGCATACATTTTTCATAATTTGCTTTTTCTCTTTCTTCTTTATCTCTGTCCTTATTTCTCTCTTCCGTTTTTTTTTTTTTTTTTTTTTTTTTTTGATACAGCATCTTAATATGTCACACAGGCTGAAGTGCAGTATGCAGTGGCATAATCACAGCTCACTACAGCCTCAAACTCCTGGGCTCAAGCCATTCTTTCACCTCAGCCTCCTAAGTAGCTGAGACTACAGTTGTGCACCAACATGCCAGGCTAAGCTTTTTGTTTTTTGTAGAGACAGGATCTCGCTATGTTGCCCAGGTTGGTCTTGAACTACTGGGTCCAAGCAATCCTCCTGCCTTGGCCTTCTAAATGCTGTGGTTACAGGCATGAGTAGCTGCGCCATTTTCCCCATGATTTCCTTCCTTTTCTCACCTGCTGGAAACCAGATATGGTGATGACTCAACTTCAATCATGTTGAAACTATGTGTGGCTTATCAATAACTAAAAGGAGCCTGAATCCTAGAATGGTTTTGAGGAATGCTATTAAGACACTGATCTGGCCTGTTCAACTGCTCCGTTACTTGAGAAAAAACATAACTCCTTGTTCTTCAAGCTGCTGTGTTTTAAGGGTCACCCTACCAGGAAACAAACCAAATGGAGAACAAATCCAGCAAGAACCTATAGCTAACATGAAGATGAAGCATAGTAAGTTCAAAATTTCACATTAACTAAAATCTGAAACAAAATGTAAACTAGGCATATTCTAATTAATGGAATCAAAACAGAAAACTTTTTCCCCCAAAATCCTCTCACACAAGTTGAGGATAACAAAATGAAAGACCAGTGAAACCATTTCTACAATGACAAAAAATATATATATTGGAAGGCTGTCTTTTCCTTGATATAAAATATCAATACCTATGAATATCAAAATCTAATATAAGAATATTAAAAAGAGAATATAATAACCTGAGTTAGAAGTTTGTCTAATGACAAATTGAGAACCACCATGCTGCCACAGAAACCCTAGTAAGAATAATGGTCATTAAGGCCGGGCGCGGTGGCTCACGCCTGTAATCCCAGCACTTTGGGAGGCCGAGGCGGGTGGATCACGAGGTCAAGAGATCGAGACCATCCTGGTCAACATGGTGAAACCTCGTGTCTACTAAAAATACAAAAAATTAGCTGGGCATGGTGGCGCATGCCTGTAATCCCAGCTACTCAGGAGGCTGAGGCAGGAGAATTGCCTGAACCCAGGAGGCGGAGGTTGCGGTGAGCCGTGATCGCGCCATTGCACTCCAGCCTGGATAACAAGAGCGAAACTCCGTCTCAAAAAAAAAAAAAAAAAAAAAAAAAAAAAAAAAAAAAAAACAAGAATAATGGTCATTAAGTGAGTTTTATTATTTTCATTACACTTAGTTGTATCTACATTGTAGCCAAGATAAATGTAATTTGTAAGTTTTACAGGATAGTTGAAAGAGGAGAGTTAAGTGATAGCATTCAAATAGCCCATAAAACTTCAATTCTTCTTCTATGGGGGATAATTACCTGTGGTTATTAAGTAAACTTCCCTAGAATATTATTAGTAATTTGTGTGGTTTGGAAAATAGTCTCAAGGTTGCTCCTAAAAGGGTGAGAAATGGGGAAGAGATGGAGGAGTCCTCCTTTCCCTCACAGTGATAGCAACCTCTAATTCATTCTCCAGAGGCCAAATCTAGTCACACTAGTCTGTTAACTAAGAGAAAGTGGCCTAGAAAAGAAAAAAGGATCCTGAAAAGAGGTAGTATTTGTTTTAATGGTGAACTTAGAAACAGATACATCTTTTTTACTCCCTGTCTTAAAGGCCAACATAGAATATATATATATATTTCAAAATATATATATATTATGAAATATATATATATTTTTTATATATATTATGAAATATATATATATTTTATGAAAAAATATATATTTCATTTGGAACTGATTTCATGGTTTTAAATTCCCGCTTTCTGACTCGCAGTGTTTCTTATTAACTCTTCTCTGTTGTGCTTGCTCATCTAATTAATTATCTTACCCTCTCTCTTGTGTTCTAGTTTCTAATAGGTTTCCTTTTCACCACTCACTGGATAGCCAAGAGTATCTGGCAATAAGAATTGAGCTTTTTCTGAAAGTGTACTCAAACTGTAAGGGATTCAAGGATCCTGAACTGTAACATCATTCTACAGATGACAAGACTGAGGCTTAAAGATGGAGAAAGCCCATTACCAGTGTCATTAGATAATGTGTGGCTGAGGGAGGACCAGATACCAGATCTCATCAGGAGTTATCAGCAGAATTATGTTATCAGCATACAATCTCCAAAGACTTTTTCCTACCTGGTCTCTTTCTTCTTTATTGCACATGGCCATAAATGTAATATTTGTCAAGGACTTCTCCAGTATTAAGTATTTAAAAGAAACAAGCTTCTATCAACTTATTTTGCAAAATTTGACTTTTACTTATCAATAGGTAAAAGTTATTGGAAGATTATGACTATAAAAAAAAAAGGCCTAATTTTCCTATGTATGACTACAGTTGTTGTTTATTTTTACTCACCCAAATCTTAACCATTTACTAAATTCTTCCAGCAGTGAGCCTCCCCAAGCTATTCTAGAAAATCGTTTCTTCCTCCCCTTTATTCCTAATACAGAAGGAGGTATTTACTACTAAGTTGACAGTGGAATAAGATTTTTTTCCTCTTCTGAGTGGCTTTTCAGTTTTTTCTATGATTTTCCCTTGACTTTTGTATCAGTAGTCAGTATATTTCTTTGAGCCAGAATCTATGTCTTGTATATAGTATTGATTGCCCCATAACTCATGAGTGGAGTAAGCTTACATTTGTTGAGTTCTTACAATGTGCCATGTATTCTGCAAAACATTTACAGATACCATTTCATTTAATCCTTATGAAAAACCCCTTCAGGTAGGGCTTATTACCCCCATTTCACATAAGAAGAAAACTAAAGTACAGTGCAAACACCCAAGAGAACTTCTCCAAGGACTAAAATATAGTGAACAGTAAAACACAATCAAAATCAGATTATCTGCTCCAACAGTGCTTGTTCTACTAAATGATATCAGCTGTCCTTAAAATTTGGCACACAGTAGGAACTTAATAAGTTCCTAATTATAAAAATATGTAGATATTCCTGAATTTATAACACATGAGGATATATGTATATATGTATCATATATAGCGATGTATATATGTGTGTGTATTTATAATTGTGAACTTATAGGCATGATTCAATCTAAAGACTTTCTTTCTGAATGGTTATGGTTAGGATTTTAAAAATACCTGTTACAATTTTTAGTTTGAGCAGTCTAAATCTGTATTTTATATCTAATTGATGTTTTGCAAGGGAAGACTGTACTCAGATAGGGATGTTAGCCAGTTCTCAAAAAATCATTTGTAGTCGCTTTATGCATTGCCTAAGAATAGTTTTCAATGTATGATTTAACGTAGAGCTGGTAACACAGACTAAATCTAGGATACTTTTAATAAATGAAAGTTTGAGCATTAAATAGGAAATAATTTTAATCATGAAAATGCATCTAATAAATTTGAGATATAACGCTTACAAGAGTATTTTTCTTCCAACCTATATTGTTGACAGATGATCTTTTATAAACAGGCAAAAATCATAAAGCTTGCAGAAAAAGGTAATTCTCTTATATAGAATTATTTAAAAACTTTCATCATTGTCTACCTATTCAATGCTCTTATTCAAGCATGTTCAAGCATGTCCACCAGTTAATGTTAAAAGTTGTAATGTTTTATGGGCAACTAAATATTTCTGCAAATATGTTTGGCACTTGAAAGTTGGAATATAATGAACAGACTTTGTGGCATTTTTCTGGGAAAAGTGAAGTCACATAAACATTCACAGTAGCAATGTGGAAGCATCAATATTCAAGGCAGAGCTCAAATAATCTGCAGCAATGAAATTTTATGAACAAAATGAGAGTTAAATCCACCAATCCAATCCAGGGACAGTGACTTCCTTAGAATAAATTTTTAAAAATTAGTTCAAGTAATCATTAATAGTCTCATTTTATAGTTAATATAGTGTTTATGAAAATTAAGGGTATTTATTCTGTAGATGAGTACAATAAGCACTACCAGTTTTTAGCAGACAGTATTTGGGAGAATGGGTTGAGAAAGTGTTCCAAATTACCATCTCTCTGTAATAGCAATGTCACAATTTTTCTAGTATTTAATAACAGTAACAATATGAAATTTATTGTAGTTTTCCAAATTACATTAATGACATATGTAGATAAAATTAGTTAATATTTAATGACAATGATTGGATAATAATGTTGTACATAGTAATATTTCATTAAAGAATCTTTTATACTCCCTAATGCATTATTGATAATGTAATAATTTATTAACATTATTCCAGGTAGAAAAGACCAGTTTTAAGATCATATGATTGAATTGTAATGGCCTTTGGATAAAGAGCTTTTTGTCTAAACCAAGACCTGGAAAAAAAATGGGAGCTTAAAGGTGGAACATCAAGATAACAAATATTCAAGAAGATGGAGAAAAGTAGGGTTAAGGAAAGATTGTTTTAATGCTCATTGATTTGAATTGCTTTTCTATTTCACTACTTTGCAGTCATAAAAACTAGATTCAAATAGAAATACACATCTTGATATTTTTACATAATTAACCTCAAGTAGTTGGATATAGTCCATTCAAAAAATTCTCACTAATATTTCTTGTTCCACTGAACTGATCTCTGCACCTAGTTCAAAAGAAATATTTAGTCAATAGTCACATTTGTTAAGTCTGAAGCAACATCTGTGCTAAAAACTGGGAATGCGGTGGTCAAAAATTTAGACAGAGATGCTGCCCTCACTGTGTTCATAGCCTTGTGTACATCTCTCTCTCCCCTCTCCTTTTTCTCTTTTAATGTGTTAAGAACTAAGATGTAATACAAAAGAAATTGTGTCTAGTATAAGCCCTCCTAGCCACTACCACAGTGCCTTCATCTCAGTATGCAACACTCCCAGAGAGGAAATTCACTGAAACTCACAGTACTCTCATGGTATGCAATAGCGGTGTACTCATGCTTATTTCCAATTCTGGTTTCTTGACTCTACAAAATTTCTTCCTTGTTGCCTTCTTTCCCTCCACCACCTCCTCCTTTTGTTCTCTCATTGTCTTTTCTTTTATTTTCTCTTTCCTCTTCTTTTCCTTTCTCTCTTTCTTTCTCTCTTTCTCTCTCTTTCTTCTCCCACTTCCATCTTTTCTCTTCCTTTTTCCTTCTCCATCTTTCTTTTCTTCCTCTTTGTCTCTCTTTTCCTCCTCTTCTTCCCCCTCCTTCCCTTTCCTCTCCACTCTTCTCTCTTTTGTCTGTCTGTCTTTTTCTCTCTCTCCTCCCGTTCCCTCCCCTTTTTCTATTATCTTTTAATCCAGAGACTTACAGATATAATACGAAGTTGAGTTCTAGAAACTCAGTATTATCAATGCTGATATGAAGCCACTGTAAGTAAGTGCTTCAACTGACTTGTGAGGCATGTACAGCACTGTTGAGTATGATTAGAAAAGGTAGGAAGATCACATAAGAGGAAGGACTGTATCCTTTTTTATACTACATCAATATTCAATGGGCATTGCTTCAATTCTTAAGCTCTCCATCCTCAAGGAAATAAAACTGACTACTTGAAAGATAATGGCATGAATAAACAGAGATAATTCATGCTATTGGTTTGATTCAACCAAATTGGTCTGTAGCAATTTCTGAACTCAATTTTTAGACTATGCACTACCCCATATAATGGGTTAAATGTGATTATGAAGATAAACTGTTTTTCTGTACATGTTAATATAACTGAATATATGCTTCCATTAACAGAGTAAGCCTAATTTACAATATCATTTTAAATAAAAGTGAAAAAGACAGATTTCTAGACTGGTTTCCTGACAGTTGTCTTATTATAAAAATAATTCCCAGCAATATATATTTGGTTTATGCAAGGCTAGAACATCATTGAAATAATACTTGTGTGAGCCATTTCTATAGTTAAGCATTACCTACTGTTCTCAATTAATTGATTAAAATAGTAGCAGTTACCAGGAATCCCCTGAATACTATCCAAGTTCCTGTATTTTTTTTCGAGAAGATATTTTAGTTTTTTAAACACTTATTTAGAAGAAAAGTTGAAGATTAATCTCAACAGTATTTTATGACCATAAAGTTATTTTTAAATTATTGTTATCGTATCATGCCCATGAACATTTTAGGAAGACATAAATCAGCTTGTCTTATTTTTTGAATCAGTAATTCTGCTGCCAGGAACTCATGTGATGACATGATTTATAAACAATGATGCACTTATAGACACAACAAGAATGGAAAATTGTAGAATTAAATAAAAAGCAACATATTATGAATTTATATAAATCATATTAAATTATGGTTTTCAATGCTTGAAAATCTATAGATTGAGAAATATCACACATGTTAAGTTCTAGGTATAGTACACTTTATACCTACCCATTACTGTTAACCACTACATTTCCAATAAATAGATTTTAAGTGGACTCTTAGGCCTAGGTTGACTTCAGAATCACAATACTCACTTTATTAAATAGCACTAAAGTTCAGGACACTGAGTTCAAATTTAGATCATGGTTGATTGCTTTAAGCTCATCAGCTAGTAAATATTTTAACAGTTATTTTACTCAATAAAATGTAACTAATATGAATGGAAATTAAAAGAAGACATGTTTCTCTTGAAGCAGCAATAGATTGTTGAGTCCTGTGCCATGGATTTCCCTTGCCTCCTATATTGCACCTTAATAGAGGTTAGCTAAACATCAGGGCTTCAAGCAACCCAACTGAGGAGCCCATATTCTAGATTATGGTATAGCCACAGGAGTTTTAAATGAATTTACAGTTCTGCTTTTCAATATGGTGGTCGTCACATGTGGCCATTTAAATTTAAATAGAGTTTTCTTTTAAAAAATCGTAATTTTTATTACACTGGCTACATGTTAAATGCTCATAGTTACATGAGGCATGTGTTTACCATATTGGAGAGCAGAAATAAAGCAGTTTAATCATATGTACTTCTTTAGACAGCTCCGTGAGCTTTATGATAGCAAAAAAAAACCATTTTTTTTTCTTTTAGATGGAATTTTGCTCTTGTTGCCCAGGCTGGAGTGCAATGGTGAGATCTCAGTTCACTTCAACCTCCGCCTCTTGGGTTCAAGTGATTCTCCTGGTTCAGCCTCCTGAGTAGCTGAGATTATGGGCACTCGCCACCATGCCTGGCTATTTTTTGTATTTTTAGTAGAGATGAGGTTTCACCATGTTGGCCAGGGTGGTCTCAGACTCCTGTCCTCAGGTAATCGACATGCCTTGGCCTCCCAAAGTGCTGGGATTACAGCGTAAACCACCACACCCACCCAGAATACCTTGTTTATTGCAGTATACTTAGTACTTTGCAAAGGGCATGGCCTATAAGAGATGCTCCAGAGATTTACTAGAAAACTAATATATACATACACACACACACACACATATACATATATATGTATACATATATATACACACACACACACACACAGTACTTAGCCCCAGGAACAAGTGAGGAAGACATCCAATGTTTGACCTGTGTGCTTTCCTTTCTTTTCATTTCATCCAGCAATCCCATTACTGGGTATATACCCAAAGGATTATAAAGCATTCAATCATAAAGACACATGCACATGTATGTTTATTGAGGCACTGTTTACAATAGCAAAGACTTGGAACCAACCCAAATGCCCATCAAGGATAGACTGGATAAATAAAATGTGGCACGTATACATCATGGAATACTATGTAGCCATAAAAAGGATGAATTCATGTCCTTTGCAGGAACATGGATGAAGCTGGAAACCATCATTCTCAGCAAACTGACACAAGAACAGAAAACCAAACACTACATGTTCTCACTCATAAGTGGTTGTTGAACACGTGGACACAGGGAGGGGGACATCACACACCAGGGTTTGTTGGGGATTGAGGGGACCAAGGGGAGGAATAGTATAGGGTAAGGCAATTGGGTAGGGCTAAGATTGGAGAAATGCCTAATGTAAATGATGGGGGGATGGACGCAGCAAACCATCATGGCACGGGTATACCTATGTAACAAACCTGCACATTTTTCACATGTACCCCAGAACTTAAAATATAATAACAACAACAAAAATAAGAGATGACAAATTGGCCACACATGGTATCTCACGCCTGTAATCCCAGCACTTTGGGAGGCCTTGGCAGGCAGATCATGAGGTCAGGAGATCAAGACCATCCTGGCCAATATGGTGAAACCGTGTCTCTACTAAAATGCAAAAAATAGTCTGTTGTGGTGGTGCACACCTGTAATCCCAGCTACTTGGGAGCCTGAGGCAGGGTAAACTCTTGAACCTGGGAGGTGGAGACTGCAGTGAGCCGAGATTGTGCTACTGCACTCCAGCCTGGGCGATAGAGCAAGACTCTGTCTCAAAAACAAACAAACAAAAAATAGGAGATGCCAAATTAATTGGAGAGAAAGGGAATTGATAATGTGTGTGTTTATATGGAAGTCTGCTTGAGTTACTCTGAAGAAAGCCTTCAGTACCCAACTAGACCATTATATGTAAATTCAAAACTATTAGTGGGAGATTTTAAGGTGTCTATTTCCCTGAAGCTCTGAGTATGTTAATATAACACTTTTTTTAGCATTGTCCCTTCTTATGCACATTCAGTTCAACCATGTTAGCACCCTGTGTCTTTGGCTCCCAGGTTACCTGGGAGCCAAAGGCACAGGGTGCTAACATGGTTTGTATCTTCCTATTTTCTCTTCATAGTATAGGATCTACTTTCACTTTTTTCATGTCATCTCCCACCATGTCTAGACCTCTGTTCTGAACTCCAGATTCCTGCTGCCTGCAAGATAGCACCTTGTAAGATCTTAGCACCTTGAGGGCAGGGCAAAGGACTAGTTGTACATTATTTGAAGATGTGTTTCTGAAGCTCATCACATTGACTAGGTTCATGATGTGCTCACAAACTATATTGTTTGAATTAACTGGAATGTGTTGTGCTTTTGTTGTCTTTGATCCTTCTTCCATAGAACTTAGTTCATAGTAAAACCAGGAAAGGAGTTCAATAATAGGCCAGAAAATAAAAGAAACACTAACCAACAGAACCATGAACACTGTTTATTTAAAATCACTGTTTGAGTTCAATACTTTCTGGTAAGAAAAAAATAATAATTCAAAAGTAAGCACTAGGTATCATGTCCCAGGCAGGAGAGGAAAATAGGCACAAGACACAAGTATCCAGCAAGGAATCTAGAAAGACCTGCAGAAGGAATGGCATGGGAGAAAATGTGAATCTGGATTACAATGTACTCTGTGGCTCAACAGTGAGTACTCACTAGTAATCTTATTTTGTGTGATATCTGGAGTACTGCACGGAAAAGAAACTGCAACTGGACATATATACAAACATTTTTAACACATAAGTAGAAACATCTACTAAAGCTCTAGCAAACAAAGGAGAGTATGTGCCCACCCAGTGTTCTGTGGAATCGCAAATATTTCATTTGACCATAATAACTTATATTTTGCAACCTCTCATTTTAGTATGTTCTCATTGAATTAGCAGCTACGTATCCTTAAAATATGTTATCTTGTGACAGAAATGTCTTTATTTTATATTCAAAAAAGTGGAAGAGAATTCCAAATACCTTGACATTACTAATAAGAAAAAAAAGATATTTTTTAATTTTTCATTTCTTTAGAAATGGACTTACTCCATTCCCAGGCTGGAGTGCAGTGGCACAATCACAGCTCACTGTCCCAGACTCAAGTGATCCTTCTGCCTCAGCCTCCTGAGTAGCTGGGAATACAGGTGTGTACCACCACTCCTGGCTATTTTTTTTTAGTAGAGACAAGGTCTCTTTCTGTGGTCTAGACTTGTTTCAAACTCCTGACCGCAAGCAAACCTCCTGCCTCAGCCTCCCAAAGTGCTGGGATTAGAGATGTGAGCCAC
The DNA here is from genome assembly GCF_030222135.1 of Aotus nancymaae. NCBI lineage: Eukaryota > Metazoa > Chordata > Mammalia > Primates > Aotidae > Aotus > Aotus nancymaae. The sequence goes on from NW_026988443.1 coordinate 18,709,860, forward strand.
CACACTCAGCCAAGAATCGGATTTATATATATATATACACTGTACTTTAGATTCTGGGGTACATGTGCATATCATGCAGAATTGTTGCATAGATACATACATGGCAATGATTTTTTGAGTGACATTGAGATAAATTATGTAGAGTTTAAAGCTCCAATATAAGAGAATTAGTATCCACCAGTTTGATTTCTATATATCTTCAATAATTCAAACCAAAATAAAAAGAATTTAGCCCTTTGTTATATTAATTAGACCTATTTAATGGTTCTTTTTTTAAATTTTTATTTATTTATTTATTTATTTATTTATTTATTTATTTTTTTGAGACGGAGTTTCGCTCGATACCCAGGCTGGAGTGCAATGGCGCGATCTCGGCTCACCGCAACCTCCGCCTCCTGGGTTCAGGCAATTCTCCTGCCTCAGCCTCCTGAGTAGCTGGGATTACAGGCACGCGCCACCGTGCCCAGCTAATTTTTTGTATTAGTAGAGACGGGGTTTCACCATGTTGACCAGGATGGTCTCGATCTCTTGACCTCGTGATCCACCCGCCTCGGCCTCCCAAAGTGCTGGGATTACAGGCTTGAGCCACCGCGCCCGGCCTATTTATTTATTTTTATTTATTTCTTTTCTTTGAGATGAAGTCTTACTCTGTCACCCAGGCTGGAGTGCAGTGGTGCGATCTCGGCTCACTGCAACCTCTGCCTCTCTGGTTCAAATGATTCTCTTGCCTCAGCTTTCTGAATAGCTAGGATTACAAGCACCTGCCACCACACCCAGCTAATTTTTGTATTTTCAGTAGAGATGGGGTTTCACCATGTTGATCAGGCTGGTCTCGAACTCCTGAACTCGTGATCCAAGTATCATGGAGTTGAAAACCAACAAATTTACTTCAAAACTCAAGAAACTTTAGTGCTTAGCCAAAGTAAAATCAAAATAGCTCTTAACAGATCAGTAAGGTCTGCAGGCACAGATCTCTGAGGCTGCTTTATTTGCCTTGATTTCAATATTATTTATGAATGCACTTTCAGTCTCATTAATAGGATTCTTCTTTAGTGTCCTCTTTTGCAGTGGTTTTCCACTTTACAGATGACAAAAATGAAGAGCAGAAGTATCATTCAATTAAAAAGAAGTAGCTATTAAATAATAAAGTTGGAATTTGACAGGACCCAGATTAGAGTTGGTCTATGTTAGGAAATAGAAAAGGGGTACACATTATTATCAGAGGGAGATGGGGGATCCCTTTAACATATTATTCAAAAACAGTAATTTGGTCAAGAGTTCTGGAATGGCAGCATGAAGAACTATACTGCCCAGTGCAACAGGTGAGAGCTATTTTTGAAAGTGGCCCTAAGGGTGAACAGCAAATGAAGAAACATCTGTTCAGAAACTTACATGAAAATAAGCAAAAAACGCAGGAGTCTGTAATATTTGAATTAAGACTACAATGGTTTCTTGTTCCCCACAGCAATCAGAACAAGATATTTTTTCCTGGGAAAAGCAGGATGTCAGTGTTTCTTATTCCATCCCCGTTACCTGTTGCAAAAGCTAAGTCCCAAGGGAACATAGTTGAGCGTTGTAGACTGCCTTCTTCTTCTTAGACACAACTTGTGAAAGAAAAGTTTCTATATTAGCTGGAAAGTGTTTTCTATATTAGCTGGAAAGTGTTTTACACCACGCTTTACTCACTCCTTCCCCAGCTCATGAAGTAGTGACCACATGCCACAAGAGACAAGCTGAGAAAGGCCCAGGTTTCCACCTTCTCTCCGTGGTGTACTCAGCTACAGAGTAAGAATTTGACTTCAAGAGGAGCTTGATATTCTTCCCACTCTGAACTCCAGAGATTTTTTGCTGAAGAATGAGTCTATTGAAAGGTTAGCTTCTAATCTGTTCCCAAAGGAACTGATTTAATTTGCAATTGAGACTGAAGAATTTCAAACCTAAAAGTGCTATCAAATACAGTGGAAGTTATGGTTAAAGGCAATTGGGACCAGCCAAACTGTAGGTCTGATAGTTTGCAGAGAAAAATCAGGTAACAAAATAGCTCAGATGAGACTTAATGGGTTAGAACAAAAATCAATCACTGCTCTTAGAAATTATTCCTTCAGGGCTGGGTACAGAGGCTCATTCCTATAATACCAGCATTTTGGGAGGCCAAGGTAAGAGGATCTTTTGAGACTGGGAGTTCAAGACCAGCTGGGACAACATAGTGAGATCCTTTTTCTGCAGAAAATTCAACAATTAACTGGATATTGTACAAACGCCTGTAGCCCCAGAATTTTGGGAGACCATTGTGAGAAGATCACTTAAGACTGGGAGTTTGAGACAAGCCTGGACAACAAAATGAGACCCCTATCTCTACAAAAAAAAAAATCAAATAACAATAACTGGGCATGGTGGTTCAAGCTTGTAGTCCCAGCTACTCAGGGAGGTTGAGGTGGGAGGATCACTTTATCCAAGGAATTTGAGGGTACCATGAGCTAAGATTACACCACTGTATTCCAGCCTGGTTAACAGAGTGAAACTCTGTCTCAAAATAAATAAAAAATAAAAGAAGAAATTATTTCTTCAAAAGTACCAGCTTTTGAATGGATTTGTTTGTAGAGCGATGTGTGCCACGGGGCGTTGTTGACAACAATAGAGCAATTAGTCCTCAATTAATAGAGAAAAACAGCTGAGTAGAGTCAGTGAAAGACAAGAGAGGCCCTTCCAAACCCCTTGTCTCTTTAGGGTGATGTAGGCATACACAAAGCTGGGCCTTTCTGAGGAGTCTAAAAAGCTAAATTCTGGGGTGGGTGGGGGAATAAATTTTAACAAAATAACCCAATTCAGTCACTAAAAAATAAATAAACAAAAGCAATAAGCCATTGGAGAGAGACAATATCAAGAACTGTTACAATGTATTATTTAAAACATCTGGTTTCTAACAAAAACAAAAAAAATGTGATGCATCTAAATATAAAAGTACTACCCATACACGAGCACAAAAGAAAACAAAAAAACAGGTATAAAAGGAAAATATCTTGGGCCCTCCCAAATCACTATGCTAAAGGAAAAGGTCAAGCTGGCAACTGCTTAGAGCAAGCCTGCCTCCCATTCTATTCAAAGTCACCCCTCTGCTCACTGACATAAATGCATATCTGATTGCCTCCTTTGGAAAGGCTAAGGAAACTCAAAAAAATGCAACCATTGGTCTCTTATCTACCTATGACATGGAAGTCCCCTCCCTGCTTTGAGTTGTCCTGCCTGTGCAGACAGAACCAATATTCATCTTACATACCTTGAGGGATGTCTCATGTATCCTTAAAATGTGTAAAACCACACTGGGTCCTGACCACCTTGGGCACATGTTGCCAGGACCTCTTGAGGCTGCATCTGAACCTCCTGAGGCTGTGGCAGGGGTGTGTGTCCTCAACCTTAGCAAAATAAACTTTCTAAATTAACTGAGACCTATCTAAAGTTTTTGGTGTTCATACAGGCAACAAAAACTGCCTGTTAGATAAACTGTATCAGAATTAACAGAAAAGGACTCCACATGAGCCATTATATATATGTTCATGACTGTTAAGAAAACTAAAGCTAAAAAAGTAAAGGAAGGTATGATGACACTGTTGCATAGACTAGAAAACATCAATAAAAAGAATATTTAAAAAAAATATTAAAATTGAAATAGAGTTCAATTTGAAAATTGAAAGAAGAGTTCAAATTGAAGTAGAGTTGAATATTAAATAACTGAAATGGAAAATTCTCTAGGAGGACACAACAGTAGATTTGAACTGACAGAAGAAAGAATAAGCAAACCAGATTGATCAAAAGAGATTATGCTAGCTGAAGAACAAAAAGGAAAATGACTGAAAAGCAAAAATGAAGACAACTTCACAGATATATGAGACATCATTCATTACATCAACTATCATGGAAGCACAAGGAGGAGAGGAAAGAGAGAAAGAAGCAGAAAAACAATTTTAAAAAACACAGTAGCTAAGATTTCCCACATAAAAACAAAATCTGGCCTGACGCCGTGGCTATAATCCCAGCATTTTGGGAGGCTGAGGTGGGTGAATCACATGAGGTCAGGAGTCTGAGACCAGCCTGACAAACATAGTGAAACCCTGTTTCTACTAAAAATACAAAAATTAGCTGGGCATGGTGGTGTGCACTTGTAATCCCAGCTACTCGGGAGGCTGAGGTACGAGAATCAGTTGAACCTGGGAGGCGAAGGTTGCGGTAAGCCCAGATTGCGCCACTGCATTCCAGCCTGGGTGACACAGCAAGACTCTGTCACCAAAAAAACAAAACAAACACACAAACAACAATAAACTATACATCTAGAAAGCTCAACAAACCACAAGAAAGATAAGTTTTAAAAGATTCAAAGCAGACACAGCATAGTAAAAGTGCTGGATGTTAATAACAAGCACAGCTACTTCTCAGCAGAAACACTTAAGACAGTGAACTATATTCTAAAAGTGGCCAAGGAAAAACAGAAAAAAAAAAAAAGTCCTGTTATAAACTTTATTCTAACAAAACTATCTTTCCAAAATAAGGGCAATATAAAGTCTTTTCAAGACAAACAACAAGAAAAAAGAATTTGTTGCTGGGATACTCACCTCATAACAAGTACTACAGCAAATTCTTTGGGCTAAAAGCAAGTAATCTCAGATAGCAATTCTAATACACACATGCACACACACACACGCGCGCACACACACACCCCCCCCCCAATAAAACCAATTACATAATTATTAAACAAAAGAAACTACCAAGAAAGCCTATTTTTCTTTTCTTAAATGCTTTAAAAGCCACTGTGTGTGTGTGCGTGTGTGTGTGTGTGTATGTGTAATGAATTCTTGGGCTTATGTTATAGAGAAATGTAATATGGGTACAATGTATTTGCCAACAGAATGAAACAAGATGGGAGGGAACAGAGCTGTATTTTTCTAAAAATGACTACATACGGAAAAGCGATACTTTTAACAATGTAGTTTTTGGGCAAGAACCACTCACAGATACAATAGATATAACAGTAGTATGAAAACATGGGGGAAAGAAAATGAAGCTACAAAGGAGTAAGTTTTCTAAAAATCACTGGAATTCAGCTAGTATAAATTAGCAACTGATTTTAATAAGTTAATGAACATATGATACACCCTAGAATAATCACTTAAAAAACTCAAAAATATTGTAAAAATTAGTAAAGAATTTTGCATGCTACATTAGAAAATATTTAATGCAAAAAATAAAGAAAGAATAGGAAGAAAAACAACATGAAGCATATAGAAAACAAAAAATAAAATTACAGGGACAACTCCAACTGTATCAATAATAACAGTAAATGTGAATAAATTAAATGACTCAAGACAGAGAAACTGTCAGGTTGATTTTTTAAAAAAGCAGTATTCAACTTTATGTTGCCTATAGCACATATGCTTTAGATTCAATAATATAAATAAATTGAAAGTAATCAAGACAGTCATAGTTCAAGAGTAGACATATATATCAATGGAACAGAACTGAGATTCCAGAAATAAACTCACACATCTATGGTCAATCAATTTTTGACAAGGTGCTAAGAGCATCCAACGGGAAAAATACCTTTTTAACAAATGGTGTTGAGACAATTGTGTAGCCAAATATAAAATAATTAAGTTGCACCTTTGTATCTCACACCATGTAGAAAAAATTGAAATTGATATATCTTAATAGTAGAGCTAAACATACACATTTCTTACATTTCTTAAAAGAAAACAGGACAATCTTCATAAATTTTGCTGTTACAACATCTAAATCTTGAGTAACAAAAATACAAATAATTAAACTTTATTAAAATTAAACACTATTGTGAGTCAAAGGACATCATCAAGAAAATGAAAAGACAGCGGGGCACGATGGCTCATGTCTGTAATCCAGCACTTTGGGAGGCTGAGGCAGGTGGATCACAAGGTCAGGAGCTCAAGACCAGCCTGACCAACATGGTGAAAAGCTGTCTCTACTAAAAATACAAAAATTAGCTGGGTGTGGTGATGTGCACCTGTAATCCCAGCTACTCAGGAGGCTGAGGCAGGAGAATCACCGGAACCTAGGAGGCAGAGTTTGCAGTGAGCTGAGATGGCACCACTGCACTTCAGCCTGGTCAACAAAGAGAGACTCTGTCTCAAAAAAAAGAAAAGACAATCCGCAAAATGATAAGACATGTATTCATAACATTTAAATAACTTTTACTATGGTAATGCTTGCAACATATAAGCAAATATCCTATAATCTATTGAATTGTTCATTTTTCTTTTTTTTTTCAGACAGGTTCTCCCTTTGTCACCCAGGCTGGGGTGCAATGATGTGATTATAGCTCACTGTAACCTAAAACTCCTGTGCTCAAGCAATCCTCCTGCCTCAGCCTCATGAGTAACTAGGACTACAGGCAACTGTTCCACAGTCAGTTAAATTTTTTTTTTTTTTTAAGAGATGGGGTCTTGCTATGTTACCCAGGCTGTTCTCCAACTCCTGTCCTCAAGTGATCCTACCCAAATTTGGCCTATCAAAGTGCTGGGATTACAGGCATGAGCCATCACACTAAGCAAACTGACACTTTAAATGGGAATAATTGTATGGTATAGGAATTGTATCTCAATGAAGCTGTTTTTACAAGTAAAGAAAATAAAGAATAGTAATTTTATGATAAGTGGTTAATGAAGTGAAAGATTGATTAAACTAGGGCAATATAGGATAAATATTAAGAATTCCACTTAAAAGACCATGAGAATTATTTATAGGATAAATGTTAAGAATTCCATTTAAAAGACCATGAGAATTATTTTCTAGAGAAGTAATAAGTATAATTATTCAAATCTGTCAATTATTTTCAAATATAACTTTTAAGATAAAATTCAAAATACATTTATTTATTGCATGTTTGTGATACTTCAGCTTAATTTAAGCTTAGGTACTCAGAAACAGTTTTATGTGTCCACAAGGAAATTGCAACAAATCACAAAACTGGATGTAATTAAATGTCTGAAAATATGTGAATAGGTAAATAAATAATTGTGCATCAACTCTATGAAAAGCTGTAACAAAATTTATTATTATTATGACTATCAAAAAAAAGAAATACTCAAATACAGAAAATAGAGTACAAGACTGTAAACACAATATGATTTTAACTATGTTAAAGGTTTAAGAAGTGTAAACAGCTACTATTAATTAAATGCTAATTCTGTGTTAGAGGATGTACTAGAAGCTTTAAAGATATTATCAAATTAATTTCTGTAAGACACTAAATGCCATAAATTTTAAGATGCACCATCAAATTATTACCAATTCTTGGAGAGAAGGAAGGAAGAAAATGAAGCAACATAAAATGTTAAATTTATGCATCTATTACCTAATTATTTTTAATTTTAAACTTATGTTTCTAGTCAAAGAACAAAAACATCATTTTCCAAGGCTACTTAGGTCAGCCATTTACTCCCCAATTCTTTCAGTGAGGTTTGGTCATACATTTGTACTATGGACTAAATTCTGTTCCTCCCAACATTCTTACATTGCAGCCTTAACTCCAATGTGAATATATTTGAAGATAGGGCTTTTAGGAAGTAATCAAGGTTAATGAAGTCAAAGGATGTGGTTATAGAATTGGTGGCCTTATAAGAAGAAAAAGAGACATTCTCTCTCTCTCTCTCTCTCCCCTCCTCCCCCCACCTCTCTGTGTGCTTTTGTCTCTCTCTTCACACTGCTGAGTGAAGGCAACGTAAGGACAGGGAGAGAAGGTGGTGACTATCTGTAAGCCAGGAAGAGAGCCCTCACCAGAAACTCAACTTTCTGACACCTTAATTGTTGACTTCTCAGCCTCAAAATTTACTTATAAGTAAATTTCTGTTTTTTAAGCTAGGGAGAATGTATTATTTTTTATGAAAGCCCAAGCCAACTAATATAATTTGTAATATCGTTGTATGTTTTTGGGTGGGGGGGGTCTAGGTCTTTATTCAGCCTTAGAACCCCCAGACATCCTGGTTGATTGTTGTTAAATTTTCATAAATTATAGTTTATCTTTGTGATTCTATGCATTCTGCCAAGTGCAGAATCATGTATCCACCACCCCAGCACCATACAGAGCAGTCCCATTACCCAAAAAATTTCCCTATCCATTCCCTTTGTAGTCAACAACTCCTCCCTCCACTGGAAACATCTAGAAAGTAAACCTGTTTTATGTTTGCATTTTCCAGAATGTCATGATAGTAAACTCATACAATACATCCTCTTTTGGGTCCGGTTTCTTTTATTTAGTAAAATGTATTTTGGATTTATCCATGTTGTGCAACATGATACTGAGTATATTAATTTTTTATTGTTTAATAGTACTCTATGGTAAGGATACAACAGTTTGCTTAGCAATTCACCCATTGAAGGAGATTTTGGTTGCTTCCAGAGTTAGGGAACTTAGGGAATTCCTAAATTCCTAAGTTACTTTCCTTTTGTTCCCAAGTAGATAGGCTTTTCTTTGAATGGTGGATTTTGTGTAGGACTTAAGAAAATATAATCTATATAAACATTGTACTCTAGCTGGCAGATTTGTTTCTTATGGGGATATGGGTCAGCAATTCTGAGCTATATTACATGTGCACTAGGGTTGAAAATATAAGTGAATAGTCGGGGTGGAACCTGGTTTCTCAATGAGGAAGAAGAGAAGTTATGAATAAGTCAGGGGAGGTTAGAATGAATCCTTGTGTTACTGGCTTACAGTTGGAGACAGTATGAACCCATGTTTAGCATAGATAGAACAATTTTAATGCTTCCTTTTTCACTTTAATTTTAATTGGCTATTCTTTTTTTTTAATCTTCTTCAGGTAAAAGCATAAGTTATTGGTTTTAGACCCATCTTTTCAAATAACATTTACCTTCTTAAAAGAATTCTCAAAGTACTTATTTTACCTCTTTTTCTAAAATTTTGATATGGTGAGTTTCCAGTGTTATTCAGATTGCAATATTTTCAAATTTCTACTTTTATTTCTTTATTAATAGATAGATTACTTAAGTGTATTGTTCAATATTCAAGTATTTGGGGACTTTCTAAATATCTCATTATTTTTATATCTGTACTTTAATACTGTTATGGTCAGAGAATATATTCTGTTGTTTTAATTATTCAAAATGTTTGAAACTTGTTTGAAGAATCAGTATAAAGTCTATTTCAGCTTTTGTTATTTTCACCTGAAAAACTGTGTATTCAGCAGCTGTTGGGTATGATTTCTATAAATATTATGTAAGTTTAAAATAGCATTGTTCAAATCTTCTGTATCTTCATTGGTGTTTCTTTTACTTCACCACCACTTACTGAAAGACAAAGATTATTACAATCTCCAACTGTCATGGTTGATTTGGGTATTTCTTTCTTTTATCTACCAATTTTAGTTCCTTATTTTGAAGCAATGGTTTTTGTTATTTACACTGTGCTGTGTCCCAAATGTCTGTGCCTCTCCAAAGTCATCTGTTGAAACTCTAATCCCTAATGTGATGGTTTTTTGGAGGGCCTATGGAAAGTAGTAACGTCATGAGGGTATATTCCACATGAGATCAGTGCTTTCATAAGAAGAGAAACTGGGAAGATGACCTTTCTCTCTGCCATGTAAGGAAATAGCAAGAAGGCATCCATTTCAAACCAGGAAGGGGGCCCTCACCAGGAACTGAATGGGCCGGTACTTTGATCTTGAACCTCCTGCCCTCCAAAAATGTGAGAAAAAAAATTCTGTTGTTTAGGCCAGTGGTCCCTAACTTCTTTGGCTTCATAGAAGACAATTTTTCCACAGACCAGAGTTGGGGGATAATTTTGAGAGGACTCCAGTGCATGACATTTATTGTGCACTTCATTCCTATTACTACATTATAATATATAATGAAATAATCATACAACTCACCATAATGTAGAATCAGTGGGAACCCTGAGCTTGTTTTCCTGCAACTAGACAGTCCCATCTGGAGGTGATGGGAAGACAGTGACAGATCATCAGGCACTAGATTCTCATAAGGAGCACACAACATAGATCCCTCACACACACAGTTCACAACAGGGTTAGCGCTCCTGTGAGAATCTAATGCCGCTGTTGATCTGACTGGAGACACAGTTCAGGCAGTCATGTGAGCCATGGGGAGTGGCTGTAAATACAGATAAATCTTTGCTGGCTCACCCACCACTCACCTCCTGCTGTGTAGCCTGGTTTTTAACAGGCTGAAGACAGGGACTGCTCTATGGCCCAAAGGTTGAGGACCCTTGGTTTAGGCCACCTGCCCTGTGGTATTCTTGTTATAGCAGTTCTAAGATGCATAGTTAGGATAGCTATGCCCTTTTATACTATTATCTTTTTTTTCTTTTCTTTTTTTCTTTTTTTTTTTTTTTGAGATGGAGTCTCACTCTGTCATCCAGGCTGGAGTGCAGTGGCACAATCTCAGCTTACTACAGTCTCCACCTCCTAGGTTCAAATGATTCTCCTGCCTCAGCCTCCCGAGTAGCTGGGATTACAGGTGTCTGCCACCATGCCTAGTTATTTTTTTTGTATTTTTAGTAGAGACAGGGTTTCGCCATGTTGGCCAGGATGGTCTCAAACTCCTGACCTCAAGTGATCCACCCACCTCAGCCTCCCAAAGTACTAGGATTACAGGTGTGAGCCACCACACCCAGCCACCTTTTTCTTTTATCATTATAAAATTTCCTTGTTCTCATGTACTAATCTTTGTATTGAAGATTATATTATTTGGTATTAACACAGCCATTCCTGGTTTCTTATGATTATTTTATTGAATGTCATGTTATTTTCCATTTGATCTCTGTGTCTTCATATTTAAACTGTAGATCTTGTACAAAGCATACAGTAGAGTTTTACTTTTTATACTGACTGTAATTTATGCCTTCTAATTTTTGTGGTGAGTCTATTTACTTTTAATGCAATTATTGATATGCTTATGCATGATTCTTCCATCTTGTAATTTGTTTTTATATGCCTTATTTTTGTTTTGCTTTTCTGTCCCTCTTTCCTTCATTTGGGTGAATTAATTAAATATATACATATATACCCTTTGTATTTTAGATCTGCTACTGACATTTTGGCTGAAGCTATTGTTTTAGTGGCTGTACTAGAGATTACAATATGCATCTTTGACATATCACAGTATCTTCAGATAATATTTTAGTATTTCGTTAACAATGTTGGGATATTACAAATTATAGTTCATTTCTCCTTCTCAATTTTGCACTTTTTGGCAGGAATTTCATTTCTACATACGGTATAAATATTATAAGATATAGGTGTTCCTTTTTCTGTTAAACAGGTAACAGTCATTTAAGTTTAAAAATACAAAAAAAAAAGTCAGCTTTTTTAAACTACTTATTTCTCTTTTCTGCTGCTTTTTATTTCTTTCTACTGACTGGGACTTACTTCTGATATTGTATCCCTTAAGAATAATCGCCAGGCATGGTGGCTTATGCCTGTAATCCAAGCACTTTGGAGGCCAAGGTGGGCAGATCACCTAAGGTCGGGAGTTCAAGACCAGTCTGACCAACATAGTGAAAACCCGTCTTAAAAAAATAATAATAATGAAGCTCTGTAACTATTTTTTGTAATTAAGACAAATTTTCTTTGTTTTGATGATTCTGAATATGTCTTTTTCACCATCAGCTCTGAAGTGTATTTTTATTGCCTGTGGAATTCTAGGTTGTGAGGTTATTTTTGTTTACTTTCAGTACTTTAAAAATGTTCTTCCATTATCTTCTGTCCTATATTTTGTCTTTGGTGAGAAGTCAGCTGCCATTCTTATCATTGGTTCCCTGATTAAAATAGCTCATTTTTTACCCTCTGGCTGATGTAAAATGTTCTCTTTATCTTTGGTTTTCAGGATTTTACAGATGGTATGACTAGATTGCTTTATCTTTGTGTTCATCCTGAATATGTGATGAGTGCTTTTTTTTTTTTTTTTTTTTTTCCGTACATTGGTATTTTAAAATCAATCAGGTTTTGGAAACTTTATTATCCTTTTTAGGTATTTCCTCTTCTTTCTTCTTTATTTCCTCTGATTTGAGAGGTTTACTCTCACATTTGCTGTATAGTTTAACTTTGTTCTGCAGATCTTGAGGAATTTTATATTGTTTCCATTTGGATTTTTTTAAGTTGACCTATTGAAGTTCACTGATTGCTCTGACAGACTTTAAGGTGGTCCTCAGGAGCTCCTCTTCCTGGTATCCACACCTTTGTGTAAGCCCCTTTCCTTGAGCCTTTGAGTGTGGTTGGCACCTGTGATATGGTTTGGATGTGTGTCTCCTCCAAATCTCATGTTGAAATGTGATCCCCAATGTTGAAGGTGGGGCCCAGTGGGAGGTGTTTGGATATGGAGGCAGATCCTGCCAGAATGGCTTGGTGCCCGCCCCATGATAATGAATTCACAAGAGAGCTGGCTGTTTAAAGGTGGCTGGCACCTCCTTCTCTCTCTGGTTCCCTCTCTCACATGTGATATACTGCTCCCCATTCACCTTCTACTATGACTGTAAGCTTTCTGAGGCCTCACCAGAAGCAGATGCTGGAATCATGCTTGTATGGCCTGCAGAACTATAAGACAAGTAAATCTCTTTTCTTTATAAATTATCCAGCCTCAGGTATTCCTTTATGGCAACACAAAACTGACTAACACGACGTGTAATACATGAATGTGATCACATAAGATTCTGTTATCCACTGTGCTAGAGTTCCTATCTCTCTTCCTCCATCTGTGTCCTTCTCTCTCTTTCTTCCCCTCCCTCCATTCATTGCTGATTGTGGGCTTTGAAGAAGCAAACTGTCATGAGTCCTGTAACTGCCAGAAAATGAATTATGCCAAAAACCTGCAGAAGCTTGGAAGCAGATCTTTTTCTTAGTCAAGTTTCTGACAGCAGTATTGTGAGCCCTTAAGCAGGGGATTCATCTAAGCCATTCTCAGATTACTGACTCATGGAAACTACTAGATAATAAATGTGTGTTATTTTAAACAGCTAAATTTGTAATAAGTGTTACATGGCAATAGAAAACGAATACAATGCCTCTTTTCTCTGTTGTGTCCAATATGATGCTAAATCCCTCAAATGTGTTTTTCATTTCTGATACCTCTGTGAAGTAAAATAGAATCTGGGGACCCCAAGCTATTATGACAGAAAGGAAGTTTAAGCTTGAGAACTGAGTCTCACAATACTGCTTTCCTTTTTTTCCCAAACAGACAGCTGTAATTTTACAACTCTGTGTCATAGCCTCATTTATAAGCCAGGTTCCCAGTGTTGGAAGGCCACATATCTCCCCAGATGCTCTCCCTCATAAATTTCTCACCAGAAAGTACCTTATGAGCCTCTGCAACTTTCATGGTACACATTCCCCCCACCTTACTACTTTAGGAAGTAGCCCTAAAACTTCAATGTTCTGTTGAATTTCACTCTGATGATGTCAATTACCAGTTTATTTTCCTAGATATAAGACAAGGATAAGACTAAAGCCATTCTTCCACCTACTCCAAGACAAATTCATGGTTAACTTTTTCCTTTACTCCATCTTTTAGCATGCTTACTGTGTCTTATATAAAATGTAGATTTAAAGAGAGTGAGACAATGCATAATTGACTTCTTTTCCTACTTTCTCTTTTCACAAGTAAAATGTTGATTTACTCAGGCTAATCAGTCTCATAAGAATGTAACCATCTGCCTCAATGCCTACTCTCCCTCCTTTTCTTATCCTCCTGCTTATTCTTTCCCTTTTAAATACTGAAGATCTCTTGAGACCAGCCTGAGCAAAATAATGAGAACTTCTCTCAAAAAAAAAAAAAAAAAAACCCTCAACAGCTGGGCATGGTGGTTCATGCCCACAATCATAGCACTTTGGGAGGCTGAGGCAGGAGGATCACTTGAGTCCTTAAGTCTAGGAGTTTGAGACTGGCCTGGGCAACGTGGTGAGACTCCATCTCTACAAAAAACAATTAAAAAAAAAAAAAAGCCAAGTGTGGTGGCTCATGCCTGTAGTCCAGGCTACTTGGAAGGCTGATGTTGGAAAATGGCTTGAACCTAGGAGGCCGAGTGTGCAGTGAGCCATGATTGCACCATGGCACTCAGCCTGGGTGACAGAGTGAGACCTTATCTCAAAAACTAAAAAAAATTAAGTTTCCAAAACTCCCTTTGGAAAGGTCACAGATGTTCTTGTGACATGTATTTTTCCAGGTGTATCCTCAACCTTGGCTAAATAAATTTCTCAATCGAGACCTGCCTTAGACACTTTTTGATTAACATCTTATATTTTAATTTATAACACTGTTTTGTGACTCCATCTGAAATTTTTTTATCTGTTCATACATGTGGTCCACCATCTCCTGAATCGTTTAATGTATTTTACATTTTTATTTTGAAATTCCACTCTGATAATTCTGTTTTCTGGCTATTTCTATGTCTACTTTTATTGACTATGTACATTCTCTTGACTTTGAGTCAAATTTTGCTGATTATTCGTTTTCTGTCAGACATTCTTTTTTATTGTATGTGAGAGAGAATGTGTTGAGAAAACAGTAAAGACTGAAATGTTTCTGATTTTACCCCACTAAGGGGTAGGAGTCACATTAGTTCTATTATTTTTCAGGCTACTATTATGCAGGCTGTCTTTATCTAATCTCCATTTGAGATGCCTGTAGAGATTTTGGTGGCTTTAGTTACATTCAGTTTACTACTGGCTAAATTATTTTGAAGACAGTGCTTTTCCTTAGCAGGGCATGAGATCTGAGCACTGGCACAACTCTGGATGTGTCTTTACATGTTATCTCACAGCTACCAGCTTCCCGAAACAGGAAGTATCTCTGCTTTACAGACCAGGTGTCATATTTTTGTAACACTGGTAAAATCTTCCTTTTCTGAATTCTTGACTTTTACTTTCTATATCCATGGATCTCTTTCAGATCTATTATCCAGACTTTAAGGGACCTTTTTAAGGGACAAAGCATCGGTATCTTTCAGAAGGATTTCTTTGGGTTCTCCCACTGGTCTCCTAACATTCACGTACCTATGTCCTTCCCCCTTGGTGAAGGATCCTTATGCCTCAGGTGGGAACCTTGCTCAGTTTCTTTCCTTCTGCCACGCTTTGCATACTACCCTTATGGATTCAGTGAAGAAATATGGAAAAGAATTACTGGATGTTTGCAGTCTTGCTCCTCAGCTGAGGTTTGTACAGATTCATGTCAGCTCACATGTTCCCATTCAAGTTTGATCAAAGCTTGGCGTTCGTCTCCCAATCCCTTTCTATAGCGCATTTCTCCACCTGTTACCACTCTACCATGGTGAAAGCAGCTATGGAGCTCTTCTTTTCCAACAAGTGTTCATCACTTATGTTTAAGTCTCCAGGCTGATTTCTTTTAACCATGGTTTTGTAGCATTAACCCTGTGATTAGGCTGGAAGCAATGGGCATTTATGACTGTTTACATCTTAATAAGAAGTATCAATGCATTTCAGGAATTTGAATCTCTATACATCTATTACCAAAACTTTACTTTTGCAGTAACCTAAATTGTTCTCCGTATTCCCTAAACTCTCACCACAAAAATACCTGAAAGTTTGGGGGAGCAGAGCTTGCATTACATGTAGCATTTAAAAAATTATTTGGCAGACTTTTTTTCATTAACTGGACCTTAATTAGGTTTTTTCTTTGTAGCAGGGAGCGTTTTTGGAAATGCTCTCTAATCTTGTTCTTCAGCAAATAGAAATTCAGTATATAAAAAGAGAAAAATAAGAAAAGAAAAAACAAGCTTAAGACCACGAAAAACCAAAGTGAAGAAAACTGATAGCTTTTTTAGGAACCAGCAACATTTAATGAGAGTGAAGCAAACAGCAGAGTATTAGATAAATGAAACCAGACAAGAAAATATAATAAAACAACTTGATCAAGGGATAAGAGGCCATGATCAAAGAAAACAATTTTATAAAGAAAACAGTACCTGATTTTCTATAGAGACACTTAGAAGCAGAGAATATATTCAAAAATTTAGTCAAGTTGTAGTATCAGATCTCTCTTTTATGAATATGTATCTCATGGAAAGTATTCCTTTTTATTTTCTACAAATGGAAAATGTAGTAGTCAATAAATAGCCATGTTTTTACTTATGTAAAGCAAGACCCCAAAAGAAAAAAATTGTTTGCTTGCTTTTATTTACACTTAGAAATAATATAGATAAAAGCTACATTTTATGATAGGCAAAAGAAAATTTAAAGTAGTAATTGTGAAGCAGATGCCATATAATTGGATTAAGTAGTCTTAATGATTTCAAAACTCTTAAATTACTCCTCAAATTACCCAATTTGAGAAATGTACCGAAAATCAGTATTTCTCCTAAGAGGGTTTTACAAATCTAGCTAATGGACTTTATTGAAAAAGTCTGATGTCTCTTAGGGCAATTTAGGGAGAAGGGTAGTGTTTTAGGACTCATTACATACATTTTTATGGATGCCAAATTCTACACCCAGATTAACTTTGGTAACCACTATCCCCATTTCTATTCTATTTCTTATAAAGCAATTTATGTGAATTTAGCATTGATAATGATTTTTTTAGGGAGCAAAAACATTAGTATATAATCTTATTTATTCTTTAAAACTGCTCATTAAGCAGTAAAGTGATGTCTTTTAAAATGGAAAAGATGGCTGAGGATACTTCTTTATATAATGATGTACCCTGCATTTTGCTGATTCATAGATCTTTGTATCTAATCTTAGTGCTTCTTCATTGTACAAAAACAACAGTTAAAGTGCAAATAAAATTTAGGAATTAGTTAACAGTCTTAATTATGCATGCTTGATTTCCTTGTATGGCTCAGAATTCAATCCTTCATTGTCAGAGTGGCATGCTTATCACATCTTATTTGTTTATACCTGTATCCCAAGCACCAAATACATAGCTTGCACCCAGTAGACACTCAAGAAATAATTCT
Source organism: Aotus nancymaae (assembly GCF_030222135.1). Classification (NCBI taxonomy): domain Eukaryota; kingdom Metazoa; phylum Chordata; class Mammalia; order Primates; family Aotidae; genus Aotus; species Aotus nancymaae. The sequence continues at coordinate 18,726,820 of NW_026988443.1, forward strand.
GTAATACATAAATGAAAGTTTCTTCTATTGGAAAATAATGTTCATTACATTATATAGTCATTTGCTTTCTTTTTCTACTTATACAGGAAAATGTATATGTATATACTGTAAACACATATACTTCAGACTTAATATATAACCATAAGTAGTCATATAATAATCACTGATTTCATTATTTGTCAAACACTGTTCTTTGCTCTTTAGTGATACTAATCCATTAATTTTAACAACAGTTCCTTTGTTTAGATACTGTTACTATGCCCAGTTATTTTCTGTTAAGAACCTGAGAGAGAGGGGATAAATAAATTACCCTGGTCACACAGCTGCTAATGTTATTATTGGGATTCAGAAACAGATGATTTTATGCAAGTCCACCTTATAAAGCATTAAACTCTACTGCCTCACCAACTATTCAAACAAAAATGAGATGCTTGTATGTGAAGACACAATAATACCCTTGTTACTAAATTATTAGGAAATTTCCATATTCATTTTTTAGCACACATATACTACTATATTCAGAAATAAGCATGAGATATATATTATAAGGACATAGGCATTAGATAGAAATCTAAAAGAGGGTGATGGGGAACTATAGGAACTACTATAAATTTCTTAAGAAAATGCCGGAATTGCATGGTGATGCAGTACATTCCCACACTATTTGGTGGGAGTGAATGAGGGGCTTTGGCTGTGAATGTGGGTTTGCCTTTTTCACCTTGCTCAAGATCCAGCAGGTGCTCAATAAATGTGTGAGAAAGAAAGCAGGAAAATGAAGGAGGAAAGAAGGACTCTTGAGAAAAATGGTGAGGTGGTCTACGAAATGGGAATGTGCTTTTCCAAACTAGAGTTAAGACCCTAGCAGGCAGGGGCTAGTATCTATAATTCTTTCCAAGTCCTTTATGTTAGGTCTAATGGAATGTAGAGACATCCTTTTCTAGAAAGAATATTTAATCTGCTTATTTTTTTTACAATCGTCCAAATAATCTGCCTGGATAGCTGATGTAACATTATTACTAGATAAGAAAAGCAAGGCTTGGAATAGTTAAATGAATGAACAGAGGCCACATAGCTCAGTGGGGGAGCTAGGACATTGTACTTGGTTTTTAAGTTCCAGAACATTATGTTTACAATAGTATATATTAAACTTCACTCTACCCTAAGATTTAATAATAAATAATTAAATATTCGTTCCTAAGTGTCTTACCTTTTGACAAACTTTGGTCTAATTTTTGAAAAAGTTTTTCAATGAAACCTAACATTTCTAACCTTTCCTATACTCTCTGGACATATCTGAGTTTCATAAACCCATACAGTTAATCTCTCTATGAAAATCCCTTATGATATGTTGTCAGAATTTCTTCCCACTTATAGTACCAGTTCAAACATCTTTTTAGAGATAACTGTAATTCTTAGGAAAGCCTGAGTCCTTTATGGCTAATCCTTCATGTGGCAGCAGCATTCACTTTATTTTTAGCCTCATTTAGTTCAAGTGACTGTCTCTCTCTGACATCTACAGTGGCTTCCAGCTGTATCTGGTCTCCCAAAGGGACGCTGAAGGGAAATCAGAAATGAGTACTACAGGGTTTGAAATGAGTTTTCTCTGAGTTTTACTAAATATGAAGCTTGCATGTTACATTTCTGGGGATATCCTGATTTCAATCTAGTGATAAGTATTGGCATTTGGAGGTAGTAAACCAATCATTGTAAGTTCTTATTTTTGGTAGAGCTGCACAATCTCAAATATTTATGCAATAATTATTTTGTATACAATTTGTTTTCAGAGACAGGCAGCTTGAACTGGAAATTGAACATTTGCTGTGTCAGCCACTCTGAAAGAGTAAGCATGCATGCATGCATTTATTCAATTACAAATTCACATATATCACTATTCAACAAACATACATTTAGCTTCTATAGTATATTAGATGCTAGATTCTGGGAATTCATAATGCAAAAAGTAGCTTCTGATTGCCAAGTCTCATGGTCTTGTAGAGATAACTTTGTGGAGCAAATCATTAAAGTGCTTAATTATTGTCAAAGTCATTCGAACTCCAATTTTTAAATTTTTATCAACTAATATCTGGAAATTTTTCCCCCATCTTTACTCCACAGTCTCAAATATTCTAATGCATTTTTTTCAATTGTTCATTGGTAGATATTTAAGATTTTACACCCAGAACTCTATGGCACTGTTTTGATCATGGCTATCATAAATGGGATTACATAACATTTCCTGACCAGTTATTTGAATGTAAATAGCAAAGTTGTTGATTTTATGTTAATTTTGTTTTCAATTACATTACTGGACTTTTGGATTATTTTTGCCTATTTTATTTCAGCTGCTTTTGTTGGGTTTCCCAGGTGAAAAATCATGTAATTCAAAAACAGGAAAAACTGTACTCTTAACTTTCAAAAAAAAAAAAAAGAAAAAACCCGTTATTTTATTCTTTTCTGGTTTTATTAAAGATTATGTATAGACTGCAGATCTATAATGAGATTAGTCATTCTCATCTTGATTATGTGCATTAAAGAATGCTTTTGCTGTTTTAATATATTGTTTGTTTCTTCAACTTTTTCAAAAATTAATTTTTATTGCATTAAGATAATTATTACTTTACTAATATTTTCTAGTAAGTATGGATTTTGAATTTTAAAAATGTCTTTAATGTCTCTCTTCAAGTGATTTATTTTTGATTCACTGTTTTGATGGATTAAATAATTAGTGTCATAATGTTAAACTAGTCTTGAATGTGATATCTATATTTTACTTATTCATTGTACAAGTATAGGCTCAAATTGCATAGTAAAGGAGAGTTTAATAAGCAAACTACTATATAAGCAAACTATTTAATAAGCAAACTATTTATAAAATGAAGTCAGGTTTAAGGAAACCAGAAAATGGTGGTGTAGTACCATGGGACTAGTAATAGTGGGTAACCTTTACTATCTCTTGGCTGGAAGGGAAAGCAAAACGGGTAAACAGCACAACTATATGGCCAGGACTGCTTGACAAGAGGTGTGACCCTTATTAGAAAGATGTAATCAACCAACTGTGATATTGTATGAAGGGAGTCAATGGAATGATTCCCTACTGTATCCCTGCCACTCACTGTTTTCTGTCCATGTAACCTGAGGCCAGAGGGCAGAAAAGTCCACTGATACGTTCTGGTTTTTTTTTTTTTTGAGACAGTCTTGCTCTGTCACCTAGGCTGGAGTGCAGTGGTGAGATCTCGGCTCATTGCAGCCTCCACCTCCCGGGTTCAAGTGATTCTGCCTCAGCCTCCTGAGTAGCTAGGATTACAGGCACGTACCACCATGCCTGGCTAATTTTTTTATTTTTAGTAGAGGTGGGGTTACACCATGTTAGCCAGGCTGGCGAACTCCTGACCTCGTGATCCACCCACTTCGGCCTCCCAAAGTGCTGGGATTACAGGTGTGAGCCACTGTGCCCGGCCGCACTGATACTCTTTATGAGACCCTGATTTCTAGGGCACAGAGCTGTGTGGAGCAAGAACCAGACTGAGGAAACAAAGACATCTCTAATCTCTATATCTAGAGTTTCGAATAGCTTGGTATATTCCAGTCTCTGCACTATATATGATCATTCCCACTATACAACAAGAACTGTAATAAACCAATAATGTTAAGAATTAATAAAGAAATAATAAAGATCCTGTGTTAAAGTTTGAGTGTGACAACTATACCTAATAAAGAAACCAATGTGGCTAGAGCTTGGTGAGAAAGGAAGACTGACTTGGGATGAGGATAGAGAAGAATCCAGAAGATATCAAATAGGATTCAAGGGCTTGCAATTTACTGTAAAATGTCAGGTTTTTATTCTAGCTACAATGGAAGTCTATTGCAAGGTTTTATGTAGAGAAGTGTTATGAGCAGAACATCTGACTTATTTCTTAAAAGAATTCCTGATAAAATCTCTGTACCAGATGATTGATATACATAAGCATGCATAGAAGTAGGTAGGTAATATTCTTTCTCTGAGTATGTATGGTGGGTAGATATGGGTTGGTGGGTGGAGATAGTTTGTTAACTATGTTGTTTTCATTTTTCCAGGTCTTTTTTTGTTTAAATCTTCTAGATTTAGGCTGGATGGTTTACATTTTTCTAAATGTGAAGAATGATTTAGAGATGTAATTCTTTACTCTAAACAATTATATGGTTGTTGGTTATAGTTTTAAAATGCCTTCAGGTATTTGTATTTCTGCGTTTTATTTTCATGTACTTATATTTATTTCCCTGACATATTTACTAGAAACTTTTCTACTTCATTGATGATTATTTTCTTGAAGAGCAACAGTTTTGCTATTTCCAATGTCTGTGTTTATTTTACACTAAAAAATGCTTTTAGTTGTACTGTCCTCATTTTCTGCTGTTTTTTTTCCATTAAGAAGACTACTGTCTACTGTGTTTTTGAGCATAATTTGTAATCTGTTTTTATTCTTATTAGCTTAGTAAAATCATTGAAATATTAAAATTTTATAAATTCCATGCTGATTGCACTTCATATTTTTGACATGTAATTAAGAGAATACCATTTGTTAACAATATGAAATCACAGTTTTATTTTTCTACAGACCCATGAGATATAAGAAGTGTTTTTACTTTTTGAGTACTTTTTCTATGAATCTTTCACTTAAATGTGTATTTAATATTTTTCCAATGTTATTTCACATTAAAAATAACTTTACTGTGATCATTGTAGGGTACATTTCCAAAAAGTTTCCAATCACATATTTGTGAGATCCAATATGAATATTTACAGATTAAATCTAGCTATTCTTTCTCTGTTGAAATCATGTTGGCTCTTTTCTCGAAAATCAATTGACTACAAACGTGTCAATCTATTCTGGATTCTCTACATGCCTATATTTACAATGATAATGTACTGTGTTGTATATTGTATCCTTATACTAAGTCCTACAACCAGGTAGCATAAACCACTGAAATTGTTCCTCCTTTCCAAAATTACATCAGCTATTTTAGTTGTTTTAAAAAACTTTCATATAAAATTTAGAATTCAGCTTGTCAGCTTTCACAAACTGCATGCTGCAATTTTAACTGGAATTATTTTGAATTTACAGATTAATTTCTGGACAGTATCATCTTAAAAATAGCAAAACTCCCATTCACATGGTATATGTCTCCATATATTTAATGGTCTTAATTTTTCTCAGTCATGTTTTCTACTTTTTTCATTTGGAGGTCTTATACCTCTTCAGTTAAGTTCATTCATAATTATTTTTTCCATGCTTTCAAGTTAATTCATTACTAGCATCACCCCACATAATTATCACCAATAATTGATGAGGCCTCCATAAATGAGAATAGAAGTTATCACTCAGTTGTCTTTAATAAATTTAAAAATGTAAAAAAGATAAAAAATAAAAGTGAATTTCCACTTACAGATTAAATTGTCCAGTACAATATAATTGACATCTGAGTATCTATGGACATAGGATTAAGAGCAAACTATTATTGAAGAACTGGCTTCATCCCTTCCCAATATCACCTTGAAGCCTTTTTTCTAGTGTATTCTATGAAAACTTTCAATTTGAGATTCAAGTGTTCTACTTCTCTAATATTTTCTTAGAATATAGTTTTAAGTTTTAGTGCTGTTAGATTGTTTTGTTCTTCTTTTGCAGAGACTACGATACCATAGACATTATCCCTACTTTGTGTGTCTCCCATTTCCAGTATATTCTTAGTGAACCTTTTACCTGTTTTGTTTAATTCATTTTTACTTAGTCATACTTTTTTCTTTCATTCTACTTATTAAATTTTTATGAGTCTATTCAAACTCATAATTTAAAAAATACAAGGCACTTCATTTCTGAGATAATGTTTTTGTTTTTCTTTTGTGTCTAAGTTCATTTAGTTAGTTCTCTTTATTTCTCTCTGCTTTTAAAAATCCATTAATGTTCTTAGTATTTTAATTTCAAATTTTTTCTTAATATTCTCAAATGTTTTCTTGATGACTCTTTTTTTTTTTTTCTGTCCTGCAGGAATTTTCTTCTATTGTTAGCTTTTTTATTTTATTTTATTTTTTTTCGCAAGACATCTGTGTGGACTTATTCATTCCTCTCTTGTTCATATATGTGGAATTTTAGGGTTTTATAAAATTCCTAGTTAAATATCACCCTCTTCTATTTGTATTGCAAAGTCTAGATACATTAGTGGATGTGTTTGTTTCGTTGACAGGAGAATGAGTAGTAGTTCCTCCAATTTTATGGCTATATTTTGTTGTGTAGAACTGTAAATTTTCTTTTGCTTTTTTACTCTTCACAAATCAATTGCCAAAGGATGCTGCTCTTTTTCATTTTGACTTTTTTATCTCCCAGAATTTTACTTGTTTTATTAAAAACAATTTTATTTTCGTGTAATTTTCTGACTTAGACCCACAGTAATTGGGGCATGATATAAACAGGGTCTACTACCAGAAAGACTCTCATACAAGGAATTGTATACGATATTTAATATTTCTGTCTAGTTACATAACATTCATTACTTCATATATCTTGGGTGGAGATCCAGGAATCATCTCCCCTTTAGTTTCTGGTCACAATGGGGCTCTTTCTATTTACCTGATCTGTCTGTCACCTCTATTCCTATCAGCCCCTAAGGACAAAGCAAAACTTCTATTTCTGCTTATTTCTATTTTTCTCATATTACCAAATAGGCTTCTTTTTCTTTTTCTTTTCTTTTAGATGAGGTCAGAGTGGAATGGGACTGAAGTAACAAAAGGAAGTAAATTTAAAAAGTTTTATTCTTCATTTAAATACCCATTCTAAGAGACATACAGTATATTCTATGAATGTTCTTTGCAAATTACAAAATTAGCTGAGCCTTTTCACATTATTTGTATATCTCAGAATTTTAAGAACCTATTTGATGATCTCAGTGGGAGGTTAATACTAATACACTTTTTGAAGGGATGGGGACAATACTTAATGCTAATAAACTTTTTTCATGTAATGCTGGAGGAAAAGCAAAGAAACACTTAATGCTTTTAATTGCACCATTTGTACTTTCTACAAGCTCCCCCTGTGATTGTAATTCACAGTAGTTTTGGGGAACCCATACCAAAAATCCTTTACTGAAAAGAATAGTCAGGCATACTACTGAGCTTTGGTGTGGCAAAAGGTGTATTTGGGTTTTATTTATCCTACTAGGAAGCAGTAAGGGACCGGACACCTGGGAGCAGGACTGCAAAAACCTTCTCAACTTTGTACATTCCCATGTTTCTTTTGGCCTGTAACTCCCTGATGGGCTCCCCTTAATGATCAACAAAAAAGTGATTCAGATGGAAAGAACTCCTGTATTTGTCTTCCAAGGCAGTAAAGAAGGAATGGCTGGGAATATTTAGTACTATGCTGAAGTTGGGCTTGGGGGAGAAAACTCAGTGGAGAGTGTAGGTGTATCCTGGGGGTGTGAGGCAAAGAAAAAAGGAAGAAACTGGAGTGAGGAGCGTGTATTTATTGCTTAAATAGGGACAGTTTGGGATTCTTAGGCAAATGGTGTTCTCCATTTACTGATGGACTCAGACAAGTGCAGTTTAATGGCATGTCTCAGTGAACCAAGTAACTAAATAAATTTTCATAGACTATTGAGCCAAGTATGTATTTCTAAATCAAGCATAGAAAGGAAGAGAACCTCACACATCCCATAGTGTGCTAGTAGCCCCAGACAGTGAGAAATGCTTACATTTCTACACTTTCTATAAATTTTCTCTTGCCTGAAAATATCAGTGCTTGAATAAAATTGTTGATGGGTTTATCTCAGCCTAAAATTAAACACATATGTCATGTCTTAAATATTACTTATTTCCTACAGACATATCTAAAAAAATTTTGTTATCATTTGCATAGCTTAATTCCCCCTTGCCAAATAACTTCTATTGACAATAATCCCTATGCCCAATGGGTACTTGGCATTTATCAAATAATTTTCACATGCATGATGACACGAGATCGATCATGCTTATATTAATCCCTGGAAACATGACTGTACTAGTCATGGAGGATTCAAACAACTCACATCAACCCAGCAACCGTGGGAGTCATCAGGACAAGAGTTAATAATAACATTGCTCAGATATTGATAATCAAGTAAGTACTTTCCTCAAGGTGTTTTGCCTTTAAAAGCTAAAAGTAGAATCTTTGATCTGATATTTTGAGTCCAAATCCAAAACTCTTTATATCAAACATCATAGCTTCAGGGCTGTGACTTGCTGATAGGTTTTATGCCAGGAGAATACTTGAGGAATTGACAAACTAAACAGATTATTGCTACAATAACTGATATAAATTGAGCACTACCATGTGTAGGGATCTGCATTAAGCATTTTCAAACATCATATTCTCATCACAATTGCCTTATAAGAAACGAGACTTTGTCTTTTCAATTTACAGATAAGATAGCAAAAACACAGATATTGGAAGGAAATTAATCTTTATAGCCATAGATCAATAGTGAATTATTTTCTCTTTATTTACTTAGAGGATGTCTGGCTTGGCAGATCTCCTTTAAAGCTATTCATGTTGGAAACTTCCAGCCTCACCTTCAACTCAGAGAAGCATAAAAGAAGGGTCTTGCAGTCTCAGAATGAATAATGTCAGTCTCCAAATTTCTCATGTGCTAAAGTATCTTCCTGATCCTTTATCTGTTGTAAGTATATCTGCTGAGGCTTGTTTTTTGGCTTCTTTTAATTTTTATCTGTCTGTCTATATATCATCTAGATATCATTTATCTATCTCTGATTGCTTCATAGTTACCTTTTCTTTTAATTAAAAAATGGTAAGTTTGAGATTAAGAAGAATGTTTTATAGCATGGAATGTGTTTTTCATTTGTTTGTGGCATCTCTGAATTCTTCGAGCAGTGTTTTGTTGGTCTTCTTGTATAGATCTTTCACTACCCTGGTTAGTTGTATTCCTAGGTATTTCATTCTTTTTATGGCACTTGTAAGTGGAATTGCTTTCCTGATTTGGCTCTCTACTTGACCATTGTTGGTGTACCAAAAAAGAACTCAAACAACCAAAGGAATCCTAAGCAAAAAGAACAAAGCTAGATGCATCACATTACCCAACTTCATACTATAGTGCAGGGCTATAACTTCATAGTACTGGTACAAAACACAGACACATAAACCAACAGAACAGAATGGAGAGCCTGTAAATAAGACTGCATAGTGACAACTATCTGATATTTGACAAAGTCATCAAAAACAAGCAATGGAGAAAGGTCTCCCTATTTAGTAAATGGTGCTGGGATGACTGACTGGCCATATGTAGAAGATTGAAACTGGAACCCTTCTTTACATCACATACAAAAATAAACTATACATGGATTAAAGACTTAAATGCACAACTCAAAGCTATAAAATCCCTGGAAGACAACCTAGGCAACACAATTCTGAACATAGGAATGAGCAAAGATTTCATGACCAAGATGCCAAAAGTAATGGAAACAAAAGCAAAAATTGACAAACGGGATCTAATTAAACTGAAGAGCTTCTGCATACCAAAAGAAACTATCAGCAGAGTAAACAGACAACCTATAGAATGGGAGAAAATTTTCTCAGACTGTTCATCTGAAAAAGATCTAAAATCCAGCATCTATAAGAACTTAAACAAATTTACAAGCAAAAAACAACCCCATTACAAAGTGTGAAAAGCACATAAACCACTACTTTTTAAAATAAGGCATATGTGTGCCCAAGAAGCACATGGAAAACACTCAATATCACTGATCACTAGAGAAATGTAAATCAAAACCACCATAATATATCATCTCACAGCAGTCAGAATGGCTGTCATTAAAAAGTCAAATAACAGGGTCAGATGAGGTTGTGGAGAAAAATGAATGCTGATACACTATTGGTGGGAGCGTAAGTCAGTTCGACCATTGTAGAGAACACTGTGGTGATTCCTCAAAGAAGCAATTATGTTTTTGGAAAATCAACACCGTAAAGCAAAGGTATTGCCCTTTTTAGGGGTGGGCAAAGGTAGTTTTGAATAGCCCTCTGGGTGAGCATTTCTGTTTCCCATCAGTTGTCGTATTAATGCATGAGTCTATAACATTTTACACTAAGGAAGATGAAAGTCAATTTTTCAATTATGCAGCAAAAATAAATGTACACTTAACATTATGGCAGGTGCTTTTAGAGATAGAAAGCACAGAGTAAAGTAAATAGCCATGTTTGAACTTAAATAGCCAAACTGAACTGTTTTTGATGCTGCATTTCTTTTTGTTTTGCTCATTTTCCGATTGATCTATGTACTATTTTTCCACACAATACAGATTTCAATGCACTTGAATTGTCATCAGGACATTGGCAGTTTGACATAATGAAGTTCTAATGACTGAGCAAATATTGTGACTAGTCTTTTTACATTACATATAAAGAGCACTTTTACATATGAGTATATTGGCCCTATAAAAAATACCTTTGTTATATCTTGCTTGAACTGTTTCAGTGATTTCTCAGGCTGACTCCCTGGATTTTTTACTCTAGTTTTTTCAAAACACTCTGCCCACTTTTGTTAAGCCAATATTTATGAGATTTAAGATAGAAGGTTTGAGAATCCTTCAGTGGCTCTCCTAACTCTCAAAGTCATTGATCATCCCAAGATCTATTTTTCCTAATGGCACTTTTCTACTATGTCACTGGGCATCCCACATGTTTTATGAACCAATATATGCTTCATCAACAAGTTAACAATGTCCACAAAGTTTTTTTTTTCCTACCCATTGATTGAATTCTCTCTGCCTACAACTCCAATTCTCAGATCTATCTAGATCAAATTAAATTTTTCTGTTTATTTCCTGATCTCTCATTAGAAGTTTTAAACTTTGTATCTTTAATGAGGCACTTAGAACACTGTCTCATATTCCAGTTTTCTTTACTGGATTGTGAGTTCCTGACAGGCAAAGTTATTATCTCCTTGCCTTAGTCTATTTGGGCTTCTATACCAAAATATCATAGAGTGGTGGCTTATATGCAACAAAAATTTATTTCTCATAGTTCTGGAGACTGGGAAGTTCAAGATCAAGGTGTCAGCAGACTCAATGTCTGATGAGGACCTTCCTCCTGGTTCAGAGATGGCCACTTTTTCACTGTCCTCAAATGGCGAAAGGGAAAAGGGAGCTCTCTGGAGTCTTTTTTATGAGGGTATTAATTACATTCATAAGGTCTGTGCAATAATGAGCTAATCACCTCCCAGAGGCACTATCATATAACATTGCATTGGGTATTAGCATTTATCATACAAACTGGGATGTGGAATAAACATTCAGTCTAAAGCACTCCCTATATCTCTACGTCCTCCCCTAAATCATATGCATTCATTGTTTTGTTTATTGTAACAGAACCAGCATTTGGTAGTTCTTCTTCTCAGCAGTATTCCTAAAGGAATCCTCAGTATATAAAAAAAATCGTAAATCGATTACCCCTTAGTTTAAATCTCTCTTTCCCAACTTATTGCAACATGGAGACAACTAGTTAGTTGTCCTTAAGGGTAGGTTTGGTATACAATGGCCATGAAATTAGTCATGAAAAGAAAACCTAGAAGAAATCACTTACATATTTCTGACTTTTTGCATCTCCTTTTTATTTTCCTTTTTTTTTTTTTCCCTAATCTGCATCTTTGGACCTTTGTACATTTTGTACATTTTTAATTCACTTTTGTACATGGCTCAATTGTCCTCTGTAAATTAAAAAAAAAAATACCCTCCAACTCCCCATAATGTAAAATATTTATGCATTTTATTTCTGTCTTATGGTTTAACTGTGACATATTATCATTATTACTATTCATTTGCAATTATTATTTTTATGACAATTAATTGCAAGCTATTCTAAGTCTTGGGGGCTGGTGTGTTTATTTAGGAACTCTCTAGACATGGGCTGTAGGAAATGAGATCTAGGTTAACCTGAAGGATTATCCCATAAGAAAAAATTATGCTGAAGTCCTTTATTCTTCTTTCTTTTACTTCTACCCAAGTATGAGTTTGCTTGTATTTTCATGTCATTTTCGAAGATACATACGTGGTTCATAGCTTCATTCTCTGAGCAAGTAAATGTCAATATAGGCTTAAGGATGTTTATCTTTTCCAGCTTTCTGAGTGCATGTATTTTCTGTTCACTGTGCCTCAACTGAATTTTATACCAAGAGAAAATCCTGGAGCTTTTTGATTTATGTGGTAGAAATTTCACAAGAAAGTAAAGTACCCACTTTCCTACCTTGGATAGAGAAAGGTAAATAAACACAGATTTCTCCATAAAAATCTGTGTAAGCTCTAAATTTTGTGATATTCTGACCCTGTGCATACTTGCCTTGCACATGATAGTAAGCTTTGCATAAGCTCTAAATTTTGTGATACACTGACCCTACACAAACTTGCCTTGCACATGATAGTATTATTTGCAAACAAGTCTTTGTTTTCTTATTTTTTAAAACAGGGTACATTGTAAAGTAGATTTGTTGACAGGGATATGTAGGTGCTTGAGAAACTGAAATTGGCTGGTGCTGAAGTGGCTTTGTCTGGGGTAAATACACAAGATTTGTTTTCTCATGGTCACAGAAAACTGGAACACGCACACACAAAGAGTGAGGTTTAGAGCAGAAGCTTAATAGGTGAAAGAGAAGAGCTCTGTCTGTGGCAGAGAGGAGTACAGGAGAAATGAGTTGCAGGTTCGGTAGTGGAATGCAAGGGATTTTATGGATGAGCTTGAGGAGGTGGTGTTTGATTTACATAGGGCACAAAAAATTGTTTAGATTAGGTGTGCCATTTATGTAGCACATGAAAAGCTAGCCACACCCATCCAAATCTTTTGTTATGCAGATGGGTTCTCTACCTGGCCGGTGCCATGCTGCCTACTTCTTTACTGTACACGTGGTTGACAAAAGGGAAGATGGAGCCTGCATGCTGAACATGCCTGGCCCTCAGGTAGCAGTTTTCTAGTGGCACAGCTTCTGGCATTTACCTTGCTTACCTATGTCTGCAGCTCAATTTTTCAGACTTCTCTTTGTTTGAAAAGAAATGATTTCGGAACTGCTTTTTGTTAAAAATGGAGATTCTGCTGAAAACTCTTTTACCCTCACTACCTGCCTAAACAATTTATTTCCAGCTTCTGTATCAGTGCCATACACAGGATGGGCACTCTGTGTATGTCTTTTTAATTGTCTGTTTGCTGCATTTGGAGAACAAGGAATAAAAAGGGAACAGATTTGAACACCAGACAAGCCTAATAGACAGCACACTCTACAAGATTAGGAACCACAAACGCCCCAAACTCCGTGTAGCTTCAAACTCCTAGTATTGTTGTTATGCCCAGAAAAAAATGTATTTGTTGAACAAAAAAACAAACAAAAAACAACAAACATAAACGGGATTAAGTTATGGCTCTGTCATTTACCATCTGTCCTGCTAAGAATTAGGTCCTTTAACCATTAGTTTCTTCTTCATCATTGAAATTAGTATCATACTACCAAATTTTCTGAATTGCTGCCATATTTAAAGAAATGTGCCTGGTAGATTTCCTAAAATACAACAGATATTGAAGAGATGTTAATGGAATAAATGGATGAATTAATCAATGAATGGAGGGATAGGTGGATGCATAGCTTGATAGATGGATGGATGGGTAGATGGATGGATAGATAGGTAGTTGAAGTGAAACACTCAAACAGGAAGATGTTGAGGGGCATAAAGATACATTCATAAGTTAACTTTAGTAATAATTCCTTAGAAAATAAGGAAGTGATTATTGGCTTTAGCCTCTGTCCTCATCCCAAAGTTATTAGCAGAATTCCATGGATCCCTTACACATATAGCTTAAATGACAGCCTCATTTTACCAGATCACCCCTGACTCCCTCACCTACCCCTGCCAGTTGCAAACACATTGGAAAATGGGAAAAAAAAAAAAAAAAAAAAAAAAAAAAAAAGAGATGTCAAGGCAAGTATTAACTTTTGGCTCCCAAAGATACCATCTTTGTACTTAGCATTCATTCTCTACCTTCTTTTCCATTCTGTACTTGACAGGCTTGTGAATAGGAAGCAAAAAGATAGCAACTATTAAATTTGGAATGATAATCTAGCTTCATAAATTAGACTGTTATTCTCCATTCACATTGTGAGAGTTATAAGGGAGCATATTTATCTCCTGTTAGAAATTAAACTTCTAGATTTATACCTACATTGACAATGTTCATCTCTGCTTGTTTTTCTTCTCTTGATGTTCATAGTTAACAACAGTCTTTGAATATGTTAATGATTTGATCAGTTTCTTTAACAGAGTATTTAATTTGTCTCCACTTAGCTGTAATTTATACATTTATTAACTTTTGGTATCTTTTAAAAAGTAGATGGAGGGATACTGAAGTGTATGTGTATGTATATAGATGTGAATGTATGAATTCACAGTTGAAAAGAACATTATCTTTTTAAAAGGAACTAAACATTAGCCGTCTTTCATTTCAGACTATATACTGAATTACTTATTGGCTAACTTCATTAGCATTTCAGTAATGTAATGCTTTAATTGTTCTATGAAATTGCTTTAATCTTCCTCTCCTCAGTAATGAGAAATGCCTCACCCTATTGTAAAACTTTTGAAGTATTGTGTGCAGTTCTGAATCTCTGTGACCCTTTCAAACAGCATCTCTGGAAGACAAAACTTGCTGAACTTTTAAGCATGTTTTCCCAATGCCTTCACAAACCTGAATCCAGCCTATGTACTTAGCCAATTTCTCCCCATTCACTATTTCCAAGATCCAAGATTCCCTAGTTTCTTCCAGCCCTTTGATTTTGCAAGAGAAGAATTTGATACCATAAAAGTCAAGTCCATACAAAGCAGTAAAAGGATATTATGGTTCATTCGAATATATCTGCTAATTCCCAAGAATTGTTTTTCCTGAATCCACACTCTTGCCTCTCCTCATCTTCAAGACTGTATCTCCGTCTCAGTAATTCTCTTTTCACTCCCTTCCATGGTTGCATTTATCATGCAGTTATCATCTTCTAAGTGACCACTGCCACATATTTTGTTTTTCCTGGCTCTATATTTCACCTGACAATTTTGTTTTTATTCCAAGTTGTTTTGGGATATCCCCATAGAAAAATTTTTTCTAAACTGGTTTTATAACTAAATGGTTGTGTGTCTTGCATGACTCATTTAACCTCTCTGAGTCTTTATTTCCTCAACTGAGAAATAGGTTCAGTGACTTCTAACTGAAAGGGATATTTGAAAGATTGTATTGAGAATGAAATGTAAAATAAAATAACATGTGAATTATAAAATGGAGAAATAAACTATGTCCTACATTTGAGGACGTATCTTATCCTCAACATCTATTTTTAATCTAATAGTAAAAGAATGAGAAAAAGAAAGAGAGAAATAGGAGAGAGAGAAAAAAATATTAAGACAGTGGAAAAAAGCATTCTACATGTATAGAGAGATGAAGAATAGCCCACAATTGTTAAACTTGTAAATTAAGGCCGGGTGCGGTGGCTCAAGCCTGTAATCCCAGCACTTTGGGAGGCCGAGGCGGGTGGATCACGAGGTCAAGAGATCGAGACCATCCTGGTCAACATGGTGAAACCCCGTCTCTACTAATACAAAAAATTAGCTGGGCACGGTGGCGCGTGCCTGTAATCCCAGCTACTCAGGAGGCTGAGGCAGGAGAATTGCCTGAACCCAGGAGGCGGAGATTGCGGTGAGCCGAGATCGCGCCATTGCGCTCCAGCCTGGGTATCAAGAGTGAAACTCCGTCTCAAAAAAAAAAAAAAAAAAAAAAAAAAAAAACTTGTAAATTAAATGATACTTGATAGGGAAAAGGGCAAGATTTGTGTTGTTTTTGTTTTGTTTCAATAGATTGAAAGCAGCTCTTGAGAAAAGTCTGCCTTTTCATTCTAAGAAACATCTCCTGAAATACATGATTTGCACATGTATTTAATATAGTTACCACAAAAAATTGCTAATAAATAATTTATTGAGTGAATTTTATTCATCTTAAGACACTGACCTTTCTCTACAAAGATAACCGCAGTTGCCTCCAGCTACATGAATTACTTGAGATTTATTATTATTATTATTATTAGTGAGAGCAGTTTTGGCAACTCTATTCTTGAAATGAGATGTCAACCAAATGCTCAAATATTTACGAATTAACATTTTGTGTCTTTTAAATATTCAGTCTTTCAAGGTGCATTCGTCCTCCCTAGTGTATAGCTATGAAGATTTGGTTACAAGAAAAAAAGTCATTGAAATAAAAAGGATGCTTTATAACACGGGCTTGAAATCTTAATGTGGTGCTGCAGATCAATCTAACCAATAAGCATCAAAGTTCAGTTCCAGTATCAGTATTTTTTATGATAATTTTGCTTTTTCTTTTTTGTTTTCTATTTTCTCCTGTGGCTGGGTTATAGAAGACTGCAGGTAATGTTTGTGTTGTAAAATTGAGGCCAGTAATTTAATCCCCCCATAAAACTCGCTCACAATTACAATAGCATTGAAATGGTACATAAATGAGTTCTTCATAAAGCAGAAAAGAAAAATGGTGCAACAGTTAAGCTTTTTAATGATGGGCACTAAAGCAATGCTGCTGATTAGATTCTTTGCTAATTACCTTCTGTTACTTAGATTGGATGTATTTCAGCAGAATAGAAATGTCTATTCATAAATAGTTGTTTTCTCGGTAGCAATATGAAAACATTTGACTCTAAAGTTGAAAACTACCTCTCAGGATTGTATCATCCAGTCCTCAGCTTGCTGACAAATGAAATCACGTGCCATCTGAAACATGGCTAGAATGACTTCTATTCCATTGGGCGGTATCTACTTTACATAAACAGGTGAAAAGGCTGCAGCAGTAATATTTATGCTGAGACTTGCAAACCAAAAGGTCTGGGTGAAGAGCTTTTGAAGAAGAGGGCCAGACATGGAAAATACTGAGGCAAAAATGAGCTAAGGCTGTGAATAAAGCAGAACAAAGTCCAAGAGGAATTTAGAGTTAGGAAGAAGTAACATGGGCTTTTTAGGCAAGTCCAAGATATTGGGGTTTTAGTCTAAGGATTATTGAAAAGCCTGGAGGGCCTAATCAAATAATACATTATCAAATTAAGTCTTAAGAAAACAGAGCTGGATATGGTGGCTCATGCCTGTACGCCTGTAATCCCAGCACTTTGGGAGGCCTAGCCAAGCAGATCACAAGGTCAGGAGTTCAAGACTAGCATGGCCAATATAGTGAAATCCCATCTTTACTAAAAATACAAAAAATTAGCTGCACATGGTGGCGTGGGTCTGTAGTCCCAGCTGCTCATGTGCCTGAGGCAGGAGAATTGCTTGAACCCAGGAGGCAGAGGTTGCAGTGAGCAGAGATCAGCCACTGCACTCCAGTCTGGCAACAGAATATCGAAAGAAAGAAAGAGACAGAGAGAGAGAAAAGAGAGAGAGAGAAAGGAGAGAGAGAGAGAGAGAGAGAGAGAGAGAGAGAAGGAGGGAGGGAGAGAGAGAGAGAGAGAAAGAAATAAATCACCTGTATGCCAAATGAACAATGGGCTGTGTGAGTTAAAGATGAAAATAGGGAGCCATATTAGAAGGCTATGGGGAATGAATTGTGACACCTGTACCCCTGCCAAATTGATATACTAAAGCCATTGCAGTTAAGAAGATAATTAAGGTTCAATGAGGGCAAAAGAGTAGGCTTCTAATCCAACAGGAACGGTGGCCCCATGAGAGGAGAAAGACACACTAGAAGCCAGGAAAATAGACACACAGAGGGAAGGCTGTGTGAGGACGAGGACACAGTGAGAAGGTGGCCTTCTGCAGCGAGGAAGACGGGCCTCTGCAGAAACCAACCTGCTTGGCACCTTAACCTTAGACTTCCAGCCTTCAGGGTTGTGAGAAAATAAGTTTCTATTGATTTAACAGAATATTACCCAGTCCGTGATATTTTGTTATGGCAGCCTGAGCAGAATAATATAAAGGTTACTGAGTAACCTTGGTAAGTAATAAAGGTGGTTTATATTATGTTGGTTAAAATCCAAATGGGGAGAAATAAACAAGGATAGAATCTGTTTTAAAGGTGGAGCTTTCTACCTGCTCATGAATTGGGAATAGAGTAAGGGATAGAGAGAAATGACAATAATAGACCTACAGTTAGTTATATGGCAGCATCATTTTCTTATTCAGAGACAGATGAACAAGGAGCGCTTGATGGGGAAATTGGTGGTTCTTCTTCTAACATGCTAATTTTGATATTCATCTGGAGATATGAAGACATTGGATATATGAACAATATTTCAGATAGTTATATATTTGGAAGTCATTGTCACCTCCTATAAAAGCAGTAGTATTCTACTTGCTGATTTCTATTTATCCAGAATTTATTACTTACCAGATGAACTCTAATACCCATATGTGGACATGCATAAACACACACACACACACACACACACACACACACACACACACACACTCTTGCCCAATTTCAACTAAGATTTATTAAATGGCTACTATATTGCAAGACTGTAATATCCTCTTGGATTGTGATTTTCCCTGTTAAAACACAGAATCTATTATCTATTAAAAGTTTTCAGACGAGAGGAAGTATGGATTGAGTATATGTGTGGAATGTAGACAAGAAAGCAGACAATTAAAGTACAATGTGATTGTATTAGTCTGTTTTTATGCTGCTGATGAAGGCATACCTGAGTCTGGGCAATTTACAAAAGGAAGAGGTTTAACTTGACTCACAGTTCCGCATAGCTGGTGAAGCCTCACAACCCTGGCGGAAGGCAAGGAGGAGCCAGTCACAGCTTATGTGGATGGCAGCAGGCAAAAAGAGAGCTTGTGCAGGCAAACTCCCATTTTAGAGCTATAAGAAGTCATGAGACTTATTCTCTATCATAAAAATAGCACAGGAAAGACCGGCCCCCATGATTCAATCATCTCCCATTGGGTCTCTTCCACAATATGTAAGAATTATGGGAGCTGCAAGATAAGATTTGAGTGAGACAGAGAGTCAAACCTATCAGTTGTAAATGCTGTCATGTTATTATATATGAATTGAAATGGGACCTCATTGTCAGGATGGTGTGGTAGGTAATATAAAGCCTCTTCTCCCCAATGTTTCAATCTTCAGTACCTGTGAATATGTTATATGACATGGCAAAGAGAAATAAGGTTGCATGTATACTTAAAGTTGCTAATTAGCTAACCTTACGATGGGAAATGTATCCTGGCATTATCCAGGTAAGACCACTGTAACTGCATGAGTTTCTAAACATGAAGGAGAGGGAGAAGAAAAGGTCAGAGAGATACAACATGAAAAGAACCTAATCGGCTGTTGCTGTCTTTGAAGATGGAAGTTAAGAAGCCATGAGACAGGAAATGTGGGTGGAATTAGGAAGGCAGAAAAGGAAAGAAATACCCTCCATAGAACCTACAGAAAAGACATAGTTCTACATATCACATTTTTAGCCCAATGAGACCTGTGTTAAGACTTCTGACCTACAGAATTTTAATAAATTTGTTTGTTATAAGCCACTAAATTTGTGGTAATTTGTTACCATAACTATAAAAAATGAATGCAGATATGTAATGCAGACTTCAGGATCTAGGAGGGTTACTTTTGGAAATTACAAATTGAAGACCAAATGATAAGTACAAGTTATTCTGTGGAAAACTGGAGGTGGAAAAGCACAGTAGATGACCTAAACAGAAGGGATTGCAGTCAAAAAGACCTGGGTTAAAGTGAAAGTACACACTGCACAATCATATTTGCACTATTATTTAGCAAATTCATCAAATCAAAGCATGAAATTTCATGTAGTATTTACCATACTATTTAGGAAATTCTTCAATAACAATTTATTACAAATGCAGTGACCATGAGGTCATATTAAATAAAGACAACTCCAATTCCATATTAAATAATTATTTCTAGTTCTAGTCTTAGATATTTATGAGATAGCATAAAAGAATAAAAATAAAGAATGTATCCATCTATGACAAAAGTTATTGAAATCTCTTCCCCACCCCGGCCATCCTTGTATTAGAAGCTTGATAAAGTTTATTGTATTGTGTGAAGACAAGAACTTACTTGATGATATATGGCAAAAAGTAGCCTTGTGAGATGTGTAGACACCTTAGGAATATAGGAGAGGATGAGTTAATTGACCAGAAAAATTGAAGATGAGAACTGGAAGAAACTAAGAAAATGTTTAATATATGAAACACTTCATATGAAAGAAGTGGGGCTGAGGGAGAGAAAATAATTTATGATAAGTTAAACAGAAAACAAACCCTCTAGTCCAATAAAATGCCATTATATCACATTTGTTCATTTCAGAGTTTCTAATATACCAAAAGTTAAATCATAAAATTTGAAATATAATTCCATTCAATAAAAGATAAGTTGGTCTAAAAATCTTTTCTACTCACTCCAGCTTTACAAAAGGACTCACTGTGCTGATGCAACAGGTGGAAGAGCATAAAGTTGGTCATTTTTTGTCCAATAAAAAATACTTAGTTATTAAATGGCCAGAAACTTATCAATATAATAAGCATAGAAAATTTTTAAATGTGTGTTAATATTAAGGGCTACTGTAATATAGCTCCGTTATTATCCACATTGTTCTGTGTAGAAACAGAATAAAACTGTCTATAATAAATGGCCTCAAACTTGGAACTTTGAGAAGCATCAAACTCTTTCTGTGATATTTGTTGCTACCAATTATCAATTGTTTCAGTCAATTACCTAGTCTTCCAATATATGCCACAGTCACTTATGAGTGTCATTAACATGAGTCAGTGTCATTTGTCATGACCTGATTGAATCAATGTAAGGGAATGTGAGAGTTTAGCATTGATAACCAGCTCTTTCTATAAATACAGGTCTAGATTACAGTATCACCCACCTATGAAAAAATATTGACAATATCAAATAATGACTGACATATTCTAAATTCATGTTAGAACAGCAAAACAAAATAACTTGAATTATAGAAAACTAAATAAATTCTATACAAAGCAGAGTGAAGTAATAATGTACAGAAAAAGGCAAACTAGGTCAAGCAGTAGGTGAGTTCCAGGCCTTGCAGATTTCACCAAACTGACAGAAGAGCTCTTGGGTTTAACTGAAAATTGGTAGTAGCCTGGCAGGCCCCCCTCACATTTCATAGACCAGTGGTGGAGATGGCCACAGAATGAGGCTCCAGTGTCCGTGGAAAGGAGAGGAAGGAATGGAAAGGCATTTATATTGTGGTTTGCGTCCCAGCTTAGCTGCAGTAAAAGAGAACATTGGGTAAATTTCTGAGGTTTTGACGCCAGTCCCTGGCTCCCAGACAGCATCTCTGGACACCCCTGGGGCTTGGAGGAGCTCACCACCCTCAAGGGAAGGGCTTTTGACAAGGCCCATTGCTGTGCTGGCCCCAGGTCTGACCCAGCACAATCTCAGTGGTGGTGGTCACAGGGGTGCTGAATCACCACACACCCAGTTTCAAGTAGCTCAGCAGAGAGGGGTTGTGGGGGGAATTCCATATGTTTGGAGGAAAATAAAGGAAAAGGACAATGTTCACGATAACCAAGATTTGGATGCAACCTAAGTGCATCAACAAATGAATGGAAAAAGAAAATGTGGTACTTATACACAATGGAGTACCAGTCAGCCATTTGGAAAAAAAAAAAAATCCAGTCATTTGCAGCAATATGGATGGAACTGGAGGTCATTATGTTAAGTGAAATAACCCAAGCACAGAAAGACAAACATCACATATTCTCACTTATTTCTGGGTTCTAAAAATCACAATAATTGAACTCATGGAGATAGAGAATAGAAGGATGATTACTAAAGGCTGGTAAAGCCAGTTGAGGGTAAGGGTGAGGTGGGATGTTTAATAGGTTAAAAAATAGAAATAATGAGTAATACCTAGTATTTTACAGAAAAACAGGGGGCCTATACTCAATAATAATTTATTGTACATTTTAAAATAACTAAAAGAATATAAATAGATTGCAACATGAAGGAAAAATGATTGAGGGGATGGATACCCAATTTTCCATGAAATTGTTATTATACACTGCATGCCCATACCAAAATATCTCATGTATCACATAAATACACCTGTCTACCCTAAAAAATTAAATACTAAAAAAATTATTGAAATTTAATTAAAAAATAAATAATATAAATTTAGATTTTATGTGTCTTATTTTAAGATACACAAAATATTGAAGGAAGAACAATGAGTAAAGGAACATGAATGGAAGGATACTAAAAGGAAACTATGCTTAAAGTATTCTTAATTGTAATTTAATGGTCAATATGTTTTATGGGGAGCAGAAGATAGATAAATATGATATCTGTAAATATGACTGAAATGAACTGTGTGGTTATCCAAAAACACATTAAAATACTTGTGTTGGTCCCTCTGGAATAAATTGTAAATCCATTAAGCACTGATGTGGTAAGAAATTTTATCAAATAATTAAATGTAGTTATTGATAATATTAATAGTATATATAATTTAATGACTGTTAACTCTGTGCCAGGCTTATAGCATGTTGAATCATCATACTGATCTGATAAAAATTAGAATTATTATATTACACAGGCAGTAGTCATCCCTTAATCACAGTTTTGCTTTCCACAGTTTCAGTTACCTGTAATCAACTGTGGCCTGAAGGTAGGTAAATACAATCGAGTAAGATGTTTTTAGAAAGAAACAGCACATTCTCATAATTTTTATTACAGCATATTGCTATCATTGTTCTATTTTATTATTGTTGTTAATGTCTTAATGTGCCTAATTTTTATAATTAAATGTTATCATAGGTATGTATTTATGGGAAAAATATAGTATATATAGGGTTCCATATCTGGGTTTTAGGCATACACATGGGTCTTGCATAATAAGGGAATTACTGTAATGTAAATGAGTCATAAAAATTTTCTTTATTGCTCTTTTCTACCTATTCCACTCCCTTCCCTTCACTTCATCTCTTGTTCCTTCCTTCCCTCTTTCCCTCCCTTTCCTCTTCCCTCCCTTTCTTTCTTCCAACAGTCATGTAATCGTAAATGTAAATCCTTCCTTGATCAAGCTTTCGGATACCCCTTTCAGATGAGTTTTAACCAAAATGTTGATTGCAGGCTTATGAAAGATTCTGCAGCAGAGAACCTAGCTAAACCCTGGCTTGATTCCTGACTCATAGAAACTTTGAAATAATAAATGAGCATTACCTTAGGCTACTAATTTTATGGTAATATTGTTAGGTAGTAAGAGATAATTGATAAAGTAAATGTGGCTGGAATGTACTGAGAGTTACAGAGCTGGAATAAGATAAAGATGGAGGACATACGCATGGGCCAAATTTTAGTGGTCTTGTAGACTATAACCAGAACTTCAGCATTTTTTCTACATGCAGTGGGAAGCCATTGAAGGATATGGAGTAAGAATGGTCAGAAAATCAAACACCGCATGTTCTCACTCATAGGCGAGTGTTGAACAATGAGAACACATGGACACAGGGAGGGGAGCATCACACACTGCGGTCTGTGGAGGGGAACTAGGGGAGGGACAGTGTGGGGTGGGGAGTCAGGGAGGGATAACATGGGGAGAAATGCCAGATATAGCTGATGGGGAGGAAGGCAGCAAACCACATTGCCATGTATGTACCTATGCAACAATCTTGCATGTTCTTCACATGTACCCCAAAACCTAAAATGCAATAAAATAGATATATTTAAAAAAAAAACCTCACTCCAGTCACTATATAGTGAAAATATTTTGTCTGAATAGATATAAGAAACCTTGAAACTAGTAATTCGCAGTAGGGACAGCAGCTCTGTGAGCTCCAGTAGTCAAAGGTAGCTTTGCAAAGGAAGAACTGCACTTACCTTTATAAATTGTGTAGGATATGGATGGACCAAAGAGGCAAGGGAGAAGACTGTACGATAGAAGTTTGAGAGTAGATATGAATATGGGAATGGATAAGCCCTACGTAAAGAGAATGCTTATGATTTGATTGCAACAGGGAGTCTACATTAATAAATAAAAATAATTTGGATCAAGAAGAAACTGACTTTCATCATCTTATCAGAAAAGAGCAGCAGAATTGGACCTGGAGAGTCAGAGACTCAGGCTGAGCTCACATTCATAACTTATTGATAATGAGTCTCCCAGAGAGGTTCCTTAGAGAAGCTCTTCCAACTGTAGCAATATGATGAAGATAAATACTTTTTCACACACAGAGAGAAAATACTGAATCTATTGAAGGAATAAATTAGTTATGAAAACAGATTATGTGCAACATATGACAAAGTACTCATATGGAGTGCACTACATCAGAACTCTAGTAGGACTTTAAACATGTGAATGATAGAAGATATAAGTATAATATCCTTTAATTTTCAAACATTGCAATGTGCTGGGAGATCAATCTTTAGACATTTTATGTCTAAATTTAGTGCAGAAATAAGAAGATTAAGAAGACAACAGAAAATGTACTGAAGTTGATAACTGAGGATCTGAATAAAGAAATATGTCACTTTATTTTGGGACAGCAAAAACAAAATAAGACAAATAAGCACAGAATTTCATATTTGAGAAATGATTACCTTTCAATATTTGTAAAGCTCTGTGGAAGATAAAACCCTCTCTTGTGTCTGCTTTCTGCTTAGAGAGAAAGCACAGGGAGAAATCATATCCTAGGTTTCTCAGGAACAATGCCTTTAAAATATGTCAATCTCTTGAAGCTGGCAAAATAACTCATTGGAGCTTAGATATTTGACAGCCTCTACTCTTGAAAGAACCAAGTTGGGGCACAAAAGACCTCTTGTGAAAAACCTCTGGTGTTTTAGTACTGAGAATTTCTACACATCTGGCAACACTATGTGGTATCAAGGAGAACACAAGGTACAAAAATTGTTGATCACTCAACAGTATATGTGCTTCACAGTTTGTACTCTAAGAATTATTTGCATTAGACCCAAAATTGAGTTTCCTTTTAGTGTGGTTTAGTGAAGTTTAACCAAACAGGCATAGAAGATAAAAATTAGGGTTTGCATCAATAACACGCCTCTTTTCAATTTGGGGTCTTTGACTAAGAATTTTAAGTTCTCACAGTAAATTATTGTAAATATAGGATGATTATCTTTTATCATAGAGTTGAAGTGATCATTATATGTGAGTACACACTTGAATATTTTGCTGGCAAAAACTATATTAGAAAATTTTTAGTTACTTTACATGCCATTTAATGTTTACACTATCCCTGTAATCCAGATATAATCTTCTTTCTTTTTTTTTTTCAGAAAAGGAAGCAATTTAATATCTTCAAACTTAAATCTATCTAAACTTACCATGAATGTTATTCATACTCTGGTATATTCAATATAAACTTCACATCTAGTTACATATTTAAAATAATAATGTGTTATACTCATTATTAAAATGTATTATTTCCACTTACAACATACTCTATACATATTACCATATATATAGTATCATTTTTATTTTGCACTGTTACTTTCCAAGCACTCAATACAAAAATCTTTAACTATAGGACACACAAAAAATATTTTTTCTGTGTATGAAATAATTATCTTTGTTATTTTGTTGGTTGAATTTTTTTCATAGATTATTCAATAATATACATGTTAAGCACATAGTACAAGAGTAGACAAATATGAACCTAAACTTTTCTGATTATATCCTAAAATTCCTCCAATTTGAAAACATTTACTGCAGTTGAATTAAAGGGAGAAAAACATTAAGGGCCAAAAATTATTTTGTGTTTTTTTTCCCCATAATTATACAGTGCTACTATCTCAGCTAAACTTGGTAAAGTGCAAAAAGTAAATATTCTCATTATTGTCAAAGTAGAAAACTCTGTCTTTAAATTCTATTTTATTTCTCTTATTATTACTAAATGTCAGGTCAGCATAAGCACTAGTGAAAGACGAAGAATACTCACTAATAAGTTATGTTTTATGTAAAATTCTCATGGCAATGCAATTAAGTATGTATAGATGTATGTTGACCAAGGTTTATTACTAGTAGCTAAATTCAAAACTGCTTTTAAAATCAAAACATCCAAAAAAATATGCTAATAACCAATAGGTACACGAAAAGATAGTGAACATCATTAGTCATTAGGAAAATACATATCAAAACCAAAAAGAGATACTACTTTACATCCACAAAATGGTTAAAACAAAAAGACAATTGCAAACAATACCAAGAATGTGGAAAACCTCATACATTGATTATAAAATTGTAAAGTGGCACAGCCACTTTGGAAAACAGGCTGGCAACTCCTCAACTGGTTAAAGAAGTTGCCATATGACTCTGTAATTTCACTTTTAGATACATACCCAAGAAACTTGAATGTACATGTCCACATAAAAACTTGTATATGAATACTCATGGCAGCATTATTCATAATACGCCAAAATGGAAATAATCCAATTGTTCATAAATTGAAACAAAAATATCAAAATGTAATATATCCACAAAATAGAATATTATTCAGCCCTACAAAGAAATGAATTAACAATCTATTCTACAACAGGAATCATTCTTGACATCCTTATGCTAAATTAAGAAAGCAAAACACAAGAGAACACTGTGTGTGTGTGTGTGTGTATATATATATATAATGTGTGTGTGTATACATATATATATCCACACACACACACACACAGACTGCTGAGATGATCAGCAGCAATATTCCAATATCCAACTCAAATATGAGGATGAGACAAATCACAGGGCCACAGAGACGTGTAGAAATTGTAAGAATCAGACTTCCACATTCACAGCACAATGATTTCTACACTGAAATAAGTGAGATTGAGGTAGACACCTTTGCTTACCTACCATCTTGGGTTTCCTGGAAGAAGACAAGTCCCTGCCTCCAGCCACAGGAAGCATCATAAGTACTTTATGGGAGAAATATCCTCAATGATAGCCAGAGACAGAAGGGAGGTGAGACTACCATCCTTACCCTCAGCCTCAGCCCTGGAATCTCTGCTCTGTAACTCAGCCAAAGATTTCAGATCAGAGTGGTTATGCAGTAGCACTACATCATAGAAGGTAAAGTTCCACAGGTCCCCTTGGCACAAATCTCTAGCCAGCTCCCCCAAACTCCTGTAATATCCTCTTAAGAACCTTCCCCCAATCTGGGCAGACAGTATTCTGATATTTTAATAGAGTTGAAACAAACCTGGGCTTAAGGTGCCATCTAGTGCCAAAGAGAGAAAGAGCAGAAACAAAAAATAAAGAGATATTCAATAGGTAAACTACAAAGACTCTCTATGTAAATATTTCCAATAAACAAAACATCCGGACAGAGAAGACTGGAATAAATATCTAGTCCCTTAATGCAAAGACATAGATATTCATCTACAAAAAACAACAGCAATCAGGAAACTATGATCTCCTCAAACAAACAAAGCGAAGAATGGCCTGAATGAGATGGTACTATGTGAGCTCTCTAACCTATAATTCAAAATAGCAGTTTAAAGGAAATTCAGTGATTTCCAAGATAACACAGTAAAGCAATTCAGAAATTTAACAAACAAATTGAAATAATAAAAGTTTTTAAACAGAAATCTTGGAACTGAAAAATACATTTGGTGAACCGAAAACTCATTAGGGAGTATCAACAACAGAATGGATCAAGTAAAGGAAAGAATCAGTGAGCTCAAAGACAGCCTATTTTAAAATATACAGTCAAAGGAGGAAAAAAGTGAGAAGAAACAGAGATTCACCACAAAAGACAGAAAATTGCCTCAGGCTGGGTGAGGTGGCTCACATCTGTAATCCCAGCACCTTGCGAGTCCCAGGCAGGAGGATCACTTGAGGTCAGGAGTTTGAGACCAGCTTGACTAACAAGGCAAAATCCAATCTCTACTAAAAATACAAAAATTGGTTGGGTGTGGTGGTGCATGCCTGTGATCCCAGTTACTAGGGAGGCTCAGGCAGAAAAATCCCTTGAGCCTGGGAGGTGGAGGCTGCTGTGAGTTGAGATTGCACTGCTGCACACCAGCCTGGGAAATAGAATGAAACTCCATCTCAAGAAAAAACAAAAAAACAAAACAAACAAACAAAAAAAAACAAGCCTCAAAAGATCACATCTGAGAAGTATTGATCACAACTGAGAAGTTGAGCAAGAGAAAGGAATAGAAAGTGTGTGTGTGTGTGTTTGTGTGTGTGTGTGTGTGTGTATATATATATATAAACTTCCCAAAAGTTTTAAATATTAAGTACAAACATAAATATTCAAGTAAAGTAAGATCAGAGAACGAAACAAATTTGACTCAAATAAGACTACCTGACATAGTCTGAATGCCCCATTCAAATCTTATATTGAGATTTAATCCCTAGTGTTGGAGGTAAGTGGGAGGTCTTTGGGTCATGGGGCCAGATTCCTTATGGCTTGGTACTGTCCTCATGATAGGCAGTGAATTCTTGTGATATCTGGTTGTTTAAAGGTGTGTGGAATCTTCCCCTTCACTTTCTCTTGATCATGCTCTAGCCATGTGATGTACCTGCTCCTGCTTCATTTTCCATCATGAGTAAACACTCCCTGAGCCCACCCCCCATGTCAAGCAGATGTCGATGCTATGCTTATTTAACCCACAGTAAAATGAGCCCATTACACCTCTTGAGTATAATAAACTCTTAAGCCTCAAGGACAAATAAAGTATTCTAAAAGCAGTAAGAGAAAAGAAGCAAATACATAAAACAATCTCCAATTTATCTGGAAACAGACTTCTCAATGAAAGCCACACAAGCTAGGAGGGAGGGTGACAATATTTTCGAAGTGCTGAAAGAAAAAAAAATACTGCCATCCAAAAATCCAGCAAAGCTATCCTTTAAATGTGATAAAGTGTTTCCCAGAAAAACAAAAGCTGAAATAATTGACCAACACCAGAACCATCTTCCAACAAATGCTAAAGGGAGTTCTTCATTCTGAAAGAAAAATCAAAACACTAGTGTACAAAAAGAAAATATTTGTCATTTCTTTAAAAATATTCGTTGTATCTATAAGATATTTTTGTAAGACTTGTGGTAACCACAATACAAAAACTTACAATAAAATCACTAAAACTAAAAACCAAGGCATTAAAATATTCCACCAGAGTTAATCACTTAACCACAAGGAAGATAGTAAGGGAGAAAGAGAAAAGTTACACAATAACCAGAAAATAAGCAACAAAATGGTAGTAGTAAGTTTTTACTATCAGTAATAACACAATGCAAATGAATGCAATACTTCGATTAAAAGACATAGAGTATCTGAATGGATAAAAAATAAGGCTCAACTATGAGCTGTCTATAAGAAACCCACTTCACCTATAAAGACACATATACCCTGAAAGTGAAAAATATATTGCATACAAGTAGAAAATAAAGAACAATAGGAGTAGCTATACTAATATCAGAAAAAAAACACAAGTTCAAGACTATAAGGAGAAAAAGAAAATCATATAATGATTAAGAGATCAATTCTTCAAGAAGATATAACAATTATAAGTATCTATGTACCCAACACTGAAGCACACAAATGTATAAAGCAAACAGTGATAAATCTAAAGAGAGAAATAGACTGCAATACAAAAATAATAATAGGGAATTAAACATTCCACTTTCAGTAATGGACAGATTATCTAGACAGAAAACCAACAACAAAAACTTCAGAATTATTCTACATATTGGACCAGATAAGCTGACATTTATCTGACTTTTTACTCAGTAGCTGCAAAATATACATTCTTTTCATCAGCTCATGTGCCATTCTACGGAATAGACATATTTTAGGCCATGAAACATTTCAACAAACTTCAAAAAGTAGACATCATATCAATTATCTTTTCTGACCTCAGTGGAATAAAACTAGCAATTAATGACAAGAGGAACCACAGGAACTACACAAACACCTGAAAATTAAGCAATCTTCTGTTGAATAGCCAACAGGTCAATAAAGATATTAAGAAGAAAAATTAAACATCTTTTGAAACAAAGAAAAATGGAAAGACAACAATTACTTTCATAAATATTGCTGGGAAAACTGGGTAACCATATGCAGAAGAATGTAACTGGACAACTATCTCTCACTATATACAAAAATCAAATCAAAATGGATAAAAGTAATCAATCTGAGACTTGAAATTATTAAATTAATAGCATAAACCTTTTGGAAAATAACTCAGGACACTGGTCTAGGCAAAGATTTTGTGTTAAGACCTCGGAAGCACAGGCAACAAAAGCAAAAATAGAGAAACAGGATACATGAAGCTAAATAGCTTCTGCACAGCAAACAATCAACAAAGTGAATTGGCAACCTACAGAACTGGAGAAAATATTTGCAAACTATTCATCGGAAAAGAAATTAAAAACTGGAATATATAAGGAGCTCAGATAACTCAATAGCAATAAAACAAATAATCTGAAAAAAAAATGAGCCAAAGATCTGAATAGGCAATTCTAAAAATCAAATGCACAAATGGTCAACAAGTGTATGAAATAATGCTCAACATCACTAATCATCAGAGAAATGCAAATCAAAACCATAACAAGGTGTCACCGCACCCAAGTTAAATGGCCTGTATCAAAAAGACAGGGAATAACAGATACCGGTGAGGATGTGGAATAAGGGGAACCCTCATACATTGTTGGCGGGAATGTAAATTAGTACAGCCACTATGGAGAATAGTATAGATGTTCCACAAAAAATTAAAAATACAACTTCTATATGACCCAGCAATTCCACTACTGGATGCATATCCAAAAGAAAGGAAATCAATATATTGAAGAGATATCTGCACTCCCATGTTTATTGCAGCACTATTCCCAATAGCCAAAACATGTAATCAATCTAAGTGCCCATTAATGAATGAACTGAAGAAAATGTGATGTATATACACAATAGAATATTATTCAGTCCCCAAAAAAAGATTTTTAGTTTTTACTTTGCAGTGAATGTGAATGTTAGCTGTGGATTTGTAGTATGTGGCCTTATTTTGATGTGTGTTCCTTTGACACCCAGTTTGTTGACAGTTTCTACCAAAAAGTGATTTTTTTTTTTTTTAACATTATCAGTACCAAAGTGTGCTCTTTCTCTGGGTCACTACTCTGCCCGGTTGTGTCCTCACCACCTACACTCTGTGCTCTCTGAGTGTACCACACTCTTCATCCATCTGCACAATCTTTAAGAGAAAACACTCACTGAATTTTATTCACCAGAATATCCTAAACCACAGCACAGTGCTTGAAATCCAGTAAACATTCCATAAGTATTTTGCCTATGGAATAAAAACATTTAATGGTTTTAATGGAAGTGTATATATATTAGAGCATTTGCAGCATTTACTAGGGTTTGAGTTGAGCATGGTATTGTATACCAGCAGATACAAAACAGTCTAATTTATTTTAACCACTTAAATATGTCTCAAATATCAAAACATAAGTCATTTGCTCATATATGGCCTTTCTCAATGAATTATTAATCTTGCAGTAATTGAGCTTTATTAGTGCACATGTCAGATCAACTCTTTGAGAAATGTCAGGCATTTAAAATAAACAGGTATACTCCCAATGGAGTGACAATATCAGAAAAGGAGGCAAATGAATAGACAGGTATGTCCTAAGGAAGAAAATATAAATTAACAATGACTTTATCAAGATTCCACAAGGCAAACAGATTTAATAATCACCTTCAACCATTTCTCTATATATAGAAACAATATCTTTTCTTGGTATCTATTTAATTAAATAGTCTTTGCACAAAATCAATAATTAGTCACTCTGAAGACAGTTGAGGGATTTACGGTCGCACAAGTCATAAATAGTCAGCTTTACCAAGTCAAATCAAATCACTGTATAAATTACAAAGAAAATCCAAACTTGGAAAGGGTGGTTCTATGTAACTAAAGGAAGTTTCTAATGTTATTGGTCATTCGTAGAGCAATTTTGTCAGTACAAAATCCACTTCCTTAATAAATAATACATCGAAGACAAACAAACTACTTAACAGCATGTAAACATTGCCTTAATGATAATACCTTGACTTCTTTGCTTCTTGAAAAGTTGTGATCATAAAAGTAGCAATTATTTATTACATACCTATACCTATTTTATAACCAAGAATCGTGCTAAGTACTTTCACATATAACTTCTAGTATAACTGCAATTAACATTAGATATTATAATTTATTATTTTGTCAGAGTCTAGAGTTTTAACTACTACACAATGGAACCCCCTACAATCTGTCATTTTGGAAAAGAGTAAACTGATGATGATAGGAGAGAGAACTTTGCCCACATTAGACACATATTAAATGACAGAACTGGAATTCAGATGCAAGGCTATTTGACTCAAAAGCCAAATGTTTTACTCTAGTAAATTGAATGAATCAAATTAATATATCATTATCAAATGAATATATGAGACAATAAATTAATGAATTATTTTATGAGCTTTGCACTACAACATGGCAATATGATCACTTTATTTCAATAGCTCTTTAAAATATCATTACAGAAATTGCAAATTCTACACATTTTAATGATCCCTCAGATAACCTTTAGCATCAACAATTATCAACTCATGGATCATTATTTCATATATATACACACACACATATACACACACACACACGTACGTATATACATGCACTCTATTTCTCCCATCTCTGGATTATTTTGAGGCAAATTTCAGTCATATCATTTTATCCTTAAATAATTCAGTGTCATCTCTGAAACATAGGGTTTATATATTTTTAAACATTCACAAGATCATTATCATATATAAACAATAATTTGTTAGCATTATCAAGTGTCTAGCCAACATCCAAAGTACCCAGTTACTCCATTAATATTGTGAACTATTACAGTGTGGTTTTAATCATCAGAATTCATAAAACAGTTATAGATCATGATATAGTGATGTCTCAAAAATCTTATTAATCTATAGATTGTCTCTGTCCCTCACTCTGCCTGTATTAGTCCATTCTCATGTTACTAGGAAGAAATACCCATGACTGAGTAATTTATAAGGAAAAGAGGTTTAATTGACTCACACTTTAGCATGGCTAAGAAAGCCTCAGGAAACTTAGAATCATGGCAGAAGGTGAAGGGGAAGAAAGTTACCTTCTTCACAGGGTGACAGGAAGAAAAAGTGCTGAGCAAACAGAGAAATGCTCCTTAAACTATCAGATCTCATGAGAACTCACTATCATGAGAAGAATATGAGGATGACCACCTCTATGATTCAATTATCTCCCATGGGGTCCCTCCTATGACATGTGGGGATTATGGGAACTACAATTCAAAATGAGATTTGGGTGGGGACACAGCCAAATCATATTATTATATTCCTGGTCCCTCCCAAATTTCATATCCTCACATTTCAAAACACAATCATGCCCTTCCAACAGTCCCCACAGTCTTTGCTGTTTCCAGCATTAACCTGAAAGTTCAAGTTCAAAGTCCCATCTAAGACAAGGCAAGTCTCTTCTACCTATGAACCTGTAAAACTGAAAGCAAGTGAGTTACTTCCTAGATACAATGGAGGTACAGGCACTGGGTAAATTCACCCATTTCAAATGGGAAAAAATGGCCAAAACAGAGGCTGCAGGCTGAATGCAAGTCTGAAATCCAATAGGGCAGTCATTAAACCTTAAAGTTCCAAAATGATACGCCCTCTCTTTTTTTTTCTCTCCTTCTAATTTATTTGCTGAAGAATCAGCTTATTTGCCCTGCAGTTTCCCTCAGTTCACATTTTGCTCATTGCATCCACAGTGTATTATTTAATGTGACCAATTGTAATCTGTATTTTCTGCAAACTGGTAGTCGTGGTCAGGGTTTCTCAACCTCAGTACTGTTGACATTTTTTAATTAAGTCATTCTGATAACCCTTGGTTGTGGGGGACCTTCCTGTGCTGTGTAGGATGTTTAGCAGCATCCCTGGCCTCTACCCACTAGATGCCACTAGCACCTTCCCAATTGTGACAATAAAAAAAAGTCTCCAGATTTTGCCAAATGTCTCCTGGAGACAAAATTACACCTGGTTGAGAACACTGATCTAGACCAAAGCTGTTTTGTTGTTCTGTTTTATTTACTATTATTAAGTTGCTAAAAAATTAGTTAATTAATGGCAAAAGCTGCAATTAATTTTGCACCAACCCATATTATATTTTTAGACTAATTCCTCTGAGATGTTGTCTTTTTTTTGTTAGTTCTCTCTTTTATTGATGGTGGCAACCTTCAGTGAACATTTTTCATATCTATAAAATCAGGAAGGATTACAGAATGGTGACTTTCTAGTTCTATTAATCCGTTTGTATTTGTTTGTTTTCTTATTTGTTTTTGGCTGAGATAGTTCTATAAGGAGAAAGTTTTTCTTACTAATTATTTGGTTAGCCTGAGATAAAATTTGTGTAAAAAGGCAGAATAATGCTTGATTTTTTTTTCCTGTTAAAAGTTTACAAAAGGGTTAGTCCTAGCCTTCTCCAAAGATAACTAGAACCGATAATTTTTGTCTTCATAATAGTTAATTTTTGATAAAATCATATTGAATAAATTTAAATCCATTGTAATTAGTACTCCTATTGATGATCTACTTATCTTTGGCAAATATGACCTCTTTAGTCTGACTACTGAATTCTTTAGTTTTGATATGGCTATGCTAGTCTTTGAGTACTTCCTCACTATTTGGTATAAATAAATGTTTTAGGTTCGTCCTTTGTATTTCCTGCACAGTTCTAGAATCCAGTATTTCTCCAAAAAGCTCTTGTTCCTTTTATTAAAATCCATTACTACTTAACTGGTAATAATTATATTTGATTTCTTTAAATTATTATAGAAAATTATTTATACTGCTTAGTTGGAATTATGAAAATGGAAAAAATATTTATTTTTGCAAGTCTTATTTTAGCAGTACCTATAGACTGTAAAGATATTGAAGACACAATCCTTGTACCAGCAGCAGCTAGTAGAGTATTTTGTGAATAATTGGTGTCTCAGAAATGGTTGCTATGCAAAGTAATAAATGGTTTCTAGTGGAGTAATATTAGCGACATTAACATCTGTGCTGAGATATCAAATGGACATATTTTCAGTAACTTTCTTTCTTCCCTAACATTCAACCTTGGTTGCAAAGAAAGCTACCATTTTGAAAAGAACATAGATCTTCTTTATTAAAGGAACCCAAAATACATTAAGCAGGGTAGCTATGATTTTAAGTTAAAAATAAAGCTATCTGTCCACATTAAAAAACAATAAGAGTCAAAGAAAATGACATTAATTTTCACTACCTGTAGAACAAATTAGCAAATGTTGTGACCATCTGTGAAAGACACCAGGGCCACATAAGACATGGAATTATTTAATGTGTTAAATCCATTTAAAATGTTTGTATCCTGTTAGTTCTAACATAATTACTATGTTAATTTCTGTGTGTTTTGCATATTAAACGGAACGCACTCTGGGAAGCTAATGGCCGCTATGTCAGCTTTTTATTAAATCACAAAATAAACATGCACAATTCTGCTTCCGAAGATAATTAGTTTACTATTTCTGCCAAAGTTTAAATATTGGGTATGCTTTGAAGATTTAACTTCCATTTGAGATGGCAGTGGGCATGTGGTAGCTTCTAGATTCTTCAGATTGTCCTCAAGGCAAGAGCATTTTTAAAGGAGAGAGAATTAAAAAGTTTTTTTTTCATTCTTTACCCTTAATTTTTAGCATTGCAGTTATAAAAGTAACCAACATAGGTCTATAGCATAGTTTTACATAGAACTATACTATAACGGGGGATGGAGTAGAGAAATATAAATGTTTCTTGGTGCAAAGCATTTTAATCAAGTGTGAAATATAAGATGCAAAATAAGTCTAGATGACCCTGGGTTTTTTTTTTTTTGAGACAGAGTCTTGTTCTGTCACCCAGGTTGGAGTGCAGTGGAGCCATCTCAGCTCACTGCAACCTCTGCCTCCCAGGTTCAAGTGATTCTCCTGCCTCAGGGTCCTGAGTAGTTGAGATTACAGGCACCCACCACCACACACAGCTAATTTTTGTATTTTCAGTAGAAACAGGGTTTCACCATGTTGGCCAAGTTAGTCTTGAACTCCTGACCTTAGGTGATCCACCCATCTCGGCCTCCCAAAGTGCTAGGATTATGGGCTTGAGCCAACCAGCCCGGCCTAACACACAGCTTTTAAGCAAAAGCCAAGTGAAGTTGATCAGGAAGTCCTGGATTACCCACCTCCAGAATATGCGTATCTGTTTGACAAAGATGAAAACTCATCAAAATAAACCAACATCAGAAATAAAAGCAAGACCAAATAAGCCTATTAACAGCAGCAGGTTCTCTGCAGTGAGCTTCACTCACATTCTTCTCCATAGGGTCTTCCCACAAGCCTGATCCACACAGCACTGCTACATGCCATTGCAGGCATTTAAGGTCAAGATCACTGCTTCAGAGAATACCAAGCATGCAGCCTGAGTTTTCTCATCTACTTCTCACACCTTTTCTGAGCAATACCCTAGGAAGATACTTTTGTGTGGTGGGCAATGGCTATTGTGAGCCCTCTGATAGACTTACTTTAACCTTAGCTCCATTAAATACATTTAATATAATCTCAGCCATGTCCCTTTAGTTCTCTGAGACCCAGTGTCCATTCTCATAAAGTAGAAGCAACACTAAACTTGTCATATATCTTTTGCAACATCAAGTGAGATAACTATGCAAAGAAAAAAGTCCTGCTCTTGGCATATGGCACATGCTTTATATGTATCCAATTTATGTATCCTTTAGCTATGATTAATATTTGTTTATTTATTAGTAGTGGCCATTTAGGGGGATAGAAGTACCCAGTTTTATTTCTTTAATTCCAGATAGACAGAACATGAATGATGTTGCCTTCTAATGCTAAAGAAAGAATGTTAATAATATTAAGTTATAGTAATAATAATATATTTTATAGAATTTTAATGAACTTCTAACAAAATTAACATCCAAACTTTGTATTTCTATTAAATATCTATTCCAATTATTTAAATAATATAAAGTAATTATTTGCCATCTGACACTATCAACTTTTAATTTTTGAACATGTTTTACATATGTTTTCTCATTTGGTCTTTCCTCATTTCATCTGAGTACTGAAATGAAGACCAGTGTTGATGTACATAATGATCTATATTAGGAAATCCACAGTAATTAATGGAATTGACCAAAGCTAGTGTATGACAAAGTCAAGACCAAATCCCAAGTGTTACTGCAGCTAGCTTAAGATTGGTTTCATGGCTGGGCACAGTGCTTCATGATGGTAATCTCAGCACTTTGGGAGGCCAAGGCAGAGGCAGGTGGATCACCTGAGGTTAGGAGCTCCAGACCAGCCTGGCCAACATGTTGAAACCCTATCTCTACTAAAAATACAAAAGTTAGCTACTCAGAAGGCTAAGGCAGGAGGATCACTTGAACTCAGGAGGTGGAGGTTGCAGTAAGCTGAGATGGCACTCAGCTTGGGTGACAGAGCAAGACTCCTTCTCAAAGAAAAATAAAAAGAAAGAGATTGGTTTCACCATTCAGATGATGACTTCCCTAAGGAGAATTGAGTATAAAGTACATTTCTCCCTTCTGATTGGAACTTTCTCCTTTCTGATTTCTTCTTCATTATTTTATTTGGTTGCTCTCACATGAAAACATTCCAAAATTCAGCAGGTGAAAGGAAGACTTTCAGAATGATTTGAATCTCTAGTAACTGTAATGAGGTTAACATTTTTAAGGTTTTACATAAAATTTGCACATAAAATCATTCTAAAGCCTTTGCATTCATAAAAAATGCTTATTATTTTGTTGACTCAAGATCATTATTGTTTTCATCAATGATTACCCTCAGCTATAATAAAGTGATACCCAGAGGCAGCATTCCCCAAAGTGTATTCTGATGATGCATAATAAGCCTTCCTGGACAACTGCATGCAAATTTAACCACTCTTTTTTCAATGTTTCGAATATTTGGTTGTCTTCCATAGTGGTTTTCATAACATTTTTATCCAGGTTTTTCAGTGACATTATGTAGAGGCAGTAATTTGTTTTGTGACTTTTGACCAAGTCAACCAGTGTCCTTAATATTCAACAATACCTTTTTCTTAAATTATGCCTTTTGAAAGGATTTAGATGATTAATTTTGTAAAATATCTGGCACAAGGCTTTTCATTTAGTAAATTCTGAACAGAGAAGTAAATCCTCAGCATTTCTGTATCCCAGATTATTTTTTAATGTTGTATTAAAAATTGAATAAGTAAATCAATTTTGTTTATTGTTCAGTAAAGATTATTCTAATCACTACTTTCTTGAATATATCAGCATAGTAGTAAATAATATTATAAGGCATGTGTATTTTTATGCACCTTTGTTTAATAGCTTTAGAGAATTTAGGTTAACTTTGCCCCTTCTCTCTATTTTACCAAGTTACATTTTCTCCAGAGCTGTTCGCAGCTATGCTACCTTAAGGAGTCATAGTAGTATTCTTCTCAAGAAGTACAGGGTTAAAACTACAGGTCAGTCTTAGCTGACCCTCTTAGGAGCTCACACATTTACCCATGCCCTATTACTCTTGAACCAAACATTAGGGCTAAATTATGTTTGCCCTCTGGAAACATTATTTCCCAAAAGGCTTTTTGATCTCTCACATAAATAAAGACCTGGCAAACCTCTTCTAGGAGTAGCCTGGACAGAACAGTATTTTGAGTAAATGCAATTTAGGACTAAGTTGGAAATGTTCTCTTTGTTTTAAATTCTTAACTTTTAATTGTTATGGGTACACAGTAGGTGTATATATTTATGAGGTACATGAGATGTTTTGATACAGGTATACAATGCATAATCACATCAGGGTAAATAGGGTATCCATCACCTCAAGCATTTATCACTTCTTTGTGTTACAAAGATTTCAATTATATTGTTATTTTAAATGTACAATAAATTATTGACTGTAATCACCCTATTGTGGTATCAAATACCAGGTTGTATTAATTCTAACTATATTTTATACCAATAATGATCCTAACTCCCTCCTGCCACCCCTCACTATCCTTCTCAATCTCTATCTATCTACCCTCCATCTCCAAGAGTTCATTAAAAAAAAAAAATTTTAGCACCCACAAATGTGTGACAACATTTAAAGTATGACTTCAAATGCTTCACTTATTTAACAAAATGTTCTCCAGTTCCACCCATGCTGTTGCCAAAAACAGCATCTCATTCGTTTTATGACTGAGTGGTACTCCTTTATGTATAAATACTACATTTGCTTTCTCCATTCATCTATTGATGGACACGTAGGTTGCTTCCAAATGTTGGCTATTGTGAATAGTGCCACAGTGAACATGAGAGTGCAGACATCTCTTTGATATACCTATTTCTTCTTGAGGTAGTATGTTCCTAGGAGTGGGATTGCTGAATCACATGCTAACTCTTTTTTTATTTTTTGAAGAATTTCCATGCTGTTCTCTATAGTGCCTGCAGTAATTTACATTCCCACCAACAGTGTACGAGGGTTCCCTTTTCTCCACATTCTCACCAGCATTCCTCATTTCCTGTCTTTTGAATGAAAGCTATTTTAATTAACTTGGGTGAGATGATATCACATTGTGATTTTAATTGGCATTTCTCTAATGATCAATGATGCTGAGCATGGGAATATTTTCTTAGGGTCTCTACTCTACTTACAGCTGGTGCTCAATATTCATAATGTGACATGCTTGTGCAACTTGTAGGGTGAGCGATTGTCCAGGTTTACCTGGGACTAAGAACATTCTTGGGATATGGAATTTTCAATGCTAAAACTAGAGAAGTCTAGGGCAAATAAAAACCTATCCTGTGCTGGAAAATACCATGAATTAAATAGCTTCAATGCATAACATACCATCCATTTGTAGAATTATGTTTATCATTTATCTCTTGTACTCTGTCACATTTTTTCCAGGATATAAACTCATTGAGGAGAGAGACTTTGCTTTAGTTCCTGTTACAAGCCATGTTAGTTACATGGTACGTTCTCAAAAGATTTTTGAAAGAAGAAAATAAGGGAGGGATGGAGGAAGGAATGGAGAGTGGGGGAGGTAAATAAATGAAAAGAACAACAGAAGAAAGAAGAAAGAAAAGGAGGGTTGAGTATATACTTATTTATCTGCCTCTTTCAACATCTTTGGCACCATTAAGGGAAACTGATACATACAAGGGGAAAACTTAAGATTCTTCCTAGGCTGTAGGCAGTGAGTGACTCCTTGAGCCCTAAAACATGGGTAAGCAAGAGTTGCTTGGAAACCACTGATATCATGACTGCAAGTACTGAACAATGATAAAAATTTCGAAAAGGCATTGTTTCAAACTATCATAGGCAATAAAAATCAGACTCATCTATATCTGCTGTCTTACAAGCCTAAAATCTCAGACTGATATATAATCATTGCTAATACTTTCCATTCAACCACACACTGCTTAATTCTGCTATGTTATTTTCTCCTGATTGAAATACTAAATCCTATATTACATATACTTCTGCCTGTTTTCTCTAGATCCATGAAAGTACTTTAGATTATTCAGTCTAATTCTAAAAGGGACTGACTCTGTGGGGTCTAACTGAAAAAGAGATGATGGTTCAAATTCATTGGCATGACATCCATGACCCTTCAATACTGGAAGTAAAATGATTTCTCAGTCTTGTTTCTTGCCACTCCCCTTTGCAGATGGATCACCATTCAATTCTATGGAATTCTGTCTGATTGGGTTTTGAGGATTGGGTATTGGCTTGTTTATGATCAGGTCTTTCCATACATGACCTACCATATTTGCTTTAGCAAAGGCTGCGACATCTGTATTACCACTTTTGCCACTTCCACCCCCTTAAAATTTTCATGCATGTCTTCTGAAAAGCCACTGGTCAAAAGTGGTCATCCTTTTATCAATTTCACTGTAGAATTTAATATTTTAAATTAGAATTATTTATTTGTTTTACTTACAGACCATGATCTCTATGAGAGGGTTGAGACTTTCATCTGCATCTCTCAAATCTTAATACCTAGCATAATGCCTGGTGCAGAAAAACAAGTACCTATTAAATAAACACCAATAAACAATACATGAGGCTTTATAAAAATATTAAGCAAACTAAGACATTATTAATTATAAGGCATAAAATATTTTTAAAAATGTTTAGTGCCGATTTTTTTGTTCTCATTAATTTTTTAAAAGTAATTATTAATCAATTCTTCAAAGTTTCAGACAGTTTAGTATTCATTTGAAAAGCAATGTGAGTGTACCTAGTTGTGTACTTTTTCTTCTAATTAATTTATTTATGTTTTATTGAACTCCCTTTGAAAAACTTTTAAAATCTAGATGCAGGCCAGGTACAGTAGCTCACACCTGTAATCCCAGCACTTTGGGACGCCAAAGCAGGTAACTCACTTGAGTCCAGGAGTTCGAAACAAGCCTGAACAATATGGTGAAACCCCATCTATACCAAAAATACAAAAATTAGCTGGGCATATGGTGGTGTGTGTCTGTTGTCCCAGCTACTTGGAAGGCTGAGGTGAGAGGATCACCTGAGCCCACAATGGTCAAGGCTGCAGTGAGCAGTGACTGCACCACTGCACTCCAGCCTGGGTGACAGTGTGAGACCCTGTCAAAAAAACAAAAAACACTAGATCTATACAAGTAGTAAGAAATTTTCACCGTACCTATAGCTACTTCCAGTACTTCTGGGATATTCATTGCATAAGGTAGGTTTTTCAATGTTTTTATTGAGCCTCCCTGTGAAACAGGCTGTCACATGGAATAGTCATGGGAAATGTTTTCCAATCTCCTTTTAAAGTAGACTAGTTTCAAATTTATAGCAGTACTATAATAATTTTGGACATCACCTCAGTTTGCTGCACATTTAAACAGGCAAGGTTTTAAATAAAATGTAGTGGTATGAATCTACAGAAGTGATATTAATGCAAAAAAGATCTGTTTTTACTTGAGTATTTTGAACTGCTTATATCTTCTTAAAATTCAAAAGTGGCTCTGACACATATTGTCAGTGTGGCCTTGGGCAAGCCAGTAGAACTCTGTAAGCCACAGTTTGCTCTTCTGTAAACTGCTACAAATAATACCTTCAGGGCAAGGTTTCCTAAAGATAAACAAAATATAATATACATTTTTGCAGAGTACACGTTTCAAGAAACTGTAGTTTACTTCTTTCATCCTTTTATTCCTAGAATTTTATACCCCTGCATTTCCCATGAAAGCTGTCTCTCACATTTACCCAGCCTGGAATTTGCTGTCTCTCATCTGATCTTCAGAAAGTCAATCTCTGGGTAATTTCCCTAGTATCTTGACTGAGACATGTTCTTGCTCTCCAATATTTGCCTCTGTCTTTCTAGGCTCATTTTTAAGCTCATTATAGATGATATCTATGAAACATTTCTGATAATAGTCTATTTCCCTTCTTTCCAATATTATATAATTTAATCTTTATTATTTCAGTGAGACGGAGTCTTGCTCTGTCACCCAGGCTGGAGTGCAGTGACGCGATCTCAGCTCACTGCAACCTCTGCCTCCCGGGTTCAATGATTTTCTAGCCTCAGCCTCCCAAGTAACTGGGATTATAGGCACCCACCACCACGCCCAGTAACTTTTTTTGCATTTTTAGTAGAGACAGGGTTTTGCCGTGTTGGTCAGGCTGGTCTCAAACTCCTGACCTCAAGTGATCCACCCACCTCAGCCTCCCAAGGTGTTGGGATTACAGGAGTGAGCCACTGCATTCCACCAAACATTTATTTCTTACGTCACTATCTAGCTTGTATGCCCCTGCAATGGCTAAACCTCTTTGTCAACCAATAGGGCTTGTCCTGTGCTGGCTCCACATTATGTTTTGAACATTTTATTTTTGGACATTAACTTGACTATTGTGACAGTTCTGAATAGGAAAATAAAAAAGAACACACACACACACATAATTTCTCTCTGCATGCATTTAAATATGACCTGAGGAATAGAATGTAAGAAACATCATTGTGTTAAATACAGCCACCAATAGTAGTTAAAATCTATACCCTTACATTTGTATTTGTGCAATCAGATCTTTTTTTAAGTTTAGGGGTACATCTGCAAGTGTGATATATAGGTAAATTCATGTTAAGGGGGTTTGTTGTACAGATTGTCACCCAGATATCAAACCTAGTACCCATTAGTTATTTTTTCTGATCCTTTAATTCCTCCCACCATCTACCCTCCAGTAGGCCCCAGTGTCTGTTGTTCCCCTCTATATATCCATGTCTTCTTGTCATTAAGCTCCAACATACAATTGAGAACATGCCCTATTTGATTTCTCGTCTTGTGTTAGTTTGCTAGGGATAAGGGCCTCAAGCTCTATCCATCCTCCTGCAAATGACATCATCTTGTCCTTTTAATGGCTGCATAGTATTCCACAGTGTACCACATTTTCTTTATACAGTCGGTCATTGATAGGCATTTAGGTTGATTCCATGTCTTTGCTATTGTGAATAGTGCCACAATGAATATTGCGTGCATGTGTCTTTATGACAGAATGATTTATATTCCTTTGGGTATGTGACAGTTCACATACCCTATAATGGGATTGCTGGGTCAAATGGTAGTTTGGTTTTCAGTCTTTGAGAAATCACCACACTGTTCTCTACAATGGTTGAACTGATTTACACTCCCACCAATAGTGTATCAGCATTCATTTTTCTCCACAACCTCATCTGCCCCTGTTGCTTTTTGACGTTTTAATGACAGCCATTCTGACTGCTGTGAGATGATATATTATGGTGGTTTTGATTTACACTTCTCTAGTGATTAGTGATATTGAGCATTTTCCATGTGCTTGTTGGGTGCACATATGCCTTATTTTGAAAAGTGGCAGTTTATGTGCTTTTCACACTTTGTAATGGGGTTGTTAGTTTTTTGCTTGTAAATTTGTTTAAGTTCCTTATAGATGCTGGATTTTATATCTTTTTCAGATGAACAGTCTGAGAAAATTTTCTCCCATTCTATAGGTTGTCTGTTTACTCTGCTGATAGTTTCTTTTGGTATGCAGAAGCTCTTCAGTTTAATTAGATCCCATTTGTCAATTTTTGCTTTTGTTTCCATTGCTTTTGACATCTTGGTCATGAAATCCTTGCTCATTCCTATGTTCAGAATTGTGTTGCCTAGGTTGTCTTCCAGGGATTTTATAGCTTTGGGTTGTACATTTAAGTCTTTAATCCATGTATAGTTTATTTTTATATATGATGTAAAGAAGGGTTCTAGTTTCAATCTTCTACATACGGCCAGTCAGTCATCCCAGCACCATTTACTAAATAGGGAGACCTTTCTCCATTGCTTGTTTTTGATGACTTTGTCAAATATCAGATAGTTGTCACTATGCAGCCTTATTTACAGGCTCTCCATTCTGTTCTGTTGGTTTATGTGTCTGTGTTTTGTACCAGTACTATGAAGTTATAGCCCTGCACTATAGTTTGAAGTTGGG
The DNA here is from genome assembly GCF_030222135.1 of Aotus nancymaae. Classification (NCBI taxonomy): domain Eukaryota; kingdom Metazoa; phylum Chordata; class Mammalia; order Primates; family Aotidae; genus Aotus; species Aotus nancymaae. The sequence goes on from NW_026988443.1 coordinate 18,771,394, forward strand.
TAATGTGATGCATCTAGCTTTGTTCTTTTTGCTTAGGATTCCTTTGGTTGTTTTGGTTCTTTTTTGGTACACCAACAACGGTGAAGTAGAGAGCCAAATCAGGAAAGCAATTCCACTTACAAGTGCCATGAAAAGAATGAAATACCTAGGAATACAACTAACCAGGGTAGTGAAAGATCTCTACAAGAAGACCAACAAAACACTGCTCGAAGAATTCAGAGATGCCACAAACAAATGAAAAACACATTCCATGCTCATGGATAGAATGAATTAATCTCTTTAAAATGGCCATGCTGCACAAACCAATGTGTAGCTTCAATGCTATTCCTATCGAACTACCAATGGCATTCTTCACAGAACTGGAAAAGGAAGTATTTTAAAATTTATGTGGAACAGATCACTTCATAGCAAGTGATAGTGTTTTAGAGTTATGAGGGATCTCACAGACTGTGGAAACTAAAGCTCAGAATTGGGAACAGAATTGGCCAAGGACACAAAATCTCACTAACTTATGAAAGAAAGGCAGTGAGTATTACCTTTTCTGCATTTAGCTTTATTCTCCCTTGACTATTATTTTAGGTGAACTCATGTTCTAATATCACAGTAAGTTTCTGAGGGGCCTTTAAGGGATTTCATACTTTTGATTTTTGTAACAGCACACAGTCTTGCTAGGTTTATCCTCATTAAAACAACATGTTAGACCAAATAGCTTTAAAGTCACACAGATAGTAAGGAGTAAAGCCACTGTTTTGCCATTCAAAAATATTTAGTTAACATTTACTAGGTGCCAGGTATTACTTGAGACACCAGGGAAACACTGGTGGACAAGACAGACAAAAGAATTCCTGCTCTCAAGGAGCTTGGATTCTAGTGCATTGAAAAGTAATGAAAGAGTAAACAAGTAAACATATTAAATTTTCAGAGATTGAGATAAAATCAACACAGTGATGGAACTGAGATGATGAAGAAAATTTTACTTTAAATCTGTGAGGAGAAATGACACCTGAAGTATAAATAAAGGTTGAGAAAGGAGTTAGGCTTGCAAAATTCTGGGAGAAGTGAGCTTCAGAAATAGGGAAGAGGAGGTGAAAATATTCTTAGCAGGACTGAATCTTCAGTCTCCCAATTCTCAATCCCATGCTGTGTCAGAACTCACTGCCAACTCCTTTCTCTACCTTTGTTTAGAGAAGATATTTGTAGATAAATTTGTGTTCATGTAAATCCAATATTTATTGATACTTCAGTTGTGCCTCCATAATGACTCATTCCATTTATAAATGTCACCATCTGTTACTCTATATATCCACTATATAGTACAAGTTGGAGGATGGAGCACTTTTTCATTTCTCTTCTAACATTGTTTTCTGCCCAGTGCATTAACATACAGCTCAATTAACTACAGCTTGGCTCTAATGAGGCCAATTATAAATTCAATTCTTATATGAGCCACTTAGCATTTTATTTTATTCTTACCAAAAGCTCCCTCTCCAACTGATCAGAGTCTCATTAGTTCCCTCTAGGCCAGCAACAATGCTAGCCTTCTTTGATAAACTATCTCCCACAATTCCTCCCTGTGTTCCTGTTATAGGACCCTCCACAGAGTAAATGCTCAATTAATAATTTCCCGATCAGTCTCTTTTCATCTTTTTAAGTTGCTTGCAAAATAGATATTTGATTTGTTGTCAATCATATGTTAATATTTGTATGATTTTTTTTTAACTTATCCTTTATGAAGCATTTGCTTCTACCCAATCTTTTGGTTCTGTGGCGGGTTCATTGCTATTCCCATTCTTTCATGCTCAGATCCACCTGTGCTTCAAGGAAAATTCAAATGCCTCCTCTTGCCTGAAGCTGTTCATGGTTCAGCCTCATTTCCCAAGAGTCCCATCACATGTTGCTGTCTGACTATATTACTTCAGAGCATCTGTCACTTCCTGCTCTGTGCAAAAGAACCTCTTCTTCAAGTTCTAAGCTCCTTGAGTGCAGGTTTGATCTCTAAATCCTCCTTAAAACCTCCAAAGAATCTACTTCTCTGGGGAGGAACATTAGATTTGCAGGTAATCAAAAATGGGTGAAAATTTTTTTCTACTTATTTCATTAAATAAGAGAAATTATTCAGAGTCCTTTGATTATGTGAGGTTCAGTTTTATTCCTTGAAAAACAAGTGTGATAATCTCCATCTCATGTGCCCATTGTAAGTACCAAATGAGTAAATGTCTACACAGAAAACATTGTGTAAGATTCTAGTTCTGCTACTTAATAGCTCTGGGATTAGGAAAGTTCTTTAACCTGTCTTAACCTCAATATCTTTATCTATAAAATGTAAAAATTATGATGGTTCCAACCTTTTAAACTCATTTTGAAAATTAAATGAGAAAATGAATATAAAGTACCTGACATAATTCTCAGCATATGTTAATAATTTGATAAATGTAATTTGTTTTTTGGCTATTTTTATGGTTATATGTCTGTCACAGTGTCTTGTACATAGTAGGAATTGAATAAATAGTATTTATTGAGTATTGTAGCTAATATTCAGATATTTACTGGGTATTTGTTGTGTGCTTAGACCACGTGCTAGCCACTCTGCTTAAGATTTGTAATACAAAAATGCACACAAAAGATGTAGTTACTGCCAGATGAAGTTTATTGTCAATAAAATATACATTAAACCTATCATTTTATCCTGCATATAAAGTATATTCAATGCATGGAGTTGCACAAATATAAGTTTTATGAGTGAATGAGATATAGTGAAGAGTAGTCAGAGTTCTCTGAACAGATTCTGGGTCAGAAATGCTATCCTACTGCATGAAAGAGTTTTTCAACTCTTTTTAAAAAACATGAATTTTTCTATAGATAATAAACCATCAAATCGAGAAACCCAGACAGTTTTTACATTTGGCTCAAAAAGCAATAAATTCAACAAAATTTAAAACTTTTTCCAGGAACCAAAATGAAAGAAGGAGCATTTCTACCAGTTTTCCCCAATTTTTTATTGTTTGTACAAACTGCTTTTGCAAGATGTACCTTGGACAACTGAATTATGAGCCTTAGCTTTAGTATTGTTTCCCCAATTTATCTTCTGTGACTCAACAGAATCTGACCAGGAGCCAAAGTCATAATTCAGTTGTTCTGCACACTTAGTATGAAGGGAAAGAAAAGCACTGTGTAAATGAAAACTTGGAAAGCACACAGGTATATATATACGTGTGTGTGTGTGTGTGTGTGTGTGTGTGTGTTGTGTATCTTCAAACTTTTACAAAGAGGATTAAGACTTTCTGGTTTAGAGTTTTATGCCATTGGAGGGAAATAAATTTAAGAAACAAAAGACAAAGAATTCCCATCTTCTACTACCTGGATCATACTTTAAATCACTTTATATTATTATCCTTCCTTTCCACATTGATGTATGTATTTTACCCTCAACAGTAGAAATAATTAATCATCACTTTATTGATAATGCCAGGTTGATATTTTGACCCATTCAGCAATCTCTTTTTATACAATGCATATTATTTAAGTTGACTTCCTCTTTAATTACCACTTAGGAAAAAAAAATCACATTGTACATAGGTTTTGTGCACATTAAAATAATAGAGAGACTTTTAAACCAATAGTATCATCACATATCAATCCAATGAAACCAAAAAGAAACAGTAAATGTTCTTTATGTAACAGTAATTAGTATACACATTTTTCTATAAAATTAATAATATATAAATAGATTCTGCTTCTGTAATAATGGTATTACTTATAGAGGCACTGTGCACAGGGAATGTATGTGAGAGGGAAAGGGAGAAAAGGCAGAAAAAAGACACCCATAATTTCGACAAAAATATAATCTGCTAGAATCTTGTATTTTACTCATTTATATTCTTTCATTTTTTTCTTATTTTGCCTTTGAATAGTGTTTCTAGAATGTTTATATTATACTTTGTACACACTATATTCTGCATTTAAATGTAATATTATAAGCTTGTTCTCATGATATTCCTGGAAACATAATTTTCATGGCTGTTTAACAATCCCATAGAATGTGTGCACATAAGTTAGGATAGACAGAAGTTTTCTGTCTCCATCCCTTGGAATCACTCCATCCTCACTCCTGGTTAGAAAGATTTCATGTGAGCAGAGTAACTAATAGAACTTATGTTGTGTGTGGTTAGCAATGCTTGTAAGAGTGAAGTAGGATGTCTTCAGTGCTCCATGATGAAGAATTCCCACAGACACCACTCAAACAAAATGCCAGTGAAATGAGATGGCACTTACCAGTGGACATACAAGGTAGAGGGACAAAGCTGGACCTCAAATGAAGGGGGTGGGGAAAGAAAAGTAAAGGAGGAGGAAAAAGAGGAAATGGGATCTAGGCCAAGGGTCTTCTGAGTGTCTAAGGAAAGAGGATGTCTGAAGTGCAGGTGACTAGGGAGAGTGGAGGAAAATCTGTACCATCCAATAGACTCTGTTGTATTTGCAACCATAACCATGTAAATTCAGATTCTACTGAAGATTAACTGAGCTCAAATGTCCTTTTAGCAAGTGCAAAATATGAGTGTGGACATGAAAACTTTGATTTAAATAATAGGTTCTTGAAAGAGCATTCCTTGTTTGCATGTTTATAGACTCAATAGTGCTGAAATCTTGAGGTATTCTTGATGTCTGGAGTAGGATGGGATAAGGGAAGAGAAAACCAAAAATCTGACTGAACATAGCCACAGATTGTCTCTTTATTATCTCAACTCATCTTTTGTTTCTGCTGCCTATTATTTATTTAGATACTTATTTAATTATGTGCATTTCTGCCTCCCCCATAAGCCTGACACCACCGTGTCTAGCACTAAAACATTGTGTGTGTACAGGCAAACCTCATTTTTTTGTGATTTGTATTATTGTGCTTCAAAGATATGTCATTTTTTATGAATTAAAGATTTGGGGCAACCCTTCAATGAGCAAGTCTATCAGCACCACTTTCTTCAACAGTATGTTCTCACTTCACATTTCTCTGTCATGTTCTGGTAATGCTTGCAATATTTTACGTTTTCATTATTATTATACTGAAATCACATATTACATATATTCATATGCATTATATTATTATTGTGGTAATCTCTGATCAATGATCATTGATGTTACTATTATCATTATTTTTATTTTCATGATAAGGCAAGAAGCCACAAACTGTGCTCATATAAGACCACACATTTTTTAATCAATGTGTTATGTGTATTCTGACTGGTCCACTGACCTTCCATTCCCCCGTCCCTCTCCCTTGCCTCAGGCCTCCCTATTCCCTGAGTCATAGCAATATTAAAATTAGGCACATTAATAACCTTAAATGGCCTCTAAGCATTCAAGTGAAAGAAAGGGTTGCATATCTCTCATTTTAAATCAAAAGCTAGAAATGATTAAGGTTAGTGAGGAAGACATGTCAAAGCCAAGAGAGTGAAAAATCTAGGTCTTCTGCATCAATTAGCCAAGTTGTGAATGCAAAAGAAACGTTATTCAAGGAAACTGACCATGCTACTCCGGTGAACACACAAATAAAAGCAGAACCGCTGTATTGCTGATGTGGAGAAAGTTTTAATGGTCTAGATAGAAGATCAAACCAACCACATGTCCTTAAGCCAAAGCCTAATCCAGAGCAATCCTCTAACTTCTTTCAGTTCTAAGAAGATTGACAGAGTTGAGCAACCTGCAGGAGGAAAGTTTGAAGCTAGCAGAGGCTAGTTCACCAGATTTAAGGAAAGAAGCCATCTTTATAATATAACAGTGCAAGGTGAAGCAGCAAGTGTTATTGTGGAAGCTAAAGCAAGTCATTTAGAAGATCTAGCTAACTGATGAAGGTGGCTACACTAAACAGCAGATTTTCAATGTAGGCAAAACAGCCTTATCTTGAAAACAGGTGGGATCTAGGATATTCTTGGCTAGAAAGGGAAGTCAATTCCTGGCTTCAAAGTTTCAAAGGACAGGCTGACTCTCTTGTTAAGAGCAAATGGAGCTGTTGACTTTGAGTTGAATCCAATGTCTGTTTACCGTTCCAAAGATCGTAAGCCCACAAAAATTATGTTAAATCTACTTTGTGCTCTAAAATGAAATAACAAAGCCTGGATGGCAGTATATTTGTATATAAAGGTTTACTGAACATTTTGTTTGTTTATTTATTTATTTATTTATTTATTTATTTATTGACAGAATCTCACTCTGTTGCCCAGGCTGGAGTGCAATGGCACAATCCCTGCTCACTTCAATCTCTGCCTCCTGGGTTCAAACAATTCTTCTACCTCACCCTCTTGAGTAGCTAGGACTACAACTGAACAAAACCATGCCTAGCTCATTTTTGTATTGTTAGTAGAGACAGGTTTTTCCATGTTGGCTAAGCTGGTGTCTAACTCCTGACCTCAGGTGATCTATCTGCCTCGGCCTCCTAAAGTGCTGGGATTATGAGAATGAACCATCACACCCAACCCTACTGAAGGTTTTAAACCCACTATTGAGATCTACAGCTCAGAAAATAATAATAATAATGAGTCTTTCAAAGTATTACTGCCCATTGACAATGAACCTGGTCACTCAAGAGCTCTGATGGAGATGTACAAGTAAATGTATATTGTTTTTATGCCTGTTGACATAACATCCATACTACAGCCCATGGATCAAGAAGTAATTTTGAGTTTCAAGCTGTATTATTTAAGAAATACATTTTATACCACTATAGCTACATAGGTAGTGATTCCACTGATGGATCTATGCAAAAGAAATAGAAAACTTTATGAAAGGAACTCATCATTCTAGATGGCATTAAGAACATACATGGTTCATGAAGGAAGTCACAATATCAACTAATAGAAGTTTGGAAGAAGTTGATTTTAATCCTGCTGGGTGACTTTGAGGGATTCAAGACTTCAGTGGAGGAAGCAAATGCAGATGTGGTGGAAATATCAGAAAAACTAGAATGAGAAGTGGAGCCTAAAGATGAGACAGAATTGCTGCAATCTCATGATACAATTATAATAAATGAAGAGTTGCTTCTAGTGGATGAGCAAAGCAAGTAGATTCTTGAGATCAAAACTACTTTTAGGAAGATGCTATGATCATTATTAAAATGACCACAAAGGATTTAGAATAGTATGCATACTTAGTTAATAAAGCAGTGAGAGGGTTTGAGAGAATTGATTCCAATTTTGAAAGTTTTATTGTAGGTAAAATACTATCAAGAAGCACTTCATGACATGGATACATTTTTCATAAAAGGAAGAGTCAATTGATGTGTGAAAACTTCACTGTTGTCATCTTTTAGGAAATTACGGCCAGGTGCCATTGATCACACCTATAATCCCAGCACTTTGGGAGGCCGAGGCGGGCAGATCACTTGAGGTCAGGAATTTGATACTAGCCTGGCCAACATGGTGAAACACTGTCTCTATTAAAAATACAAAAGTTAGCTGGGTGTGGTGACCGGCACCTCTAATCTCAGCTACTCAGGAGGTGAGGCAGGAGAATCACTTGAACCTGGGAGGTGGAGGTGGCAGTGAGCCCAGATTGCACCACTGGACTCCAGACTGAGCGACAAAGCAAGATTCTGTCCTCCTCCACAACACCTCCAAATCAAAAAGAAGAAATTGCCATGGCCAGACTAGCCTTCAGCAACTACCACTCTGATGAGTCAGTAGCCAACAACATCAAGGCAAGACTCTGAATCAGCAAAAAGATTACAGTTCGCTGAAGATGCAGATAATTGTTAGCACTTTCAGCATTAAAGTATGTATGTTGGCTTCTGAGACATAATGCTATTGCATCCTTTAACAGAATACAGTATAGTGTAAATGTAACTTTTATATGCACTGGGAAACCAAAAGAAAATGCATGTGACTTGTTTTCCTGAGATAGTTGCTTCACTCTGGTGGTTTGGAATGGAAACTGCGATGTCTTTGAGGTATGTCTGCATTTATATTTACAAAATGCATGACATGTCGATTTAATTATATCATTGAAATTTTTCCCATACATTGATGGAATAATCAAACAAATATTGGCCAGAGAAATGGTATGAATTTAAAACAAACAAAATATACCCATTAAAAAAAAAAAACAAGGTTCGTGCTGTGCTTAAATCCCTGATATACTAAAAATATCAATTGAAACATCCAGTGCCCAAGAAACGTGGGGAAATGAGTAACTTACTCATCATTTGGTCCAAAGTTTTCTCAGCAATCAATTCAAGAAAATGAAAAGGTTGAGAGGTGGAGATGGGGTTTGTCCTTTAAAGGGAAGTTCTGATCTAAAGGGAGAGCCCCTTGGAAATTAATTAGAGCCCAGCTGGAAGTCAAAAATATAGAATCTCAGTGGCCCTGTGCTGCCCCAACCCATGTCATGCAGATAAAGCTGGAATGCATTTTCTGATAATCTGATCCTGAATTAATCATTCATTCCACCATGCACACGTGGCAATTCACATCAAATACCATTTGGAGTGCATATTGCACTGACTTCTTTTAAACTTAGTTGTATGATTGCTTGTCTTTCCTCCTGAATTATAAGCTTTTTCAGGCAGTTAGCAAACCCCTTGTGAAGAGCACATCAAAAATGTTCTGTATTTAATTGATAAGAAGAATTTAAGATTAAAATGTGATTTCCTCAAACATGAGATTACTCATATGCGAGAAAAATATATAGAATGTTTAAACTTATTTAATATTATTGCTGATATTACCAGCTTTTTGTGAAAAGGGAAAGCATGTGTGCTGACCTTTGTGTCTGAGTGAGAAACTGACTGGGAGGAACAGATAGATCGACAGAAAAACAGAGAGCTGGCTCAATATTTTTTTAAGATTTCTTTTTTAAGATAGTCTTTAACTTGACGTTAAAATAATTATATTGAATGATTTCTCAGATATATTAACTACTTTACTTTAACCAAGCACTAAAGTTTGTATGTTTAAAAATGTGTAATTTAACAGATATAAGAATAAAAATTTGATAGAAAGCATATGCAATAAACTACTCAAATCAGAATCAACTAAAACTTTTTTTTTTTATAAAACCAACCTGTCACACACAATTTCAGATTTAAGATTTTTTTTATTGCGCTCTATTTGGCTTATTTGAGGATAAGCAAAAATATTTTCACTTCCAAAGAGAAACTGGTGACTCACACCTATAATCCCAGTGCTTTTGGTGGCTGACAAAGGAACATCACACGAGGCCATGAGTTTGAGACCAGCCTATGCAATATAGTGAGAGTGCAACTCTACACCAAATAATAATAATAAAAAAAATTAGCCAGGTGCTGAGGCAGAAGTATTGTTTGAGCCCTCTGGTTCAAGGCTGCAGTGAATTATGGTCAAGCCACTACACTCCTGTCTGGGTGATGACAGAGCAAGACTTTGTCCCTAAAAAGTTAAAATTAATTGCAATCTGAAAACGCTGATCTACAAGTCCCTTTCTCCTCTAACAATTACTGTATCAATGACATTTTAAGTTTGGCCTAGAAATAAATATTTAAATATCTACTACCTGCTGAACATCAAGCCGTATATTTTTCTTTTTATTTTTTAATCATACTTTAAGTTCTGGGGTACATGTGCAGCTCATGCAGGATTGTTACATAGGTATACACATGCCATGGTGGTTTGCTCCATCCATCCCCCTGTCATCTACATTAGGTATTTCTCTTTTTAAGTTGGTATTTTATCTTTATGAAAGCAACATGGTAAGTAATATTATCCCAATTGTGTGTAGGATTCAATTAGTGTATCAATGATATACTAATTGTTAGAAAAGGAAGGGACTTGTAATTACCATTTGGTCAATTTAACTTGAGTAACTATCACTAATCTATGAAGCCTGATAGTGTTAACGCAATTCCTTTTAATAAACTAAATTTGAAAAAAAAAATGATGTTTGAAACTAACACTTTGCATCATGTCAGAGTTTACAAAGCAGTTTTACATATTTCATATAGTAAGAATAACTAAAATTTGATAAGAGAGCAGATTTTAAATGTTCTCACCACCTCACGTAACACAACACACACACAGACAAAATGGTCACTATGGGTGGTAATGGATTTGTTAATTTGACTGTGATAATCAACACATAATGTGTACGTATACCAGATCATCACATTGTACTACTTAACTATATACAATTTTATTTGTCAATTATTTTAAAAATAAAATTAAAACAACAACAACAATACATGAGCACTGTCTGTCAGGTATAAAACTACTTTGTGGTAGATTATTTTATTTACTTTTACGTAAATAAATACTCTAAGGTGGTCATTTCTATTATTATCTCAATTTAACTAATGGAAAAAGTGTATCTTAGAGTGTTAATTTGCCAAAGGTTACACAGCAGTTGAAGTAGGATTTGAAGAAGGGCAATCTAATTCTATAACCCACAGTTTTCAATATTATGGCATACTATCTCTTTTAAAATAACAGTTTGAGAAAAGTTTGGCCCAGAAATATTTAATAAATATCTACTACCAGTGAATGTTGAGTTATATTTTTAAGTTGGTATTTTGTCTTCATTAAAGCAATGTAAGATAAGTAATATTATGGTCACTGTATGGAGGATAAAGCTAAGACTCAAAGTTAGGATAACTCATAGCTTAAAAACTGGCATATCCTGTCTTTTGACTTTGGATTTCAGAGTTTTCCACTAGGGCTTACAGTTGAAGACAAAATGAGTTTCAGAAGTAGGAAGAGAAGCATAAAGGGTCCAGATATGGAAGACTCTTCCAAATGGGCAAGTCTTAGGAAACTTGAATCTACAGTTACTATGGGAACACTTCAATCCAAGAAGAAAATGATTCAAATTTATTATCTTTATAGTCAAATCTTAGCAACTGTACCATAAACAGGTTGGAAATAATAAGGCATCTTTTTTTTGTTTTGTTTTGTTTTGTTGAGATGGAGTCTCACTCTGTCACCCAGGCTGGAATATAGTGGCACGATCTCGGCTCACTGTAACCTCTGCTTTTCTAGTTCAAGCAATTCTCCTGCCTCAGCCTCCTAAATAGCTAACGTTACAACATTACATGCCACCACACCCAGCTAATTTTTGAATTTTTAGTAGACACGGAGTTTTACCATTTTGGCCAGGCTGGTCTGGAACTCTTGACCTCAAGTGAAACACCTGCTTTGGCCTCCCAAAGTGCTGGGATTACAGGCGTGAGCCACCATGCCCAGCCATGTTTGTTTTTTAAAGTGGGCAATGCACAATCATATAGTCAATTACATAAAATCCATTGATTGAAGGACAAATACATATATCAAAAATTAAGGGAAGAGAGAGTTGGTTGGTGACACAGAGACACTCGAAGATTTGTTACCAGGTTGGACTTTGTACCTACAGACAGATTTTTAGGCAATTAGCAATCAAGATTCAATCTTGTTTTCGTTCTGTTTCAATTCTTCTCTATTGACACTTTGACTTTACTCTAATGGCTTCTGTCCTAGTCTTTTTGGTATGATCTAGCTTCCTGGAGTTTGATTTTAGGTGGTCTCTAAGAATTCTTCTGGGCATATTATCTTTGGCTTTTCTATTCCTGGCTGCATTGGTTAATGTAGTAGATATAAATGGACATAAATGGAATTCAGCAAATTTTTCTGGTTCTCAGTAATCTAGGCAAATGGTAGATTGAGCTTTTCCATCCCCTTTGAAGTTAGGTGTGAACATATGTGATGGTAAATTTTATGTCAACTTGCAGAGTGTTTTTGGATGACATTAAGATTTAAATTGGTCAACTCTGAGTAAGCAGCTTGTCCTCTATAACGTAGGTGGGCCTTGTCTAATCAGTTGAAATCCTGATTAGAACAAAAAGATTGCACCCCGCCCCCAAGCAAGAGGAAATTCTCCAGCAGATTACCTTCAGACTGCATCTGCACCATGGGCTTTCCTGGATCTCTGCCTGCTGACCTGAGGACAGGAACTACACCATTGACTTTCCTGGGTCTCAAACCTGCTGACTCTCACTACAGATTTGGACTTGTCAGTTTCCATAATCACATGAACTGATTCCTTACAATAGATCTCTTTCTATATAGATACACATCTTATTGGTTCTGTTTCTTAGCAGCATGTGACTGTTTGACTAATGCAGCATATGACTTGCCTTTGTCACAGAAATGAGTGTTGGCGTGATATATCACTATGAAATTTTTAAGGAGGTCACAATTCACCAGGTTGCTGCCTTTGTGCCACAGTGGAAAGTAGAAGTACGTGTTGAAAATAAAATATCTTTCAGCCTGGATCCCAAAATGGTCAGAAGGAATAGAATGCTTATTTGTATCCACAAAAATTTTCTTGGGCTGATAACTAAGAGCAGGATTTGCTTGTTACTTTGCCTAAACCTAGCCTAAACTAATGCAAGTAGACTAATTCAACCTAATTCTGGATTTCAAAAAAGAAACTCTCGTTTCTATCTGGGCTTGCCAACTCTAAACCTAAATGTGTATAGATTTAGAATTGATAGAAAAATTTGTATTACTACAAATTATAAAACCTCCAAGCTGAACACTTATTTTTTAACTTAATATAACATCATGTTCAGTCAGTTCCACCATTTTAATGTTTCTCTCTCTTCAAATACCTAATCGTTACCCTCTTGCTTTTATGACAAAAAAGAGTGTACTTCAGATATATGCCTCATAAAACTCCATATTACAACATTGTCTATGGAGAAATATATTTTTCTGAAATGACTGCACTTATGGTTTGTGTGTTTCAAGGGCAGTATCAAAATCAACCTTTTTAGTCCCATTATAACATTAAATGTAACTTTCAACGTTCCAAATCTGAAGGCTAAAAATTACCTATATAAATCTTCATAATATATGTTAACAGAAACTGGCACTTAAAAAAATTTTCATGTGCTAAATTTAAATGATTCAGAGATATTCTGATTGAATGTTTGAAGTTGATCATTAAAAAAAGACAATAAAAAGAAAAATGAGGGGATGTGTGATGTGTGTTGTGCTTTGCTTCACAAGGAACATTTGGAAATTTGCCTGACCTCTTATTTTTATTTATTTAAATTAACTATGGCAGTATTCATTCCCATGTGGCCCCTAGGCACAGTGAGCTAATTAAAAAAAATAAAAGAAACTTCAAAATATCGTTTAAATCATTTTAAATAATTCAGCCAATGCAAGTGTTGAGAAAGCATCATTTGGATTGGCAGAGCAGAAGAACTAGGCTCCAGAGGTCAGCAAATCTGGATTTAGCCATTGCTATGTATTAAAAAAAAATTTAGATCAGGATGTCCCCAGGAGAAAATGCACTTTCTCCAAAATAATCCTTGAGATGAAATGGACAGTGGGCTGGGCCTAATCTATTTTCTATTTGGAAGCCTTCCCACTCTTTTAGCTCCGGAGCTTAGATTATCAAGTTTGCTAGCAGTGTGGGTGTTTGGTATTTGAGACTCTGCATATTAATCCAATTTGAAATCTTATTTCACATTGAAACACATCCTGACAAAGCATCCACATCCTGTATGCACTGTTCATTCTCTGATAAGTCACTGAACGTTTTCTATTTAGTCTGAAACAACTTGAAGCCCACTTGAAAGGCAATACTAAAAGAACAATCCTAATGTCATTTAGTTCTTCTCGCAGTCAACACATACTTTTGCCAGCATAGGAATATTGTTTTCCACCATCTGTGCAGGACAGAATTTGAGTTTTTGTTCAGGGTCAGTTAGAATGTGTTTAAAACAGTGTGTATCTAGATTTTGATTCAAGCTCTGAACCCTAATTATGCATTGTTTGGAATTTAAAGTGGTTGCACTGAAATCTTTTCTCTTCTGTCATTGACATATTGTACCAAAAAAGTGCAAAATAAAGTTTGGTTTGGTGGTAGGTAGGTCATTGTTTCATTTTTATGGCAATGTAAATCCAACAGCATTTCTTTCAGTTCATTTTGAAGATACAGTCTGAGAGAAATAATTTAAGAATCCATGAAAACAGTCATATACAGCAGCATACAAACAAAATGAAGGGCTTCAATATACTGAAAACAATTTTCAGAGTAACTATTTGAAACTGATAGAGCCATTCCCATTTTAACAGATGACAAAACTGAGGCTCAAAAATGATACATGACTATCAAGCAGTAAAGCTTGATTTTTTTAACTTAGGCACAGGTTGTGTCGAAGCACATGTTGTACTTATTAAATAAACATGTTCCAATAATAGTCTCTCATTTTGTACAGAGATGAATAAATTCCTCATAATGCTGAGATTGCACTAGGCTCTTTGCACAGAAAGCAAGGGATGGTCTTGCTTTCAGAATTTTAAGGAATAAATTATAAGGGAGAACATTTAGGAAGTAATTTCTATATTACTATAAGGATGTTATTTCTCAAACATAAAACTAATTACATATCATTTTGTTTAAACAGCTTCGGTGTCTCCCTGTCTAGCTACGTTGAACTATTTGTTTCTTCCAGAATGTGACTTCTTTTCACTTTTCTAAAATATTACTCATTTCTGATTTTTCTACCTAGAATTTCCTTCCATCCTTTAAAACACAAGCACTTGCCTGTCAAGAATTATTTCAAATACTACCTTCTTCAGTAACTCTGTATTTTTTCATCCTTCCTGAAACATATGCATGCTTCCAAAATGCATCAGTGGGAGCTCGTATGTGTGTATACTTTCTTCCTGGATAGATTGAATTTGATTAAATTTGACTATGTGGTAGAATAGCAGCCATTCAATTTTTGCTCAATATGAAAAAAAAAAAGAATAAAAACAAAGAAAGGATAAATGAAAATAAAAAATAAAAGTAAAAATTAAGACCATTACAAGAAAACATCCAGATACTTCCTTTTTAGCATTACATATTTTTACTTTAAGTTCTGAGGTACACGTGAAGGATGTGCAGGTTTGTTACATAGGTAACACATCCAGATACCTCTTTCAGGAGAGCAATACCCTGTAGTTTATTTCACGACAATCCAAAGCGAATATATTCTATAATTATAAACATTAGCCAGATATATTTTTGAGGGAAGTTCATTTTGAACTAGGCATTTATTGAAATGGTGGATACTTATCAGCAAAAAACACACAGGTCTTGTTAGCTTCTACGTATGCAAACAAAGAAATTGCAGTAGAAATTCTACAAACACACTTTAGTTATTAATAGATATGGAAAAGCACAGGGTCCAAATGTGCACCTCAAACCTAGCCTATATGATTATCTTTCTCTCTCTCTCTCTCTCACACACACACACACACTTTTTAAAAATAGATTTTGCAAATTATAAACACAAGATTACCAATATTCTACACATTTTTACACATTGTAACAAAACTTTGATTGTATTTCCTTTTTTTTTTTTTGGAGACAGGGTCTTGCTCTATTGCCCAGGCTAGAGTGCAGTGACGCAATCGTGACTCACTGCAACTTCAACCTCCCAGGTTCAAGAGATTCTCCTGCCTCAGCCTCTCAAGTGGCTGGGACTACAGGTGTGTGCCACCACACCTGGTTAAATTTTTAGTAGAGATGGGGTTTTACCATGTTAGGCAGGATTGTCTCAATCTCCTGACCTCATGATCTGCCTGCCTTGGCCTCCTAAAGTGCTGGGATTACAGGCATGAGCCACCGTGCCCAGCCTGATTGTATTTCTTACAGTTCCTAGATGATTTCTTTCCTCTCTCTTATTTATTTATTTAGCTGACTATGGTAATAACCGGAACATTTATCCTGTATCACTTCTGCTTCAGTAAATTCCCCTGGTTTATCCCTGGGAAAAACATAATCATACAATTAAAACTCAAAAAATGATACAATAAGCTCCAGAACAATACACACACTGCACTGAGATAGGATTAGCTCTATCTGCAAGTGGTGGGGCTTAGTACAAGAGATATAAGTGTGGGTCCCTGGAGATCTGCTTAAGTAGTCTGTCCAAAAATTTCCACATTCAAAATGATACATAGAAAAAAGAAGGAAAATCTCAAAATAACAAAAGTGGTGATACCATGGAGGAAAGGAAAAAGAAGAGGGAGGCTAGAGTAACCAGAAGGAAAACAAATTATATAATTTTATGTTTTTCCTTCCCAGGACAAAAACCTTGCTCATTCAGGAAATTGGCAAGAATTCTTTGATTTGGAACTTCAAGGAAAGATCAGGTAGACAAACATATTGAGAAGACTAAAAAACACAGCCACTCTGCAGAGATAAAGAATTATTCCAACAACCTCCACCCACCACCTGCCTCCATGCCGGTTTTTGGTGCATTCACTGTTAGAAATTCACCTTAAACAATATAATCTGAAGGAACATGGGTCTGTGTGTTGAAGATGCCCTGGGATGATGAAACTCATGGTTAGTTGAGTGAAGAAGCGTCAATATCCCAATGTCAAAACATGCCAGTAAGTGAAAAGAAGTAAGTGTTGGTGTCTGAATGAAAAGACTCTGCTACTGAGAGGGTACTTATTTATTTGTTTATAGATGTTTCACTCTTGTTTCCCAGGCTGAAGTGCAGTGACACAATCTCGGCTCACTGCAACCTCTACCTCCTGGGTTCAAGTGATTCTCCTGTCTCAGCCTCCTGAGTAGCTGAAATTATAGGCATCCACTACCACACCTGGCTAATATTTTGTATTTTTAGTAGAGACAGGATTTCACCATGTTGGCCACACTGGTCTTGAACTTCTGACCTCAGGTGATTCACCTGCCTCAGCCTCCCAAAGTGCTGGGATTACAGGCATGAGCCACTATACCTGGCCAATGGTGACCACTATTTAAGAAGAGGTTGTACCATATTGTTTTTAGGAAGTCACAGCTCTGGAATCAGACCAAACTAGGCATTAATCCAGTCACTTCCAAAGTATAAGCAGATAACTTTATTCTGCCCCTATCTACAGCCTCATTTTGGGCCACTTTCCAAAGTTAACCACACTTCGGCCTCACAGGCCTGCTTCCCCTTCACTGAGTCCTTCCAGCTACTGACCTTTGCTTTGACTTGAAGACTCAAGCCAGCCTGTCAAGTAGATACATAATGTGAGCAACAAATCCAACTCCTTTGTGTAATTACACATTTTCTAATAGCTGCATTAAAAAATTAAATAGGGAAGAGTATTGGTCCATTTTCATGTTTTCACACTGCTATGAAGATGTTACCTGAGACTCGGTGATTTACAAATAAAGGAGGTTTATTTGACTCACAGTTCTGCATGGCTGAGGTGACCTCAAAAAATGTACAATCATCAGGAATGGTGAAGGAGAAGCAAGGCAAGTCTTATATGGTGGCAGGGGAGAGAGAGAGAAAGCACAGGGGAAGCTGCCATTTATAAAACGAGCAGATCTCGTGAGAACTCCCTATCAAGTGAACAGCATGGGCAAAACCTCCTCCATGATCCAATCACCTCCTTCCAGCTCCCTCCTTTGACACGTGGTGATTACAATTCAAGAGAGATTTGTGTGGGGATACAGAGCCAAATGATATCAGAAAGTTACTTTTAATATGCTTTATTTAACATACTATGTAGAAAAAATCAGCATTTTAATATGCAATCCATATTAAAAGTGAGGTATTGGGCTGGATGCAGTGGCTTACACCTGTAATCCCAGGCTTTTGGGAGGCTGAGGCAGGAGGGTCACCTGAGGTCGGAAGTTTGAGACCAGCCTGACAAATGTGGAGAAACCTTGTCTCTACTAAAAATACAATATTAGCCTGGTATGATGGTGCATGCCTGTAATCCCTGCTAATCAGGAGGCTGAGGCAGGAGTATCGTTTGGACCTGGAAAGTGGAGGTTGCAGTGAGCTGAGATTGTACCACTGCACTTTAGCCTGGGTGACAAGAGTGAAACTCCATCTCAAAAATAAATTTAAAAATAAATAAGTAAGTAAATAAAAATGAGATGTTGACTAGGTGTTATTGTATGTTCTTTTTAGTTCTTTAGAGTATTTAGAAATTTGTTGTGTATTTCACACTAACACACACCTACACTTATGCTAGCCACATTTCGTGTCCTGCCTCAACTCAGACAGTGTAGATTCAACCCTTGCCTTCATTCTTTATTCTCTCCAAAAGTCATGTTGTAATTTTGTCCCCAAGGTGGCAGTATTGAGAAGCAGGCCCTTTAAGAGAAGACTGGGTCATAAGGGGTCTGCCTTCATGAAAGGATCAATTCATTCATGGATTAATGAAAGAAATCATGGACTGGATGTACGCCTAGTGCTTAAGATTAGGACGTGACTGAATTTCTGCCTAGTCCATGGGAGGGGAACCTATGGCTTTTATAAGATACAGAAGAGAGACCTAAGCTTGGATGTTAGCATGCCCAGCCCCCTTGCTGTGTCATGTCCTGTGCTGCCTCAGGACTCTGCAGAGTCTCCACCATTGGGAAGGCTCTTACCTGAGGCAGCCTTTTGACCTTGGACTTCTCAGTGCCCATAACAGTAACAAATACATTCCTTTTCCTTATAAATTACCCAGTTTCAGGTATTCTGTTATAAGCAATAGGAAACAAAGACATTTTCTCTCCACTTTTACTTGGACAGCTATTCTAATCTACTAGAATGGCTTAGAGAAAAGCTGCACTTTCAGATCATATTTTACCTTTGTATTATGTACTCCATGGTACCCTACATTCCTTGATGATAGTAGTTTTATGCTAATGAATCGTTCATGCTGCAATCAGTTTAAAAGCTGTCATCTTCATTAGATTGAAGGCTCCAGGACTACTCCTTTTAAATAATCCTTGTATCCCAAATGCTTACATAATGCCCAATAAGAGGAGGTATTTGACCAACGTCTGCTGACTAATCATTATTTAGTACCTCAGAAGCTTTATTTTCTCATCTGTAAAGTGGGGATAAAATAACCCTACCTCATAGACTTGTGAGGTTTAAATATATTCACATACGTATTTGTGTGTACTTACAATCAAGGCT
Organism: Aotus nancymaae; assembly: GCF_030222135.1. Taxonomy (NCBI): domain Eukaryota; kingdom Metazoa; phylum Chordata; class Mammalia; order Primates; family Aotidae; genus Aotus; species Aotus nancymaae. The sequence goes on from NW_026988443.1 coordinate 18,790,310, forward strand.
GGAATATCATAACTGCTATATAGAATCTAGCTTTTGGTAACAGTTGCAGCAGACCTTCTACTCCTAACTTTGTGAGGGTTAACAATGTGCTAAGTGGTATATCTGGCACATGATAGGTGACTTCTTAATTATTTTAGGCTTAGTCTATTTATTATTTCATATATGTGTTAAATAATATATCATATTAATTAAATCTCTTAGTATTGCTTTGGAGTCCCTGCTTTGGATATAATGTTCTTAAGAGAGCCAGGAAAATAAAGAAGATGCCTCATTTTGCAACAATCTGCATACCTAATTACTAGAAATAGCAGCAAAGGGACATTGATTAGGGCTCACATGAGATTGTCTAGTGAATATGGCTAGGAAGTAAGACCATTTGTCTGTAAACCAGAATTTCTAGATTGTATTCTTTCTCCTTTCATTAATATATTATATAATTTAGTACAGTATTTAAGTTTCTATATTTTTATTTGCCCAATAAGAAGTCAGATCAGTAATTCTCCATTGCCCAAATTTGGATCAGCCAAGAACATGTGTCCTCATAATTGGTCCGTTTTTTAGTACCCTTGCAGAGACATAGCCTGCTGGCCAGCTTATTGTACTCTCTTTTCATTGCCCTTAATCCTTTAATCAGAAGTAGAGATGTGACAACGTTAAGTCTCCTACAGGCTAAAATGGACTGGGAAATACTGGGCTATACCATAAAAGGCCTGTCTGGCAAATGCTAATAATCCACATTACATCTTCCTTGTAACATAAAAACAGAACTTTACAGAACAAAATAATTGTCCATATAACCCCATGCCGAGATGAGCATTTTAAAACCTTTTTTAAAGGACTTTAAGGAATCTCCACACTGTTTTGCACTAATTTACATTCCCACCAGAAGCATAGAAGTGTTCCCTTTTCATCACATTCACACCAACATCTACTGATCATTTGATTTTTTGACTCTGGCCTTTCTTGAGTAAGATGGTATCGTATTGTGGTTTTGATTTGCATTTTCCTGATCATTAGTGTTGCTGAGTATTTTTTTATATGTTTGTTGGCCATTACTGCATCTCCTTTTGAGAATTGTCTATTTATGTCCTTAGTCCACTTTTTGATGGGATTGTTTGATTTTTTTCTTGCTAATTTGAGTTCCTTGTAGATTCTGGATATTAGTCCTTTTTTGGATTTATATATTGTAAAGATTTTCTCCCACTCTGTAGGTTGTCTGTTTACTAACACAAACAATATCCCTCAAGGAAGTGTTATATGCAACTCACTATGAAGAACTTAGCAATGTCAATAATTCTTTGTTCTGAACGGACATCTGATATGCTTGCTGATTTCTACAATAAAAAGATGGTTGCATGGTGGAATTTTCCCTACTGAGGTCCAGTGTGGTTAGAATGACCAATAGGGATGTAGAGAGCCTATGGGTTGCAGGTAGATGTGGCAATTCTTCTAAATTGTTGCTCAAATTACAACCAACAGAGAACCCAATGATTTCATTAAGAAAGTCAAGACAAAATGGGATTTCAGAGCAAGGGAGGAAAGAAACTAGAGACATATGGTGGAGAAGAAAGGAAAGCAAGTAGGCGGCAGAGAATGGTTGTTGTCTGCATTTGGTATGAGATAGCTTTGTATGTGTGTGTGAGACAAAGAAAAGAGACTAGGCAGATTCATCATGCATTATTCAAGGGTAAGGGATGAGATGCAGTCAGATGTGAGTTAGGCTGAGTTCCAAAGCTACTATTTAAAAGTTGTGTGGCCTTTGTTTAGTTGCTTAAGCCTAGTAAGCTTACACATTCTCACTTAAAAAGTAGGGGAAAATACCTGTATTAAAGATTTGTATTTCTTAGTTTGGTTTTGCTTTGCTTGTATGTTTCGATCATTAAATGGCACAGAATAGATATTTATATATCTATTATAAACAATAGTATTTATCTGTCTCCTTCTTTCTTTCATCTGAATGTTATTGTACTTGTACAATTCTGCATTTAGCTTGACCAGTCTTCTGTAGATTTCACACAGCACACTTAGGAATACAAGCCAGATTAAAGAGAAAAATGTGACAAAATTGCAATGATGTGTGCTTGTGTTTGTGTGTTGTGAAAATTAAAGGTGTGGATTAAAACTTCCAATTTCTTGAATATTGATCAATTTTCTAGACTTTTAGATACCCTTAAAATATTTTCACTCTTAGGAATTTGTTTTGCATACAAATGACTATTTAGGGCTACATAAAAGAAGAAACAATTTCTGCTTCCAATGTACTGATTTTTGTGTGTGGAAAAAGATCACATTTTAATATTCCTGAAGTTAAGAGATCACAAGTGCTGGGGATGCATATGATTGACATGAAACTCACTGAACAAGTAAAGGCATTGCTAAGTAATTGAGTCCTCAACAATTAAAGTTGAGCATTGCTTGCATACTGGCTAGATTGAATAAATCCAGGATACAGCACACTTTGACCAGATCCTTGCCACTTATAGATATCAACTAACCTTTCATTTAATTTTAGGCAGCTCTGAATTTTCTGAATGTGGACATTGTTATTTATGATAAACATTTTTAATATATGGTATATGGAAAATAAATTGAATGGGGAAAGAAACACTAATTTTTTTAATCACAGCTGATTAACTCTCTCTGGAAAGCTGTCTGTGGTCTCTGAACCCACATTTATCTGAAGTCTAAATCTCTGACATGCCTACATCATAGAAGAGTTGTGAGTTATCCTGGAAATAAAAATGTATCTTATTGTATAATGAATGGTAAGACTATAAAGAGGTGTTACGCTCAATCCAATTTTACAAGGATCTATTGTTTCAATTCACCCATGTGATCATTTGTGGAAACTTGTTCATTCATTTAGCATGTATCTATTAAGCATCTGCTCCATTATAAGTGTAGTTGGCACTCCAAATTTATTTTAATAAGAAAACCATATTCAATAGATAATTTTGAGTATATTTAGTACCAAAAAAGGAAAGTGTAGCTACTGCAGAATATTTTTGAGGAGAATTTCTGGGTCATTTGTCCAAGGTGATGCTACAGTGGGGTGGAAGGAGGTAATAAACATTTGAAGAAAGTGGAGAGGTTAGAATATAGTCATGAAGAATGGGAAAGCAATAAAATTAAAGGAAGATAAAGCAAGATTGTTAGATTGTTGCAAACCAATTAAATTTTGGTAACCATTAATTTATAATTAGATCAACTCACCATTGGGCTCTTGGAGCCAATCAGTACAGTTTTAATAAATCAGTTTCAAGACACTGAATAGGATGTCTTGCTCTATGGTGATTTTTAAGGTGTCAGAGTTTAGTAATTTAATTGCAAGATGATGATGAGAAAGAAGATGAATTGAAGCTGTGTCAAGGACTGTCAGTTGCTTTAAATTGAGGTTTTTTTCTTTTCCTATTTACTATTCACAGCAATGGTATAATGTTGGTATTATTACTGAAATGCTATGTATGATAGAAATGAAGCTTAGTAGAGTTAAGCAACTTTCCCAAGATCACAAATGACCAGAGACAGGGATGAAATCAGATCAACTCATGTCTCAAGTTTATACTGTGTTCTTTCATGATGTTGCCTCTCTAAGAGGCATGCTTTACATTATTCTGCAATGAGTAAAACTGTGACATGCACTTTGCCTAGGAGATGACAACAACACTTGTCTTCCGAAATGTCTCTTAGTCAACAAGGCTTCATTTCTTCAAAGATTTGTGCAAATATGTGGCAGTGCCTGCAGTGCTGTTCTGTGAAGCATGAGTAAGGTGACCTTGGCATGGGAGGGTTTGAAGACAGGCATTTCTCAACATTTGCATCTGCACTGAAAGCCCCTGGAAATGGCCCCTGTAGACCACCAGATTTTGAGCATGACCACATTTTGATAGATCTGCCAGAATACATTAGCTACAAAACACTTTGTCAGGATTGACCTACTGACCTGATTAGTGGCTTGGCTCAACATTATCCATCTGGAAGCTGAAGCATGTCTGCCAAACACAATGGTCAGAGTGCTCGCAGTACTGAAATTGAGGTGTTCTTTCTAATGGTGCCTTGCTAATAGGTTCACTTACCTCCTAGGACCACTACTTGAATATTATGGTAATGTCATGCTTGGTGGGGTGGAAAATACAAAGGATTTGAAGCTAAACACATTAGAGTGTGAATTGATTTGACTACTTAATAGTTTGCCTATTACAGTGTCACCTTAACATTCGGGTATTTGTTTTTGATTTGGGCTGTTTTCTAATCTATGAAATGGGGACAATGATTTTTCTCTCATAGAGGTGTTTTGAGCATTAGAGATGGCATCCTGCAATACAAGTAGAAAACATTTGTTGAACATTCATTGTTGCACAACATCGTATCAGGTGCTTTGCAAAGAATAACACTTAACTGGGAAGAGAACATTACTAAGGGCCCATTATTATCTCAACTTTAAGGAAGTGGAAACAAAGGTTATAGAGGTAAAATTTCCTTCCTTACACGACAACCTAAGAAACACCAGGTGTAGAATTTGGTTTTAGTAGATTATGATTCACCATTTGCCACTGTTGTCTTTGCTGCCTCTGATTTGGGGGATTGGCTAGAGATCATTGCGCAAAATGTCACATGACACAGGCAAAAAGCTTCAGAAAGTTTGCCTGGATATAGTTTACATCACTTAGTACTCAACTCCTTGCAAACATGACAGAGAAAAATGTTAACTGGTCTACTGTGATCCTCAGTTCTCATCAATTATGTTGAGCTTCCTCTAGACGGTGAACTAGTGGAATCACTTAAGCTCAAAGCAATTTACCATTCATAAGGCTAAATGTTTTGCAGAAGAGGTCTCTATTGATGTTCATTATCCCTAAAGTGTGTCCCTTTGGTGATAGATGAATTAAACATGAGAACTCTTCTTAAAGCATCAAAGTTGCCCCAAACAACATTCTCCAAAGGGAAATGTAGACCTACTTGATTGTGTTTGTGTATGTGTGCAGTATGTAGTGCTCTCAGTTTGTTTAATAAGATAATCCACCTGCTAAGACTCATTCTCTTAAATATACTCTGTAGTAAAGGTTATTCTTGAGAATAATTAAGAACATGGACAAAATGAATTGCCATAGTTCACGTAGTATATTTCCAGAAGCATCAAAAGAAGCACCAAAAGCATTAGATGAAGCAAAGGTGTTTACTTCACACCCATGACAAAGAGATCTCAAATCTAAATTTGTTTACAAATGTATTAAGACCTTGATTTAACCTATCTCCAATTATGAATAAATCTGATATTTTCAGTAAAGACCAAGTATAAATTCACATTTTATGAAAGAAAACGTCATGGTCAAGACTTCAACTGTAGTTGACAAATGAATTCTGCCCGACTCAGAAGGGCACCTACCCTTCTATTAACTTGATAGGCAACTTTGAACAAGCTATTAACCTCAGTAAATTTGGAATTGGAAACTTATTTATTAAACGAGGGTGTTTAATTGCATGATTGAAGGAGGAAAGTTATAAAGTAAATTAATTTTGAGAATTTGAGGCTCATATGTTATCTCTACGGCTTACTGGCTGTATTCCTGTCTATGAATAAGGAAATACTTTTGTAATTTGAGTGATGTGAAGGTGAATTCATACTACACATGAAAAGGCTTGATATAATTAATAAATACCACTTCTTCAAAAATCTTAAATTCCTCAATTTCACAATTTTATAGTTCTAAACCTGAGAGACCAGAAATTTTGATTTTCATGGGAAAGTCACTTAAGTTGTCTGGGCCTTACTTTTAACACAAATCTAATAAGGAAATCAGCTCTCTATTGTGAAGAATGTTTCAACTCCTCTGACGTACTGATAATGGCCTTTGGAACATTCTGCTGAAAGTATTTCTAAGGCAATGTGAAGACCCCATAGAATAAAAATACTGTATGAATAAATCTGCCAAGAAGCAGGCATGCCACATGTGTTCCATTCAGGATTAGATTATTCATAATATTCTCTCCAGGATGAAAGTCCAGGGTTACAGAATTTGTTGAAGTTTACATAGGAAATCAAGTTTCAAAGAAAGATGATGTGTCCCATTAGTCCTAGTGCAGTGACAAGATGATGTCATAAACAGACATTAAACAAAACACAGAAGATGTGCTGAGGCCTATGCTAGGGTTAGTGGGTGATAAAAATTTAAGGAAAATCTCTGTCTTCAAAAAGCAAACTATCTACTCAGGATTAATTAATGAGTGTACAGGCTTTTACAGGACTCTCTGCATAAAGCCATCAACAATGTCCATGAATGCACTCATGCTCATGGAATGGACATTTACAAACACACTAGAAAAAAATGTTTCTACCAACTGTATAATAATTTAGATCGGACAAGCATTTTTATGTGCCTGACACTGGATAAAATTCAAGAACTTATATAACACCACTACAAAGCACGAATCAGGTAATATGTAATTCCTATTTAATGCATTTTTAAACTGAAGTTTAGAAAGTTCGATAAGTGTGTCCATGGCTGTATATTAGAACGTATCCAAGTATATATTCAAGTGATGGCTTGAAGCAAAATTTGCTGGCCAACAAGTTGGTTCCTTTTACACACAATGTACAATTTCTTTTCATAAAAATGGAATGGATGCTTCTGTGATGGAAGGGACTCCTCTGCATCACAGGTGCCCAGTTAAAAGCTAGAAGAACAATTTTTCCTTTGGTATTTTTGTGCCTCGCAAGAAAAACATATCTCTAATGTTTTTTTTTATTGTCAAGATATATATTTTATATAAAAAAATTAAAACTTAAAAGGGGTCTAGAGAGATCTAAGTAAGCCTCGTAGTTTTCAAATTAAGAGAACAAAAAAGAGAGCAAAAACAAAGTAGAGCCCAGTCTCAGAATGAGAATACAACTTCCAAACACTGATCGAAAAAGCTAGTCACTACCCATCTATCAGGAAATTGGCACTTTTCCTGAACTCCTTCAATTTTACCACACTTGAGCAGTATATTGATATCATTTACAACATGGGTGAGATGCAACTGAGAATTTCCAGTTCTGGAAGTACTGTGGGTTATCTAGATTTCATTCTCAGAGCTTGGCACATTGGAATAAAAAGAGTGTTCAAAGATAAAGCAAAGGGTAGTAGTATATTGGTCAAATTAATTTGAGTTTTTGATTTGAAGGAAGTCTGAAGAAACTAAGCTAAAAAGAAAAAGACAATAAAAATTTCAACCCAACACCACAAATGTGCGGCTGGATTGAAAAGTTTAGAAATAAGTTTGAGCAAAATATGCTAAAGGAGAGATGCGAAGAGAAAAGGGTACATGGCTATTTACACCCATGACTATCCCATCTGAGAATATTCATGTGGAAAACACTGCAAAATAATTGAGGCTCTGTAGTGTGGCAATTTTAGTGGAGACCATTGGAACAGCAGCATTGCTATAAGGGCGGAGAAAGCAAATGTAAGACATTGTCTCATCTCTGGACAAGTATTTGATTCATAGATCCAACTTTAATTCATCCCTGGCCTAAGTACTATTTTTAGAGTTATATATATGGTGGTCCATAAAATAGATTCAGGTACAGGGAACTTGACTGAGATCCTACATCTGAAATATTAAGGACCCTTCGTATCAAATATGAGGTGTCCAGTAACAACTACAGTAAGAACTAGATTATCAAGATGGTTTAGTTAGTAGTAAGTCATCAGAGTATAAAACAATGGCCTTTTTAAAAAGCCTACCCTATAATCATAGGATTAAGGCTTCATTAAGTCTACATTTGAGATCCTGCAGCCTTTAGGAGGAATGATAGGTGGAAGTCAAGAGTAGAGGATGAGGAGGTGCTGACTAGCAGTAGTGCTTTTATTACTGCATTGTGAAATAGTCGTTCCTAGTTTTTGCTATGAGAATAGCACTTAATGCTATGTTTCTATGTTCTAAGGTTTAATTAGAATCTGTTTCTGTAATAGTGTATGAAATGAACTTTATGTCACATAAGGATCTCAAATAATAAGTAATCATCCAAGAAATTGAATTTTCTATGATGAAATAAAAATGGTCATTTCAGTTATAGCATGAACCTTAGATCCAGATTAAACTTAAAGAGAGGCAATCTTGTTCAGCCCCATCATGTCACAGTGAAACATCTATAGAATAGAGAAGGCAGAGGACTCATTTAAGGTCACACAACTTCTTGGTGGGGCAAGGATCCTGCCCTCATTTTCTAAATGATTTTTTTTTTCCCCAACAGACAGCATATTGTTAAATTTGTCAAGACTACCACTATTTTTCTATCTCCCAAAATGAACCATCCTTTAATTGTCAATTTCCCTGTTTCCCTATAGCTCTTCACTTGACTAATTACTTAGAATCTATCCCTCTAATGTCTCCCTCATGAGGATTTTATTCCCTCTTGTCTTGACCATGTTAATAACATCAACAGGTCTAGCAGCTAATGCTTTTCTCTAATCTAGTGAAGACACTTTTATTACTAAGGTTAGGGTGGCTTTCCAAAGGAGAACAGGGCATTTCCCCAAGAATATGGTAAAATCAATGTTAGAAAAAAAAAAAAACAATATTTAGGACTATAACATATCTGCAAAATCAATTTTCTTGACATGTAATTCTAATCACATAATCTGCCTAGTCCACAACTTTCAACATCTAATTGCCAAATTGTCATAATTTATCATTCTGCTATTCAAGAGCTCCCCAACATTGACCGATCTATCTTTTGAGCCATTTCCTCAATTCAGCCTCATAGCCCTAGAATCTCTACTGTGATTTAACTGAGTAGTATCCAAGTTTGTTTTCTATAATGTCCATTTTCACACCTTAAACATTTAAGGTAATCAATACATATGTAGTGAAATAAATGGAAAAACAGAACTGGTGATCCTGCCACATTTTACATCTCATTATAAATTAACACAGAAGTATTTTGGTTTGTTAGTTTTTCAGGGTTTGTCTAGGAATGGATTACATCTGTATAAATAATTAGTGGTTCCAAGTTTCCAAAACTGATGACCAAGATCTTGGTCACAGATTTGCACCATTAATGTGCAGGCACTAATCAGTGATAGCCATCACTTATATTTTCTATGTCAGCTTGCCCTTAGTGGATACACAGAGGGTTACAAATATTGGAAGTATATGTTATAGCTGGAAGACTGGAGTTAGATCCAATTTTGATGGCCAAAAGGGATGTAAAGTTTAAAATGTGACCTCTTTAGAGGAAATTCTCCAAAGCTGTAGAATGAGAGGTTAGACACAATTGCCTTTATATGTTCTTATTTAATATCACAGACTTTACAATTTTAAAATAATATCCAGTCTCAGAAACTTCTTATAAGTAAAGAACATTATTGGGGAATGGCATTTGGAAAATGTCAAATATAGTTTTCTTTTAATAAACTCATTGGTATAGACACATGTATGTTGAAATTGGCATGTTTTGCGGGGTCAGATAGACATGGTTTAAGTGGAATTATAATAACCTAATTTCTTCATAAAAAATAACTGAAATGAAATTAGAAGATATAAACAACCAACATGTAATAAATGTGATAGCTTCCCCTCACCTAATGGCCCTCCTTTCTTTCTCTTTCAGTCTAGGGATGGATATATTTTCTGTATAAATATTAAGTATAATTTGCTATAAGATTTAAAAAGCATATTCCTGACATGAGTGTAAAGAGCTTATGTGCACCTGTAGTCACACCCAGCTACTGAGGAGGCTGAGACAGGAGAATCACTTGAACCCAGCAGGTGGAGGTTGCAGTAAGCTGAAATTGTACCACTGCACTCCAGCTTGGGTGACAAGAGCAAAAATCTATCACAAAAAAACCAAAACCAACCAAACAAAAGAATGTTAACCAGATGTGAACAATAACTGATATGAAAGACGTTCAGTGAATATAATTCTTTCCTATGCATGTTAACTTAGACATTTAGACATTTATCCTTAATAATAATACAACACAAAAGTACAATTTAAACTAAGAGTGCCTATTACGTTTTCAAGTTGCGATGCCTGAACAGAACACAATTTTAAAACAGCACATGTGTATAGACATACATATTTTAATCTCATTGATAGTTTTTCTTTTAGGATATGTGCTGCATGAATTTTTCAACTCTCTAAACCTTCCAATATTCACACAGGGTTGCCAAACCAAAAAATAATTCATTATTTTTTGTACAAGAAGATAAAAATAAAAAGAGAAACTTGGGTATGGAATTCCAAGAGGGTAAACAGGATAATCCTGGTATTTGCTAATAACAAATCATTCATCTTCAAGTAACAATACCTTGATAATCAACAGTTCCCATAGGGAAATGTAAGCCCAACTAAATCAATATTGCTTAAGATCACTGCCTACCTATTTTTACCCAGTTAGGATGCTGAGAAGAAATTGTTGTATATTGTTATGTGGACTTTACCATCAGAGAAACCTGGGATTCAGTCTGTACTCTGACACTGACTATCTTGTTACTTTGGGCAATGCCTTGATGTCTCTGAGTTTCAATTTACAATTATCATGTGTCAATCACAAGAAAAAAAAGATAAAAAATGGAAAATAATTCCATAAAAAAACTGCTAAGATAATGAAATAAGATAATGTCTATAAAGCAAGAGACTAAAAATAGTTGCTCTTATCTTTATTGACTTGAGATGCCTTAGTTCTAGTCTGTATAAAAATCAATGGCAATACATGAAGGGTTTCTTTAACTCAGACTGCACAATGCTAACAGAGGCTTAAATAAGATTTTTTTAGCCCATGTCCCACAACCATGTTCATTTAGGCACAGTTTAATAATGCAGTAAGTATAATACAATTATTTCAATATTCGCTGTTCATTTGTATAAATATAGACACACAAACACACACACCTACACACATTATTTGTATTGATGTTATAAAGCAACATAAAGTACTAAACCATAACCGCCAGCAGTAACTATATACATATGTATATATAAATGTTGTTACATATATGTATATATACATATGTGTATGTTTATTTACCTTCATCTCTCATACATACATGAGAGATAAAATGTGTGTATGTGTATGTATTTATATAGTGAGTAGATAGAGCATTTAGTTTCCATCAGTGAAGATAATCAGTATTAAATGCAGTAGCAAATACCTACTAAATAATGTGTTTTATTAATTAGATAACCATCTAATTTCAATTGTACTTTATTGCTGAACTTATCTCCAAGAAAACAAGCTTAGAAAGTTAATGGCTAAATCTAATTAGAATGTATTTCTTTCTGGCACTGTTTGGGGTTAGCATAATGGTTGATTTTTCTGCTTGCAAATAAAGCATCAGAGTTTTAATATGGCCTATGAAACATGTTTTATTTACTTATAAATAACATTTTCATTTTAATAAAAATAATTAAAAAAATATTTTTATCCAGAAAAAATACAAATACAGTTAAAATGCAAAACTAGATCACGGGAACTTTTTAAATATTAAAATGATAAATTTTAGCAAATATGTCATTAATCATGTTAAACTGTACATGTAACTCTATTTTATTGTGTTTTAATAAACTTTTAATGTAGAACAGTTTTAGATTTTGAGATTCTGTATAACACACATTTGGTTTCCACTATAAATAACTTTTTTTTATTAGTATGGCACATTTGTTACAATGAATGAACCAAATTTGATACTTTTGGTTTATGCATTATACACATTTTCTTAGTTTTTACCTAATGCTCTTTTTCTGTTTCAAGATATCGTATTACATTTAGTAGCTAAAGATCCTTAGGCACCCATTAATTATGGCAGTTTTACAGACTTTTAAAGTTTTTGATGACCTTGACAATTTTCAGAATTGGTCAAGCATTTTGAAATTGCACTTCAATTGAGATTTGTCTGGCACTTTTCTCAAGGTTAGAGTGAGAAAGCAAGTTATGTGCTTCTGGGAGGAGAACCAAAATTTTAAAGTGCCATTTTCTCACACGATATCAAGGGAGCATGTTATCAACATGACATCACTATTGATGTTAACCTTGATGCCTACCTGAAGTAATGTTTCTCAGGTTTCTCCACTGTAAAGTGACTATTGATCCTTTCATACTGTACTCTTTGGAAGGAAGTCAGTATACACAGCCCACACGTAAGAGAGTGAGGAGTTATTTCCCATCTCCTTAATGGCAAAGTATCTATGTAAGTTATCTGGAATTCGGCATCAGAGAGCTGTCTATTCTCTCCATTTAAAACACTTATTCAATAATGTTTTATTATTATTATTGAGACAGGGTCTCTGCCATTCTTTCCTACGTCACCATTTTGGAATGAAAATGTTCCTCTTCTGCCTATCCTACTACTATATTTTGAAACCAGATGACTTGTTTGATACCATGGGCTCACAGCTGAAAAGGAATGTGCTTTATGATTAATCACATATTTGAATCTCATTCACATCTGATTTAGATAAAACTTTGGACTTTAGACATCTAAACTTGTTCTGGAACAAGATAAGATTTAGGGGCTATTGAGATGGAATGAATGTGTTTTGCATGTGAGAGGAGCATGACTTTTGTGGGGGTGAGGACAGAGACAGAATGTCAGTGTCTATCCAAACTTACTATGTTGAAACTTAATCTCTAGTAGGGTAATATTAAGAAATTGGGCTGTGGAGGAATGATTAAACCGTGAGGGCTCCATCTACATGAATGGGAATAGTTCTTGTAACTAACTGAAGTGCGTGCTCTTGCACCCTTCTGCCATGTGTGGACTCCAAGAAGGCACCAACTTCCAAGCAGAGAGCAAGCCTTCACCAGACACTGAATCCACTGGCACCTTGATCTTGGGCCTTCCAGTTCCAGAACTGTAATATATACATTTCTGTTGTTTTAAAATTACCTAGTGTAAGGCATTTTGTTACAGAAGCCTGGATGGACTAAGTTATGACCTCTCTTTTCTTTCTTTCTTTTTTTTTTTTTTTCTGAGACAGAGTTTCGCTCTTGTTATCCAGGCTGGAGTGCAATGGCGCGATCTCAGCTCACCGCAACCTCCGCCTCCTGGGTTCAAGCAATTCTCCTGCCTCAGCCTCTCAAGTAGCTGGGAGTACAGGTGCACGCCACCATGCCCAGCTAATTTTTGTATTTTTAGTAGAGACGGGGTTTCACCATGTTGACCAAGATGGTCTCGATTTCTTGACCTCGTGATCCACCCGCCTCGGATAGAGTCTCACTCTGTTGCCAGGCTAGAGTGCAGTGGTGCAATCTCGGCTCACTGCAACCTCCGCCTCCCGGATTCAAGCGATTCTCCTGCCTCAGCCTCCTGTGTAGCTGGGAATACTGGCGCCCACCACCATACGTAGCTAATTTTTGTATTTTTAGTAGAGATGGGGTTTTGCCATGTTGATCCGGTTGGTGTTGAACTCCTGACCTCAGGTGATTTACCCACCTTGCCCTCCCAAAGTGCTAGGATTACAGACTTGGGCCACTGTGCTCGGCCTCTTTGGTTTCTAACACTATTATTGTATCTTCTTTTCTTTCTTTGTTAGCTTGGTTAGAAGTATAACACTTCTACTGACATTTTCAAAGAATTGACTTTAACGTTTATTGATTTTTTTTTTTCAATTTCATTGAGGCCTGCTCTAATTTTTATTTCTTTGTTTTCTCCTTGCTTGCTACAGCTTGAATTATTCTTCTTTCTCTGTTTTCCTAATATGGAAGTTATATTATTGATTTAAAATGTTTAATGTTTTTTAATACATAAATTTACTGCTACTAATTTATCTTTACATACTGATTTTTCTGCATCTCACAAAATTTAATGATATACCTTTAATTTAAAACAGAACACTTACATATTTCTTGAGATTTCTGACCCATGTTAGAATTGTGTGTGTTTTACCTCTAAATTATTGGTGGCCTTTAAGATGTAGTTTCTATATATATTAATTTTCAGTTTAATTTATTTTGGGATGAAACCATAATTTGCATTATTTGCATTCTTTTAAATTTGCTAAAGTAAAATTTCTGGCTCAGAATGTGTTTTATTTTGGTGAATATTCCATGTTCTTGCTGTAGAAAGTGTTTTCTAAAATGTCAATTGGTCAAGTTGATTGATAGTTCTGTTCAGGTCCACTATACCCTTACCAATTTTATATCTGCTTGATTTATCCCTTACCGAAAGAGAACATTGAGTCTCCAATTATAACAGCAAGTTTATCTACTTCTCTTTTCTATTCTATCAGTCTGTAATTTGATACTTTATTAGGTTTATACACCTTTAGGACTGTTTTATTTCTTGAGGAATTGACTCCTTTTTGATATGTAATGCCCCTCTTAATCCTCCATAATTTTCCTTTTTCTGAAATCTTATGTGTCTGAAACGAATTTAATACTCCAGCTTTCTTCTGATTTACCACAGCATACAATGCCATTCTCCATCAGTTACATTTATCCTACCTATGTCTTTATATTTGAAATCAGTTTCTTGCAAATCAAAAATATGATGGCATCTTTATTTATTTCATCCAGTCTGATGGTGTCTTTTATTTGTATTTTGATTATTAGAATTAAGCTATTTCTTTAATATGTTTTAAGTTTTAGTGATTGTAACTTTTCTTTGTTTTCCCCCCATGTTTTCCTAACTTACCTGGTTAACATTGAGTGTTTTATTGATTCTATCTCCTCTTGCAGCATATAAAACATACTTTAAAATATATTAGTATTTCTCCTAGAGTTTCCAATACACATTTTTTTTTTTTACTAATCTATCTTTGAATAATACTATACCAGATCATATATTACACAGTTCCCACATAAAAATATTCCCAATTTCTTCCTCCCATCCTTTAGGACCATTGTTGTCATTCCTTTTATTTATATGCTATAATCATTCAATGCATCATGACTATTATTAATCTAAGCCATCAGTTATCTTTTAGGTAAATTAAGAATAAGAAAGAAAACATCTTTATGTATTTCTCCTCTCATATTTTTATTTCTTTACATAAAGTTTCTTACCTATATTATTTTTCTCCTCTCTGAATAACCTCTTTTAATATTTCTTGCAGGACATGACTGCTGATAGTGAATTCTTTCAGTTCTTGTTTGTCTGAGAAAGGTTTAATTTCTCTTTTATTTCTGAAGAACAATTGATTTAATATACAATTTTAGTTTGGTGATTTATTTTTCTTTCAATACTTTAAATACTGGACTCAACTCTGTTCTTGCTTACAGGACTTCTGCTGAGAAGTTCACTATAATTCTTATCCTATTTCCTCTAACTAAGTTGTTTTTCCTCCCTCTATAGTTTTTTCAATACTTTTTCTTTGGTTTCTGCTGTTTGTATATGATAGGTCTATGTATAATAATTTTTGAAGTCTTTAGTTATATATTTTTTCTGCTCTATTTCTTCTTTCCTTTTATTCTAGTATTCCAAAAATATGTAATTTGCACACTTTAAAATTGTCCCACAGTTCTTGGTGGATGTTCTGGGATTTTTTGTTTTGGTTTGGTTTTTGTTGTTTGTTTTATTCTTTTTTCTCTTTGTCTTTCAGTTTCAGAAATTCCTATTGACCTAACTTCAAGCTCATGAATTACTTTCTTGGCCATGTTCAGTCTGAGAGTATTGAAGAAATTATTCATCTTTTACAATGTCTTTGCTTATCTCTTTTAATTATTTTTTTTAGAGCTTCCATCTCTCTGCTTACATTAACCATCTGTTCTTCATGCTATCAACTTTTCCATTAGAGTGCTTAACATATTAATCACAGTTTTTAAAAAGTCTTTATTTGATAATTTCAACTCCCATGCTATGCTTGCTTTTTCTATTCTGACTCCTTTTTTCTGGCTTTCTTGGCATGTCTTGGAATTTTTTTTATAAAGATGGACACACCATATTGGATAATGGTAACTAAGCAAAGAAGGTCATTAGTGTGAAGATGTAATCTGGCCAGTAGGAAGATGTTTTCAATGTTTGTTGTGGCTGTAGATCCTAAAGGTTTCAAAGTCTTTTAGTGTCCTTCTTTTTCTTTCCTTCTTAACTTTAATCTTCCCTAAGTAGCTCCCCTCATAGAACAACTGTGTCCTACAGCCCTTTTAGTTGTAATACACTGTTATTATGCTGGTGCTCTACTGGCATAGTGTAAGATGCAAAGGGGGGAAGCATTCTATTGACTGTAATCATAGTATCTAATATTAGTCTGTTAATTGTTCTATTTCTCAGGGCTGTGACAGTCACAAGTGTTTCTAAGCTTTTTGCTTAGTCTTAGGTAAGAAAGAAAGGCTAGAAAGGGGCTGGAGTTGAGTGATTTACTTTCCTCCATATTAAATAAAGCTCTGGTAAAGTGTGTTCTCTTGGAGTGGAAGCCTTTGTTAAAGAGAAAGCTGTAGGAGTATTTAATAATGATTACCCTTCCCATACACTTGCCAGAGCCAAGAGGGGATATGTCTCAGGTCTTCATTGCGAGAATCTAGTGAGGTTCCTTGGGGTTCCTGGAGGTAAACTCCCAAAAGTCTGGGAATCCCTCTAACAGCGTTTAAACCCCAGGGTTTTCTTACTCTTATGCTTGTCCAACGAATTATCAAAATTATCATTTAAGTCTGTGTATCAAAGTATTGTTTCAGCAAGTGGTATCCAATGAGTATCTACTTTCTGCTGGGTGTAACTTCATTTTAAAATGATTAAAGATGTTGAAATTGAGATGGTACTTACATAATTTGCCCAGGATCACCCTGATAGCCAAATGTACTGTTCATATTTGAATCCTGTATGGATTATTGACTTCAAAGCTATTATTTTACCTTCTCCTTTATCAGTATTAGATTATAGATATATAAACAATTGATTTGGCATTGTGATAAACAGTAGGGATAGTGGGTGGGAATACAATAAAACATCAGATAATATTGCTCTCCATCATCTCATGCCTTTTTCTTCAACACTCAAAATTCAATCAAATTTAAAAATAAAATTAAAAACAAAATATTATTGCCTAGCCAATTAGGACAAATTCTGTGTGTGTACAATCACATTCATCTTGAAAGCCCACCTTGCTCTTTTTCCTAATACATTATTATAGATTTTTCAATGAAACATTTATTCTTCATAACACCTCTTTGTCTTTTATCAATATATGGAGAGGAATTACTGGCATGTTAGTTTTTAAGAATAAAAGTTGTATCAGTTTATTTTAGTTATGTGATCAAAAATACTTTATTTTCTGCTTGTCTGGGCTCTGGGTTGGAGTGAAACACAATTAATGGAAAAGAGGAATCAGTGCAGCAGGCTTTTCCACACTTTACAGATTGTTACAAAGTGATAATTAACAATGTGCTAAATACTAGGTGATAATGCTCAAGAGAATAAGGTGAAAATTAATTGTTTGAGATACGGTATCACTGGAATGGTTCATTTCCTTAAAAGCAATTGAAGCAGACAAATATTGGCAGTCTCTAGTTTTGAGGTACATAATACACTGTCATCAGCTCAATTGAATTGAACCACTTCTAGCCATTACCATCATCTTTCATTCATACTTCTGTTCCTCCAACAAATATTTATTGAATATCAATGTTGTGCTTGATACTGTGATAGATGCTAAAGATAAAGCTGTAAACAACAGACACATGGTCTCTTCATCTCATGGGAATTTTACTGTATCAATTGCTGTTACCATAAACATCATCATTGACATATTCTATATCACTGTCACCATCATTATTACCATTATCATCATTGACTCTAGGAACAAATTCTGTATTAACGGGAGAAATAAGAGAGGGAAAAACATTAGGAGGTGACTATTATATTTCACAGGGTACTCTTTCTTTTCTTCTCACGTTCATTCTTATCTTTACAGTGCAAGTATCAAATGTGACTTTACAGAAAGACCTTTTTTGACCACCCCATTTAAAGTAGGCCATAACCTCAATTAATCTCTATGTGTTGGACACTCAAGTTATACTTTCTAAATGAATGCATAAAATAGACATGTTTGATCTCTTGCCATATCTCCAATGACCACTGTGACACATATGTCCAGAAATTGTCACCAGAGACACCAACCCATGAACTCAGGAATTGCACCAGGGTTTTATCTACAACCAACTCCTTTACCCCATCCCTGTCAAAAACTCCTTCAGTTTACAATTGTGTAACGTGAAACTTCCCCTTACTATTTCAAGGTGGATATGTTACTTTGATGGTGCTGGTCCTACTAGTGATGACCCTCTACTACTGTCCACCCAGGTCTTAGCAGCAATGACCTGCCTGATCAGTCCTGGGCTCCTATGTGTTAGAAGTGGGGAAATGAACAATATCATCCATTATACTGGTGAGAATTATGAAGAGCTAAATTAGAGTGACCATAGTGGGAACTGAAAGAAGGAGATGAATCCAAATGACAAAATAGAACATTCCAATTTACCAAAAGAGATGAGCTGAAAATGTTGCAGATATTATATGAGAAACAGAAGAATATGTTGCCATTCACTGTGATAACTCAGGAGGAACAGCAGAACAAATGGAGGGACGGTTAGTTCCCTTGTACATATGTTGATAATGCTGTCATTTGATGGAAAAGTTAGCTTGAGAATAGAAAGATATGAAGATACAGAAATTTTAAGCAGTGATAGTTAAAACAATGCTTCTGCCATTCACTGGAACTGGGAGCAAACAAAATGAAGGTGATGATTGTTGCTGTTGTAGAAATATTGAGGATGAGAGATCAAGTAGGCCACTTTAAAGACCTGTGTTAGCCTTTTGTAATAATTCAGTTATAGCACGCTCTCTCTCTCTAGCTATCTAATGTATCAGTTCATCCATCTATCCATCCATACATCTATCCATGCATCTTGCATCCATCCATCCTTCTTCCCTCTATGTTGTGATTCACCATATAGACAAGAGAAGAAAAGGAAATTGATAATATGAAGCAAGTAAAAAATGTAATGATAGGAGAAAGGACCAAGGGTAGGACTTTGGGGCAATGAGGCAATAAAATAGAACTATTGTCAGAGAGATAGAGGGGGAGCTAGCAGCAAAGTCATGGTAACACTGGAAGGATATGGATGCAAGAGGAAAAATAGTGTTAAATATGTGATATAGGTCAGAGACAAAGATAGTCAAGATTTTTCTGATTCAGAATGTATAACATTTTTGGTGAGTTTAGTTCAAATAGTCATGGGCAATCTCTAGGGGTGAGGGCAGACTCCAGCATATCAGCAAGTATAAGTGAGGGGATGGAGTGTTTTATGAAAAGCAAAATGTGCTTCTGGGAAATGACATGCTAAGCACCTTAAAAATTTGTGTTCACTCAGTTTTGAAAGAGCTTCCCCCAGATAATTCCTATGCACTCTCTCCTTTCTCTAATCAGGTCTCTGCTTTACTGTTCTTCTACCTCAGAGAGGGCTGTTTTGACCGCCTGTGCCTGTAGTGCCTGTTTTCCTCTCCAGATTCATTCTCTGTCCTTCTCTATCCTGTCCTGAGTTCTACCAGGCTAGGTCATATTTACAGCACTGATGAGCTTCCTTGACGTTTTATTTCTGATAGGGTTTGTCTATTGGAGGAAGGCATGTTAGTTTGGGGTACTTATTCCTCTGTTTTTGGGGTAGTCACCACTAAAGTTCACAGTCCACTGCATGTGGTTCTTTTTACACACTTTCTACTCTATATTCTATTCCAGACTCCTTCAGTCCTTCTTCCAGACTGGTAAGGCAGACAGCCAGTACCATCCCCAGAGGTATAAAACCACCTTGGGCTTTTCCCAACATCCTGTCCATACCTTTTAAAATAGTCCCTTTATTAAATTACCTTTAATTATCTTAACTTGAATGTGCCATCTGGGTCCTGTAAGAACCCTCAGCAATATGTAATTCTGTATAAAATAGAGGCCCCATAACTTATTCCATTACACTGCTTTATTTTCCTTCAGCGTATTTATCACCATTTAGCATGCCTATATATTTATTTGTTTACTATATTGTTTATTATAATGTAAAATCCACAAGTTAATGGACTTCGTCTATTCTGTTTACTATTATATCCTGTCATCTAGAGCAATGCTTGCCATATAGGTCATATGCACACCCATGTGCACACACACACACACGATATGTATACAAATCATACACCACATTTATCATAACATTGCCATTTAGCTTTATTTTTCATCTCTTCCTCCAATATCTTTAGGATGAGAAGCATGTTCTTTTCATATACTAAGTTGTTCATACTATCACAACCACTAATAAGTAATTATACCCTGAAATTTGTAAATCCTAAAAGTTTCAAATTTAAGAAAATGACATTTAAAACCACAATCATTTGTGTGTGTGTGTGTGTGTGTGTGTGTGTGTGTGTGAGATAGAGGGAAAGAGAGAAAGTCTGGGATGGCTATTCTAAAATTATTTTACTGCATATAGTTGTAAAAACAGATTTTCTATTTACCTACCTCTATTTCAAAGTTTTAAAACTGACTGAATGAATCAATTTTCAGGGAGTATGTAAATTCCAAGGGGAAATTGGAAGAGAGATTATAGTAAAAGAGGAAAATAACATACCCATCTGTATTTCCATTTAACAGAACCTTGTAAAAATTACTGTTTGAAACCCTTTTATATTCGCCAACATTCCAGAGAATATTCAGAGTTTGCCAAAAAAATATAATTGCATCTTTTAAAATTTTAAGCAGTATGATGTGTTTAACTGTGAGCTATTTTTGAGTATTTAAGCCTCACATATACATTTTTAATTTTGATTGCTCCAGTGAGCCATGAAGCTATTTGCTAGAGATATACTTCAGAAAAGAACTACCAACACAGTTAACTCACCATTTATCCTTACCCACTACATAATTACATGTAAGATAGCCTTTAAAAATATGCTGCTCTTTTTAAAGAACTAGTACGTGATAGAATAAAGTGTGCGGCACAGATTTCATAATAATCTCTATAGCATTCCTATGATTGTAATTGTAGTAAGGAAATTACAACACCTTGTAAGAGTTCTTTAATGTACAAATGTTTTCATGTGAGTTATCAGTTTATACTAACAGTGAAGTAGTGGATGGTATTATTTCTAATTTCATTTTAAAAACCTGAGTAATGAAGCAGTTAAGGGGCTTCTTATCATCCAGGCAGCATTTAAGCTAAAATACAGACTGTCATAAGAAATTGTGTCCTACTTATAAGAAATTGTACTGAATCTTCTCCCACAAAAACTCTGTGACCTTGGACAGACTGTTTACATTTTCTAATTCTCAGTTTTTTTCAGCTATAGAACTGTTATTAGTAATATCTGGGTTATATTTTGACAAAGATTAAGTTATATCATATGTAACTAACAAACTGATACATGATAATTGTGGTTTTATTATTTTGCTCTTATTCTAATTACAAATTCTGTGATTTAGATTTGAATTGTATTTGGAATAAAAGTATTTGTTCTATAGAAGTACAAATAATTCATGATTGGGTTGCTTCCTAAAAGAACTATTTTTATAAAGATTTTTTGGGGATAAAATCATTGGCATTTATGGAGATAAAAGTTCAAATGGTCATGCACCTTCAGTGGCAGACTTCAGTATGCTTCTATGTAATTATCACATCGCTAAATCCACTGCAAGGAGGCAATGCAGATGACCCTTTGTTTCCATCCTGCAAGAGGAGAAAATTGTCCTGGACTCAGAGAGCATTAGTTTTTAAATCTTATTTTTCTCCATCCACTTTCTTGTTTCTTTCAGTAAAATCATGTAACTTTCTAGCAGCTCAGCTCCTTAATTTATAAAATAGGCACAATAATATATGTTCTTTCATATGTACAAGAAGAGTTGCATGATTGAATCTTTTTATTAGTCAAGGTGGTCTAGGTTATATGTGGTTTCCATGTAACCCCAAGTGTCAGTGTCACATCATAACAAATGGTTTGCTCATGCAACATTAACCATTGGTCTAGGTGATTCCCCAGACCAGCTGTCTTCTATGTGTCAACTCAGCATCTCTGTCAGCTTCTACCTGACTATATGCTTCCACAAACGTTGTTGTAGAGGAAGCATGGTTTGGAAAGTTAAGTATCAACAATTAAATGTCTCCATCTGGAAATAATGCATATAATTTGTGCTTTATTACAGCTAGGTAGGAGGCCTAACTTCTAGCGTACTATACCACTGCAGGCTGATAATCATAGATAAAGATATAGTTTTGAATGGTTATAAGGAAGATATTGAATATTTCCAACACAGAGAGATGATAAATATTTGAGATGATTACTCTGATCTGATCACTATAAATATGGATCAAAATATCACTTTGTACTCCATAAATATGTAATATGATTAAATGTCATTTACGAAAAGCAATAATATGCCCATCACATGACTTTGAGTAGAGGAAACTAAGCCCTCTTCCTGGACTCAAATGTAGATGAAAACCTTACATTGGTGAACAGCAGTGTTACCTGCCACAATAGAGATCATAGTTGCCAAGGAGAGTGTGGTTGAAGAATATAAAACCATTAAACTCCACATCAATGTACATCACAAAGCAGTTTCCTGTATACAAACAGGACATGACTTTAAGTCAAGTGAGTTATTGGCTGTAATAGGTTATTCTTAAAATGAAATATGTAGCTTTATCACTACCAGAGAGAACTAGAAAATTCCTGTGGTGTCATAAAACAAGTCTCAAGGCTGAAAAAACAATGAATACTGCTCAAAGAGACAAACCTTAGAAATGGAGAGGATTCTTATATGAAAGCTGTAGTGACTATTTTGCAGTTTGTTCTGAAAGACAGAAACAACAAATTCTAAAACTTGTTTTTGCATGGATATGTACAGATACCATAGCGTGGATTACAAATGAAGGTTCCAAACTTGATGTGTGAACATTAAGCAATTGCAATATGAGAGATAGAGAAATTTCTGCAATTATCATTTTCAGCCCAGCATAATAAAATAAAGTTTGAATTTAGATACTTTCTTTTATTGTTTTAATTATCCTTGCTCAATTATTTTTCTTACATTTATAAAGTCTGGAGATAAAGAACCTCTTAAGTCCCTGTTTCCAATGGCTGCATGGAATGGATTAAAGCAGATGCTGTTGGATTCCCAACTGGGTCCTCTTTCTTTATTAAGATATTGCTTCCATTTGGAATTGCTGCTAGTGTCTAAAACGCATACTCCCCTTTATTAGAATATTGTTCTTGGCTAACAGGAGGCAGCACACTCAGAGATGTCTGGGATACTGGGAGGTTATACAACCCACTTCTCTGAGGCATCCTGCAGTCAAACAGTGACTGATGGAATATCACTCTCCTGCCTTCTTTCCTTGAGGTGGGACTTCTGTGATACAAATTTATGCTCTAAAGTTTCCTGTGATGTGAGGTTGAGGCTGAACTCTGGATATCACACCCCTCCTAGGTTGTTTTTCCATCTTCACCTCTTCTCTCATTCCCTACAGATTTATCTTGTGAACGCTATTTCAACAAATCACTTTCACAAGAAACCGTGTTTCAGGCCTGCTTCAAAGCTTGACCTAAGACCTTGGATATAGTCAACTTAATTAGCGCTGTCAATATTCCAGTGCCGAGAACTAGTCAAGGGCTATACTTAGAGAAAACAATCTTTACAAGCTTATTTCTGCATGGGTTGGCTATGCATTCCAGAAACAAGACAACAAAAACGCACACTAGAAAGGCTTAAAACAACATCCTCTACCCTGGGGCTCTGCATTGAACCACAGAATATTGATGTACACTCCATCAACAGGATATTCTGAGTCAGTATCATAGATAATGTGATATTATTACTGTATTCACTTGGCTGCTAATAACATAAAAATTGCACTGGACTTTGAGAGGTAGACAACACAATTAAATTTTCTTTGATAATACAAGCATTGCTGACCTCTCAGATCACTGGGCTAGAAATTCTAAGAAATTCCTGGTAGAGTTTATTCAAACACAATGGAGTTCATAGTTCTGCCATATTATCCTTATTAAAGTCATAGATACAACGTGTCAAGCTCTGGACACCACATTCTAAGGGAAAATCTAGGGTAGTTGCCTGTAGACAATCTGGTGTTCAGAGAAAAAGGATTAGAGTTTTGGGGCATTGTGATGTAAACATGTGTCACAAGAACTGTAAAGTTTTATGGATATATCCTCAACATCTCCATTATGACTAATCACTACTTAGTAGCAATACTGTGAAATTGTACGCAAGTATTTATTGATTTCCAAGTCATCTAAATTAACTGCTATGAACACATATTTTCTAATTAAATAGAAGTTGTAATTTGTTATTTAAATCTAAATTTCACAAATTATTGGATTGTGAGAAAATGTCTTTTTAAAATTATATTTCTTCTAAAAAGTTTAAGCAAATCCAAGAACTTCAGGTAACATTTTAGTCGCTTTAAGAAAATGAAGATTATTCTCCAATGAAATACTTATAATAAAATATATTTTTAAAAAGCAGATACAATTAAGGAAAAGCAAACTCTTGGTTTGTAAATATCACACTGTAGCCCATAAGTATACACAATTATTATTTGTTAATGAAGAAATAAATTTAAAAGCCCAGAGCAGGCCCAAAAAACCAACTGAAAAAAACAACCAACCAAATGAAAACCCCCCAAAACAAAACAGAGATGTCAAAAAATTCCAAAGGACTGAGACCCTCGTGGTGGTATTTTTGCTGGTGTTGGAGCATCTAAGTATCATTGCAACATCCAGCATCATTCTAAGATGAATGTTATGTTTCCAGACCCTCATACATGTAGCTGGAAGTGCTTATGAGCATGAAGAGTTCCAGGCTCTACCCAGATGAGCAATGTCAAAATCTCAGGAATCCAGGTTCACTTTCAAAATCACTGTAATGCTTTCCAAACTCAGACTGTTTCTAGTGATACTGTTAGGGTACTCGTGAAGAGCAACCAATCCATTTCTTGTCCTTTTGCAACCTAAAATATAGAAAATATTTTTTCCCAATAGCTGCAGTGGCCAATGGTGGCAAAATATCTTACTGTATTTCATACTAACCTAAAGCAATCATTCAGAGTTATCAGGCTATCTCACCACCACCTCTCCAATTTAGAACTTTCAATAATAATGAAATTATGCATAGCAGATTTAAAATATCTCAAATGTAGATGACGAGGTGATGGATGCAGCAAACCATCATGGCACATGTATGCCTACGTAACAAATCTGCACATTCTGCACATGTACCCCAGAACTTAAAATAATAAATATCTCAAAAGAAAAAGTACAATCACATTGCCAATAATTGCTAGTGATATATAGTGTTTATATTTAGAGCTGAGAAAGAATCCGCCTCACTCCAAGTAGTTGGTATACATGGAATGTGAAGTGATATTTTGTGTTCCATCTGATTAAATCCTGGAGAAGATAGGGCCAGTGTGGAAAGACATAAAGCTCTGGAGCCTGACACATCTGTCTTTGAGACCTGGCTCTGCTATTTTCTGTCGATTTTGGAAAAGTGATTTTGCTTCTCTGTGCCTTAAAATAAATACTGTTTAGTAATTTGAGAATAATGCTTAATTTACCTGCAGGACAAATGGGAGCATTTAGTAAGAGAATAAGAATAGCTAACACATATAGAGTGCTGATGATGTGCCAGCTCCTATTCTGAATGCATGAATGATTATAGAAGGGACATATAGTTATATATGTTATCACATTTAATCCTTCTAGAAGCCTGTTTGATACTCTCATTATCTATTGCATTTTTCAGAAGAGGAAACTGAGTCATACAGAGTTAAACCACTTTCACAAGGAGACACAGAAAACGAATTCAAGGTCCTAGTTCTAAGGACTAGACTAAGCAGTCTAATTCCAGAAGAAAAATAAGAAACTCTGGATACTGAACCATATTCATTTTGGGTGTTATTTCCATGAATTAATTGATGGAGTGCACTGTGCACATCATGAGAAATAAATAATTTTAAGCTACCTGGCTTTGTCCCTTATCTTTTTGGGATAAACTGAACCACTAAAGACAGGACAATTTTGTTGGTCTATTTATAAATTTTGTTTGTCTATTAACTGGAGATACTAATTCTTAACCTTTATTCCAAATGATTATCTTACAATGACAGCCTGTATTTCTTTTTCATAAACTTGTTGTCAAGTAATGCAGTAAACAAATGCCTGACTCACAAGCAGCCCTTAGGTATGTTATGTAATTTTGGGGAAATGTAATAAACATGGGCTATAGAGAGGGTTGGCTATGTGTTACCAGCACAAACTCACATACAAATGCAAAGTTTGCATTTGAGCCCCACAAACGAGGAGTATAAAAACAATATTAAAGATAAACAATATTAAAGATAGATGATCACTGAAGTAGTATATGCTTAAAATTCAAGCTTTCAAATGTGTTGTTTTATTTTTCATATAAGCACTGCTGACACAGCATTAGTTATGCCATTTGACTATCCTGAGACCCAGGATGGATATTATGTGAAGCACTTGACAATTCAAGTAAAAGATAATCTGATTTTTTTCTCCCAAACTGCTCAATAATAAATGAGTTTTAAAATTTAAATCAAAACAGTGGATTTCTCACAGTACATTATTGATAAGGCACACTTATTCTAACAACATTTTCAAAGAACAATGTATTATTTACTGCCTTTACTAATAAAAATTCTAACATAAATGAAAATATTAAACTAGAAAATAATGATCACACAGGCCTGAGCATATTAAACATTCTGGAGGGCACTTTACTTGGAAATTTGGGTTGAGAAAGTATGTGACATGATTTATTCCTCAAATTCCCTAAAAGAATATTTTTTAACATTGGTCAGTAAAATACAAGTTGCTTATAATGGTGCAAGTTTTATAGCCAAACACTAAAACATCCAATAACTATTCCATGTGGGTTTCTGTACATAATGCTGACCTGAGTAATGCAACATGAGAAAGTGACAAGGAACTCTTCACAGTAATAAAGATACTACTTTAAAGATTTATTTCAGAGTTAGTTTTTTTCCCTGTGATTTTTTTTTCCAGGAGTGTTTTACTTCTTTTATTTTAAATTCTATAGCGAAAAATTTCAAGGTTCTTAAAAGTATGCTGACTGGAATTGTTTATTGAATGAATAAACGAATGCATGAACGATTGCAGAAAGGACAAAAACAACGAAGGAAGGCAGAGAGATTCCCAGTGAACTCAAAAATTATAAACAAAGATAAAAATGTAATATCATTATAGTAATTTTTTTTTGAGTCTCTGATATGTGGTGGTCTATTTGCTTAAAATAGCCCATTTTTATTTTAAATTGAAATTTATATTGCGGTAATTAAAGATTTATATGTTGGGTAAGAAATAGTAAAGAAGGGCCAGGCGCAGTGACTGACGCCTGTAATCCCAGCACTTTGGGAGGCTGAGGTGGGTGAATCAGGAAGTAAGGAGTTTGAGGAGTTTGAACAACAAGGTGAAACCCCATCCCTACTAAATTAGCCTGGCATGGTGTCGCACACCTGTAATCCCAGCTACTCAGGAAGCTGAGGCAGGAGAATCGCTTGAACTTGGGAGGCGGAGGCTGCAGTGAGCAGAGATTGGGCCACTGGACTTCAGCCTGGTGACAGAGCAAGACCCCGTGTCAAAAGAAAAACAAAAATGGGGAGGTGGGGGAGGATTGCTGTAAGAAATAGTAAAGAGAAATCTCTTGTACACTTTGTCCAGTTCCCATTAATAGTGACAACTTACAAAACTGTAGGGCAATTTCATAACCAGGATATAAAATCTACCCACATTGTTAATGTGTCCTTAATTTTACTTGTACATGTGAGTTTGTATTGCGTTTTATAAAATTTTGTATACACCTTTGTAGGAGTGTTCATTGTCACAGTCAAGATAATAACACGATTATTTCCCCATATCTAACCACACACATCTTACTCCTACCCCACACTATCTCCCTCTTCATAACTTATGGAAACTACCATCTCTATTTCTAAAATTGTGTCATTTCAAATATACTATATAAATGATATGTTCCATGTAAACTTTTGAGATTTTTATTCTTCATAATATCTAGAGATGTATGGAAGGTGTAGTTATCAGTAACTCATTAATTTTTATTGTTGTGTATGCACCACAGTTTGTATAATTATTCAGCTATTAAAGGACAGCTGAACTGATTTCAGTTTTTGGGTATTACAAATAAAACTCCTAAAACTGCTGATGCTCAGGATTTCTTTTGTGTATACATTTTCATTTTAGGGGGATAAATACCAAGAAATAAAATTGTATGGTTGTTGCATGCTTAGTTTTATAAGAAGCTGACAACATGTTTTCCAGAGTGGCTGTACCATTTTACATTCCCACTAGCAATGCACATGCAATTCAGTTTCCTCACATCCACATCGCATTTATTTGCCACTATTATATATTTTAAGCATGGGAATAGTGATAAGTAATTGCATTAATTTGCATTTTTCAGATGGCTTTTGGTGTCAAACATTTTTATATGATTATTTGCCATCTATTTGTTCATTAAATGTCTGTTCATGTATTTTGCCCATTTGCTAAGTAGATTGTTTTTCTGTTTTTAGAACTATATGTGTATTTCTAATATATTTCTGTATGTGTGTATATATAGAGATTGGGAGACTATACACACACACACACTTTTTTTTCTCCCAATCTATACATACATGTGTGCGTGCACACACACACACACACACACACATATTCTCCCAATCTTTAGGTTCTTTTTTGATCTTCATATGGACTTCTCACAAAGTAAACTAAAATAATAAATTTGTTGAGGTCCGGTATATCAATTGTCACTTTCATTTGGAAGCCTTTACTTTCCCCACTTTTAAATATCTTTGTCTTGAGTATCAGTTTATGTAATGGTGTCGCAATATCTGCTTCATAAGCAAATATAGTTTATGAAACTCTTGAGGAAAAAAACAGTCTATGTTATATACCCATATTCTTTTAATTGTTTCTTCATTATTCCTAATGCTCCAAAGTTATTTTTTATTATTTATTTTTGAAGACTATAAGGGTAGGTCTGCTAGCAACAAAATAGTCTCATTTTTCCATCTGAGATTTTCTTCATGTCCAGTTCATTCCTGAAGAGTAGTTTTGTCAGAAACAGAATCTGTGATTGACAGTTCTTTTCCTTTACCACTTGAAAACATGTTGTGTCACTCCTTCTGGCCTCAAGGCTTTTGATGAGAAATCCACTACTAACATTTAAAATGGTGTTCCCTAGAGGTAATATATTGTTTCTCTTTGGCTACTTTCAAGACATTTTGTCTTTAATTCAAAAGTTTAATTATTGCTTGCTATAGTGTAAGTTTGTTTCAGTTTATTCTGTTTGGGATTTCCTCAGCTTCTCAGACCTGCATGACGGTGTTTCTAACACATTTGGGAAGTTTTCAGTGATTATTTCATCAAATATTCTTTCGGCCTCACTTTTTCTTCTCTCCTCTTGATACTCCAGTAATATGAATATTGGATGTTGTGGCATTGTTCCAGAGGCCTCTGAGGTGCTGGTCTTTTTTTTTTTTCCAGTATGTTCTCTGTCTTGCTCAGATTTGCTTAAATTATGCTGACATGCCATCAAGTTTGCTGTTTCTTTCATATACTGTCTTCATGCTACTCTTAAGCCCATTCAATAAATTTTCTTGTTTGTTATTAACTTTAATTTTATTGTATTTTATTGTATTTTACAGCTTTTAAATTTTTATTTGGTTTATTTGCATACATAACATTTTTTCTGTTATTTTCTATTTTTTTCATTTGTTCTAAGACACTTTGTATATGATTATTGAAATATTTTTATAATAATGGCTTTAAAATGCTCATGAGATAATTTCAGCATTTGATTCATATGGGTATTCACATCAGTTTATTATTCTTTCTCATTCGAGTGGTTTTCTTGGTACTTGATATGATGGGTGGATTTCCATTATATCCTTGACATTTTATCTATTATGTTTTCAAATTGTGGGTTCTATTTAAATGTTTGACTTAATAGGCAAACTCCCTCTTCATGTTTAGCATGTAAATCTTGACGTGCCTTTGTGGTCTGTGGTTCCAATGGCAGTTTAATTTTCAGAGCCTTTGTGGTGTTATGTCCCCTTAGCATTTTCCCCCTGAGAAGCTGCCTGTTGTCTCAGGCCCTCTAAGTCAAAGAGCAACTGCAGGCAGGCAGATGGTGCTGTTGGTCTCTCCTTACCGTTTTTCTCCAAGCACTCCAGTGCCTCTAGATAGGGGCCGAATTTTCCAGGCCTAGCCTCCTGCTGTGGCTGGGTCCTCTCTTTGGTTGTGCCCGAGCCCCAGTGTTTCTAGACTGGGGGAGGACAGAGAACCTCAGGACCGTGAGGATAAAGGAGATCCCACGTGGATTGCTTATTGTAATTGGGTCCCCTTTGCTGATTCTACCTACCTGTCCCTGTATTTCTCAATGGGGAAGGGGAGTCTCAGGGCACATTGGGTAGAAGAGTGCTTTTGCTAGACACCTATTTTTAGCAAAGCTTCTGATGAATCCTCCTTGATGGTGGTATTGGTGTTGAGGTCATCTAATGTCATCCTAAGAACTCCTGTCCTTTCAGGAGAAGAATGAACCTTCCTGGTCCAGCTTCTATGGCTAGGCAGATAGTCAAGAAATGGCACATCTAGGTAGACTTCTTCTATTGCATGGGGAAGGGGACTTAAGATATCTTGCTACTGGGCTGTTCTTTCAGTCCTGGGTTCCAAACCTTTGACCTTCTTCTTATCATCTTTGCAGTCTTCCTTTTGTTATTTCCCCTATTATTTCTAGTATTTATGATGTGATCAACAAGGAGAAATAGGGAGAAATAGGTCCATGCCATCCTTCCTGAACTGCAAGGCCCTAAAATATTCATTTTCACTAATAAAATGAAGATGGATATTCATTTTCTCCATTTGTCAGTGGGAAAAACTAAGGTACAGCACCTTGTGTTACCTGTTCAAGGTCAGGAAGTAAGTGACAGTAGAAATATCAAGCTTCATCTATCAGGACGAAAAATAAAAACTCTTTAATTTGTCTCTTTCTCTGCATGTGGAACCAGTGTAATAAATAGGAAAGCAACAGAAATAAAAAAAGAAAAAGCACAAGTTCTGAGAAACAATTCTTTACCTAATATCATTTATTTGAGGGGGAAAAGTATGTGTGTTCATCAATTGTGTCATAGCAAACATAGAAGCAAAGAAGATAAACAAAAAAACAAATACCTCTGACAAATGCCAGGCAAAGACCACAAGGACAGCTGTAGTGTGCACAGGATGTTCTCATGAAAGAAAAGCAGAATTCTGAAGGGCAGGTGTTGTCTTGGCAAAACAACCGGTTCAAGTCTGTGGCTGGCTCTTTGGCCCACCATGTCCAAACCTGATTTCAGGAGGACTAGCACTAAAAAAACAGGAGAAGCACATTTGGCTTGGGAGTTTGCCAGAGAGCAATGATAGCTGAGTTGATTTTAAACTGTCTTCCCAGCTTGGGAAGATTAAAAATGACTAACTCCTTTTCTCTGTCTTTCTCTGCTAGATATTTCAGATGCAGGCAGGAGGGCAGTCTGGTACTGACAACACCAGCAGTAATTACTGAGGAAACACTCTGTAAGGATAGGCTTTGTTTTGTTTCGTTGTCTTCAAATACCAAAGG
The DNA here is from genome assembly GCF_030222135.1 of Aotus nancymaae. Lineage (NCBI taxonomy): Eukaryota > Metazoa > Chordata > Mammalia > Primates > Aotidae > Aotus > Aotus nancymaae. The sequence goes on from NW_026988443.1 coordinate 18,821,949, forward strand.
CAAATAATGAAGTGTTTACGAGAAGTGAAAGATCATCCTTCACTCCTGTTCATGTTAATGAATTCCTGAATAAGTAAAAGAGATAATCTAAGCTATTGAGTAAATATGAACAAGTTCCAAATACAGAACCCAGAGAAATGGAGGTGGCAGTGCAGTGTACAGGAGAGGAGGGTGTGAGAGTTGAGGGAGGCCAAGGAGGATGGGGGAAGGCAATTTCAGCTCTTTCACTTGTCCTGGTATGTGAGAGGTAAAAAGTGCAGAAGCAATTTTGGTTTTCTTCAGGTTTTTTTTTCTTAATGAAAGGGAATTTTATAAAACGACATGGAGAAATTGACTTGCAGATTTTTATCTAGGGAGTTTCCAAGAAGGGATGGATGTTTGCCAATGTGACAGAAAGCGCTTAGCAATTCTTTCCTTCCTAAAACCGGATTTGACACAAACTCTGTTCACACAAGGCAAATGCATCTAATAGACAGTGTTTTTGCTCCAAGGCAATTATCTGTCTGGTGCAACAACACATGAATTTTGTAATGGGAAGGGGAGAAGAATATCTACTATTTATTGAACACTTACTGTGTACTAGACACTGAATAAGGTATTGTATATACAAAATTTCTCACAACACTATTCTGCAGTAGGATTACACAATTATCTGATGAGCAAATACCTAATTAAAGAGATTTAATAAGTCGTCTAAAGTAACATAGCTAATAGTGATATAGTCGACATTAGAGCCTGGAATTTTTTCATTCAACATTTGTATTTACAAAAATTTTATTTTTATTTATTCACAAATATATTGAGTGAAAAAGTGTCTTCTGTTTCATTTAAAATCTCAGAGCCCTTATATGCCAATATGAATTACATATATTAGAAGAAGGGAGTGTGCAGTGGCTCATGCCCGTAATCCCAACACTTTGGGGCCCAAGATGGGAGAGTCACTTGAGGCCAGGAGTGTGACACCTGTGAGATCCCCATCAAACAGAAAGTTTATATTGGGAATATCTTCTTGTAATTCCAAAGTTTTCTATGTGGACATGGTTTATTTCTGGCACTGTGCTAGGCATGAGACTATGACTGCCCCTACTGAGCTAATAGACACGCAGCAGTGTTGTGAATACAAACTTGATCAAGTTATCATGACCACATCCAAGGGGATCATCATGTAGATGGATAATTATTAATATTAATATTTATACTTAGACTCCTGTCTTTACAATGTTTTAAAAATTACCCAGGCATGATCATGCATTATCTGTAGTCCTAGATACTGAGGAGGCTGAGGTAGGAGGATCTCTTGAGCCTGTGAAGGAGGTAAAGGCTGCAGTGAGTTGTGATTGAGTCACTGCAATTTAGCCTAGGCAACAGAGATAATGTCTCAAAAAGAAAAAAGAAAAAAAAGAAGAGGAGGAAAAAATTTTTTAAAATGACAATAATTAAGTAAATAGACTTTGGGATATTTTCCCCAGAAGCACTTGTAGTTTCAGAAATTAAATTATGGAATTTCAGGTTTAAATACTTCATACTAATTAGTCCCATCTCATTGAGCTATTTCTTCTCATCAAGGTATTTCTTTCTGCAATTTTTTTCATGTTTGTAAGCCTTCTTTAGAGTTTTAAAAACACATTTACATCCATCTTTTTGTTTTCCTTTCACAAAGCCTAGAAGAGACTAGAATGATTGTCCCCATTTAGAAGATGAGAAAACAGTCTCAAGAAAGTTGAAGTTCAAAGTCACAGCATTCTTCTTCAGGAATTATTTCCCAAACTCAGCATAAAAGAAGTTATTTTGATGTTGTAGTCATAGTATTATCTGTCTTTTCATTGGACAGCTCTGGCAGAGTAGATACAATAGGAAAAATGGAGTCCCAGAAACCTAAATTTCTTTTCTTTTTTTTTTTTTTTTTTGAGACAGTCTTGCTCTGTGGCCCAGGCTGCTCATATCAACCCGTCATCTAGGTTTTAAGCCTCGCATGCATTAGGTAATTGATTGTTCTAATGCTCTCCCTCCCCTTGCCCCTCACCCTCAGACAGATCCCAATGTGTGATATTCCCCTCCCTGAGTCCATGTGTTCTCATTGTTCAACTCCCACTTATGAGCAAGAACATATGGTGTTTGGTTTTCTGTTCCTGTGTTAGTTTGCCAAGAATAATGGCTTCCAGCTTCATCCATGTCCCTTCAAAGGACATGAACTCATTCTTTTTTAAGGCTGCAAAGTATTCCGAGGCATATATGTGCCACATTTTCTTTATCCAGTCTATCATTGATGGGCATTTGGGTTGGTTCCAAGTCTTTGCTATTGGAAATAGTGCTACAATAAACATATGTACGCATGTGTCTTTACAGAATGATTTATAATCCTTTGGGCATATACACAGAAATGGGATTGCTTGGTTAAATGATATTTTTGAAGGAACCCATCTTCTTGATTTTCTCTTCATACCTTCTGCTTTCCATTTTGCACTGATTCTGAAGTCAAACAAATGATGACAAAACTATTTTTCATTGCTTTTCTTCTCTTCCAGTCTTTCACATGTCTTCTTTGGCCTGCTTTCTCTCTGTCACTTTTTATGCATCTTTAAAAACAGTAACATGTATCTATATGTGTTACTGGAAAGGTAGAGTTTGAATAGAGGAAGTAGGGGCATAAAGTTTGTAACCTCTTTTATAGTTAGTTTTTCATTGAGAGTGTAAACTGCATTTACAAAAGCGAAAGTGTGGATAATACTGATAGTTCTTCAACTGTTGATCCTCAGGCAATGTGTTTAATTCCTGTAAGCCTCAGTTTCTACATCTGCCATACAGGACTTGTAATTAGCATTCACCTGGCATGCAGATGGTGCTCACTAGGCTCCCATGAGGCTTAATTTCACTGAGATATTATTAGACAATGGGAGAATGCAGCTAGAATTCAAAATACTAGAGCTATTATTCTTTCAAATTTGTGAAGCATAGTTAATAACCAATCACCTTTTGTATAAGATCATTAAAGGTACTCTGAAAGTGTAAATATGTTTTTGATTTGAGGAACATTTTGATGTATGTCATGAATTGATTTATAGTCAATAAGATCATAAAAGGACCTTTATCTACATTAAGGTACTCTGTTAAAAAGTGAAACAAAACATACCCAGAGAGATCTGCTAACTTGCTCAAGGCGAAACATTACTCAGTGGAAAAACTAAAAACAGATTGTGTAATGGTAGGCTCTGAAACCAGACTAGGAAGCATGATACCCTTAAGTTTCAAGGAAGAACAAGAATATTAACGACAAAAGAATGATTAGTAGTTAATACTTATTGATCACTAATAATAGGTAAGGTACTGTTTTAAGTGATTTATGTGTAAAAGCTTGATGAGTACTTTAAGCTTGCAAAATCAATATGATTTTGTCCCTATATTACTGGAGACCAAATAATCTAGAGTTTTCTCATTAGATGCATCTAATTCCTTCTAAGCTGTAAATTGACTATATATTAACAATTTTTTGTTAAGATGATATCTATAAAAATTATACTGCTTTCATACAGCAAAAAGAAAATTACTTAATTATGTTTTTACCCTTTTAAAAACATCTGATTATTTTTTGGTTAACTAACTCTATTATAAACACATCTTCTATCAGCAGATTTCTAATTTATTTATTTCTAATTACATAATAATACGCAACATTTGCTGTTAAGCTCTGTGCATCTGAGCCAAATGGATTTTCTTAAATATAGACAGACAAAGCAGAGGAATGGGAGCACTTGCCATTTTTATTATTGAGCTCTGAAAACAATTTCAGCATGCTGTACAGAGTTCCCCTGAATAATTAATTTTAAATGGGAATGGCATTCTGCCTTTGGTTACATTGTTGATTATTTTCAAATGTATATGGCATTGCTGCCATTCACAATAATTACCTGTCAAAGATTTCTGCCTTACTCTATATTCCATTTTGTCATCAAGATGTACCTATTACTATTTTTAACATAAAATGCCTATCTGTATAATTGTTTAGCAGACATACAATCAGAAAATATTGTATTGACTAAAGAACTTTCTAAATGGACACATTTATCCGCATTAATATCAAATCATGTCACATTTTATTTACAGGGATAATAGGACATGGATGGATGCCTGTTTCAGTTAAAAGTACAATATATTTCAATGTGTTTATTGGTGGTGAAGATGTTAATGGGCATTGTAACAAGGGAAATTTTACATGACTTGGGAAATCTACATGACATAAGAAAAAGTTAATTTCAGCCTTGCCTCATTAATCAGATCTGCCGCCAGCTAAAAATTGTCACCTCAGTATATTGTGCTTTCTGCTGTGCAGTAATAATAAAGGTACTGACATACAAAACAGAAGTAATTGGTCTTGGTGCTAGGAGTGGGGGGAATAGAATGTACAGGAATGAATGTGTTTATATCTGACCTTTCGGAAGAATCGCTCAAGGCACTGCGGGGGCAGTTCCTGTCATTGCTAATGGAGACTGTGGACTCAAGACTGTTCAAACAGTCTTGCATGTGAACTTCTGGGAAAGGAACTACAGAAGTTTGTACATGCAGGCTTTCACAATGAAGAAATGCCAGGCATGACCTGGCATCTGTATAAACCAAATGCTGGTGTGTGGAAATATGCTTTGGGTAGGTAGTTCATCATTACCTCAAAGCCTTTACAGGTACAGACGTTACAAAAGGCCTGGCTGTAACTCAGAAGGGATGAAGGTGTTGGGGTGATATTGATGGAACAGTTTACATAGAACACTTTTACAAGCATGGATTCATTTGTTCCTATCTCAAAATGGGGAGGTCAATATTATTATTCACAATATCTAAATGAGGTACAGATTTCAGAGATAGTAAGTTCCCTCTTTACATCACATAGCTGGTATTTGCATAAACATAAATTTGAATCCTTGGACTCAAAAAAATTTTTAGATGAAGAACAGTTTTCATACAACTCTATTGAGGTGTAATTTTCATGTAATAAAATTCACACATCTGAAGTGTGTAGTCCAGTGAGTTTTGGCAAATACATGCATAATAAAACTACCACCATAATTAACACTTAGAATATTTCCATCAACTCAGAATGTTTTCTCATATTCCTTTGCAGACAGTTTCTTCACAAGCCTCAGCCTCAGGCAATCAAGAATTTTTTATCCATAGACATGACTTTGAGATTGTCATATGAATAGAACTATACAGAAGTAATCTTTTGTAGCCTCTTTTTTTTCAATGTATTGAGATTCCCCAAATATTGATACATACTGTGCCATGCATCAACATTTGGTTCATGTTTATTGGTGATGATCTGTGTTATATATATAGCCCAATTTATTTGTCTATGAATCAGCTGCTGGATGCTTGGGTTGTTTTTAGTTTTTCGCTATTATGAATAATGCTATTATAACTATTATGTACATGTGTTAGTATGAACACATGATTTCCTTCTTGGGAGGTAAATCTCTAGAAATGCTGGAACATAAGGTAGGTGTACAGAACTTAGGTCCTTGACATTATTATTAAGATTATCAGATTTAAACTTTCAAATATTAAAGGTATAAATTTCCCTCAAACACAGTATAAGCTGCAGCTATCACATTTTGATAATATATGAATTTATTTTCATTGGATTTGACTTATCTTCTAATGTCTCAAGTGAAATCTTCATTTACCTATTTGTTTAATTTTCAAGTATTCACAAATTTTTCCACTTTCATATTTTTATTGAGCATTAATTTATTTTTTGGTCAGACAACATTTAGCATTTAAATCTTTTTATATTTAATGACACTTTTCTCACTCAGTATATGAACTACTATGATTAAGATTCCAAGTGTACTTGCAAATAATATATATTTTTCTGGTTGGATTGTATATCCTATAAAGGTTAATGAAATTGTATGTTGACTGTATTGTTCAAGTCCATATATCCTTACTGATTTTTCAATTTTATTTGGTCCATTAATTATTGTAAGTGAAGTGTTAAAATATCAAACTGCAATTATGTATTTTCTATTTCTCCTCTTAATTCTGTTAGTTTTTGCTTTGTGTGTTTTACAGTTCTTTTGTAATGCGTAGAAACTTTGGGGATGTTTTTGGTTTCTTGATTGACACTTTATCATTGTGAATCATTCATTCATCTTTATACCTAATGCCTAATACCTTATATCTTGTCTGTTTGTAACTTTTTGATCTGAGATCTTCTCTTCTTACAGTCACCTTTGCTTTCTTTAAGATTAGTGTTTTTATGGTTTATCATTTCCTATACTTTCACATTTAACATAGCTGCTTTTAACATATCTGTGCCTTTACATCAAGGTCATGTCTTATACACAGCATATATTTGGGTTTAACTTTAGTATCTAATTATCTAATTACAAAATCTCTATCTTATAATGTGTAGTTCAGCATTATAACTGCTAGCAATCCTTGGCTATTTAAATGCAAATTAACTGAAATTAAATAAAATTTGAAATTCAAAAGATAATATAGGAAAATAATCTAGGTGACCTTGGGCTTGGCAATAAGTATGTAGCTATAACATCAAAAGCACAATCCATGAAAGAAAATAATTATAAGTTAAATTTATTTAAAATTATTAACTTCTGCTCTGTGAAAACACTGCTAAAAGAATGAAAAGACAAATCACGTACTGGGAGAAAACATTTGCCAAACTGATATCTGATAAATGACTTGCATCCAAAATATACAAATACACAAAATCTCTTAAAACTCAAACAATCCAATTAAAAGAAGGAAGATATATAGATGGGGTGTGTGTGTGTGTGTGTGTGTGTGTGTGTGTGTGTATACACACCATCTTATCAAGGAAGATAAGATGGTGTATATATATGAATTATATATATATATATACCATCTATTTCTTGTCAAGGAAGATATATAGATGGTATATATATTTCATATATGAAAATATGCTCAACATCATATTTCATCAGAGAAATGCAAATTAAACAAATTACATTACATTAAAACAAAACCAAGATACCACTACACACCTATTTGAATAGCTAAAATAAAAAGAAAACATAGGCAATACCAAATATTGGGAAGGATGTGGACCCATAGGTACTGTCACTCATTGTTGGTGAGACTACAAAATGGTGCGGCATTTTGCAAGACATTTTGGCAGCTTTTTACAAAGCTAAACATAATTTCACTATACAATCCAGCAATAAAGTTCCAAATGAGTTGAAAACTTATGTCTATACAAAAACCTACACACAAATGTTTATACAGCTTTGTTCATAATTGCCAAATATTGGAAGCAATCAAGATGCCCTATAATAGGTAGATGGATATATCAACTATGGTACATTCATATAATGGAATATCATTCAACAACCAAAGGAAATGAACTGTCAAGCTATGAAAAGAGCTGGAAGGATCTTAAATGCATATTGCTAAGTGGAAGAAGCCAGACTAGAAGGGCTACATGCTGTATGATTTTAAATATATGACATTTTAGAAATGGTAAAATTATAAAGACACACAAAATAACAATGGTACTGAAGACTGGGAAGCTTCGAGAGAGGAATGAATAAGCAAAGAACTGATTTTTATGACAGTGAAACTATTCTGTATGATAATATAATGGTGAATATATGACACTATGCATTTGTCAAAACCCACAGAACTGTACAGCATAAAGTGAACTCTAATGTAGACCATGAATTTTAGTTAAAATTCTGTATTGATATGGTTTGAATGTTGATATTCCCCTAAAATGTACATGTTGAAACCTAATGCCAAATGTGATAGTATTAAGAGATGGGTCCTTTGGGAAATGAGTCATGAGGGCTCCACTCCCATGAATGGGATTACTGTCCTTATAAAAGAGACTCCAAGGAGCTCCCTTGCTCCTCTGTCATGTAAGCACACAAAAGATGCTATCTACAAGCAATTGGCTTTCGCCAGACTCCAAGTCAGCTGGAATCTTGATCTTGCACTTTCTAGTCTCCAGAACTGTGAGCAATATACTCTTGCTATTTATGAAATACTTAGTCTAAGATATTTTGTTACAGCAGCAAGAATGGACTAAGACATGTATGGATTTGATTCACCAATTATAACAAATGCACCACAACAATATAAAATATTAATAACTGGGAAAACTGAGCAGAGTGAGAAGGAGTACATGGAAACTCTTCGTTTTCTGTTCAATTTCGCTGTAAAATTACATGTGTTTAAGCAAAGTCTATTAAGATGCGTAGTTCCTCTCTTACGCCAACCATATTTCAATCATTCAGTTGTCACACTGTATTAGACACTGCAAATACAGAACATTCTAATAATCACAGGAAGTTCTTTTGAAAACCACTATTAGACCATTAGCATTTAACATGTTTATTAATGCGGTTGGCTTCAGTCTACCACTTGGCTATTTGTTTGCGTTTTCCTTTTTTTTCTCTTTCCTTGCATTTTTTTCTTTACATAATGGGGCATATTGGTAATTCATTTTATTTTTATTATTAATTAGCTCTTATTAGGTATTAATTGGCTTTTTTACAGTTAACAATATAAATCTTTAACTTTCCACAGTCTATTTTTAGATAATAGTATGTCATTTAACATAAAACGTACAACTTAGAAAAATATAGCTTACAATCAAACTTTATCATAATGTATTTTATGTACAACTTACAATGTACTTCTATTCCATCCACACCTATTTTCACACTATAGCTGTCATGCATTTTACTATTTTACACGTTATAAACCTCATAATACATTTCGGTTAGTTTCACTTTAAGATTTACATATATATTTACGTATTTTTTTCAGTAATGCTACTTTATTGCTTGATTTCATTCCAAGAAGGAAACACAGCATACAATTACAAAGTGGGTTTGTGTCCAAGGTGACAAGAACTGACTATGTGCATTTTCTCAGTTTTATTTTTTTATTTTTGGAGATGGAGTTTTGCTCTGACGCCCAGGCTGGAGTGCAGTGGCGCAATCTCAGCTCACTGCAACCTCCGCTTCCCGGGTTCAAGTGATTCTCCTGCCTCAGCCTCGTGAGTAGCTGGGACTACAGGCACCGCTATCACACCTGGCTAAGTTTTTGTATTTTTAGTAGAGACAGGGTTTCACCATGTTGGCTAGGTTGGTCTCAAACTCCTGACCTCAGGTGATCCACATGCCTCGGCTTCCCAAAGTACTGGGATTACAGGCCTGGGCAACGTAGCCCAGTCTCAGTTTTATTTTTACAGAAACAATGTCTCATGGTCTTTGTATCTCAGCTTGGTATTTTAGAATTATAGAGTGGTGATAGTTGTACAATTTTGTGAATATACTAACAATCACTATTATATACTTTTAAGATTGAATTTTATATAGATTAATCCAAAAACTTTTGAAAACACTTCTGCAACACTCTATGCTAAAATTATATTTAAAAGGTTGTAGTGAGAAAAATTATGTTATGTTTATCTACATTCATCTTTTGTGTTCTTCATTCCCATTTCCTGCTTTCATATAATTTCGGCATTTTTTCCATATTGTACAATATTCTGATGACTTCCTTTTGCATTTAAAAAAACTCTCTTGAGTAAGAAATTATCTCAGCTTTTGTTTGTCTAGGAAATTATTAGCTTTGCTTTTAATTTTAAAGGTACTTTTAATGGAATATAGAATTCTAACATCCTTTTGTTTTTCTTCCAGCATTTTAAATACATCTTTCCAATGTCATGCACTGTGTGAGGATTATAATTTTTCTTTTTATTCCATACTAAATGTTTATTCTTCTTTCTGGGTTCTTATGAGATATGGTCTTAATCTTTGATTTTCATAAATTTGAATATAATGTGACTTCCTGCAATCTTGTTTTTATTCTTTATAGGTTTTCCTGAGCTTCTTAGATGTATGATATTTTAGTATTGATTATAATTGGAAAACTTTTTAGCATTATTTCTTCTTTCTCCATTTTGCCTAGTACTTCAAACATATGTATGTTAAACCACTTAATATGGTCTCAGTAGTCACTGATGCTCTATTTTTTTTTCTTCTATTTTTTTCCTTTCCTTAACTTAGTTTAAATTTTCTTTACTGATGTTTGTTTATATTAACTGGTATTGTCTTCTGCAGCATCTAACCTTCTGTTTAGTTCATTAAAAATTTTTTAACCTGACATATAGTATTTTTCATTTCTCTGAGTTCCTATTTACTCTATGGCTTGCATTTCTTTCTTCTTTACATTTATGTTTTACTTTTAATCATTGCATATTCATCACTTTTTAAATTATTGTCTTCTAATTATACTGTGCCTGTCATTTCTGTGTCTGTTCCCACTGACTGATTTTTCTCTTGGTTACTGGTCACATGTTGTTCTTTCTTCAGTTGTCTTACAGTGTTTTGGAAAACTTTCATATTTATGCACTTATTTACCATTTTTTATGGGCTTCATTTATATATGCCAACTGGACTATTTTTCCATATTACAAAGAACTTTCTTAGTATTTTTAAAATGTAAGTCCTTTTGTAAAAATGACGAGAGTCTGAAATATGCAGTTTTGGTCTGAAATATTTTATGTGTCTGGATATTGTATTATGTTTCTAAATGCTGGATTCTGTTGTTTTTCTTTAAGATCTTTTGATTTGGTTCTGGCAGACAGTAAACAGTAAATTTACATTAAGCAGATTAGCTCGATCCTTTTGAAATTTATTTTTAAGCTTTTTTTAAGGATCACATAGACAAGACTTTATTGCTAGCTTTTCTCTAATCCTGAGGAATGAGTCAGAGAGTGGGGGCAGATCAACTAAATACTCTGAGGGTTCAATGAGGTTTTCTCACTTTGACTTTTAGAACTGAAATTTTTTCCAGCCCTGTTCAGATAGCTGGGAATTTTTAAACATGCAGATCTGTAGTAATTATTCTCCTGGCATATTAGGTCACAAAAATATTACCTCTCTTTAATATCCAGCTCAGATGAGAGTTTTCAGAAACTTTCCAAAAGGAATAGAGCTAGTTTGTACAATCTGAAGCTTATATCATCTGGATTTCTCTTCAAATTGCAAAATAAAAATTAAGTAAGGAAGTATAAGTATGATTTTTAGGATGTGAAAATAAATCATTACGAGCTAAAAGGTTAATACACTGACAAATGTTATTGACATTACTGAATACATGAAGTAGCACAGTATGTAAATTAAATAATGAGACTTTATAATTTTACCTGTTTAATCTGTGTACTCTGACCACATTATATAACATATTATTGATAGCATCAGAGATATAATTCATATGCCATATCAATTTAATGTATATAATTCAGTAGTTTTTATTATGTTCTCAAAGTTATACAACCATTCTTATAATCAATTTCAGAACATCTTCAGCTCCCTACAGAGAAATTCACTACCTGCTAGCCTTGTCTTCCCAAATCTCTCCCACTTCTTTGGCCATGGGCAACCACTATAGATTTGTCTATTCTCCATATTTTATATAAATAGAATCATACAATATGTGGTCTTGTGTGACTAGCTTCTTTCACATAGCATAATACTTTTAAGATTCACCCATGACATAGCATTCATCAGTACGTCACCTCTTTTTTGCCAAATGACCCATTGTATAATTATACCACATCATTTAAGCCATTCATCAGCTAATAAACATTTGTGTTGTTTCCACTTTGGGGCTGTTATCATAATTCTGCTATTAATGTTCAGCACATGTTGTGTATAGACATGTTTTTATTTCTCTTGGGTACATACCTAGGAGTGAAATTACTGGGCCATATGGTAACTCTATGTTTAACATGTTTTGGAGACTGCAAGACTGTTTTCAAAAGCTGCTGTATCATTTTACATTCCCACAAACAGTGTATGAAGGTTCCAATATCTTTACATACTCACAAGAATTTGTGATTGTCTTTCTGATCATCATAGTGGTTGTAAAGCGGTATCTCATTATGGTTTTAATTTGCATTTCCCTGATGACTAGTGATGTTGAGCATCATTTCATGTGCTGAATGACCATTTGTATATCTTTTTCAATGACATGTCTATTCAGATAACATATGTTAATAATTTTATACAGAAAGAATAGACATCACCAACTATCCCTTCTAGCATATTTGATTTTTAATTGATATCTGGAATGTAAAAAACATGAAGCTTCAAATGCAAACATCTTGCTGCATGGAATACTGCTACCGGTTTTTATACTTAAATTAAGGGGTTCTAATAAATTGCATCCCATGTGGTTTATACCAGATTATCTACCTACTTTTTATTCTATATATGTATTTTAAATCTTAATAACTAATAGATTCCTAATAGAAGAGAGGATTCATGTAACCAGGCATTGATGAGAATTGGATTTTGTACTTACTTTTTACATTACAGTGTTTGATAATATTTCATAGACTAGCTTGTGGCTCCACATATTTACGATCTTTCCTCTCCACACATTTTGAGTGCTAGGATTCATAAGCTACATTCATATTAGGATATAGCATTAGTCCCTGCACTTTTGTGGGGTAAATGTTAGGTGAATCAACAAAGCATGCATAAGGAGTATTCCTGGAAGCTATTCCTATAATAGAAAACCAAAACTAGCCTAATTTTATTCTGACATGATGGTAAATCACATGACTACATTATATTTAAATATAAATTAAATATATTCTCAATTCAATTTTCCCTTAGCTGGATGACAACAGACACTCTAATACTACCTGACATGAGATAAAGTGTGAGGCAGGACAAGTCAGAACAGAAAGCGAAATGGTCTTAATTGTAGTCAAAATATTTTCCTTTTAAGCATTTTACAAAATCATAAGGCCATGTGATAATACTGCATAAAAATACTGACAGACATATTCTATGTGTCTTAGTATGGGAAGTATGTGGATAATGAGGGAGAAATCCAGTCTATTCTAAGAACTTATTAAGTATCAAGCCTTACTATTTTTTTTTTATTGTAGTTTAGGTTCTGGGGTACATGTGCAGATCATGCAGGATTGTTGCATAGGTACCTATGTGGCAAGGTGGTTTGCTGCCTCCATCCCCCCATCACCTATATCTGGCATTTCTCCCCATGTTATCCCTCCCCAACCTCCCCACTCCCTGCTGTCCCTCCCCTAGTCCCCCCAAACAGACCCCAGTGTGTGATGTTCCCCTCCCTGTGTCCATGTATTCTCATTGTTCAACACCCTCCTATGAGTGAGAACATGCAGTGTTCGGTTTTCTGTCCTTGTATCAGTTTGCTGAGAATGACGGTTTCCAGGTTTATCCATGTCCCTACAAAGGACAAGAACTCATCTTTTTTTATGACTGCATAGTATTCCATGGTGTAAACAACCATCTTTCTTATAAAAGTAAACACCACCATGAATGTTGTAATTTTTTTCTAGATTTATCAATAATAAACAAATAGTACATTGGATGTATATTAGCTATAAGTGATTTATTAATCTAATAATATTGCATACTTTTGAACTTTACATAGTGGAAATCTTAATACATTTATATGTTATGCCTTCCTTCTTTTGCCAATCTAAAGTAAAAAAGGGTAATATTTTGTGATAGGTAGCTAAATTTATTCATTTTCAATGCTGTATTATTATACCAAATTTCTGTAAATATATCAACATTTATTCACACATGCTACTGATGATGAATTTTTTGGCCCTTGCTAGACTATTATAGAAATGGTTGTCAGCATTCATGTATATATACACTATTGTATAAAGTGGAAAACTTTCTCTAAAGGATGTCGTTAGGAATGATGGATCAAAGATTGAACATGTCCAAAGTTACTAAATCATGACAAACTCTTTTCCAAAATGATTGTGAATCTTGACAACTGTTTTTCTTCTCTCCTTTCTTTCTCCTTCCCTCCATTTCTTCCTTCTCTTCCCCTTCCCTTCTTCTTCCTTCCTTTCTTTCCTTTTTCTCTTTTCTTCCTTCACTACTTCTTTCCTTCCTTCCTTCTCTTTTTTCCTTTCTTCCTTTATACCTTCCTTTCTCCACAGAAAATATTTTATTATCACTTTTTATAACTGAATCACCACCTGTTGAGAAATTCCTCTCATTGATGGTGTCCTCTTTGTCAATTAGGGTGTCCCATCCCAAGCGGATGAGTACAGAAACATAAATCAGTTAGACATCCATCAATTTGGAAGTGAGGTGGAGCTGTTGCATTTTGGATTGCATGCCAAAAGGACACAGATTCAAGGATGTTGACAGACCTCCTCTCCATCACATAGAGAGGTTGGGTCCTTTCTGCATTAGAAGAAGATGAGCTCAATAGATGCACAAAGAAAAAAGAGAGAGATAGAGAGAGGTCTGAGTATCTAATTCTAGTTCTTGACATTCTATTATGTACAGTTTTATTTTGTAGTGGAAGGTTCAAAATGATCTTTAAACCACAGTCAGATCACAGGAACACTCAATCAGTTGGGTAACATTGTGGTGTAAAATGTGGAACTTCAGCACATAATGCAAGATTCTCTGAGATGAGTTGAAAAGGAAGTACATTCAGAGTGAAAATGTGAGCTCCCCTGGAATATTCCAATAAACATTCTTATACTAATGTGAGTTACATTTCTGACACTTGAAAGGGATCCAAAATTCCTAACATATACAGTGTCAAATATGTTGAATAGATAAAACCAAACTGAGATAATGCATATTTCCTGTACATCTGTTATATATTTCCATGAGACCAAAAGCATTTTCTGGAAGGTTAAATGAGGGAAAGACAATGAGAATATCTTGAAGACACTGCTGTATCTTATTCAAGAGAGACCTACAGACTATTTTGCACATGTTCATGCTTCACAAATAACCAGAAGGAAGACTAAGTTGACAGCTCATGCTCTATATTACAACTAGGAGTGATTGACCTTATATATGGATGTGTCATAATTTAGCAATTTAGACAACATCCTGGGCAGCAACAGAGGTGACATTATAATCTGGACCATTTGAAGAAACAATGAATAATGACTACAACAGTGAGTATATACATACAGAGACACCATACGAGAAACAGTTGTTGAAACTAAGGATGGGTGTCCTGAAGAAAAGCCACCAGGAAGGGGTATTTTTCTAACATCCAAAGGCTGCAGAAAGAATCCTGTGTAATTTAGTTGGATGCACTAGAACTACTACATGGAAGAAACATAAAGTCTGGATATTTATTAACTTTTAGGACTGAACTATTGCAATGTTCCTATGACCTCATTAATATAGTATTATGTGTGAATCTTAAACATACAATGAACATACATCATCCTCAAAGTGACTCTTAAACATGCAATGAATAGGGTCATGTGAGTGTAGTGGCAACACCATGTAGGACACAAACCCCAGAGAAAGACTATTTGGTCTAAACATTGGCTCTGCTAAGCTGTGCTATCTCAGACATATTTATAAAACCTCTGAGTTTTCCAGATGATTTTTCTAAAAATTGAGTTACTACAAGTAAAGTTCAATAAAAAGTTATCTCATATACTAGGTGCTCAATAACTGTTATTCTTTTCTATCTTTTCATCCT
This sequence comes from Aotus nancymaae, assembly GCF_030222135.1. Lineage (NCBI taxonomy): Eukaryota > Metazoa > Chordata > Mammalia > Primates > Aotidae > Aotus > Aotus nancymaae. The sequence goes on from NW_026988443.1 coordinate 18,837,471, forward strand.
CTTCTTCCTCCTGTCATCATTATTATAACTATTATTTCACTCTTCTGTTTTAACTTTTCAAAGTCCTCTTAAAACCTGTAAGAGATTCCAAGCCTCTTTTATATTCTCTTGTTATATAACAGCTGACTTTTCTCTCTGGCCAAGTTACTTCTCCCATTCTATCATTAATTCTCCATACCACTTCTGGTTACCCTGAAATGATTTTCTTTGCAGATGCTGGGTTGTACCCTATCCCCTTTATTTTCCTTTATTTTGCTGTACAATGGTTGGCCATTATTTTTCTGATTATATTTTCAAGGAAAAAATGAACCCTACCATCAGCTGTACTAAATCTATGTCTGACATAAAATTCTAGTATTGAATGTATTATAACGTATGATGTTTTCTTTTAAGTATTTTCCAGGAGTGGATTGCAAAGCCTTAAAAGAGAAGGACTATGTCCCTTCTACCTAGGATAACATTTTACTTATTGGATATACTCACTCAATGCAAAGTTTGCTGAACTAAGGAAAGTTTAACAAGAAAAAAAAATTGTCTCACAAATAGAAATATACATTCTTAGAACTCTCTCACAAAGACTCCTCAATATCTTATCATCTCTTAGTCCAAAATCAAACGACACCTTAGGCAGTCCATCTCATTCTGTATTTCAAACACTTGCTTTCATAATACTTAGATTTCTTTACTAAACTATTTTATTTACTATACTAACTTATTTTATTTACGTGTCTGGGGATTGTTTACTTAGCTTTTTTTAATATATGTTTTGTTTCTGTCTTTTTCCATTATTTTAAGCTACCTAGGAAGTAGAAAATGTTCTTAATTTTATCCTCCACTCTGAGGTTAGGCAAACTCATAATAGACACTAAATGAACAGTTGTGAAATTAAAAATTGAATATTGATATCATAGCCAAGCATAGACTTAATCATTTGTCAAATATATCTTTGACGTTGATTTAACAATGGCATGGAGATTTGGAAGATGTTACCAAACCTAAACATTTTTCTTCCGTGCAACCTAGAATCACCCTACTGAATCCAAGCACCACTGAAATGTGTGTTATGTAATTCAGCCAAATCCAATGCTGCCCTCAGTGCATTTCCCTTTTGCCAATTACAGAACTCATCTATTCTCTTTGCCATGTAGTTATTGAGCTTTTCTTGGCCAGGCATGCCACCCAGGGCCAGCCCAGGCATTAAGTTGACTATCTGGCCTTCATTAGCTGCATCTAATTCATTCCCCAGAAAACACCCCCAGGCCATAAAATGCATCTGTGTGTTGTTTTTATTAGGTCATCTGATTGAGCAGATGCTGATGGCTCTAAAAAAGGAGTATTTCCCCTGCCAAACTTAATTTGTTCTGTTTACACTGCAGGCAGGACCCATCAATAGTGCTATTTCTGTGTTTTAACATACCATTTCAGACCACAGAGTTATTTCTGTATTAGACCATCTAAAGTGCAAGGCGATTTGTGAGAGTCACCTGATGACTCTTCTTTAGCATGCCACTGATTCAGAGATTCCCTAGGCATTTTGTTGATGTACTTAGTTCTGTGTCATACTATTCTGTCCTCACTAGACTTTTCCAAATAGGGTTTGCTGCCCACATGTTACCAATGTCACCAATGTCACCAATGGGCCTTCTCCTTCAAAAGATTCTCCAACTATGAAACAAGTTGGCTGAGGGTTTCTATAGCAAGAGATCTTTCTAGACACAAGGCCTCATAATTTCAGGCTTAAATGGGACACAACTTGTTTTTTTCTCATTGTCAACCCTTTATAATGCTTAAATTCCTTCTACTATTTCCCAAATATGAATGTCCAATCTCTTCCCAAATGACTGCATTGATCTTCCTTTTTAAAGGCTGTTTATTAATTTTTGATATGGGAATGGTATAAAGGCAGAGATGCTCAATTTCCAGATTTCCTTTTTGTATGTTGGGGTAAAGTCTGCCTCTCTTTGACTCCCTTTAACTATCACTCTCAACATCTCAGAATATCCACATCATTGTCTCTTCAATAGTAAATAGCTACTCTCACCCAAAATTCTGTTCATCTCATTTCCTAGTTATTTCCTAGAGAAGTAGTGATCAGACAGTTGATAGCCCCAAATAGGCATGGAAAATACTAGTCATGACTAAGTGCAAGTTAAAGCAATGATTAACTTGAAAAAGTTGTGGAATTCCTGCTTATTTATTGAGAGGACATTGGAAGACTACAATGCCGCACCGCCGTCATCCTTGGAGGTGCCAGCCGCCGTCTCTAAATCTCACACTGATGTTACAAGGCTTGGGGTTTATATTTCTCTCCATTTCCCTTTTCCCAAGTTCATTGGAAATAAGCAAAAGGTGGCCAATATGCAAAAGGATACCAAAGGAGCAAGGAGGAGAAGAGAAAAGGAGTCAAATCAAATGCACCTCCAATTTCATTCTTGTAGAGAGATTCAGCAGCCCCAGATTCTTTAACCAGCTGGTTTTCGCTGCAGGATAAAGTGTTCCTCAGGATTTAGGCCTTCACAAAGCTGCATTAATTATTTCAGGCCACTCAGTCTTGTACTGCATTAGTGTTTTGTTAATTGGTATCCTAGTGGCTTAAAAATGTCATATAAATCCAGTGAAATCTGTGTGCAGTCAGCATGCCTTGAAAAAAAATTCAATGTGGCAAGTAGCTCAAAGCCCCTGAGGATCAATAGGAGTTATCTGGGCAGAGATTTCATTGTATTTATATTATACACCTTGCCTCCTTCAAGCTGTTGCCTGGTTTCCTTGATCTGACATGTAGGACTGAGGACAAAGCCAAGGTCAAAAACCAGGAGGTAAGCTGAAGGCTGGAGGCATATTGCATGCCTGTGACTAGCATGTCCAAATCTCAGGAAGAGTCTCAGATGGTTCTCAGTCACTGCCTCAATCCCAATACAATTTAGCAAGAGAAAAGGCTATTTTTATCAAGGTTGTGTGGCAGCAAATCTAGCAAGAAACACACTTTATATGACACAATTTTTCCTTTATCATTTTAGACTGTAATATGTCTTTCCATAATCAGGTCAGATCAATTCATATTGGTTCTCAATTTCCTCTCCAACCTCTTATAAGATGTGATGGACAATGACTGTGAGAAGGAGAAAAGTCGGAAAAAATTGACTTAAATTTAAAAGACAGACTGAGTATAGTAAATTATAAGCATGAAAATAGTAGTAAAATACAAGGGTCAAATGGATGCAATGAAAAGAAGAGCTAAATCTTGGTGTTTAAATCTATGGCAGAAATCAGCCTCAAATAGGCAGATCCTTTAATAATACCTAAGTTTTCTGGTTGATTAATGATTACCACTTTTTTATAGTGGTGCAGTCTTTTTGCTATATTGCAAAAGATAGCTAAACATCTGTTTAAACAAACAGAAAAGATTAATGATACCAGTTAAGGATAGACTACGTTTTTAACTTATTTCAAAAGCCTTGTCTTTTTGTATTTATTTCCTACTCTTAGACCTGCAGTGACTTCCATTCCCTATGGCTGTGCTGTCTAATACCGCAGTCACTAGCCACATGAGGCTAACGAGCACTAAAAGTGTAGTTAGTGTGATGGGGGAACTGAATTTGGCATCTGAATCTAGATGAGCTGTAAATGTAAAATGCACACAGAAAGTCCAAAAATACGAAAAAGAATATTATACAAATAATGTTTCATATAGATTACAAATTCAAACAATTTTAGATATACTGAATTGAAATATATTAAAATTTATTTTACCTATTTATTTGGTTTTTAAATGTGACTATTAGAAAGGTCAAGATTAAATATGTGGCTTGCATTGTTTTTTAATTAAACAATACTGCAGTGAAGCATTAAGTCTGAACTTGCATCAGACTTTTTAAAGCCTTCTAAGATTGGGTACCCACATAAGCTATGATTCATTTATTCATAAAACACTTACATGAACATTTCTATTACAGGCCCTAGGAGAGTTTGTAGAATTCAGAGAAGAGATGAAGGCTGGAGGTATAGAGCTTGGAGGTACCAGTCTACATAATTAAAATTGCATCAATGAATTATGGTGCCCAAGGAAAGTGGGTAGTGAATAAAGATAAATTGTAATTCAAAACTAAAAAGTCATTGAAATTAATGGGAAAAAAAAAAAAGGGAGAGGAGAGTCTCTGAAAGCAATTGAGATGGAATGGCGAGATCTTTAGGAAAAGAACAAGGGGAGAACTAGGCCAAATCTAGACTTACTGAAAAGGATCAGTAAGTTTATAGGGAGTAGAGTGTTCTTTAGTTGCAACTAATATTTAGCTTTAAATTCATGGTGATGATATTGTTGTGAAAAAAAAAATTGTTAGTATTTGGAAAATCCAATTCAATCAGCTTTAAAGAGCATATCCTTCACTAGTACCAAGGTCTGAGACATACAGACAACTAATAGGCATGACCTCAGCCTAAGAATTTTCTAGTTTAGCCAGGAAACAACTTAGTACTGAAACAACTAAGCTAGAGGGAGAATGAGGTAGTCCCCAGGATAAGTGTGCAATCAGACAAAGGAGGGAAAAAGCCCCACTGGAAACTAAGAGGAAATGCTTTTGGGTGCAAATAAGGAGCATCTTGAAGAATGACAACGATTTCGGTGTGTTGAAATGAAAGCACAAAACTCTTCCAGTTCATGAGATACCTGAGTGTACATAGATGTGGGTTGCAGACTGACAACAAATCCAGCAAGGTCTTAAACACTTCAAAGGAATTTTGTCAGAAATTAAAAGGTAAATGATGGATAATCTAAGAGTTGAGAAAAATGAAACCTAAAAAATATTGCAATAACATTTGCTAATATAATCTCTGCCTGGTCATGGCAAGCACGATGGCAAATGTTCAAGATTTGGAGTCAGAGGGAAGCAAGAACAAAGACAAGACTGAGTGTTTCAGTCGATATTTAGAATCTGTTTAATTAGATGAATGTCACTATGCAGGTGGTCTACTGGCAGAAAGGAAATAAAAGTTTGTTAATACAGACATTTATTAGGAACACTGACTGTTCCTTGAGGGAGTAACCAGGAAAATTCGAATATGAAACCCCTCCTAGCAGTCTGGTCTTGGCTCTATGAAGACTGATTTACCAACACGTACAGTGGACCTTAGAGGAATGAAGCAACCACTTTGGAGCCCTTAATGTGAATGTAGAGGCCGTGATTATTAGGAAGTGTTAAAAGCACTGGCTGGCAGCTTAGATAAACAAGAATTAGAACCATCACAAATAACCAGGGGGAAGTGGCATTTGTTAGTATTCTGGGAGATGTTAAATCCATAGCAAATGGAAGTCAGCATTGGCTGTTTCAGACAGCTGAGCAGTAACCTCAGTGCTAAAAAACAGAACATATAGAGGAGAGTTACCAATATTTATTGAGCTTCTCCTGCATGTCTGGCATTTTCAAGTGGGTTCACTCATTTTATACTATGAAGTAGTTGTATTAAAGCATTCTTCAGACAAAAAAAAAAACAAAAAACTGTCCGTCTGAAGATGCAGGGCAAACTTAAACCCATTTTGAAGTGGCTCCAAAGTCCTTGCAAAGCCTTGTCAATGCTAAGTCATTTTCTTTTCTCTTTCTTATGAAGAGCTAGAGGAAAAGATGGGAATTATATATTTATTATATTATATATTTATAATTTATTCTATACCAATTATATGTAAGATATGCTGGTGCTGGTGACCCTGATATACATAATTTACTTAATCTGAACAATTTCAATTGACGCAAAGCGTTAGGTATTTGCTCCATGCTATCCTTCTGTGTGATGAATTTGAGAGATCAGAGCGAATGTATTCAGGGACAAATGAGTTAACCAGGACTTTTCTCAGCTTCTTTTGGAGGCCTTGCCATAAAAGCAGGCTGTGAAGTAGACTAATGTTCTACTCTAATGGCTTCCCAAATCCTGCTACACTTTAAAGTCACCTGGGGAGCTTTGTAAATAGCTCTCATGCTAAGATTCCAACCTCAGAGATTCTGATTTGATTGGCCTGGGGAGGGTACACTGGTACAATAGAAAGTCTCTCCCAGTGGTCTGGGACACAGCCATAGTAACCCAATAATGTCAGAAATAAGACTGAGGAGTGGTCAAAATCACATTAATAGCAGGAACATACTCTTCTTATTTGAAAATAGACTTTATTGTCTTCTGACCAATAAAATGTTGACTCCGTCTAAATCAGTTCTTCCTCAAAATTTCAGGAAGAATTTGACTATAACCATAAATGGGCAGAGAAGTGACTGGATGTGCAGCTTCTGTGCTCTTCCCACCATGCAGGACCACACTCTACAAAGCCTTAGAAGTCTGGGCAGAGTCAGCACCCCATTAGCCTGGTGTTCAGGCTGGACATGGTTTATCTGATTCAAAGATTAAAGAATGGTCAGGAGTTCTTCTTTCTCAGTTCATGAGAAGCTGAGTTTCTCTGGGAAAGAAGAAAAGTGTTCTTAAATAGGGGTAGATGGAACGAGAGGCAGGAGAAGATTAAAGAGCTAGAGGGGATTAGAGGATAAAGGATGGTTCATGTGGATAAACTTCAGAAGCCTAAGATATGGTGTATGATCCTCCTCCTTCACCCATTTTGGGTGTCACAAGGGATGAGTTGAGTTAGACTCGAGCTTTTTTTTTTTTTAATTAACCTTTTGCATGCATCGATCTGGGCATGCTTGAAGTACTTTGAATAAAAGAATGTATAAGTCTGTGTTGGGGGATATTGTTTGTTTGACATAAGGGCAAAGTCCATGAACATTCTACAGAAGCTCAGGATGTACTTCCAGATCACTGAGTTTGAGGCTGTCTCATAATTACCATGTGAATATTGAGGTGAAGCAGAAGCTGTGAGGTAAATTTCCCTGGTCCATTCATCATGGTACAATGAGAAATGCTCCTCCTTGAAACAGACACCAATGTACTGTAGCTGTCAGGCAGATCACCATGTCCCTATCTAACAAGGCTCAGAGAGGTCAGACAGCTTGCCTAGGTTACTGCCCTAAGTGTCCGAACCAGGACTCAAATCCAAGTCAGTCCAAAATCTTTCCAGAAACACACCATGACTCTCTTTTTCTTTCCATCACAAGCTTTGCAAGCGAGAGAAAAAACAGGAGTAGCTAAGTACTGTATTTCTTTTTTGCTTTTATTGTTAATTGACACCCCAAAATTGTACCTATTTATGAGGTATAGTATATTTCAATGCATGTATACATTGTATAATGATCAAATAAGGGCATTAGCCGTCAACTCAATTAGCATATCCAGCAGCTCAAACATTTATCATTTCTTTGTGCTGGAAACATTAAAAATCTGGTTTTCTAGCTGTTTGAAAATACACATTTTTTAATCTAAAACCTTTTAACATACAGTTAAAATCTCAGTAACACTGGGGAGAGGGAGAGAGTAGATCTCTGGATAGGGCAAGTAGACACTTACAAGATTGCTTTCTACTGAGTTTAGAGAAGAAAGAGAAGCAAGATGTGTTGCCTTGTTGTCACTGGGGCATTCCAGAGAAGTTCAATGAGTATCACCTCCACTTCTTCCCCTCTTATATTCCTACTGTTCCTTATACTCTCTGGCAGCGAGTCTCAAATTTGAGCATGCTTAAAAATAATGTAGGGAGCTTGAGAAAACACAGGTTGTTGGCAACACTCCTGGAATTATTAATTCAAGCATTCTGGAGTGAATCCCAAGAAAGCTGCATTTCTAGCAAGTTTCTAGGTGCTGCTGCTGCTGCTGATGATGATGATTAGAGACCAGCTTTCAGAACTGTTGCTCTCAGGCCTACTTACGGCCTCAAATTTGGTCAAACAGTAGCATAAAGTGGCAAAGTTAAAACAACAACAACAAAAATAATAACAAGTCAGTTCCTGGACAACATCCACAACAGCTGAATCATAATCGTTGAACTAAATGATATCTGGGTCCTCTCCCACTTTTTCACTCCATGACGTTCTTAAAAGATTAAGAATAATGAGAATCCAAGGATGCTTGCAAACAGTCAAATCTTTATTTATTTATTTATTTTGTCTTAACTTTCCTGGCGTGTACATCACTTAACATCCCCAAATTACTACTCTTTTGATAATGCCCATTTTTCATGTTACACTACAAAATGCAGGTCTTTGGAATCAAACAGATTTGAATGTAAGATTCAGGTCTTCCATTTGCATGTATGTAAGCTGAAGATAGCATAATTAATTTTATAATGATTATATAGCTGTTTCACATAGCATCTAAGATGTAAAATATTTTTATAGAAATAGAATAATGTCATTATTTATGTGTTCCATAAATGTCACTAATTTTGTATATGTGACATTTGAGGGACTTAATGTCATAATTGATTATGGTATGTTACTCATATAATTGGGGGAAATGCTTTATGAAATGTAAAACATAATATTATTATTATTTTTCCAGGAGTGGTGGCTTATGCCTGAAATCCCAGCACTTTACTTTGGGAGGCCAAGGCAGGTGGAATACCTAAGGTCAGGAGTTTGAGACCAGCCTGGCCAACATGGTGAAACCCCATCTCTACAAAAATACAAAAATTTTCTGGGTGTGGTGATGTTTGCCTGTAGTCCCAGCTACTCAGGAAGCTGAGGCATGAGAATTGCTTGAACTTGGGAACTGGGATTGCAGTGAGACAAGATCGCATCACTGAAATCTAGCTTGGGCAACAGAGTGAGACTCTGTCTCAAAAAATAAAATAATTTTTTTTTCAAATCAAGGTATAATTAATTGCAATAACAATGGTGAAAGGATGCAGTGTCCAAGACCTCGGTGACCTTGCTCTTTTGATTATTTCATCAGAAGAGTGGGAAATGAGGAAGAAAATATTTTCCTGTGAATTATAGATGCATGGAAGCTTTGGGAAAATGAGTCAGTGTTATTATCCTCACCTCAAGTTGTAGAACTTAGGGCTTCTAGAATCCACACTAAAGGGTTAGGTACAAGGAATCTCCAAAAGTTGTTTACTACTTATACTTATAGTTGAGGGCAAAAGCAGCAGTTCCTGGTCATTAGTAAGTCAAGCCAGTGTTGGAATTCAAGCTTCTACAAGTTATGCTGGAATTGCAGTGACGAGTGAGTCATCCAGGATCCCACAGGCCCATTGACAGTGTCAGGAAGCTAATGGATTATGCTCACCACACAGGGATGCTGGGCCATGTAGGTGGCCTGACCTGGTTTGGCTGTGCAGTGCAGGAGATGCCTCTAATACCCAGCCAAGGCAGGGTTTCATGCAGCCCTGGAACATTTTCTCCAAGCAGCTCTGACCCCAAGGAAAATGCTGCTCTTGCAGACTGAAAGCCTTGAAATTGCTTTAAAATGATTTAGTGAGGGCAAGCTTGACTCAGGTCTCCCCAGGAGCAGGAGTATTCTGATGTGAAATGATAGTAGGACACTGAGAACTTGCCATGTGCTTTACATGTTGGAATTGAATCTTTACAACTATCTCCTGTATAATTATACACAATTTAAATATACTAGCTTATTTTATATAATCGTTTGATGCAGGAGATCTCTGAGACTTTATGAGATGGTGTAACTTTTTTTTTTTTTTTTTTTTAAAGTGTGCAATTCAGGGGTATTTAGTTTATTTACAGAGTTGTGGAACCATCATGACAACTTAATTTTTGTCACTTCTGTGTTTATTAGCAGTCACTCCCAATTCCCTCCCAGATTCTGTAACTTTAATAGATTTACCGAGCCAGTAAGGGTTGGTGCAAGGGTTCAAACCCAAGACTGTCAGGTAGCTGAAAAATTTATTATTATTATTATTGTTGTTGTTGTTGTTGTTGAAGCCTTGCTTTTTCGCCCAGGCTGGAATGCACTGGCACAATCTCAGCTCACTGCAACCTCTGCCTCCTGGGTTCAAGCAATTCTCCAGCCTCCCAGTAGCTGGGATTATAGGCATATGCCACCATACCCAGCTAATTTTTGTAATTTTAGTAAAGACAGGATTTCACCATGCTGGCCAGGCTAGTCCCAAGCTCCTGACCTCAAGTGATCCGCCCGCTTCAGCCTCCCAAAACGCCTGTATTACCGGGATAAGCCACTGTGCCTGGCCGACATTTTCTTAACTATTCCATCTGTGTTCTGCAAACTTGGGTCATTTAAACACCTTCTGTGCCATGTTCAAATTATGTATTTTTAAAAATTTTTATGTAAAATAAGTGTGCCTCAATCTAAGCAATGTTGTCTATTAAACTACAGTTTTGATGCTTTATTTATGATTCTTTCCCCTAAAACATAGTGAGGTTAAAAAAATCTTTTGTTTTGCTTATAAATTATGATCACGATATATCAGGGTAACAAAGCCACTCAAGCATGTAGCCTCTCAAAAAATGTACCATTCTTCACTACTGTTTATCCAGGTTCTCTCTTTCTGCCCTCTTGCCTTTCTTCCTCTCTCCCTCCCTCTCATTGTTCCTTTCTCCATTCTGCCTCCAATTCTCAGGAACTCGACTGTGTCTGTTTTGGCCTTATTACACCTCCCACCATTGCCCTGTGCTTTTCTCAGCTGCTTCTCCCAATGCTTGGTTGCAGATTGGATCCCCACCTCTCCAGATCCCTGTCACATAGCCTCCAATTTCTTGAGAATCTCTTTAAAGAAATAAAATGGAGATGTGGGTTGGAAAAAAAGCAATACACGAGAATGACGACAATAGATACAATTATAGAGCTCTTACTACGTGCCAGGATATAAGTACTTTTCATATTTTAATTCTTTCAAAACTCATTACAACATTATATGATAATAGTATTATTCTATGTTACAGATGAGGACATGGAAACTGAGAGCACTTGTTTCTTGCCTAGAGTCACCAGCTTGGACCAGTATTTGACCTAGACAGTCACTGGGCAGCTCAGAGTTGTAACCTCTTTTCCCAAAATGTCATGCTTTTTAAAAAGTTCTCTTTGGTCAATTCCTCTCTACAGGTTTTTGATCAGTTCTTTAGATTTTTCTTGGAAACCCTCCAAAATGTCCCTGGCAGAATCTTAGCCTTATTGTGAGAGTTGCTGGTTTTATTTCAGAAAGGGAACTCATGAATGCCTTAACATGTATCAAATTTTCCATTCTGAAACTCTACAAAGGTCTTTAACCTTACAAAAGAACATTCATTCCCAAACATAGTATAGGGAAAAATTTATGTTTATATAACTTAAAATAGGGTCTCTCTGTTTTAAGGATGGATGTCAAGAGCTAAGACTATGTGGACATTGTAAAGTTCTATACTATGGTTTCAGTCATGAGCCACAACATTGAACCTTTGTGAATATAAATCAGAGTCCCTGAGTCATCTCTATGCTACAATACCAACCATGTAAAGACTAGACCAAATTTTGACTAATTATATCTTAAAAATAAACACAAGAAACAATTTTTTTTTATTATTTTGTATCAGAAAGGCTGGTAAACTGGAATAACCATGACTTTTGGAATTAGGAGGATTTCAGTTAACACCTGCCCACTTATGAGCTGGGGGACATAACATTAAAACAAGTTTCAGTTCCTCATCCAAAAAAGAGCTTAACGATCTCAGAAGAATTGGGGAAAATTAACTGCATCGAAAGGCTGTATAGCACTTTGGCATGTGGAAGGGGTCCAGTGCTATCCCAATCCACAACTTCTCTTTTTCACCATTTCTAACATAACCAGTTGCTCAATCCACATCCTGGAACACCAAAGCTTAAATACAAGTCTACAAAGCCCTTGAAGTATTTAACTTTTCCTAAGACAAATATTTCTTCTCTAAATTTGAAGATACTCATAGCAATTTCCTCTTGTCAGATCCTTTTTTTGTAAATCTTAGATTCAGAGACTTTAGCAACAACTATAGTACATTTCATCAAAAACAATCCAACCCTTTGTTAGGAAGTTCAGAATTTTTAAAGACAATTCAATTAATAGCATCCACCAACACATGTATTTTCTCTTCATACCTACGCTGACCTGATGTCTTTTCTTCCCTTACTTTGTTCCTCTGTTTCCTCATCTCTCACCCTCTCTCCCACCCCCCTGGTCCATGTTCCATTTAACTTCTGTTTTTTTCCCCACCAGCCTCTAATCGACCTGCTTTCTGTCATTCTCCTATTATTTCTGTTTCTTCAGAAATTAATCTGGCAAATATGGAGAAGGAATAAAGGCAACTGTGAAGGCAATGACTATGTACTCTTACATTGGTTTAAGAAAGTATTAAGCTTTAAGAATGAGAATTATCATATTAATACATTTGTCCAACCATATTTCAATTACTTTGCCTCATGTTATCCTGGCCTTTACTCTAGGAGTTCTTGAGTGTCACATCTTATTGGTACATCTATGCCTGACAACACTGGACCTGAAGAACCCAACCATCCCTTTCCCAAACCATCGCCCCTATCTTGGAAGCCCATTCTCAACTGGCCAAGAATGCCAAGGATCTCTTGCCTTCTCAATTGGCCAAGAATGCCTCAGCAAGTTGGGTGGAGGGTCACATGATCCTAACCCCACCTACTAGTGTTGGATCAGAGGCAAAGCTTTCCTCCCATTCAGGGTCCACAATGTTCTTTCTCCTAGGAATTTGGAATTCAGTTTCACCTTGTTCAGTCAGGCTCTTTTTTGAAATCAGAGGTGATGTGGACCCATATCTGTATCAGTCATAGTTTCTCATGTGTTGGCAGAGCAGAAAAAAGCAAAGAGAATTAATTGTGGAGAAAAATGAAATATGACAGGAGAGAGAAGAAAGGAGACAGGAGACAGGAGACAGAGCGAGAGAAAGAGAAAGAAAGATAACCAGAGATGAGAAGCTATATTGTCCTCTGAAGAATCTAGCTGTCTTCAATCCAACAGTGATTTATTCTTCAGTCCCAAGTTCAAGTGAGGCCCAACTAAATTTCCTGAACTTGGATGCTCTAAGAAACCTCTGGATTTTGTGTAAGCTACTCTGTAAGAATCATGTTTCTTATTTCGGGAAATATCTGAAAGAAATGGCATTAGACACAGAGATGACAAACCTGTGGATTCGGTTCACATAAATTTTTATCCCTGAAGAATCATGTTAGAAAAATATGATACCATTTTACCAATGGCTGCTTGGATGCACTGGCAGTAGGCTTTGTGAAATATTTAGGCTCATATGCCAGCAATTCTCAAGCTAATTCTAAATCAGACCCTTCAGTAATTCAGTAACAAGAGTTTGATACCTCCATCCCAAAAGATGACAAAACTGGATAAAAGGTCCAGAATCTGAGAGGTGAAGAAATAATTTTGAATGTGTGGTTTGGACACAGACCAAGCTAGGTACAAGTCCCAGCTCTGTCACTTACTGAGATTTGGGGCAAGTTATTTAATGGCACTAGGGCCAGGCACACTGACTCACATTTGTAATCCTAGCACTTTGGGAGGCCAAGGCGGGTGGATCATCTGGGGTCAGGAGTTCGAGACCAGCCTGGCCAACATGGCAAAACTCCATCCCTACCAATAATACAAAAATTAGTTGGGTATGGTGGTGGGCACCTATAATGCCAGTTACTCAGGAGGCTGAGACAGGAGAATCACTTGAACCTGGAGGGTGGAGGTTGCAGTTAGCCAAGATTGCACCACTTTACTCCAGCTTGGGCAAAAGAGCAAAACTCTATCTCAAATAATAATAATAATAATAATGGCACTAGTACTCCGTTTTCTGTTAAACTGATATAACAGTGCCTATCTTTTCTGTGAGGGTTATGAAGGAGAAAGAAGAAGAGAAGGTAGAATAAAGAAGAAGGGGGAGTATCTAGGGTAGTTGCATTAATTTATTATTCAACAAAATTATTTAATACCTGCTAACTTGTTTGTAATTTCCTCTCCTGTTTAATAGATTTCCTCTGGCACATTTAGTTAAGGGAAGCCCCTAGAAACTGCAGATTTTGTTTTGTACCTTACATGAATATCTGTTTTATACAACAGAAATGTGAAGACCACATTAGGAGCTGAGGATCTCTGAAGGGAAGTGTATGTGTGTATGAATATAACATAATAGGAACCATATTCTGATGTCCTGATGTTGCTACGTGACTTGTCTTCAGCCCTATTATTACATTGGCTCTAATTATACCTATTATCCACTCTGCCACCTTATACCAACGTTCACCATTTTATTTTTCTACCCTTCATATTAGGGAAAATAATTTAATCTTGAGTCCCTCTTTGCATAAAAATTTGAATTGCACTGAATTGAGAATCTAAGTCTCAGTTCATCCTCTAATTCTGAAATTCATTAACAATATTTTACATAATCCTTTTAACCCTATTGTTTCCCAGTTTGTTGTTTTATTTGTTTATTTTTTCCATCCATTAAATGGACTAATAGCACTAATCTCTGTTTATCTTGGATGATCATGTGTTATACAATTCAGTATAACATTTTTCTACTATTTAAAGTAAAAGCTAATGTAGAGTTTCATTTTACATCAATATTACTGTAATAGTTTATTGTTAATAGATTATTTTTTAATTTGTATTTATTTTTAGTTTATTTGTATTTATTCCGTTTCATTTTTATGCCATATTTGTCTATTATCACACTGAGTTAAAAAAAAAAAAGCTATTAAAAGAGTGATGTGACCTTTAAAATGTTCCAGAAAATTTTCATTAGTCATCTTCACTGCCTTCATCATTGTCCTCCTCCTGGTTTTCATAGGAGTAGGAGTGTGAGCATAATTTTTATAGTGTGACTTCTAAAGGAAAGCACACATGCAGAAATGCCTGAGTTGTTTGGTAATGAGGGAAGTCCAATCTTGCCTTATCCACACCTGCATACCACTGCCAAAGTTCCCTATCACTTTAGACTGTCTGTTTGAGAAGTGTGATATTGATTGCTGTGTTGCAGAAGCCAGCCTCGCAGCTGCATCCTCCAGAGAAAATGCCGACTGCGGCGGTACAGGATGGATGACTGACAGCCGGCACCCAGTCCTTTTTTCCCCCAACAAAGCTTTCTCTTGACGTTAATTTTCCATCTCCTCTCTTGTTAGCGGTTGCCAGTTTCCAACCTAATGCCCAACTGCCAATCAGCTATGGTTATTTTTAATTAAGAGCACTCACAATTTCCCTCACGTAACTTGCACGGAAAGAAGGGGAATCCTTTTATTCATAATCGAATTTCATGTGCAAATTGCCTTCATCACACTTGTCTACCAGTCCTGTAATGTGCCAGGGAAAAAACAGCATTTTTTCCTGTTCAGCCATGCATGAGCTCCATACCTTGCTTCTTGGATACTCAGTCACAATTATCTATTTTTATTCATGTGTCATTAAATCTGCAGCAGCTGGGTATTGACTGACTTGGCCCTTGCCCTCCATTGCCTGTGAACAGATGGCTCTGACTTCATTTGGGCCAGACTGTAAGGTGGACCTACAGGAATGACTTACGAGAAAATATCATAATGTGCGTAATGACGATTCCCTAACAATGCATAAACCCCAACATGTTATGACCTGACAAGTATCAGGAAATACAGGAATCAAAATTACTTAGCAATGTAGAACATAAAATATATTAAGCTTCTTTGATTTAGAAAACTGTTTCTGATTTAGACAACTGTTTCTGTTTTTGTTTGTTTGAGACAGAGGCTCGCTTTGTTGCCCAGGATGGAATGCAATGGCACGATTTCGGCTTACTGCAACCTCCACCTCCCGGATTCAAGTGATTCTCCTGCCTCAGACTACAGAGTAGCTGGGACTGTAGGTGCACACACCTGGCTAATTTTTATATTTTCAATAGAGATGGGGTTTCACTGTTTTGGACAGGCTGGTCTCGAACTCCTGATCTCAGGTTATCCACCTGCCTCAGCCTCCCAAAGTGCTGGGATTACAGGCATGAGCCACCACACCTGGGCTCTGTTTTTATTTTCTAAGAAAATTTTTACACATAATTAAAAGCCACCCATAAACGAAGAAAAAATGTCCCCACTTTTTATTCTTTATTATACTATGGAAAAGTCAAGAACTTTTGTGAAGTTTTGAATAATAAAAAGAAATAATGTCTTCTGGACCATACACTCATTATAATTAAAAATTATTTCTAAATTTGGTTCTGGGCTTGAGATCCAAATAATATTTTGTGGTTATTATATCCATACCTGGAGAATGCCAAAGTATGGGAGGTCCTTTCTGTCTCTTAATCACAAAGTAGATGTTTAAAAACTCATGGCTATGGAAAGTTTTATGTAATGGAAAGAAGAAAATTCTGCCAGACATTCAATCATGCCAATCAAAGATCACCAGTGTTCTTTCATTCAGGGACCAAGTAGATGTTTGGTGAGTTCCGGCTGCATATAAGTTTCATTTGTTCCCAGAAGATATAATTTTTAAAAATCTAAACCCTGGCCATGGCACTCTTGTGCTAAAAATCTTCCAGTGGTACCCGTCACTTAATATATTAAAGTTTATATTTCTTGGCAGCCTCTAAAAAGTCGTCATTGAATATCCCTCCTCCCCCTTCATTTCTCACTCTTTCCCCTTTACATTTTAACTGACATTGGAGTGTTCAGTAAGCATGGCACTCTTACATGTTCTTTATGTGTATTATGTCATTTAATTCTTACAACATGTGTATTTGTAGATCCATAAACTTAGACTTATCCTTAGAGAGGTGCCATAATCTGCCTAATGTCATAATCACTGGCAGAGATAGCATTGTTCATGTTCTCGAGGATTTTGTTGCATGGGTATCCTAAAGTTCAACCATGCTGGGTTTACTCAAGCATCATTGCAACAATAACTCAGTACCTTGCCTCTTTCTGCTTTTAAAAGTTGCATGTGAGTTAGGGACAGTGGCTCACACCTATAATCCCAGCATTCTGGGAGCCTGAGGCAGAAGGATCACTTGAGGCCAAGAGTTTCAGATCAGCCTTGGCAACATAGCAAGATTCCATATCTACTTAAAAAAAAAAAAAAAAAAAAAAACTAGTTGGATGTGGTGGTGTGCACCTGTGGTGCCAGCTACTTGGGAGTCTGAGGTGGGTGGCTAACTTAAGCCTGGGAGTTCAAGCTTACAGTGAGCCTTGACTACGCCACTGCACTCCATCCTAGGCGACAGAGTAAGACCTTGTCTGAAAAATAAGATGGAATAAAAAGTAAAATAAAGCTTGCACATGATACCAACAGTTCATTCAATGTTTTCTAATTGTTTATTTCTCTTTTCCTTACAATCTGCTAAAAGAAAAAAACTACACTTTTTTTGTATCCAATGTTTAATAAGACACACAGTGTAGACTGATAAACAATATTTATGAATAATGACATACTGTCCACTGATGTGATATAAACACAAAATCACAGTGAAATAGAAATTCAAGATGGAGAATATCGTAACAATTTTGCAGTAGATAGTAAATGCTCCCTGTGCACCAGTCACTTACACACAGAGTGTTGTATTTGATCTTCAGACCACACATAATATGATTAAATTTTATCTTTGTTTGTCAAATAAGCCTATTTAAACCTTCTAAATCTTTAACCATCTATTTTTCTTTCTCTAGGAACACATGAACAGGAACACATCTGAGAATATATATGCCAACATTGTTAATAGTATTTTTTGACAGATAAAGTTATAAAAGCTTACATTTCTGCTGTGTTTATTGCCCTCTTTCTTGAGTCATATGATCAAACTAATGAAAAAATATCTTCATAGCTAGGCATGGTGGCTCATGCCTGTAATACCAGCACTTTGGGAGGCTGAGGGCAGATCACTTCAGGCCAGGAATTTGAGACCAGCCTGACCAAAATGGCGAAACCCCGTCTTTACTAAAAATACAAAAATTAGCTAGGTGTGGTGGTGGGTGCCTGTAGTCCCAGCTACTCAGGAGGCTGAGGCAGGAGAATCACTTGAACCCGGGGGGTGGAGGTTACAGTGAGCCAAGATTGTGCTACTGCACTCCAGCCTAAATAAGAGCAAGACTTCATCTCAAAAATAAATAAATAAAAATAAACTTTAGGACATGAATCAAGTATTTGATGTGTAGTGTTTGAAGAGATTTTGCATAACCAATCATGCATCAATCTGGAGTTAAAAGTCTGCACTGGTGAGAGAAATTTAGTAGCTACAGCACACAAAATGATAATTTATATATGAGGATAAGATGCTATCAACGAGGTAAAATATAATGTAAAAAAAAAAAAAGATGGATAAGATGCCTTTCTCTGCTAATTCATTTAAGCCACCAAAAGGTTTACTTCATTCACACATATCTAATCATCATCTCCCACAAAACACATGGATACTGCAAATATGGCCCTTAACACCAGAAGCTGCAAATTCATTCAGCAAATTCTCGTGGAGTTTCTGCCATGTCCAACAGTAGTCATTCCACATAACTTTTATCACATCTCATCTCAGGGAGGAGGTACTAACATTATCACCATATTACAGATGAGGAAATTGAGACTCAGAATGATAAACGTAACTTCTAAAAATTATCAATAAGTGGCTGATTGATAATTTTCAGAAGTTACATTCATCTTTCTGAGTCTTCTGATCTCTTCTCTAGATCATTTCAAGAAAAAGAAAGACAAAAGAAGATTGCTGTAGGAGCAGAAAAGAAGTCTGACTAATTCAGCTACAGGAGCTCAAATTATAGAAGTTGATTTAAAAACAATTTAAACATAAATAATTTAAATAAAATTAGTCTCACATAGGCAGCTTTTTTTTTTTTAAAATGATTCTTTTATTTCTCTTCACTTCTCCCTTACCGAACCCTGTGAAATAGTGATGCTCCCAACAGAGTATGGAGAATGTAGGCTTGGCATTTTTATAGGATTAACTTCAAGATAGACTGTGGCAGATTAAAAATGGTCACGCAAATGTTGACACTTCTCTCATTGACAGATGGGGCATATCTCACCTCCCTTTGCATCTGAGCTGGCCTGTGACTGCACTGACAAATAGAATACATCAGAAGTGTTTTTATGCCAGTTCTGTGTCTAGCTTTGAAGAAGACTGGTAGCTTCTCTCTTGTTCTCTTGGAGCAGCAAGAGAACATCAGGAAGAGATCTGTATATGCTGAGACTGCTCTGTTGTGAGAAAATCCAAACTATCCACATAGAGAGGTTATATGGCAGAGGAAGAAATGCAGAGAGACAGAGAGAGGCAGACAGATGCAACAGGGTATTCAAGTCATTCCAGCTTCCACAAGACCTGAGACTTTATGGATCAGAGTCAGGTGGCTCCTGATGTGCTCTGACCAAAAAAATACAGATATTTTATTACAACAATGTACTGATTGAAGCCACCAAGTTTTGGTGTAGTTTGTTATACCACAATAGATATCCAAAACAGAAAGTCAATTTCTTTTCACTTCTAGGATTAGAAGAATTGAGAAAAAGTCAGCAGATCTTTCTTCCTGCCTGCTCTTTCTTATCTCTTTTCCACACTGCACTTTTTAACCTAGCAATGCAAAGCCATAGTATAGGGAGATTCTAGCTGTGAATTGGGGTCACAGTTATTACACTGTTGGCAGGATGAAGGGGAGCATAATACTAACATTTGAAACTGAAAAGAGAGTAAATTGCCCACATGATCACCTTCTTTCAATCATTCAGCAAACCATCCCCATGTCCCTGAGTCTGTCTTTATCAGTGGCACACACTGCTAGAATCTCACATAAAATAGCCTTTCACAGAAACTTTGGTCATTTATTATCCATAGAAGCAGAAGTGCTGAAGAGCCTTGGATTCTGTTTGGTACATCTCCTTAGTTCTGTTGCAGTGTTTCTTCTCAAGTGAGAATTTCAAAGATAAAATTTTCTGAAGGTCAACTTTCAGTATTTGCCAAAAAAAAGAAAAAAAAATCTGTATCAACCATGTATTTTGAAAGAAGTGATTCAAGTCTATGGAGTAATATTCTCACCTTTGCCAGGTGTTCATACTCAAATTGTTGCTACTTAATATTGTCTTGAAGTTTCTATCCCATATTAGGATTAAGACTCATATAACACCAAATATGGAAGAAAACTTAATGATGATCTAATCCAAACTTTTTTTTCCCCAAATGAGTCAAAGGAAGTCCTAAGATTATAAATGACTGTTTTAAGGTTACTGGCTCAATTAGAGCTACTGACTATAAAACGAGGTTTCTTAACCTCATCACTATTGACATTTCAGGCTGGATTTTCTCTGTTGAGAAGGGCTGTCCTATGAGTTGTAAAATGTTAAGCAGCAGCCCTGACCTCTACCCTCTAGATGCCAGTAGCACAAAAGTTCCTCTTGATTTTTCCAATTATCCCCTAGTGAGCAAAATCACTCCTAAGTTGAAAATCATTGCTCTTGAGGGTCTAATATATGAACAAATTTTATTTTCTTCACTTTGCTTTTCTTTGCCTGCCCTCAACCTAACCTGGAATTTATATGCCCTCGAAAGAGACAAATTAAAACACTCTTTCCTTTTTATAGAAGCCAGAACGTGATAGATTCAAGAAATATAATGCATTTTTGAATTATGCTGACTAAATATTGAGGTAAGTCAGTCAATAAAACAAATCTTCTCCATCTAGATCCCTCCAAAATGTTCTGGTTCTGGCCTGTTGCTATAACAGCTTACTGAGCAATCAATAAAATCTGATACTTCAAAGTCTGTTTTTTGGATAGGCAGAGAATGTCAATCCCTGTTCTCATCAAACTGAGTGGAAAGAAACAGCTCTTTAAACATAAAGACATATTGCTCGTTGACTTCAGGTACATTCTTCTCAATTTAAATTGTTCTCTCTAGTGATGACTTGAAGTTTTAGCAAGGTCGCGATGCTCTATGGTAGAAACACCCATGGCATTTAATTTAAAGTCTTCAGAATCATAAGGGAAAAAAAAAGCTCTTTAAAGAGACTTTTGTTTGCTGACAATTTGTGTACTCACGATTTAATGAACTCACTCTGTACCGGACTTGTTTGTGTGGTTAGAAGATGCAATAATGAAAGGAAATTCACTGGACCCCAAAGAAGCATGACCATGAAAGAAAACAAGATATAATCAGAGTCCATTGTGCTAACTGCAGTGATAGATTTAGCCTTCAAGTGTTGAACTCAACATGGGAAAGAGGACTCAAAATGTGATTAGTAGTAGGACTAGCACAAAGAAGTAGGGTAATTTCTAGGCCACAGGAACAGCATATGCAAAGGCAGAGTGTCATTACAGCATCTTTCTCTATTTAAATGGCTAGAAGACATTTATATAATAATAACAAATTGTAGACTAGAGTATTATTAGGCAAAAAAAAAAAACAAAATTGTTCTGGCTTCAGAAAAATTTTTGATCTACACCAATAAGAACTTGTACTTTCGGTGCCGGGCGCGGTGGCTCACGCCTGTAATCCCAGCACTTTGGAAGGCCGAGGCGGGTGGATCACAAGGTCAAGAGATCGAGACCATCCTGGTCAACATGGTGAAACCCCGTCTCTACTAAAAATACAAAAAATTAGCTGGGCATGGTGGCGCATGCCTGTAATCCCAGCTACTTAGGAGGCTGAGGCAGGAGAATTGCCTGAACCCAGGAGGCGGAGGTTGCGGTGAGCGCCATTGCACTCCAGCCTGGGTAACGAGTGAAACTCCGTCTCAAAAAAAAAAAAAAAGAACTTGTACTTTCTCCTGGGGCAATGACAAGTCAACAACAGAGGTTTATGCAGGATATGAAATGACCAGATTTTGGATTTTAAAAAGTTATTCTGAGACTATAAAAAGAAATGCCAGATTAAAAGCTAGATGATAGCCCAAGAAAAAGATGATGAAAATCTGAAGTAAAGAAGAGATGGAGGGAAAAAGAAGAATGAGAAGAAAAGAAAAATAAGGTAAAAAGGTGGGAAATATATAGGGAAAAAAATCTAAGGATAAACTGACAAACCTTTGTTACTAATTAGGCATGAGGATGAACTAGAAAGAAAGCTAAGAGAATGAAGGAGGATATTTAGGACTGAAGAAGAAAATAAAACATTTATTTTGGTGGTGCTGACTTTACAGTATCTATGAGATAATCAGTTTGTTTCAGAAGGAGTCTAGAATGCATAGTAGAAAGCCATAAAGTAATGACAGAAAACTCAACAATTCTGCATATAAGGGAGGTTTTCTTTTCCCTCAAATGTCAAATCTCACCATGGGACCTCTGCAAATTATGTTCTCTCTCCCTGGAACCGCTTTCATTACCCCTGTCAAAAGCTTGACTTTTTAGACTAGGCACAGTGGCTCACACCTGTAATTCCAGAACTTTGGAAGGCAGAGGTGGGAGGATCAGTTGAGTTCAGGAGTTCGGGTCCAGCCTGAGCAACACAGCAAAACCTCATCTCTAATACACAAACACACACACACACACACACACACACACACACACACACGCACACACACACACGCATGCATGCGCATGCTGGGCATGGTGGCATGGACCCATAGGTTCAGTTACTTGGGAGGCTGAAGCAAGAGGATTGCTTGAGCCCAAGAGTTCTAGGTTTCAGTGAGCTGTGATAGTGTTATGGTACCCCAGCCTGGGTGACAGAGATCCTGTCTCAAAAATAAAAAAGTTAGTTTGATTTTTTAATTCTCAGTTCACAGTTTTAAACATTATTCTAGATATAAGCAGGTTCCTCTAGTTATTCTCTTGCTGCACTTTTCTTGTTTTGTTTTTTGAGACAGGGTCTCACTGAGAGACAGGTTGCTCACTGCAACCTTAACCCCTGGGTTGAAGCAATTCTCCCACTTCAGACTCCAAAGTAGCTGGAACCACAGACATGGGCCACCACACCCAGCTAATTTTTTGTGTGTGTGTACAGATGGGGTTTCACATATTGACCAGGCTGGTCTTGAACTCCTGATCTCAAGTGATCTGCCACACCAGGCCTCCAATAGTGCTGTGATTACAGGTGTGAGCCACTGCGCCCAGTCTTCTTTGATTCCTTCATAGAATATATACCACATGTAATTATGTAATGTTTCTATACTTGATCTGTCTCTTCTACCAGACTGCAGGCTCCATAACAGCACAAACGCTAGCTGTTTAACTGACAAATAGGTCCCTATTGTTTGGCATTGTGACTAAATGATCACTGAAATATTTGGTAAGTAAATAAATATTAGGTATATGAGTAATTAAAAAGGCTTAGCATTATTTGGAGCTTGGTGTAAGAATGATTGGTATTTACACTTTGATACCTAGAACTATCATAAAACTGCCAAATTTGATTTCTGAGCCCAAGAGTTGACACTTTGAATCCCCCTTCCCTTCTCAGAAACAATAGCCTGAACTCCAGTCACTTGTTTTGTTCTCCTGGTCAACCACAAGAAACTGAGTTGCGGT
This sequence comes from Aotus nancymaae, assembly GCF_030222135.1. Lineage (NCBI taxonomy): Eukaryota > Metazoa > Chordata > Mammalia > Primates > Aotidae > Aotus > Aotus nancymaae. The sequence continues at coordinate 18,860,773 of NW_026988443.1, forward strand.
ACAGCTTGGAAAAGGCATTTGTTTTAAACTTACAATTGTGCCACAAATCCCTTGCTTAGGATCCTAAGCATCTCAAGGAATGAGAAATGTGTTAGTGGAAGAGGAGTTGTTCTGTTTTTAGTGAAATTATGCAGCTGCAATCATGCGTGAAAAAGGTCAGACATTGTAGGATAAAATATGTTACTCATATTTCTGAAAGACATTAGAGGTATGAGAGGATCAGAAGAAATGAAGATCTTTCTGGTCCAGACTATAGACAGAGAATCAATTCATTAGATGCTTGCCCAAGCCTTCCTAAGTTATGAGATTTCATGACATTGCTTCAGATTTTTATGGGTTCATCTTTTTTTTTTTTTAAAGAGAAATCCTGATGCACAACACACAGCTCACTCTTCTTCCCTTGTTTCATCACATCAACTATTACAGTGCCTGAACACATTACTTTATCAGCCTCTTTGTCCTGTGATACAGTTTGGATGTGTCCCCACTCAAATCTCATCTTGAATTGTAACTCCCACAATTCCCATGTATCACAGGAGGAACCCAATGAGGAGTGATTGAATTATGGGGGCGGGCCTTTCCTGTGTTGTGCTCATGATAGTGAATGAGTCTCACAAAATCTGATGTTTTGATAAGGAGAAACTCATTTCACTTGTCTCTTATTCCCTTCTCTTGTCCACAGCCATGTGAGATGTGTCCTTCACCTTTCACCATGATTAGGAGGCTTCCCCAGCCATGTGGAACTGTAAGTCCAATAAACCTCTTCTTTTGTAAATTGCCCATTTACAAAAGGCATACCCATGTTGGGTATGCCTTTATCAGAAGTCTAAAAATGGACTAATTCAGTCAATTGTTACCAGTAGAGTGGGGTAGTGCTGAAAAGATGCATGAAAATGTGGAAGTGACTTTGGAATTGGGTAACAGGCAGTGGTTGGAACAGGTTGGAGGGTTCAGAAGAAGACAGGAAAATTTGGGAAAGTTTGGAACTTCCTAGAGACTTGTTGAAAGACTGACAAAAATGCTTATAGTGAGATGAACAATAAGGTCCAGGCTGATGTGGTTGCAGATGGAGATGAGAAACTTGTTGAAAACTGGAGCAAAGGTGACTCTTGTTATGTTTTAGTAAAGAGACTGGCAGCATTTTGCCCCGCCCTAAAAATTTGTGGAACTCTGAACTTGAGGGAGATGATTTAAGTTTTCTGGTGGAAGAAATTTCTAAGCAGCAAAGCTTTCAAGAGGTGAATTGGGTGCTGTTAAGGGCATTCAGTTTTATAAGGGAAACAGAGCATTAAAGTTTAGAAAATTTGCAGCCTGACAATGTGATAGAAAAGAAAATCCCATTTTCGGAGGAGAAATTCAAACTGGCTGCAGAAATTTGCATAAGTAATGAAGAACTAAATACTAATCCCCAAGACAATGGGGAAAATGTCTCCAGGGCAGGTCAGAGGTCCCTACAGCAATTCCTCCCATCACAGGCCTGGAGACCAAGAAGGAAAAAGTGGTTTTGTGGTCCAGACCCAAGGTCCCCATGCTGTGTGCAGTCTATGGACTTGGTACCCTGTGTCCTAGCCTCTCCAGCCACGGCTGAAAGGGACTAATGTACAACTTTCAGGGTGTGATTTCAGAAGGTACAAACAGCCAGCCTTGGCAGCTTCCACATGGTGTTGAGCCTGTGAGTATACAGAAGTCAAGAATTAGGCTTTGAGAACCCCCACCTAGATTTCAGAAGGTATATGAAATGCCTCAGGTCCAGGCAGAAGTTTGCTGCAGGGGTGGGGCCCTCACAGATGACCCCTGCTAGGGCATTGTGGAAGCAAAATGTGGGGTTGGCGCCTCCACACAGATTCCCTACTGGGGCACCACCTAGCAGAGCTGTGAGAAGGGGGCCCCCATCTTCCAGACCCCAGAATGGTAGATCCACTGACAGCTTGCACTGTGCTCCTGGAAAAGCCACAGACACTCAGTGCCAGCCCATGAAAGCAGCTGGGAGTGAGGCTGTACCCAACAGAGCCACAGGAGCTGAGCTGCCCAAGACCATGGAAACCCATGTTTTGCATCAGCATGACACATATTCAAGACATGGAGTCAAAGAAGATCATTTAGGAGCTTTAAGATTTGACTGCCCCACTGGATTTTGGGGTTGCAAAAGGCTGGCAGCCCCTTTGTTTTGGCCAATTTCCCCCATTTGGAATGGCTGTATTTGCCCAATGCCTGTATCTCCTTTGTACCTAAGAAGTAATTAACCTGCTTTTGATTTTACAGGCTCATAGGCAGAAGAGACTTACCATATGTCAGATGAAATATTGGAGTATAGACTTTTGAGTTAATGCTAAAATGAGTTAAGACTTTGGGGGACTGTTGGCAAGACGATTGCTTTTAAAAAGTGAGAACATAGATTTGGGAGTGGCTGGGGGAAATTATATGGTTTCACTGTGTCCCAACCCAAATCCCATCTTGAATTTTCACTTCCATAATTCCCATGTGTTGTGGGAGGAAGCTGGTAGGAGGTTACTGAATTATGGGGGCAGGTCTTTCCTGCACTGTTCTCATGATAGTAAATGAGTCTCATGAGGTCTGATGGTTTGATAAGGGGAAACCCATTTTGTTTGGCTCTCATTCTCCTCTTGTCTGCTGCCATGTGAGATGTGCACTTCACCTTCCACCATGACTGTGAAGCCTCCCCAGCCATGTGGAACTGTAAGTCCAATAACCCTCTTTCTTTTGTAAATTGCCCAGTCTCTGGTTTGTCTTTATCAGCAACATGAAAATGGACTAATACACCCTGGTAATCAGATTCTGATAAAAATCACAATGCACAAATAATGTGTTGTACACCAACTCAGTTCTAAAGCTACACCTTCATTTTCCTTATGTATTAAATGAAAATGTTACTTAGACCTCATGGGTAGTTATACAGGGTAAACAAAATACTTCAAGAAGTACTCTATGACAGTAGCTGGCATTGCAGATGACTGACATATAAATAGAAGAAAATATCTTCAAACTACACATCTGACAAAGGACTAGTATCCAGAATTTATAATACAAAATACTCAAACAAATCAGCAAGCAATCCCATCCATAAGTGGACAAATGACATGAAAGTTTTTCAAAAGAAGATACCCAAATGGTCAAACATACAAAACATGCTAAACATTACTAATCATCAGGGAAATGCAAATTTAAGCCACCTTACTCCTGGAAGAATGGCCATCATCGAAAAGTTTGAGAAATAATAAAAGTTAATGTGGATGTGGGGAAAAGTGAACACCATACACTGCTGGTGGAAATATAAATTAGTACAATCACTATGGAAAACAGTATGGAGGTTCCTTAATAGCTAAAAGTAGATATGCCATTCAATCTGGCAATCCCACTACTACCCAAAGGAAGTAAGTCATTATACAGACACTTGCATACATATATTAATAAGGGCAGAACTCACAATTGCCAGGATGTGGAATCAACCTAGGTTCCCATTGACTAATGAGTAGATAAAGAAACTGTAGTATATATACACCATGAAATACTACTCAACCATTCAAAGGAATGCATAAAATCTCTTGCAACAACTTGGGTGGAGCTAGAGGCCATTATTCTAAGTCAACTAACACAGGAGTAGAAAACCAAAAACTCACTCATGAAGGGAAGCTAAGCTATGAGTAAGCAAAGTCATAAAAAGTAATATGATAAACTTTAAAGATTCAGAAAACAGGGAGTGAGAAGGGGCTAAGGATAGAAAATTACACATTAGGTGCAATGTACACTACTCAGGTTATGAGTACACTAAAATCTCAGTATTCACTACTATATAATTCTTCTACGTGACAAAAAGCCCCCTGTACCCCAAAAGCTATTGAAATAAACATTTTTAAAAAGCTGTTATCTCTGACCAAGAAAAAAAAACAACAAAGTGTCTTCCCCCATAATGATTCATTCAAGTTCATGTGTATTGTAATGACATTTAAAGCATTGATTCTAAGTAGAGAGGACAGTGTGCTCTTAGGTAATTACTAAATACTCAATAGTTATAAAATTCATGTATCTGCATTTAACTATCAGGGATATCTTTTATAAATCTAGTTTATTATATCACATGTTGCACACTATTTGCTTTCCATTCTTTCTCTATGACAGTAGGGACATAAATAGTTTGGCCAAAATCCTTCTAGTTGTATTTCAGATCAGCATCTTCCAGCCCCTCATATATCCATATTTTGTGGATATAGAGATTATCTACTCTACATCCACAAAACTGTATTTATATGATGAGCATTTTATCAAGTCCTATTATGCTTTGTGCCTGAGCTAAATGATTAAGATAAAAGATGATTCAGAGCCGGGTATGGTGGCTCACGCCTGTAATCCCAGCATTTTGGGAGGCCGTGGCAGGCGGATCACAAGGTCAGGAGTTCAAGACCAGCCTGGCCAACATGGTGAAACCCTGTCTCTACTAAAAATACAAAAAAAAAAAAAAAAAAAAAAAAAACACACACACACACAAAAAAAAACAATAGCTGGGTGTGGTGGCACATGCCTGTAAAACCAGCTATTCGGGATGCTGAGGCAAGAGAATCACTTGAACTCAGGAGGTAGAGGTTGTAGTAAGCCAAGATTGTACCACAGCACTCTAGCCTGGCAACAGAGCAAGACTCTGCTAAAAAAAAAAAAAAAAAAAAAATCAGATGTAAGTCTTGTACACCAGGGATAGACAGATGCAAAGGAGTCTTTGTAAAAACCTCTATGTCTTTACAATTTCCTGTTAAGATAAAGGAAGTTTACATCCATTTTAAATATAAGGAAATGACGGCTGAGATAAATTGAGATGCTAACACTAAGAGCATTCAACCAAGACTCAAACATAGGCTTTGACCTTAACTGACATTTGTGTTTTACTTTCATGGAGCACTCTCCAGTCTTAGATTCATGCAAAAGACAGGGGTGGGAGTTGACATTTTTCCAGCAGGAAAACAATGAAGTAAAAAATATCTTCTTGATTAATCCTAGTTCAGAAAACTTAACTTTAAGATCACCAAAAAAGGTGAAAAAAAGTTTATAGGAAATTTTTATTTATTGATATTTTAATTAGGCTATTAGCATGTGGAGGTAATGCACTTAAACGGGACCTTGGCAGGAAAAGCACATTTTAAACAATAAGAAACCAGGGAAAACATTGAACATAGCTATTATTTTTGGCAGGAGTCTTTTCTTACATCTTTTTTTTTTTCTTTTTGTTTCTCCTTTCTGGTAACAAAAGGGGAAAAAGTTTAAATGGAAGAAGATTGCACAGAGGTGGGGATTAACACATTTAATTTACATAATGTCAGTGTGTTAAAGACTATGTAGGTGCAGTAGTATCAAATATTCTTAGTTAAGAGACAGTTCAAAATAGGAACCTCTTTTATTGCGCACATTTCACCAAGTTCATTGTGCGGCTAAGTTAAAAAAGAACACCATTTCCTCAGCAAAGGCAGCACAAGATCCGCATAGAGGTATATTATTATTTAGAAAGAAGAGTAGTTCTTCTCTTGATTCACTCCCTGGGTGATGTAATGGAGATATCACTGATGTTATAATTTGACCCTCCTGGACCATCAAATGGTGAAATCCACATAGAAACATAATACCAGATTTTTATTTTAAAAATACAAAGCCAATGATGGATGTTGGAAAGGTGTGTGTGTGTATGTGTGTGTGTGTTTAAGTAAAATCATCAAAATCCCTCTCTGTGAAAGACACAGCTGGCTGCATAGTAGCTCTCCCCTTTGGATGCTGCTAATGCTTGCTGGCATCTTACACATATAAAGAGTTTTTACAGACAGACTACTGTGTGTTCTTCTCTACCCAGCATGCTTAGCTTAATGCCTGCATTGGAACAGTGTTGCAGGAGTCTTCATTTGTCACTCAAAAATCAACTCAGCTGTCCTTTAGCCAGAAATCTTTGGTTTGATTTTTATCTCAAAGTTACCGTTTGGAAGTGAGGGAGGAGGAGAATGAGAACCAATGACCCAGTTTTAAGATCAATGGGGTGTAATGGACACAACATGGGATCCATAACAACTAACCAGGTTCAAAGAGAGTGTCTGAGTGGGGATGCTCCCTCCCCTTGCATTTTACTTATTTTTAGCTACAGGAAACACGACTGTTGTGACACTTGTGGGTACATGCCTTTACCTTCTATAATCTCAGAGAATCTGGAGTGATAGTCCCATAGGTAATTTTGTGAAAGAGGGAATATTCAACTCCACATTGCAATAATTCCTCCTCTTGGGGTTCAAGTCTACATGTCCAGTGGTCCTTCAAGCTTTCTTACCTAGTTAGATCCTTTCCACATGATTAGGCCTGCTGCCCTGGTCCAGAGCTGCTTGGGACTGACTTGGTGTTCATTTGTCTATCTCTGGATTACAGTAGTAGCAAGTTTATCTGGCTAACAGATCATCCGTCACATCAAAGGATATGAGATCCTTTGATCTTATACAGACTTCATGGTCACCGAAGAGCTGTTTAAGCTTCCCTATGTATTCTTTGTTCTATTTCTGGTTGTTCAGAATCCAGATTGGAAAATGGGTGCTATACATAGCTTATTATCTAAGTGATAATGATGATGCCTGTTTAATAGTTTAAAGACAAAAAGTGAAGTTTAGTTAAACTGAAAACATGCAAAACATCTTACACAGTAGCTATGAAAGACAACTCAAATTATACTTGACCTCCCCACTCCCAGGAAAATTTATACTGTTAGCCAGAAAAAGTCCCAATGCTTGTCCTGTCCTTTCTGGACAGAAATGTTCAGAATGATTGTTTTAGATGATTGTATGCATGACCTGTTCTTCCTTAAAACCGTTTAATGGCTCTCCTAGATGAAGAAGACAAAGTTCAATGTCCCTGGCACAGCAAAGAGGACATTAAGCAATCTGACCATTCCTCTCATTTTCCCTCATACCGGTCTTTTCCCCAGTTGAGGTCCTTCCAGGCCTTAGCTCACATTGAGCCCCTTGTCTGAAATGTTTTCACCTTTCCTTCTCCGCTGGGTATTCTTACCTGGCTCACTTTTCAAGGCCAAACTCACATGCCTCTCTCTCTGCTAAAGAGTATTAATTGTTCTTACCTCTGTAAGAAGGTAAGAACAATTTTTATTCATATCTTTACAATAAAGTAATCACATTGTAACATCATTAATGGTGTGTGTGTGTGTGTGTGTGTGTGTGTGTGTGTGTGTGTGTGCCTGTTTTCCTGGAAAAGCTAGGACTCCTAGAGGATAAAGATCATGAATTTAACACTTCTGTGTCTACAGAGCCTGAAAAACACTGGGTTGTATATAAACATATAAGGGATTGAATATATAATACTCACAAAAGGTCTAATTTGGATTACAAAGTGTGAAAGAATTAAAGTAAAACTCCATTATTTAAAAAGAAAAACAACACCTTTAAAACACAGATCATCAACCTCCCCCTACTTTTTTTCCTTGTTCTTCTTACATCCCTTTTCATTTATGGAGTTGTTAATTAGTTTCTTCTCCCTCTAGCTTTATAACTAGCTGTTGAGTATATGTGTTTATAAACCAAATAATGTTAATGTCGGTTCTTATGTGATCAAATTATGTATAACTGATGACTGAGAGTGTTGCAGGGTATTTACGACAGCTTTGCGAAAACTGGGAACCATTTTTTAGGAGAATTCCAATCAAGAAAAAATGTTTTAGCCCCATAGACACTATCTGGTAAAATCAATCGATTTTACAGAGAAACTGCATTGATAAATGCAAAATATTTTAATAAATATTAACAATGAAAAATAGCTATTATTTAGTAATTAGTATGTGTCCAATACTTTTTAAGGCACTTTATAAATATTAAGTCATTTAATTCTCAAGATGATGCTTTTTAATATTTATAATTTCCCCAATTCACAGCTGAGAAAAATGAGGCTATGGGGTAGGAGGTATCTCAGCCACTATCTGAACCTAATCAGCTGACTCCTGGTCCCACACTCAAATGTCACTATTGTGAAAAGCAAAATAAGGTCAAACAATTTTGAAATAGCTCATGCATTTTACTTGCAGTTCTGAAATGCTGTAAAAGGGCACAAGGTCTGAAGTAATGCTTTTCTTCTTTTTTTCCTTGCGATTGCTCTCATACATCTCAGTGACTCCAGCATCATTCTCTCCAGTGCCTCTGCATTTATTACCTGCTCCGTAAACACTTCTCAGTCCCTGGCCTGTGCCACTTCCTACTTTCCATTCTCTATTTCTGACACACAATTCCCATCAGCAATGTCGAATGGGACACCTAAGTAAGACAGTACCCTCCTCACCTCAAGAATCACCTCCCGAAGAAAGTTTTCCACAAGTAGCCAAACTAAAGCATCACCCGCTCATCCTTTATCCCATGCATTTCTTTAAACCAATGAATCTCTGGATTTACTGTATTAATTTATGGGCTATGCTTAGTTCTCAAAAAAAAAAAAAAAAAAAAACAACAAAGTATACTGGTCTGACTGATTGGAGCTTATACAGAAGGAGAGTCAAGTCAGAGGCCTAGTTACAATTGGTGTGTGAGAAAAGCTTGAAGACATTCACATTGTACTATTTTTGAAGTAATATATCAACTTTTGCATAATGCTATATACTTAATGTGTGTAAATGCTACAGACACATACCTTCACCTGACATATGTGTATATACATATATATTTTTTATTGTCAAGTCTTGAAACAATAAAAAAGATATACCTCACATAGTAAAATATGTTAGAAATACATACATGAGGTCTGATTGAGACTCCAGACAAGTTGTAGTTAAAAATTATGAGATTTTTTTCCTTCCATGTTCTAGTAATAAACATCTGTAGTTATTGTCATAGACATAGCAGTGCCTGACTCTAGTAGTACTAGTGTATGCATCATTGATTATGTGTCAGGCACTGAGTTTAACCTATGTGTTTTGTTCTTTTGCATTTTATGATTTATCACAATGTTGTGAGAAAGTCACTTTCATTGCTTAATGAAATATGGGTAAAATGAGACTCAAAAAATTTAATTAAATTGCCCTAGGTCAGAAAGTCAGGATTCAGGCTGGGCACAGTGGCTTACACCTGTAATCACAGTACTTTGGGAGGCCGAGGCAGGTGGATCACCTGACGTCAGTTGTTGGAGACAACCTGGTCAACACAGTGAAACCCTGTCTCTACTAAAAATACAAGACAGTCATGCGTGGTGGTATGCGCCTGTAGTCCCAGCTACTTGGTAGGCTGAGGCAGGAGAGTTGCTTGAACCCGGGAGGTGGAGTTTGCAGTGAGCTGAGATTGTGCCACTGCACTCTAGCCTGGGAGACAGAGTAAAACTCTGTCTCAAAAACAAAACTAAACAATAACAACAGCAAAAAGACAGAATTCAAACCTGAGTTTGACTGATTCTGGTCTATTGTCTTAACCACAATGCTGTAAGTTATTGAATATCACAAAGAGTCCAGTGCAAAACTGATCAAATGTAGTAATTAACAACCCCCACTCCCTCCATTCCACCCCTACTGTCTCAGTTCTGTACAGAATGGAGAGTTAAGAGGAAGTATTTATTTCTTGTTAAAATCGTCACTGGGATGTAAAAGAAGTATGTTGTTGGCATTTATTTTTTCTAAATCTGACATTGTACATATTGAATGCTTTCACTATTCTCAGTCTTCTATGTTAAGGATAATTTTCATATCAACTAATAGTACATCAAGAATATTTTGTTTACAATTTCTTTTTGTCTGCCAGAAACATGGGGCTGCTTTTTCTCTATAGCATAATCTTGGGATCGGAGTGCTTTTTACATTACTTGGCAACCATATTCCCAGGTGCTAGGCCATGGATTCTAAAAGAAATTTAACATGAGAACAATGCACCTCTGGCAACAGTAGTCAAGACAGAATATTGGTTTATTCCTGTAAACTTGTAAGGCTTTAGATGAGAGTCTTCCCTTATCGCTAGCATTTTGCTGTCACTGAAAGTGGTTTATAAGACACAAATCCATGTGAAAAGTTGGAAGGGTAACAATTAGAGAAGAAATGTTATCATTTTAACTATCCATTTTCTGCACCAGATTTTACTCTGTTTCTATATACTTGTTTGTAATAACTGTTTCTAGAACAAGAATAAACTAAAGATGATACAAGTAATGTTAGAGTTATTTATTATGTGTAAACTCTCCAGGGGATCGGACCATGTTCACATTTTACTTTGTTGTATTCAAAGAAGCTATCAGATTACAGTGTACATCCTAACCTTAAAATATTGCTAAATTATTGCTAAGTAGCTTCTGTTTTATTATTTTTATCTATCTTACAAGTCACAGTATTACCCTTTTACTGATTAGAAAAAAAACTGTCTGAGAGAGATATGTCTAAATTAATATAGTACTTTGATGATAGAAATTATTTTATTTTCTATCCTGTTTTAGAATGACCCTCAGTCTTGGGATTTTCATGTATCAAAGGAATTTTTCTCCATTGTTTTTTAAAATTATTGAATGGTTTGAGTGCTATGAAACAATGGAAAGGCCCCACAAACCTACAATAGCTCCACGCTGCTGTGCAGGTTGCTCTGCCCCTTGGGCCATATGGTCCAGCAGAGCCAATTGTGCTTGAAGTATCAGCAGCAGATAGGGATGTTGTTTGGAGCCTTTGGCAGGCCCCTATAGATAAATCACAGTACAAGCCTTTAGTTTTGGAGCAAGGCCCTGCCATCATTCATAGATAGCCTTTCACCTTTCAACAAATAACTCTTAGCCTACTACTTGGCTTTGATAAAGACTGAATGCTTGACCATAAACCATCAAGTTGCCATGCAACCTGAGATGCCCATCATGAACTGAGTGTCACCTGGCCCACAAAGCCATAGGTGGGGTGTGCACAGCAACACTCCATAGAAGTGGTATATATATGATATGATTGGGTACTAGCAGTAGCAATGTGTCAATTGTTTAAGATTAAAGACAGATAGCTGGATAATATATTCCTCCAGCTCCTTTCATATATAGTCATTCAATGCAGAACCACATGAATCAAGAAATGAAACAAACAAAATCCTCATTTAGTTGGATTATTCCATCCAGTAAGAATTACTGTCCAAATGTCCTTAAATTATGAGATTGCATAAACTCAGTTTCCTTATCTATAAATGTAGCTATCTAATACATAAGAGTAAGATATTAATACATAATATAAATTGCCCAGGATAAGGAAAACACAATACAAACTTGATATGTTAGTCTTTATGTTTATAGTTAAATGTACTGAGCTTTAAAAAGTTTTTCTAAAATATTAGCATAGTGGAATAAATGTGAATATGAGTTTCTGCTTATTTTTTGCCTTTATACTTTTCTGTAGTTTCCAGGTTTTTTTTAATGAGTATCTACTTGTTTTACTAAAATACATGTATTAGAATTTTTCCAAAAACCTGTATGTAGGATTAATACCATTCTTTGTATATTACAAAATTTGTAAACCATTATTTACATGCTTCTTGGTATTTCATCAGGTGTACATGCCTTAATATTTTGCTTTAGACAGTAATTTCAGGTTTTCTTTTTTTTTTTTTCTTGGTTGTGTTTTACTTTTTACTTTCCTAAATAGCACTGGAATGAACATCTCATTTTGATTATAAGAAAATAGTAATTTAAAAAAAATTTACAGGACAATATTGCTAGTAACCTCCTCTGAAATCCTATTCTAAAGGAAGTTATTATTACTGTAATTGCTATCCTGCTTTAGAAGAAAACACAAGGTCAATGTGAACAGGAAGACATTGTTTAACAGCTGATGACAGAGGAAGAGACCTTAATGTGTAGTATTTCATTTAGGAAAGGACTTAGGAAAGCCTCCTTATAATGACTAATTAATGCATTAATTTTATACTTGGGAAGAAATGGACATCAAAAATGAATTATGTGATCCCTGCTGACCACACATTAAAAGAAAAAATCTTAATGAATGCTAAGCTTTCAAATTAACTCATTGTTCTTTTAGTAATGTAGTGTATATTTAAAAGCAGTAGATAAACTAAAATTAATATCGATTGAAAACATACCTGTGAAAATTTACAGCTGAAATTAGAAAAAATCATGAAGAAGTTTCTCAGTTTCTGTAGAAATGCTGTCATTCTAGTTTCTTTTCTGTATGGCCAATACTAGATGCATTCAAGCCAGACTGCCATTAAAAGGTAAACTCAGCAAATATTTACTGTCTTTTAAAATAAATGTACTATAACAATTAAAAAACATAGCAAACATAACACATTTATTTCCCACAAAATAGCTTTCTCTTAAAAACATTTAAAGCACTCACTTATATAAAGATAACATCACAAGTTCTTTATATCCACAAAGGAATTCAGACTTGACTGGTCCAGTGGTTTCCAATCCCTGCACCTCTAAGAACAAAGGCAGTAATGGGCCTAAGGACTACTCTATAGTTTTTAAGGATTTAACTCTTAAAACTTATTTGCAACAAGGCAGGCATGGTGGCTCACGCCTGTAATCTCAACAGTTTGGGAGGCCAAAGTGGGTGGATTATGAGATCAGGAGTTTGAGACCAGCCTGGCCAATATGTTGAAACTCAGTCTCTACTAAAAATACAAAATCAGCTGGGCATGGTGGCGCACAACTGTATTCCCAGGAACTCCAGATGCTGTGGCAGAAGAATCTCTTGAACCTGGGAGGCGGAGGTTGCAGTAAGCCAAGATTGCGCCACTGCACTCCAGCCTGGGAAACAACAGCAAAATGCCATCTTAAAAAAAAAAAAAAAAAAATTTGCAACATAAGGAGGCAAAACTAACAATTATATTTTTCTTATATTGGCTTACATTATACCAGTACACTGAGCTGTTCATGCTGATCAAGAGCTTTAATTGACAAATGCATATTGAAACATGTATAAATATAAATATATACTTCATATAGATATGAAATATATCTATATCAGCATATATATATGTGTATGTTACATATATATATATAATATACACACATAAACTTATTTTATACCACTCATAGGAGTTCAAGATATAATGTTGAACAAGATATAAACAACAGTCCTGGCTCTCAGATTATGGGTACAAAGAAGTAAATGTTTACACCAAAAAGTACAAAGATGGACGGGGAAATAAAATGATTAGGAAATGGTGCAATGGGGGCGCATTCATGATGCTTCTAACCAAGTCCTCACTTTATAGCGGAAGCAATATCCAAGTGAAAACCAGAAATATAAGTAGAAGTTAGACAGGAAAAGGAGAACAGAGGTTTTTCAAGCATAAATAATAGCACAATGCAGATCATAAATGAAGGAGAAAATGTTGAGAATGAAGGAAGCTGAGGCCCAATATAGTCATAAGCAACATCTAATAGAGCATGATGCTTGGAATTCATGACACTGTGAATGTCTGAAAGAATCTCACATGTTGAATGGAGCCCCAAAAGGGATACCAGGTAGTGCTAATGAAAGGCTGTATTATAATCTTGCATTGGCCATGTGATTTTTAGGCCAAGGATCCCTGAATTTCCCAGGGCTATGTGTAATGGTCATCCCTAGAAAAGAGAAGCCAGGTGAAATCTTCATGGTGTCAGAACCTTGGCTCAATTGTCAGATTTCAGCAAAGAGTTCTATCTTCAGGGAGTCACAAAGCTTATCCATAAACAGAATCAAGGAAACTCATCAAATTTTTAGAGAAAATATAGAACTGTGGCAGGATGAACATGTGGGTTGATGGAGGTATGCCAGCGTACACTAGACGTAGTCTTGGAGTACCATGGTGAACTCTAGAGACAGTCTGATTGGAGGAGAGAATCACAGGATAGGATTCAGATGTGGCTTGCTCAAAGAGATTATCTAGTATCTCTAGGATTGTGTGGGACCTTCAGAGAACTAGAATAAAACTTGTTAGTTTTGATCATTTAATAGGATTACTCTCAATTGAAGAAGTATATGAAACATCAGATATTACAGCAGGTGTAAAAATAAGGATTTATAAATGTGTTTTGTTTACCACTGTCACTGCATCATTTGAAGCATTCATTATTCTTAATGTTATATTCAATAATTATATTGACAATACGTTTATTAATAATTTAGTAGACAAAATGCTTGTTTTTTATCTACTGCCCAGTATGCTGGAATTAGTTTTTTTTTTCTTTGTATTGCTTCCTTCTTTGTACTTGCTTTTAATTCTATGAGTTATTCTGATTTGATCCAGTCACATATTGTCACTCTCTGTCCTATACTAAATACAAGTAAGACTGGCACCATGTTTTTAATATATGATTCTCCAACTTACGTGCCCAATCATGTACCAGTAGTAGTCATCCAGTACTAAGTCCCCAAACCTCCAAATTTTCTATCTAGGATTTAAGATCTTTTTGTCTTACTGTTTCCTTCTAGGTTTCCCCAGCTCTGCTTCCTGTTATTTCTCAATGTTCTTCATCTTTCCTTCATTCTTTCTTGCATTCAACAATACTTGTCTGAGCCAAAGTTTTCATCTGGTGATCAAAGTTTCCTTGAAACCTATCAGATGAACTCTTCAATGCCCAAGCCAGTGGGAATCTGGTATTTATGAAATTCTTGAGACATATTAAATAAGTTGTCCTTTATCATTCACAGGGTATTGGTTTCATTGCCCCTCACACACACACCAAAAAGGATCAAGAGAACTGAATTCTAGTCTCTGCTCTGTTACCATAGCCTTAAAATTTTCTGTCAGTTTATCAAAAGGTTAACTTAACATGTTAAGTACTCTTATAGCTCTTATTTAAATGATTCCAGATAAACCTTTGTTGCTTTTAATTTGAAAAGTTTCAGCACATTTGCCCTCCTAGGATTGAGAATCCTTATTTAAAAAAACAAAAAGTGAGGGGTCTTTCCTGAGTCTAATATTACACAATTAAGTCAGAATCTATTTTTTTAAGTGGTAAAATTATTCTATTGGCCCAATCTTTCATAGTATAGTTTTATTTTAAAGAATTTATAATTTATATGTATTTTACGGTTTTATATTGCAAAACAGACAGCAAGAAGTTCAGAAATTTTGAAATTTAAAAAGTCACTTGCAGTATCATTACATTTATTTCATTTCCCATTCTCATTACTACCGCTGTCAAAATAATAGGTTCAATTTGTGTTATGTTCTCATTACAACCTTGAATGAGGCATTAAAATTTTAATGTCTAGTTTTTTCAAAGAATTAGAGATCATCCTGTATTACATTGACCTTTTCAATATTCCATATAAATGGATTGCTAGAAACCACCTTTGAGAAAATGTGTTTATACTACCTTTTACCCTCACATGAACTTTTTTCCCCTCTTTAATCAGGGAGGGGAGCAGGAGAAACTGTCCAGTCAGACAGATAGAAGTTCTGAAAAGGTCATGTCTGTGTGTGTTAATGTGTGTAAACACATATTTATATATAAATATGTAAACATACACATGTAACAATGAACACACATACAAAATATTGAATATATATAACTTTTTATAATTTAAATATACTGGCACCCTAGTAATTACATCCTAAAGTTCAGAACTCATTCAAAATATACATATTAGGGTGAGCTTCTGTTTTTTTGTTTTTGTTTTTGTTTTTGTTTTTAAATAGAGACAGGGTCTTGCTATGTTTCCCAGGTTGGTTTCAAACCTCTGAGCTCAAGCAATCCACTCACCTCAGTTTCCCAAATCTCAAAATGCTGGGATTGATTACAGGAGTGAGTCACTGCATGTGGCCCCAGGGTAAGTTTCTTCTTATGCTGACTTATGAAATGCAGACTGAAGCTGGGCATCAGTATTTATAGGAGATTAATTATAATGTACTCACTACAATATTGTGATTATCTGATTTTCCATGTTTATGATTTAGTGAAATAATATATTTCGATATATGAATACCATAAATAATAGCAAATATTATCTGAAATTTATTCAGAATTTATTAAGTGCCATGAATAGTGTAAGCAATGTACTTTTATTAAAATATTCTCGTTGCAACCCAAGGTGTCATTGATATCTACAGCATACGGGTGAAAAAACTGAGGCACAAAGATAGGTATTCACTGTCCAAGACCTTCTAGTCAATGTGATGAAGTCAGAAATAACTGAAATAACTTTACAAAGAAATAAGATAAAATATTTATATAACATATTTAGTATAATATCAGTGCTAAAAATTATGCCCAAAGAATTCATTTTCTTGAAAAATCTATTTCAAGATGTGATTTTATCATACTAACAATTCTGATATAATTTTATTATACTATAATTTTAACATGCTATGTTTTATTATTGTTGATTTTATTAAAATAAATACTATAATTTGCAATAAGATAGATGGAAAGAAATCACATTTATAGACCTTTAGCCTCTCAATCACTGGGTTAATCATAAAATCCATACTTGGGCAAATCAGAAATGTCTGTCATAGGGTCATATTTCACTGCAATCTAATTCAGAATGAAGGGTTATTTTATTATCATTTCTCCACTAGATCATAAGTAGTATTTCGGATAGACATTACTGCAAATTGTAGTAAATCCACAATAAAAAGAACCCTTAGCACCAACTTTTTTAGTAAGACTAAATATTTGTCATCATTAAATTGGATGTAATTTATATATTTGCATACAGAATTTCTTTGTTCTTGATTATACTTTGAAAAATAGAAGTGGGGTGGGTGCTAGAGGGTGTCATTTCTATATGTTGAATTATTTTAAGTGCTTCTTTAGTTCCATATTTAAGAATACCAACACATTTTTGTTGTTAAAAATCATTCAGATCAAAACTGTATACTTCAAACAATGATTTGGTAGTGCCTGATTGTATGTTCTCTCATTAAAACTTTAAACTAAATTGAACTTTCTTCCCACTTTAATACACACATGCATATTCTACAGACAACTAAAACAGATTTCCAAGTTTTAATGTAGATTTTAAAGACTATAATTTTCTGTATCTTCATTGTGGATTTGAGGGCTTAATTGCTGTGTTATGGCTGCACTTATCAGAAAGCATTGGAAAGTGTTAATTACTTTGTACTTTAGTCAGTTATGAATGCATGTAAAATTTAACTTTTTCCTGAGAAGCATATAAAGTCCACATTTATTATGCTACAAAAACTTATGAAATGATTTAAAATAACCCAAAGGCAGTCATACTCCATGTTTTAAACATTTGTATGGTGCATCAGAGGAATCTTAGACAATTTGTTAAAAATATATATCGTAATTTTAAAGAGACCAAATGATTGATGGGGAATAGAAAACAATGTGTGTATATATAGATATGTGTGTATACATATGCACATGTATATTTGGTCAACAGTTTGGAAAAAAAGCGAGTAATAGAAAAAAGGCATAGAAATGTCTTTGAAATAATCATCTGCTCCCACCATTTTCTTGGCACCCAGATACCAATATTACATCCTTGTTTTTCAGTCCAATAGAAAATCCTTTCTAAACTAATACAGGAACAGAAAACCAAGTACAGCATGTTCTTACTTATAAGTGGGAGCTAAATGAAAAGAACTCATGGATAGATAGAGGGGAACAACAGATACTGGGAGGAGGGAGAGGATCAGGCAAAATAACTATTGGGTACTAGGATTATTCCCAGGGTGACAAAATAGTCTGTACAACAAATGCTTATAAGTTTACCTATGTAACAAACCTCATATGTACCCCTGAACTTAAGAGCTAAAATAGTAATAAAATCCTTGCTAATATTTTCATGAGAAGATTTATAGTGATAGAGAACTATTACCTGAGGTGGTTTTATACTACATTTAATTCAACTGCAATTATTTTAAAATGTTATGCTACAATCTATTAATAAATTCAAAAAACTATGTGATGTTAAACAGTGATAAATAACAAGGACAAAACATTTAGCATAAAAAAGAATCTGTTCTGATTAAGACATAAACCTCGGCAGTAAAGATTCTAGATGACTGCCACATAATAGATTTGAGATCCTGGATTATCTCAGTCAAATGTTGTAAGAACCATATGACTCAATACATAAACATGGCTTGACCTTAGTTCTTGCCTTAGCATTCAGCAGTCTTAATGATTCTGGTGATGTTGTAATGTTGTTGGTGGTAATGGAAATGGTGGGAGCAGTGGTTTACTAAGAGGAATGTGATCAGGTTCATATCCTTATCAACATGGAGGCCTTTTAAACATTTGAGGACAAGGCTCAGTCCATTTAAGGCACCTCAGCATCAAAATTTCTTCCCTCTCATTCCTTAAATAGTTGTTGCTTTCTATTTTCTTCATCTTTTTTTTTCAGTGTCCTCCACAAAATTTTCCATGTCTTAATTCATGTTCCCTAATTCAGTATGTGTGCATTTTTTGCTTTTAAAATTTGTAATTGACAGATAATTGTATAATTTATGATGTATAAAGTTTCAATATATGTATACATTTTAGAAGGAGTAAATCAAGTTAATTAACATATCCATTACCTTATCTGCTTATCATTTTTTTTTTTGTGGTAAAGGTGTTTAAAATATTAATTATGTTTGCCATGATGTGTAATAGATGTTTAAAACTTATTCCTACCGTTTAAACAAAACCTTGTACCCTTTGACCAACACGTTCCTTTTCTGTATCCCCTACACCCCAGCCTCTGGTAACTGTCATTTTAATTTCTGCTTCTACAAGATCAACTTTTTCAGATTCTACATGTAATAAAATAATATAGTATTTGTCCTTCTGTACCTGGCATGCTGCACTTATAACATCCGCTCATGTAATTTCAGCACTATTCACAATAGTCAAGATATGGAAGCAACCTAAAGTGTCCATCAACAGAAAAAGAAAATTTGGTGTGTATATAAACATAACGGAATGCTATGCAGCCTTAAAAAAGGAAATTCTCTCATTAGCTCATATATATTATAAAATGACAGAAACAAAATATGGATAAAAACTGAAAGTTGATCTAAAGAAAAAAAATCACAGAATAGCATTTTCAGGTCAGGTAAGAACATTTGATGGTCCCATAGCAGCAATGTGAAAACTATATTGAGAAGGCAAATATTCTGGCTACATATTAGGTATAGATATCTTTATGAAATTGTCATATTTTATATTTTAAGTTCTCTCACTCACTTCCTCCCTTCTCTCTTATCTGTTTATCTTAATTTTCAGTCAGACTTCCATATGCCATATTTCAGTGGTATGTATTTTAATTATTCTGTCCTGTCAAATGCCATGGCTAAATTTCATAAAAAGAATGAAAAAAAAATCCTAAGTCTGATAGAGACAGAAAAGGATTTTTTCTTTATAAAGAAATAACCTCTTCTAGGTGTTTAAATGCCAAAGTAAGTCAATCAAACTATAATTGACTCTAATTGGGACTCCCACAAGTTCTTCATCTTTTACAAAAGTACCTAAAGTTAAGAAGAGGTGAAAAATTCATCTGTGACACTAAGTATTAAAAAACATGATCTAAGAAAATCTCTGATTCTGAATCAGAAAATAAAATTTCAAAGCATTACCCTCACTAAATTAGAAATAACTCTACATCGTAATTCAACAGATGGGTACCCTGTACCATCTTTAAACTATCAACCTGATTTTCCAAGAAATAACATGATAAATAAATGTTATGTTTAAGGAACACAAGAAATATAAAATCAGGATCTCAATTGTGATCTGAGGGAGAGAGTGTGATGTAATCAACTTTTGATGAAACATACCTTTCTATTGGAGGAATGGTAGTTCCTGCCAATTTAACCTCTGAAATTAGTTTTTTTTTTTTAATTAAAAACACACACAGCCTCATGGTTTAATATAGTAAATATGCAAATACATGGAAGGCAAAAGTTCCTATTTCTACTCTGAGCCTTGGAATTCCTCCAAATATAAAACAACACAAATTCATTTGTAGGGTGAAGTTCTTTGAGATTGCAAAGAACTTGTAATATCTGTGATTTGAAAATGCATGTTTGCTCAAATGGGTACTATCGATGAATATTCTGCTAATTGGATACTTTCTGTTCTCATTTGGATACTCATTTCTACAATATGACTTTGCAGTGGGAGAATACATCAGAGATTGCACCAAATTAACACAAAACCAGGGAGAAACTTGCCAGAGGGAATGGTTGCCTTTGCTGAGACACAGATTTCGAAAGATATATGATGTCAATCCACATCTTGCTATTTGATTTTAAAAGCCAAATCTTTCCTCATAAGAAAACTTATTTTTTATTTTTTATCTATTTAGTTTTTGAGATAGATTCTTGCTCTGTTGCCCAGGTTAGAGTGCAGTGTTGCAATCTTGGTTCACTGCAACCTCCACCTTCTGGGTTCAAGTGATTCTCCTGCCTTAGTCTCCAGAGTATCTGGGATTACAGGTGCCTGCCACCACACCAGATTTTTTTTTTAAGTAGAGAAGGGGTTTCACCATGTTGGCCAGGCTGGTATCAAACTACTGGCCTCTCAATTGATCCTCCCACCTCAGCCTCCCAAAGGGTTGGGATTACAGGCAATGAGCCACTGTGCCCACACTTAGGTTTCTTACTTTCTGATAGACTCCAGCAAGAATGGTTTTAGACCTAGAGTTGACATGTTCTTCATGGAAATAGATGTATTAAGAATGGCAAATGTGAAAAGTTTCTTACAATGATTAAAATATTGGAAGTAAGAGTTATGATAAAAGGCAATAGAAATTAGAAATATTAAACTGTAAGCAATGAGTGCTGCTGGATAGTTGAACAACTATCTACAAAAACATGTTGGTTTATAACATAGAATGTGGACAGTAATCCCTTTTTAAACATTCTTCACATGAGTAAACACCAAGTGCATTTAAATCACCAGAGAAAGGGGAGGAGACTGATCTGTCACACTAAGTAAAAGAGACAGCCATAAACATTCAGAGTCTAACAGTGATCCATTATCTCTATATTTCACACAGGTGTTTCTGGTATATCCATTTGCAAGAGATTAACACATTCACCACTGAATGTCTTTTATAATATGAACAAGATGATCATGGACAAGATCATCTTATATAATCTTGACTAAGAACTTAACTAATGCTAGTCATGAGATATTTTGGTTGCTGAACTTAAAAAAAAAGAAAAAGAAAAAGAAATCTCATTACAAATTCTTCTAAGCACTGCATTGGAATCAAAATCAGTAGAGACTGTATACAGGACACAAACTACCTGGAAACTGACATAAAGTTTATCCAAATATTATCTTAAACCTCAGTTTCATGGAACTCAGAAACTGTTGATCACTGCTGGATGCACAATTGTAAATATCCCTTTGCATAAGCACATTAATGATCAAATATTAGGTTACCCTTTTGTGACATTTTCTGAGCTTTAATTTTTATTTAATTGAAAGTATGTTAGAACTACTGTAACATTTAGAAGCATGACTCTGGGAAGGCCACATATTCTGTCTTCTTAAATACATATTTATCCAGCAGGCTAACATTTTAAGAGACAACTATGCCAGCTGTTAAAAAGATTTTATGGATTTAATGTTGACACATGAAAAATACAATTTATGCTTTATCAATTGTTGACAAGGAAACCATTAACAAGAAACCAAGTCAATTGTGCTTTTTCAATTAAAAAGATGTACCACAGCATACAATTTAACCAGATATTTATTTCCTCCTAGCAACATGGGATTTACTTTTTAAAAATAAATAACAATAAACAACCAAAAATCAAAATTTGAAGTCCTCAGACATTTCTCCTTTCCTTCTTTCATACTGATTGATGAATAATCATGGAAAAATATTCAGCTCTAACTTGATGCTTCTGACACCTTTTTGTGTTCTAGTCGTGAAGTTAGGGATGTGATTCCTAACAGTTTTCTCATTACTGGCCATGATATTTTAAAAATTAGACTCAATAGCTGCACTGTAATTTCACTAACATTTACTTAGTTGCTTAAATTTGTGGAGAAGTTTCAAAGTAATTTAATTATTTCACCTATACCTGAGATAGGTGTCAATATTCCCATTTGACAGAGGAGATTAACATACTTGTAATCTCACTGATATATCATGAGCAAATCAGGATTTGATCCTAGATTCTCTATCTTCAAGTCCAGTGTTTTTCCATTGTACATAATAATGTACTTTTTAATGATAAGAAGAGGGTGGAGTGTGTGTGTGCTTATGTGTATTTATCAGTTTTCAGGGAACTCTAGTGAACCAGCATGTCTTTCAACTATATGCTGAGACATCTTGTGTAATGGAAATACAATATTGCACATAGGTGTGTCTCTGTATATCTTAATTACATGGCTCACAGTATATCTTAATAGTTACATTGAATGGCCAGATACATTAAGTATGACTTTGTTGATTCTGTTGCTAGTCAGCTTAATTATTGAGAATAGTTTTTCCAAGAAACAAACATTGAGGTTCAGGCACAGTGGCTCATGCCTGTAATCCCAGAACTTTGGGAGGCCGAGGCAGGCAGTTCACTTGAGGTCAGGAGTTCAAGACCAGCCTGGCCAACATGGTGAAACTCCACTAAGAATACAAAAATTGGCTGAGTGTGGCGTTGCACACCTGTAATCCCAGCTACTTAGGAGTCCAGGCGGGAGAATTGCTTGAACCCAGGAGGCAGAGGTTGCAGTGAACTGAGATCATGCTATCGAATTCCAGCCTGGGTGACAGAGCGAGACCTCATCTCAAAAGAAACAAACACTGAACACTGGACAACATTTGTCTCACCATGGTCCAGATGCATAGTCCAGACACACAGGATTGTGTCTCTAGCCCCAGATGAATATCTTATAAATACGTGTTATGTAAAAATGTGAGGAGAGAAAGAAAGATTAAGAGATCACTCCAAGAGCAAATTAGCTCAATATAAGAAAGGAACGCTCAGAGTTTAGGAATTTCTGACAACCACAAGTCCAGAGTTGCAGGTTTCTAGAAACAATTTATTGGAGGTTTTCTCTAAAACATGGAACCACCCCAGCATGTTTAAATTTATCTGCAATTTTAATAATTTTACTCACTTTTCATTTTAGTTAGTACCATACTATATGTTCTGACATAAACATGCTTTTTTAAAAAATTGCATGCCTTTCTATACAATATGACATATTGCATAATTTTGAAATTCTGTTCTCTACTGTTTCAACTTCAGAATCTAGAAAAGTGCCTGGAACACAGTAAGTACTCCATAACTACTTGTTAACTTGATTTGTGACAATGAAAAAGAGGACAATGATTCTGGCATAGGGCAGTATTATAGACTGAAAAACTTACATCATCTTATTCTGAATTGTGAATATTGTCACTGAAGTGTCCATAGTTCATCACCAATTTTTATTTCATAAATTTAATGCCATAGGTCAGAATTGCTTTTCTTTCATCTATTTTTGTCCTCAAAAATGTTGAAGAAACTGTCAAAAGCAGTTCAAAAGGAAGGGGAAAATAGCCTGGTGAGGCTGTGAATAAAATTTTCCTTATTCATGTGATCTCTTTCATTAAAAAGGTCTCCCAAGCTTGGTCCCCTGAGCCAGGCTTAATTAAAGTTATTTGCTCTTAGCTTAGACTATGAATTGCTCCTACTCACTTAGAGGTGGAGTCTACCACTGACAGCAGAGTTGAAATCTGGGGGCTTTATTTTCCAAAGAATTTGTTCCTATGTCCTCAAATGAATTGCTTTAATTAAAATAACTTAGTGACCTTTTCTTTGCTCTCTTGGCTACAGAAATTTTCCACAACCCTCAGATTTGCCCTTGGATTGTTAAAAATACTGCACTGAAAAAGTGCCTTTTGTTCTCCTAGAAATATCTTTTTTGCAAATACCTCTTCTTTCTTTTTATGATGACTGTCTATGTTAGAGGAAATACTTGATTGATACATGTTAACTCTACAGACGTAACATATTTCAAGCCGGGGCAAAAGCCAAGTTCTTCTAGGTTTGAATCTTCTGGGTCTCACAAAATGATGTAGACTTAGTGGGTCTTAAAACATACATGATGAAATAAATAAGCAATTATATGATCACTTATTTAAAAGAAGATTTAGGATGATTTGAAATCACTGCAATATAGCAAAACTGCATTAACACATACAATTTTAAATGAACAGTTCTTTCAGTATAAGAGATATCATGGCTACTCAAAATAACCAGGATGGCTAGATTTAGCAAGGACTTATGTGTTTCTACAATCAAAAGCATTTATCGAACTACATAATTGGCGAGTCAGTGTGCTTGGTGTGCAATGGAGCAGTGAACAAAACAGATACTGTCTCCCTTTAGCAATTGCATGTTCTTATGGGATAAACTGATGTTAATTTGAATATCACATATAAACAAAATATATATAGCTGTGGTAGGCTATGTAAAAGAAACAGAATTTTATAACCACAGAACTCAACTCAAACTAGAGGTGCATGGAGGTAGAAGGGAAAACCTCCCTGAGAAAGAAGCATTTAATCTGAAGAAGAATTAGCTAAGTCACGATAAGCAGAAAGGAGAAACGCTTTTCAGACAGAGAAAATAACATGTGTGAAATGCCTGAGATGTACCCCGTTTGAAGAAAGATGAACACCAACAAGAGTTGCAGGAAATGAGAATGTAGATTGTGCAGACCAAATAAGACAAGATACTGATGTCATGTGAAAGGTTCTGTATTTGGTTCTGAGACCAACAGCAACACATCAATTGACACTGGATTTTGTTTTATGATCTTTCTGTCTTCCGTGTACAATACTGGATTAAAAGGATCAAGAATGGCAATGAGTCTACTGGAGGGATGTTTCCTGCAATATTCCCCATGACAGTAGCTTAGGTTTGAGTGATTTAAAGACAAACTGATAATTTAAAGTACACAGAATCATTTGGAGCATCTATGAACATTTTCGTAAAAATGACAATAAGGAAATCAAATTTGTGGTAAAAAAATGAAGTGTTCTGCTTTGAACACATTAAACTTGGCATCACTGTAGGAGATTCAAGAGCAGATGCCAAGTGGAGAGTTTTGCATTTACAAACCCATATGCATCTATTCATACATAGGTCAACAGCTGACACGAGGGATCCATACTACAGTAAAATTTTAAGAATAATTTATAATATTTATAGCAAATAAGACTGAGAACTACAAGCAGAAGGGCAGAAGAGTCATCATGCGTATGTAACATCAGAAGAAGCAATAACAGCAAGTTTTATAAAATGTAACTCAATTGAGTGGAATGATGATGCTTGGGGTTGGCACTGGGGCTTTATCTTCCTTTTGGAAATAAATGATATAGAATTCAGTAGACTTGCCAAAATTGACACAGTGATAGAGTCAAGATTTCAAGTTAGCTTATTTTTTAAAACTCTAAATTTTTATTTCACTACATCATGAGGATTTGAATACTAATAAAAGAATATTGAACTTATTTGCTTGTGCAGAGAGAATAACCAGAGACTGGCCTCTTCAAGATGAGTTTATAGATGCAAATGCATTCTTATTAGAAGGCAGCATTAGGATCTCCACTGCCCTGAATTGTCCACCTTATCTTGAAAAAAATATATATAAATATGTTTCTCTTGAATATATATATTGAATATATGTCTCTCTTGAATATATATAGAAACTATAGTTATATATATATACACATATATAGTATATTCTATTTATAACCACAGAACTCAACTCAAACTAGAGGTGCATGGAGGTAGAAGGGAAACTATATATATCTATATATATATACACACACACACACATATATATTATATATATATAAAAAACTATATATGTATATATGTATATTTAACTATATATATCACTATATGTTATACATAAATATATTTACATATATATGTATTATAGTATATAGTTATATAAATATAACTATATATTTCATATATAAAATATACATGTATACATTTATTGAATATATATGTGTGTGTATATATAGTATATGTGTGTACACGTATATACACACAAACACACACTACATATATAAAGAAACAGTCTCACTCTGTTGCCCAGGCTGTAGTGCAGTAGTGTGATCTCGGCTTGCTGCAACCTCAACCTCCTGGGTTCAACCAGTTCTCCTGCCTCAGCCTTCCAAGTACCTGGGACTACAGGTGCCTGCCACCATGCCAGGATAATTTTCGTATTTTAGTAGAGATAGGGTTTTACCTTTTGGCCAGGGTGGTGTTGAACTCCTGACCTCAGGTGATCTGCTTGCCTGGGTCTCGCAAAGTGCTGAGATTACAGGCATGAGCCACCACACCCAGCCCTTCTCTTGAATTTCTTATGGCAGTTCTAAATGTCTTCTCTGGAATTTCTACTGTATTTGTCTAATTAGACACATTAAGGAACTTTTGGGATAAGGAAATAGAGTCACACTTGAAGCACAAAAGAGTGGAATAATCAAGAATTATGATGAAATAGGTTTCTACAGAAAAATAAAAATAACATTTTCAGTTGGGGCCTCTTTGACTACCCGACATGAAAAAGCCACCTCTCTGCATGACTGTATCTTGTTGTTCTGCCACATTTTTCTTCATAAAATATATACACTTTTGTTTGTTTGCTGCCTTCCCTGCTCACTAAGCCCAAGGAAGATCGGAACTTTGCCATCCTGTTTACTCATTGATGGTATCTAGAAGAAAGCCTATGCTTACTGCCCACTCAATAAATAACTGTTGAATGATTAGATGATTATTGAAATAAACTTCAGAAGTGACCCAAGAGTTGTCCATTTGTACAAACCTCACAGGACTCGAATGTTAGTGTAACTAGAGTCGCCATAATTTGTCAGAATAAAGTCTGTGTTTACCAATCTGGTACCTGGACAAAAGGATAAGAGACAAGAAAAATGCCACTGTTTCTTGAGTTACTTGATGGGGGTATCTAGCTGGTGTATGGAATGTGGGTGTCCTGGACAACAGAGAAAACACTGGATGGCAAGTATATCAGTCCATTCACACACCGCTATGAAGAAATACCCAGGACTGGGTAATTTATAAAGAAAAGGAGGTTTAATAGACTCACAGTTCCATAGAGCTGGGGAGGCATCACAGTCTTGGCAGAAGATGAAGTAGGAACAAAGGCAGGTCTTACATGGTGGCAGCCAAGAGAGCATGTGAAGGGGAACTACTCTTTATAAAAACCATCAGATCTTGTGAGACTTATTCACAATCACAAGAACAGCACCAGAAGAACCTGCCCCCATGATTTAATTACCCCTCACAGGGTCCCTTTCATAATACATGGGTATGATGGGAGCTACAATTCAAGGTGAGATTTGAGTGGGGACAGCAAGTATAGGTAATAGTTGAAAAACAAATTAACTCTTTTTAATCTTCTTCTAAATAAGAAAAGTTTAATTGGACTCATAGGACATCACATTCTTGAAAATCTCCCATTCTTCCTTTTTTTTTTTCAGTCTCTACCTTTCTACAACAAATTAAAATAAATGGGCAAATTTCAGAATATTCAGAATATTTTAGGTATAGTAGGCAACAGGCTCAAGTAGTACAGTTTAAAAGGCAATGATCAGTCACATACATTTGCGTACACTTCTGACTAAACTTATCCAAATATATGATTTTTAAAAAATATTTTAAAGACATGTTTCTCAACTTCTAAATTTACCTGTTTAACACTCAATATGTATCTATGGATCGAGGGAGTGACTTTGAGATTGATTATGCAATCTTACTCAGGAAATTCAAAATCATTTCTGATATAAGGAACATCTTTAGTTTCCCATCCTTTAGCTGAAATTTACTAAAATAGAGCACTTTGAGATTCAGCTAAAATTTTTAATATATTTTTCAGGAAAAAAGAAAGAGTTTACATTATTTAATATGAAAAGAGATGTTATCTGCACATAAAGTAAATGTTTTTTCTTTATATATATTAATATTTTTAAAACATAATATGATATATAGGATATGTGGTATTTATGTCTATATTTCATGGAGTAATAATTAAACCACTATTTCTAACCTTTATAGTTCCCCTAAAACACATATATACTCAACCTCAACACTATTCACACTCTAGGTAAGATATGAGCCACATTGGAAGGCTCTCCCATAAATGGTGAGATGTTTACCAGCACCACTGGCCTCTACCCACTAGATACAAGTTGGGTCTAACTCTAAGTTGTGACAAACAGAAAGATATCTAGAGATTGCTAAATGTCCCCAGGGGGCAAAATTATCCCAGGTTGAGAACTACTGCAATAGAAAAATGTTTCTCACAGTTCCAGAGACAGAGTATTTAAATTTTAAGATATCTGGTCCTTCCCAAAATTAATCAAATCAGAATCTCTAAGGATTCTGGGAATCTAAATTTTTACATGCATGCTTGATGATATTGAGGAAATTGTAAGTTTAATATGCAAAAACACCATGAGATAATCACAAAATGAAGCTCATTCCTGAGGAAGAGTGAAGACAATGATTCTGTGAGTTTAACATATTATTTTTGTGATTTGCAGATGCACTGAGTAATAAAAAACATACTTGCAACTGAAAGGTAGGTTTTATCAGATTTGTAGTAGGTAATTAATATCACACTGCATAAGAATTGGATTGCTAAGTGAAATGCCATTATTTCTATAGTTTTGGGCACATCTTGTGTCTAAACACTTAGTGCATAGTAGTAAACATTAGTCTTTTCTTCCTTCCCTTTCTTTTAAGTATTTCTATTTTGAAAAAAAAAGTGGAAAGAGAAAACTGCCTTTTCTGTTTCACAAGAAAGCAATTAGAAGGAGCTTGTGATAATGCTTTGGAAAACACAAATGTTACTTTACTTATGCTAATAGGCCATTATTATTATCTATGGGATTTTTTTTTTTAAGAAAATAGTCAAATTCCTGTTCTTCCTCTTTCCTTATGAGCTGCCTCCACACATTGTCCAGCTGTGGCATATGGTCAATTCTTGATTGTCTGTGAATGGATTAGCCGCCTTGTAGATTACCCGTGTGCACTGGGGGCGGACTCATTATCTAGCTGAACAGCTGCTAACACATCTGTCTTCTCCCACTCACTATGGGATCCCCACAGAGGCATTCCCCTTTTACCAGCTCATACAACTATGTTCATTTGCATTTTTCTCTGAAATAACCCAGCCTAACAGAGCTGCAGCCTAAGGGTTTGTGGGGGAAGGAAGTAGAAAGGAAATAAGTCATCAAGCACATTTCCAAATTTTATCTCCTCTTCGTGAAGAATCCCATAGAGATTGGCCTCCTATCTACTACACAAGTAGATAATTTTTGTTTGACAAATGGTGTTTGC
Source organism: Aotus nancymaae (assembly GCF_030222135.1). Classification (NCBI taxonomy): domain Eukaryota; kingdom Metazoa; phylum Chordata; class Mammalia; order Primates; family Aotidae; genus Aotus; species Aotus nancymaae. The sequence goes on from NW_026988443.1 coordinate 18,890,040, forward strand.
CCTATCAGCATACATATTTTTGTCTCCTGAAGTAGGATAAAGAGTTACATGGCAAAATAAAAGACAGATAGTCATAAGAATTTCAGAAAAGTACAGCAAAGAGATTGATACTTTATATAATATATGGTGGTAACTTTCAAACATATTCATAAACTCTTCAACCCTCCTCCCATTAAAAGTTGAGGGATATAAGCCTTCTCTTTGATTCCAGCTGACCTTAGTAAATAGTCTACTAGCTAAATATGGCCACAGCATCATTACATGATTTCAAGTATAGATCATAAAGGTGATAACAGCTTTGGATTGATTTTTTATAAAACTCAAACTAGAGAACTGAGTCACCATGGAATAAGTCTGACTGCCCTGAAGCCATGATACTATGAAGAAGCCTGAACTAATTATGCTGAGACATTGTAACTGGGAAAACATGAAGAGACAGGGATCAGTCAGTCCCCACCTGCTCCAGTCCCTTGCTGTTCCACCTTCAGCATCCATCTCACTGCAGCCCATAACTGGAACCACCAGCCTGAGCTTTCTCAAATTCCTGACCAGCAGAAAATGTGAAAGATGCTACCATGATTATTGAAATCCTAAGGCACTAGGTTTGGGAGTAATTTGCGGTAGAGCAGTAGAGAGCTGATACGTCCTCTAACGTTTCATCTTCTACCCTGTTCTTTTTGTTTGTTTGTTTGTTTTTGTGTGTGTGTGTGTGTGTGTGTGTGTGTGTGTGTGTGTGTGTTTAAGAATTAGACTCTTCTCTGGCAGGAAAATGTGAGTAAAGGCCCAGTGATATGGGCATCTCTCTTTTATTTAACAAGCACATGTTATGTCAGACTCTGTTCCAGATAAGGCTAATTTGTAGTTAAGCACACTGTAGTTAAGTACATCCTGGACTGCTAGAATACATAAAGTACAGGATGGAGACAAGTGTTGGGGTGAATAAGTAAGTAAGTAAATAAGGAGAATACAAATAGTGAAATGTGCTGATGCAGATAAACTATATAACAAGGTCATATGCCAGGCAACTGTGACCTAATCAGGGGGAAGGGAGGCAGAAAGGGGAGTGGCTGGACTTTATTTCCCAACTCTCCAATATAATATCTTGATATCTCTTGGGTATATACCATGTCAAAACTCAGCAACGTGACAGAACATGAAACATGGCTACAGGTAAAATCCATTATATAAATTGTGACGGCTTTCAGCTTCTATGTGCTCTGGGATCCTAGGTTTCTAAGCAAAAGTTTAACCAATTAGAAAATTAAAACAAACCAACAACAAAAACAATAGAGTAAACTCTATCAGATAACATTTGGACCCCAGCTTCCAACCATTTGTTCATTGCTTTGCCTCAAGATCAGGACAAAAAGAGTCATTGACTTATTGGTGATTTTGAACCATCTGCATTTGTGTTCCTTCTCATTCGTGTCTAGCAGCAAAAGCTTATTTTATTTGATACGTAATAAATTCAATGAATCTCTACTATTCCAAACTGTGAGGGAAGGCAAAATAAGAAAAAAAAAGGCTTTGCCTTTCAAAAATTTATACTGTGGAAAAGCCTATTGTCCAAAAAATCTACTTATGTATTCTACAGGAGTTTATTAAACACCAATTTAGGGACTTATTACTAGGTGCTACAAGAGACAGCAAATAATATTAGATAGTGTCACTAATGTCAAACTATATCTTTTCTTTCTTATGGAAAGGATTAAGATAGTGTATCACATAATTTCATTCCAGATCACTTTCCCATCACGTAACCATTTTCAGCCAAAGTTGTACTTTGAACTTGTACTCATATCTTTTCTGATTTTTGAACTTTTTTTCTATTACAATCCTTTTTTTTTACTATTATTCCTATTAACAATGTTAAAGATGATTTTTATCTATACACTTCTGCAACCTTTATAGGACTTAAGAAGTGTTGTAGGTTATGGGTAATGTCGTAGACTCTGGATTCAAAAAAGCATGGTAAATAAATCTATGCCTACGTTTTAGCATCTGTAAAGTAGGACTAGTAATACTTTTTACCTTATGTTGCTCTTTTAAGAAGTAAACCAAAAGTGCTCAGCATGGTATATTGCATATATTTAACACTCAACAAAAATATTTTCATAAAATTACAACAATTTTCTTTTATTTTGCTCAAAAAACCTCCTTTGGATAAATGCAGTTTTCTTATCCCATTCTGTAGAAGATAAAAGTTGAGACATTACATTGTTTGACTATGGTCACCTAGTAGTTGAATAGTTGGTATTCAAGTCTCAAACTTCTGAATTAATACCCAGATGTAATTTTATAGTTCTTCAGATTTTTCTAAAAATTTTTCATCTTACTTAGATCTATGAGTAGAACTAATTTAGGATCGATTCATTTTTCTTCTCTTTCACTCATTTCTCATATCAACGCAATAAAGCTTCTTAGTTCTTACTCCAAATTATATTATAGAACTATTCCCCATCTATGTTCCTGGATACTATTTGGTCCAAGCCATTATCATGTCACAAGTGGATGGCAGCAAGAGTCAGCTTAATCATCCCATGTTGGCATCCCTTCCACCTTTTCCAAGTATAACACAATACAAATCCCTCTGTGGTCTATCAAGGCTGACACAATATTGCTCTGCCTAGAACCCTTTCTCTGAGTCAGTAGCCTCAGATTCTTTGGTCTTCTGTCCAGTCATTTCAGGAGCTTCCTCTGCCTATTCCCTCTGTCTGAAATGATCTTTGCTCCCAAAGCAATTCTTCTCATGACTAGATCCTACCTAAAATTCAGAAATAAACTTAAAATCATCTGTAGCATAGGGCTGTTCCTGTCCACGATTAGAAAATCCAAATGATTCTCTGTCCCCTGCAGCTGCATGCTTCTGTTTTACTTCATTTTATAATGCATTCTACTGTAGAAAATTACCTCTTTTGATCACTCGGTTAATTATTTATTATTCCTTTTCTTCTTCAACTAAAATAAAAGTGCTAGAAAATTCATATACCTTGTTCATTACTGAATGCTCATTATGTAGAAAAATGTGAGGCACAGAATAGGCTTCCAATTAATACTTCCAGGATAATGAATTAACTATACTCTATGAAGTTTTGTTCAACTTAAGAGTTCACATAAAAGTACACATGTTCTAGCAAAGCTGGTATTTCCAAGGAATAGGATATCCATTTAAATATCTCTCACAATAAAGGCAGAAGGTAAATGGAAAGAAAAAGGCATTAGCAGAATATTAGTAAATATTATTTTTAGTAACAGTAATAACAATAGATTTAACATTTAGTAATTACCCAAATACGTTTAAGGAAAATTTACATATACCCTATCATTTAATTCTTTCAACAAAGTTAGAGGCAGATGTTACTGTTCCCATTTTACAGACCAAAAAAAAGAAAAAGAAATTGAGGCCCAAGAAAACTATGTCCCAAAGTTATCCTCTCCCCAAGTGATAGACAAAGTATTTGCGCCTAGATGAATCTGTCTCCAAAGACATTATTTGTAAAGACTCTTCCAGAGAGCAATCTGCTTTATTCTCACTGCCTGCTATTTTCAATGATAAAATAATCTTGCTAATTCCATCAAGAAAAAAACTGCTACCCCATTCATTGGCAACACATCTGCTTTTGAAAACTGGTAGTAATGGTTCTCAATCAAAACTTACTGAAGTCCTTATTATCCTTACAGTTTTAAAGTCCAGTATAGTCACTGAAAAATTTAAGTTTTGTTTTTCTATAAGGCCTCATCTGAGGGAATACGAAGACAAACTGAAAGCAAATGTCTCAACACTGTGATCACTCCACTTTCAGAAACTCCAATACAAACAGAGGGACCTGCGTGTAAGCTCTGGTGTGTGGATCTTTTCAGTGTTTGCTGGTGAGCAGGACAAATGAAAGGGGCCTTGCGAGGCTGAACACACATAATTGGGGTTAGAACACTGGATTTATTACATTTCCCATTCACTGAAAGGCCTTTTCCTATGGTTCTATTTCATTTCCAGTCCCTTGTATTTTAAACATTGAGAGAAATGCAAATGCGACATTTTAACTTCCAGAGGGACACTGAAACTGAACAGCTCTGTGCAGAGAGTATTTGGTATGGATTCGTGGGGTATTGAGGAGAGAAAAGGTTATTACATCCAAAGGAAATTTAACTGAAGAGGAGGAAGGAAAATAGAAGATAGACTCAGTTACTCATATAAATGGGAAAACAGAATGACAGCAGAAGTGTACTGAAAATAAATCTGTTCCCTCCTCAAATTGTTTGGAAAAAAATCTTTATTGGGAAAGTCTAAGAATTTTACATTAGCCAGAAAAATATAGATCATCTCTTCCTGGATTGATTGATGAGAGAAAGAGGCCTTGTGGGGAAGAAATTCCAATCTCTTTTTATAAATAATATTTTAATTATCTGCTACTCATTTAGCAAGGTCTTGAAAATATTGTATTTGGGGAGGTGGAGTTTGAATCTTATCACAGATTATAGATGGAAAATATATGCATTCATTTATATTTATGTTTATAGAAAATATCTGAGATTGTATAACCCAAAATAGTAGGTAAGTAGTAGCAAAATACTACTGGGGCAGAAAAGAAGTGGCAAAAAAAAAAAAAAAAAAAAAAAAAAAAAAAAAAAAAACTACAATAATAAATCTCTGATGAAGGTAAAGAATCCAGAAAGTCAAGTGAATTATTCAGTAATCATTATGGAAGATGATAGCTAAGGAACAGGTCAAGAGAAAGGGAGGGCAGGACTCTCGGGGCGGTGGGGGGAGTTCCTATAGATGGAAATCTGGATCAACAGCATGCCAATCTATATTTAATTGAGGAGATAAAAAGTCACTCACCAAGATGTTTCCTAGATATTCTGTTTCTCAGAATTCCTAATGAAATACTCATATTTATCCATTATCCATCTATGAACCTGAATGATTTATTCACATTTTTGCACAGGCTTTCATTTTCTCTCTATCCCTCCTTCCCCATCGACCATCATCTCCCCACTAACTCCTGCTATTGGGGGTGGTAAGAAGAATCAGCTAGATTAAGGTTATGGGCATACTTTTTCAAGAAGTAGTCTCTGCCTTTTTGTTCTTGGTCCTTATGCAGCTTTGAGACATAAGGACGATTAAAAAGACATAATGGAGAGCATTTGTGAGGGTTTAAAGTTCAAAAGCAACATATTGACATTAAGACAGTCTCCCATGGTGTGAGTGGTCTTCTTGCTTCCCCGTAAAAGAAAGTGCAGGAACAGCAAAATCAAGAAAGCTCCAGCTATGTTCTTCTCCAACAGACTCTCAAAGGATGCTGCTAATAGTATTCTGCAAACATCTGGACATGGTGCATCATAGCTGAAGCATAGCCCAGGTGTCTCTGCATAAATATCACTTGCATCATGCACTGCTCGAGGGCCAGGCGCTTGTTCCCCTTGTTGTATTTCCCATGAGAGAGTGTAATCTTGGGTCACAGAATATATGACACTCTTCCTTGAAATGCTTGCAGCTGCTGGCGTAATTGTTTTTGTTGGGAATATCAATTCAAAACGGCACGATCCAGCTTCAAAGTCATTGTTGTAGCCTTCTATACTATCTATAATTAACTCCTTACATATATGCTGTTCCTCTTCTAGGGAAGAGAAATATAAGTCCATTATCTCATTCTCTTTCAACTAACATCCCAGAAGTTCCTAATATGTTTTTCCTTGAGAAATGAAAAGGAGTCAGGTAAAAGGCAGAGACCTTGTTAAACCTGATTCTTTACAAGAAGTTATGTTATCCTAATCACTTAAGTATATAACATATATAAGAACTTAGACCCCAGTATGTTATAAGGACATGAATTACAGCAATGGCTGGCAAGTGCCTAACACATATGACCATCTCGATGATTTTGTAAAAACTTTCTCAGGTCAGGCTGGCAGTAGTGGCTCATGTCTGTAATCCCAACACTTTGGGAGGCCAAGGTGAGTGGAGCATTTGAAGTCAGGAGTTCAAGACCAGCATGGGCAACATGGTGAAATCCAATTTCTACTAAAAACACAAAAAAAATAGCCAATGTGGTGGCATGTATACACCTGTAGTCCCAGGTACCTGGGAGGTTGAGGCACGAGAGAATCGCTTGAACCCAGGAGGTGGAGCTTGCAGTGAGCTGAGATCTCACTACTGCACTCCAGCTTGGATGACAGAGTGAGACCCTGCCTCAAATAAATAAATAGGTCAGAGACCTGGCTTCCCTCATTTGCCGCAGAACATCAGATGAGTCATTTCTCAGTTTGTTCTCTTGTAAAATTAGATTAATAATTATTCTTTGCAATTCATAGGATGGTTTTGAAGATAAAAAAGTAACTTAAAAACATAAATTACTATGAAAATTGGCATAGTTATTTTTGCAGGTCAAATTGTCAGGTGTTATGAAGCTACCCTGGGTAAGTCGAAAACTCTCCTGTGCTGGAGCAGTGCTGCGGTTCCCAGTAGAATTTCACTACATTCTTTTGCTTTTGTTATAATTTTAGGTTTCCACTGGTACCTTCCACTTCTTTTAAACCTCTGAATCTGCTCAGGCTCCTTCACCTTTCACCCTCAAAAGTCAATAAAGTATGATTATGAACCCCAAATCTAAGCAATCACCACTGATGAGCTGTCCACTCTTGCCATCATAAAATAATACCTTTTACCTTCTGAGCTCAACATTCCTCTGTTGTCTCTACATTTCTATGTTGATATTCACCTTTAATGTCTTCAATGTGGTCATTTTATAGATTTCCCCTCAATTTTTAAGTTATTTTACTTTTCTTTCTTCTCTGCCTTCTGGTATCCTGGTTTGCTGTGATGAGAACTATTCTATTCCAACCACAGACACTGGAGAAATCCATCCAGGCAAAAGTCAAACTATAGCCACTCAAAAATGTGGGAGACAGAACATCCCACTTTATTTCTCCGCTTCTAGGCTTTTTCATTCAGGCTTCCTTATGTACTAGTTGAATGAGCATGGGAAAGTTAATCTCTTTGAGTCTCAGTTTCCTCATGTCAAAAATAGGAATAATAGTACCTGTCATCGTGTGAATTACAGTAGAAACTACATATGCATAGCAGTTAGAATAGTATCTGACTTATAGCACATGAGCAATATATCTTAGCTATTTTAACTCATTCTTAGGTTTAAACTTTTGAATTAGCTGATTTCTATTTTATGAACTAGTCTGTTATTTGGCTGTTATTATGAATCAAAAAGACAAAATAGCAAAAGGGCCAGTTTCTCTTGGTATTCCAGGGCTTGCGCTTAATCATCTTAGATAGATTTGGAGAATTCTAACGAACTGCCTCTGTGATTGGTACAAGACTGGTGGTAAAAGTGGTCACTGTCCAGGTGTTTATTCCATGAGCAGTGAGCTCCAGTAATTTCACATTTCTGACCTCTTTATCTTCCTCATTCAATGTTTCCCAGGAGTGGAGGAGCTACTTAGTTTGATTGATGTGTTTAGATGGAGAACTACAGGGCATACATTGCCTAGTCACTTTTGCTACCTGTTTCCTGAGAGCTACACTCAGCCCTGCTCACATAGAATGTCTTTTTTCTGTGCCCTGCAAAATCTCTATAGGCTCAGGCCCACGCATGGGAGCTCTGCAGTTTAGCAGCACTTACTCTTACTGAGTTGGTAAGTCTGACTACTTCTGGGTTTCAATATTAGAAAGTCCACATTCTGACGGCGTGTAATACTGTGAGTTTTATGATATAAAACTGATTTTTCAGTTCTCTATTACTGTGTTAGGACTACCATAACAAAATGTCACAGATGGGGTGCTTTAAACAATAGAAATTTATTTTCTCACATTCTGGATGCCAGAAGTTCAAGATCAAGGTATAAGGGCATCTTTTCTTTCTCCTTGGGCCTCACTCCCTGACTCACAGATGGCACTTTTCTCATTGTGTCCTCACATGGCCTTTTCTCTGTGCATGGATATCCTTGGTGTCTCTTCCTCTTCTTACAAAAAATACCAGCCATCCTGAATCAGGTCTCTACTCTTATAACTTCATTTGACCTTAATTACCTGTTTACAGGTCCCTGCTCCCCTCCCCACAAACACAGTCACATTCTAAGGCACCGAGAGGGCTTTAACATAGGAATTTTGCAGGGATAGAATTCAGTTCATAACCAGTTCATACTGGCCTTTCTCTCAATTGTTTCCAAACCTTGTGTTTAGGTAGGAGAATACAGGTGAGTCATTGTGGGAACCTCAATAGATTATAGCAGTGGTTTTCAACCTTATTTTATTAACTCCCTATGGAGCCTTTTTAGATATTGGCTTTCCCTAATCAAAACCCCTTCCCATCAAATCATAATAGTGCACAGATATCTGTTTATGCACTGTGGCCCTTTGGAGGCTCATAAGCCATTCTAATCTCTGAGATGCTTTCACTCTGAGTACCAGTTATGCCCTTCTGGGGTGGTCTTGCATGCAATAAAGATTAAATGAAAGCAGAAACAGAAGTCAGCAAGTAAGCAATATGAGCCATGGCAGACAGAGCTCCTCAGCTTCTTCCAAAGCAGTACTGTGAGCCTTCAGCTCCAGGGACCTCAGAAAGGGAGGGTCCACACTCATAGAGTATCAAAGGAATTTTCTCTAATCTGTAGAACCTTCTTCTAAATAAGTAAGCATGTGTTTCTACCTCTTTATCCATAATACATCACCATATTTTAAGGGAATATTTGGGGTTGATAGTCTGGCTTAAAATATAGACAAGGTGGCATATATAATATATGCATTTTATACAGTCTGGGTAAATGTAAGATTCTTCAAAGAAACATGTCATTATCTTCTAGAATAGTTGAAACTAAGACATGAAATACTCATGTGACTCTCACTTGAGAGAGATAGCCCATGTGAATTAGAACACTGTCAACAGAAAATGAAACAAAAGGGCTTTCAGATATGAGCACCCAATCAAAAGTTCCCGAGACAGGGATTCAAAATTGTAGATACTGATTTGCTACTGGACTGCTTTTCATGTGGACAACCCTGAATAAGTGCTGCACAGACTTATTTATTCAGTAAAAGCTAATGGATAACACTCCAGGCAATAACAGAAAAAGGTAACAAGATAACAGAAGATTAACAACAACAAACCTTTGAGAGCATTGCTATGCTAGACTGGGGGCCAAACATAATCTCATTTAATACTCATAACGACCCAAAGAGGCAGTTGCTGTCATCACTCTCATTCTGCAGATGAATCACAAGGAACTTTAACAAGGTAAGAAGCTTGTTAGATGTCAAACCAAAGTCTATCTGATTACAGAGTCTGCATATTTTACCATTCACCATCCTGGCTGCTACCTGCTTCCAACTCCTGGGTAGAGATAATAAAACTAATCTTCACCATGCCAACACTACTCTTCTTAGAGTTTGCCTTTTTTATACTGCTGGATCTCTCTGAGAGTTATCAGCTATTTATATCTTCATATGAAAGGAGAAGACATGGGCCATTTGTAGAGGAATTTATAATAGAGAGGCAGATCTGCAGCAGTGTAATCTGTATCACCAATAAAATCACAGTGCCCTCACAATGCCCACCCTGCTTAAGTAAGTATCATAGGTAGTGATTCCTACCTTACAAATGAGGACACCAAGGACTAGAGAATTCAGTGATTTATCTAAAGTTCTATATTCAGATAGAAGCATCAAAGAGAACTATACTTTCTGACTCTAAGTTTGCTGCCAGACCCACTACTTCAGAGTTCCTCCCAATCATGACAGTTATCGTGACCTTCCCTCTGTCCCACTGTGTTTCCCTTCGTACCCCTGTCTTCCCTTTCCCTTCCACACCACCACTGTGATTTTGAAGTTTGTAGGTCATTTGGAGGAGGTCAACTTCTCCAGCATCCAGACAGTCTTTTGCTAAACAAGTCTGCAGTACATAAAGCATAGGAAGGATTTACATCTTTGACTCTCTTCCAGCAGATATTACTTATCTTGAACTGCCAGCAGAGCCTCATCTATATGATGTGTGTGACAGTGAAGAATAGCTTTTTGCTGCATTGCCAGGCTTGCATGGGTAAAAGAAATTAGTAGTCATTGTTTGATGGAATGAATATTCAGGAACATCTCTGGGAAATCTGGGAAATCTTGGCAAGAACGGTAAGGTGTGAGACCTAATCTTAGAGGCCATGAAAATAATCCCCAATTCACTGAGCCCTTGCAATGATTTTGGAGAGACTTGGAAAGGAAGCAAAATATATATATGAGAGACAGATTATTCAACCTTCCTTAAGCCCCCTGTAGGCCATGTCTTTCCCAGTAAAGCTGCTCTTGAATTACATATCACGTGAAAAAAGTTTGTTTATAACCTCATCCTTAAAAACCTAGCATCGATTATGTCTCAAACATAATTGTAAGCAGTGGTCATTATAGATAGTGGCTGGACATATATCCTAGTAGTGCCTTGCATACATAAAACAGTCAACAAATAATTTTTATTAATTGTAGTGCCTATATCATTTATATTTTTTTCTAAAGCATAGTACATTGAGTGATATGAGAGATAGCTACATTTTACAGTATGCCTGCAGTACAATGACATCTAGTTTTCAAACTTATCTTCACAATCCTTAGCACAGAACAGAAAGATATTAATAAACCTATTTTCCAACGAATTCCTAAGAAATATCTGGAATTTTTCAGGTTTTATAGTTAAAATTATTAAATTTGAGAGAGATCTGGTTTATTCTGCAGAATTAGTTGAAATCAGGTCAAAATATAGTTTTTCTCACAAATTTGATGTGTTTGAACTAGATTCTCTCAGTTCATTGCAATATTTTCCTAACAGTAACAAAACATGTTTTAAACTTGTACTTATGTCAGTTTAATATTATTGGATCATGTGCAAAAGAGATTATTTTGTGCTTTTCCATTTTAATAGAGCAGTTGACCTCTGAATCCAGAATCTTATTTAAGCTTTAAAATTCTTCAGAATGAGATATAAGGTGGTAATGAACATTAATTCAAAATCCTACTTTGACATCTAATGTGTTAAAAAATAAAACACACTTGATAGGCACCAACATATTTTTTCAGCATAAGCATAGTGTCAAGCACTAACATAAACTATTCTGAGGGTTTTAATCACAGCACATATGTATTTTTTCCTCTATCTACTCCAATATCAAATGGTAGCAGTATAAGATCTACTTCTGAATAAATTAAGAGAATGTGAGTATAACTCTCATTGTAAAATATATATTTTTTAAATACTCAACATGAATGTATTCCATATATTATTTTCTATTTCAAATATATATGGGGAGTTCTATGCATTGTTTTATCTAAGGTGAACTTCTCACATGTGCCAGCCATTGATGAAAGAGTTACAGACCTCATAAAGGCAACTGCATGCCATTCAAGGGACAAGAAGAGGTCACAGATAAAAAAAGAGCCATTTTCCAGCAGCATTAGCCAGCATTGTTCTAAATTAGGGATGAGTCCATTCATGTGCAGGTGTAGATGTAAGTATGAGATCAATTTCAGACAAGCTGCAGGACTGAAGGTATGGATAGCCCCTTAAAAGAAGATACAGGTGGTGTTGGTTAAAGAAGGAGGAACCACTTGAACCCAGGAGGCAGAGGTTGCCATGAGCCGAGATCACGCCATTGCACTCCAGCCTGGGTATCAAGAGCGAAACTCCGTCTCAAAAAAAAAAAAAAAAAAAAAAGGAGGAAACAGATGATGGTGACCTAACTAACATTTGCCCAATGCAGCTCACATATCTGCATCTCTAGAAGTCTGACTAGTGGATTTGCATTTTTAACAGATTTCCTGTGTGATAAATATTGTCATTATGGTTGAAGATCACTCTTTGTGTATAATTTCTGCATCTGCATAAGGAAAAAAGGCAAAGGGGAATTCCTGAGAGCTGAGCAGGCACAATGAGTACAAAATTGACTGCTATACCTTTCCGGAGTAGTGGTAATATGCAGTGCCACCATTAGGTAGGATTCGTATTGATTAATGTTTCCCATGCATGTGCATTAAGCACAGTAAGGGAGGATCCCCCGAACTTTGGTGAGAACTGGGCAAAGAAATAATTGAGGCAATTGATAACAATGCAGAATGTCATGGGGATGTTTCCAGCAGGGTCAGCCCCCTCCTCTCTTGGAGTGTATTTGTACTTTCCCAATAAAACTTTTCTTTATTTACACACACACAAAACAAAGAAATTTCTGCATCTGCAAAAGCATCTTGCATATTGTTTCAAAGAGGACACTACCATTTGGTAATCTGCAGAATAATATTCTAGCTCACTGGAAAGAGGAGGGGAATAGCTACATGGGTTTTCCAGTGTGTTTTCCCCATTCTGATCTGTAGAGACATCTCTAACCTTCAGAGCAGGTGACTGAGTAGGAAAAAACCAATTACACAACTCCTTTAACAAGAGAAACACCACTTTTAGCTGAATGACATTTTTAGTTTCCACATGAAATTGCATCTTCAGAAATTATTCTGTGTTTAGGCGGGGTTGTATCTAAACAGTCTGGATCTTTTTTTTTTTTTCAATTGTACTTTGGGATCTGGGGTACATGTGCACAGTCTGCATCCTGCAGGTTTGTTGCATAGGTACATGCATGCCATGGTGGTTTGCTCTCTCCATCCCCCTCAAGTCGCCTACATCAGGCATTTCTCCCAGTGTTATCCCTCCCCCCCCACCCCTCCCCTCCTCTCTATGCCCTCACCTACCCCAGTGAGTGTTGCTCCCATCCCTATGCCCAAGTGTTATTGTTCGTCACCCGCCTATATGTGAAAACATGCGGTGTTTGGTTTTCTGTTCTTGTGTCAGTTTGCTGAGAATGATGGGTTTTACATTCATCCATGTCTACAAAAGACACGAACTCATCATTTTTTATAACTGCACAGTATTCCATGGCTTCTATGTGCCACATTTTTTTGTCCAGTCTATCATTGATGGGCATTTGGGTTGGTTCCAGGTCTTTGCCATTGTAAACAGTGACGCAACGAACATATGTGTACATGTGTCTTTATAATAGAACAATTTATAATCCTTTTGGTATATACCCAGTAATGGGATTGCTGGGCCAAATGGAATTTCTATTTCTAGATCAATGGCAACAAAAGCCAAAATAGACAAATGAGATCTAATTAAACTTAAGAGCTTCTGCACAGCAAAAGAAACAATCATTAGAGTGAACCGGCAACCAACAGAATGGGAAAAAATTTTTGCAATCTACCTATCTGACAAAGGGCTGATATCCAGAATCTACAAAGAACTAAAGCAGATTTACAACAAAAAAAACAAACAAACAAATCTATTCAAAAGTGGGTGAACCAGTTGAACAGACACTTTTCAAAAGAAGACATTTATGCGGTCAACAAACATGAAAAAATTCTCATCATCATTGGCCATTGGATCATCCTTTCTGAACATACAAAAATTCAGCCGCAAAGAAGCAAATTCAGTATCATATTATAAATTCAAATCCTCTCACTCTCAATCTAATGTTCCTTCAAGCTTGGATTCTAGAACCCTGAAGAGTACAGGGAATGGAATCTCAGCTTAGAGAACTCTTTTGTCTTAGGTAGGTTGCCCCTTCCTGCTAACATGAACCACAAATGGGATTCTGCCTCCTGGTCATGAATCATCCCATCTTTGCTAATGCTCTGGTCTGTTTGCTTGCCCACATAAAATGCAGCCCATCCATATGTGAGTGGAAATCCTGATCAAACTGCAAGGGCAGTGGGAGATAGGAAGGGAAGAGTGGAGCACTTACCTCTCTTTGAGTACCATGGTCAAGGACAAACTAGTTAGATAAAATCACTAGGTCTGGGTATCTTCTGTGTTTGGGCTGCCTTGGTTGTTTCTTTCAACTGACTTTTACCCAAATCTATAAAGGAATTGCTGAGATTGTCCAAGTCAACAATCTATAAAAGGGTTTCTCAAACTTAGCACTGTTGGGAAACTAAGCACTGTTCTCAAACTTATTTTGGGCCAGATGCTCCTTTGTTATAGGGTGGATCTGTGCATTATGAGATGGTTAGCAGTGTCCCTGGCTTCTACCCACTAGATACTGGTAGTACCACAATTCTTCCCCAACTTCAGTTGTGACAACCAAAAATACCTTCAGACGTTGTCAAATGTTGCCTAGGGTTGTTGCCAAATCACCTCCAGCTGAGAACCATTGATGTATACAAACAACTAACTACACCTCACATTCAATGATGTCTAGCTAGAGTCAGGATATCTGCTGTTTGCTAAACAAGGTTTGTTTCTAAATTACATTCATAGTTCCCCTTGGGACAAGAATACTTTTTGATTGAGTTTTCATGAATTCATTTCTGCAAAACGTTTTTTTTTTTATTTCCAATACATTCTGCAAAATGCTGGTTGCAGCTGTGATATTCCACTTTATCTCTCCAATCTAAGGTTTCTGCCTCTGCATCTGTATTTGCTCACACAGAGGCTTCGTCTGACACAATTTACAGTACCTGCCATATTGTGCCTTATGAGTTGGCTATGTTTGTTCATGGTTGAGTAGAAAGAGAAGTTTAAAATGACTTTAGACAAGAAAATTGCAAACTACTTAGAGAACATTCTGAGAAACTGATCCTCCGGTAAATATAGGCCACATGCAACTTTTGGCAATGATCTTTGACACCATCCAGCAAATGCAACACAAAACGAACTCAGGACATTACTCTTGCCTTACATTAAGTTCCACCATATGGACTCGTCTTACTCCTGGAAATTCTCTTTTCTACTTCTTCCCACTCTATTTCTTTCTAAAGTATTTATTTAGTACTTGAAACATTCTTGGCACAGCCCAGGCCCTGGAGTTGTAAGTTGAATTAGGCTGGATTCTCCCTCAGCATTCATCATAGTACCCAGTAGTGTGAATAGTAACAGATGAATCGACAGGTTACTCTTTCATTACAGAGAAAAGACACTGAATTGTTTCTGGAGACCTGGTAAATATTTTTTCACAGACCAGAGAGATGTTTAAATGTAAAGATTTACCAAACATAAAATAATTATGCAACAGTATATATATTGAGGTTAAAAAAAAGATTTGGAAATATATGGTATATATAATGAAGAATGTGTTTCTCAAATATTTGGTTAAAGGCAGGCAAGTGATATGGAGATATTTAGATGGAAGAATATGAAAGTAGGAAGGATTCTTTAATAGACCCAAGCAAGAACCAAAAATATCTATGGGAAGTTATTAGGCAGGGAGTGACATCAGAGATGTAATTTTAGAGACATAATTATAGGTTAAAAAGGTTTAACCTGACATACAACAGGTTAAAAGGTGTAAGACAGAAGGAAAAGAGAAATATTAAATGTAATAATTGCTTAACAATTTGAGTTAACACTTGACGGTACCTAAACAGAAGCCCTTGCAGTGGGGTTGTCATAAGAGTGTAAAGCTGTGTGATAAAATGTTTGGGGCTTTGCAGCTAATTGGTTGAAATGGTGAGGAGAGGAAAAGAAGTGGAGATGGCTCCCACGCTTCAACCTAAGTGATCTGAGTCAAAGTAAAACTGACAAAGTATATTTGGCCTTTTAGTGTCTTAGATGAGTCATGGGCTCTTCACGGTGGAAACATTTGATAATTTTTTTTTTTTTCTGAGACAAAGTTTCACTCTTGTTGGCCAGGCTGAAGTGCAATGGTGCAATCTTAGCTCACTGCAGCCTCTGCCACCCAGGTTCAGTGTTCAAGCAATTTTCCTGTCTCAGCCTCCTGAGTAGCTGGGATTATAGGTGCCCATCACCAAGCCTGACTAACTTTTTTGGTATTTTTAGTAGAGACGGGGTTTCACCATGTTGGCCAGGCTGATTTCAAACTCCTGAGCTCAAGTGATCCACTTGCTTCAGCCTCCCAAAGTGCTAGGATTACAGGTGTGAGCCATCGCACCTGGCTATGTTTGATAATTATAAATGGTAGAGTCACAGGCTAATGAATACTATGAAGACTCAGTCCCTTACCAAATTGTGGTTTTGAAAAATTCCTGTAATTCTACTGCTTTTCACTTTGACAATGAAGTTCTCTGAAGTACATCACAGAAGTTCTTCTACCTCATGCACAGGTTTCTCAAGAGGCTCTTTCTGAATTAATTATCTGTTGTCATCTCAATGATCCAAAGAATTCTATATTTAGTGACTAACTGCATACTTGCTAGAGAGATATCTTCTGTGTAGCCATACATCAAAGGCCAAATAGACAACTGAGGCTTACTGTGCTTTGTATTAAGGAAATGCTACAGATTAACAGAGAAGGGAGTAGACTTGGCAGTAGTATATTTTGATGGATGATTTTTTGATTATTGGTTATGGAAATGTGGACATGTCTAATTTTGCCAGTCTCAGACTGACTTTTTGGAGACATTTTTTGGGTTTAGATTTGATATTCACCCACCATTAATGCACATCACATTTCATCCTTACTTTCCTAGCACCACGATTTGATAGACATGCAGAAACTTATGAGAACAACCATTTCAATTCCTTCTGTTATAGATAAGAGACAGTAAGACTCAGAGGAAAAGTGTTTTTCCCGAAGTCACACAGAGGAGAATATTAAATAAAGAGAATAATTGGAGAATTAAGTGTAAGGGCTTGGGTTTTGCCTTCTAAGGTTTAAAGCAAAACAAAACAAATGGAGTGCTATAATGGGTTAACGAGGTGTTTGAGTCTGGGATGTTAAGCATTCACCAGAGGGTAAGTACTTATTGGGAATACTCAGGGAAGGTAGGTGTTAAGGGCCAGGCAAGAAATTATCATCAGAATGACTCTTCCCCAGAAGGAAGTAATGTACATTTATGACGTAATGCTTACAAGTTAATTCTAGGTGGCCAGCTCATTCAATATACAGATATTATGTGTTAGCTAGCCTGAGAAAGCGATGTAGAAATGACCTAATGGACAAATGGAAGAATCCATACATAGGAGAAAATATTCAGAAGAAAATGCAAAGCTTGTGTAACGCTCAGTATCCCACCCCACCTATTTTTGGAGACATTCTACCAGAATATTGAGTTTCTGAATTTTGTGGTCCTATAATGTCAGGCAGACAGGTGAGAGTCACCTGCAATCACAAAGTTCACTGCTTGGTACTAGTGTACCAAGAAATTCCCCCAAATCTTCCTTCCCTTCTAGATAATGGGATAGGGTATAGGGAATGGAAAAAGGATCTGATTCAGGTGTGTGTTATTGTCTTTTTCCTTTAATCTTCCTTCCCTTCTAGATAATGGGGTAGGTTACAGGGAATGGAAAAGGGATCTGATTCAGATGTGTGTTATTGTCTTCTTTTTCCTTTTCTTCTTTACCCACCTACTGCAATAATACCATGGAATTATTATTTTTTTTTTTGCATCCAGTAATTTACATCAAAAATAATTCTCCAAGGAAAAGTATCTCAAAACACCTGAAGGCAAATTTTCAGGATTACTAAAATGCTCTGGAACCTCATCACTACTTCAACAAATTGTGTGTGTGTAACATGTATTTATTATGAACAAGTTCTTTGTGACTATAGCTCAGAAGATACACAAACCATACTGATAAAGCTGCTGGGTTCTTTAGTTTCCACATCTGTGGTGAGTAAGAGCAATTTGAGACTTTAAAGTATCAAATAAACGAGTTTCCATGTTGCTAACCCCTAGAAACTAATTGAAATCATGTGTTTTTCTACTTAAAGATTAGCTCTGACAGTGCTTCTGAAAATGAAAAGCAGAAAGTAGCACTCCACTTATTGTGATGTTCCACAGCCCTGCTACGGGCTCCAGAGTGGTCTCTAATGATTGCAGGTTTAGTGAGTGGCAAATCATATAAATAAGAAAAAGTTTCAAATCACTTTCAGCTTGGTTGCCTCAAATTATGTAGAGTGTCTAAGATAATCTCCATTTCAATTTGGTGTTGGGGTTTCAGATGAGATGGCAGGGACCCCTCTGACTCAAAAGCAATATGAACACTTAACACTCACCCTGGAGTTCTCCTAGGTTCAGTGAGATTGCCAATTTCCCCTTTGAGTGTGTTAACAAACAAAAAAACATTACACAAAGAAGCTTAAATTTGAAATAATGGCCCTGTAGTAGAATCTGCCAATGTCTGCAACACCTACGTTGGTTATTTTCATGTGAAAAGGAGAATGTTACTCCCCCTTCCCAAACCCCACATGCACTCATTCTGGCAGAATGTTTTTCTTAGTCATACAGGAATTAAGAAGTCCTTGGTAAGGTTTTCCTTTTAATGAAAATCAGCCCCAAATCATTTTCCTCTCTAATAAAGAGTAGCCTGTAAAGTTGAGCTGCAGACATAGACAAGCAAGCTGGGAGCTTGCACAGGTGAATGCCTGCAGGAACTAGGGACTAGATATGTTCAAGATAGCAGCTCCATCTTCCCTTCTCTGCCAGCCACTTTTACAATAAGGAGCAGACAAGATGGCGCCACCCAAGGAGTATTTATTTGCATAATCAGATGAGGGTGCAGTAACCAGCCTTTCCCGTATGCTATCTAAACATCATAACTGATTGAACCAATCTGTGAGCCCTAGTAAATCAGACACTGCCTCCTCAAGCTGGAATATAAAATCTGATGCAACCACTGCCAGTGGGTCTTTCCCTCTTGGAGACTTCTCTCTGTAGAGAGAGAGTTGTTTCTCTTTCTCTTCTCATCTTCCTGTTAAACCTCTGCTCCTAAACTCCTTATGTCCATGTCTTAATCTTTCCTGGCACTAGATGACAACTCTGGGTATATAACCCAGACAACATAGCTGCTTTATTAGCACACACCAAAATTAATCCAGAAAACACATAGATATATAGTGATATTTTATCAAAATCACTTTTAGCCAGTTCACTAACTTTAAGAACAAATTATAATTTCAAAATGGTGGAAACACACAAACATGCTGTATTTGTTCTCACACTGCTGTGACGAAATACTCAAAACTGGATAATTTAAAAGGAAAGAGGTTTAATTGACTCACGGTTCTGTATGGCTGGAGAGATCTCAGGAAACTCACAATTACCACAGAAGGCGAAGGGGAAGTATCTTCCTCACAGGGTGGCAGAAGAGAGAGAGAGCTGGGAATGGGGAAGAGAGTCTTATAAATCCATCAGATCTCGTGAGAACTCGCTCACCATCACGAGAACAACGAGGGGGAGACCACACCCATAATCCAATCACTTCCTTCCCTTGACTCATGGGGATTACAATTTGAGATGAGATTTGGGTGGGAACGGGGAGCCAAACCCACACACACACAGAAAGCAGAACACTATAAGGCATATGAAAATACCCTCTGGTTTTGTCTGCTTCTTTAAAAGAGGCCCTAGTTAAGTATATCCTACTAACAATTTTAAGTCTGGCCTTTGCATTTAATTTCTTACTGAGCCCCATAATGCACCAAACTTAATGAGTAAGGCCCAAGTGTCTCCAATCTTAGCTTGTTCAATCTTGGCTAGAGATTGCTTACATTTTAGTTTAGAGCTCCTCTATAGGCCTCAGTTTTCCTGTTTATAAAATAGCAGTTAAGACTCAGATAGTCCTAAGGTCACTTTCTGCTATGATCTAAATGTGTTCCTTCAAATTTCATGCTGAAACTTAATCCTCAAGTAAATAGTATTAAGAGGTGGGACATTGAGGAGATAATTAGGTCATGAAGGTTTCACCCTTGTGAATGGGATCAGTGCCCTTATAAAAGAGGATTTATCATGTGTGTATCTTCTGAACTATATTTAGAAAGGGCTTGTTCATAACGTACATATTATGCATACACACACACAATTTATTGAAGGAGTGTTGGGGTTCAAGGGCATTTTAATAACCCATCTGACTTTTTGGGCATGTGAAGATGCTTCCAGAAGATGCCATCCATGGAACGGGTCCTAACCAGACACTGAACCTGCTGGCAACATAATCTTTGATTTTCCAGCTTTCAAAACTATGAGAAATGCATTTCTATTATGTATAAATAGCTCAGTTTATGGTGTTTTACTAAGGCAGCCTGAATGAATGAATATACTCCTTCTCAGTTCTAAATGTTCATCATGACATTCCACGAATTAACTTTAGTTCAAATCTAAACTTTAGAAAGTATATTAGCTAAAAATTATTCAGTAGTTTTCAAAAAATTCCGTAAAGAAATCTCCATCAACTTAAACCATCTCCTACCTCTTCTCAGTAAATTCTCACCATTTAAGATGGGCCAATGTCAGCCTCAAAACACATTCAGCTGACTCTAATCTCTGACTCCTCCTGCAGCTTGGTAGCTGCTTTATTTATCAGATGCACCTGAGTTTAGCTCCTGACTCAACCACTTTCCAGATCTGTGGTCTTTATTTAACCTCTTCATCCTGTTTTCTTATATACAAAACAGGATTATTTACATGCTTGCTCCTCCTAACTATGATCTTCATTCCAGTATTATCAGAATCGCCTAAGAGCTTGTTAGAAACACAGAATCTCAAGCTCAACCCCAGAACTTCTGAATCATAATCTGAATTTTAACAAGATTCACAAATGATTGTCATGCACATTAAAATTGGAGAAGCATTGGTTTATATAACTTTATCTAATAATGCAAAGAAAAGTGCTTATAATTATTCCTAGCAGATACTAAGCACTCATTAAACACTGTTATGCTTATTAACTCAGTAAATATTAACTGGTCGTAATTCTGAGAACATCAAGGAAGGGAGAATTGAAAAATTTGGATATTAACAACAATGTTTATAGCATTATAATTTCTACTGTCAAAAACTTCACAAATGTTGCCAATAACTAATCTTTAATAAAGATGCTAAATGAAGTTGAAAAAAATTAGTATGCACTAATGTTTTAGAGAAAAACACACCGAGGCCTAGTGATGTTACATATTCAAGAAAGTGGCAAAATGTACAAGGTCTTCCTATCTATGTATGACCTATTTTGGCCACCAAATTCAGCCTTCTGAAATGAAATTCCAAGTAGATGCTGTTCCTGTTAAATGTTGTTTAATGATCCGTTAAGTGCAACAGATAACCAAAATTTTTTGTTCTCCTGTTGCTCTGGTTTGGATATTTATGTCCCTTCTGCCAAGTTCATATGTTGAAATCCTAACCCCCAAGATGATGTACTAGGTGCGGCCTTTGGAAGGTAATTAGATACTGAGGATGGAGAAAACATGTATAGGATCAGTGCCTCATAAAAGAGACCCAAGAGAAACCCCCACCATCAACACTTCTGCCTCTTCTTCCATACGAGTTTTCAGGCTATGAGGAAGTGGGTCCTCATCAGGCATTGTTTTCTCAGTGCTTTGGTCTTGGACTTCCCGGCCTGCAGAATTGTCATAAATTTCCATTGTTTGTCAGCAATCAGTTTGTGGTATTTTTGTTACAGTAGCCTGCATGGACTAAGACAGCGGGTTTAGTCTCATCTTTCGATAACCTGCCCTACATTCTTCAATGTGCCTCCTACACTCTCCCAATAAGTCATCAATTCATGCTTTCATCACTTTACACAGGAAATTTGCATCCTTTAAATGATTAACTTTTTGATCAACTGCAGATATCCTACTTCTTTAAGGCCCTTCTTGCAAGTTGCCTTCTCTGTGAAGAAATCTATGCTTCTTAGGAAGGCTTAGTTCTTCTGTGACTGTAATGGAGTATAATTTATGCTCTCTTTCTAGGTGCTGACTGCACTGTGTTGGAATTGTTTGCTTATCTATCAGTTCCTTCAGTAAATGGTGCACTCAATGAGGGAAAGTTCATTTCCATCACTCCCTTGGCTTAAATTCCTAGATTACTGTTTGGCAAGAGCAGTGGATCTCAAACATCTTTGTTAATAAGAACACACACAGGCTTATTAACACACAGATTGCTGAATCACAACTATAGAGTTTCTGATTTCATAGGTCTGAAATAGGGCCTGATAACTTGCATTTCTAATGAGATATGAGGTGATGATGATACTGTTGGTGCAGACACTTTGAAAACCATTGACTTAAATTAGAAACTCAATGAACTTTGTAGTAAACATAAATTGATATGGAAGTGCTTAAATACTCTGTACCTGATGTCAGATCTCAGATCGTATCTTTGATCTTCCAATTACCAATTCTATGCATTTAAAAAAACAGATTCAGGGATACATGTGCAGATTTGTTACATGGATATATTGTGATATGCTGAGGTTTGGGCTTCAACTGAACCTGTCACCTAAATAGTAAACATAGTATCCAACAGGTAGTTTTTCAAACTTGCCCCTCTCCCTCCACTTTTTTGAGTTTCTAATATCTATGTTTTCCATCTTTATGTCCAAATGTACAAAACATTTAGCTCCCACTTTAAGTACAAATGTGTTATTTGGTTTTCTGTTTCTGTATTAATTCACTTAGAGTAATGACCTCCAGCTGCATCAAGGTTGCTGCAAAGGCATGATTTCATGCTTTTTTTTTTAATGGCTACATAGTATTTCATGGTATATATGTCTGCTTAATATTCCATGATATATATGTGCCACATTTTATTCATTCAACCCACCCTTGAGGTACACCTGTGTTGATTCAATGTCTCCACTATTGTTAATAGGACTGCAATAAATATATACGTGTTTTTGTGTGTATATAGTGTTGTTCCTCAGAGCATTTGTTTTCTATCACTGCATAGCAAATTGCTACAAATGTAAGGGTTTAAAACATGTTTATTACAGTTTGGAAGTTCCTCAAAAAGGTAAAGATAGTGTGATGGTTAATACTGAGTGTCAACTTGATTGGATTGAAGGATGCAAAGTATTGATCCTGGGTGTGTCTATGAAGGTGTTGCCAAAGGAGATTAACATTTGGGCTGGGAAATGCAGACACACTCTTAATCTGGGTGAGCACCATCTAATCAGCTGCCTGCATGGCTAGGATATAAAACAGGCAAAGAAAGTGTGAAAAGACCAGACTGATCTATCCTCCCAGCCTACATCTTTCTCCCGTGCTGGATGCTTCCTGCCCTTGAACATCAAACTCCAAGTTCTTCAGTTTTTCAACTCTCCTTGCTCCTCAGTTTGCAGAGAGCCTATTGTGGGACCTGTGAGCATGTGAGTTAATACTCACATATATATCCTATTAGTTCTGTCCCTCTAGAGAACCCTGAGTAATACACATAGAATTTCCATACAATGTAATAATTCTACTCCTAGTTAAATACTCAAAACTATTGAAAGCAAGGACTTGTATGCATATTCACACTATTCATAATAGCCAAAAGGAGGAAGCAACTCAAAGGGCTATTGATGAACAAACAAATAAATAAAATGTTTTATACACTTACAATGCAATATTACTCAGCCACATAAAGAATGAGGTACTGATACATGCTACAATACCAGGAAGCCTCAAAAACATTAAGCCAAGCAAATGTAGTCAAACACTAAGGTTATGTAGTGTATGATTCTATTTATATAATATATCCAGAACAGGTAAATCTATAGGTATGGAAACAAATTGGTGGCTTTTAGGGACTGGCAGGTGGCAAATAAAGAGTGACTGTTTCATGGGTACAGAGTTTCTTTTTAGGGTGATAAAATGTTTTAGAAATAGTGGTAATGGTGATAGAACATGAGTATACTAAATGCCACAGAGTTATATGCTTCAAAATGGTTAACTTTATGTGAATTTTACCTCAATTAAAAATGATTTAAAATATCCATTTATCTTCTTACAGTCTCCATGGGGTGGATTAGGAGCTTGGGCACATTTTAGCTGATTATTCTGCTCAAGGATTTAAAAAAACTTCAAATAAGCATTAGTTAGGTTGAATTCTGATCAGAGACTTGATTGGGGAAGAATATTTTCCCAAGCTCTCTTAAGTTGTTGGCTGAATTCATTTCTTTGTAGCTGTTGAATTCATGGCATTTCACTTCTTTAAGACTAGGAAGAAAATAATTCTGACTTCTCTCCCCCCAGTCTGAGCTGCTTGGCTGCATTGCAGTACACTTTTGAGGCTCCATAGCACTACTTAAGCTCCTCTGTAGTATACCTACAAAATTAGTATTCATCCTTCAATACTGACATTCTCCATGTAGGCTGTAGCTCATCTGTCCGTGCTCCCAAGATGACCAATCACCACTTCTGCTTCAGTACTAAGCATCAAATTGAATTATAATTTTGTCTAGAGCCTTTCTACCTAAAATGCTAAGTTCTGGTAAAAAGTATATTGTGTCTTCTTCATATACTGAATAGCTGGCACTCTTTTTTCAGAAATCACTTGACTAGATAAGACACACCCAGGATAATTTCCCCTTTGATTAAATCAAGGTCGAATGATTTGAGACCTTAATTATAGCTGAAAAGTACCTTCACCTTTAGCAAATCACAGGATCTGCCTACACTCAAGGGGAGAGAGTAGATGGGGGTCACCTTAACACATAAATACTACACAAACTTCCCAATGTTTAAAGTGAGAAAGTAATCAGTCTGTCTTAGGAGTTCAATGACACATAGTCACCCCAAGGCTAGTATACAGTGAATGTTTAATAAATATTAGTTACCATTATAATTATTTATCTCATTTATTATGCCAATTATCCTTACTTCATTCTTCCTATTATCTATTCATCATAACTCTAATGAAGTAATTGATGCTGAAAAAAAAAACCTAATCATGATTATTAGATTTTACAGCTGACGAGCAGAGACCAAACACACCTGACTCCAGTGCTTCACAATATATTTTCAGGGAAAAAAAATAACATCTTAACCCCTGCAAGGAAGTGACAGGTGGGCTGCTAGGGAGATGTGTGGGAGTTTTCTGTGGATGTCTGCAGTCAGAGTGCATCTTGGAGAGGATTTAGAGGAGTAATTTTTCACCTGAATAATGGTGGCAATCAAATCAATGAGAGTTGATAGTGCTATTTGAGGCAGCTGCCTCATGAGTGCCTCCCCCTGAGGGCCTTGGTAAGCACTTCCAAGCTGTTGTTCCAGAGCCTTGTGCTATTACTTGTGTCTGATAATTGCAGTTTTTTCATGGCCAGTATCAGTATATTCTGATTCCTCATGAAGCATAGGCAGCAGGCGGGTGAGGAGATGGATCTGGATCTGGCCTATTTCTAAGCAGAAGGGAGTCCTATGATGAGGTTGGATATGCATGGACTCTAGGATAAAATAGACCTGGTTTCCATTTATGTTTGTTTTATCATCATCAAACTATATTATTGGGAAATCACATGACTTAGGTAAACCTTAGCTTCTACATCTTTCAAATACAAATAATAATTTCTAAATTTTAGCATTGATTAAAACATTATCTTCCACAAAACATGGCTGATTGCAGGGAGCTGTTTGGTTATTGTTGCTAATGTTGTTACTCTCAGGGTTATTAAAATACCTAACACATGGCCAGGCACAGTGGCTCACTCCTGTAATCCCAGCACTTTGAGAAGCTGAGGTGGGCAGATCACCTGAGGTCAGGAGTTGGAGACCAGTCTGGCCAACATGATGAAATCCTATCTCTATTAAAAATACAAAAATTAGCTGGGCATGGCAGCATGAGCCTGTAATCCCAGCTACTTGGGAGGCTGAGGCAGGAGAATTGCTTGACCCCAGGAGGCAGAGGTTGCAATGAGCCATGATGGTACCACTGTACTCCAGCCTGGGTGACAGAGTAAGACTTTGTCTCACAAAAAATAAATAAAATAAAAATACCTAACACAGAACCTATTATGCTTCAGTGTCAGTGATGATCACCATTTATGCAAAGGCTCAAATGAGGCAAAGGGATTGAGTAATGTTAGTCTTCCTGAAAGTCATGACCTGCAGTCATGCTATATGAGTCAGAATCCCTGCTTAAGTTGTGAGCCCACCACAAACTATTTAATTTATGCTAGTTATATCATCTGTAAAATTGTGAGGTCATGGGGCCACTATAAGGATTGAAGAACTTGATCCAATAGTTTTCTTCACAAATGCTTAGTATAAAGTGTGGGTGGGATTAAGATATTAAAGAGGGATTAAGAGGGAAAAAAAGTAAGAATTCACAATTATTATTCTCCCTCCATAGTGTAAAATCTTATCTGTTTGGCTCTATTGTAGTACACTTTTGATGCTCTGTACTATTACTTAAGCTCCTCCTCTGTAGTTGATAGCAGGGGCAGCCCATGTGGAGGGGCCACAGCAAAGACATCAGCTGCAGCAGGAGAGAAGTGGCTGGAGCTGAGTGCTCCATGGAGCAGGTGGGAGTCAGGAACATGCAGGAGCCCTGCCCACTTCTGAGTTGACAGGGCAGGGGCCTTACCCTTCTGGGTGCAGCTGCAGCCATCTAGCCACAGTCATGGACCCAGGCATCCCTGCACTCTTGGGGGCCCAGGAAGACCTCCTCCCCCACAGGCCTGGCCTCTCCCCACTCCCAGTGCCAGCTCCAATTTCAGAGCAAAGTTGTGGTCAAGCCCAGGTGCTATTGTGACCTGGTCGTGTGTGTGCACGCTTGGGGTGGCACTGACATGCCAGCCCCCTACCGCCTTGGCCACCCCAGACTTTGCATGTTGGGGGCGGCTGAAAGAAGCTCAGCACTGGTCTGCTGGAACCCTTAGACATGAACAACCTGGGTGCTGTGGATGATATATAAATGGCAGCAGGAGGGAGACAGGCTCCTGGGCAGAAAGGGGTGGGTCTCCAGTGAAGCCCCACCTTCAAGCCAGGGACAACCTGAAGCATGGGAGCCCAGCTTTCAGTTCTGGGTAGATCCTGTGGCCTCAAGTGAGAACTTATGGTGCTTTTTCTGGGCCTACCCATGGCTGCCCATGGATCAGTCAGCCTGCACTTCCTTCTGAAGCTGATAAAAACTCTGGACTCAGCCAGACTTGGCCAGACTCAGGCAGACTGTGGGACAACCTGCTCGCAGATAGGAGCTACCCTCTCTGGGTCTCCCCTCTGCTGAGGACTACACACACTCCTTGGGACAACCTACCTTTGGAAAGGAGCTACCCATTTTGGGTGTCCTTGGAGCTGTACTGTTGCTCAATAAAACACCTCTTTGCCTTGCTCACCCTCCAGTTGTCTGTGTACCTCATTCTTACTAATGTGGAACAAGAACTTGAGGACCATTGAATGGTAAGACTGAAAGAGCTGTAACACAAACAGCTGAAACACACACACACCCCACCAGCCCCCAACTTACCACATTATAAGCAACGAGAACGAGAAAAGAGCTGGGGCTCCCTGAGCCAGGGCTGTGCCACCCTTTTTGGGGCTCTGCAGTTTCTGGCATCTCCCAGCTTCTGGGCACCACTTCATTCTCCTCATCCAGACATGGGTGCCCACAGCAGAAGGCACTTTGTTGCATTTGTTCCAGGCAAAGGCTTTCACAGAGCTGGCACCTGTGCTTATACCTGGAGCTGCCTGCCCCGTCACAGCAGCTGACACGCCTAGCTGTGACAGGGACTGGACCCCACTCTCACTTGCTCATGCACCCCTTGCTACTCTGCACCTGGCTCCCATCTTCAGAGGTGTGGGATGCAGGCCAGTAACATGAGCTGAGTGTGGCCTGCACAGCCAAGTGGGCGGAATGAGTCCAGTGGGCTCAAGCAAAATTCTGGCAAAGGTGCCACTGGCCACATAGGTTTTCAGCTGGAAAAGTGACACCCTAAAGATCCTGTAACATCCAGAGAATTTGTGTTCATCTTTCAACACTGACATTCTCCATGCAGGTTGTGACTTACATGTCTGTGCTTCCAAGACAACCAACCACCACCTCTGCTTAAGTACTACATACCACATTGAATTACAACCATTTGTTCAGAATCTGCCCCCCATCTAAAATGCTAAAATCTGGTAAAGATGATAATCTGCCTTTTTAATATGAGCAAAAACTAGCACAAAACCCAACTAGTAGTAGTTGTTTTATCTATGATTGAAAGTAAAGTGAGTGATTAAATAAATGAACATGTGAACAATAAATGAATGTTTTCTGACATTATTCTGCAAATGTATCTTTGCCAAACAAGCATATCTGGTAAATGAGAATTGTAATTCCCATTTGCACATAGGAATCCTTTTAAAATTCCTTGAGTGATGGCTTTATAAAAACAATTCTCCCTTAAATCCCTTTTTAAAACAGCATTCTGATAAAAAAAAAAAAATTCTCCCAAACAGTTTTACAACATTCTCTTCACAACTCTGTTTTCATTCAACACTAATAAATCCAACAATAAAATAAATAAGGTAAAAAATGGAACAAAGTATTTCCTGTTATTTTTGTATGTTATTTATAAATACACTCATTTCTTATTTACTGAGTTAATTGATTTTCAATAATTCTAATCCTTGTTCCAAGTTGCTCATTACTTAAAAGTGTTCAAGTTCCCTATTACTTTTCCAGCTTTACCAGAAGTTTCCCAATAGATAATCCTTTAAAGATATCTGTGATACCAAACTGTTGCTTCCTAAGACCTGACTTGATTCATGCCTAAAGCAAAAAAAAAAAAAAAAAAAAAAAAAGCAGCTGGTATGACTTAGAGGATATAGAAATTCTATGGAAAATTTCTTGGTGAAAAATACAAAGAAAGCTGGGTAAATGCTTTTGGTTCACTGATTGGAGTCCAAACTAATGGACACCAGCTCAAATGAGCAGACTCTGGTAATTGGTAGAGAATTAGGTGGGTCACAGAGAAGGACTAAGAAAAAAAGAAAGAAAGAAACATAGAAAACTGAGGGCCTCAGAAAGAAAATGGAGAAATACCATTTCTTAAGTACTTACTCTGTGTGAGGCATCATTCTAGTCTTTGAGTATTTAACACACACAGATAAACATCTAAATAGCATAAGGTCATGTACTCGCTGCCTCAAAATTTATATCCCACAACAGACAACTCTTTCTGAACTATTGCTTGAAATATTCATAATGTATTTTTTCTATGGACTTTGTATAATTTGCTTTCATTTTCCCTCTGCTCTGACTGATATTTTCTGTTTTCATGGACTTTTTCCTTTTAGCTACAGCTTCTGATACCTAAAACCTGAACTCAGGGGTCAAGGTTTCCAGAATATCTTGCCTCTCCAATCATCTTATCTTTTTATTGACATAATAACCTGTGTGCATGTTCTGCTGCATATGATATTTTTTTATCTGCCTTTCCAGTCACTGATGAATAATAGCTGAATAAATGAAGAAAAGGTTTGAATGAGGGCTCTCATTTTATCCTTCATAGAAAACCTATAGAAGAAGTGTTAGTTTCTGAATCTTACAGATGATGAATTAACTATTAGTATCATCATCAACTCCAGGATTCAAAGCCTTATCTATCGGAAATATCATTTCTTTTCTTGACACTCAGCAACATTATAATTCTTTAATTAGAATACAACCCTATACAGAGAAAATAGTTATTGCTTGTGAAGAATAGTTATACCAAAAAACCAATATGGATCTTACAAGGAAAACCAGGATAATTTTTGCATTCTTAATGAGAAAAAGTGAAAGAAAGAAAGGAAGTAAACATTTCTGATGGATCAGAGAAGTGAAAATGCATTCTGTGTAATGAAATCTGTGTATATCACACATGCCAGGAAGACACGTCAGAATAAAAGCTATAATCCATCTAAAGTGTTATAAACTCTCTCTTGTGCTCCTATTAATAGCACTCTTAGATGAAAGGAAAAGAGCAATGGCCTTGGATCTAGATGAAATGAATTCATTTGTCAGACCTGATGAACCCAGCACAGCTGGCATTTTAACAATGTGTCTGTGGACATGTTACCTAAACTCTTTAGTCTTAGTTTTCACTTCTGAAAACCAGATGTCATATTAACCTGGTAGAGCTGTTAAAGTATATATTAGATAATGGATATAAAAATCCCAGCACAGTACCGTCACCTATTAAATACTTAATATTTAACAATGATAATGATGATGATGATGATGATAACACCAAAAGTAATGCATCTCACCTCTCTGAACTACAATGCTTCAAAGGATTTTAGGGAGTATCCTAAATGATGATGGATTCATTCTAAGTCAAGCTATGCACACAGAGGATATTCTTCAGCACTTAAGTACTGTAGTGACTTTCTGCTGTTGTTGAGAGAGTGGGCGCAGGGGACCAGGAGGACTTGATGTCTGTTTTGGTTTATCAGTACCTCCTTACCATGAAGAGGGTGATGTAAGCACAAAGGAAACCTGGTCCATTTTATTGTTATTAGATTATTAGCTTAGGCTTGATTTTTTTTTCAGATGGATCCTTGCACAAGCCCTCTGAAAGTAAGTGGTTGGTCTCACTGTAGCCCTAGATAGAAAGGACTTCTCCTTCTTGCCATGTCCAAGTCATACCAGCAAATGGCTGCTTGAATGCTCAGAGAGCATCCTTGTTTATTTGAATGTAAGAAGAGAGGGAAAGTAAAGCCAAGCCTTTTTGACATTTCAAATCTATTTGTTTTACCTTCTTATTGACCTTCCTAACATATTATCCAAAGGTTATGTTCAGTAGGAAGGAGGTCCTATGACAGCGTTAGAAGTACAAAAAGTTTAGAGGAGTTACTCTGTGAAAGGGCATGGGAGGAAGGATGAGTGGGCAGGGAAAGGTGTCAGATCACTATGGAGACCAGAGGAAAATCTCTGGAACCTAAATAAGGAAGTCTGGATCAAAGATCATCCATCAGATGAATCCTATATTGAATGAAAATGACTGGGCTCTGTACCATTGCATTCTTCAATAATTGGTTGGAAGCCCCAGGATGGTGTGCTCTAGGCCAGAAAATTGCTGAAGCAGACCCTGAAAATGCAGTCAAGTGAAGATTGTTAGTTAACACACTCCATGCAGTTAGACGGAAAGTCTTTCCTTGAAGGAGAATATGAGTGGCACATCTCAGTATCTGCCATATAAATAATGATCCCCACATAGCCCTCAACAATCTAGTCAAAATCGATATTCCTTCTTCTGGAGGAAAAGCTTGCCAACAAGGAACAAGAAATTGTTTCTTCTCTTCACCTCGTAAAATGAAGAACATGATGACGGTGACGGTTAGTCTAAAGTAACTTTATTTGCTCTAAATTGTGTGCTTCTGCCAAAGGATGTTTCTTATACTTTCAAAGTACTTACAGGATAAAATTAATTCAAAAAATTAAATTGCCCAATGTTGAGTATCTGGAAATTAATAAGAAAAAAATAAAAGAAAAGACCACAGCATTAATTTTGCTCTGACACCATTTTTGAATCATTCTAGGGATAGAAATTTTCTCCAGGGGTTAAGTAAGTAGGAGAGAATGAATGAAAAGCTGTAGTATGCTAGATAATTTGGAATAATAAATTTAAATTTTCAGTGAACATGAACTATTCCAATTAAGTTGTACATTTAATCATCTGTATCCTTTCTTAAAATAAAATATTTAAGCCTCTTTCCTCCAAAAAAGTCAATTTTCCTCAGAAATCTACTGAAGCCTGAACACAGAAATATGAGGAGCCACTCAGTCATGCATTCTACCAGACAGAGAGACAAATAATCCCACATAGTTTCATTTAATCAACTAAACCTATTTTAGAAATGTTGGGTTGGGATACTAAGTCAAGTTGGAGATTACACATGTCAGCAGAGTTAATGACCTTTCTCTTTTGAGAAATTGCCATGGGGACAGAATTACATTTAAACTTGTGGTTGGGTTAAGTAAGAAAGTATTTAATTTAGCATATACCATATTACCCAAGTGCACATTGAAATAATCAATTCATCAATCAACCTTTTATTGAGTACCTATTAAATGTCAGAAGGAATGCTAGGCTTAGAGGCCCACAGGGAAGCACAGTAAATTAAAAGAATTAAATGCAAGGATATGATGCACATGACTCACTGACTAGCTAGCAAAGGCTGCATCACTCCCATTGCCTAAAAGCTTTCCAAAAAATTGCCCATGAAATAAAAAGTGACTTTCAAATTTACAACAACACTGATAGGTATGCAAATTGTTCAAATATCTTTGAGGAAGAAATTACCATGAGTTACACTGTAGAGAGGCTCAGTTGAGAAGAAACCAGAGGTTGACTTTGTACACATTCGTGGTCCATCAACTAGAGAGTCAATCAATAAACTAGTCCCAACATACGCACTCTTCTCTTTTGTTTCATTATGAAAATTACTTACCTGGGCTGGGCGTGGAGGCTCAAGCCTGTAATCCCAGCACTTTGGGAGGCCGAGGCGGGTGGATCACGAGGTCAAGAGATCGAGACCATGGTGAAACCCCACCTCTACTAAAAAATACAAAAATTAGCTGGGCATGGTGGCGCACACCTGTGGTCCCAGTTACTCGGGAGGCTGAGGCAGGAGAATTGCTTGAACCCGGGAAGTGGAGGTTGCAGTGAGCCAAGATCGCACCACTGCACTCCAGCCTGGTGCCTGGCAACAGAGCGAGACTCTGTCTCAAAAAAGTAAAAAAAGAAAAAGAAAATTACTTACCTAAGTGCTAAGTGAAGGGGCTTAAAGTTGGAGGCTAAATTCTGCAAAATAAAGTCATATAGATTTGCAGATAGAAAGGGATCAAAAGGTAATGGAAAAGATGTAAGAAATTCTGGGAACTGCATTTCCTCATACATTCTTTTAGATAGAGAACAACTAAGAACAGCTTTAAATTATATTTAAAAAGTCACGTTTGTTCATTCATGAGTTCTATCAGGCAGAAATAACAGCTATCCCACCTACACATCATCAGTTAGAAAAAACAGAGCAGATTTTTGCTAAAGTCCAACAGAGCCTCACCTGGCTTTGCCTAGGAAAACTACATGACAAGATACCCTTTAACTGATCATCTAAGAAATACATTCTAAAGACCTAGACGTTTATAAGGGAGGACATAAGGGAGAAACACACCTGTAAGTCAAACAGGGAACAAACAACTTTGCAAGTTAAGCACATATACATGTTCGCTCAATACATGAAAAAAGATCTAACACCTAAGATTTAGCTTGAAAAGTCACATTTTCAAATAACAAAAGCTTGAACATTTTTAGAAATGGGAGGATTGCAAAATAAGACGTTTCTCCAAGCTCATAGGCAAGTACATATATTTTAAAGACGATACTTCAGTTGTACTTTTAAAAGCCCTTGCTCTCATAGAACATATGTTTTGGGTCTTGAAGGATAGTGATATGATTTGGCTCTGTGGCCCCACCCAAATCCCATCTCAAATTGTAATCTCCATGTGTTGAGGGAGGGACCTGGTGGGAGGTGACTGGGTCATGGGGGCAGATTTCCCCCTTGCTGTTCTTCTGATATGAGTGAGTTCTCATGAGATCTGATGGTTGTAAAGTGTGGCACGTCCCCCTCGCTCTCTCTTCCCCCTGCTTTCTAAGACGTGGTTGCTTCCCCTTGGCTTTCCACCATGCTTGTAAGTTTCCTGAGGCTTCCTCAGCCCTGCAGAACTGTGAGTCAATTAGACCTTTTTCCTTTATAAATTACCCAGTCTCAGGTAGTATCCTTATAGCAGTGTGAAAAATGGACTAATACAAATGAGTAGCCCTCTAACTGATCATCTGAGAAATACATTCCCTTTAACTGATGTGAAAATACATATCAGAGAAAAAGATGTGAAAATACATATCAAGATGAAACAGCATCTAAAGAAAATTGATTCTTGAACCAAAATCGCATTAAATAAACAAACAAACAACAATGAAGCCACAGGTCAGAATGCCTGGAGTTAGATCTGTGTGGTGGGAGGTAGTAAGAAATACAGTGACCATTTCTTTCAGGCCAGTGGGAACCACTGATGCTCTGGGTATTGCCTTTTTGGAGTTCTGAACAAAGGGATTTCTTCTGAATCTTGCCACATGATAAACAAAACTAAAGGTTGGGTAGACTGTGGTCAAGAGAGGTGATGAGATGTACTCAAGGCCAAAGAGTTACTGATTTTATTGCCAAGGGAAAATCCATGCTACACATTCCTACAATGTGCTTAATCATTCTTGAAAATAACTATTTCTGCCTACAAAAGCATCTGAAACAGTGAAAACGTCTGTGTGATTCTTTTTGTATTTTATGCAAATATATTTTTCTTTTTTTATAAAATCTGTTCCCATCTGTCCTTTTAAAAAAAATGTGCTGCAAAAAAGAAAAAAAAGTTTGGATAAGCACCTGGTTATTTGTATCAATTATTGAGCACTTTGGATGTTTTCCATGGATAACCCTAGAAATAGATCATTCTTTAAAGGTTTTTCAATTATATCGTTTATCAATACAGAGTTTCTCACACATACTCTCTGTGAAAAGACAAGGATTAAAGCTGTGTATTAGGCTACAGTCTGAGACCTAGGGAAGCTGTAGCCAAGTGGCATAGGTTTAACAATGACTTGAGTTTGAATTTGGTCCTCGTCACTAATTGTTTATGAGAACTTGGGGTATGATAAATGTCAGACTTTCACCTAAACACCCTGCTCAGGCAAACTCCCCAGTTTTTTCGCTGGTATTTATAGATATGTATATAACAAAATCTACACACTTATAGAAAGTTGGGTTAGAATTAGAACTTTTCCATATAGATGATCTAAGTATTATATGGCATAATACATGTAAAATGCCTTATCCAGTACCTGGAACAGGTTGTGTGGTTATAAATGTTTATTCCCATCTTTTGCCATTACTCCTCAACCCCAGTCTCTGGCAAAACTAAGAGCTACCTGTGGACAGGGCATTCATCTTTCTATATGTGCATATCATATAGCATGTTATCGTGTGCACTGTAATTGCTCAATTACTGGTTATCTATTTAACAGCCCTTTCAACCTCAATTCTCTTGTGTGTAAAGTCAGCATGGAAAACATTCGCTTTTTCTTTTTGAGACAGAGTTCTTGCTCTGTGGCCCAGTGGCGCAATTCTCCTCCCTCAGCCACTACCCCCTACCCCCACCAAGTAGCTAGAACTACAAGCATGCACCAATACACCTGGCTTTCTTTTTTTTTTTTTTTTTTTTTTTTTTTGTATTTTAGTTAAGGATGAAGTTTTACCATGTTGTCCAGACTGGTCTTGAAATTCTGGCCTCAAGTGATCTGCCTGCCTCAGCCTCCCAAAGTGCTGGGATTACAAGCGTGTGCCACCATGACCAGCCAGCATGAAAAAAAAAACACTCTTTCAAAACTTCAACTGGGAATTTTTATCATATGAAACACTCATGTTAAACATTCAATAAATGTTAACCTTGATATCATAATACAGAAGCAGTATAGGCTGTGGTTAAAAACTTAGCAGCTATAATGTCAAACACTAGATGTATGGCTTTGAACAAATCCTTTGAGTGATTTGTCCTGCAATTTCTTATCTGAAAATAGGCGATGTATAGTATCTATATGACAAGATTGTTAGATTTGTTATTAAATTAATTAACATAAGCAAAGCACTTAGAATAATGTCTGATGTTCAGTAGGCACTATTTAATATTCCCAATTTTATTACAATTAAATCTCCCATCAAAGATGTGTAAATGAGATATCAAAACACAAACAATCCATTCTTGTTTTGCCTATTGTTTCATACTCTACAATGGAGGGGGAGAGAGAGAGAGAGAGGTATTTCTTTAGGGCTGGCTGCTTCGATCACCAGATGTTGCTCTGTTAGAAAGATCTCTGCTGCCACTTGCTTTGAGCACTTGATAACCCCAGAAGATGTTTGCCTTCTGCTGCCTTGGGCTTTTTCAACTGTTCAAATCTCACCTCTTCCTTCCCTTCCGCTCTTCCTTGTCGGTTGTCGCCTTTGGATTCCAAACTGAAGCCAACGTCAGTCACTTTAGCAAACTCGAGTGCTGCTGTGGGCTGTTCTTTGAACCCCTTCCAGCAAGCTCATGGTGTTCATCTGTGCAGAGAGAAGGAGTCTGTGCAAAGAATTCTCCACACTTGAGAGCTTCCAAGCATTTCCCTTGTGTCTTTGTACATCTCTATTCCAAATTCCTATGTCAGAAAGTTGACATTGTCTGAATTTTGAGTAAAATGTAACTTTTGGTGTATGGTGTTTCTTTAAGGATAAAATATTTCAAATCTTAGAGCAGGATATTTTTTCTCAGTGATACCAAAGTGGGCTTAATCTTGTGTTTTATTTTGGCAGGATTCCTCAGTCATCTCATGCAGTTTGAGATATGTTTCAGGTTTTTTCTATCTTTTCACAGACACCTACTTTACAGCTAGTTCTAGCCTCCACTACTTTCCCGCTATGGGCTGGATTTTTAGGACTAATTGATTCATAAATTCAACAAATAGTTATTCAATGCCAAATATAGCTCAAAATACTTTGATTTTGTGCCCTATTGCATCTTCATTACTTAAAGATATTTCCTATGCTTTCAAAAAGCCTACATTTCAGTGAGAATACACAGACACTAATCAGTATGCACACAAACAAATGCGTAAGCATAAATTAAGATCATCAAGAATATGAACATGCGCTCTGAAAGCAGAGAACAAGCCTGCCTACACGTTAGAATGGTAGGGAAGACAGCCTGATGAAATTATATTCCAGGAGAAATCGAAACGTTAAGTATGAAATCTAAAAGCTGAGTATGAATTTAATATGAGAGTGAAAATTTTCCAGGCCGAGGAGATGTGGAAATTTTCCAAAAGCACACTTGCTGGAAGGAATATGGCCTGTCTCAGGATTTGGAAGGTCACTGGAAAAAGACCAGTGATAGATCAATGAAATGGAACATTATGAAGGTCAAGCTTGAAGGACGGAGCCTGTCTCGCCAACTCAAATTGAGACTTATAAAAATGATTCTTTAATTCCTGTTAGGTTGCCAATCCCTATTGTGAATTTTTGAAGCATTAGAACCTTGGAGGGAGAAGATAATTGTCTCTTACGACCACTGAAATTCTCCAGCATCATTTGTTTCTGTGCCCCCAACTCTCCCCACCCGGGATCCCCTCTAATATAAGCTGCTCCTGGTTCAGAATTTCTAAAACGTGTTTTATACTATTTCCTGGTTCAATGGATGCTGTTTATATTGTTGTAGATATTATAAACTGTTTCTAGTCTGCTCCCAATTAAACAAGAGAATTATTTTTCTCTTGAGTTGATATTTGAGGGTGTACTTTGCTTAAAATAGCTGCCTTATTTTCCCTAAAATATTCCATTCCATCAACAGAGTGGAGACAATCTGTCAAATGGGAGAAAATATTTGCAAAGTAGATATATGGCAAGAGACTAATATTGAGAATATACAAAGAACTCAGACAATTCAACAGTTAAAAAAAAAACGTAAAATATGGGCAAACCAAATAACCAAAGCAATCCTAAGCAAAAAGAAAACAAATCCAGAGGTAAAATATTATGACTTTAAATATACTATAAGGCTATGGTAACCAAAACAGCATGGTAGAGGTATAGAAACAGACACCTAGACCAATGGAACAGAGCAGAGAACCCAGAAATAAAGAAATAAAGTCACACACCTACAACCATCTGATCTTCAACAAAGTCAGCAAAAGTAATCAATGGGGAAAGGACTCTCTATTCAACAGAGAACCAGCTGGAATAGCTGGCTAGTCCTATGCAGAAGAATGAAACTGGGCCCCTACCTTTCACTATATGCAAAAATTAACTCAAGATGGATTAAAGATTTAAATGTAAGACTTCAAACTATAAGAATCTGTGAAAAAAAAAAAAAAAAAACAACCTAGGAAACACCATTCTGAACATTGGCCTTGGGAAACTTTTTTTTTTTTTGAGATGGAGTTTCGCTCTTGTTACCCAGGCTGGAGTGCAATGGCGCGATCTTGGCTCACCGCAACCTCCGCCTCCTGGGTTCAGGCAATTCTCCTGTCTCAGCCTCCTGAGTAGCTGGGATTACAAGCACGCGCCACCATGCCCAGCTAATTTTTTGCATTTTTAGTAGAGACGGGGTTTCACCGTGTTGACCAGGATGGTCTTGATCTCTTGACCTCGTGATCCACCCACCTCGGCCTCCCAAAGTGCTGGGATTACAGGCATGAGCCACCGCGCCCGGCCCAGGAAACTATTTATAAATAAGTCCCCAAAAGCAACTGCAATGAAAACGAAATTTGACAAGTGGGACTTAATTAAACTAAAAGAAACTATGGACAGCACAGCAAAATAAACTATCAACAGAGTAAATAGATAACCTACAAAATGGGAAAAAAATTCCCAAACTGCATTCAACAAAGGTCTCATGTCCAGAATTTATAAGGAATTTAAACAATTCAACAAGTGAAAAACAACTTCATTGAAGAATGTGCAAAAAAACATGAACAGACATGTCTCAAAACAAAACCCACAGGCAGCCAACAAACATGAAAAAAACGATCCGCATCACTAATAATCAGAGAAACGCAAATCAAAACGACAACAACATATTATCTCACACTACTCAGAGTGGCTACTATTGAAAAGTCAAAAAACATAAGATGATGGCAAGGTTGTGGACACCAGGAAACACTTCTATACTGTTGGTGGGAATGTAAATTAGTCAAACTACAGTAGAAGTTTGAAGATGCCTCAAATAACTTAGAACTACTATTTGACCCAGTAATCTTATTATTGGGTATATACCCAAAGGAATATAAATTGCCCTACCAAAAAGACATATGCATTCCTATGTTCATCACAGCATTATTTACAATAACAAAGATGGAATCAACCCAGGTGCTCATCAACAGTGGATTGTATATAGCAAATGTGGTACCTATACCCCATGAAATACTATGCAGCCATAAAAACAAAATCATTTTCTTTGCAGCAACACGGATAGATCTGGAAGCTCTTATCTTAAGTAAATTAACAAAAGAAACAGAAAACTTAATACTGCTTGTTCTCATTTACAAGTGGGAGCTAAACATTGAGTACACTTGTACATAAAGATGACAACAATTCATACCATGGACTCTGAAAGTATGGTTAGAGGAAAGGGGGCAAACATTGAATAACTGTTGTTTACTATGCTCAGTAACTGGATAAAGGGATCATTTGTACCTCAAACCTCAGCATCATACAATATACCCATAATAAACCTTCATATGTCCCCCTAATTTAACATAAAGTTTCATATTATTTTTAAAAATGTGGGCAAAAGACATACTTAGAGACATTACTTAAAAGAAGATGTACAAATGGCCAATAAATCTATGAAATAATGCTCTCAGCATCACTACTTCTCAGTTCAATGCTAATCAAAGCCACAGTGAGATATTATTTTACCCCAGGTAGAATGACTATTATTAAAAAGAAAAAAAATAACAGATGCTGGTGAGGATGTGGAGAAAAGGGACACTGTGGAAATATAAATTGATACAGCAACTATGGAAAACTGTGTGGAGATTTCTCATAAAACTAAATATAGACCTACTATATGATCCAGCAATCTCACTACTGGGTATTTATCCAAAGGAAAATAAATCAATATATCAAAGGGATATCTGTACACTCAAATTCATTGCAGCACTATTTAGAAGAGCAAAGATAGGAGACCAACTTAAGCATCCATCGACAGACAAATGCGTAATGACAAAGTGATAAATATTCACAATGAAATGCTATTCAGTTATAAAAAGAATAAAATCATTTCATTTGTAGCAATACAATGGATGGAACTTGGGGTCAATATGTTAATTAAAATAACCCTGGCACAGAAAGACAATATTGTCTGTTCTCACTTATATGTGTGAGCTAAAAAAGTTGGTCTCATAGGGATAGTGAGTAGAATTATGAATACCAGAGGCTGGAAAGGGTGTGTGGTGGGGAGAGGCAGGGATAAAGAGAGACTGGTTAATGGGTACAAACATACGGTTAGACAGAAAGAATAAGTTCTAGTGTTCCATAGAGTTGTTGACTATATTAACAATAATGTATATTTCAAAAAGTAGAAAAAAGGATTTGAAATGTTTTTGACACATTGAAATGACAAATGCCTGAATTTGTGGACACCCCAAATGCCCCAATGTAATCATTATGTAGTTTATGAATGTAAGAAAATAGCATATGTACCACATAAATATATTAACATACTTATATCTATAATATAAAATATTACAGAAGAAATAAATTTTAAAATAAAATATATTTAAAATTTTATTATATTTTAATAAATATTAAAATACTTTTATCTATAAATTACTACAAAAGAAATAAATTTTAAGAACATTTATTCCCAACCCAGTTACCAAACCTCCTATACTAAGATCCAGACTCTTTGGGGTTTATGAGTTTTTCCAGCAATTATAGGTTTTAGGTCTTGGACAGCCTTGGCCAAGGCTCAGTGCTTCCTTAAGCATCTAACAGTGGATTTAGCACAAGTCTTTAGAGATACCAGAGAAGGGAGTAAATGTCCCACATGTAAGAACTATTTATTTCAATCATTTTAAGCAAACCAAACAGGCAATTTGAATTAAGTACTTTTGACACCAATAACAATATGTACAAACAATTTATACTTGAACTTTAATGATCAAACCAGAAAACAAGGCATAGTATCCAATTTCTTTCACCAGGTCTCTGTTATAAAGCAGGATATTTCCTACAACCAACAATAACCTTGGATTACGGGTTTTCTGAAGCCTAAAATGTCATCCGTGTTGAGAAAAGCTTCTCTAAAGTAATCCTGATTATGGTCCCCCACCATCTTATTGAAGACCCCCCTCCATTAAATTTAATCTTTAGCCCTTCAGAGGGAAGAAGCATCGAGAGCAAAAATATTTACCAGTGGACTTGAATCCCCCTGTTGACTGCTCTACTGTCATTAAACAAGGAGAGAGGGAAATGTAGTTTCTTAGCAGCTTCAGCTACCATAACAAAATGCCATACATTGTGTGGTTTAAGCAACAGAAATTTATTTTCTCACAGTTCTGAAACAAATTCTAGATCAAGGTGCTAGCATTGTTGATTTCTGAAATGGCTCTCTTCTCGATTTGTAAATGGCCACCTTCTTTCTGTGTCCTCACAAGGCATTCAGAGAGAGAGAGAGGAGAGAGAGACAGAAAGAGAGAGAGAGAGAGAGAGAGAGAGAGGAGAGAGGCAAGAACTTTGGTGTTTCTTCTTATAAGGGCATTAATCTCATCATGAGGACCTCATCTTCATGACTTCATCTAAAATTAATTATCTCCTAAAAACCCAATCTCCAAATACCATCACAGTGGGGTTCCGGGCTTCAACACAGAAATCTGGGGTGGAGGGCTCAGTCTATAGCAGGTAGGAATTGGGAAAATTTCCATTTTCAGTAGTTTCAATAATAACAGTCATTGAACAGTTACTGTATTATTTAAAACTCCATGGAAACAGATCCCAATAATGCTTTTATGTGTATTCAGAAACTCTTTCTGACTTTATGTTGACTCATAAAGGACTGGATCTTCAGCCTGTAGTATTTGGTCAGCCCCAGAGATATGGATAACGTCTTCCTTTTTCCTAAATTTCAACAGATATATGATCTCTGGCTTTTATTACATTTACCCTTATAGCGCATGTGATTACATTTCCCTGAGATAGAACTGAATATATATTAGTAGCTAAAAGTTACATTTGCATTGCCTAAAACAGGTATATACTTACATGTAAACCACCTTAATAATTTTAATTAGTTAAAAAAATACCAAATATCTAGTACACAAAATATCAGAAGTAAGACATATTCAGATAGGTGAGAATTTTTCAAGATATGTATGTATTTTTTTATCTCATGACACTTGTCCTCAGCAGGAGCATGGTGCATGTTTGCTGATGGATATATATCATGTGACAACACCACAGCTGATGGAAAATTGGCTTATTCTAAAAACAGCAGGGGACAAGGGCAGGGAGCAGGGTAGAGGAAGGCTGAGTTCACTTTCAATAT
This sequence comes from Aotus nancymaae, assembly GCF_030222135.1. Classification (NCBI taxonomy): domain Eukaryota; kingdom Metazoa; phylum Chordata; class Mammalia; order Primates; family Aotidae; genus Aotus; species Aotus nancymaae. The sequence goes on from NW_026988443.1 coordinate 18,931,810, forward strand.
GATACACTTTAAAGTGATTTTCCCCCCTCACTGAAATGCTTGGTTCTTCAGATGAGTTCACTAATCTCTTAAGATGGTGTTGTGTAGACCATATCTTAGCACAGCCCTGAAATACTTAATAAATTATCAGTATAATAAATGCATAGATAAACCCTCAATGCTGTCCTCCACTCATACCTTCACTCACATACACACAAAAAGCAGTAAAGATGAAAATTCTATTTACATTTTTTTCTATTTTACTCTTCTCAGAAACACACACAGAATATGTTTTCCCCAGCTATAACATGGTATCGGACACTTGTGTCTATAAAAGAGAAGAAATAAATGCACATTTTAAATTAAAATTCCTTTTAAATATTTATTCAAAAGTCAAGGCATTAACCAGTTAAAATAATAATCTGATTCCAGATGTTGATGTGAATTAACAAGTCAGCATGTTCGTGCTTTATTTCACTAATATTTAATGAGCGTCTATTCTGTGTTGGGCCCTCTGTGTGGCTCTGAGGTTTTAAAAATGAAAAAGGTAGAGGCTGGGCCTTCAAGATGCTCATAATCTAGCTGGAGAGATAAATATACAAATATGTATATCATAGTACATGTTTTTGTAATCAATTATATCCATATTAAAGATATGATCTGTGTCTCCAAAAAGAAATACAGAAATAAGAGGAAACCGGGGTGATCAGGCATGGAGGCCACAGAGACACTTAATAAATTCAATGGTGGAAATTCAAATGATGGAAAAAAATTGCCTAGCAAAGCCTTTCACAAATATGTTCACCTTACAGGGCTCATTTTCATATATCCCACTAATTTCAAGTAAAATTTCAAAAAAATATTTTAAAATGATTTTAGACTTATGGAAGAGTTTTTACATTGCACTTAGACATCCTTTATAACTTTCATCTGGCTTTCTCAAATATAAGTACCTTACCTAATCAGAGTATAATTGTCAAAAACATAAGCTCAGCATTGATACAATTATATTAACTAATACATAGATTTTACTACAATTCACAGGATCCAGGATGGTTTTCTCATTCTAATCCTTCCCTTTGGCTACAGCAATTAGTTTTGGGATAGCTGAATGCCTTGCCATAGGCCAATAATAAATAAATCAGGTGTTTTAATTGAATTTATTGGGAAATAAAATATTCTTTTGTGCTAGAATTTCTAGATATAGAATGACTTAATCTTGGAGATACTAGGGGAGAAGTATTTCAATATCAGAGATGGCCAGAGAAATACAGAGAGATGATTAATTCCAGGATCATGTTAAAGGTACAACTGAAGATAGAGATCTATTCATGAATATTTAGTTACATGACTAAACAAATCACTTTCCTATTTAGACCACTTTGAGTTTGGTTTTCTGTTACATACTAAATAAAAATACAGATGTTTATGACTAATATGTGCACAAGCAATTTCTTTTAGATAAGAGCACTTTAAGTTGCATGTATATATAATTACTTGTATAATTTCTACTGGAAACAAAGCTCTAAACAAATTTTAGAAAATGAAACTGTATCCTAAATGTGCTAACTAACTTGTTGAAGGCAAAATTTTTCTTTTTAATTGAAAAAATATTCTTTCTCTCTTCAGGAGCTACTTTCTTAGAGGAAGAAAATCTAATCTACTTTATTGATTATTGAGACAGTATATACATAGCACCCAGTACAGTGGTCTAGATTTTGTGCTAGACATTATGCCAGATCATTAATGAATGTCAACACTCCTTTCTTTTCCAGAATTCACAGGATATTCTCATCATTGTTACCAAAGATTGTTCATTGAGAATGGGAGCTAAGGGAGGTGGAAGAAATTATATTGTGACTCTTGGTGAATTCCTCAACTGTCCCTCTCACTTCCTCCTTTGGGGAAACTGGTGACTTGCTATGTGCTGGGAGATTGAAATTATCCTATTACATTCAGAATTTAAACAAAATTGGATATAAAAACTGCTGTGATTATTTTTCTTTCTCATCTTTGAGTGTTGCAGCCAGGCTGAAAGCCTGTGTGCCAAGTTTTCTGCCTGGAGGAAAATTGTGTGGCTGAGTTATAAATACATTGATGGATCCAGCTGGAACTGTCTCTTGTAATTTAATATGCAAAGAAATAATCTGAGTCATAGATGAAGACAAGCAGTTCCTTTTAGATAAGAGTGCTCTCTAAGTTTGGTTATGCAGATGACTTTCAAGAGACTTCTTTCAAAGAAGAACAAGAAATGGTCTCAGGACAAGTGGGGCAAAGCTTTGACCTTGAATCTAGCATTCAGTTGCCCGTCTTGTCATCCTTCCAAACATCAGCAAAGGGGCTTATACCACCTAAATTCTTCCTTAGTAAGTTTTACATTTTAAAAAAAGACTGTTTTCCAATGTTGGAAACAAAATGGATTTTAATTTCTATAAAGTACACATTTTTAATATTCCTTTGAATTAAATAATATGTATGGGTAACCACTATGAACTAGAAAACAAGCTAAGCCATGGAGGACAACTAAGAAAAAAATTGCAATTGGACCCTGCTCCTGGAAGTATAATGTTGAAGTCATAATTTAGTACATAGCCAGTTGAAATAGTTCTTAAGATATGACACCTTTAATTATTTTTAAAAGTTGATAATGTGATAATGCTATTGTGTCAATAATAACATTAATAATTATTTAGTTAACAATTAGTAATGATACTACTAGTGTTTTCTCAATAACCAGTGATATCATTTGATAACATATGGGGCCCATTTCAGTTAACTATCGTTATCTAACAAGCTACTCCACAACTTAGTGGCTACAAATAGCAATTCAGTATTTATCATTAGTATGTGGAGTGATTAAGAGATTCTCCACTATTTTTACCTGGATTCCTTCTTGCATTGCATTATCAGGATTGGCTGTTCTAGAAGCTGCCAGATGCTCTCATTTGCATTTCTGGTAGTTAGAGCTGACTGTCTGCTGAGGCACTTCCATTGTCCTCCATGTGACCTCATCCTCCAGTAGACTAGATCAGTATCCTCAAATGGCAATCCCAGGGCAATATTCCAAGAGGAATAGAACTTGCAAAGCCTTTTAAGGTTCATCCTCGGAAGCTGCACAATTTCTCCTCCACCATTTTCTATCTAACAATAGATTATATAGCTAATATATTGTTGTGGGCCAATGATGATGACTCAGACCAGGGTACAGAAATGGGGAGGAGTGCATTAGTCTGATATCATTTTAAGATAAAACTATGTGAGAGACTTGCCAAAGCAGGTAACGAGTTCAGTCCAGATTCAAAAAGTAGGAAGCTTCTTATAAATTCTGGTTAGTAATCCCTTGTTGGATGGATAGTTTGCAAATCTTTTCTCCCATTCTTAGGTGGTCTCTTCAATTTGTTAATTGTATTCTTTGTTGTGCAGGATTTTATCTTGCTGTAATCTCATTTGTCTACTTTTTGCTTTTGTTGCCTGTGCTTTACCCTCACAAAATTTAGCCCACACCAATGCACTGGAGCATTTTCCCAAGGTTTTCTTCTAGTAGGATCAGAGTTTTATGCTTTAGATTTCAGTCATTAATACATTTTTATTTAATTTTTGTACATGGTAAGATGAAAGAAAGAAAGAGAAGGAAGGAAAGAAGGAAAGAAAGAAAGAAGGAAGGAAAGAAAGAGAAGGAAGGAAAGAAGGAAAGAAAGAAAGAAAAAAGGAAGGAAAGAAAGAGAAGGAAGGAAGAAAGGAAGGAAAGAAAGAAGGGCGGGCTTCATTCATTCTTCTGCATATGGATATTCAGTTTTCCCAGCACCAGTTATTAAAGAGACTTTCCTTTCTTCATTTTATGTTCTTGGTGCCTTTTCACATATGAGGTGGTTGTAAATGCATGTATTCATATCTAGATTCTCTATTCCATTCTATTGGTCTGTGTGTTTGTTTTCATGCCAGTATCATGCTGATTTGAGTCTTGTAACTTTGCAGTGTATTTTGATGTCAGGGAGTGTGATGCCCCCTAGCTTTGTTGTTTTTGCTCAGAATTATTTTGACTATTTGGAGTCTTTTGTGTTTCCATATAAATTGTAGGACTATTTTTTTTTTCTAATTCTGTGAAGAATGTCATTCGTAATTTGACAGGAATTTCATTGAATCTGTAAATTGCTTTGGAAAAAATTGTCCATTTTAACAACCTTAATTCTACTAATCATGGTCATGGAATCTTTTCATTGTTCTGCACTCTCTTCAAATTCTTTCATCAATGTTTTACAGCTTTTCTTGTACAGATCTTTCACTTTTCTGGTTAAATTAATTCCTAGATATTTTATATTATTTGCATCCTATTATAAATGGGGTTGCTCTTTTATTTCTTCTTCAGACTATTTACTGTTGGCATGTACAAATGCAACTGGCTTTTGTGTATTGATTTTGTATCCTGCAACTTTACTGGTTTTATCACTTCTAACAATTTTTGGTGAAGTGTTTTAAGTTTTTCTAAATATAAGAGTATACCATCTGAAAACAGGGATAATTTAACTTCTTTCTTTTCTATTTGGATGCTCTTTTTTTTTTTTTTTCCTCTTGCCTAATTGCTCTGGCTAATAATTCCAGCATTATGTTGAACAAAAGTAAAATTGGGTATCCTTGTCTTGTTCCAGATCTTAGAATAATGGCTTTTATTTATTTATTTTTTCTTGTTCAGTATGCTGTTAGTTGTGGGTTGTCATATATGGCCCCCTTTTGCTTTTTATGTATGTTCCTCTGTCCCAGGCTGTGGAGGAATTATTATTATTATTATTTTATCATGAAGGGATGTTTAACTTTATTAAATGCTTTTTTAGCATGTACTGAAGATAGAGAGTAGATTATTGGTTACCAGAAGTTAGGAAGGGTTGGGGTGTGAGATAAAGAGAGATCGATTAATGAGCATAAATACACTGATAGATAGAGGAAATAAGACCTAGTGTCTGATAGAGCAGTAGAGTGACTACAGTTAACAATAATCTATTGCACCTTTCAAAATAGCTAGAAGAGAATAATTCAAATATTTCTAGCATAAAGAAAAGATAAATATTTAAGGTGATGGATATTTCCAATTACCCTGCTTTGATAGTTACACATTATGTGAATGTATCAAAATATCACATATACCCCCAAAATATGTGTATGTATAGTATATCAACTTAAAATAAAAAATTTGAAAAAATGTAGAGAAATACAAATGGGTAAACATGAGAAAGTTGAGGCTCAGAACAATTAAGCAATAGCATAAATGGTAAATTGCAGAGTGAAGAGTCAAACGTAGACAACCATGAGACAAATGATGACTTTTCCACAGTATCATGAGGTTTTTAGTGTAAGCAATTTCCCCTCCAAGAGATTGTGTTATCTTTTATCATTCCTGATAGAGAGTGTTTGTGAATATCTTATTAATAAATAATAGAGGTTCAGAGAGTTGTGCTTGTGCTACAAATTGGTAAATCTGGAGTATTATACAGAGTATTGATATGAAAATTCACTCCCCCAATCTGCCCACCATATCCACTAACATTTCAGTGATGTCATTAATTGATTGATTGGTTCTTTCATTCATTCCCTCTAAATGTTCTGTGGATTGCATTGTCAGGGCATCAGAATAAACCAACCAGGGCAGCTAAAAGATTGTTGTGGGCGAGTGATGACTCAGAAGGCAGTATAGAAATGAAGAGAGGTGAGTTAGCCTTGATATCATTTTGAGATAAAACTATACAAGAGATCAATACTTGTTGCCTTCAGCTTCATCCTGAAATCTTTCCCTGCTCTGCTTTTTGTTGCAAGGATTGAGCTATGACTATCTCCAGCGGGCTTAATTTTTAAGGCTTTCTGGTCATAGAGATTCTCAATCAATGGAGTTACAGGTAAGAGATTGGGATGAAAAGAAATAAGGAGCACAGGAGTGTTTCACTTACTCTCTCTCAGCTTCCTACCTCCATCCTCAGATACATCTGTGTATCCTACATGGCTTCAGTCTCTGGGGACTCTGGTGAAAATCTCACCTCTGTTTCACCAGCCAAAGTGTGGTAGAAATTTCCTGGGTTCCTAGGTGGCTGCATATTGTTTTCTTGGCTTTAAGTTTATTTTACCACCAGTGTTAGCAATTCCTGTTACCAGTTCCTTGTTCTAAGTCCAGTAACCACTGGGAATCTACAGGGGATTGAGTCTAAGACATCACAGATACTGAAATCCACAGTATAAAATACTATGCTATTTTATGCTATGCTATATAAAAATAGCATGGTATATGCATATAACCTGCACATGTCTTTCTGTATACTTTAAATCATTTCTAGATTACTTATAGTACCTAACAAAGTAAATGTTATGTGAGTAGTTGTTATGCTGTATTTTATTTGTATTATTTTTTATTGTCATAGTATTATTATTTTTAAACATATCTTTGATGTGTAGTTTGTTAAATCCCTGGAGGATGTGGAAACTGTTGGTATAGAACCTACCAATTCAGAGGACCAACTGTACTCACATTGGATTTTATTTTCCTGATTAGGCCCTGGACTGACACTGATGGGTGATGGATGTCACAGAGAGTAATAGAGGAACTAGTTTCAAGTTTGAGCAACAAGGTAGTTGTAGGTTTCTCTTATTAATACTTCGAAATCTTACATGTGTATGGAGTTACTCATACTCATCCTTTAAGACTTGGTTAAAATACCAATCCTCAGAAAACTTTGCTTTGAACTTCTTAGTTAGAATTCATTAAGTTTTAATCCCAGATTTTTATTTTTATATCATTTATCATGAATTGTATTTTTATTTCTTGCTTTCTTCATAAAAACATAAAGTCTACAGTAATAATGTCCCTTTTTTCCTTATTATGTTCCCAGTATACATATAGTGAGTGTTAAATTTGTATCTGTGGAGAGAAGATGGAAAAAAGAAAGAAAGGCAAATAGGAAGGAAAAAAGAAAAAAGAGAAGGGGAGGGAAGGGAAGGGGAGGGGGGGAAGGGAGGCACAAACCTTGAACTGCTTCTAAAATCTTCCATCACCCACCAGCACACACAAACCCATGTTAACAAGAACTTCCTTGCATCATGATGGACACAGGTTGACTCAGTCTACTTGCTTAAAATATCACTCATGTCAAGAACCAGCCTACATTTCTGGTCACACCTGTCCTGTCCCAATATGTTCAGATTATTTTATCCACCTACCAGGAACCACCTTTACCACTTTGTTAGGCCTCAGATGACAACAGATGGCTATGAATGAGTCTTTTCCTATGTCTGTCCACATAATATCTGGATATCTTATGGTTTTTCTGCCTAATTAGATATACCTTAAAAGCCTGACCCTGCTATTCTTCTTTACATGGAATACTACAGTAAGAAAGTAAGCCCCATCATAAACAACCTACCTCCTCTCAAATGCAATTAATTAGTTCATAATCAGATTTGATCCTCAGAGTAATACCTTCAAAGAAAGTGATTCAGAAAAAAAAATAAGTAAATAAAAGGTGTGTAGACTTGGGAATTAACTAGAGCCAGCTTCATCCCTCCTCCACCAATTTTAAGTCTGATAGATTTCTTTCTGAACATACATCTTCACATTTGAAGGTAAAAAACATTTATTCAGTGATAATTACAGTAAGTGAAATACAGAATACATTAAGTAAACATTTGTTGGAAGAAGCAGGGAATTCAGCCTATGTCTGAGTTACTATAAGACACATGTGCTTTTGCAAGGGTGCGAAATAACAGCAGAGTGCCTGCTCCACTGAGGGGCTCATTAAATGTGATCTCAACAAACCTCCAAATCCTGATTGATTTTGGATTACTAGATGTCAAAAGACGCCTATTCTACCCAGGCACTATAATCTTTAATGCCACTGGAAATCCCACAAGACTCTGTCTTAGCCAGCCTTTATTTGGCTGTGGTAATTGTTACTGTCTACCCAATTTTTTCCTGTGTATTTGTGTCCACTTCATCTACAAAACCCTCAGTCTCAGCACTGCTAACCCTCATGTAGTCATCTCCCATTGCCAAGCACCTTGTTTCTTTCTGAATTTTTGTACTTTTAGGTTATAAAGAAGTCATATTATAGACTTGGATTCATCAGCCTTTGCCCAAGCCCAGTGATTCTTTCATATAAATCATCCTAAATGCATTCTTTCTTCCCTTTCTCTACTACTTCTTCTTTAGCTTTAGTCTACATTGTCTTACTGCGTATTTTTTTCAATAGACTGCTAATGTGATCACTTGAAGATCCTCACTTCCCGTATATTTCACTATTTGTGTTGTTAATAGAGTAACTTTCCTTTTAAAATACCACAAAAATAGGTGAAAAATGACAATCCTATCCAGCCATTGTCTTTCCCAGTGTGATAACCTGGGTCCTCAGGGGAGAAAGCACAAACTTCAACCATAATACATAATACAGCACACTCCAGACCCTGTCTACTTTCCTGGCCTTGTCATTAAGGTGACAATACACTTTTTAAAATGCAACGGAACACTTACATTCACAATTATCTAAGACAAGAGGTATTAACTGGGACTTCCCTTAGCAATCAGAGATGTGTATTCATTTTACTTATCATCTCTAATTTTAGGTACCTGAAGTGCTTATCTTTCCCATGAAAGACCTGTGCTGTCATGCCCTTCAGCCTTTGATCATGTTGTAACATCTGCTCATAAAACTCCTCCCTCTTGGCCGTCGCGGTGGCTCAAGCCTGTAATCCCAGCACTTTGGGAGGCCGAGGCGGGTGGATCACGAGGTCAAGAGATCAAGACCATCCTGGTCAACATGGTGAAACCCCGTCTCTACTAAAAATACAAAAATTAGCTGGGCACGGTGGCGCGTGCCTGTAATCCCAGCTACTCAAGAGGCTGAGGCAGGAGAATTGCCTGAACCCAGGAGGCGGAGGTTGCGGTGAGCCGAGATCGCGCCATTGCACTCCAGCCTGGGTAACAAGAGCGAAACTCCGTCTAAAAAAAAAAAAAAAACAAAAAAGTCCTCCCTCTTTTGCTTTCTAAGCACCTACAAAATCTTGAATGTCTGTGTTACTAATTAACCTGTGTGGTAAAGTATGTGGCAGAAGTACTGTTCATTTTGCAACATTAACATGAGCCTGTATTGTAAGTAATACTATGTAGTACTGTACATAGTATAAAATTATACCTCCCTCTCTGATCTTTCATTGTGAATTTGGAGGACTCATCAGTCCTACCTTACTCACTTTTGCATTTCCTGTGCCTAATACAAAGGTTGGTCAGATAGTATATATACAATAAGTATTTTTTAGTAGTGGAATAAGTCTCATTTGGCTTGACCAATGCTGCTTCAGCAGTCATCATTGCTGCATAGGGCTGTATTTGAAATTCAGTCTAAGGGCCTCATGTCTTTTTTGAGGGTCCTTTGTATGTTTAAGATTACAAAAATGCATTTTGTGACTGGAATAATCCCAAGTGAAAGCAAAGAAATATAAAGTGAACACAAAGAAATATGAAGATACTCAGGTCTAATATGCCTCACTGGAATTTAACTGTGAGGCAGGAAGATCTAGACAGATAAAAGAAAACAATGGCATTTATAAATATAAAAACAACAGATAGTGGTAAGTGTGAGTTGGAGAACTGGAGCATGTTAATACACTGGCACCAAAGATGTGTGTATGATAGGTGGGGTGGTCAGAAATTGCCTCTTTCTAAGGTGGTAACAATTCAGTTGAGATCTGTAGCACAAGAAAGAAGTGGGGGAAGATGGGGAAGTGGGCATTATAAGGAAGAAAAGGAATACTACTTGTAGTTTTCCTATTTTCAGCAAGTTTTCCTACTTCTGGACATGTTTCTTTGGACTTCTTATCACCACATTCCTGCAGGATCTTAGAAAGTGGGATTGTATGACATAGAATAAATATAAAAAGAATAACCACTGTGTTTTAATCCCTTCCCTCCATTTTTAATAGACTTTACTTTATAGACTCATTTTTTTTAGTAGTTTTAGATTCACAGCAGAGTGAAAAGTGCAATAGAATCCCCACATTTACCCATCTACACACACACACACACACACACACACACACTCTCTCTCTCTCTCTCTCTCTCTTTCTGTCTCTTTCTCTCTGCCTCTCTCTCTGTGTCTCTGTCTCTCTCTTGCTCTCTCTCTCAGTCTCCTCCACTATCAACATTCCCTACCAGTGTGATACATTTGTTAACGACTGACATGTCATTATTAACCAAAGACCAGAGCATACATCACGGTTCATGCATTGTGTTAGATGTTTGTGTTATGGTTCACTCTTTTTGTCATCTGTCATCCTACGAGTCTGACAAATGTACAATGATATGTATCCACCCTTATAGTATCCTGTGGAATAGTTTCACTGCCTAAAAATCCTCCACACTCTATATAATTATTCCTCCCTCTGCCAAAACCAATGCTTATTTTACTATCTCCATAGTTTTGGCTTTTCCAGAGTATCACATACATTAATTATACTGTAGGTAGCCTGGCTTTTAGGTGGACTTCTTTTACTTAGTAACATACCTTTAACTTTCCTCCACATCTTTCTGTGGTTTGATAGCTCATTTAGTTTCATAATTCTTTTATTTTATTTTATGTTTTGCTATGTAATTCTTTAGGCAAGTTGCATGCTATGCATTCTGGGTGTCACAACTTAAATTCTTTTGAATCTGGTGATGAAGATTTTTGAAAGTATAAACCTAGTAAACTCTTCATAGATACAAAGCTAAAATTAAAAACAATCTCAAAATTAAAATGTTTCATTTCAAAGAAAAGGCACAATTGAGAACATGACTTTTGAAAACAAGTAACAAAAATAAAACTTAGCAGAGGAAGAAAAATGTAATATACCACCTAACACATGCACTCAGCAATCCTACCAACAGTATCACTGTCCTTGGCATTTTGCTTACCCACCAGCAGCCTCTAAGAATAAACAATACGAAGGAACAGCTTGTTCATCTCCTCATATGCTCCCAAACATATGTTATCAAAACTTTCCCTTTTAAAAATATCATTAAAATCATTGAAGATAAATCAGGACTTTGTGGGTTTAATTATTCAGAATACTGCATTTTAATTATTTATTAATATTCTGTATTTGACAAACATTTCTGAAGAATTGAGGAGTTTATAATAAAAAAGATTAATTCACTTCATTAATATTCTGGAATAGCCTAATATGTGTATCAACTGGGCAAAGCACATGCACCTTCTCTCAGGAGAACCCAAGACTAGTGTGCAACCTAGGGAAAACTGCATGACAACTTTAAGCCTTCATTTTCTCATCAGTAAAATATGGAGAGCAATAATGTCTTTAGCTTGGAATTCTTATAAGGATTAATGAAGCATGGCATATTACGAAGTAGCACAGTGCTTGGCACAAAATAAAGTGGTTAATACATATTTACCCTTAATCAATATTATTTTCAGTTATGAAGACAAGGTAGAAACATTTCTATACTCACTTGAGGGGTTAAGGAATGCCCTGGGAAGGTGGTGACATTTGAACTGAGTCTTCTAAGAAGATAGCACATGCTCCAAGGGGTCGAGGCACTCCACACAGTAATAACATCAGCATAACATTGTATTGAAATACTGTGCTTCTCTTCCTGTGATTGACTTACTGTTGGCCACCACTCAAGACTGTATTCTTCAGTTTTAGTGCATTGAGCCAATCAAAGGAATAATTAGAACACAGCTATGCTGTTATAATTTCCCACCAGGGTGTAATAATCTAACCATTCCAAACAAGTCATGGCATACATATATAGGTTTTTAGTCTTAAGAGCAAGGCAGAGACTCAAGAAGTCTACTCAAATGTAATCTTGTCTTATGAGATAAATGGAAGAATATTAATCCTTACCACTTTGGATAAGTGTTCAACATTTCTTTTTTAAGTGTTGGCCAGTCTGGTCTTGAACTCCTGGCCTCAAGCAATCCACCTGCATCAGCCTCCCCAAGTGCTGGAATTGCAGACATGAGCTACCATGCCTGGCCTCCAGAGCATGTTTATTCTCAGGTTCAGTGAAAAAAAAAATTCTTTTTTCAGTGTCAAAATTTTTTCTATTGTACTCTAAGTTCTGGGGTACATGTGCAGATTTTCTGGGATTGTTGCATAGGTACATACATGCCATGGTGGTTTGCTCCCTCCATTGCCCCGTCACCTACATCAGGCATTTCTCCCAATGTTATCTCTCCCCAACCTCCCCACCCCCTGATGTCCCTTCCCTAGCCTCCCACACCCCAACAGACCCCAGTGTGTGATGTTCCCCTCTCTATGTCCATGTGTTCTTATTGTTCAGCACTCGCCTGTGAGTAAGAACATGTGGTATTTGGTTTTCTGTTCATGTGTCAGTTTGCTGAGAATGATGGTTTCCAGCTTCATCCATATCCCTACAAAGGACATACACTCAACATTTTTTATGGCTGCATAGTATTCCATGTGTATATGTGTCACATTTTCTTTATCCAGTCTGTCGTTGATGGGCATTTGGGTTGGTTCCAGGTCTTTTCTATTGCAAACAGTGCCGCGATGAACATATGTGTGCATGTGTCTTTATAATAGAATGATTTATAATCTTTTGGGTATATACTCAGTAATGGGACTGCTGGGTCAAATGGAATTTCTATTTCTAGGTCCTTGAGGAAGCACCACACTGTCTTCCACAATGGTCGCACTAATTTACACTCCCACCAACAGTGTAAAACTCTTCATAGATGCAAAACTAAAATTTTCACATCCTCTCCAGCATCTGTTGTCTCCAGATTTTTTAAGGATTGCCATTCTAACTGGTGTGAGATAGTATCTCAATGTGGTTTTGATTTGCATTCCTCTAATGACCAGTGATGATGAGCATTTTTTCGGATGTTTGTTGGCCTCACAAATGTCTTCTTTTGAAAAGTGTCTGTTCATATCCTTCACCCACTTTTGAATGGGTTTCTTTTATTTTCTTGTAAATCTGCTTTAGTTCTTTGTAGATTGTGCATGTTAGCCCTTTGTCAGATGGGTAGATTGCAAAGTTTTTTCCCATTCTGTTGGTTGCCAGTTCACTCTAATGATTCTTTCTTTTGCTGTGTAGAAATGCTTAAGTTGAATTAGATCCCATTAAATTTAGACAGGAAATGTCACTACATCTAGAATGATTTTATAAAAAATAAGACTGTCTATTGTAACATTTTTGGTGTTGATGGTCTAACATAGATAATTTTCCCCAGAGTGACTAAAAAAATGCCAGTACTCTACAGACAAAGGAAAATAGATAAGTAGCATTTTTGGTATGTTGGGTTTTTATAACTATTGGCCTGTGTATTTTATATACAATCTATTATTTAAGATCACAACTAGATGAGAAAAAAAAACAGAACAAATGTCAGTGTGTGATAAAGACACGGAGGCAGAATTGAATTGGTCGAAGTAATATAAAGAATACAGTTTGGATTGTGTTCTAAAATCACAAATGTCCACTTGAAAATTTATATCCTTATTTATTCTGCTATGATGTCGTTATAATCTTTCAAAGTACTGTAGTTTGCCCTTTAACACATCGATGCTAATTAATTACAAGCATTTTGTTCTATCAGCTTCTATCTGCGAAGTCAAAGCATCTAAGAATCAAAACACCAAATAATCCAAAGAACAAGAATAAACTCACAATTCCAGATATGCCTTTATAAAAGAAGAAAAACTGCACTACCTGTGGACACCCCTTGGACCTGTCCTCACTAAACAAAATTTGGCCAGTACATAAAGTCCTACATTATGATATAAGTTCATCTTGAAGCCAGTACAGAATGTGGAATCGGCACATGGAATTTCAATTCAGACTAGTTCCCGTCTGTATTTAACAAACTGAGTAATTCACGAGAATCATATGATTTGTATTAACCTCAATCTTGTCATAAGAAAATAGAAACACTAAGTGTACCTTCCACAGAACTGTTGTGTTTTTTATACCCCTTGGGAAATATTTAACACTGTTTTCTGTGCATACTACATACTCATATAAACTCTTTGTATCTTCAGCATTACTGTCATCATTATTCTTATTGTCAGGTTATAATTACTTGCTTCTTCATTCACCCCTGATTTTTTTTTTATTTTTGATCAGAAAATAGATCGTCAGTAGAGAGACTAATTGACAGCAGGTCAATCAGACAGTCACCACTTAGAAAGGTCAAGTGTACATTTATAAACTCTTTTTATTAAGTGGACAGAACCTGTGTCTGATTAAGCCAAGGAAAATTTTTAATAGGTAAGATAGTTAAAGAGTTAGAGAGAGGGAGAGAAAAATAATAATACTGATTAAAAGAATAAAGATAAATAAAGACAGAGAAAAGATGATAGTTTTGGCTAGAGTTTCTTTCTCTTTAGATTCTTTTAATTACTTGAGAGTCATAGCTTCAGAGAAATTGACACGCCGTCTACAATTCAACTTTCTTGTATAATTTATTATTTGCTTTTTAACCCTTTAGTCTAATCATAACTTGACTTTTTTCTAGTTCAAATTGAAGAAGGAAGACTTATAAATTTTAAGTGATGCTATCCTCTTGAAAGCTTTAGCTTTGCCAGAAAAATGTGAAAGCAGAAATTACAAGACATTTGTACACATGGTTTTATTGGTTTGGTACTTATTGGAATGCTTTCTTAAGATAATTTGTCAGTGGTTTTAAAAGATTTTAGTTAGCTATGAATCAGCTTGTTTAGAACTGTTCTTGTGTCAAAAAGAAGGGGGGAGGGGAAATGAACCATTCTTAAGTAGAAAGGGATTTTTTGCTAATGCAACTCCCTAGAAGAATCAATACCATATCATAACTTTCCCCCCTGATGAAATAGTATGGTTTAAAATATAAAGATTCTATTCTTCCTTGGGAAAAAGCAATGTTTAAATTTTCCACCTGACATGTTATAGTGTTACATTTCATGTCAGGTTGTTTCAGCCATGGCAAATGATAGGAAGCCTCAGTGATACTATGATACAAATTCTGCAGCTCACGTTGAGTTATCGTTGTGAGACATATCAGCCTGAAAACATACATGGGAAAGACGTACCATTCTGAAAAACAGAGATAATACCCACTGGTCCCAGAGATAGTATTGTTCATCATTTATTTGTGATTCAGGTTGAAAGTAACAAAGCAAGACAGTAACACTATTTATTCAGCTCAATAAAATTAAGACAATAGAAAGATTTGTTGCAACTCAGTGGATAAACAGAAAAACAGCCAAGTATAACCAGTTGAGTTTAAATAAATAGTTCTGAAAATGACATGAAAGAGCTCTAAAATTTATCTCATATCTACTGTGTGCCAGGTTTATTTCAGTATATCACTTGATTTAATGATCGCAATTTTTATGAAGGCGATTACTATTTTCAATCTTCATTTCTCCCCCAAAACAAATAATAAAGCAAGCAAAAACAACTTCATTTAACTAAATTGCTCACCATCTTATTCTTCAAGTTCTCTAAATACTGTAGAATTTCTTCCAACTTATTTATTTGCTTTTGAGTCAAGAGCCCAATAGTGAGTTTTTCTGTTGTCACAAATAAGACCCTATTTCAGGCCTTCATTACCTCTGGCTTGAAGTTTTACAGTCACTTTCTTAACCGACTTTTTTCAAATTCAGTTCTCCCTTAAAGCTTTTCATCCATTGTAACTTAGTTTTTATTATTTTTAAGTATAACACCAGTCATTCAGTTTTTTTCTCAGAAATTGCCCATTGGAATTATTTCCAGTTTTGGAATAGCTTCTAAGTAACCAAGAATTGCTGGCTCGGTCTCTCCTAATTGCCTACGAAAATAATTAGAACCCCACAGAAACCCTCAACCCATTTTTTCCTAGACAGCCAAAGAACTCTGGTAGGGTCTGGAAACTGAGTAGATATCGACGCAGCCCATCTCTCATAGAACTTGCAGCATCCAGAGATAAAGGTAGTGTTAAAAAAAAAAAAAAAACAAAGACAGGGCCAGGCTCGGTGGCTCATGCTTGAAATCCCAGCACTTTGGGAGGCCAAGATGGGCAGATAACCTGACGTCAGGAGTTCGAGACCAGCCTAACCAACATGGTGAAACCCCATCTCTACTAAAACAATACAAAAATTAGCCAAGTGGGGTGGTGGGTGCCTGCAGTCCCAGCTACTCAGGAGGCTGAGGCAGGAGGATTGTTTGAACCCGGAGATGGAGGTTGCGGTGAGCTGACACGGTGCCACTATATTCTAGCCTGGGTGACGGAGTGAGATTCTGTCTCAAAAAAAAAAAAAAAAAAAAGACAGAAAATAAAGACATTCTCTCCTAAAACATCAATGTTAAAGTGCCTTAAATAGGCTGGGAGACCAACAAGGAAAAAAAAAAAAGTGAGGCCATTAAGCCAGTTCCTGAAATATTAGGAAAGAACAGATAGAAACATAGGAAGGTTTAGATGAGAAAGAATCCTTGAGGTATTCATATGTAAAGGTTAGCTGCCTTAAAGATATTCATAGGTACATATTATAAATGCTTAGCCAAATGTGCAGGTAGAAGAAAAAATTTAGGTTCACATATTGGCCCAAAATGTCAGGACTTTCCAAAAACTGGAGCCAGATTGGGAAATTGGCAGCCAATATTTGCTATGCAGCAAATCATAGCAATCCAACTGTCAGGTATTTTGAGAGTCCTTTACCTCTTTTTTTTTTCTTTTTTCTTTTTTTTTTTTTTTTGAGACAGAGTCTTGCTCTGTTGCCAGGCACCAGGCTGGAGTGCAGTGGAGCGATCTTGGCTCACCCGGGTTCAATCAATTCTCCTGCCTCAGCCTCCCGAGTAGCTGAGACTACAGGCGTGCGCCACCACACCCAGCTAATTTTTGTATTTTTAGTAGAGACGGGGGTTTCATCATGTTGGCCAGGATGGTCTCGATCTCTTGACCTCGTGATCCGCCCTCCTCAGCCTCCCAGAGTGCTGGGATTACAGGCGTGAGTCACCGCGCCCGGCCCCTTTTACCTCTTTAATGATATTTCTTATCTTGGTTGAGAAAAGATTTATCTATCAACTCTGCAACCATTCTTCTACCATTGCATACGATTTTCAGCTGGGACAAGCCTGAAGGCTCTTCCTTTTTTCCATAACCAGGATCTCAATTGCTACTTCTCCTCTCAGACTAGGACATCTAGAAAACATTTGGCTAGGATGTAGCAGCTACGGGAATTGGCTGCAGATGGAGTAGGCGGCAGGATGGCTAGCAGTGGGAATGCATGAAGGAGATCGTCGTTGTCAGGTATTCCATCTGGCAGTTGATTTGAAAACCTGATATTTTGGGATAAAACTGTATCTCTTCAGTCTAGCAGTCTATAGTAGATTAAAGCAGATACTGTACTGGGAAGTGGGCTCACAGCTATTTACAACAGCCTACTTCCAGCTGTGGAAAAGCTGGAAAGCCACCGGCTTTCCATATAACGGGATGATTAAGCCAACTTCAACTGATAGGCCTCTTCTATTCAGGCAACCAAAATGAAATAAAAATAAAATAAATCTGTTTAATCTTTATAGTTCCTTAGAAATATATTATAGAGCAATGGAAAGATATATTTCTCAGAAATCAAAGGACAACTGCTGTAAATTTTATAATTTAACATTGTAAAGGAAAGTCTGTTTTGATAGACTAGTTAATAGAAGGAAGTGTAAGTCAGTTTTAAAAAGTATAAAAAGTTACATGCAGTATAAATCTACCTCTATCAATGTCAACATGTATGTGGGTTTGGCAGGACTATATGTTCATGCTTAACTGGAAGCAAATATGTAAAATACATAATTATCACTTCTGAGTAATGGATTTTGCATGACTTTCATCCTCTCTTGTATGCTTTTCCATATTTTCAAATTTTCTATAGTGCTACGTTTTCTCTTTATAGTAAAAATATAATCATGTTTATAAAATGAATGAAACAATAAATCAATAGAGCAAGCATCCAGTAACTCCTCACAGGCCGGGCTATTTAGGAATGCGGTGCTAGTTCTCTTTCAAGGCCTTCTACATTGTGATTCTAATGATCACTGCAATGTTATTACCATTTTTCTTACAAACACACCAAACAGGACTTCTCACTTTCAAGAAGAGGAACCCTCCAGCCAAGGCACTCTAAACCTATATTAAAAACACATACCAAAAAAAACCAAAAACAAACAAACAAAAAACCCATATTAAAAACATATTACTTTTATAGTCAGACAACTGATATTCAGTATGCAACACAAAAGGAAACTTCTGGTTCCTGGCATGTTCATCTCATTAACAAAAGGTTTGTTTTTAAGTGCTTTATGTTAAGGGAAAATATTATCCTGGAATTATTTTGTCTATTCATCCACATATGCACACAATTTCCTTTTTCTCGCCATATATTCCAGATCATGTGACCCATTAACCACAACCATATACTATGTATATGTCACCTGGGGCTGTCTTCATATCTTGCTTTTACTTGTTCTCTCCATCTGGTATCAGTTTTGCAAAGCAATATTTCAAGGCCCAAATAAAATGCCTCCAACAGTTAGAGATAATACCCCTCCTTTGGCATCCTAAAGAACTTACCCTAACATTGTGCAAGTATTTTTCCCACTACATTCCTGAGTAAGGTCCAATATTTGAAGGGCAAGAGGCTCCCATTCTCTGAGTTCCCTGGTAAACACATAGCTGGGCACACAGTTAATAAATATGCATGGAAAAGGGACTATCCAGGTTTTCCAATAGGTACCACAATCCGTGGGAATTGTTCCAAGGAGCAGATAGGAAGCCAGCCTCCGACTGCCCAGAAATGGGACTGTAGGGACCAAGGAAGGAAAAGGGAAAGGAGAGCCCCAAAACTCTTTTAGCTTTGTTACAGTATTTACTCCCACAATTTTTACCTTCTTCACTATTTTGCCTCGAGCTCTACCCAACATAATATGAATGATAGAGACGGGTACCTGAAATTGCAATCGATCTCTACCACACTAACTGGGAATTATTCATGGCAAACAATAAGATAGAATTGCCAGAGCCAAAGCAATGTTAATTACTTCCTTTTCCTAGAAATAAAGTAGCCAAGAGTTATAATAGGAACACAAACATAATGAGAAAAAAGGTTTTTAAATGCACAGCCTTTTCAAGTTCAAATACATTCTTCTCTTTACTTTAAAAGGAAAAAAAATCATGGGGGCTTGTTGAAAGCTATGTAAAAAATACATGTGATATCTTTCATAGACATGTATATGTATGTGTGTATTATAGATGTATACATTATATATCATTTTTAAAAATAATATATATATCTATAATACACACATGTATTTGTATGTATAGATACATATGTATGTGTATACACACACACATATATATATGTATATATGTATTCCCTTTTATTTATAGTGTATCTCTGCACCAACTCAATAGTGGTATCTAGGACTTTTAAAGACAGAAGAAGCCTGAGATGTCATCAGGTCTCACTTTTCTTCTGTGCAGCAGACGCAACTACACCGGAGCATATGGCCATCCTTTCACTGCTATGTTACTGTGAATGTTTAATATTATTCCATTTCAACTTGACTTCAAGTTTCTTCAGGGAAGCCTATGTCTCTGTGTTGCATAAAAGAATACCTGAGACTGGGTAATTTTTAAAGAAATTGTGTTTATTTAGCTGACAGTTCTACAGGCTCTACAAGCATGGTGCCAGAATCTGCCCAGCTTCTGGCGAAGGCTGAGAAAGATTTTAATCATAGTGGAAGGTGTATGGTGAGCAGGTTTGTGACATGATGAGAGAGGGAACAAGAGAGAGGCCAGACCCTTTTGAACAAAAAGCTCTGAGTGAACTAATAGAGTGAGAATTTACTCATTACCATGGGGAAAGCACCAAGTCATTCATGAGGGATCCCCTCCCATGACCTAAATACCTCCCACTAGACCCCACCTCCAACACTGGGAATCACATTTCAACATGAGATTGGGAAGGGACAAACATCCAAACTATATCAGTCTGCTTTATCTCTGTAACTTAAATTCCTACCTTGAGAAATGGTAAAAATTCAAGAAATGGGAGAACAAATACATACATTACTTTTCTTCTAAGTAAGTAAAGATATTAGACACTCTAATAATTTAAAAGTTCTGTTTTGCTTATATTTTACTAAAACTTTTCTTTTTCTATCCTTCACTGAAAATCTTGCTTTTCTCTGAAAGCACAAAGCAGGAGTCTGGTCCCTCTTTAAATTATCAATTGCAGCTGCCAAGACCTCCCTTGTGCTTCTAATACTCTTGAGGTTCATTAATGACAATTTTCATGATCTCTTGGAACCCTTTTCAATATTGGATCAACATGGTCAATATTTCTTGGTCATTGATGGACCCTGGAGCAATAGATTCTAAGCTACTGAATTTAGATTGGTTGCCTAAGTTTGGACTAGTGTATCACTTGACATGAGCTGCTTTAAAAAACAAAGATTTCTAGATTCTTACTCCAGAGATTTTTTTCCCGTTTTATGGAAAAGTTTAAATGGTGACATTTATAAAGTTTCTCAGGTGATTCTGCTATACTAATGTCAGATCTGAGGAAGTCAGTTTTCATAACAGGATGGTGTTTGCTCTAAGAAGCACTTCCAGGAAGAAGAGTCCATGTGAGGAAGGGAGGACTGAGACCAGAAATAGAATGGCCCAAATGTATAATTTACCACAAAGATCAAAATCCTTAATAATAATGTTCATCAAAATGCAGTGCACATATCATTTGTATTACTAGAGGTAATTAGGGGTAAATTATAGTAATTTAGGGGTATAATAGAAAATATACCTCTTTAACACTAATTCAAGTATTAAGAAGTTTTCTTTCTTTGAATCTTCTTTCAGTTATGCTGATTGCATCAAGGAGAAAGTCTTCATTTGGTGTTATCTCTTAATACCTCTCTAACACTTGCTAATTTCCATATGAAACAAAGAGAAAGCTGCCCTTAGGTTCAGAGCCTTGAAGAAAATAAACTCTTATTAGAATTTAATAACATTCTTTTATTTTCTTAGATTTATTTTTACCTTGTCTTTATGGCAAGTGATATCATTTTTCCATGTAAAACACTAATATATTCAAATCTCTTCAGCACACATGCTTAAGGAAAAAATGGTGTGTTTATTAAAATATAAAATGAATAATGCAGACTACATCTAGTTGAGAAAAATACCTTGAATATGGCAAGAAATGGCTACAGTGTAGGAAACTGATCATTAGTAATAGATTAAAAAATAGAAACACAGTTGAACCTGGAGAATGGTATGTTAAGTGAAATAAGCCAGAGAGAAATAAAAATACTGCATAATCTCATTTATATATAAAATGCAAAAAAAAAGTACAATGCCAAATACATACAAATGGAGAGCAGAATGTTGGTTACCAGTGGTAGGGAGAAGGAGAAAATGGAGAGATGTAAGTCAGAGGGCACAAACATGCAGTTACATAGAATAAGTCTAAAGATATAATGTACAGCAACAGGACTTCAATTAACAATATTGTATTATATGTTGAAAATCTGCTGAGTGAATATTATGTACTCTGATCCAAAAAAGAAAAATAAGAGGTAACTATAGAAGTTGATAGATATGTAAAATTGCTTACCTATAGTAATAATTTCAATATGGATAAATAAAACATTATGTTATTGCATATCTTAAGTTTATACAATTAAAGGAAATAGCAAGTTATCAGAAGTCTGCCAGAAACATACTTCTGAGTGATTAGGAATAGGGAGAGAATAGGTTAGGAGTGAAATTTTAACTAGCTTCAGATTTCCTAAGAAAAATGTTCCTTTTGAGGTTTCTATGTTTCTGTTAGAAAGTTCTAGGGCCCACATTGTTTGAGAAAATTATGGAAGAATTAATTAGAAAATTGATTATCTCTTGCCCTTTGAGATCTTATCCATAGCACATCAATACAGGTATATTAGTCAAGGTACTCCAGACAAAGAGAAGCAAACAACAACATCAATAACTATATAAATAGAGAGAGAAAAAAATATATATTTATATAAATATAATTATATATATAAATATACAGAGAGAGAGAGAGAGACACTTATTACATGGAAAATGGTTTACATGACAATGAAAGTTGACAAGTTCCAAGATACGCAGTCAGCAAACTGGAGACCCAGGAGAACTGATTGTGTAGTTCCAGCCTAAAAATTGGCAGGTTTGAGACCCAGGAAGAGCCAATGCTTCACTTGGCATCCAAAAGCACAAAAATACCAGTGTCCTAAGGAGATAATTCTAGGATGGACTAGGAAGCACCAGATTATTTCTCTCCCCACCTAAATAACAATTAAACTGGTAGAATCTGGCTGATGTAACTACATTGAAACTCTGAAGTTAACATTGACACCTTGTGACTTCCAGGGGAAGAATTAGATAGTAAATTGTGGTTAGTTTCAGTTTATTTTAGCACTAAGCACAGAAACAGCTACTCATCTGCCACAACCAGCCCCATGGTAGGCAGCTGTGCACATATTTCTGGAACAGACTGCACATGGTGTAAGTAAAAAGAACTCTGCCCTTCAAAAATCAGGAATCTGTGTTTTGATGACTGATTGCTGCTTCTGATCGCAGAGGTAGAGACAAAAGAGGTGGGTGGTCACTGCTTTTACATCTACCTTGATTGTGGCAATCCCCTCCTACTTCAGTTGAGGTAACTTCTAGGTAAGTGAAAGGGCTGATGCCCTTCTCCATCCCATTTCATTCTTCCTTTTCCCTTGTAAGAGTCACATAGTGAAGACAAGGACACTGGAGAGTAACTGCATATGCTGGCAAAATTAGAAAGTGACAACAGAGCCCAGAAAAAGGCACAGGCTCAGAAAAGACCTAAAAAGACCATAAATTCATACCTCTGGTTAATCCTTACACAGAGACAGCTTTCAACAATAAAACAAACAAACAAAATAACAAATAACAGATAATCTCAAGGCAAGAGAAGACTAATGTCCAGAGATACCACATTATTAGATTCAAAATGTCCAGTTTTCAACAAAAACTCACAAGGCACATAAGCAGCAGGAAATTATGGTACACTCAAAGGAAAACCAATTAAACTCATAGAAACATTGCTTAATAAAAACCTGATGGCAGATATATGAGACAAAGACTTTAAACAGTTGTCTTAAAAATGCTTAAAAATATAAAGGAAGTTCTGAAGAATGTAAAGAAAATGATATATGAACAAAACTGGGAATATTAAAGAGAACACATGAAAAGGAACAAAAATTCTGGAGCTGAAAAATTTAATAACTAAAATTAAAAAATTTCTACAGGGATTCAAAAGCAAATATAAACAGGCAGATAAAAAAATAAGTGCCTTGAAGATAAAACAACGGAAATAATTAAGTCTGAGGAACAGAAAAAAATCAAAATTAAAGTGTACAGCGCCTGTGGGACCTGCAAGACACCATCAAGAAACTAAGTTATGCTTTGTGGGAGTACTAGAGGGAGAATAGAGAGAAAAAAGGGCAAAGACAATGTTTTAAAAAATAATGATGAAAATCTTCCCAAACTTGATGAAAGACATGAATATAAACAACCAATAACTGGAACAAAGTTCAAGTGAGATGAATTCAAAGAGACCCACACCAAGACACATTATAAACAAACCTTTGAAAGAAAAAGTCAAAGAGGGAATCTTGAAAGTAGCAAGAAAGAAGCAAGTTGTCATGTATAAGGGATTTTCAATAAGATTATCAGCATATTTCTCAACAGAAACTCTTGAGGCTAGCATGTAGTAAGCCCATATTTTTAAAGTGGTGAAAGAAAAAAAAAATCAACCAAGAATGTGGCAAAATAGTCCTACAAAAGTGAGGGAAAAATTAAGACATTCACAGGTAAACAAAAGCTGAGGGAGTTAGATAACACTGGACATACTCTGCAAGAAACACTCAAAAATATCCTGCAGAGAAAAATGAAAACACACTAGAAATTAATCTATATAAAAAATAAATATTTCAACAAAAGCAAATGGGCAATTATAAAATCTAGTATTATGGGCAATTACAAAATCTAGTGTTTTTTAAATGGTTTGCAACTCCATTTTTTTCAGTAAGATTTAAGAGACTAGCTTAAAAAAAAAACTAGCTTAAAAGCTAGTATTATTGTAACTTTGGTTTAAAACTTTACATTTTATCTACCATATAATTTAAGAGATAAATACATTTAAAATAATGGTAAGTTTATGCTTTTTGCACACAATGTATAAGCATATAATTTTGAGAATTTGGTACAACTGAAAGTGGTTGTAATTGAGCTATAAAGAAGAAGAATTTTGTTTTTTATTTGAGTTAAGCTGATATAAATTCAAATTTGAGTTTTATAATTTTAGGATGTTAAATTTAATCTCCATGGTAACCACAAAGAAAATAGCTGTAAAATATATACCAAAAAAGTGAAAGGAATTTATGTTTCACTGCAAAAAAGCAAACACACAGGAAAAAAAAAAGGAATGCAGGAAATAAAGGACCAAAAAAGCTATAAAGCATATAGAAAGCAGATAGCACAGTGACAGAAATAAGTCCCTTTTTTTTTTTAACCTGTTTAATTGTTCATACTTTATTCTTGTATCAGTAGGTTAAGAAAGTAAACTTTTCCCAAGCACTGATTTATAGATCATGTTTATAAGCGGCACACAAAAGTAAGTTTCATAAACAATAACATTCAATGATCTACTTAAATGCAACTGTAATCCTTACTTTAAGCTAAGGGCAATAATTTAATACAATAGACTAAATACACACAGAACCTGTATATCCAGAACTACAAACATGGTTTCCATAGCCACATATGGTTTAGCCACAAAGGACACATTTCCACAATGAACAAGTACTAACAAATATGTAAATAAAACACTAACCCAAATGCTTATCCCGCCATCAGCCTTTTAAGCAATGCCATTCCTGCTACTGAAAGCATTTATTTTTAGAAGCTTGAATCTGATCTGGGAAAACAAGTTCTCCTAAAACTTAACAGGTTGTTATAAGTCTGAAAAGATTTTAACTCAGAAAGCCTTTCAACACAGCATTATTTATGTGAAACTTAGTTTCTTAAAAAAAAAATAACATTATCTGAAGAAAATTAAAACAAATTATCTTTTAAGAGAGATAAACATTCTTACAAAAAACTGTATTTTGTCTATCATCTCTTTAAAAGAAATGCAAACCAGTTCATTATCTGTATTTATTTGTTTGAGACAGAGTCATTCACGTTCTATCGCCCAGGCTGAAGTGCAGTGATGCCATCTCAGCTCGCTGCAATCTCCACCTCCTGGGTTCAAGCAATTCTGCCTAAGCCTCCCAAATGGCTGGGATTACAGGTGCGTGCCACCATGTCTGGCTAATTTTTGAATTTTTAGTAGAGGCGGAGTTTTGCTATATTGGCCAGGCTGGTCTAGAACTCCTGGCCTCAAGTGATCCACCCGCCTCAGCGTCCCAAAGTGCTGCGATTACAGGCGCGAGCCACCGTGGCCAGCCCAGTTCATTATCTTTAGTAATAATTATATTTAATAATGTTTAATAATAAACTAGACGGTAAACTAATTGTTGTCTAAAAACTTCCAAATACACAAAGTACATATCTGAGCTGTCAAGTCAAAAATGCCATTTAGATTTCGCATATGAAACAGCTACAGTATAGCTTACAAAGGCATAAACATACCTAATACATAAATACTGCTTTATCCTTTAGATAGTCAAAAGTCAGAAGGAACTGCATGGTTTGCAAGGTACTGTGACTTATGAGTGATCATTAAAACCCACTAAGTAATTCAAGTATGGTAATACAAAGGCAGGTAATTAAATGCACCAATATCACTCTAAAATCAAAGGCATAAAAATAAAGGCTGAGGCTGGGCCCAGTGGCTCACGCCTGTAATCCCAGCATCTTGGGAGGTTGAGGCGGGTGGATCACCCAAGGTCAGGAGTTCGAGACCAGCTTGGCCAACATGGTGAAACCAGTCTCTAAAAAATAAAAATAAATAAAGGCTGAAAACTTTGTGTTTCTCCATCTTTCATTTACATGGCTAGATATCAGAATCTTACTTTAGAAGATATACAGTTATTATATATGATATCCCCAGATGGTAATTTTCAGAAACTACAAAAAGTGTCAAGATCCATAGTTTGCTTCATCAAATGCTTTTCTAGCTCGTTTCAATTCTTCATTCATAGTAAGCAAATCTTTAACCCTGGCGAACTTCCTTGGGTCCTTTCGAATCAAAAAGACGATATCTTCAACTTGTACTCGACCTTGTCTTCCAATGGACATTGCCTTGTGAGTCATTTCAGTGATAAACTCTATGACAAGATCTTCAAGAATATCCACTGACTCAGTATAAGGATTCTGGTCATCCCCAAAGCCATACATCATACATCGCAATTCTTTAGAAAAAAGTCTCTTTCTTTTACCCTGTCCACCTTCTGCACCTCCTCCAATTTCTTCATTTTCTTCCTCAAAGGTAGGGTCCTCTTCCTCATCTGCCATCCCACTATAAGTCCCTTTTTATTAGTAATTACTTTTAATGTAAATGGTTAAAAGAGATTAGCAGGATTTTTCTTTAATGATTCAACTATACTCTCTCTACAAGAGACTCATCTTAGGTCTAAAAACACAAAATAGATTGAAAGTGTTGACATATGCTGCACCCTGAATGAACCTTGAGGGTATTATGCTAAGTGAAATGAACTAGTCACAAAAAGAAGAAATACTTTATGATACCACTTACATAAGAAACTTCAATCAATCACATTCATAGAGACAGACAGTAGAACAGTGAGTGCCAGAGGGCAGCTGGAAGGGGATAGAGAAAATAAGGCGCTATTGTGTAATGAGTATACATTTTATTTTTAGAAAAACAAAAATGTTATGGAGGTGGATGGTGCTGATGGTTGCACAACATTATGATTGCATTTAATATCATTGAACTATACACTTAAAATGGCTAAGATGGTAAATTTTGTTACCTGTATTTTACTACAATAAATTAAAATTGGAGGAATAAAAAGAGAAAGAGAAAAAAACAACAACGTTCTAACTCCAAGGCATCTGATAGGCCTCTTAATTATGGGAAGGTTAGCTTTTTTTGTCCTATTCAGACCTTCGACTGATTGGATGAAGTCCATCCACAACAATCAGAGAGAACAATCTGCTTTACTCAAAGGTGCCCAATTTAAATATTAATCTCATTCAGAAACACCTCAGAAGTCACACCCAGAATAATATTTGACCAAATCTGGACATGATGTAGCCATAAAATTAACCATCACTGTTCAAGGAAGGATGGATAGATAGATAGAGAGACAGATAAAGTGTAAGGTTTAGATAGGCTTTATCTATTGCAACATAATTTTTAGTTGTGGGCTTGAATATTTTTCTTGCAGTGACCTTCACCTATATTCTCCTGGCTTTTGTCCCTGTTCTTTCTACCTTCAGCTGTGCTACTGCAGGAAACCTTGCTCTGCAGCTCAGCTCCTGGCGGTGTCTTACAGAAGCTCCAGAAAGAAATCAGTGTCCTTAGGGGAGCAGGTTTGAATAGGATACATTTATTTAGGTCAACTTTTGAATCATTGTGAATATCCTCCACAGGCAGGATTCAGCCAGCAAGGTCATGGGCATGTATTTCTGAGGTCTGCCTGTAACTGAAAAGTTTTATGTTACATAGAAAAAAAAGAAGGGGAGAGTAATAATAAGTGTCAGTTAAAAGAGATTATTTTGCTTGCTTGTTTTTTTTTAACAAAGTCAGATGAATCTCCCTAAAACAAGTCAAAGAGGCTTTAAATTTGAACTTTCAAAAAAAAACCAGAAGAGACTAAGAGGCTCAGGGCATCTGTGATAAAGTCACAATGGACAGCTGTCTGGCTTTTAAAATAATCAGTACTGTGGATGGCAAGCAAATAAATCCAAATTCACAAGTTAATTATTATATAACCAGTGATTTCCCTTAATCTTTTAAGCTTTAGTTACCTTGAGTATAAAATGAGCATGATAATATTCAGTGAAATTTTTCTGAGGATAAAATAATATCAGTGCATGAAATGATACTACACAGTGACTAGCACATAGTAATGCTATTTGGCCCTCTTTTGCTTAAAATAAATTGAGGATGATAGTAATATCATAAATAACTGAAGATATATTGATTTGTTTCAATAACCATGCAAACTCATCAAATAAGTGACTACATTCACAGATCTATAGAGACCATTCTTTCATCTCTAGAACACTGGGTGGAATGGAAAATTAATTCATGAATTAATTCCAACCAAAGTTAAAAACAGGTTGTAAATAAATACATCCATAATAGGTTAAATAGCCAGTAACATTCAGTGTTTTTATCCCTATTTCTTAACCTTAACATAAATTATATACCACAAAATAAAAAATATGAGAACACATAAGTGATTATTGTTCTTAGTATTGAGAAATCTATGATCTAAGTGAGAATAATAATATATTCTGTCAATTAACTCATTTGAGCATTATTCTAAAAAAGTTTTTTCTTGAATTCTTACTCATAACCTTCACAATGTGCATTGCATGTGAACTATGTTTAATATTTATTTGAATATCAAATGCATTCAAAAGACATTTGGAATGGAAAAACAATATTTATCCCATAAAAGCATGAGGGGATACAGTCTCATAAAAAAACTATTTTCTGCATAATATATCCTTAGGTAAGACTTAGAGCTTATATATTTCTTTCTTGATATATATTATTAAGTGCTCTTCTCAAAGGAAACAGATTTGAGATTAAAGTCCAGAGAAGAATATATTTAAAATAGGTTATTTTTCGAAATCATTAAATTTGAATAGGGGATATTTAGTAAGAGAGGAAAAAGTCAACATAAGTATGTAGTTTCATGCACTTTCAGAGAAGTATTTTAAGAAGTTTTCTTAGTTATATTTTAGTATTTGACTGTTCAGTGTCATAAAATTAATAAATATCAGAGCAGATATTTCTGCACTATTTTCAATGTTTATGTACTCCCAATCTTGAGTAGGTTTTTATGTCTCTGAATATATATAATTCAATGAAAATATTTTAAAATACAAAATTAAATATATGCAATTGTAAAATATTGGAAATTCACACAGGGTTAGTTTATATTAGGCAGAAAAAAAGGGGAAAGGTAATAATGAGTGTCAGTTAGTTAGAAAATGCTAAAATTTATATTTATTCTGTAATAAATCATGGTTTTGTTCTTAAGAAACTTTTATAATAATAGAGTGAGACTTTTTTCTTTTAATGAGTAAGTTGTTTTGGAGACTACTATAGTTTGGAATCATAACCCTTCACTTACTTTTATTCCTGACATACATTTAAATAACACAAATGGCTTATTAGTTCTAAATGAATAGTTAGGAAACTCAAACATCACTGAACAAATGCAGCTTTATGTTATCTCTATCAGCTGACATAGCTTCTAAAACCTGAATAGCAAAATTATTCCTCACTGAGAAAAAAAATAAAGAACCTTAAATCCCATTAGTTGATTTAGTTAATAAATACATGCAAACATAATTGCAGGTATAAAAGTTTAATAACTATTATAAAACTTTAAAAGTGAAACAGGATCATAGATAAAACAAAGTTATGCATCATACTGAATAGGCAATAGTTGAAAGCATTTCCCCTAAAAACTTGAAGGAGGAAAGAATGCCCACTTTTACTATTTCTATTTAATATATTATTTGAAGTCCTAGCCAGAGTAATCAGGCAAAAGAAAGAAATAAAAGGCATCAAAATTGGAAAAGAGAAAGTCAAATTATCTCTGTTTGCAAATGATATGATCTTATATCTAGAAAAACCTAAAGATTCTACAAAAATCTTTTAGATTTAATCAAGGAATTTAGTAAGGTTTTAGAAGACAAAATCAATAAACCAAACTCACTAGTGTTTTTATACATCAATAATGATCTAGCTGAGAACCAATTCAAGAAGGCACTACCATTTACAATAGTAACAAAAAATACCTAAGAATATATTTAATCAAGGACATTAACAATCCCTACAAGAATAACTACAAAACGCGAATGAAAAAAAAATTATATATGACATAAATAATTGAAAAGACATCCCATGCTCATGGATTAGAAAAAATAATATCATTAAAATGACCATATTGCCCCAAACAATCTACAGATTCAGTGCAAATAAATCTATCAAAATACTAATCTCATTTTTTACAGAATTGAAAAAAAAATCTAAAATTCATATGGAACCAAAAAACAGCCCAAATAGCAAAAGTAGTACTTAGCAAAAAGAAAAAAAAAAAAAAAGCTGATGATATCACATTATCTGACCTTGGATACTACTAAAAGGCTATTGTGATCAAAACATCATGGTACAGGTATAAAAATATACAGGTAGATTAATGGACCACAGTAGATAACCAAGAAATAAAATCGCATATCTATATCCAACTGATCTTTGATGAAATAAACAAGAACATACACTGGAGAAAGGACACCCTTTTAATAAATGGTGCAGGGAAAATTGGGTTACCAGATGCAGAAAAATTAATTCGGACCCCTATCTCTCACCATATGCAAAAATCAACTCAAGATAGTTTAAAGATTTAAATATAAGACCTGAAACTATAAAAATACTGGGATAAAACCTGGGAAAAGAACTCTTCTGGACATTGGTTTAGGCAAAGAATGCATGACTGGGACATCAAAAGCACAAGCAAGATAAACAAATATAGACATATGAGACTTAATTAAACTTAAAATATTTTCTGCATATCAAAAAAATAATCAACAGATTGAACAGAAAACCTGCAGAATAAGAGAACATATTCACAAACTATGCATCTGATAGAGGATTAATATCCAGAATTTACAAGGAACTCAAACAACTCAACAACAACAAAATAATAATCCCATTAAAAAATAGACCAAAGAACATGAAAAGACATTTCACAAAATAAGACATAAAATGACCAATAAGCACATAAAAAATGTTCAACATCACTAATCATCAGAGAAATTAAAATCAAAACCATAATAAGTATCATCTTATGTCAGACTGGTTATGATTAAAAAGACAAAAATGACAGATGTTTATGGGGATAGAAAGAAAAGGGAACTCTTATACACTATTGATGGAAATGTAAATTGGTACAACCTCTGTGAAAATAGTATGGACATTTCTCAATGAACTAGCATAAAACTACCATTTGATCCAGCAATCCTACTGCTGGGTATCTACACAAAGAAAAAAAAAATCATTGTATCTAAAACATATAGCATTTGTATGTTTATTACAACACTATTGGCAATACTAAAGATATTCATCAACCAAAGTGTATTTCCCCATTTCTCCTATTATATTATAAGCACAAACCACTCCAAGTACTCTATGTGCAAGATGTTCAAATAGTGTGCCCTGACTTGCATGGGACTCTCTTTTCTATCAATTATATACCCCTCCTTTTTCTTTCATTCTTTCTTTTTAAAAAACCTTTAAGATGAGATGTACTCTTTTAATGAATTTTTAAGTGTACAATACAGTATTGTTAATTGTAGTCTCAGTATTGTACAGTACATCACTAGACTTTATTCATCTTGCATAACTAAAACTTCATATCACGTGAATAGCAACTTTATCATTTTAAAATATAAGTTAGTCTGACCCTAGAATATTTAAAAGTGGGGTATTTTTGGTCAAATCTGATAGTCTAAATAACGATGTTTTGAAGAATTTCTTTAAGTGTATTGGCAGTTGTGATGGGGTCAGAGAATTATGTATCCAACAATAAAGTTCTATTTTAGTAAATGTTACTTTGTTGCTATTGATGAAAAATAATTAAGACATGAGGGAAAAATCAAAAATACAAAGTATATATAGTGGAGTATGTCATCTAACAACAGATACACCCAAAGAAGAGAAGATGTCTGTGAAAAATGATTAGAAGTAATTATTATGCAAAGCATGACATACATATTCATAGTACAAGAAATAAAGTAGATGCTCAAGAAAGTAAGGAAAAGTCTTCGAGAATACAGGCTACCACCAAACTATATGACTATATGCCCATGTCTGCTTCAAATATCATATCGAGTTATTAGACCTCTCTAGATCTTTTTCTGTTTATGTCCACAAATCAAGGACTTCCTCTCACATACAGAACTTTCTTCTAAGTTCTCTTATATTGTGTCAGTTCCAAATATTTCTTGAGACCCTTTTCAATCTGGGTGCATTATTAAGTGGAGAACTGGAAGAGAAAATGCTCTCAATTGTACCACTCTCATTTCTGCTTTTATTTTCAAAGTGTCATAAATTCCTCTGCATTAGATTCTAATCCCTTAAAATGGATACTTGACTACATATAATCTTCCATGTCACTTGTCTTCACTACCTTAGCTTGTTAACATATTTATGTATTCATTTAAAATATATTATGAGTACTTTTCTCCACCGCAGGCCCACTGCTACGTCAGAGGTTGAAAGGAGAGTACAAAACAGCAGAAATCACTGATTGTGAAACCATGCATCAAATGTGAGCAAAGTTAAGACTGAAATAATGGATACACATAGAAGTAATAAATAAGAGTATATGTGAGAGGATGACGGAAAAATGTCTTCCTGGAAATGATAATAATGTAAGTCATACAGCATTAGTAAGAACTACATTGGCAGAATTTTCAAGTAAGAAGCTGGGGTCTATCCTATAGGTTTGTTTTACTGGGGGAGTGGGCAGATGTTTATATATATTAATCAAATTAATATTACTTTTATAGAAGCAGAAAATATACGTGGCCCTATTCTAGTCCGGTCTAATGCAATTATTATCTCAAACTGCATCAAAGTGTATTTGTTTTACATGTCACAATGTTTATTAAAACTATATTTTCACATCTCTTCTATTCTATTACAATCACAAACCACTCCAAGCACTCTGTTTGCAAGATGTACAAATAGTTTGCCCTGACTTCCATGGGACTCTTTTTCTATTGGTTATGTACCCATCCTTTTTCTTTCTTTCTTTTTCTTTAAATTGTAGTAAGAACCTTTAACATGAGATGTACTCTTTTAATTAATTTTTAAGTGTACAATACAATATTGTTAATTGTAGCCTCGGTATTGTATAGCACATCACTAGACTTTATTCATCTTGCATAACTAAAACGTCATATCATGTGAATAGCAACTACCCAAACCACTTTCCACACAGACCCTAGCAACCCTTATTCTATTCTCTGCTTCTATAAATTTGACTGCTCTCGGTATCCTATATAAGTGGAATCATAGCATTTGTGTTTCTGCATCTGTCTTATGTCATTAAGAATAACATCCTTAAGGTTCATCCATATTGTCACACATGGCAGAATTTTCTTCTTTTTAAAGGCTGAATGATATTCCATTGTATGTCTATACCACATTTATTTATCCATTCATGAGTCACTGAACATTTAGTCTATTTCCACATTTTGACTATTGTGTATAAAGCTTCAATGAACACAGGAGTATAAAGAAGACATAATAATGGCCAAAAGGTATATGGAAAAGTGCTCAACATTATAATCATCAGAGAAATGCAAACTAAATGTCACCTAACATATTAGAACAACTATGATTAAAAGGATGGAGAGAACAAATGTCGGTGAGGGAAAAATTAGGAAACTTTGTGCACTGTTGGTAGGAATGTAAAATGGTGCGGCCACTATGGAAAACAGATGGAAATTCCTTAAAAAATTGATCTAGCAATCCCAATTCTGGTATATGCCCAAAAGAATTGAAATCAGGATTTCAAAGAGGTAAGTCTCCTTTTTCCGAGCAGCTCATCATTGGATTGGTATCTTTTCTCTTTAGAGATTATTAATGACATGAGGAACAAAGAATTAATATTTTTCTTTCTCTCTAATTTTTTTTCTTCATAAAATTTTCTGTTCTGGAACGGAGAAAAAGCAAGAAATTGGCTGTGCAGAAAAATAAAGAAATTGGGCAATTTAAGGTAAAGATCAGGTTCCAATTTTCTCAAAATTTATTTCACGTAATATATATTATCTTTCCTGGGAGAGAATTCAGTCAACTGGAACCTATGCAGTAAGTCAGATAACTTAGGTGAGAGGATCCATTCCCTGTGCTATTAAACAAGAGCAAATATTTTACCAACAACTCAAGTGCCTTTCACTTTACTTGTGATTTCTGGTTCCATATGCCTTACCTTGTTGAAACTTTTGTATCAAATTTGCTCTGAAATATTTTTTCATGTAAAGTAGGTTTTTTATATGGCACCAGTAAACTCAAAAAGTAAATTAGTTCAGAAATCAAAGCAAGATTTGCCATTTTAGATCTGACAGAAAGAGAGGGTTTGTTGTTGTTGCTTTTGTTTTGTTTTTGTTTTTGTTTTAAGTCTCTGAATTCTCACCAGACTTATTGCAACTGTCAGATTTTCTTAAGATCAACTGACCCTCATGTAAACAGTTACTCACCTTTGAAATGTTAACACGCAACAGAAATATAAACCTCAAAGGCTACAAAAAGAGATATTGCCCTAAGTTAAGGACAATTGTTTCCCAGTATAAATATAAAAGCATGATTAGATGTGGAGTACATCCTCACTCACTCCGTGTGCAGATGAAATCAGAATTAACACTGAAAACCCCGAATATACAAAATCCTTAGAGGCACCAGGTTTAGATGTTTTCACACTCTGCTTCTTAGATTCCTTGAAATTCTATAGAGAAGCTCTAGAATCCACTTAGTGATTCCAAATTTCTAAGAGTTACCTTTGGAATTTGATAATGAGAGATCAGAATTCCCAGGAATATTCAGGAATTTCTGAAATAATATATTCTGTATTTTCATAGTATTTAAAAATATGTTTTAAAATAACACAATGAGCAGTTTTAAAAACAGTGAATCTTCTTGTGACAGGATTGTATTAAATATCTCAGGGGAGATTTTGTCAAAAAATACATAGAATACATGCATGGTTTTTATTATAAACAAATATATTATGATAAGATTATGTAAATAGTATGTAAAATGAATGCTGCATAATATAAATATTTAATAATAGAAGATATGAAAGAAGGGAACCTTATCACTCAATGAATGCAAAATAAATTAAACTTAAAATATAAGAGCAGAGGTATTCAATATTTAAGTTATTATTTTTAAAACTGAAAGTTCAAAATGCACAAAGACCATCTTATAGTCTTATTAGTTTTCTACAACAAAATTTCCAGACAGGAAAATTTCTTTCATTTTGCATTGATGCTGGTTGAATTAGTACAGATTCATCCAAAATCATGTTCATGTTTGATGATATGATATTTGTTGTTTTAATAAATATTTCATTTCTTAATGAAAAATCTCTTTGTCAACTTGTCTTAATTTTAATTTTTCCATAAAAATCTGAACTGCTTTTTCTACTTCAGATTTTAGATCAGTTTCTAATTTAATGTTAGAGGGTTCCACAACAGCATTCACATATTTTTTTTGCATTTATTCTCTAAAAGATTTACATAGTGAGTATTCAAACACAAGGAAATCCCAGTGAACATTATTGAGTTGTATTTGAATAAGATAACATGCAGGCCTCCTAGAAAGGCTAACAGTACTACTTATACATTTGTGTTTACATTATCACTTTAAAAATTCGTTTTGCCTCTAAAAGTTGTTACCTTTGGAACACCACTCAAAGATTTGTTTAAAGCATACTATAAGTCTAAAGTAATTAATATTTAACTGATTTGCAAGCATATCTCATCTTTGGCAGCAATAGATAGTGCCATAAACATTCACTTATAACATGCAACAACTATGAGGAAGATTAAATTACCAGATTGTTATTGCTTATGTACTTCTATCCTGGTTCCCAAAAATGTCCACTTCATTCTTTCATTCCACATGCTGATATTACAGCTCTTGCTTTCTGCTTGTTACCAATTGAATCTTTTAATCCAGTGATGTTTCCATATTGACTGTGAAGCTATTATTTTCAAAGTGTAATTATAATATATATATTTTTTATTTTTTCTAAACTTCCCCTCAGAAATCAGTGGCATAATAATACAAAATACAATATTCATGTCATCAGAGTCCTAGAAAAAGAGAGGAAAGTGTTTGATGTTTAGGAAAAAAAGAAGAGAAATAAACATACAGATTCAAGGAGTTCAGTTAAATATAAGTCCTCTGAAAATGCATGCCTTGAAATACATTCAAACTGCTGAAAACTGAAGACAACAAAATAAACTTTTTATATGGCCACAGGAAAATAACAAACTCTAAAGGAAGAACAGTCCCAATGACTAAAGACAAACATAGGAAGCTTAAAAAAGTGACTACACTTTTATAGTGGTCAAAGAAAAACAAGAAACAACAACAACAACAACAAAAATAAAATGAAACAGAAAAACCTGTTAACCCAGAATGCTATGTCCAGTAAAATTATATTTCATAAATGAAGCTGAATAAAGGCATTTTCAGTTTAAGGAAAACTGACAGAATCTGTTACCATCAGTCTTGCTCTCAAATTATCAGCAATGGATGTACTCTCAACAGAAAGAAATAGTATCAGAAGGTAACAGAATTTTGGAAACAAAGAAAGAACAATGAAATGATAAATATATTGGGTAAATATAATAAACTATTCTTCTCCTTTGAGTTCTTCAAAATGTTTGACAGTTGAAAGCAAAAATGAGCTAAGCCCAGTGGCTCATATCTGTAATCCCAGACCTTTGGGAGGGTGAGGTGGATGGATGACTTTAGCCATAGAAGTTTGAGAACAACCTTGGCAACATAGGGAGATCTCATCTTCATTTTTTAAAAATAAAAATTTTAAAAAAAGATAATATTATTTGATAATGTTTCATATATATATAAATATACATATATATGTATTTAGCTAGACTATATATAAAAAACTATAACAAAGAGGAAAGTAAAGGCCTCTGTACAGTGGTGAGGTTTTTATATCTCAGTTGAAGTGATAACATGTTGATGTTGATACTAACTATACTGTAAAAATATTAAGAATCTATATTGTAATCCTTAGAGTAATTCAAAAATAACATTAAAAAGTTATAATCAATAGATAATTTATTTGGAAATACTAAAAATATTAAAATATTCCAAAAATGTAGGAAGATAGAAATAAAGAGATAACACAGAAAACCAGTAATAAAAATCATAGACTTGATCCAAACATATCAAAAATATAAAGTATCTAAATATACTAATTAAAAGAAAGAGATTGTGAGAATAAATTTTATTTTATTTAAAATTTTTATTTTATTTACTTATTTATTTATTTTTGACACAGAGTCTCGCTTTGTTACCCAGGCTGAAATGCAGTGGCACCATCTTGGGTCACTGCAACCTCCACCTCCTGGGTTCAAGCAATTCTTCTGTCTCGGCCTTCTGAGCAGCTGGGACTGTAGGCACCTGCCACTATGCCCAGCTAATTTTTGTATTTTTGATAGAGATGGGGTTTCACCTTGTTGTTCAGGCTGGTCTTGAACTCCTGACCTCAGGTGATCCACCAGCCTCAGCCTTCCAAAGTGTTGGAATTACAGGCGTAAGCCACCACACCCGGCCTTATTTTTATTTACTGTTTTGAAAGGTAGTCTCACTCTGTCACCCAGTCTGGAGTGTAGTAATAGAATAATTACAATGCAGCCTTGAACTCCTGAGCTCAAGTGACCCTCCTGTCGTAGCCTCCCAAGTAGGTGGGACTACAGGCATGTACCACCACACCTGGCTAATTAAAATAATAATAATAATTTGTAGAGATGCAATGTCTTTGTGTTTCCCAGTTTGTTCCAAAACTACTGACATCAAGTAATCCTCCCACCTGGGAAACCCAAAGTGTTGGGATCACAGGCATAATAAATCACTGTGCCCTGCCCAAGAACAGATGTTAAAATAAAGATATGAACCAACTAAATACTATCTATAAGAAATTCACTTCAGGTCAGACACAGTGACTCCTATCTATAATCCCAGCAGTTCGGGAAGTCGAGGGATCACTTGAGTCCAGGAGTTCAAGACCAGCTTGGGCAACATGGTGAAATTCCATCTCTACAAAAAATTAACCAGGCATGGTGGCATGGTAGCATGTGCCTGTAGTCTCAGCTACTCAGAAAGCTGAGGTGGGAGGATCACCTGAGCCCATGAGTTTGAGGCTAAAGCGAGCCATGATTGCACCACTGCAGTCTAGCCTGGGTGACAGAATAAGACTCTGTCTTAAAAAAAAAAAAAAAAAAAAAAAGAGAGAGAGAGAGAGAGAAAAGAAAAAATAAATTCACTTTAAATATAATGATATAGGTCAAATAAAAGTAAAGACTAATAAAAAATTAATAAAGATATATTATGCAACGCTAATTCAGAGAAGAATGGAGTACTTATATTAAATCAAAGAAAGAAGACTTGTAGTCAAAGAAAATTATTAGAAATAAAAAAGGCATTACAAATAATAAAAGAATCAATTCACTAAAAATAAAAAAA
The DNA here is from genome assembly GCF_030222135.1 of Aotus nancymaae. Lineage (NCBI taxonomy): Eukaryota > Metazoa > Chordata > Mammalia > Primates > Aotidae > Aotus > Aotus nancymaae. The sequence goes on from NW_026988443.1 coordinate 18,970,276, forward strand.
ATTAAATGTATATTTACCTCTCTACAGAGCTTTGTATTATACAAGAGTAATCTGACCAAAATGAAAAAGGAAATAGATTAATCCACAATAATTAGAGATTTAAACTCTTTCACTTAGTAAAAAGAAAAATTAATATTAACAAAATCAACACTAGCATAGGAAAACTGAGCAATACCATTGATCAACTGGATCTAATTGACATTTATACAGCATTCCACTGAACAACAAAACAATGTGCATGCAACTATATATGGAACAGACACCAAGAAAGATTGTATCTTGGATAATAAAACTGATCTTAATGTTTTTAAATAATAGAAATTACATAAATTATGTTCTTGGATTACAATAAAATTTAACAAGAAATCAGTCACAATCCTTTACCTTATTAAAGCCTTGCTTTTTAATTTTTTTTTTTTTTAAGTGAATCTTGCTCTGTCACCCAGGCTGGTGTGCAGTGGTGCAATCTCAGCTCACTGTAACTTCTGCCTCCTGGGTTCAAGCAATTATTTGACCTCAGCCTGCTGAGTAGCTGGGATTACAGGTATAGGTCACCACATCCAGCTAATTTTTGTATTTTTATTAGAGACGGTGTTTCACCATGTTGGCTAGGCTGGTCTTGAACTCCTGACCTCAGGTGATCCATCCACCTCAGTCTCCCAAAGTTCTGGGATTACAGGCATGAACCATCACACCCAGCTGACACTTGCTTTTAAAATCTCACTTACGTAAAGCAGGTTTCCGTGCAGTACATAAACTCTCAAAAATCTCCTACAAAATATTACTGAATAAGTAATATTTGGTAAAGTAATATAAATAAAAAAGAGTCCTATATATATAGGATTATATATATACAGGATTATACATATATAGAATTAAATATATATATTTAAATAAACCTATAACCAACTGTGGTTTTTCATAAGAATGAAAGGCTTTTTTAATATGTGAAAAATAACATCTCACTATATAAACAGTCTAATGAAGAAAATCTGCATGATCATACAAATTAATGCAGAGAAAGTAAATGACAAAATTCAGCATCTATCCTAATAAAAATTCACAGAAACCTATAAATAGAACTTTAAGTTGATACAAGCCTATTTTGAGAGCTGCAAGCTAAAATGAGATTCTAGCGCCAGAGAGATTAGCAACTTTGTTTTAACGAAAAATGAATAAAAGCTGAGCATGTGTGTTTACAGTGTGTCTTTCATAAAATAATTCTTTTACCTAGCTGGTGGCCTAATGCCTAGCTGTCCTGTTGACGACCAGGGATCCTTCACAAAGAAACCTTGATTATTCTGGCCGATGCCCTAGGGGCGCTTGTCTGACATGTGTCCAGTTATGCCTGCCTAACTGTTGCTTTAGTGTTGACCCTGCCTTGTGTTCTCCCTGAGATGCCAGGGTAAACCTAACTTGGGATAGCCCCTGGTTCGTCAGATGGAAAGTGAAAATTCAGTACACTACCACAGTAGGAAAACATTCAAATATTTTTGCCAGCAGATTCTGAGCAGACAGGGCCCAATGTATTGGAAGAGCAATCCTCAGGGTTAACAGATTACATGAGGCAGGAATGAAGAGTCAAGCAGGGGAAGAGAGAGACAGAGAGAGGATGACAACTAGCAAAATATAAACATAGGAAACAGGGTGTGGGTCATTTCAAATTTGAGGACAAATGCTTAACTGGTCCCTTTGCAGGAAGCAGCAGAAAGGCAAAGAGCCCAGTCTGGTAGGTAAGAAAGACATCTCTAAGTTCTTATCTCTGGCCAAAGATTTAAGCCATTTTTGTGTGGTGTTCTATTTCTAATATCTAGGCAGTAGACTTTGCTGTGGCACTCTTATTACAAGGGCATCCATAAGAAAAACTATAGCTAACCTTATACTTAATTGTGAAAGACAAAATTATTTCCCCCTAAGTTCAAGAACAAGGTAAGAATGTCTAGTTCTATTAAATATGCCATTCCTATTAAACAGGAAGCTCTAGCTAGTGCAATAAAACAAAATACACTTTTAAAAAGGCAAACAGATTAAGAATGAAGTACTAAAACTGCCGCACTTTGCAGGTGACATGATGGCCTAAGTAGAAAATTCCAAGGAGCATAAAAACAAAATAAAACAGTAAAAGAATAAAACCTTTCAGGATTATTAAGTGACTTTAGCAAAGTGGAAGATGAATGACTAACACACAAAAATCTACATTTCAATGTACTACCAATGCAATTTATCAATATAGGTGCATGCTTAAAAATGTTGTAAATATTTAAAATACATCTATAAGAAGATTTATATTAGCTCCCAAATAAAATACTCATTAATAAATTTATAAAACATATCTAACAACTATTTTCTGAAAAGTTCAAGACACATGAAAGAAATCAAAGAAGACCTTAATAAATAAAGATGCATAGCATTTTCATGGATTGGAAGACTCAAATGAGTAAAAATGTCATCTCTCCCCTCCTTTTTTTTTTTTTTTGCAAATTTAATTTCAATAGAATCTCAGCAAGATATTTATATTGATTTAGAGAAGCTCATTATAAAATTTATTTCAGAAAGCAATGGAACTAGAAGAAGCAAAACAACTTTAAAAAGAAAAAAAGTTAAAGGAATCCTACTACCCAACTTTTAAAAATGTTTTAAGAAAAAAAAATAGATTTTTTTAAAAAGATACTGTTAAAAATTAAATGATAAGCTATGGAATGACAAAACACATATTCAAATCATGTCTTACTTAAAGACTTATATCCAGAATATATAACTAAGTCTCAAAACTAAATAAATAGGAAGAAAATAAATGAACCATTAGTAAATGGCCAAAAAACTTGAATAGCTAATTCACCAAAGAGGGTTATGGTTGTCAAAAAAGCATATTTAAAAGATGTTCAATTTGCTAATCATTAGGAATATGCAAATTAAAAACATGATATACCACTGTACGTCTATTAAAAAAGCCATGAAAAATACTACTAGCATCAATTGTAGACAAGGATGTGGAGTAAGTGAAACTCTTGTATGTCATACATGGGATGGCAAAATGGTACAACCCCTATTCTGGAAAACATCTTGGTGGGCTTTTATAAAATTGGACATACATTTATATGACCCGGAAACCCCATTCCTGGGTATTTGCACTAGAGAAATGAAAATTTATGTACACATAACAACTTATCGTGTGAAAGTTTTAGCAGCTCTATTTGTAATTGACAAAATATGAAACAACCTTATGACCCTTCAAAGGGTAAATGGATAAACAAACTGTGGTGTATGTATGGTATGGCATATTCCTCAGAAAGACAAAGGAATCGACTTTTGATATATAAGACAAATCGAATGAATCTTGGATTATTCTAGTTGGAAAAAAAGCCTGTCTCAAACGATATTTTTTTTGTATATTTTATTGCACTTTAGGTTCTGGGGTACATGTGCAGAACATGCAGGACTGTTGCATAGGTACATACATGGCAATGTAGTTTGCTGCCTCCATCCCCCATCATCTATATCTGGCATTTCTCCCCATGTTAGACCTCCCCAGCCCCCTACCCCCCACTGTCTCCCCGAACAGACCCCAGTGTGTGATGCTCCCCTCTCTGTGTCCATATGCTCTCATTGTTCAACACCTGCTTATGAGTGAGAACATGAGGTGTTTGATTTTCTGTTCTTGTGTCAGTTTGCTGAGAATGATGGTTTCCAGATTCATCCATGTCCCTACAAAGGACACATAATTTTTTATGGCTACATAAAAAACATGTCCCTACAAAGGACACAAACTACATGTCCCTACAAAGGACAAAATACATGTCCCTACAAAGGACACGAACTGATCATTTTTTATGGCTACATAGTATTCCATGGTGTGTATGTGCCACATTTTCCTTGTCCAGTCTATCATCAATGGGCATTTGGGTTGGTTCCAGGTCTTTGCTATTGTAAACAGTGCCACAATGAACATACATGTGCATGTGTCTTTATAATAGAATGATTTATAATCTTTTGGATATATACCCAATAATGGATTGCTGGGTCAAATGGCATTTCTATTTCTAGGTCCTTGTCAAATGATATTTTATGATTTCATGTATGTGGCCATCTCAAAAGATAAAACTTAGAGTACAGATCATATATTTTCAAGTGACAGGATTGGGGAATGAGTAAAATTATAAAGGGATAACTTGGAGTGTGGGGTGCCAATGAAACTGTTTTGGGTCCCATTTGCTATATACGTGGATCTATACCTGTGCTAAAATTTATAAAATGGTACAAGAAATAAAGTCAATTTTGCTCTATGATAAATTAAATAATAAAATTACTCATAGAAACACCCTATTTTACTTAAACGATCACCAATATTTAAGACTCTTATGTATAGTTGGCTGTTACTACAAAAAAAATGAAACATGTATTATTTGGGGGTAAATGAGAGAAACATTAAGGAAAGTTTTAAAACTATCTTGACAATAACATGGCAATGAAGAAGAGGGATGTCCTAAAATCATCAGGTCAGACAATCATTTTAAAAGAACATATTTACCAAAACCAAGTTGTTAATGAATAACTGTTTGAACTGGGTCTTAAATACTATTGATTGATTAGGAGGAACTATCGTTCCAGGTGTGGACAAAGACATAGACCTTGGCCTATATATGGACACTGAGATATCCTGGCATTTTTCAAAGAAAAATGCAAATATTAAAATATGTCTAGAGCTGAGATTTGTAGAAGCATATAGAATCAGATGGAAATTCAGTGGGAAAGGAACCCAAATTCGAAGAGCTAACTCTCTAGGAAAAGTAACATTCCATTTTATCTTGAGAGTAGTAGAGAACTACAGAACATTCTTAAGTGATAGCAGATCCCCCATCTATTGTCTAAATAGCTTTAAAAACACAACAAAATTTTAAAACGTTGTTAATGTAGAGAATCTTAAAATATTGCCAGATCCTTTCAAATATTTACATGTTATTTCATTTGATTTATTTATTTTATATCTAAGAAAATGGATGTGGTCTTCAAATTTGTTAGCTTGTATGTGTTTATTTGTTCTGCTTGTTGTCTTGGAGAAATGGAAAGATAGAAACATCAATAATATATTAAAAGAGAATACATAAAAAGAATTTATTTTATATTTCAATTTATTTATTCCAAAAACACTTACTGGCATATACCCTATGCCCAGCAAGATATTAGTCACTAGGAATTAAGACAAACAAATAACCAGTTAAACTATCTGCCTTCAAAGGGCTCTTTGTCTCATAAAAGACACCAAAAGGTAGGTCTATGATTAAAGTATACTGTGGTTTGGGTTACAGCAGAATTACCCACAAAATTTTGTAGATACACAGAAAAGAGACCCAAAATATAGTCTCAAGGTATTTTTGAGACTTGGAAGATAAGTAGGAATGAGCTAACAGACCACAGGAAGGCTACATATGGCAAGCCCAGAAAATGGGCTCGGATTTTTGCAATTGCGGCACATTCAAGAAAATGCAACTAATTTCACATGGTAAATGCATGGAGAAGTGGGAAGAGAGAGAAACCTGAACAAGACAGCTGGAGTTAGTTGATAATGGAACTTCTGTTTCATGTCAGGAAGAGTAAATCTAATGCTTTGGTTCTGCCTTTCATTAGCTCTAAAACCCAATCAATGTCTTTGGAAATTCAGTGTGCAAAACCAGATTAAAACTATAGCTTTCTAGTTACGTGTATGGGGAGAATTGGCAAAACAGTAAAACCAACAACGTTTCTAGCTGGTATTCCCTGAGTATCCCCCCTAGCCAAAGTTTGGGAAATTTTGCAGTAATAATTGGGTAATAACTATGGGACTTCCAGAAGAGAAATGATTACATCAGATTTACAATCTGGAGAGAATAGTATACATAAACAAGGGCAGTATTCACAGAGAGGGAAATCTCTAAAAAAACACAAAAATTTAAAATACCCTTTGGTTTTAAGTGATCACCAATATATTCCATTATAACATATAGTGGGTATGTGGGTGCCACAATATGAGACATTTTACATTTTCAGATAAAGTATGCTTAAAGGAAGTTTTCCAACTTCATGTCAGTGCAGAAGAGAACTGGCCTAAAATTGTTAACGCACACTGAGAAAAATGTATTATTTTTTGCTACAGCACACTTCTGTGACTCTTGGTCACCAAAATGTGTGGAGATTCATCCCCACAACCAATCAATCAAATGCTGCAGCAGATTCTCCAGAGGGCACAAGTTGGGTGTCCTCTAATTCAATTCAATTATCACACTACCTGCCAAGAGATAGCATTAGATCCAATAAGTTGAGGGTTCAGTCCCACAAGATTGCCCTTCAATTCAGATGCCAGCTGCAACCACAGATTTTTGTCTATGCTTCTGACTGACTGGCTATAAATCGAGGCTCCCACCAACCCCTCTTTGGTTCAATTAATTTGCTGGCAAGGCTCACAGAAGTCAGGGAAACACTTACTTCTATTTCTGGTTTATTACAAAGAATATTATAAAGAATACAGATGAACAATCATTGCAAAGAGCTAGGTATGTGGGAAGGGGCACAGAACTTCCCCATCCTGCCACCTTCCAGAAACATGTGTTCAACTATCCAGAAGCCTATTCAAACTCAGTCCTTTGGGTGATATATCCTAGGTATGAATGATAATGTCATTGGCCACTGGTGATCAGTTCAACCTTCAGCCCCTTTCCCCTTCCCAGAGGTTGGGGTGTGGGGCTGAAAGTCCCAAGTCTCCAGTCAAGCCTTGGTTTTTTGGGTAAACAAGTGCATCTTGAAGCTATCTAGGGATCCCCAGCCACCAGTCAACTCATTAGCATGCAAAAAACACTCATCACCCAAGAGATTCCTAGGATTTTAAAAGCTGTATGATAGAAAACTGAGAGGAAGACCAAATATATCTTTCACAATATTACACACATTCGTTATCAGAACACATTGAAAATAATAAATTGTTTAATGAATAATATACTTCAGATTTTTATTTAGAAGGAAAAAATCAGCTATTTCAACAATCCCTAATCAGAGTTTCTCTGTGTTCTGAAGGAATATTCATGTATTGCAAGTTCCCCAGGGATATGTATGCACATTCGAATTTAATGAACTCTAAGTCTAGACTGTCACCTGATTGAGAGCTACTGAGCTCTCAATCTGTCTTATACATTCAAACATTGCACATGCCTCTTACAGTATTAAATGGAAAAACAGACTTGGGGGTAATGTTTGTAGTTTTAACTTTTACAAATAATGGAAATGAGATTGAGAGAGGTTATGAGGCTTGCCTAAAGTCACACAGTCCTGCAAAGTTCTCCTGAAATTCAAACTAGATTACTTTACCTGATACAATGAGCAAGGAATCCACTAATGAAACTGTCTTTGCAAAATTATGATAATAAGAGAAATCTGACATGACTGACTGTATCTTGCTTCTAGCTTCACAGGCTGGCTGTCTGTCTGCTCACGCATGGGCGTGGGCCAAGCTAATTTGGGGGAAATTTTGGTTTATAGTTTAAATGATAATAACACTTTTCAATAGTTAAACTGCCCTTGTAAAACTAAGAAAGGCCACCAAGTTAAGAGAATGAGAGAGGCCTAAATTTTAGTTAGAAAGTGGTGTAGTCAAATAATTACTAGCAATACAAATAATTTATTCTAGAGGTCGCAAGATTTACAACTTCCCTAATTACTCCTGTAGATACCATCACTATTGTAGAACATAATATTGGCCTTATGAGATGCCTTTTCGTAGTTTTGCATTTATGAAAACCAGATGGCCCCACCTGAACTCACCGACCAGTCATGTGGCCCCCACCCAGGAACCAACTCAGCGCAAGAAGACAGCTTCGATTCCCTATGATTTCATCTCCAACTCAACCAATCAGCACTCCCCACTCGCTGGACTCCTACCCACCAAACTATCTGAAAAATTCCTAACTTCTGAGCCTTTGGGGGGACTTATTTGAGTAATAACTCTGTCTTCTGCTTGGCGTGGCTGGCCTCATGTCAACTACACTGTCTTTCCTGCAATGCCATGGTCTTTATGAATTGACCTTGTTTGTGCAGTGGACAGAAAGAACTCTTCAGGTGGTTACACTAATATACTTATTTACACACACCCCAAACCAGAGACCCTGTCCTGTATTCCCCTGTGGACATTTCAAGTCTTTCATGGGGACAATTAATACTGAGATGGAAAGATTACTTTTAAGAATTAATTCATAACAAATAATGTTGTTTGAGTTTTTGTTGTTATATGAAAAGCACTCAGGGGTGGTAAGGTTTATGTGTGTATATGATAGGGGTAGGATAACAAGGCAAGGAAAATGACCTGCTTTCAAATTGTCATTTGCCGATAGCTTCAAGTTCTGATTATATCTAATCTAATTGCTTACTGCAACTGAAGCCCAGAACAATAATTCCAGTTTTGCATTATGCTTTCCCTGTAGTCTCTTGAGGAGGTGCAAAGGATTTCTGAGAATGGGAATAACCAGATGTCCAAAAGAAGCAGGAGATATAGCAAAGGGTTCTGAACCCAAAGGATTTGAAGCATCTAATCAAGAGATGACTCTTTTTAGTGAGTTGATTTTTTTATGTGCAAATGTGGATTAATAAATCTCATTTATATCCTGATTGAGGTATGAAGCTCCCTGGAGCTCTCGTCAGTTCTTGACCATTTGTTCTCCTGTAACAGAGAGTAAGTGCTGAGTTTTTTTTTCTGATTCAAGTCAGATTGACAAAGTATCTCCAAAAAAATCCCCTGACCTGCCTAGAGTTAGATGATAAGTAATTAAGATGTTGGGAGAGAGATAAAGACTCTTACCTTGCCTAATCCCTTCAGATGGCAGTGGGTTTTCAGATTGTAAGGTTCTGTGAGAATGTTCTAATGTTCTTTTCTGATGACTTAGACCTAGGAGAGAATCAGTAGGAAGTAAAGCAATTATACTCATTGTGCAACTTAATGACACAATGTAATGTGTCTGCTAAATGGATGTGAATATATGTGGGTTATTAAAGCAAGGTTATGGATCTGAAGAAAGCAATAACCAAACTTTAAAACATTTATGACAATATTTAACAAGCTAATATTAAACAGACTTTTAAGGAGTTTCAAGCAACTTCACGTAATAAATGGAATTAACCAAAACGAAACAGCAGCTCCAAGGAGTATCAATCCAATCAATCTTTTTCTCATTTTGTAATAATTTATTTGTATTATTCTCCCAGACACTGTGAACATATGTGTTTATTTCTGCTTTGATGTATTGGAACTCATTACCAAGGGGCTTTTTTTCTAAATATCCTCTGAAATATTAATATAAATTACAGACTCAAAACAATACTGCTTATAAATTAACTTCTATTTTATTTAATTATTTTCCTGTACTTAAGTTCAAGTAAATTCCAATCTCAGCATCTAATTGTGCTTCTGTTAATGGGGATAGGAAGAAGATCTCAAGGTTTAGAGCTTCCCATATGTGCTGTAAATTTGACATTTGTTTCAAAATACTGTTTTTGACACATAGGCAGTATATAAGCAATTTGTAGGATAATGTGACCTCCTTACATATTGATATATTCACTATTGATGATATTATTATGAAGTATTGATACCATACACTTGCTCTGTGACAAACTGAGATTTTTACTTGTAGTGTAAATCACAAGTAGAAAAAGTACTACAAAATTGCGCATTCTTAAAATTTGTTTTAATGGTGAAAAAGATACACAACATAAAATTCACCATTTTATTCATTTTAAGTTTATAGGTTGGGGGCTTTAAGTATACTCATATTGCTATATAGCCATTTCCATCATCTACCTTCAGAATATTTTTATCTTTTAAAACTAAAACTCTATACCCATAAAACAGTAACTCCTCATTCTACCTTCTCCCTGTGTCCCAACAACCCCATTCTAATTTCAATCTTTATGATTTTGACTACCCTAGGTAACTCAGGTAAGTGGAATCATAGAGTATTTGATTTTTGGGACTGGCCTATTTCAATTAGCACAATGTCCTCAGGGTTTACCCATGTTGCATATGTCACAATCTCATTTCTTTTTAAGGCTGAATAATACGTTACTGTCTGCATATACCACATTTTGTTCATCCATTCGTCTGTTGATGATGAACATTTGTGTTGTTTTCAAATTTTGACTAATGCAAATAATGCCGCTGTGGACAAGAGTGCACAACATATGTGTTGGAGTTCTTATTATTTGTATCTGGTTATCTATCCAGAAGTGGGATTCCTGCAACATATTGTAATTCTACATATAATTGAGGAATGGCCACATCATTTTTTTGCAGTTATTGCCCCACTTTAGATTCCTACCAACAATGCAGGGTTCCAGTTATTGCCCCACTTTAGATTCCTACCAACAATGCAGTGTTCCAATTTCTCCATATCCTTGCCAACACCTATTATGCTTTATGTTGTTTTAAATAAATCCATGCTAACGATGTGAAGTGATACCTCACTATGGTTTTGATTCACTTTTCCCTTATGATTAGTGGTGTTGAGCAACCGTCTCTTCCTGTATCCATTGACTATTTGTCTATCTTTAGAGAAATGACTATTCAAATTCCTTGACAATTTTTTAAAAATAACCTTGGAGTTTTTGCTGTTATTGAGTAAATTTATGATCTTAATTGGATTTTCCATTTTAGTGTTTGTAAATTCATGGCATTGAATTTTATTCAAGTGTCTTTACAACAATAAATGAGGTTTCTCTACATAAATTTTCATAGGTTGCCTCTTCGCATCTTTCAGCATGGATTTACACAATTTGCTAAATGTACTGGCCCATAACATAATTTAAGCTGAGCTGAACGCTTGTCTACAGATTCAAAAAAAATAAATAAATAACATCAAAAGTGCCAATCCAGGTACTTCTTATAGTCCACAATTTACTCCAAGGAGCTAAAAGAAAGTTACTAATTAGGCCGGGCGCGGTGGCTTACGCCTACAATCCCAGCACTTTGGGAGGCTGAAGCGGGTGGATCACGAGGTCAAGAGATCGATACCAGCCTGGTCAACATGGCGAAACCCTGTCTCTACTAAAAATACAAAAAATTAGCTGGGCATGGTGGCATGTGCCTGTAATCCTGGCTACTCGGGAGGCTGAGGCAGGAGAATTGCTTGAACCCAGGAGGCGGAGGTTGTGGTGAGCCGAGATCGCGCCATTGCACTCCAGCCTGGGTAACAAGAGCGAAACTCCATCTCAAAAAAAAAAAAAAAAAAGTTACTAATTATTAGTTATGTCTTACAAAAATAAGGAGTTGATGTTGTCAGAGGCATTGGAACCAGAAAAACTTCATTTTGAATAGGGGCTGGGTAAAATAAGGCTGAGATCTACTAGCCTATATTCCCAGATGATAAGACATCCTAAGTCTTAGGATGAGATAAGAAGTCAGCAGAAGATACAGGTCATAAAGACCTTGCTGATAAAACAGGCTGTGGTAAAGAAGACAATTAAAACACACCAAAATCAAGATGGTGAAGAGAGTGACACTTGGTCGTCCTCACTGCTGCACTCCCACCAGCGTCATGACAGTTTACAAATGCTATGGCAATGTCTGTTAAGTTACCCAATACGGTCTAAAAAGGGAGGCATGAATAATCCACCCCTTGCTTAGCATATCATCAAGAAATAACCATAAAAACGGGCAACCAGCAGCCCATGGGGCTGCTCTGTCTATAGAGTAGCCATTCTTTTATTCCTTTACTTTTTTAATAAATTTGCTTTCACTCTACTGTGTGGACTTGTCCTGAATTCTTTCTTGCAGAAGATCCAAGAACTCTCTCTTGAGGTCTAGATCAGGACCCTTATGGTAACAATGTGATATAAGGTGCATTTTACCTTAGAAATAATAGGGTTGAATTTGGTTTAAGAAGATACATTAATAGTAAAACACAAATTAACAAGTAGCAGAAAACAGATGCATAGAGCCTATTGCTTCTTTGACATCTCCAATTAGATGTCCATCTGAACAGCAGGACTAAAAGCATACTAACCTCACTGCTTTCCCTCCAAATCCTGATGTTCATTTCAGTTCTCTCCTCCAGGCAATACTGCTCCTACCCACTCATGTACTGGAGGCCAAAGCTTGGCAGGCATCATCTCATACTCCTCTGCACGCCCTCTCATCCCTCCCAATTCAATCCAGATACAAATTCAACCCCATAAATAACTCACAAATGTATCGATTTCTTTCCATGCCTTTTGATATTTCCAAGTCCCAGGCTATCTTGACTGGAATATTGGAACAACTATATGACTGGAGATTCTGATTTCATTTTTATCTCTTTCCAACCTATTTTCTATATCATAAATCTTCATGAAACACAAACTTGCTAATGTCTTCCTCTTATCTCATACATTTTTATAAGGTCCTTGTTATCCTCAGGATAAAGTATAAAGTTCTGATTTAGCTTGAAAGGCCCATTAGGATTGTGTCATGCACATTTATCTCTGCATACTCTTCTTTTCTCTTTTTCTCCTTTTCTTTGCCGCACCCTGTAGTCTTAAGTAAATCCCCCAAATGCATATTCTCAACTTTAGAGCTTTGCTTATTTCACCTTTTATGTCTGGAACACACTTTACCTCTTCGAGCTTTGTAAGACTGACTCCTACTTCTGTTAGGGTAGGCAGACAGCTGGGAACCCCCAAGAAAAGGGAGGTCTGAAAAGTCTCACACCCCTAGACCACTGAAAACCTGCATTCTAGTTATAAAAGAGAGGAGGGTAAATACCCAAGCAGAAGGGATTGCCCTTAAGATGCTCAGTAATTGCTCACTTTGTAGTTACCCTATCTGAATGTAGGTTATATGCTCCTAAAGAGGGCAAAGGAGAAATTCCTAAGATACACTCAGGGGTAGTAAGTGCAGATTTAACCGCTATGCGACCTTTCTGGGATGGCAGTAATGAGCAATGCAGCCAATAGGATTTCTAGCTAGCACCAGCCTGCGCATGCGCACCAACTAAGACTAAGGATGGGGTCCCAAAGACCTTGGTCAGGAGCTAGGAGGGGACAAGGCAGAGACCTAAGGCAGGAGCAGAAAAACTAGACAAAGAAAAAGGCAGAAACTTAAGACAGAGGTGGGAACTTCAAGAAGGAGTCTGACATAATGAAAACCCAGTGCAGAACTCTCAAGCTGCTGCTGGCTCAATCCCTTCAGCCGGCATACTCTGTTTTATTTTTGCAGAGTATATTCTCCCCTCAAACAACGCTCTGCTTTTTTCCTTCAGCAAATTCTCTATTTGCCTAAATCAGTCACTTGGCAGAACGGTTTCTCTAAGAGGACAAAGAAACGAAGATTCCTGCCCTTCCTGGTAACACTTCTATACCAATTGCAAATTTAGAAGAAATTCTTTTGTTATCTTTTCTTGACTCTTAAATTTGGATAAAATGCCCCAGCTCTCTGCTTTCACTCACCCAATAATTTTGCTAAAGTAACTCATCACATTGTTGTCTTTTATCCTTTTGATTCATATGATCCTCTACCAGATTGAAATTCCATGAGGGCAGACAACTCATCTGTTTTGCACATAGTTTTATTCAGTTCTCTAACGTAATGCTCAAGCATTAAGTTGGGGAATACCAATTCCTTATTTCACTGTCTCATCTCCCACAAAGTTAATATGTTGAAGTCCTAACTCCTTGTAACTCAAAATACAACTGTACTTTCAGATAGGACCTTTAAAGAGGTAATCAGGTTAAATGAGGTCATATGAATGAGCCCTAATTTAATATGACTGGTTTCCTTATAGGAAGAAAGGAAATCAGGGAAGCAAGGGCACAGAGAAAAGATCATGTGAAGACACAGCTAGAAACAGCTGTATGCAAGCCAAGGAGAGAGGTTTCAGTAAACCAAACCTGCTAACACCTTCATCTTGGACTTTCAGCCTCCAGGGTTGTGAGAAATAAATTTACGTTACTGAAGGCACTTGGTCTGTGGTATTTTGTTATGGCAGCCCTAGCCAAATAATATACTGGCAAATGTAGACAGTTAATAAAAATGTGTTGAATAAATGAAACTTAGAAAGACATAGTCAAGAAAGATTTTCATAGATTTTTAATCAAACTTTGCAGTGATTATTTTAATAACACAAGTTTTACACATACTTTGAGTAATTTACTCTGCAATATGTTTTTCCTTTATTATAACAGTCTTGTAAGTTGGCCATAATTACCTCCAGTTTTCAGATGAAGAAACTGAAGTTCAAGGAGTTTAACTGAATTATCTGAGGATATTCAATTAGCAATAAAGTGAAATTTCAAAGTTCTGGTCTTGAATTCTATGTTCAGCATATTGTTATAATACTAATACCTCCTAAATCACCTCTTCTAATCATGTTGATTTTATTTTGGTTTCCATATAAACAATGCAGTGACATTGTTTTCTATATGTACCTATTTATATTATCAGTGAACATTTGAATTTAAATATGATTTTGAGATATATAATACTTTAGGAAAATGAATAAATTTCCCTTGAGAAATAGGATTTCCTCAATGTTTGGTCTAAAATTCACTTGAGTCTACAAGGCACTAATTGATGAATTTAGAGAGTTTACATTAAAAGGACATTTTAAAAAGTATATTTTGATGTGTTAAATGTCATATAATTAATACATGAGAGTTCATTTAAAAATAATTAACTATTCTTACAGCACACATTTAAACCCATCTCTTGGCAGTATGATAGCATTGAAAGTCTATTAAACTCAGAGTTAGAGGCAACTGGTTTCACGTCTTACGTGGAAGACCTTCAAGTGACATGTTTTTAATATTTAGGTCATCTCTCTGGATGCCACTTTTATTTAAAATATAATGTGCACCTGAAAGAATGGTTGTGAGAATGAAAAGAATGAGCACATATAAAACCTCCCCACAATGGTTATTACTGTTAACTTTGTCATGAAGGAAGAAAGATTTCCTTTAAGATTTTATAGCCAAATATCTCTTTAAAACCTAGAATAACGAAACCATATTTGAAAGCTATTAAAAAAGAAGAATTAAAAATAACAAGTTTGCGTGTTTTATCTAGAGCAGTGTCCTACAAGTGTAAAACTCTGAAGCCATCTGAGGCTCTTCACCTAGACTGACACTACTCTTTTTCCTTGTAGAACTGACAAATGTCTCTGTGCATTTGTAATCTTTGGAAAGCTGTTGTTTCCATCTTTGAGCTTTATGGTGACAACAGAGCTTGAAGAAAAAAAAAAGGCTGATTCTTGGGTCAAACCTCAGGAATTTTGTTTCCAATTATAAAGGAGTGGAACTTTAAGCAGCCGGTAAGTTATCCTTTAGCCTGCTTCAGCATAGTTCTCTTATTAGGTCTATAATTATCTCCTTTATTACTTAACAGAAGTTTGATTCTCTTCCCGTCTTAAGGAAATTTTTGAAATCATTAAACTATGCAGATAACCAGAGGAAGGGAACATTTGACTGCTTCCAAAAACTTACTCATGGTCTCTGCTATAGAATAGTGTATGAATAATGGCCTTCTGCAAATCTGGCAGGCTCTAGTTGTATTCAGTTTGTTGTCAAGTATGTCATGAGTTGATGAGCTTTGCCAAGTTCACAGTGGAAGAAAGTGTTCTGCTTCTTTCTTTCTTTCTTTTTCTTTTTTGAGACAGAGTTTTGCTCTTTGTTGCCCAGGCTGAAGTGCAATGGCATGATCTAGGCTCACTGCAACATTTACCTCCCGGGTTCAAGTGATTCTCCTGCCTCAGTCTCTGGAGTAGCTGGGACTACAGGTGAGCATCTCCACACCCAGCTAATTTTGTGTTTTAGTAGATTTGGGGTTTTGCCATGTTGGTCAGGTTGGTCTCCAACTCCTGACCTCAGGTGATCCGCCCACCTTAGCCTCCCAAAGTGCTGGGATTACAGGCGTGAGCCACTGTGTCCGGCCCTCTTCTTCTTTCTTTCTTTTTTTTTCTTTTTTTATGTGACAAATGTTACCCAGGCTGGAATGCAATGGCGTGATCTCGGCTCACCGCAACCTCCGCCTCCTGGGTTCAGGCAATTCTCCTGCCTCAGCCTCCTGAGTAGCTGGGATTACAGGCACGCGCCACCATGCCCAGCTAATTTTTTGTATTTTTAGTAGAGACGGGGTTTCACCATGTTGACCAGGATGGTATCGATATCTTGACCTCGTGATCCACCCGCCTCAGCCTCCCAAAGTGCTGGGTTCTTCTTTCTTAATAGGTGGAGAAGCTTCAGTCATTTCTTCATTTTTTCTGTCATTTAAACAATAACAACAACAACAACAAAAACTGGTCTAAATGGTGCTTGTATTTGATTTGAGGAGTGCTTGAAAATAATACAATTTGCACATTTCCAAAATAGTCCCATATTTATCTAACCACTACTGTGAATGCTGCCTTCTCTGTGTTTTGGCCGCAAATTCTTTTCTATATTTCTATAAGAATGATAATGTCTTCCTAGCTGTGTGTTCAACTAAGATATACATGGTGATATGGGTGGGTATTGTTAAAAATAGTGAGAGGTGAGGCTGGGTGCAGTGGCGCATGGCTGTAATCCCAATGCTTTGGGAGGCCAAGGCTGGTAGATCACCTGAGGTCAGGAGTTTGAGACCAGCCTGACCAACATGAAGGAACGCTGTCTCTGCTAAAAACACAAAATATGGCAGGCACCTGTAATCCCAGCTACTAGGGAGGCTGAGGCAGGAAAATCACTTGAACCCAGAAGATGGAGGTTGCAATGAGCCAAGGTTGTGCCATTGCACGTCAGCCTGGGCAACAAGAACAAAACTCTGTCTCAAAAAAAGAATACTGAAAGTTGACATATACTATTGAGAAGGTGGAATAGTTTATTTGTAGAACAGGTGTTTGTTTTTTCAGAAAATGAATACATAATTATTTTAGGAATTTCAGAAAATTTAAAAAGTAACAAAAATTTATTGATTTACTCATCACAGAGAAAACCCTTGTTAATAATTCTACATATTTTCAGGCATAATTTTTGTGCATATGTTTTATGTATAACGATCTGCCATATATGTATGTGTATATATATATACACACACACACACATATGTAATTCCATTTTTATAATTTTAACTTAATTCATAAAATCCACATTATTATAAAAAATGCATAAATATTAATTACTATACAATTTTCCATCTTATAGACATAGATCAATTTATTTTTATTTATTGTACATTTAAGTTCATTAATATTTGTAAGTAAAAAAGCAATGGATAAATGGAGAGATTTTGGTCAATCTCTAATACTTCAAGGAAAATAGTTTCAAAAATTACTAATCTAGATTACAGATTATTAGGATGCCAGGAGTTTGTCTTATCACTATGGCACCAAGCTATAGAACAGCACCTGCCACATGGCATATCAGCTCCAATATTTGTAAGTAAATGAAAGAATAAATGAATAATATCTATAAATATATATTATGGCATTGCTTTCTTTCTTGTGGCCAATCTAGACAAGAACCTGACTAGACATAATAAGCTATAAAAAGTAAGTAGGATATATTTATTTAAAATACTAGTATGCAATGAACTCCCTGAAACAGTCTTAGTTGCTTTCAATAACATACACCTTCTTGGGTGGAGGCCAAGCCTTTGGGAATAGAGCTTCTGTATATTGACAATTACGAGGTAGCTAAAAATCTGAGACCTATGCTATGGAGTTGGCTTGATTTAGGCTGAAAAATGGTATTCAAAGTCACTTGCATATATAGGCATGGACTGGCATCAATTGTCTTCAAACAGTAGCAATCTACAAGGCCTCCACTGTAAAGAATGGAGGAATAAAACATTTGGGTCTCAGACCCTCAACAGTCACTTGCCTTCTTGCTAAATTCTTATGTCAGTTTTTTTTTCTTTGCTTTCATACACATTCACCCTTTCAATTTTGGTCTTTAAAGGTAAGTTATAGGATTCTTTCCTAAAACTCAATTTCCTTCTCCATATTTCAGGATTACTGGGAAGATTATGTGAGATAATCTTGTGATAGATCTGGCACAGTTTCAAAGAGTGACCAGGTACATAATAAATGATAGTTTCCCAACTCCCCTTATTTTAGAGTTGATGACATTTGTGCTGCAATAATTTAAAGAGATTGACTTTCATTTAAAACAAAGCAAATCAGCAAATTAGCAAAACAAACTGAATCCCTGAAAGTTGACATAGGACAGGCATTAAAATTTGAGGACTGGGAAATTTTGTGTTAAAAATAATACTCTAGGAGATATATTTTGTCAGCATTACAAAAAGGCAGATTAGGAATTGAACATGAAGATATAGCAGTTGTAGGAGTATTTATAAGAATACTTTATCAAAATAATATAAGGCCATAAAGATAAAAACCTCAGTATCAGGATAGCTTTGGAATTTCTTACTTTCCAAAATGAGAAGAAAAACATCATAAAGTTGTATATATTTATTACTAAAAGTAACTATTTTTATTAATATTTATTCTAAGAAAGTACTTTGTTCTTAAATCAAATGAAAAACAAAAAGATAAAATAAAAAATTGGTTTCTGCCAAAAAAACTAAATATAGCATTTCCTGCATTAAGAATAAGAAGGGATGTAAGTGAAACCCAAGTGAATAAGTGGCTTCTAAAGGATTAAGTCTTACTACTTAAAAGACACCAAAAGACCCAAAAGACTTAATGCATTCCACATTTTACAGCACTCTACTTAATCTCCTTTTTTGACTATGCCATGAAAATAGCCAAATCCAAAATTCATCCTCAAAGGAAATGTTATATGAAAGTAAATAATTATGTTTATTTAATCACACTTATTACAGCTTTGTTGTTTATGAGGCATACCCTCTAAGATCTTTAGTAATAAGTAACTTAATTAATATGACAATAAAATTCACCCTCTTATGGGGTGATGTGGGGGGACTGCTTTTTTTTCTTGTTGGGTGCCATTACTTATAAAGGTGTCATTATTTTCACCTGACTTATGTGACTGGCATTAACAGTGGATACTCATTATCTCTTAAAAAAAAAGAAAAAGAAAAAGAAAACCACAATTTCCATTGCTTTCCAAAAGTTATTTGTGTACAGTGAATAATTAGCTGTTATATAGTTAAATTGGGAGGCATATGCTATCTACAACTATACTAAGTAATTGACTCTCACATGCCAGCATCTTCAACTAAGATTCAAATTCCTGCAAAGTCCTAAATCAATTTAGGTCATGGAGTTCTTGATTTCTCACAAAGGGGGATGTTTCATCTATAATCCCCAGGGTTTGTAGGTGTCCTTAAATGAAATACTTGAATTGTACATAGAACGGGATAAGAGAATTCAAATGTAATTGGAATGTCTTTGTAAATGTTCGAGATTGGAACACATAGCACAATGGCATTATGATAGCAAAGCATAATTGTGTATCAATAGTACTAACTGGATTTTGTTTGGGAAATAAAATTAATTGCCCTGCACTCATTTGGTCTGGAAACACCAACTAAGTAACTTTGTTTTGATTGCTTCTTAGAAGGTGATTAAAAGTAGATAATCATTTTGTCACAAAGGCCAGTATACAAGAACAGTTGAATAAGCTGTGAGTGGTGAATGTGAACTCCATTCTGATTGGGGCTTCAACTATGAAATCCATTAGATTCACTGCTTTTGTTTGAGCAGCTGTTGATCTGCAAATATATTCAGTGTCAATGTTTATATTAAACATTTAGACACAGTATTCAGTTTGCATTGTTTTAATCCAACAAAGTTTGTATAGCCACTCAGTTTTGCATCTATTTATTTTACAATGCATCCAAAAAAAGTTGCAATGAAGTTTATTTTCTGTTTTGTTTTTGCTTTTCTTTTCCCAAATGAGCCTTGCATGGACACATGAAAGAGAAACTGACTGAAATATTTTGGTGAACTTTTGGCAACTTATCTTTCTGAAATAGAATTTAACCTTAGAAATCCTTTCTTAGGCATAAATTCCAGGATCCAGTCACTCTTTCCAAAGGTGCCTCCAAAGATATTGAGAAAGAAGGTGTCTGGAATTTTCTCCAAGGAGAAATGCTGTGACTGGTAGCTCCCCAAACAATTTGCTTTTTGATAGTAAAATGATTTTCATAGTTTAAATGTATTTTGGGCTGTTTTTTGTCACCAGAATATGATATGCTTGCTCTGTCTTGGGAACTTCCTTACAGTATGACATACATATGGCCATTGGTCAGAAAAGAAATACATTGCCAAAAATCATATCAATCACTTGTTTCTTTTGAAAGTCCTGTTATCCCTTTAAATATTTATAATCCTTTTCAGAATTTGTTCAACCAGTGAAATTCATCAGAACTTCATTCAGATTCTCCACTATGTCCCACTTGAACTTGGGAATTAGACAGAAGCTGTGTAAACCTTGGGCTATTGTATAACCTCTGTGAAGCTCACTTTAAACACTCATGCAATTAGAGGAATTCTTGCCATACAGGCTGGCTGGGAGGTTTGAATGAAATGTAATTGTCATCGCCAACAGTAATGTCTGCATGCAGCTCGTGTATGAGACATGCCAGTATCCTTCTTCAGGGTTTCGAGCATACGCTGGGAACCTCTTTGAGGTCCTGTAATTTTCTATAGCCACTGTATGGAGAGCAGATTCAAAGGTTAGGCATAACCAATAGACTGAAAATAAAATACTATTAAAAAATAAGCCTGCAGTCACTTGCTTAAGGGACAAAAGTACCTAATGCTTCATTTTGCTTTTTGCAATCTTTTAACGCACTTTCTGACAGGTGGGACAGAAATAGCCAGGGCAGGGACCAAAGGAATTTTTGGACATGAACAGGTCTTTTGAGCCTATGCAAGAACAACATTATATGTTAGACTGCTTAAGAATAACCCTGACCTCATATGTTGCTGCTGTTGTGGGGACGTGGACAGCATGCAGTGAGGGAGGGCTGATAGAGAAACAGGGAAAGAGATAGAGAATCTACCCCTGTAGCCTTACTCATCTGTTTTCAAGTTATTCCTTTCCAGACCCTTCCTATAAGACTCTATTGTTTGCTTTAGAGTTTCTAAATTGTGTGTATCGTAGGCTAAATGAATGACTTTTTAGACAAAATAAAGTGTTTTTGCAAAGCTATTTGAATGGTATCACTGGTGTAATAAACCTTTAAGTTTGTCTTCAATAAACACATGTTTCTTTTCATTTCTCTTTAGAAGCTTCTATAAATAGCTGATGATAGGTTTAATAGAAATCAAATGAATAAAAATTAGAATTTTTAACTTATTATTGAGTTAATGGTGTATCTCCAATACTGCCATTGGGGAAAACTATGTTCATTCTGTACTTGCCCAGAGTAATCTGATGAGTGGAATCAAGACATGATAATAGCGTAAAGAGATAATAACCAGCGTAAAAAGGTTGAGAAAACCCAAGATCAGAATGCCTCTCCTTCTACAGGGGATCACAGTTCCTCATCAACAAGAGAACAAGGCCTGATGGAGAATGAGTATGTTCCATTAAGAGATTTAGGCTTCAGAAAGTGGATAATAAGGAACTTTAGTGACCTAAAAGAATATGTTCTAGCCCAATGTAAGGAAACTAAGAGCCTTGAAAAAAGGTTTGACGAAATGCTAATGAGAATAGACAACTTAGAGAGGAATATAAGTGAATTAATGGAACTGAAGAACACAATATGAGAACTTCGTTAAGTATGCACAGGTTTTAACAGTCAAATTGATCAAGCAGAAGAAAGGATATCAGAGGTCAAAGACCAACTTAATGAAATGAAACAAGAAGACAAGATTAGAGAAGAAAGAGTAAAAAGGAATGAGCAAAGTCTCCAAGAAATATGGGACTAGGTGAAAAGACCTAATTTACAATTGAGAGGTATACCTGAATGTCATGAAGAGAATGAATTCAAGTTGGAAAATATTCTTCAGGATATTATTCAGGAAAACTTTCCTAATTTAGTAAGGCAGGACAATACTCAACTCCAGCTAATCCAGAGAACACCACAAAGATATTCCTCAAGTAGAGCAACTCCAAGACATATAATCGCTAGAGATTCACTAGGGTTGAAATAAAGGAGAAAATTCTAAGGGCAGCTAGAGAGAAAGGTCACGTTACCCATAAAGGGAAGCCTATCAGAGTCACAGCAGACCTCTCACCAGAAACCCTACAAACTAGAAGAGAGTGGGGGGGTCAATATTCAACATCCTCAAATAAAAGAATTTTCAACCCAGAATCTCACATCCCACCAAACTAAGCTTCATAAGTGAAGGAAAAATAAAATTTTTCATGAACAAGCAAGCACTCAGAGATTTCATCACCACTAGGCCTGCTTTACAAGAGTTTCTGAAAGAAGCACTATAAACAGAAAAGAACAACCAGTATCAGTCATCCCCAAAACTTACCAAAATGTAAAGAGTATATCTATAATGAAGAATCTACATCAACTAATGGGCAAAATAGCCAGCTAGTATTAAATGACAATATTGAACTCACAAATATTAATATTAATTCTAAATTTAAATGGATTAAATGCCCAATAAAAGACACAGACAGGTAAATTGAATAAAAAGTCAAAATCCATTGGTACGCTGAATCCAGTTCTATTTCACAAGCAACGACATATAAAGACTCAAAACAAAGGGATGGAGGAAGATTCACCAATTAAATAGAGAGAAAAAAAAAACAGGAGTTGTAACATTCGTCTCTCACAAAATAGACTTTAATAGTAACAAAGACTAAAAGAAACAAAGAAGGACATTACATAATGGTAAAAGGATCAATGCAACAACAGGAGTTAATGATTATATATATATATGCAGCCAATACAAGAGCACCCAGATACATAAGACAAGTTCTTAATGACTTATAAAGAGACTGGGACTCCTGCACAATAATAATGGGAGATTTTGACACCACATTGTTAATATTCGACGGATCAACGACATAAAAAATTAATAGGGACATCTATGATTTGAACTTAGACCTGGAATAAGTAAACTTAGTGAATATTTATAGAATTCTCCACCCCAGGTCCACAGAACATACATTTTTCTCAGTATCGTATTAAGCCTATTTTGAAAGTGACTACATAATTGGAAGTAAATCACTCTTCAGCATTTGCATAGCATTTCACAGACTTAAATGAAATATTGGTTAGCTGTTTGTTTGTTATTTTCTTCCCTTATTCCTTCCTGTCTCCATTGTCAAGCACAATTATCAGCATAAAAGAGGTTTTCAATACCGGTTTTTAGACTGCATTCCAGCCCGGGCAATAGAGCAAGAATCCTGTTCTCTCTCCTCCTTTTTCTTTATCTTAAAAAAAAAAAAAAAAGGAGATGATAATAGCAATGCCTGGCATTTGTATTCTACCTTATACCTTGACAGAGCATGTTTGAGGCACATTATGTCATTTGATTATTGTTTTATTTCAGTGTGTCAAACATTGTGCCCTGGTCCCCACTATTCATTTGCCTGGTACAGGAGAAATCTGCATAGCTCTTTGCAATTTGGCTGCAGCCTACCTTTAGGTTTTTCCCAAGAGAAGATCCTAAAAAGAAATTTAATCACTGCAGGACTATGAGAGAGAATAATAAAAATTGAATTAATTTAGTGTAGGATATCAGGAGAGGGATCTGTGAGGTGGCACACTTTGAGATGTACAGGATAATAAACAGTTAACTGAACAGGAGGCAGGATGTGAAGGGCTTGGCTTTAGGAGACAACAGGGGAGGTAACAATAGAAAGAAGCAGGGAGCCTTGCAGGACTCCAAGAAATGGAGCCTGTGCTGAGGAGAGCAAGTTGGGGAGGGAAAGAGAGTGACTGGGAGAGAGAGGGAGGGAAAGGTGGACAGAGAAAGGGGCAGGGAGAGAGAGGGCAAGTGGAAGAGGGAGGGAGAGAGGGGAAAAGGAAGGAGAGACAGAGAGGAAGAGAGAGGGAGAAAAGAGAGAGGGAGAAGGGGAGGAAAAAGAGAGAGTGTTATGGTTAGGATGTTCCCTGCTACCCCCCACCCCAAACCTGATGTTGAAATTTGATCTTCGGTGTTGGAAATGGGGCCTATTAGGTTGTGTTTGGGTTATGGGGTTGGATCCCTCATGAATGGCTTGGTGCTATGGTGGTAATGATAGAGACTTCCCACTACTAGTTCCTGGGAGAGCTGGTTGTTCAGTGGAGCCTTGTGCCTTCCCCGCTCTCCACTTTTCTCTCTCGCCATGTGACCTATGCCCAAGTTCCCTTCCCTTCATCTTCTGCCATGAATGGAAGTATCCTGTGGCCCTTACCACATGCAAATCCCCAATTCAGAACTTTTCCAAACATCAGAATTGTGAGCCAAATAAGCCTTTTTTTTTTCTTTATAAATCACCCAGCCTCAGGTGTTGCTTTGCAGCAACACAAAATGAGCTAAGATGGAGGGAGAGAGGGTGGGTGGGAGAAGGACAGAATGTGAAGAAAGAGAGGGAGGAGAGGGAAAGAAGGAGGGAGAAAAAGCAGTGAGAAAAGAGAGGAAAAGAGGGAGGAAGGGAGGGAAAGGAGAGAAGGGAAGGGAGAGAGGTAGAGGGAGGCAGAGGGGAAGAGAGGGAGAGGGGAAGATAAAGGGGAGGGATAGAATGGGACAGAGGGGTAGAAAAGGGTGGGAGAAAGAGAGGAAAAGAGAAAGAAAATGAGGAAGGGGAAAAGAGAGAAAGGTAGAGACAGTAAGGCAGGGAGGGAGAGAAAGAAGAAAAAGAAAAGGGAGATGAGGAGAGAGGGGTGTTGAGGGAGAAAAAGAAAGAGAAAAAAGGGAAAGGCCTAGAGAAGGCAGAAGAGGGAAAGAAAGGAAGCTGGGAAAGGGAAAGGATGTGGAAAGAAAGAGCAGCAGAGAGAGGGGAAAAAGAGAGACCAAGGCAAAGAGAAAGCCATTGAGTTAGCTAACAGTGAGAGATGAGATGAAAGAAAAGAAAGGATAAGGTATGAAAAGTAATAGGAGAAAGGAGAGGACAGGACAGGACAGGAGAGGAAGACAGAAAAAGAAAATTGAAATAGAGGACAGGTGGGAAGGGGTAAGGGGTTTCAAGGCTGGACTATTCAGACCATTTTAAGCCATGTTCAGATGTTGCACATTCTGTAAAAATTGAGTAAAACACGGAGTGTTAAACATGACAGTGCCATGATGAGATGCGTGGCTACAGAAAAGAAAAACAACGACATTTTCCTTTAAAAGTTTAAAATCTAATATAGAGAGAAACAAGTAAAGAAATATGTAACAAAAGCAAAGCCAAGCAGTATAAATCGGGGTGGGGGGTCCCCTGGACCATGGCTTGTACTGCGCTGTGTCTTGTTAGGAACTGGGCGGGACAGCAGGAGGTGAGCAGAGGGCAGCAGGCATTATCTCCTGTCAGACCTGGGCGGCATTAGATTCTTAGGGAGCTCAAACCCTGTTGTGAATTGCACATATGGGGGACCTAGATTGGTGCTCCTATGAGAATCTAACTAACACCTCATGATCTAAGGTGGAACAGTTTCATCCGAAATCACCTATCCCAGTCCATGGAAGAACTGTCTTTCATGAAACAAGTCCCTGATGCCAAAACATTGGGGACTTCTGGGTAAATAACATGGTATAATTAAGTAGAGTGTGATATCCTAAATTATAGAAAGAAAACAAATACAAACTTGAGGGGGACCTGTAATAAAAGTCGATGTCTGAGGTAAGTCTTAGAGGATTCACAGCTGCCGGGAGGCAAACAGGCAGGTATAATTCAGGCAGAGGAAACAATGTGCAGAGGTAGGCAACTGAGAGAACCACAACTAGACAGGGATGCAAAACCCTGTGCACAGCCTGGGGGAAGGATGGGAGGTGGGCAGGGGTAAGACCCCGAAGACCTTGTGATGAAAATGAGAAGTTTGATGGGAAGATGTTCAACCTCGTTAGGCATTAAGGAAATGCAAACCAAAGCCACAAAGGATACCATGTCATAGACACTAAGAGGACTATACTTGAAAGCAATTTTAAAAAAGACAGAAAGTAACAAGTGTTGAGCTGGGCATAGTGGCTCATGCCTGTAATCCCAGCACTTGGGGAGGCCGAGGTGGGTGGATCACCTGAGGTCTGGAATTTGAAACTAGCCTAACCAATATGGTGAAATCTTGTCTCTACCAAAAATACAAAAATCAGTGTGGCGTGGTGGCAGATGCCTGTAATCTCAGATACTCAGGAGGCTGAGACAAGAGAATTGCTTGAACTAGGCAGGGTTTGCAGTGAGGTGAGATCCCATCACTGCACTCCAGCTTGGGCAACAGAGGAAGACATTGACTTAAAGAAACAAAACAAAACAAAACAAAACAACAACAAAAATAAAGCAGAAAGAAAGAAAATGACAAGTGTTGAGAAACCATATATTAGCATATTTGTACCTTGCTGATGGGAATGTAAAATGGTTCAACTACCGTGGAAAACATATAAACCTAAATTTATCCTATAATCCAGAAATTTCAAACATAGGTGCATACCAAAAGAAAAACTGAAACCAGGTACTCAGGCACATATGTATTCAGACATGTCCATAGCCATACTATTCACAATAGCCAAAGGGGAGGACAACTCAAATGTTCATGGACAGATAAATGGGTAAGTAAGTTGTGGTATGCACATACACTGGAATATTACTCAGCTATAAAAAAGGATCATATACTGTTACATGCTGCAGTGTAACTAAACCTCAAAAACAGCTAAGTGAAAGAAGCCAGACACAGAAGGTCACTTATAGTGTGATTTCACTTACAGGAAATATCCCAAATAGGTAAATCCATAGAGACAGAAAGCCAGTTGCTGTTAGCTAGGAGTGGGGAGAAGGGGAGGAATGGGAAACAATTGTTTAGTGGGTATGGAGTTTTCTTCTGTATGATTAAAATATTTTGGAACTAGAAGTAGTGATTGCACAATGTTGTGAATGCACTATTTGTCACTAAATTTTTACTTTATAATGTTTGATTGTAGGTCATGTCAGTTTACCTCAGTAATAATGAAAATGAGAAGTTTCATGTCAGAAAATGAGAAGTTTCATTATAGAAAGCTCTGAAAGGAAGAAAGAATGAAGAAAGAGAAGAAGGAAGGAAGGTAAAGAAAGAAGAAATGAAGGAAGGGAATGAGGGAAGAGAAGTGAGGAGAGGAAGGAAGGGAAGAAAAATGACATATTCCAAGGTATGTTTCTGAAAGAAAACTGCCAAAAAAAAAAAAAAAAGCTCCTTGAAGACAAAGAGCCTACCTGGGGGACTTAGTAGCAATAAACCATAATAAATAAGGAACTAAACTAGAACAAGATTTCAGGAGGTAACGGAAAGGCTTGATTTTAGTAGAGAGTTCTACTCTCTTCACTAGAACCAGCATTACTTGATGTGCCAGCCAGGAGTGAGGAAAAGGGAGAGGGAGAGAGAGTGGCTTAACCTGGTATATGACTTTGCTCAAGGTATAGAGCTTTAGAGCAAAGATGATGTCTTTTCTACAGTCAGGTTTAGAGTTCCTGGAGCCAGGTATAGAAAGATGTCTGGATCTGAAATGTCTATTTGGTACTCATCCATTTACAGCTAGCTGTTTAAATCTTGCAATCAAAAGAGCTGATCTTTTAACATGATTTCATGAAGAGCAGTTCAAGTCCACATTTTCTGACTAGGTATCAGGTCTTATAATTATTTTTAGGCTGAAAACTTTTAGATAAAATATAAGAGCAAAACTCAGAAATATCCTCAGGGAGGTCAAATTGTATAAAGCATCTCTGCTGAGAGCCTGGTTTCATGGAGTTAGGACACAGCAGAGCCAATTATCCAAAGATTTATGAACAAAGTAGTCTGACTGATAAAGAGAAGACATAACCCAATAACAAAGTTTTATTTTTTATTTTCATACTGTGTGTGTGTGTGTGTGCGTGCGCGCGCACGCCTGTGTGTGTGACTATATGTGTACCTTTTCTTTAAAGCCAAATTGATTCTAAGGCTGACCAAGACCTGTTAATTATATATTATAATGCTGGATTCTATCACATACTTGATTTCCCAGGGAAAAATGATGAAAATTTTCCCAACATTAGGGGTATGCGCCATGTGGGCTGACAGAATCAGTTCACAGTGAGAAATTGACATGACAAGATGGGTTGGTTTTAGCATTCCCATTGGCCAGATTCGGTCCAAATCATGCTAGGACTAAAGAGATTAGGAAAGGTAATTTCAGCTAAACATCTTTTTCTTGGGTTTCAGTCTCTTCTTAATTTGTGTTACAAGTGTGTTGAACAAGGCAAGCAATTCTCCAATTTATTTTGCATACAGAATTACTGAGGAAGAACGTAAAAATGTATGTTATTAGGTGTCATACAAATATACTTTAATCCAGTAGTACTTGATCCTGATACCATTAGCACAAGAAATACTGGATAAGTCAAAGTTTAAGGCACCTTCCTGCTCGGAATTCTGTGGTTCAAATAATTTTATTTCCCTTCCTATGGCAATGGTAAATCCTAACCATGGAACTTTTTGAATAAGACCAATTGCACACATAGTCATGTTGATTTCTTCTTCAAATGAAATGCACTTTCAGAGTCTTTTCTTTATTCACACTATGAAAAACGTAAATGGTCTAGAGGAAAGTAGTGAATTGGATTAAAACCCTAACACTTGGGGTTTTTAAGATTGTTATAGCTAGGTTTGTTTCAATTCTGGTAAATTAAGCTATCATTTATTTTCCATCTAGGATAAGCGGACACTGACATGGACAATTCAGAGATAATACAGCATTGCTCAGGATCTCAAAGACCAACAGGGTTAATTAACCTTGTAAAAGGTATAGCTGCATTAAAATGCTATACATACATATAAATCATGAAAAAACAACAATTCATGCAATAGCAGAGCAGTACCTGAGAGAATGAATTAGCCTGCAAAAGAAACTGAGCAGTGTTAATAACAGTCTTTTAGGCCAGGTGGAGTGGCTCACGCCTGTAATCCCAGAACTTTGGGAGGCAGAGGTGGGCGGATCACGAGTTCAGGAGTTTGAGACCAGCCTGACCAACATGGTGAAACCCCATCTCTACTAAAAATACAATAACATCAACAAAAATTAACTGGGTGTGGTGGCGCATGCCTGTAATCCTAGCTATTTGGGAGAATTGCTTGAACCTGGGAGGTGAAGCTTGCAGTGACCAAGATCACTCCACTGTACTACAGCCTGGGCAACAGAGTGAGACTCCATCTAAAAAAAAAAAAACAATCTTTTGTCTTATGAAAGATTTTACTGAATTAAGAAAAGACATTCACATGATGTCACAGTGAATATCGATTGAAATTGGATAGATCAGAAGTGATGTGTTTGGAGAGACCTGTATTTTGCATTAAATGATATGTACTAAGGATTTGTGTATATGAATAAATGCTTCTGCAAAATCTGCAGGCTGGACCAGCAAATTACCAAGTATTTAGCATCAGGTATGTCACTGGCTGTAAGCAGTAAATTCCTGACTCAGCTAGGAGCAGCTAGCTGTCTGGGATACAGGAAATATTATTTCTGTTGCCAAATGCGAGTAGATATATTGAAGGATGTCTATACAGCCAAAGTTTTGATGTCCTCCCATAATTCACCTGCATAGAATAATGACATCCACATAAAAATATAAAAAAAGATAACTAGTATTAATTGAGGGCCACTCTGTGGCAGGCACTGTTCTGAATGCTGTATACCTATTAAATAACTTGATTTTCAAAACTATATTGTGAGGCAAGTGCCATAATTGCTTTGGATTTGTTGCACAAAAACTGGGTTTAAAGAGGCTAAGTGCTTTGCCCAAGGCCACACAGTAAGGTTACACAGCTAGCTGCAGAACAAGATGTGACATATGTTTATTTCATGCCAAATTCTTTGTTCTTTGCCTTGACCATCCTATAATACTTCCTTGTAAAAAACAATGGAGCCTTACACACTAAGCCTAGATACAGATGTTGAGTCTGTTTACCTTTTTAAGCTTTTCATCAATTCAGGAAAGAAGTAATGATTTTAAAAAAGAGAGAGAGAACAAGCTAATTAATAGTTTTCTCAGACAAAGACAGGACCATTAGAGTCTTCCACTAGTACTCAGAATCACAGTACCCCTCTGAATGTTCCATCTATCATTTGACAGCATGAAACAATCAAACTGTAGTCATTGAAGGAAAGGTAAATCCAGTCAAGAGATTGATGTTTTTTAAATGAGCAGAATTTGCTGAGCTAGCCTAGAGGAAGCTCCATGCTATTAGAGAGTTGTAGCTGCAAAGAAGAAAAGGGTAGCAGCCACACAAAGTGTCCTAGAGAGAAGATGTCTTTAAACTAGGGGCAAACTGTTAAGCTCCAAGACTGAATGGCTTGAGTGGCTCAAAAACTCACTCAGCCCCTCCACAGACCTGAAGGCTTTCAGGTAATGCAGCACACAGAATGATATGCTATTTTCCCAGATGTATTCATTTAGAGATCACTCACATAGCTTGAACCATTGCTACTGCGATAGAAAAAAAGAAAAGAAAAAAAATTCTTCAAAATGTATGTTTCATGACCTTTGTGTTAGCATGAATGTTAATGCTATACTTGCTTATTTTTATTTTTTTGTTATGGTAAGAACACTTAACATGAGATCTATCCTCAATAAATCTTTGAGTGCACGGTATAATATTATTAAATATAGGTAGAAAGTTGTACTGGAGGTCTCTAAAACTGATTTACCTTGTAAAACTGAAACTTTATACCTGTTTACTGTTTAATAGTAACTCCCCATTTCCTTCCCCTCCCAGTTCCTGGCAACAATTCTGCTCTCTGTTCCTATGAGTTTGACTATTTCATTTCATTTTATTTTGTTTTATTTTATTTTAAGACAGAGTCTCACTTTGTTTCCTAAGCCTGACTACAGTGGCAATAACATGGCTCACTGCAGCCTCAACCTCCTGGGGTCAGGAGTAATCCTCCTGCCTCAGCCTCCTGTGTAGCTGGGACCACA
This sequence comes from Aotus nancymaae, assembly GCF_030222135.1. Taxonomy (NCBI): domain Eukaryota; kingdom Metazoa; phylum Chordata; class Mammalia; order Primates; family Aotidae; genus Aotus; species Aotus nancymaae. The sequence goes on from NW_026988443.1 coordinate 19,001,236, forward strand.
GATGTGCACCACCATGCCTGGCTAATTTTTTTATTTTTATTTTTGGAGAGAAGGAAGTCTCATTTAATTACCCAGGCTGGTCTTGAACTACTGGCCTCAAGTGGTCCTTCTGCCTAGGCCTCCCAAAGTGCTGGGATTACAGGTGCGAAACACCATGCCTGGTCTATTTTATAAGTGGAATTATGCAGCTTTTGTCATTCTATGTCTGGCTACTAAACTTAGCATAATGTCTGCTAGATGTCCTCACCTTTTCAACTTTGTAGTATTCTACTGTGTATGTGTGTGTGTGTGTGTGTGTGTGTATGTGTGTGTGTGTATATATATATACACCATATATATGTGTGTCTATATATGTGTGTGTGTGTGTGTGTGTGTGTATGCCATACTTTATCTATTCACCTGTCAATGAACATTTAGACTATTTCCCTATTTTGGCTATTGTGAATAATATTGCAATGTACACGAGAGAGCAAATGTATCTATGGGATCCTGATTTCAGTTTTTGGGGATCTATACCCAGAAGTGGGATCGCTGGATGATATGGTGGTTCTACTTTTAATTATTTGAAGAATTTCCATACTGTTTTCCACAGAGGTTGTACATTTTACATTCTTATTAACAGCATACAAGAGTTTCAACTTCTCTATATTATCACCAAGATTTTTTGTAACGTTCATCCTAACAAGTGTGAGTTGAAATCTCTTTGCTGTTTTGATTTCCACTTTTTAATTATTAGTGATATTGAACATCTTTCCATATAATGGTTGGTTATTTATATGCCTTTTTTAGAGAAATGTCTACTGAAGTCTTTTGCCCACTTTTTAAAAAATCAGGAATGTTACTAATGTAAATAAAACAAAAAAAAACTTTACAAAGATATAGAGAGAACAAGGCAAATCTGTGAATAACAGGTTGATTATGTCATATTCAGTACAATTGACACATTCCAGGAATCCTTTATGGATTCAAAGAAATGAAAAGAACATCTGGTCAGATGTCTCTATTTTACAGTTGGAGAGAGACCACAGAAAATATTTAACTTGGTCAAATAATTGAGAAAATTAATGACTCTCTCCATTAAAATCTATATTTCCTAAATCTCATTCAGTGATATTTCCAACTGAGCAAAAGCCAGTTCAGTTTTTTTTCCCAAGTTATATTTAGAAAATTTCTATAAGTAACGTCTAATAAATAATTCAAATATTAGTTTAGGCCAGTCTTTTGATTTTCAGATAAAATAGAATCATCTTGCCATCTTACATTCAGAGGGAGATTCAAGTTCCTATCTCCCAACTGTGACCTTTTATGAATTTGATTAACTTTTCCCTCACAATTTATTCCTTCAACTGAATTAGAGAACTTCTCACTTTTTCTGTACCTGCTGTCGCAGTTCCAACACTGCTTTAGCCCTAAGAAAAGCAACTGTATTTATTACTCCAAATAATTCTGCTGTTGATCGCTCTGTGTATACAGACTATAAAAAAGAAGTTTCACCTGGCGGGTGGCTCACGCTGTAATCCCAGCACTTTGGGAGGCCGAGGTGGGAGGACCACAAGGTCAGGAGATCAAGGCCATTCTAGCCAACACAGTGAAACCTCATCTCTAATAAAAATACAAAAATTAGCTGGGCATGGTGGCATGCACCTGTAATTCCAACTACTCAGGAGGCTGAGGCAGGAGAATCACTTGAACCTGGGAGGTGGAGTTTGCAGCGAGCCAGCACAGGTTTTTCTTCGTTTTGTTTCTACAATTTTTGTATCTTTTTCTAGCCATGCCCTAGGTACTCCATGTTCAATGGTAAATTGCTCCAACAAGGTAGTTTCCTTAAACTGAGGAACTCTAATGCCATGTTTGTCAATGCAATACCACAGTGTTTTCCTATTTGTGATGTACCAGTCAAGTTTTGGCTACAGCAATCCTATTTTTCTTTTCTTTTTCATAGAATGTAGATTTCCAAGAAATGTTTACATCCATCCTGCTGCTCTAGCTTCTCTATTTCCATAAATCATAAATCCGATGTTTACTTATGTTTACTCACCCCCCAACCAGCATGAGCCTTATGAAAGATGGAAGCCAGAAAGTTGGAATATAATAGTTGTGCCCAAGAAAATACAACTGATATGACCAGGGGAACTGAGAGTAAAGGTAAGCTTGGTGCCACTGAAAAGGAGGAAGAAAGCCATTGGATGCTATATGTCTTGATTTGCCTCTTTGTAGACATGCCTCAGATGTCATGGCCCAGTAAAAGGTGTGAATGAAGCCTCACTGAAAACGCTCAATTAAAAAAAAAAATCTCTTTTATCTAAGCAATTGAATAAAGAAACTCTTTAAGTACTCTTTCTCGTAATACACTTAATTGATACATGCCAATGCTAGATACAAAGATAATTCCTGAAAGAGATGATGTCTAAAACTAGTGTTTCCTTTTTTTGTGCCTATCACCAGGACATAGAGGCTGATTCAGGCCATTTTGCTTATGGAACAGAACACATAGGAATAAATGCATAAAATCTATATCCATTGATGTACCCTACACCATCTTGTCCAGTGATTTATTTGTATCTCCTAAGTGCAAAGTGTCCACCATAAAGAGATTGGCACCAGCCTGTTATAGTTCAAAGGCCAGACCTGGAATACTGTGATCTGATAGTGAACTTTATTTTCTACCTCCAGCTTCCTAAAGTTCTTCAAAAGCAAAAAATAAAAATTAATCCAGAATACCAAATACAAATAGCACAAGATGAGAAGGGTGTACAAGTTGCAAAGTCAAGACTGTATGGAACATGAAATTGTGAGGAAGAAAAAATAGGAATCTGACTGAGTATGCTATTGACTTTTGCTACAATATGAAATTTGAGATTTGGGGACATAGGCCCTGTGTTGGATGTCATGGAAGATGCACAAAGTATTTAACATTACTATCTTTAGAAATTTTTATTCTGCTTAGAATGAATGCCTTTTTCTTTTATTTCAAGAAAACATTATTTACCATGTTTTATAAGAAATAATTCTTGTGACCCAGATCCTCAATAGATTATATAAACTACTATTTTCTTCTATCTGTTCTTTAATCCCATTTAAAGCAGAATCATTTGAACAGTATTACAAATATTTATGTTTATGTAATATTTTGATTAATATAAAAAAGAAAAATGAAAGCAAGAGAGAGCACTAACTACTTGGATCCAGAAATTACTTGATCAATATTTTGATGATAACATTGTAAGTTAGCCATTAAACAGACCTTTCTCTGTCTATTATGTGTGTGTGTGTGTGTGTGTGTGTGTGTGTGTGTGTATTAGTATTCCATGGTGCCTTTACTACATATTCTTTATACAATCCACCATTAATGGGCACTTAGGTTGATTCTGTCTTGGCTATTGTGAATAGTACAGCAATGAACACACAAGTGCATTTGTCTTATATATATATATATATATATATATATATAGAGAGAGAGAGAGAGAGAGAGAGAGAGATAGAGATGATTAATGGAAGGAAGAATAAATGGATGGATGGATGGATAAATGGAAATATATATAATAAATAATCAGAAGGAAAAACAAAAGAAAGAAGAAGATGCTCGATGGTTACAAACATGACTAGGTAATATTTGTAAACAATCTATTTCTATTAGTACTGATATGTTAAATAAATGTACTTTATTTCTTTTATTTAAATTTAGGATAAAAAGAATCTTAAGAAAAACTAAAATAATGTTTCAGTCGAGCTCAGTGTCTTATGCCTGTAAAATCAACAAGTTGGGAAACCAAGCCAGGAGAATCACTTGAAGCCAGAAATTTGAGACCAACCTGGGCAGCATATCAATGCCTTGTCTCTACAAATTAAAAAGTTATCTGAGTGTGGTGACACATCCCTGAAGCTCTAGCTACTCAGGAGGCTGAGGAGGGATAATTGCTTAAGCCCAGGAGTTGGGGGTTACAGTGAGCTATGATCATGCCACTGCACTCCAGCCTTTGCGGGGTTGCAGGGGGCGGGGAGAGAGAGAGAGATTGTCTCAGGAAAACAAAAAGATTTTTTTCACATCAGGGAGTATAATTTATTAAAAGAGCCAATTGAAATTAAGAAAATACATTATTAAAATCATTAAGAGGTTAGTCATTGTTTTACCCACATATTTAAGGCAGTATGGATTGACTTCCTTTTATGCAAATAATATAATTAGCACTCTGAAACATTTTACCCACATCCCATTTTTTATTGCTAATTATATTAGTGTTACTTTGTTAAGGATTACAGAGAGTACATTCTGTTCTGAATCGATAATTTCCTGTTGTTGAGACTTAGTTTTACAAATGGACTAAATGAATGTCAGTTTTTATTGTGAAATAATTTATAAAAGGCACAAAAGACAAGAAGATAGTATAGGAAACCCAGGATTAATTTGAAACAAAACCAGTACACCAGGCTGTATGTAATATATGCTTGATATATTAATGTAGGCTACTTTGGAATTAGAGAGTAGTTACAAAATCATAGTCTGTAAATTGGTATGCACTGGGAGAGGTTTTGCCCTGTAGGGGGAAACTGGAAAATGAGTTGTCACAACTGGAGATGCAGTGCCATTGGCGCCTAGAAGGTAGAGGTAGAGTTTATGCTAAACGTACTAAAATGTGATGGACAGCACTCCACAATAAAAAATTTTCTGGCCCCTAATGTCAGTGATGCCTAGCCAAAAACCCTGTTGTAATTTGATTCACCGTTCAAAGCATAGATTTCCATGATACTTTCTGACTCTAGTGTTTTCCACTCTACTTGTGCACCTCTGTCTTTTCCTCTTGGTTTCTAAGGTTCCTCACCATCCTCATTATCTTGTTCCATGTCTTTTGAATGCCTAACAAGTTTGGTTCAAACTTCCAGAGTTGACCATTTTTGTCCTGTTAAATATATGCTTTTTTCCAGATTAATTTCTGGAAAGCTATATTTAGAGTTCCTGGCTGGGTGCAGTGGCTCACACCGGAAATCCCAGCACTTTGGTAGGCCAAGGCAGGTGAATCATGGGGTCAGGAGATCAAGACCATCCTGGCCAACATGGTGAAATCCCTTCTCTACTGAAAATACAAAAAAATTAGACAGGCATAGCAGTGCATACCTGTAGTCCTACCTACTCAGGAGGCTGAGGCAGGAGAATTGCTTGAACCCGGGAGGCGGAGGTTGCAGTGAGCAAAGATTGCGCCACTGCACTCCAGCCTGGGCAGCAGAGCAAGACTCTGGCTCAAATACATACATACATACATATACATACATAAAAGTTCCTGAGCCGGAGCTAGATACCTAGGTAAGAATTATCCTTCTGGAAGACTTTCAATCAAGACTCCAGTTTCTGCTTCTGCTTGTGTTACTATTAAATACCACAAACCTAGCTGCCTGCACTTCCCTGATGGCAAATTATTGTCTTTTGTATAATGTATAAGCCTTGAAAATGTTCAAAACCTTTATAAACATATTTGTGCATTATATTGACGAAAATATACCTGAGTTAATATATTTATATTTATATAACTTCTCTATTCAATTAATATATTTATCAATAGCTTCTTCTTGTTGCTAAAAATAGATGTTAGCAATATTTATAAACATATCAAGAAAGAATGTGATAGCTTTGCTGTCAGTGTCCTCAAATGAGCACTTTTCAATGGTAAGTCTAAGAAATCAGTAGTTATTTATGCACATTTAGGAAGATTCATACGGAGGGCCTATTTGAAAAAAAAAACAAGTTAAAAATCAATACAGAAAGAATGAAAAGTATGATATTTATGCAGATAATGACTCAAAATAATTGAGCAAGATTGTTTTAAGACACAGAATATATGATGTGTTTAGAGTGGCCTCCATAGTTAGAATTTCTTAGCACAAATTCCAGTCTATCACTTACTTTAATTGTTTTATCTGTAAAATGGGTGTGCTAAAACAGCAGCTGAATCAAAGTGTTATGCTGAGAATTATTTTAGGTAATTATGTAAAGTACATAGTATAGATTTTGCTATGTAGTAATCATCCAATAAATATTAACAACTGTTACTATCATTAATCATTTTACAATCTAATCTTATCATACACATTCTTTTATTTTCAGATGAGCTTCATGGCTTTTAGAGGGATAAAGTGACATTTAATAAGAAGTTAGCAAAACTCAACATGCCAGAACTAAATCATTTGTCTCCAAGTCTCCTCTATACAACTTTCTATGCTCTGACCTTTTTTTTTTTTTATCTTTTTTCCATTTTGTGAAGTAAGTTCAAAAGTCTGCACTACTGGCTGGTAGCAGCATCCCAAGAAACGCCTTATGAAAAAAAATGAAACAAAACAACAACAACAACAAAAAACCTTGACTTCAAACCTCAAAACCTCAGCAGTCCTTTCCTCCTTTTCTTAATTAGATCTAGATGGACAATGTGAGGATATATTGATGACTCTCTCTGTGCATCTCCTCTATTTATTTTCATTATTTTAACTTTAACTTTTTGTTTCTGAGCAATTAAAATTTTACTGCGAAGATTCTCTCTCTCTCTCTCTCTCTCTCTCTCTCTCTCTCTCTCTCTCTCTCTTTTTATTTTATTTTGAGATGGAGTTCCACTCTTATTGCCCAGGCTGGAGTATGATCTTAGCTCACTGCAACATCGCTTCCCGGGTTCAAGAATTCTCCTGTCTCAGCCTCCTGAGTAGCCGGGATTACAGGCACATGTAGCCACACCCGGCTAATTTTGCATTTTTAGTAGAAATTGGGTTTCATCATATTGGTCAAGTTGGTCTCGAACTCCTGATCTCAGGTGATCCTCCTGCCTTGGCCTCCCAAAGTGCTAGGATTATAGGCATGAGCCACCGTGCCCGGCCAGGCAAAATCTCTTTTTCCCTCAAATTCCTCTCTTCATATATACTAAGTATTTATATTTATATATAAGATCCTCTTCTCCTCTTCATAGAACTCAAATGGAAGAAATCATTTTTACTCATTCTTCATCAATTCATTCATTAATTTTGTTTGCATTTAGTAATCCTTTCTAGAATTTATTTAATGTATGCACCAACTACTACATGGTAGGAATTTATGCTAGGGTCCCCATGTACAAAGGTGAAAAGTATAAGATTTTAAGTCCTCAAGTAGCAAATAAGCAACAAAGACAATTACTGTCTTGAAGCAATAGAGATATAGTAGAAGGTACTATAATATATATTTTTAAAATTTTCCATAAGTTATTGGGGGGTACAGGTGGTATTTGGTTACATAAGTATTATTTAGTGGCGATCTGTCAAATTTTGGTGCACCATTATTTCAGCAATATACACTGCATCATATTTGTAGTCTTTTATGCCTCCCCCACACTCTTCCCTCCAAGTCCCCCAAATCCATTGTATCATTCTTATGCCTTTGCATCCTCATAGCTTAGCTTCCACATATCAGTGTGAATATACAATGTTTGGTTTTCCATTACTGAGTTGCTTCATTTAGAATAATAGTCTTCAATCTCATCCAGGTGGCTGCAAATGCTATTAATTCATTCCTTTTTATGGCTGCGTAGTATTCCATCATGTATCACAGTTTCTTTAGCCACTTGTTGATTGGTGGGCATTTGTGTTGGTTCCACAATTTTGCAATTGTGAATTTTGCTGCTGCAAACATGCACATCTAAATGTCTTCTTCAAATGATGACTTCTTTTCCTCTGGGTAGATACCCAGTAGTGGGATTGCTGGATCAAACGGTAGTTCTACTTTTACTTCTTTAGGGAATCTCTACACTGTTTTCCATAGAGACTGTACTAACATATTTTTGTGGGGGAATGAATGGAGGCTTTAAAATGAGAGTAGTAATTCAATTGATGCTCAGTGTCTTACTGAGGTTGTACTAGTGAACCAATCAAAAGTAGCTATTGTAAACAGGTGAAGTAGCACATAGTCCACTGAGATGACATGGGGAATTCTGAAGATCACCTGACATTCCTGAAAGTCCTGTTTCAAATCTGTCTCTCACAAAGTCTGTTCAAATATGCTTGACATCTGTTATTCTAAATATCTCCATGACACCTACACCCTGGTTTTACAACAAAGAAAATGATTGTTCTCAGTTCAAACAGAAAATGGGACCCCTTGAGTTAACTCTAAAGAACAGGAAGATCATGTATCTATATGTACCAAAACATAATAAAACAAAATTACTTTTAGGGATTGTGTCTCCATGCCTATTTCTATTGCTACTTATAATGCCAAACAATGGAACAAAAGGCAGCAAGAAATTGCAGGAAAGAAATTCCTGCTGCCTCCAGCCAATAGTTGACATCTCCGCTCCACCCATAAGTGATAGTAATTGAATCATTATGGTATCCCACACTTGGAATATCAGTAAATGCATGGTCAATAGTAATTTTCTAGTTTTTAAAAATAACATAAACTTTTTATATCTGCATAAATTATTAATCAGATCTTAACAAAGATATTATCAGAATCACTATGCTCAAAATTAAAGCAACTATGTCCTCACTCTCTGTTTGCCTGTATTTCAAGGCTTGGATATCAGCCCTGTTAACAACTATTCAGTATGGCAAGAAGAGGGTGACATTAGCTAAGTTGCTAATAGTAGGAGGGTAATCCAAGCTAAATCTATCTTGCTATGATGCATGGAGTTTGTCTATAAAACGTATCCTTTTGTTGAAGTCTTAGAAGTATTTTCTCAATTAAGTGAATAACTGGTAATTTTAATTTTGTTTGCAGCAAAACTTAAGAGATCTATATATTATAATACATACATATATATGTATTATAATATATAGATCTCTTATAATACATAATACATATATGTATATTAGTCTTTAGAGGAGAGAGTTCATCAGATACTTATATTGAAATACAATTCCTTTAGGATCTTTCTAGACCAGAAAAATATTGGACACATTCAGGGAACTGGGAATATTCCAGAATTTCTGGAGTATAAAGCATAAAAGAGGAAATTCAAAAGGATTGGAATGGAGGGAGAAATAAAAACCATATTATGAAGTCTCTGGCACAGCTATCCGAGGAGTTGAGGTTCTTTCCTTTAGTCAAGAGGCAGCCTCAGAATAATCTTGAGCAAGATAATTATTTGATTGATTGTATTATTATAGTTTTTTTTGGGGGGGTGGGTGGATTTTAGTGGATGAGACTGAAACCAAAGGATTGTTTATAAAAACTTTTTCCATAGTTTATATGTGGCAGTTTGAACAAAGGCACAGACAGGTGAGTCAGAAAGTGGACACAGGACATATAGAAAAGGTAAGATGAAGATAAATTTATGACTGCATAGAGATGGGGTTTAAAATAGAAAATAATGTGAGGGGCATTCCTGTAGATGAAAAAAACTAAACAGTTCTCTTCATCCAAATGCTCTCCCTACTATTACAGAAAATATTCAGTGATTGCTCACAATGCCTATTTCCCCTTTACACCCACAGACAGACAGCACCTGCATGATTATAAGCCTCCACATCTGGAGAACTAATTTGTTTGTGGAAGGTTCCAGTTCCGCAGAGCAGTTAGCTATCACTCAGCTGCACCAAGTTCATTCAACCCTGATAATTAAATTAAATATCTACCAACATGAAAGAGACAGCAGAAACTTACCAACAATACCAAAAAGTTTTCCTGGTCCCTCAAGAAAGCTGCATTTCATCATAATGGAGACTGATAACATATTCTGTAGTGGAGTGATGGTCAGTTTAATATTCCACTCATTTTAATGTGTCTGTGGTGTAGTCTAGCGGAATATGGTCTCACAAGTGAAGTAACACTTTGGCGGCTCAATATAATAGTACTGACATTACTATGGAGTTCAATATTACATGGGCATAACCTTACTGAAGGAGATTTAATTACCTAAAATATCAGAAGACTGACACTATTACAATATCACTGCAAAGGTCTTTAGAAAGAAGAGCTTGAGTGTCATGGATGCTGATTTCCACAAATTCATTTATTTTACTATTTTTATTTCTGCATTCATTTTCTCTGTTAAGGACATCATCATCATTTTTTGCACATTCTACAAGTCTTAGAATCACTACTCCTCGTAAATATTTTTCTATTTCATTAAAAATAATGCATATACATTTTAAAAATAATAATAAACAATCAAAAGTAATCCCTTTCCCATCCCTAGGTCATGAGATATGTCTCTTTCTCTCTCTACAAGTGAACACTATCCCAATCCATTGTCTATCCTTCCTGTGATAAGGTAATCCTAAGAGCATGTGTATTTGTATGTGTATGTGTGTGCATTTGTCTGTCAAATTCTGTGTCTTTTTACTACATTAGTGTATTTAACTTATATTAATACACTTTCTTATTTAATGCATCTTGGAAAGCATTTCATGTGAGCCAGAATGGATTAATTATGCAACACATCTCTGGATTTTATTATAGAGATGCACCATGACTTATTTAATGAATACTCCATTGATGGCTACTCAGGTTGTTTACCGTCTGTTCTAGACTGAATCTTGTATTCTCAAAGTTTGTATTTTGAATCTCTAATCCCCTAAAAATTCAGTGCCTCAGAATGTGACTATATTTGGGAGAAAGAGTCCTTAAAGGGTTGCTTAAGTTAAAATGAGGCCATTAGTGTGGGCTAGAATCCAATCTATCTAGACTCCTTCTGGAAGGAGGAGATTTGAACACAAAGAGCCACTAGGGATTCCTGTGTACAGAGGCAGGACCATGGGAAGACACAGAGAAAAGGCACTGTCTGCAAGTCAAAGATAGCCTTAGAAGAAACCAGACCTATAAACATCTTGGTACTGGCCTTCCAGACTCTAGAAATGTGAGAAAATTAATTTCTGTTGCCACTAGTTGGTGATTTTTTTGTTGTTATGAAAGCCTTTTTGCTATGTGTGTCAGTGTATTGATACACAGTCTCTTGTCTTTACAACAAAACAGAAATTGGCCAGGCACGGTGGCTCACACCCGAGATCTCAGCACTTTGGGAGGCTGCGGTGAGTGGATCACCTGAGGTCAGGAGTTGGAGACTGCCTGGCCCACCTGGTAAAACCCTGTCTCTACTAAAAATACAAAAATTAGCCCAGCGTGATTGTGCAGACCTGTAGTTCTAGCTACTCAGGATCAGGAGGCTGAGGCTGGAAAACTGCTTGAACCTAGAGGCAGAGGTTGCAGTGAGCTGATATCATGACATTGCACTCTAGCCCGGGGAACAAGAGCGAGGCTCCATCTCAAAAAAAAAAAAAAAACACCAAAAAAATAGAAACTAGTAATCTAGATGAGGTTACTACCTTCTGTAGAATATAGTCTGTCAAAATGAATGTTGATGCTTATCACACTTTCACTGAATAGGATTACTTTGGTACAAAAGGTATCGTCTTCTTTGGTTGAAATTTTATTTTTTAAATTTTGACTTAGTCTAAATATCTTTTCATCTGTTTACAACAACAACAAAAGTGGATGTGCTCTTCCCAACTTCCTATTGAATCTTTATTTTTCTACAGGGTTGTCTTTCAAAAACAAATTTTGAATTCTGATGTAGTCATATCAGTATTTAGTGACTTTAGAAATTTGTTTCATTTTTTTCTTATTTAGAAATGTCTTCTCTGTCTATAATTTTGGAGCATTATTTACAATTATCTTACTACTATTTTGATTTGTATTTAAAATAAATTCATGAACAATCTAATTATATTTTACAGGAAAATTGAAATACCTATAAATATATGTATTATTCACATATATACATACATTATATATGCACATTTATATATAATATCTATTATTCATGTTGTTATCTCAGGATATGAGTTTTTCCCTCATTATTTTTCCCAATCATTCTCTCTATTCCTGTTTGCTTATGATTTAGAATCAATTAGAGTCATTTCTAAGTATCAAGTTCTACTTACAACTTACTCTAGAATTGCATATAATTTTTAGATTAACTTAAGGATAACTGACTTATTTAACACATTAAGTTTTACCCCAAAATAATGATTAATTTTTATAGCCCTAAGTGTTCTTTTTGTCATCATATAGAGCTCACACATTTTAAAAGATTACTCATAGGTATATTACATTTTCATGGAATATTAAATAGAATCTCTTTATTTTCACTCTATTTTTCTTTTTAAGAAAGTTGGATTTTTTATGGTAATTTTGCAGTTAGTCATCTAATTCTGTTGGATTATCAGTATTTTTTTTTTTTTTAGTTGGTTCTCTTGGATTTATTAAATATGCCACTAAAAGTTAACTTTCCTCAACCTTGTCTCATTCTGTCTCTTTTTTCCCATTTCTTTTCAGTTCATTCTAGGTTCTGTATCATCTACTTTGCCTCACCTTAAATTTTGTAGCATCAATTTCTGTAACCTCCAATATTCTGGGACCCTTGTGTTTTTGTTCTTTCTAGAAAAGTTGCTTGCTGCCATTTAATAATCCCAAATCTCATCATCCAACAACAATCCTGAATGAAAGCACCAGCAGATTTCTATTTTCTCCCCACATTGTACATGGGTGCAGAAGACATTGGGGGCCTCTCATTTCTACCAAATCCACAGGCAGATAAAAATGGGAAGAGGACAGGGTTTTCATTGGGGCAGGGTTGTTTAAACAGGGTTTAAAGAAATTCTCTTTGATCATTTCCTGGCAGCTAAAATGTATTCCTGGGAAATTCACAGGGCTACATTAGTGGGATAGTCTATTTCAATGAAGCCACATTCTTAGCCAATGGTCTTTCTTGATCAAGCACAACTGAAAACTCTAAAAGGAAACATTAGGCAGTAAACAACCTTGATTTTGTCTCCTTTCTCAACCTTTAAACGACTGTCATTCCTCAGCTCTAAGAGGTTGTATGATCCAATTAGGCAAATTGAAAAAGACTGCTTCTATGCAAAAGCATGAGAAAGTTAATTGAAATCAATCCAGGTTCAGTGAAAATGTTACAGACATCACTGATAATTTAGAGCAATTAAAAGATGTTGTCCTGAAGCAAGGCAGAAACATTAAGTTTAAAAGCCTGTTAAAAGAAAATTACTGAAAATATTTAAATGATATTATTCACCTAAGAAGGACTAGGGACATCTAAACCAATTAGAAATCATAAGGTATTTCATTAGTCAGAAGCTGTGCTCTTAAATCTATTGAGATGAGAATTTTTCACCTTGTATTCTTTGTTAATGCAAAGTAATCTGTTAAAAACAAAGCATTAACCCCGGTTTTGAGAACATTCTTCATGAAAATAGTTATTGCAGCTCCATGATTAGATAAAAGTTTCTCCATCTATAAAATAAGAGTGTTTTAATTAGAACAGTGGCTTGCAAGCTTTATTATTCAAAGATCTAAATGTTCTAGGAGATGTCTGGGCATGGTGCTCATCCCAGCACTTTGGGAATTTTGCATGATACTACTATACCAGCAATGCTGTTGAAAGCGGGCACTTTAGGAGGTTGGGGCAGGAGGATTGCTTGAAGCCAGGAGTTCAATTTCACCCAGAGAATCTAAAGGAGACCCCATCTCTACAAAAGTAAAATAAAATAAAAATTAGCCAGGCATAGTGGTGCATGCCTGTTGTCCTAGCTACTCAGGAGGCTAAGAGAGGAAGATTGCTTGAGCCTAGGAAGTTGAGGCTGCAGTGAGCTATGACTGTGACATTGAACTACAAAACAAATAAATAAGTAATTGCTCTAGGAGATAATTGGCCAGTATATTAGGCATGATGAAGATGGTGCAAAGAGCAAAGGAATGACCTGTTAAAACTCTCAAATACTCATGACTAAAACAAGAACATCTCTGTTCCATTCTATTGAATGTACATGGAAAACAGAGACACCGTATTTCTGGTTCATCTTGGCACTATTTACCTTGGCCATAACATACATCATCATCCATTCAAGTTTTTTTTCCCCTGGAGGCTAGATACAGCCTTTGAATCTTTCTTAACAAAGTGATACAAGAAACTTGTCCCAAATGATCAGAGGTGGCATGACAGATGAAACATTGGCAAATCTCTTACATAAGATTCTGCTTAGAAAATGATTTCTTTGTAGAATAAATACATAGGAAAATATAAAGATATTGTATTAAAAATAAACAAAACTGGCCGAGCGTGGTGGCTCACACCTGTAATCCCAGCACTTTGGGAGGCCGAGGCGGGTGGATCACGAGGTCAAGAAATCGAGACCATCCTGGTCAACATGGTGAAACCCCGTCTCTACTAAAAAAATACAAAAAATTAGCTGGGCATGGTGGCGCGTGCCTGTAATCTCAGCTACTCAGAAGGGTGAGGCAGGAGAATTGCCTGAACCCAGGAGGCGGAGGTTGCGGTGAGCCAAGATCGCGCCATTGCACTCCAGCCTGGGTAACAAGAGTGAAACTCCGTCTCAAAAAAAAAATAATAATAATAAAAAGTAAACAAAACTGCTATACTAATCACTTAAAATCTTTCTACAGCCTTGTTTCTTGTTTATATTTTTTAAGCCCCAGGAATACTAGCCTCTTTATTTGTTTATAAACCCACCATTGTTCCTCCCTACTCTCACTAAGTCATTGTCTAATATGTTACTTGGTCATATAATTCTGCTGAAATGGGCCTTATTTCTGGTCACAGAATATAAAAACCACCATTGCAGAATTGTGACTGAGACAGTGGCAGAGATCTGACCTGGCCAACTTTATCTTCTATCTGATTACCAAAAAAGTTTGCCTTTTCCCAAAGCAAACCCCTTCTTGTCTGGCCACTAGACTGCCTTTGTAAGACTAACAAATTAGACAAAAGATTAGAAATTATGGTTTGGGAATCATACGACTAAAGGCTGTAAGATTCTTACCCTCTCTAGATTGCTCCTGGGGATAACATCACTATTGTAAAACCAAAGATCAGTGAATGAGATGTTTTGCAGAACCTACACTTGATGGATCAGCTTCCACCACCCAAATTGATAAACTGGCTCTTCTGATCTTGTGACCCCCTTCCAGGAACTGACTCACCACAAGAGGACAGCTTGGACTCCCTATAATTTCATCTCCAGTCCAACCAGTTGACACTCCTCCACTCATTCACCTCACTCTCCACCAAACTGACCTTAAAAACTCATCCCCCAATGCTCAGAGAGATTGATATTTGAGTCATAATAAAACTCCAGTCTCCCCAACAGTCGGCTCTGCATGAATTACTCTTTCTCTATGGCAATTTCCCTGTCTTGATAATTTGACTGTTTACTAAGAGGGCAAGGTGAACTGGTTGGGTAGTTTCAAATATAGGTGGCCAACTTAGAGGGGTTTTGGAAATTCTCCTTGTTCTGACCACAAAACAACAGCTCCCTATCAATGCTAAGCCTTGGGTTCCTTAAAACACACATACTTCCCTTAATGTTAAATGTCTCATGGAATCGCTCTTGCCACCTTTACTTTTACATGCTAGAAAATTTCTGTCTGGAGTCTCTGGGCCCTCCACCCCCGCCCCTAAAAATCATATACCTTCCTAAGCATTTTCTTTTTAAACCTAAATAACTTTGTTTTATCTCTGATCTATCTTGCTTTGACCCTCCAGTCCAATGCTTTTTGGACCATCCTCTCTTCTGTTAAGAACATTCCACCCAGGCAGCACTCACCTTGGAGCCCTTATTACCAGTGTGTGTTTTCATTCATTTTGGTTTATGTTTCATTGTTTTGTTTCATTTTTCCATCTACTTCTTTCACTGATCAGTAGAACTATTGATAGGAAAAGCAGTTACAGATCTATACATTTTTCCCCAGGTTCCTGCCTATTAAAAAGAAAATGGTAAATACATGTATGCATGCAAGCATGTAACAATGAACTGTGTAGTGCAAAAAATAGAATGAAAAACCCATGGATCCAAAGTCTTCACTGAGCTATTTATAAACAAGCCAAAAAGAAACTTCTAAATTTTGGATTACTCCTTCAATAGGTCACCAGGATAATGCTTATCCCTGTTGGTTTTGTGGAACAGAAAATACATGGCTGTTGGATGTGATCACTTTGTCTAGCTCTTGATAGAATCTGAGTGACTGAGTAGAGACTAACCTTCTTAGGTAATACATGCTGCTTAGATTTCAATTTGCACTGTCACCAGCTGACATTTATTAAAAGCTTATCATGTGCTAGGAACTGGAATATGTCCACCTCTACTTATACAGTATTTTATTGTTAATACACCAATTAACAATTACCTTAGATCCATTACCTTAGATCAGCTTTTCATAAGCCTCAAAGCTGTCAGGAGGAAAGAAGATGAGGTTTCTTTTCAGGTAAGGAGAGTAAGTTCAAGAGAGGGGAAGAGATTTGCCTTAGACCTATAAAATGAACAAAAGTTAAGCTTTGCCCTCAAGGCACATCAGCTCTACTGGAAGATCCAGATACATAAAGTGAAAATACAAATTTAGTGTGATAAATGGTAGTAAATGCCAGGAAAATTGCTGTGAATAGCAGGAAATTAACCCATTCTAGAGTTAAGAAAATGTTTCTTAGAATTGAAAATGGCCTTCTGAGTGGGCTCTCAGAAACCATTAGAAGTTAGCCAGGGGAGCATTTGTATCAGGAATATAGAAGACTGAAGAACGATGCTTCAATTGTTGGAAGCAAAAGAAAACTATTCTATTTAAGCAAATTCCCTTAGGTCAGTGGACCTAACACCTAAATTGAGATTGCAGCTCAGTAGTAGGTGCAATAAGATACTTTTTTTTCTTTTTTTTTTTGCCAAGCTCTACTTGGATTTTATCTTGTGTGAAAATACCATTAGCAATATGAAGAGCACACAGGAGCAGGATAAATAATTGTAAGACCACCAAGTGCAACAATCTCAGCAAGAAATTATAGTTATCTACTTTAGTCTCATGAAAATGAAAATAAAGTTGTTTTGCTGTTTATGTAAAGGGAATTTGTCCTTAATTGAAAAGGGACAGTCAGATAAAATTTCCTTAAGAAAAAATAAAAAATTCAAAGTGAATGAAAGGAGGGAATATACATATATACTGCACAGGGAAAGGCTAAGACTTGGAGGCAAATATATCAGAAGATATATCAGATATATAGGAAATATATCAGTACACATACATAGGAAGTTTGTTTTATATAGAAGAGTCAAATTCATGCTTATCCATGCTAACACAATAATTTTGGCAACAATATTTGGCAACAATAACAATAATTTCAGCAATACTGCTGAAAAATTCCATCATTCAATTAAGGACTATACCTTGTTAAAGGTATTCCTCTTGTTCACATACTCAGTGCATGTAATTTTCCATGTGTGGAGTGGGGAACGGTGGTGTGAATTCAAAGTATGCAGAGAAGTAATCGAGTCATAAATTGGGGAGAAACTTTAGACAGTATTAAGTTAAATCCTCAACTTTAACTAATATGAAACTTAACATTCAGAGAGGTAATGTGGTTCCAGTGCCATCATAAAACTTTTGATTCTTTAACAAGAATTTTCATATAGCTTCTTCGTATGACAGTGAGTGAAGTATGTATCATTGAGAAACTTATTTTAAGGGTTCCCAAAGCCTCAAGACCTCTTTGAAATATTTCCATATTTTTCAGTTTAAACTAAGTCATGCAATAGTAAAAGACAGTAAAACATCAGTGATTGAAAACAGAAACTGTTATTTCTTGTTCATATTATGATATGTGGATAGGAGGCTCAGCTCCTCATTATGTTTGATCTGCCTTTTAGTGGGAGCCCTCTCTTAAATACTTTCACCTGAAGGAGGCCCATATGATATCCACTCATGTTCTGTTGATAAGAGGATGTCCATGATCACGTCTGAATTAGAGACGTATAGTCTTCTCCTGGGGCTGGAAACAGGAGAACTGGAGAAGAGCGAATGCGTCTGAGTAGCATAAACTCAGCATGACTTCTTTGGAAATTGTCTTCAAATCTTATATCACATCAGAATAAGATTGTGGCACCCAGAGTTGGCAAAACTAAGTGAATAATTTATCCTGTAGAATTCCTTAATAGGTATTTTTATTTGTGTGCATTCTCTTGAACCATAGAAGTGTTCATGGAAAGAGAGTTGTAGAATAACAGAAAGAGAACTGATGATTAACTTATATTCCCAAGAACCATGCCATAGTTACCTGAGATCCAGATTACTCTAGAAGTGATGAAGAGAGGTTAAATAGAGGATATAAGTTAAAATGCCTGGGGTCCTTTTAATATTTCCTGACAAAGATGGAAGTGAAGACTGAGTGTCTGTCCTGGGCTTCCCACAAGGAGGTCACCAAAACAATACTTCACACACACAGTTCCTTGATGTATTTGACTGGTGAGAGCAAATGAAAAATGACAAGAGCTCCTGACATATTTTTTGAGGACTGAAGCAGGTGGGGAACACAGTGTGGGAGATGGCAGGTATGCACTCCAGGTAGTTGTCACTGAAAGAGCCTGAGGGCTCAAGGCATGATGGGGAGAAGATGATGATCAGGACAGATTTTTAAAGAAAGGAAGGGCAATATGAGAAGAGCAGACAGTTGCCACAGAAGGCACATTAGTAATTGCCCAGAGCAGCCTCATTCATGTTACCAGCCTCTGGATATATTTTATTACTTTGTGCTCTCTAATTTTGCCATTTGGATCTCATTTTCATCCCTAATTATTCTCTTAATTTTTCCACCAAATTCTGCAAGCCTGGTTCAAACTTTAAAAAGATTAAACTCTTTCTCTATTATCATAGCCAAAGGCCAAAACATTCTGACAAATGAAATAACACGGGTATCTAGGTGTAGATTTATAACTACAACTAATCTGTCTTATTCATATCCATTCAATCTAACTTTTACTGTAGGATGAGCATTGAGTTAAAATTTAAAAATAAAGAGAGAGAGAGAAGCATAGATAGATGTCCCACCAATTAGCCTGACCAGAAATTCTGGGAGCCTCCGTCAACTCTTTTCTTCCCAGAGAGAAGCAAGTAGCTTTCCCATTTTCATTGTTCACTTACTTCATGCTGAGCAAGAGGACCAATTGTATTTGCCAGCCCAAGCCACTACCTTCATTCTTCCCAAGGATACCAGACTCTATCATACCATCAGAGCACCAACTGGCAAAACAGAGGCCAGTTTTTGGGGAGCTGTCTTCGAAAATGTGGGATGACAGATGTAGAAACCAGCCCCTTCCCTGACCTGAGTGAAGCTGGGACCTGGGGTCTCTCCTCCTGATCTTATGATGCTTACCAGGGTCAGGATTTCTGGGTGTGAAAAATCTCACTTCCTTCTTTGATGAGTTTGGTTTTATTCTCCTAGGATGCAAGAACCCTTCCACTTGTTTCTGATTTCTCATAGAAGGAATTTCTCATGAATTGTTGCTGAATTGGTGTGCTGTTGGTGAGGAGAGGTTCCACGGCTTCTGACTCTATCTTGCTGACATTACAACTGATGACAGAGAAATGAAAAGGACTCATATTATAAACAATTACACAACAATAAACTGGATCACACAGAAGTAATGGACAAGTTCCTAAAACCATACACATTACCAGGACTAAATCATGACAAAATAGAAAGTTTGAACAAATCTATAAATAGTATGGAGATTGACCCAGTAATCAAAAACCTCCCAACAAAGAAAATCTAAGGACCAGAAAGCTTCACTGATGAATTCTACCAAACATTAAAAAATAAAATTAAATTAATGCCAGTACTTCTCAAACTCTTTTGAAATATTTGAAGAGGAAGGGCACATCTAAACTCATTAAACTGATACCAAAGCCAGATAAAGACACCAAGAGAAAAGAAAGCTACAAGCCAGTATCCCTGATGAATATATGCAAAAATATTCAATAAAATATTAGCAAACTGAATCCAAGAATCATACAACATAACCAAGTGGGATTTATTTCTGAGATGCAAGGATGATGAAAGTATGGAAATCAATTAATGTAATACATCACATTAATGGAATAGAGGATAAAAAATTACATCATTTCAATAGATGCAGAAAAAGAGTTTGACAAAATCAAACACTCTTTAATTATAAAAACTCTCAACAAACTAGAAATAGAAAGACGTGATCTCAAAATAGCAAAGAACACATGAAAATCTTACAGCTAACACCATAATCAACTGCAAAAAATGGAAACTTTTAATTTTTTTATTTTTATTTTTTGCCTAAAGTCAGGAACAAGGCAAGGAAGCCCAATCTCACCACTTCAAGTCAATGTAGTATTATCAGTCTTCACTAAAGCAAAAGCAATTAGGAAGGAAAAGAAACAAACTTGATGCAAATCAAAAAGGAAGAAATAAAATTGTCCATCTTTGCAGACAATGTGATTTTTATATGGAAAATCCTTAAGACTCCATTTAAGAAATAATGAGCAATTTTGGTAAAGTTGCAAGATACAAAATCAACATACAAAAATCAGTTGTTTCTGTACAGTAACAATGAACTGTCTATAAACCAATCATCTCCCACCAGGTCCCTCACTGGACACATGGGGATTATGGGGATGACAATTTGAGATGAGATTTGAAAGAGGACACAGAGCCAAATCATATCAGAAGGTAAAGAAAGATATGTACATGGAAAACTACAAAATATTAACGAAAAAATTTTTAAAAGTCCACACCAAATGGAAAGCCCTTCCATGCTGATGGATTGGAAGGTATAATATTGTTAACATGTTCATGCTATGGAAAATGATCTATGAATTCAGTGCAGTCTCTCTCAAAACCACAATGTCATTTTTCACAGAAATAGAAAATAAAATTCTAAAATTCCTATGAAACCATGAAAGATCAAAATAGCCAAATCATTTTTGAAAAAGAACAAAGCTAGGAGCATCAATTTTCCTGATTTCCAACTATATTACAGAGTTGCATTAATAAAAAGAGAATGGTAGTAGCATAAAGACAGACAAACAGACTAGTGGAAAAGAGTGTGGAGCCCAGAAATAAGTTCGTGTATTTACAGTCAACTGTTCTCTGATTGTTGTACTGGAGCGAGCATAGAAAGTCAACAACAAGACAAAACTATGCCAAATTGCAGGGTCTTTATTGCCGGCGGCAACAGAGGACTTGCATCTCTCCAACCCATGGCCCCAAAAGGAGGGTGTCAAGACCTTTTATACCCATAAATCACCTCGGGCGTGAGGGGCTTCAGACATTCCAAGGGCCAGTGGATTCTATAAATCACCTCCTGGGCGGAGATGAGTGTAAAGGGCTCCGGACATTCCAAGGGTCAGGGGACTTTGGATATTCTGATTGTTACTTAAGTGGTTCACAGAAGTCAAGATAAGAGTTTGTTTACACATTGTCTGGGTAGGGTGGAAATTACAGACCTTAATTACTTATTACAAGTTGCAGGGGCCAAGATGGCGTGGGTTTGGACTGCTTGCCTGTCACATTTGGGGTTACAGAGAGCAGTTTCAACAGAAAGCCAAGGTATGGTTGAGGTATGCAGTTTTATGGGGCTTTTACCATGTCACATTTCCCCCTTGTTTTATTTACAGGAATTAAATCATTAATTCCTCCAATAGGTTACTATTGTTTGTTTGTTCTAAGCGGGGCTTGTTATAGGCATTTACAGTACGGATTAGGGTGGCGAGGGTGGTGACCACGAAGAGCGCACAAGTCTTAGCTTCAGTGAATCAGGGGATGAGTGTTTGAGGCTCTATTGTCCTTCCGGTGGGGCAGTCTTGACGTGGGTGTGATGAATTCAGGTCATTAGTCCATCCACCTTGAGTGCAGTGGGTGCGGTCAGGATAACCGTGTAGGGTCCCTTCCAACGGGGGTGAGGCCAGAGGTGGCAAATCTTTTAACAGGGATAAAGTCTCTGGGTTGGAAGGGGTGTGTCGGCTGGTCTGTGAGGTCTAATGGGGTGGGATGGGTGTCCTTAATGAGCTGGTGTACCTGGGATTGAACAGACTGGAGCACCTGTAAGGACTTAAGGAGTGTATAGTTATGGATTTAAGCATGCACAGTATCCACGGGTCTGGGGAGTAAGGGAGGGGGCCTGTCAAACATAATTTTAACAGAGGAGAAGACTTTTTGGTAGGGGGTACATTGGACATGGAGGAGGACAAAAGGAAGCAGGCTGACCCAGTTTTCATCAGTTTCTAAGATAAACTCTGGCAGGGTTTCTTTTAGGGTCTGTTTCATTTATTCGACTGGCCCTGAACTCTAGGGATGATAGGCACAGTGTAATTTCCAGGATATACCCAGGGCCTTCGTTAGGCCCTGAGAAATTTGTGCAGTAAAGGTGGGCCCATTGGCCAACCCCAGCATTAGAGGGAGGCTGAACCAAGGAACAAGGTCCTGTAAATTTTTTTTGTGACCACCAAAGCAGTCTTGGACCTAGTGGGGAAGGCTTTTGACCCATCCAGAGACCGTATCTATAAACACCAGGAGGTATTTATAGCCATTTGCTGGGGGTTTTATTTCAGTGAAATTTATTTTCCAGTGCTCTCCAGGGCTAGACCCTCTGAGTCTTACTCTTACCTGGCTAGACCTGTTCCCTCCTGGATTTACTTAGGCACATACATCATACTGAGTAGTAATTTCCTTGATAAGTTCATGTAAGTGGAGAATGTAGTATTTGGCTTTTAGCAGCTCAGTTAGTTTGGTCTGTCCTAAGTGAGTGGCCTGGTGTGTTTCCTTAACTAGGGCCCATCCTAGAGCCTTGGGGACCACATTCCTTGTGTCTGGCAGAATTCACCATTTTGTGGAATCTTGTGTACCCCCTTGTTCTTTAGCGAAGTTTTCTTCATCAGGTGAGTATGTAGGGGTGGGGGCAGGGTTGGGGCTGGCAGAGTTACAAGAAGAGTCAGAGGTTTTACTGGTCCCAAGGCTGCCTGTCTGGCTTTTAGGTCAGCCGCCCTATTTCCCCTTGCCTCTGGTGAATCTCCCTTCTGGCGTCCTTTGCAGTGAGTGTATTAATGCCACTGCCTTGGGCTTCCATATAGCCTCTAGTAGGGCTAGGATTTCTTCTTTATTTTTGATGGCTTTTTCCTCTAGGTAAGTAGTCCTCTTTCTTTATAAATGGCTCCATGTACATGAGCCATAGCAAAGACATACTGGCTATCCATGTAGATGTTAACAGTTTTTCCCTCCTCCCAGTCTAAGGCCCTTGTCAGAGCTATGAGTTCTGACTTCTGGGCCGAGGTCCATGAGGAAGGGCCTGGGCCCAAATAAGCCTATTGAGAGTGACCACAGCTGCCCCAGCATACCTGACTCCATTGACTATGAAGCTGCTGCCATACGTATACAGTACCTCCTCTGGGTTCTGTAGGGGGATGTCGGTGAGGTCTGGTTGAGCAGCGTGGAGGATGTCCATTGTCTGTTGGCAATCATGTATGGGCTTCTCTGACTCACTATTAGGTAGCAGTGTGGGGGGGTTTAAAACTGTAGCCTTTAAAAACCTTATGGGGGGCTGGTCCAAAAGGAAGGCCTGATATTGAACTATGAGGGCATTTGACATTCATTTTCCCGGAGTTCCACAGAGTAGTGACTCCACTGCGTGGGGTGTCACTAAGTTTAACTCCTGCCCCAAGGTTAGTTTGTCTGCCTCCTTGACTAACAGGGCTGTAGCTGTCACCAACCTCAGACAAGCTGGCCACCCAGAGGCCACGGGATCAAGTCTTTTTGAAAAGTAGGCAACTGGCTGGGACCATGGTCCCAATGTCTGGGTTAGCACTCCCTTAGTGACTCCCTGTTTTTCATGCACAAACAAGGGTTTAGAGATGTCTGGCAAGGCCAAGGCTGGGGCCAAAGTCAGGGCAGTCTTGAGCTTGTCAAAAGCCCATTGCTCTATCTCTGTCCAAGTCAAGGGCTGCTTTCCTCCAGTGCAGGCATACAGGGGCTTGGCTATCTCAGCAAATCCCAAAATCCATAGCCTGCGGTACCCTACTGCCCCAAAGAATTCTCGAACTTGGCGTTTCATGGTGGGGGTGGGTATTTGCAGCACTGCTTGGACTTGGCTGGGTGTCAGTGCCTGGTTGCCCTTCCCTACAATATTACCCAAGTAAGTAACTTTCGGTTGGCAGAGTTGGGCCTTTTTAGCTGAGATCTGGTAACCCAAAGTCTGTAGGGTCTTTAATAATGACTGAGTGGTCTCTTTACAGGCCTCCTGGGTTTTTGTAGCCAAAAGCAAGTCATCGATGTATTGCAGTAGTGTACGCTCGGGGAACTCAGCTTGGAAGGTGGTAAGATCTTGGCTAAGTGCCTCATTAAACAGAGTGGGGGAGTTTTTGAACCCCTGAGGCAATCTTGTCCAAGTGAGTTGCCCCAAGACCCCAATATCGGGGTCAGTCTTTTTAAAAGCAAATATGGGCTGGCTAACAAGGGCCAGTGGGATGCAAAATAATGCATCCTTGAGATTCAAGACAGTGTAATGGTGGTGTTCTGGGTCCAAGAGACTTAGGAGGGTGTACGAATTTGGAACCATAGGGTGGACAGTTTCCATTCATTTGTTTACCTCCCTTAAGTCTTGTACAGGCCCATAGTCCTTTGTGCCTGGTTTTAAGATGGGGAGCAAGAGGGTATTCCAGGGGGACTTACAGGTAGTAATGATCTCTCCTTTTAGGAGTCTGGTTATATGTGGAACAATTCCCCATCTGGCTTCCTGGCTCATGGGATATTGTCATACCTGGACTGGAGTTGCCATTGCCAGTAGCTGGACCATGACTGGGGTACAGTGACTTGCCAAGCCTGAAGAATTTGTCTCAGCCCATACTCCAGGTGCATTCTCTTGTAATTGGCAGAGGAGGTCTGGTGTTGGTGGTTGATCTGCCTCTGAGGATAAAGCTTCCTGCAAGAGATATTCCTCTGACAGAGCACAGGTGATGAGGATTTGCTGAGGTGGCCCTGATGCCAAGGGAGGAGGAATTGAGAGGCAAGCCTGACTCTCACAGAAATAAATATTTGCTTGAAGTTTGTGAAGAAAGTCCCGGCCTAGGAGTGGGTACAGACACTTTGGAATGACTAAGAAGAAGTGGGTGATGGTGCCATTCCCCAGATCAACAAGTTGGCTGGTGGTCCAAGGGCTCGTTGTGGTTTTTCCTGTGGTCCCCTGGATAATTGTTTTTTACTGGATAGTGTGGTCCCACAGACTAAGGACTGAGTGGGCCACCTCGGTGTCGACTAAGAAGCTGACAGGTTTGTCCCCAACTCTTAAAGTGACTCTGTGTTCCTGGGGACTTAGTAAATAAGAGCCCCAGGCCCTGTCAATCTTGACCTTCTAAATTGAGGATAGCCCTCAGTGGCTTTTCTGAAGCAGTTACTCTTCTTTTTCTCTCCGGGCACTTATTCTTTCTAATGATTCTCTTCTTTACAGTACACACATTGGTTTCTTCCTAATGGGGGCTGGGGACCCTGGGGGCCCTTTTATAAGGCCCCCTGCCCTCGTGGAATGACTCCTGTCTTCTGAAGGGCTGCTATTACTGCCTTAGTAACCTTTTTTGTCTTGTATGGCTCCAGGAGCATCCCTGTTATTGAAAACCTTCTGGGCAATTTCTAGTAATTGGGTCAAATTCATTCCCTGGAATCCAACTAGTTTTTGTAACTTTTTCCTGATATCTGGGGTTGACTGGGAGACAAAGGCTAAGTTAATGGCCCATTGATTTTCCAGGGCCTCAGGGTCTATAGGAGTATAGGTATGGTAAGCCTTTTGTAGGGGTTCCAGGAAAGCAGCCGGTGACTCCTGTGGTCCCTGAGTTGCTGTTCCTACCTTGGAGAGGTTGGTGGGCCTCCTAGCTGCCCCCTTAACCCCTGCTAAAAGATACTAGTGAAAAGTGTTCAGAGCCTGGTGCCCCCCCCCCCACGGTGTTGGGGTCCCATTGGGGTCAGATAGAGGGAAAATTCAATTCCAGGTTTTTTTTGTTTTGTTTTTTGTTTTCCTATTGTTCCTCTCCCTGGACCTATGATGGCTTTCAGGGCTTCCTGTCTAATATTTCCTCTTTCCTCTGTGTGAACAGTATTAGTAATAATTGTTGGCAGTCATCCCAAGTGGGTCGATGAGTCTGGAATACAGATTTTAAGAGCCCTGTCAAAGCCTGGGGCTTCTCAGAGAACAGGGGATGTTGAGCCTTCTGACAGAACTCACTCCATTGTAAAACCCTGCTGCAGCCTTAAGTTCCCCAGCCTCCCAGCATGACCCCCTCCCAGGGAACTTTCCATGTCAGCAGGTTCCTAACCCTCCCCCTCTCGCCATCTTAGCAGTTCCCCAGAACAACACCCCCCCCACCACCACCACTCTCTTAGCAGTTTCCTAGCATGACCACCTCCCGGGAACTATTAAACTCAGCCCCTCCCCTCCTGCACAGCTCCTCACACTGGATGTGTCTGCTGGCTTGCAGGCCATAAAAATCACCTTGGCCACACCACGGGCGCTGGGCGTCAATTTTGAGTGCAGCCCGGAAGCTTTTCCCTTGCTCTTACTAAAGTTTTATTCCAGAACTTGGTGTTTCAGCCCTCTCTTTAATTTCTTTCACCTTCCAGTTATATAAGTCACTTGATGAGAAGGGGATGTGAACAAAGAATAGGCAACCGCGATTGTCTTCTCCCGTTGGGGGCGCCTCTCAGAGAGGAAGGACCGCCGGTGGGTGTGGAGCCCCATTGCCAGTGTGCAGGGGGGACAAGGTTTGGTTACTGGTACTGTCCAGGGGAGTGCTGAGGCCCTGGTTCAGAGGACCTTGAGTAGGGTGGAGGTAATTCCTGATCCTCCACTGGGGCAGGGAGAATGGCTGGCCCAGAAGGGACTTTCTTTGGGTCAGCTAACATGACCTGAAGTCTAGCCTGTTTTATGCAGCGTTTTAGTCATGGAGGGGGTTGTTGGACCAAATCCAATGATTGGTTAATATATGGAAACTGGTCAGGGTGTCCAGGAGTTCCTGTGACAATTTTCCATACAGTTTGGGTAATTTTTTGAGTCGTAGGTCCCAGTGTCAGGCCATCCAATTCCAAAAGATGGTCATTCTAGTTTACATAAAGAGTGGAGTTTTTCAGGGGTTAATTTTACCCCATATTGGCCTGAAAATCCAACCTTGAATTCGGCCATCATGCATTGGAGGTGGGTACAAGGCCGGGAGCTAGACGACCCCATTTGGTTTTTTCTTTAGCTTTTGAATTTCCCCCCAAGAGATTTCACTAATTTAAGACTGGCTTCACTAAGGATTTGAACCAATAACCTTGCAGTTGCAGGCCCTATACCTTAACTCCTGTGCTAATGGGTCACCTGCATTACAAAGAGTCAGAAAGCTTTCTGTCCTATTTTTGGATGCAAATACTGCACCCCGAGGCGGTGTGGCCTGCCTGAAAGCTGGGCGGAGCTGGCGGCCAGCAGAGAAGAAGAAAAAAAAATGCTTTTTGAGTCAGTTTAAAACTGAAGCTCACAGCCGCTTGGCCGGCTGCGAGTTCCCTGCCCCTGCAGCTTTTGGTAGCCTTGACACAGGGACCCTAAAAAGCATTAAATTCCTCTCTCCATATATCTCTCTCTTTTTCTTTCTCTGTCTCTGTCTCCTCTCTCCTCTTCCCCTCCCCTACTTTCTTTTCTCTCTTTCTTTTCTCCGTCTCTTTTTCTTTTGACAGCAGAGACAATTACTCATTTTTCACCCTAAATGGGCAAAGAGGGCTGGTAGTTTCTTATTTAAAGTTTGATTCCCTAAGACAGAGAAAAAAAACTACCCTCAAGTCGTTGGGGGCAGAATTTTCTCTCTGACATGCAAAAAAAGGAAGAATGAGACCTCAATGATAGAATAAGAAGAAGAAAAGGAAAGAGAACAGAATTAATTCCAGGGGTGTAAACTCAATCAGAGTTCCTTGAAGTCAATGGTCACTTAGCCAATGGAGAATATTATCCACCTCAAGAGTAACAGGTCTAAGCCACTGTGTATCAGCCAACAGGAGTCTAAGAAAACTGATGAATTTACAATAAAGACAGAACCACGTATAGGATTGACAGACAAAGGATGGGTGCCCCCCAGATGGGATACCAGTCTGATGCCTGCTGGACCACGTCCCTGGAGGGATGTTTCAGAGTGTCTTGGCTAAGTTGTACCTGTATAAATCCTGGCCCTGGTCACCTCAGAATTTTCAGTCCTGAGGTGACTCACTGTAACGCCTTATGGCGTCCCCGTGGAACTGCGGGTGAAGGCCCAACAAGCCCCATAGGCCTTCCAGCCATGGGACTACATATATACACACTCTCTCTCACTCACACCGAGGTTATGGAAAACAAGTGAAAACTAAATTACCCGAGCCTCCCGTGAGGTAACCCGAGCCTCCCGTGAGGTAACCCGAGCCTCCCGTGAGGCAACCCGAGCCTCTACTGAGGCAACCCGAGCCCCTATTGAGGTAACCCAAGCCTCCCGTGAGGTAACCCGAGCCTCCAGTGAGGTAACCCGAGACTCTATTGACATAACCCAAGCCTCCAGTGAGATAACCCCAGCCTCTATTGAGGTAACCCGAGCCTCCCGTGAGGTAACCCGAGCCTCCAGTGAGATAACCCCAGCCTCTATTGAGGTAACCCGAGCCTCCCGTGAGGTAACCCGAGCCTCCCGTGAGGTAACCCCAGCCTCCCGTGAGGTAACCCGAGCCTCCAGTGAGGCAACCCGAGCCTCCCGTGAGGTAACCCGAGCCTCTATTGAGGTAACCCGAGCCTCCCGTGAGGTAACCCGAGCCGCCCGTGAGGTAACCCGAGCCGCCCGTGAGGTAACCCGAGCCTCCCGTGAGGTAACCCGAGCCTCCACTGAGGTAACCCGAGCCTCCACTGAGGTAACCCGAGCCTCCCGTGAGGTAACCCGAGCCTCTATTGAGGTAACCCGAGCCTTCCGTGAGGTAACCCGAGCCTCTATTGAGGTAACCCGAGCCTCCCGTGAGGTAACCCGAGCCGCCCGTGAGGTAACCCGAGCCGCCCGTGAGGTAACCCGAGCCTCCCGTGAGGTAACCCGAGCCTCCACTGAGGTAACCCGAGCCTCCACTGAGGTAACCCGAGCCTCCCGTGAGGTAACCCGAGCCTCTATTGAGGTAACCCGAGCCTCCCGTGAGGTAACCCGAGCCTTCTGTGAGGTAACCCGAGCCTTCCGTGAGGTAACCCGAGCCTCTATTGAGGTAACCCGAGCCTCCAGTGACATCTCACGGTAGGCTTGCCTGGTCGGAGTTGCAATGACCGCGTCTGGTCCCCTGACTCAGGCCACCTTGACGGACCGGTCCCCTGATTTTCAGACCTGACTTACCTCTGGAGGTTCCTGGGACCCTGAGGAATTTCGGGTGAATGTCTGCCGGGTAGTCACCCATCCTCCATGGGGCCGGAACTCTGGGGCCCTGAAACGTCTCAGGGAGCACCTCCCCTAGAGGTCCCTGAGGTGGGAGTGGCCGCCCGGGCGAAACTCTGAGACAGCTTTTGTCTGGTGATGGACGGTGATAAATCTCGGTGGGACCTCCAAAATGTTGTGCTGGAGAGAGCATAGAAAGTCAACACCAAGACAAAAGTATGCCACATTGCAGGGTCTTTATTGCCGGCGGCAATGGAGGACTGGCGTCTCTCCAACCCGCGGGCCGGAAATAAGGGTGTCAAGGCCTTTTTTACCCATAAACCACCTCGGGGGTGAGGGTGAGGGGCGGGGGTGGGGGTAAGGGGCTTCAGACATTCCGAGGGCCAGTGGATTCTGTAAATCACCTCCTGGGCAGAGATGAGGGTGAGGGGCTCCAGATATTCCGAGGGCCAGGGGACTTTGGACATTCCAATCGTTACTTAAGTGGTTCACAGAAGTCAAGATAAGCATTAGTTTACACATTTTCTGGGTAGAGTGGAAATTACAGACCTTAATTACTTATTACAAATTGCAGGGGCCAAGATGGCATGGGTTTGGACTGCTTGCCTGTCACATTAGGGGTTACATAGAGCAGTTTCAACAGAAAGCCGAGGTATAGTTGAGGTATGCAGTTTTCTGGGGGTTTTACCATGTCACATGATAAAGGTTCCAAGAACATCCAATGAGGAAATAATAGTCTTTTCAATATAATGGTGTTGGAAAAACTGGATATCCACATGTAAAGGAATGGAATTAGACCCTTATCTTGTACCACGAACAAAAATCGACTCAAATGAATTAAATATTTAAATATAAGAACTGAAACTGTAAAACCTCTAGAAGAAAACATAAGGGAAAACTTCATGATGTTGGTTTTAGCAATGATTTTGTGAATAAGACACCAAGAACACATACGATAAAAACAAAAATAAGTAAAATGACATCAAACTGAAAAGTTCTGGACAGCAAAAGAAACAAACAATATTAGAGTGAAAGACAACCTACAGAATGGGAGAAAATATTTGTAAATCACTCATCTGATAAGGGGTTTTTCTCTGCAATATATAAGGGACTCCTACAACTCAATAGTAAAAAATCTAATAACTTAAATAAAAGTGGAATAGGCACTTTGAATAGACACTTCTTCAAAGAAGGCATGGATGTATTTATGTATCACCCTGAAGGCTATAAACTCCATGAAGGATGAGACCAAAAACCACTATCTAAAACACTAAATATGACTGGGACTTAGCATTCAATGAACACTTTATGAATGAATGAATGATTAAATTAATAAGAGTATTACAGTTGGCAAATATAAAACAGCTCCCCAGGAAAACCAGTGCATTGCTCCACACAGGGATTTGAAGCCAGACTGCACAAACTTGGCTTTGCAATCCCCAGAAATACTTTCTGCCTGTGCCTGGCAGCACCTCCAATCCTTTGCAGAAAATGCCACACTCTTCATGACCCCTAGTATTCTGATCTGGCATCCTGTCAGCCTCAGATTTAAATCAACAATGTTTTCCAGCTATACTAACAGTTGAAGACTGAAGAAAAGTCAATTTTACTGCTGAAAATATAAGCTTCATAATGAGGTAAAAACCTGATGTTGTGGATGATGTGTTCACTTAACCTCTGCTAAGGGCAAAAAAATGTGATTTATTGATTTTGTTTTTCTAATAAAAAATTATGTCACCTTTTCATAGGCAACTTATTAGAAGATGCTGGAGTCTTGGGCCCCATAAACAAAGATTGGTTAAAATATATCAAAAAGAGAATTTCAATATAAAAAACCAATAAAATTATAGAAAAAGTATAATGAATCGAGATCAAAAGCAATTTCTTCTTGGGACATTGTAATAACATTTATTAAAAACAAACAAACAAAAAAATACCTCAACTCATTTTCTAATCCTGAACAAAGTAGTAGAATAATAGTGTTAGAAAAATTAACAAAACAAATATAATAGTAAGTAATGACAACAGTAATAATAGCAATTTCCCCTTATTAAGCACTCATTGCACACCAGGTGCTGGGATAGAAGCTCAGATTACTACAGAGAATAAATTACACTTAAATTCTAACACATTCTAAGAAGGAAACTTGACTTTTTTAACATAAATTATCATATTTAATACTCACAGTAATCCTTGGGAGGGTCTGCATTTTAATGTCCATATTTTAGACTAAGAAAGTAGAGGTTCAGAGATATCAATTCACTGATGTCAAATCATAGTTAATACATGATGGAATCTAGATGATATTTGAATTCCAAATTTAACAATCATGCCTATAAACCTTACCGCTCCACAGAAACACAGGAAAACACCAAACAAAATTCCATTAACCACCCTGCCAATTGGTAAAGATTTAATTATTTTTTTAGGAGAATTGTAGGTCTTCTTTATTTTTATTTTTTAAAGTGGATCATCCCCAGGGTGATCCTCAGCTATTGCTCAAGCTAGATTTAACAAGTGCTGGCATTTACATTTTTGCTTATGATAGTGGGGACTATGCCACTGAAAGCCAGGGATTACTCTTTGTGAGCTACATTTAATCAAAAGTGATCCATAATTTCAAGCTCCAATGCCTTCCACCACTTTATTAACTAGACAGTTGTTCACTGTGAAGCCTCCTCGCTCAGATTTAAAATGTGGCGTGTGATATGAAAGGGACTCTTCTCTTTGCCACCTCCTGACTGGCTGCCCTTTTTAAAAGCTCAAGAAACAATTTTATCCTTTGGTTTCTTACTCTTTCCTAAGTATTACAGATGAGTTGAAAAATATTAGACTTGCTAGTGATGAGATTCTTAGACAAAGTAGTTTCTAATGTGTTTGTGAACATACATGATTGTGTATCTATATGTGTGTTCGAGGAAGGAACATTACTGTTAAAGCATAAGGTTTCCCCCCACCTACATCTGAGTACCCATCCTGTCCAGCCTATTGTTCCAAACAGAATTTCCTAACTCCCAGCAATGGGAGATATTGTAACTAACAGACTAGAATAGATCAAGGAGTATTATTAAATCCATCATGTCAATTATGAGATAAAAGGTACAGAGTCTGCTTTCTCCCCTATGGCAATATAAGCATCAGAATTTATGTTTTATCAAGAAAAAAATGGAACAACAGATAAATTCTAAAGCCATAAAATGGTGTGAACACTCAAAGAATGTTTAGATTATACAGCCACCTCTAAGCTCAGTTTCTTTCTTCCTTTCTCTCCCCCTCTCTCTTTCTTCCTTTCTTCCTTCCTTTCTTCATTCTTTCATTCATTTTCTTGCTCTTTCCCCCCACTTTATTTACATATAAAACTTTTTATGTCTTAAGTTTACTTTTCTCCAGGGCTTAAGAGAGTGGTTTTTTATCATAGAATGGAAAATAAAACAACCAAAGCACTAGCCACAAGGGAAGCAGGACTCCTGAATGCCACCTGGCAAAATGGTTGACTTTTATTTTGAGGATGAGCTGGGAATCAATGGGGCAAGAAAAGTAAAAATTAAGCATAAACAGGGTAACTTGTAGAGACTATCAGCATTGCCTTTGTCTTCTCTCATCCCTAATTGGAGCATTGCATGTTATTGCATATTAAATTTTAGAGTAAATTTGGTGGGCTTATACAACCAGCAGCAAGTACGTGGCCCATTTGAAATGCTATAATGAAAACAATGATGGGAAACTGGAGCCTAGTACTTCTTTCAAGGGCAGTGTTTGGATATAGATAGCAATGGGGTTTGAATACTGTTTTTCTGAATGAAAGCTTGGAGAAATTCCTAAGTTTCTGTTTGTCACCTGCAAGACGTTTTGTGAAAAAAATAAATACTGCATAGGTAAAAATGATTAATTAGAGTGGTGAGAAATTGGCAAACGCCAAGTGATGATTAACCTTTTGGCTTATCAAAATCTTTTAAAATCATTTGTGCCAAGGCAAAATACCTTTATTTTCCCTATGCATAACTCATCTGGGTATTTAGAGATACTGAATTAATTCAGTTCACTGTATTATGATACTTCAGCTCAGTCTGGCAATATGAGGATGGACACATTGGTTGTAGTTTGTCACCAGCAAGACATTTCATAAAAAAAATAAATACCATATAGGAAGAAGTGATTACATAGAAAGGTATCTTTCGATTCACTTTATTTGTCAGCTCCTAATGGTTTCCTGCAGAATCTTCAGGCAGCCAAGTATAGTAAAATTGTAGTAGTTTATAGTGTTTTTAAAAATAAAATATGCTTTTAGATTGTCAGCCCAGGGTCAATCTTGAAATCAAAATGTTGAATTAAATTACTCTCCTGAATAATGACCTTCCCTTAGGATGGACAGAGAAGGTCTTTTGCCAGAAAAGAAGATTTTGAAGTTAGAAAGTTCTTGTCTGTTGCAACCTAGTTTGATACTGGAACACTTTCATTGATTCTGGCTATATTCCTCTTCCATAAAATTTCTTTATGGCCACAAATATACTCAGTCTTGATTTCTAACTCTGTCTCCAGTCCATCCTTCTTATTGACTGTTTACTGGCTATATATATTTATCTGTAGTTATATAATTGTTATACATGCACACGCACGCACACACACACATACATATACGTATTATTGTGCTGATGAGCAGCATTAATTGCAAGATATGTAATATCAAGACAGAAACAAAAATGTAAGGTGGCAGAGGATATGAAAACTCAGCACCAGTCAGTCTCAGCCAGGAAAATTTGCAGAACTCTTTCCCTGTGTTTACTTTTACAGCTGCTTCATTATACCACTATTAATTTCTACTGTTCTTTGAGAGAAATCACATCCTGATGACAAGTAACATTGAAAGACCTTGGGAGCATCCAAGCTGAATGACAAACTTTCTGGTATTGATACTGGATTAGCAGCTTAGACTATGATGTTTGAGGGATTTGGAGGCTGATCAAGAAAAACTATAGGACTAAAAAAGGCAGTTGTGTACAAAAAGCTTCATTTAGCAATTCTCAGGCATGCTTGCATGAGAAGGATGTTCCTTTATGGCAAGGTGTCATCCAGAGGCTTATGGTTACAGGGCCAGAAGGAGAGATTGGTAAGGAAACTCCAGTAAGACAGGAGGATGAAAAATAGGCTTCCTAGTATAGGTGGTGATCCTCAGAAGCATAATAGGGAGTTTGTCAGAGAACTCTGAAGGGTAATAGTGACTTAGAGCAGGGGTCCCCAATACCCAGGCCACAGACTAGTGGCAGTCCATGGCCTGTTAGGAACCAGGCTGCACAGTACGGGGTTGAGTGGCAGGTGAGTGAAGCTTTATCTATATTATCCACCGCTCCCCATGGCTGCGTCACTGCCCAAGCCTCACCTCCTGTCAGATCAGCAGCAGAGGGATATAGATTGTGTGCTCCTTGTGAGAATTTAATGCCTGATGATCTTTCACTGTCTTCCATCACTCCCAGATGGGACCATCTAGTTGCAGGAAAACAAGCTCAGGGCCCCCACTGACTCTATGTTAGGTGAGTTACATAATTATTTCATGATATATTATAATAATAATATAAATAACGTGTGCGACAAATTTAATTTGCTTAAATCTTCCTGAAGCCATCCTCCCTCCCCCATTCATGGAAAAATTGTCTTCCATGAAACAGGTCCCTGGTGACAAAAAGACTGGGGGACTGCTGGTTTAGTTTATTAAAACCACAGCCTCTCCCTTACTAATGGCCAACAGATGCAGTAAAAGACTTTGGGGGTACACAAAGCAGATAGTCTCTAAATGACTAAAAGTCTACTTATTTGGATAATTTATTTTAATAATTTCAACTTTTAGATTCAGGGGGTATATATGCAAGGTTGTTACAAGGGTGTATAGTATGAGCTGAGATTTGGGGCACAATTGATCCCATCACACAGCTACTGAGCATAGTGCCCAATAGTTAGTTTTTCTTTTCTTTTTTTTTTTTTTTTTCAGATGGAGTCTCACTCTTTCACGCAGGCTGGAGTGCAGTGGCCAGTCTCAGCTCACTGCAGTCTCAGTCCCCAGGGTTCAAGTAATTCTCCTGCCTCAGCCTCCTTTGTAGCTGATATTAAGAGTGTATGCCACCACACCTGGCTAATTTTTGTACTTTTAGTAGAGATAGGGTTTCACCATGTTGCCCTGGCTGGTCTTGAGCTCCTGACCTCAAGTGATCCGCTCACCTTGGCCTCCTAAAGAGCTAGGATTATAGGCATGAGCCACTGCTCCTGGCCCCAACAGTTACCTTTTCAATTATTTCCTTCTCCTTCTCTTCCAGTAGTCCCCAGTGTCTAATGTTGCCATTATTATGTCCATGAGTACCTAATTACCTTTCACTTATAAATTAGTAATGTTTCTGCATTAATTTGTCTAGGATAATTGCCTCCAGCTGCATCCATGTTGCTGTAAGGGACAAGATTCTGGTCTTTTTTATGGCTGTGTAGTATTCCATGCTGTATATTTACAATGCATTATCCAGTTGTTTGGGTTATCTTTAAAACAATTGGGAGCATAAAATATTCAGTTTGGTCATGGCAGGTATTAATTTGCAGTGAAGAAATAACCTAGGGAGTAATACCAAGAGACCATTGTTTGGCTCATTTATAGAGCAGATCGCCACAAAGAACTAAGAATATAAAAAACTGAGAGCATTTTCTGGACAACGCACATGTAAAGGTCTTCTGTTTCTTTTCTTGTATGAATTTTTAAGGAAAAAAGAGGAGGATGTGGATTTGGAGAAAGCTAGGTTGACATACTTATTAAATCTTTGTTAAATGAGCCTTATCTGAATAATGTTTGGACAGAACAAGGGATGATTCTTATGATATTGTTAATACTGGACTATGAATAACACTGCCTAAAATTTTCCTAATAAAATAATCATGCCAATTATCTCAGATTCCAAAAGGCTTAGGCTACTGAAAGCATCTATGGAGCAGTAACACTCAGTACTCAAATGACCTTAACAACTTAGTTCCACCTACCATTTCTGTTAAGTTTTCTGTCACTGTACATGAAACAACTGGATCTCCTGTCTTGCAAAATAACCCAGAGGATTTGTCATTGTTTTATTCCATTTTGTCATTGGTTTTGCTTTAAATAATTTTTTTTTCTTTCTTTGGGACAGAGTTTCACTCTTGTTGCCCAGGTTAGAGTGCAATGATGCAATCTCAGCTCATTGTAACATCTGCCTCCCGGGTTCAAGCAAGTCTCCTGCCTCAGTATCTCCAGTAGCTGGGATTACATGCATGCACCACCATGCCCAGCAAATTTTGTATTTTTAGTAGAGACAGGGTTTCACCATCTTGGACAGGTTGGTCTGGAACTTCTGACCTCAGGTGATCCACTCGCTTCAGCCTGTGCTGGGATTACAGGTGTGAGCCACTGCACCTAGCCTAAACAATCTTTAAGTTAACCAATCTATCTAGGCTGCCTAGAGATGCCCCAGTCCATCCTATTTGGTCCATGGTGAATAGTGATAGATTTATTCTTCCTTCCTCCCTCCCTTCCTTCCTTTGTTCCTTCCTTCTTTCCTTCCTTCCTTCCTTCCTTTCTTCCTTCCTTCCTTCCCATCTTCCTCTTTCTTCCTTTTTGATGGTTTCACTCTGTCACCCAGTGGGGAGTACAGTGACCTCAACCTCCTGGGTTCAAGCAATCCTCTCACCTCAGCCTCCCGAGTAGCTGGGGCTTCAGATGTGCACCACCAGGCCCAGCTAATTTTATTTTATTTTTGTGGAGATGGAGTTTTGCCATGTTGTCCAGGCTGATCATGAACCCCTGGCCTCAAGCCATCCTCCAACCTTGGCCTCACAAAGTGCTGGGATTACAGGCATGAGCCAACATACTTGGCCAGATTTCTTATTAATGTATCCAGAAAAAATGATTAGTTACCTCCTTTGTAAAGTTTTCTCTGAAGTTCCCAGGCAAAATGAATAAATGTGCATGCCTTCTATGTTTCCATAGCATTTTGCCTGTGATATTACTAAGGAAATTTTATGTTTCATATTATAATATTTTTTCTATAGTATAGGCTCCCCTCATCCTATCCCTTTAAGAGAATCCCTCTCCTAATGTTAATTCTCTATGAGTTAGAGCAAGGTCTGACACACAAAGGTGCCAAATAATGGTTTGCTAGATTAATAAAGTATGTATATTGTTTTTACTAACTTTGCTAAATGTTTATCTGTCTTAATGAAATATGAATGTAATAACTTGTGCT
Source organism: Aotus nancymaae (assembly GCF_030222135.1). Lineage (NCBI taxonomy): Eukaryota > Metazoa > Chordata > Mammalia > Primates > Aotidae > Aotus > Aotus nancymaae. The sequence continues at coordinate 19,038,691 of NW_026988443.1, forward strand.
AAAGGAGAATGTCAAAAGTGATTAATAATAATTTTATTATAAGAATATATATTAAAATTAGCAAAAAGTTAAAACAAATTTTTACAAAAGGCAGGAATGAATTTCAAAATATATAAAAAGTCTAATAGTATTTCAGAGTTCTATTATTTTTGATTATCTGAGGAAGGTAGAACTAGTTGTCCTGAATACTCTGTCCCATAGTTCAGTGAGGAAGCTTCTTTTGGGTGGCATACAACATTCTTCACGTCATAATGTCACATTTTCTCTCCATATATGGGAGTCAAAAAAGTTGATGTCATGAAGGTAAAGAGTAGATTAATGGTTACTAAAGGCCAAGAAGAGTAAAGGTAATAGGGGATGAAAACAAGATGGTTAATAAGTACAAAACTACAGCCAGATAGAAGGAATAAGTTCTAGTGTTTGATGGTACAATAGACAGACAATAGTTAACAATGATTTAATGTGTATTTTAGAATAGCTAGAAGAGAATGTTTGGAATGTTCTCAACACAAAGAAATTGAGGTTATTAATATCCCAATTACCTTGATTTGATTATTATATGCATGTATCAAAATATCACATGTACCTCATACATATGTACAATTATTATTTAGCAATAAATAAAAATAAAATTTTGCATATGTAAGAAAAATTATCTAGATTATGAAAAACCGGTGTCATTGGAATTTGCCCCTAAGAGAAATTTGGTAATTATTAGAATAATAAGAAAAGTCACTCAGGGGCATGTCTATTTTAGCATATAATAGGGTGAATAAATTCTCCCTTGTTCACACTACTTCTAGATTTTCTTTTACTTTACATCATCTGTTGGTCTGCATCCTGTGTTGCTTTTTGCATCATTTTGTAAGGCATAAGCAGAACACCTGCCTCACAGATGTTCCAAGGCTCAATCAGACACCCAGATGCAAAACTGATGAAAAGAGAATTGGCCAAATTTGAGGTGAGTAAAAATATATTGAATGCAATTAACAAATTTTCATGCATACAGAGAATAATGAGGAAAACTTATTAAAGATCTGCAGCTTAATTATTTTTTAGGCTCTGTACAATGAACTGTCTTTTTTTGTGTGTGGTTATATAGACTAAATTTCTGGATCACCTCACTTGATCACAAACATAGAAAATAAATCTTGGAGCAGAGTTGGCAGTGTATCTATGATGGCAGTGGTGGCCCCTCTGGAGTGGGCTGCAGCCCAGTGGCTGCAGCAGGAGAGGTGTGGCCAGGGTTAGGTGTTCCAGGTGGGATCCTCACACCCCTGGGCACAGCTGTAGCTGCCCAGCTGCAGCTCCAGACCCAGGCATTCCTGTGCTCTTGGAGGCCCAGGAAGCTTCCTGACCCTGCAGGCTTGAAAGTGCTTCTTCTCACTGCCTGGCCTCTCTGCATTCCTTGTGCCCACTCCAGGGGAGAGCAAAGCTGTGGCTGAGCCCAGCTACTGTCACAGTCTAGCAGGTTGTGTGCACATTTAGGGGCAGTGCTGACCCATCAGCTTCCTGCCATCTCGGTTCCCTCAAGACTTTGGGTGCTGATGAGCATGGGAGAGAGGCTGAGCAGGGGCTTCATGACAGCTCTTCCAGGACCCGCAGGTGCCTGTGGGCATAAAGAGCCTGAGCATCATGAACAACATGTTGATCACAGAGGGAGACAGGTTCCTGGGCAGAAAGGGGTGGTTCACTGGAGAAATCCCACTTTCAAGCCAGGGACAACCTGAAGCCTGAAGGCCAAGCTATCAGTTCCAGGTGGAGTCCACAACCTGGAGTAAGAATTTATGGTGCTTTTTCTGGGCCTTCCCATGGCTATCCATGGACTAATCAGCATGCACTTCCTCCCTTCTGAGCCCATAAAATCTCCCAGACTCAGCCAGACTCACACAGACTTTGGGATGACCTACCTACAGAAAGGAGCTAAACACTGCAAGTCTCTTCTCAAGAGAGAGCTGGACAGTCGTCAAGAGGACCTGCCTGCAGAAAGGAGTTTCTACTTCGGGTCTCCTGAGAACTGCTCTGTTGTTCAATAATGCTCTTCTCAGCCTTGCTTACCCTCCAGTTGTCCATGTACCTCACTCTTTTGGACGCAAGAGAAGAACTCGGGACCTGCTGAATGGGAGGAGTGAAAGAACTGTAACACAAACAGGATTGAAACACTCCCATTCTTTTCCATGTTGCAAGCAATGAGAAAGAGAGAAGAGCTGTAGCCTTTTGGGGACCCCAGACCTAAGAGCTCCCTGAGCCAGGGCTGTGATTACCCTCTTGGGGCTCTGCAGTTTTTGGCATTTCCAAGCTTCTGCGTGTCACTTTGTTCCCCTTGTCCAGACATGGGTGCCTGCAACAGAAGCTGCATGCAGTGCATCTGGTTCAGCTGCAGCCTCACATGGAGTAGGCACCTGTGTCAACACCTGAAGATGCCCGCCCCACTGCAGCAGCTGGCATGCCTGGCTGTGTGCAGTGGTTGGACCCTGCACTTGCTTGCCCACACACCGCTCACCTCTTTGTGCCTGGCCTGCCCTTGGCAGATGTGGGATCCAGGCTGGTAGCATGAGCCAAGTGCAGCCTGCCAGGACAAGTGGGCAGAATGAGCTCAACAGGTGCAAGCAATACTCAGGCAGAAGGTATCACTGATACAGAGGTTTCCAGCTGATGAAGTGACACCCCAAGGATCCTGTGACATTGATTACTAAATAAATAGTATTGCATAGTTTCTTCATTTGATATGTGTGATTATAGATCTTCCAGGACAAATACATGGTACAGTCTGCATTATTGATGTTTTATAGACCCTGGTAGACATCACTAATCAATGACAGCCCTCTGGACAGCCACTACCAATCAATCAGAATGTGTATTTACATTAAAAGCTATTTATCTTAATGTAGTTATTTTTATACACACGTCATATATTTCTTAATCTATCTACATCTGTCTATCTCTCTATCTCAAACAAGTTGGGAAAATACTGACACTCATTTTTCTCATCTTCCTTCAAATGTGTCCTATTCATAAAGGTTTTCTTTGGCGAAACTATAAAGAAGTCCCACTCTCCAGGAATTATCAAATATGCCACCTGTTCACATGTAATTTATCACATTTGAAATTATTATGGTTACGTTTGTTTCCTTGCTTTATTTTTTTGATATCTTAAATGAAAATGTAAGTGGGGATGGATACAGCAAACCACCATGGCACGTGTATACCTATGTAACAAACCTGCACGTTCTGCACATGTACTGTGAAACTTAAAGTATAATTTAAAAAATGGGGGGAAAAAATGTAAGTTCTAAGAAAGTCAGAAGTGATCTGCCTAAACTTTTCTGTATTTCCAATACAGACAAAAGAGTTTAATAACTAGTGGTCACTCAATAAATGTTTATTCAATGTAAACAGTAAACTTTATAAGAAAATATCCAAGAGCAGGAACAAAAATGAGAGGTATTTAATTCATATATATTAGTTCTTTTTATCTGGAGAAAACTCTGTCTAAAATAAATATAATGTGAACTACATATGCACATTTTAAATTTCTAGTAGACCCACCAAAAAATTGAAAAGAAGCAGGTAAAATGGATTTTAAGAATATATTTAGCTTAATACAATATATTCAAAGTAGTATCATTTTATTATAGTATTGATAATAAAATAATTAACGAGATATTTTATTTTTTGAACTAAGTTACTGAAATTTGGTGTGTATGTTATACTCACAGCTCATTTTAATGTGAACTAGTCACATTTCAAATGCTTTGTAGCCATAGATGGCTAGTGTCTGCTGCATTGGACACTGTGGATCTAGAATATAGTTTGTGTGGGAGTTTCATGAAAAATGAGCCCAAATGGTAGGGCTATAATTCAGTAGCATGGCATGGTGAGATATGTAAAACAAATTAACAAAAAGAAGGAGATGATTATCATTGCATTCAAGGAAAAGTAACATAACATATGTTGAAATTAGAAGATGGCAAGAAAAATTTGGAATTTGGTTGCCATGAAAAAAGTAAGAAATAATAAATATTTGAATTTAAGCAGTGACATAGACTGGGAAGGGTGGGGTAGATAAATCAGATTCAGTAAATATTGTCAAGTAGACATTTATTCAATGCAACTTCACAAAAATCTTCCTATTTTACACCAATAAATATTTCCAGGTTTCATTTAGAGTGATTCGCTGTGATGATAACAGTTAAGAATTATGAATCTTTTCACTCATAAAAGAAATCTTTTTACACCTTTACATTACACTCAGCTGCCAGCAAACCTGTCAAAAAGCAAATTGATGGATGAAATATGAACATAACATTTAAAAACACTGAACCTCTTTATATAAAACTTGGTTGGAGGCTTAAAGTAGAAGTATCTATTGAGGCTACATCTTTGTATTCAATGAAAGATAGAAGAGGCTTCGTGTAAGGGGTGTGACATCCAAATACTGCCCCATCATTTCTGCTCATACAAAGGCAACAGTCCTTAAAGCCTGATTCAGACCTTGTTTTGTCCATGAATATATAAGACTTTTGTGGGCCTCTAATGTACCAGACATTGAGTTAGTTCCCATAAGTGAAATATCTCACTTGACCTATGATCTCTTGGAGATCCCTACTATTCTCCAGCTCATTGCATTATCTAAAGGATGTGGGAGTGTTTACTCTCTTCTTTCACTCTATTCCTTTTTGCTAAAGCAAAATACATTAGTTCATGTTTGCCAAAGGATTAATAGACACCAGTGTACATGTAAAATACTTAATATGTATTATTTTATTCTTTGTTGTTGTTTGTTGTTTCCTTTGAGACAGGGTCTTGCTCTGTCACCCAGACTGGAGTGCAATGGTACAAGCTCCACTTACTGCAGCCTCCTCCTCTTGGGTTCAAGTGATTATGGACCTCAGCCTCCTGAGTAGCTGGGACTATAGGTATGCACCACCACACCTAGCTAATTTTTATAGTTTTAGTAGAGACAGGATTTCACCATGTTGGCCAGGCTGGTCTTGAACTCCTGACCTCAGGTGATCTGCTCACCTTGGCCTTCCAAAGTGCTGAGATTACAGGTGTGATCTACTGCGCCCAGCTGTTTGTAACAACTCTATAATGTAAGCACTATTATTACCCAAATTTTCCAAATAGGAAACTGAGACTTAGAGATGTTAAGAAGCTTTCCAAAGTCATAAATAAGGAGATGAATAGATACGAACAACATTCATCTGAAATTTAAAAACAACCATATCAAATTTTTTTTACCTCAAAAACATTTATTCTATTATTAAACCAACTTAAGGGCAACAGCAATGAGAGTTGCAAAAAGGAGGCGGTCCACATGTTAGATAGTCCTGAAAAATTAAAGAAAATCAGAATTGAGATGATTTGTTTCAGTTGTATTTCCGGGAGAGGTCAACTTTGGTAACTGCTGAAGTAATATTTCAGATGAGGAAAGGGGAAGAGAATGGGAAGTCATTGTTATGCAGATTGCGATTGAGTAAGGAGTTCTGTAGGTAATGCATTCTCCATGGGAAATCCTAAAACCTCTTCCTCCACCTCATTTCAGTTCTGTAATCTGACTTCTCTGGGAAGTCACTGAAGGAGATGTGAGTAATATAATTGTTATAATTACTATCCAATTTGAGCCTGATCTACTAGACAGTCATAGACACTCAGAGTTAACAGTAACTTTATAAGCACGTAATTCAGCATCCTACTATAAACATTTAATTTTCTCTGGTATCTTTGGACAAAGCATACAATTTGATGACCTGAGATTAAATGTTAGTCCCTTTAGTTTATTTTAATTGTTAAATGAATGCAAAAATATAATTGTTAAAATGAATGCAATCTGTTAGTGCTGCTCTGAAATTAGAATAAAGACATGATACATACGTGTGTTTATATAGAGAAAGAGTTACATATTTTATTTTTCATATTATTTGCAGTGACTTGACAATATGGTACATGATTTTTTTTCTTCTTCTTCACTCTAAGGAGTCCTAATAATGATCTGTCTACTCATAAAACAACTCTTTGTCTTTCAGACATCATGGCTGTTAATACCTAACTCTCAGACTTGCTAAAAATAGTTTGAAATTCTTATGAGAAAGAGCTACTCAAAAACTTCTATCCACTGATATGTTTCTTCTGTGAAACAGAGAGACTCTCAAATCTTATGGCACCACTGAAGTGTTATAAGTATAATTTCTCATGTCCTTAATTCACCCCCAACTCAAAGTATGTTTTCTCTTTCAAACCATTCAGAGTAATTTTTGTTACCAATTCAGCAGATGCTCTCAATTTCAGATTCATTTTTTCCATCTAATTGTTTCTTTTTTTGTTTAACAGCTTTATTGAGGCATAATTGATAGATAAAGAATAAAACATATTTAATATGTACAATTTGATGAGTTTGGACATATACAAGCACCCATGATACTATTACCACAATCAAGGTAAGAGACATACTTCCCAAGTTTTCTCATGTCTTTGTGTGTGTGTGTGTGTGTGTGTGTGTGTGCATGTATATGTGTTGCATGTGTGTGCATGTGTAATTGGAGCACCTAACATGAAACTTGCCCTTTTAATTATTTCTTATTGGCCATTTGCTTTCTGTTTATCAGTGTATTGAGTGGTAATTGAGCAGGCCTGTTCTTAGTAAGAACCATCATCTCCCTCACTGAAGGTACTGGGCTTCAATTAAAACAAAGAAAATGCAGTGCAGTGTGTAAGAGGCAGTCAAAAACATGTTGTCCAGGCTAACAAGCAATTTTTATTGCTGAGGTTGCAATGGTCTGAATTCATATGTTGAAATCGTAACCCCAAGACAATAGTATTAGAAAATGGGGCCCGTAGGAGGTGAGTAGGGCAAAAGTCCTCATGAATGAGATTAGTGCTCTTATAAAAGGAATCCTAGAGAGTTCTCTTCCCACTTTCCCAAAGTGAAGACACAGTGAAAATTTGTAAATCTGTGAACCAGGAGAGACACTTTCATCAGACAGAATTGGCTGGTGCCTTGATCTTTGACTTCCCAGTTTCCAGAGCGATGAGAAATAAATTTTCTTCATTTATAAGATACTAATGTATCCTTTTTTTTTGTTGTTATAACAACTTGAACAAACTAAAATAGAAATTTTGCACTGAGAAATGGGTATGCCGCCATCATAAATACCTAAAAACGTGGAAGCAGCTTTACAACCGGGGAATGGGCAGAGATTGGAAGAGTTTTGAGGTGCATGCTGGAAAAAGCCTACACTGCCATAAGTGAACCTGTAAGAGTATTTCTGGTGAGAGACAAGAAAAAAAAGAGGAGCACTGTAGACAGAGCCTCAGTCTTCTTAGAGAGTACTTAAGTAGTCCTGAACAGAATGTTGGTAGAAATATGGATGGCTAAGGCTAATCTGATGAGGTCTCAGACAGAAATAAAGAACATGTTATTGGACAATGGAAGAAACACAATCCTTATTATAAAATGACAAAAATATGGCTGAATTGTGATTGTATTCTGGTGTTTAGTGGAAGGTAGAACTTGCAAGCAACAACAATTGAATATTTGATTGAGTCAGTTTTAAACAAAGTGTTGAAGGAGTGTCCTGCTTTTACTTGACTGCTCCTCATAAAATCTGAAAAGAGAGAAATGACTTAAAGACAGAATCATTTATTAACCAATTTAAAGGGGCTGGGTGTCGTGGCTCATGCCTATACTAATCCCAGCACTCTGGGAGGCCGAGGCAGGTGGATCACCTGAGGTCAGGAGTTCAAGACCAGCTGGCCAACATGGCAAAACCCCATCTCTACTAAAAATTATAAAAAGTAGCTGCGCGTGGTGGCACACATCTATAATACCAATGACTCAGGAGGCTGAGGCTGGAGAATCACTTGAACCCGACAGGCGGAGGTTACCGTGAGCCAAGATCGAGATAGTGCCACTGCACTCCAGCCTGGGCAAGGGACAGACTCTGGGGGGCTTCATATTGCTGCCCCATCACTAACTCGTTTCCTAAATGTCTTCTAGCTCCAGTTACTTCATGCGCACAAAATGCTAACTATGACACCCACTTCTCAGGTTTATTGTGAGATTCAAAATGAATACACATATAACCTTTTAAAACTGCAATTTGGCATATCATCCTAAATATTATTTGCTATCATTTTCATAGCTTTCTGAATTAGATAAAAATATTTGATATACATACGTTCAGAAGATATTCCATGGCATAAAATTTAAGGGATATGGTATAAGAAAGAATAGTCATCCTGAATGTAGCAGATCCTGTTATGCCAATTCCATGTCACTTAAAATATGCATTCTAATTTTTTTCTGCATGTCTAAATAAAATTGACATTTAGAAAAGCCACAGTGACTTGACACATTGATTTAGATCAACTCTAAGTAAATTCTGGTATTGGCAGAGGCATTTTAACCATTAGCAATAGTTTGGCCATATAAAAAGGACTCATTTTTATGAGTAAGAATTTACTTATATGAAGCTCAGATAGGGATCAAACAGAAGCTAATACGTGAAGCAAAGGCAAGAAAATTAGCAAATGCAGATATCACTCCCCTTATTCTCCCATAGCCAAAGCTAATGTATGCGTATTCATATAAATTGACCAGAGCTATTATTACATGCTGGATGGTTATCTTATATGAATTGTGATACGTATGGAATTTGAAAACACTAATCATGATTGTTAGCCAAACAGTTTTATAAAAATCAGTTAGCCTTTGCACTGTAAGACATTACAAACTAGCACATTATTTCTGCCTCACAATCCATTTATTTCCCAAGCCTATATAAAATAATTACAATATACAATGAAAGAAACTATATTCCTTAGGAAAAAATCTAGAATTGCCTCCGGAAACTTTCCAAGGTCAGGATTGTGAGATAGCAAATTCATGATTCTCTGAATCATTACTTGTGTGTTTTTCTAACTTGAACTTACTCAGATTTATGCTCATTTTATCATTAAAATTAAAAAAGACAAGACTATATGTACTCTGATTTATAGGACTTACATTTTTAGCCAGTATGAATACATATCCTTACATATGAAACCTGAAAAATTAGCACTATTCTTAAAGTATGCTAAAAAGTATAAAATATTATTTTTCAAGGTTGTATTTGAGTTACTCTTCTCTAGCACAAGGGAAATATTTTAATACAACTTATGAAGACTCCTTATATTTTCTCTGTGTTTTAGTTTTCCTAAAATGCCTTTATCAATTCTGCAATGAAACTGACGATATATAGAACCTCTCTCTTTCTCTCCTTCTCTCCCCGCCCTTTCTCTCTCTCGTAGACAATGACTATTCTTTCTCGGGGCAATTTCTATTTGGCAATAAATTCAGAGACATTTCCAAAGTCAAGAAAGAATGAGGGGAGCTGGGGATTACAAAGTTATAAAATGCAAGTTGTCTTGTTAAAGCATAAAATGATTGCAGGAAATGTCACTCCAGGGGAACAGTGTCTTGCCACTGATTTTCACTAATGGAAACATTTGATCGACTCCAAGGAGAATGTTGCTTCATGATTACTAGGGCAGTGCCATTATTCAAAATTTCAGTCTGATTTTAGCACTAAGGATGCAGTTTTAATGCTCAATGATACTGAGTTCTTTTCAGCAATGAACGGTTCTTAAGATTCAGGAGTATTGGTTAGAAAGAACCCTGCCCTTAAAGTTTAGATGGCAGAATATGAATTGTAAATTTTTTGTGAACTTGAAACAGTGATTTAACTTTTTTGAGGTTTTCAAGATTGTATAGTTCTTTCCCATTGACTCAACTAGATTTTCTAGGTGTCATCTGTCCAACAATTATTCATTGTTGGTTTATTGATTGATTCATTCAGCAAATATTTGTGTAGTGCTTTCCATTATATAAATGAAAGCACAGCAGCTGCACGAAAGTTTTATTACTGACTTTGAGATTTAGTTTAACTGATGGATCATAAAATTAGCTTCAACATGCTGCCAAATAACTCTTCATTTTAACCCTAAAGTAGATACTCCAGAGCTCAAGTAGAAAGACATCTTGTTCTTTGTTAAGATTATAGATTTACAGTTCATTAGAATATGAGCCTCCTTCTAATAGTTTATAGATTTTTTCCTTTTCAAAAGTATATTTTATGTTACCAATTCTATGGTATTTGTTAGCACTTTAATAAATAAACTGTGTCCCACTTTAAATTGAAAGCATCTTACCTTATTTCTTTGGCATACTGATATTCATTCATTTCCCAGCATTTCCTCTAATTCACAAAGTAAAAAGTGCTGTACAAAGTGCTCAGGAGCAGCATGATATATCTGACCTGGTCTCTTATTTTCTTTTATTCTATAAGCAAGTACTGAGCACCTAGTATATTTCATTCTGCCCCTCGAGAGACACAGGCTACATGAGATAAAGTCTACATATTTAGAATCTAACAGTATTAAAAGAGGAGCTAAGATGTTAAGGCCAATTACCAATAATACAAGGAAGATTGTGCTTATAGCCATTTATAACAGGGGAGCACAAGAAGTAAAGGCAATTATTTCAAAAAATTTTTTAAAAAAATTTATCATAAAATTATTTATGTATTTATTTGACATACCTCACACATTTAGTCAAATGTAACTAGTTTAAATAGTTGAACATTTATGCAATGAAAAACAGAGTATTCTGTGTTTCTAAATATGGGCCTGTCTTGTAATATTCTAATAATAATATACTCTCTAATATAATTATATTAGGATATATAATATATTCTAAATAATAATAATATATTCTAAACTAAATAACAGTGCCAATTTATAAATTAAAGAAATGAGCATATTTACTGTCAGTTTAGAAAAATATATATACAGCTTTGTTGCTCATTTACTGCAGGAAAACAACCTCAGAATTATTTTATGTCTTTAAATTATATTTTATTTGGGCTATAATAAACTACATAGTGACTTAAAGGAATGGAATAGAGGATGTTTTTGTTTGTTTTCATATACTGGACGTTAAAGAAATTTGCAAAAACAGCCCCAGTGCATCCCACATGTATTTGCAGAGTTCAGGCTCTTATTCATTTATTTTAAAATGTTGCTTTGAAATCATCGTTAACATTTTTTGAACACTCGTCCTATACAGAGCTCCCTTTTAAGTGTTTTTTAGGTTCCATCTCATTTAATCCTGACAATCATCACACGAGTCTTTTTTTTTTTTTTTTCAGATGAGAAATCTGAGTTAAGAGAAGGTTAAGCAAATTCCACAAACCAGAATTTTGCTGAATTTCACAGTCTGAGACATTTCTTCCCTGGCAGAAGAGTCACAAGATAGTAAGTTGTAGAGGAATTACAAGCCTAAGTTTTTAACCAGCTGAAGCTATTGTACATGTGAAAATTGAACCAACTACTTTGTAGCTAGATCAGCATATTTCACAGTTACCTCTTTTTTGCTTTCTGTGCAGAATTCCACACATGGTTCTGCTTAATGTTAAGCTACGCATGGAAACCTGGTTTAATTGTAACTGAACTGGCACTTTTTCCCCCTGTTACTGCTACTACAGGAAGAAGTGACTTTATGTTAACTAAACTGCACTGCTTATATTAGTGTATTATACCTGAATGTTACAAAGTTCTTAAGAAATTAACAGTGTAAGTCCTGTTCTTTGACTTATACTGGAATAGGGTAGGAGGTGGATTGTACTACAATTAAGCTAGTGAAAAAATGAGATTCAGAACAAAATATGCCTAACCATTTTCTCCTTAATTGAACTATATCATCTAATATTATTTATTTTGTTGTATCATTCTAATTAAAATCAAAGATGCTACTACTACCACACATAGTCCTTTTAGGTAAGTTTTTATAATATAATTAGCATGTCATCATATTTAATATTTCTTAGAAATGTGCTTGGTAGAAAAATGACCACATTTGTGGAAATCATTTTATTTTTCTTTGTTCTAATTTGCTGTCAGATAATTTTCCATCAGCAGTTAATACTGTTCTAAGCTTGAGAGACGGCATTAAAACCATTATTTGGAATCTTACTTGAGGATCTGAGTACTAAAAACACTTTTGAGCAGGTGTCATCTATTTAAGAAAACACAATATCAGGTATTCCTCTGAAGCTATTTTTTAAAATTATTGAAAATATTTAAAAGTTGGATGATGACTAAGAATATTGCCTGCATGAGAATAACCTTGGTACTCTAAAGTGAAACTAAGTGAATGCAGATAACTTAGTGAATATTTGGATTTCATGTACTAATTTTCTACTTTTAAAATGTCCATATTGAAATTATCCAAAGCTGAAAAGAGGACAACTGCATGAGCTGAGAAGAGTTATCTGCCTATCTACCTACACGCACATGTGACTTCATATATGGAAAATCTATTACTAAAAGTATATAGCCAGTTTTATCATCTCTATCATTCTACTATTACACATTGCTAGTTGAGACATTAAAGAGGTTTGATAATAATATTCCTCAGTTTTCTTTCTTTCTTTTTTTCTTGTTGTTGAGGGGAGACAGAGTCTCGCTCTATCACCTAGGCTGGAGTACAGTGGCACAGTCACAGCTCACTGCAGCCTGGAATTCCCACGCTCAAATGATGCGCTTGCTTCAGCCTTCTGAGGAGCTGGAACTACAGGCCCCTGTCACCACACTTAGTTCGGTTTTTTCGTTTGTTTGTTTTGTTTTGTTTTGTTATAGTTATTTGTAGAGAATGGTTCTCCATGTGTTCCCCAAGCTGGACTCAAACTCCTGGGCTCAAGTGATCCTCCCACCTCGGCCTCCCAAAGTGCTGGGATTACAGGTATGAGCCATCATGCCCAGCTATAGTTTTCAGTTTTCACCAGGCTAAAGGTTATGTTGTTTCAAAAAACAAAATAATCTATAAATAGGAAACAAAATAATTTGTCTGATGATAAACTAAGTTCTTCTATACAAAGGTAAGACCCTCTGTCCCTAACTCCCTATATTTAGGGAAGGAAAGAAGGGATTGTAAACTTTGAGTAGATACCAAGATCAAGCACGTGAGAATACATATTATATCACTGAATCCTGTATGCTGGGCGATGCTGCCTCCTCTTGGAGACTTCTTCCCATGCCGAACCATGTATTCTGCTTTTCTTCTCCTACATCATGGCAGTCTCTGAGATATTTTCCTGAGAACTCACCTCACTTAATTTGTCCAGTCTTATCATTTTATCTCTCATTTTCAGATTTGGCTTTTTGTTAGCTCTGGCTACCACTGATTTGCTTGACAGATGAAAATGTACTGATTATCTGCACATTCTTCACGAAGGCAATAGATGAAGATTTATATCTATGATTGATGATTGGCAATGGTCATTAGGTGCTGGCAGCCATTTGAGCTATAGATTTTTGTATTTCCCTCTTGTAATGTGTGTGTATCAGTGTAACATGTATACACAACATTTGCACTAACGTAATCTATGATAAATACCTCCTTCCAGTTTTCAGGAAATATTTTTGAGAGTGGGACACGGATATAATAGGATGAGTTAATCATGCTCAGTAGTTCTTAGCACATTCTTCATTAGACGGTGCAGTTTTCCTCCCCTGCTTGACTGATTTTCTTTTTTACTCCTTTTTCACACACATCCTTCTCATCCTCTCATGAACAATGATTCCAAAATGTTGGTGTATATATTTTTCTTGTTATGCATAAATACTGAACTTTTTGTTTGTGTACATGCCTTTTTATTTACATAAGTTGTATTATACAATAGATTTCACCTGATTTTTAAGAATTTTCTTGCACTATGGTTTTAAGATCTATTCATATTATGATGTGAACCTCTATTATATTTTTCCCAGCAAACTTTTTAATGATAACCATCCAAGTATTTATTAATCCTGTTGCCCATCACAATATCTTATGGAAATTTTTGCTTATTTTCTTTCATTTTCTAGTAAGACATATATACCAGAGGCCCATCCCAGAAAACTCTCATTTGGAGATCTAGAGTACCAGCAAGTTCTAAGCTTTTGTAATACTGAGGTTCAATCAAGATTAAGAACCAAAAGTAGGTTCCAGCTCTACACAATTCCTTATATTTCAACTCATACCCTTTATGTTATAAATCCCAACAATTCAATTACACCTGCTTTCCTGAAGAGTATCAGTGTCTAATTAATGCTAATGTTTTAAAATAATATGTTCATCAAAACCTTCTGCAGGATCTGATATTAATTTGTGACTCCTCCCACTTAAAAGGTTATCTTAGTTTGCCTCTTTGCTTTCTCCAGTGCCTGTGACATAGACGTGGACACAAGCAGTGATTTTTGTTGACGTTTTTTGTTTTTAAAATTTTATCTCAGGTTGGCTGGGCACAGTGGCTCACGCCTGTAATCCCAGTGCTTTGGAAGGCCAAGGTGGGCAGATCACTTGATGTCAGTAGTTTGAGGCCAACCTGGAAAACATGGCGAAACTCTGTCTCTACTAAACATATGAAAATTAGCCAGGAGTGGTGGTGGGTATCTGTAATCCCAGCTACTCGGGAAGCTGAGGCAGCTACTTGGGAGTGGAGGTTACAGTGAGCCAAAATCATGTCACTGCACTCCAGCCTAGGCAACAGAGCGAGACTCCGTCACAAAAACAAAAGCAAAAACAACACTAAAGAAATAGAGTGAAGAAACAGAAAGTGATCAATGGAAGGAAGAAAGCCAGTAAAGTTTACATTATTGAAGTATTTACCATCATGAACAACTGTGATTCAATCCTGTTGTTGACCTATGGAACCATGTAAAGCGTTCCACAAAAATGTTCTAGCAAATGATCAGATGTGGGTATTTATCCAATAAGTTCTGCAGCTCTTTGGTTGAGGATTAACCCCCTACCCCCCACCGCAGGTGTTAAATGAGCTCCCCTTCCCCAGCTGTCAGGCTGTGCCTATGTTACCAGACGAGCAATTGCTTGACTTTGGAAAAAGCCTAAAAGCTGCCACAGGGTTCCTTGAGATGGGATGCTAGAAGTTTGCAAAGTGCTGCCCCCAGTGGCTACGCTGAAACTAGGGGGGCCAAGGGAATGTATTCTGGAGCTCAAGTAGTGTCTGCTTCCGACTTTCTCTTACTATCCTGTTCTTTGTTTTTTTTTTTCCTTCCTGCCTGAAAATAAAAGTATGTTTGCATACTGTGTAAAAATCTAACAATAGGTAAGACAAAATCCTTTCCCATTTATAACCCCTTGATTTAATGGGAAAGACTGATCATTCAATCCAAAATGGTAGTGGAGAAGATATGCAAATGGAACAATTGAGGCTGTTTTTGCCAAATCACCTTGGGAAAATCAGAGAATGCTAAGTGGGAAGGGCTAATCCCTGAGATTCATCTTAAATAATGTTTACAAGAAAGTCCATGACAGAAAACAATCTGTCTCATAATCATGCACTCTAATTATTTTTCTTCCATCTGCTTGCATAAATAAATTATTCTGTTCTTGGCCTTCTCTCTTTACACATATTCTCATTGTCATTATGTATAATTTACCTTCTTTATTTGCCTGATTATTTGATTAATGTTTGGCTCCACAACTGACCAGAGGCCATTAGAACAGATATATCTGTTTCCATTTATCTTCCTTGAATCCCAAGCCCTAACACAGTGCCTGACATACAGATAAATAAGCAAAGAGAAGAAATGATAGAGTTCCAAGATTGAGATTTAAGAGTCCAATGCTTTAGCAATCCCTTTACTATAAACTTAATGTATGACTTTAGGAAGGTAATTTTTTCTTTCATGGGCCTCAGTTTTCACAGTTGGTTATTTTATTTAGAGTCCTAAAGTATATGTCCTATTGAGTCTTTTATGACTCTAAATACCATGAAAGTAACTTTGGCATTTTTGTTTTTTAATAAGTCGATAATGGCCATTCTTTGTGGAGGCATTTGCCTTGGAAATGAATCAACCATCTTTACACAGCCATAGCATTTACTTACACAGACTGTAGCTCACATCTACACAGTTCCAAAACCTTACCCCTTTTACCCTCCACATATACTGCACTTCTATATAGTCTTACTCTAGAAGGCAAAGTGTTTATTATTTGAATATCAAACAACATAGACATGAGGGTGCTTCCCTTTGAAAAATCTTCTTGGTCCTATGGTCTCAAATATTCACCAAGTAGATCTGTAACCAGGGAATATTTAAAGCCAGTATATATTTTGTTCTCTATTTTTAAAAAGAGTGTTTTGTTTTTGTTTTTTTCCCAAATGAAGCATATGGAATTGCTATGTTAATATAAATCAGGTAATGCCAGAGTTGAGCTGTAGTGTCTGGTCAGCTCCCATTATCTGGAAGATCCATAGAGTCTCAGATATTTCACTAAGTCACAAAATCTTTGGAGAGTTCGGGCAAAAACAGATCTGGTAAATTCACTGTGAAACATGGTTCCATAGAAAATCATAATATGCTTCTAAAAGCAGAATAAATCCTCATTGGTAGAAAGTCACAAGATGATGGCCCAAATAGTCTTATTTCATGCATCCAAGCCTCTTATTATCCTCTTGTGTACCCAGTTACAAAGTCAGAAGAGAGGTCACACATTCATAATGAACGTGCATCCTCATATATAAAAGGGAACACATGACCCTACTGGATATGCATCTGCAACTGCACAGAATACACTCTGAGAAAGACTATCTAGTGAGCTAAACATTTCCTTCAAACTTTCTGAGTTGTCAGCAGAACACAATGTCCCATGCTGAAAATTATGCCAGCCTTTCCCCCCAGAATTCACTCCATAAAAATTTAACTCTGCACCATTTCAAATTCATCTGAGAAAAAGAGAGATAAAATATCCTTAAATCAAAGAGATTTATGTATTCCAATAAAGCTGCAAGATTTTGTTTTGATAGCAATAATGCAAAAATCCACAAATTAAACGCTCTTGAGGAATGATTATGGCTACAGGAGTTATTTTGTTTTTATCAGGATTGAATAGCTGTGTAACTTGTCTGTTACAGTTGTACAGATTGCAGTCGTATTGATAAGTGGCTTATGAGAAATGGTACTGAATGAGAAGGAAAGTATAATTTACTTTTAATTTGATTTCATTTGGTAAACCTGACTTTACAGCTTGCGCTGTACTTCTTTATTATTCACCAGCCGTGATACAAAGTAACCTGCCACCAGGGACATCAATTATGACCCCCCACCTCCCCACCCAATGAAGATTGCTGTCATCGGAAGGAATGCCATGCTCTCTGCCCATGTGTCAGTGATGAGTAAATTTAAAATTGCCTCTGACCTCGAAGGGAGTTTCTGCTTCTTCTCACTCCCTGTTGCCAGAGGGTCCTTCACTTTACTTGGTATTCACTAAAGAGACACAGAGGCAGAATAGACTGATCAAGCAATCCAGAGGCCAGTCAAGATAAATTAGATGCTTAATTTATATGCCAGGCTTTGAGAAAGACTAATTACACAAAGACAGTTTGATAAAGTAATATAAGACTCTGCACATATTAGCCAGAGCCTGCTTCCGTGAAATTATTGCTGATATATGTGCTATGGGCTTTGAGATTTTGTATACGCAAATGTGCAGTGGGCACTATGAAACACATTCTATGAAGGTATTAAAACTGGGTGCTATCTGCCAATATTTTCTAATTTTATGCTGCTACTAAGAGACTATTCTTCCTTTGCTTTGTGACTTTATAACACTCATTGGGATGAATATGAAATAGTTAAACAGGAAATCTGAAGATATCATGGCCAAGAAAGACACTGAAAACGAAGCACAGACAATTTTCTTGGACCCAGTCACTAAAATATTGGTGAAAATAGGCCTTTTGAAGAATCATGCTGAATCTAAAGCTCTTGTCTTATCTCTTGAGAATTCAGTCTGTGTGAGTGACCAGAGACACAGAATACAAGATAGGAGCTGAAACACACTGATGGAACAAGAGAAGCCTTTGGCTGCGAATGTTACATTGCAAGATCACAGGATCAAGGACAGACTTTATATTCCAGAACTTTGTGTTTGTGGACAGTGGCTAATTGGGGCAGCCAAGAGCTCATGTTCTTGGGATAGCTTTAAACACTATAATTGAAATGTAAGCTTCAGCTAATTGCATAAGACTGCATTTAGTATAAATACTGATGGAAAGAAAAGGACATTTTAAAGTGAAGGGTGTGAGAAATGAGATAATTTTGAGAAAAAAAGAGATGTTAGATAATTAAATGAGAAGTTTGAGGATATTCGTAGAGCCAGAAGAGAAACAGCTCTCACAGTTACAGGAAGGTAAAATTTTTGGAAGTTCCCAGATATGAGAAGATAGCATCAGAATCACACACACACACACGCGTGCGCACACACACACACTCACAAGAAAAGTCTTCATTTATTCCCAGAGAAGAATATTTAAAGCAAATATACATAAAGCAAACAAAAGAATGTATCCAAAAAGTAATTGCAGCAACGTACTAGAACACAGAATTTCTAGATAGGACAAGCACTGCCTATAGCAAAGTCAGACCTGAATAAATTTCCTGATTGTTCTACATGTTACATTTCCAGCACAGTGGCCGCTCCCAGGTGAATGATGGTGCAGAGGTCATGGATATCTGGGCCATGATATACATTCTTTCCTTTTCCTAGTTAGTTTTTAAGAGACACTTTCATCCCTACCTGAACTTTGGTTCAGAAACCTCATAGGGTCAGAACCTTGTTTGCTGACTTTGAGTTAAGGGCTACCTTGGGGCTTCATAGAAGTTTTGACATGAAAAGGCCTCAATGCAGCTTCTCTAGAATTTCCCAAGAAAGTTTCAATTAATGATTTATAATTTCTCAAGGAGATGTGTTAAGTTCCTGGACATCTAAAATCAGCTTCGAAAAAGTTCCTGTTCAACCCATGATTTAGCCTTTCCGGAATGTTACAGTACCTAATATCTCTTCTTTGATCTATAGAATGATCATAAAAATAATTATGGCTACAGACAAGTGCCTTTATGTTCCTAAACTCCATGATAACTTGGTTTGCCAACAGAGTTTCCTTGGCAACATGCCTTAGTTATGTGTTATACTCTCTTAATTCCTCCTTTGACTCAAGTCATATCAGCATGAACTTGCTTTAACAACAACAACACAATCCTATATTTAAATTGTTTTCTGAGTCATAAACTGCTGATTACAAGTGCATGCTGGGAGACAACATAGCATCCTCCCTAAATATAAAAGATCTGTAAGTTCTGAAGGTAGACTTCCTTGCTGTATTTTGTCACAATGTAATCTTAGACATGTTATTTTTAAAGCTTCAGATTATAGTTTTTTGTTAGTTTATTTAGTAGTATAGCAATAATAATGATAATGCCACTGGATTGCAAAGGGAATTAAATAGCATAATGTGTGCAAAAAGCTTAGTGGCATGCCTGGCACACAATTAGTATTTAACAAAATTTCAGCTGCTACAGACTTCTCACCAGACTAGAACACATTTTTTTTTTTCCCCAGAAACACATATGGATAATATTTCAAATGAAATAGAGAGTGGATTCTTTGCAATCTCAAAAGTACAGTGCTCTCAGTTCCACACACAAAAAAATTCTACTTCTGTTTAACAGATACACAGATGAAGATGATATCTATGGAATCTTTTCCTTGCAATTGATGCATTCTTTAGTCCAGTAATATCACCCCACTTTGTATCCAAGACATTGTCTCTGTTCATGTAGAATTCAGGTAAGTCCCCTAAACTTCTTGGTTCTTTTCCATCTGTGTAAAAAAGTGGTGGGAATATTTGTATGCCAATGCTACTATTTTATGGCTTTCAGTTACCAGACTTATAAAAACCTCAGTTTTATCTAAAAAGTTAACTTTAATATAATGTTTCATCAGTTACTAAAATATCTTCATTCCTGGTGTATTTCCAAGTTTAATTTCTAGCCTAATGACATAGAAATGACTACTTCCTCTGGCATAAGAAAGTAATCAGTAAATTAAATATTCTCATGTCTGTATTTCAAACTTAAAATTGCTTGTTGGAAGAATTCAAAGAAGTATTCAATTATAATCTGGAGCAAATGTATTAATGTATTCAAAACTCATTCGAATGTCTATTATGTGCTAGATACATGCTAACTTCTAAAGAAAATATATATATATGTTTATATATATGCTTTATGATTTTGAGTGACATTATCTATTTTAACATTACAATAATCTGATAAGAAAGGTGAATGATCTCCCATTTTAAGATAAAGAGTTTGATTGTGGGAGACACCAAGTGACTTTTACATCATGCTGTAATTGGACAGCATGTGGACACAATCTATTAAAATTGTATGTCATTTCCAATCAAACTGCACTCATTCTGAAGTTTTGTATTTGTTTTACCACAAAGTCAGGAAACATCCAGTTCAATACATATCTTTATCAAAACTTTAACCTTATAATAAATAAAATCTCCTTTCTTAGCCTGAGTCAGTTTTAGGATATACTGTATTTCTGAATGATGAACTAACACAGTGAAAAGTAATGCATTATGCACAGTTGGAGGGCCTGGAAAAATCAGCTGCTGTTGTTTTAGCTAATATTTAACGATTTCGGGTTTTCTGACTAATGAAGCAGAGAATGGCATGTTTCTCTCTAAATGGTGCAATTTCAGCTCTCAGCCTGGAACTTTATCAGAAATGCAGATTTAGAAAAACAGAGTGGTCTATGCATCTGCTCAATAAAATGGGCTATGTGAATGCTTGTGAATTCTTTATTTTGGTAAACCTGATGATTTGAAAGCAGAGAGAATGATTAAGTTCCCATGGTTAGTAAATAAGGGGTTTGGGACTCAAATCCATTTCTCTCTGGCTTCTAAACCACAGCTCCTGCCCCTGTCTAATAGGAATCATCTTTTCATTATGGGGATTGGGGAGCTTATTCTTCTCTGTAGCCTCAGTGCCAAGCATATTATGGGTGCTCAGTAAACAGGTGTTGAATTGTCTGTGTGGATGAACTTTTCATCGTAGCACCAAATACCTGCCTAAGCACTTCATTTCATGGGGCTGAGGGTTAAAACTGGACCAGCTATGGACAGTTACATTGTCATGTTATTTAAATTACTTACGAAGGCTGTTTATAACAACCTCATACAGAAAGTGATTGTTTCATGCTTAACACCTTCTCAGTGAACTCACAGCATCTGAAGTGGTCTATTCCATTTTCACAGGTGCACCTGAACCCACATGCACACAAGCATGGCAAAAGGATGTTGTTACTATCGTTTTTTTTTTTTTAATATGTTTACTTGTGGTTAGCTTATTATAAGCTAAAATCTGGTCCCCAAAATTTCCATCATGTTTTCTGTCCTTTATTGGGGGACAAGCATGTAGTTTAATTGAACATATAGATAACCTCACTATTTATATTACAGTGTTTTCCAGCTTTTGCCAATTAAATACAAGGCCACCAAGGTTGTTTTTCTTCTAAAAATGCTTTTCTTCAACCATCATAAGCACAACTAATACCATGACCAAGGACACTTTCTGTACAATATAACCACCATGAAATTTCAACGTCAGTGAAAAAAAATATGTAGAAATGAGAATTACCTTAAAGGTAAGTTAAATATTGAGACAACACATTCCTTGATGTGTATAATAATTTCAAAAAACAATTTGATGAACATTTAAAGTTCAAACTACCTAGATTTTTTTTCCCAGTGAAAATAATACTGCAATTCATTTTCTGTACTTAAACAATGTGTTGCAATTAAATATTATTCAATATAAAACTGTCTATTTTAAAATATATGCTGTTATACCCAAATATATGTGTGTTTATATATGTAATATATTTATTTAACCCTCTATCTCCCAAAAGAAGATTTACCACAAAGTAAATTTCAAGAGAGCAAAGACAAGTTTATCTTTTGCTCACTACTATACCTTCAACACATCAAACATTGCCTGCCATACAGTCAATAATCAATAAATGTTTGTTGACTTAATTACTAATGAATCTAATCCTAAGAATTTCTAACGGTAAGAGCTTTGTGCTAGGCATTAGCTTACCACAGGTAATTCAAAGATGAATTTCATCTGTTCACTGTCTTTCAGGACCTAATAGTGTGTTGATTTTTATAAAAATGTATAGGGTAGGCGTCACTTTAAATTAGTCCCATGTCCCAAAGTTGGCAAACGTTCAGTGAGACTGAGAGACTTGCTCAAGTTCACCTGTCTAATAGTGGTAGAGCCAAGACTAGAACAAATCATATCCATCAGAAGTTTCTTTCAGAAACTGTTCTGCATGCCAACAATTAAACTGCAAATGTTTAGAGTCAGGAACCTGAATGAGTCAACCTGAAGCAGCCCTTTAATCGACTCAGCCTCTGACATGATTCTCAGTAAAAAAGCTAAAAGACACTTGGAGTGGTCCCAAGGAACTCAAACCTTTCACAGGATTCATGAGCATTAGAAGAGCTTTGGAGAAGGATTTTTCCCAGAGTACCTAGAATTCCTAGTTATGGATGGGAGATAGAAGGGAAGTGCTGAGCCAGGGTTTTTAGCTGTGAATGGCACTGGTCTTGAAGCCTAAAAGACAGTCATATGGTTTTACTAATTTCTAGTGATTTTTGCAAAAATAGTTATTTTGAGCATTGCACATTGAGTTGTCACTTTGAACACCTGGCTTATACAACAGGCTTTGTGTCCCAAAGGAAGACATACTAATACACTACCAAAGATTGGAACAACTAGCACCACACAATATTTCCAGAAGTAAATATGTTAACATATGTTAAGTGCCTTGCAAATAGACATGTCTTTAAATCATTTATTTCTAATTTTAGGACCATATTCCCTAGAAGCAATCTCAAATAAGGACAGACTTTTTTGAAGAAATGGTATTTTTTTCAAATAATGGAAAGGAAAAAATATTCAATATACAATGGCCTTAGGGTTGTATGATTTGTGTATGTGTGTGTGCGTGCGTGTCTGTGTGTTCATTTTGTGACTACCGAACTACCTAAAATAGTTAATAGTTGTAAATGCAAAGCATTTTTTCATAGTGATAATTTTCAGTGGAAATTATGTTGCCTGATAGGATTTAACTTTCTCAAGGTGCTGTTTCTCAAACAGCCTATTCCTAGGCTGCAAAGGACATATTTGTAGCAGTCTGAGAAAATTATATTTTTCTTTTTGGAAAAGAGATGATTCATTACTCAAATTTAATAAACACTGTTTATTATAAAGTGTAAAGCCAAGTATATAACATATGCATATGTTAACACACACAAACTTACACAAAATCCTAAAAGAAAATAAAAACGTTAAATTTTTTTAATGAATGTATATTTTCCTTACATCATAAACAAGCCAAAAACACAGCAAAAATACAGTAAAACCATATTAAAGTTACCAGTTATTAAATAATGAAGTCCGAGTACATATTATTTAGTTTTACTGTATTTTACTTAGGATGACTTTTAACTCAAAATTTTATACATCAGCTCTATAGCTATCAGGTCATTTTGCATTTTACTAATTAGACAAGATCTGTTGAGAACGTTTTAACATTTTTTAAATCTTTAAATGTACGTTCAGTAAAATTGCAATAATGCTACCTTTATGATCAATTCTGGATTGTTTTAACACAGAAAAAGTCATTTCCTATAGTTTCAATAAAAGTATATTATAAAATATAAATTGTCAACTATATTACTATTAAGATTAATAATAACTATAATTACAACCTGAGTAATGAATGAGTCTGATTCTCCACAGAGGAAAAAATTACAAAGAAAGAAGTGTTTTTGATTCATTTAATTTGTTAGGGCATTTTGCTGGTGAAATTGGTATTATTACCTCTGTTTTTCAATATGAAAGCTAGCACAGAGATGTTAGCAACTTTAATCAATTACATATGTTGTATACAGGTGAGAATGCCAGAATTTGAATTTGAACCTTTGGTCTTTACAAATGCTTTTTCACCATTACTATGCATTCCTGCCTCTGAAGTCCCCTTAAAGATGAAGCCAAGAATCTTACCTTGTCCCATGCAGCCCTTTATCTCTGCATGTCACATCTCACCCTCCCTTTATCGTTGGTTCCACTGAAACCAGCTTCCTCATGCTCAATCTGGAAACTGAAACTCACCTGATATTTTTCTTTCCTTTCTTCAGCTCAATTAAAAAATATTTCTGTATTTTCTTCTTCGGGTATACTACTATGGACTACATACATCAGATGCTGAGAAATATGCAGTTAAGATACAGACATTCTTCAGAGTCATTTTCATCATCTGCTATTCTTCAAGTTATCATTTAAAATATGCTCTGAAGATGTTTTTAAAGTACAATCTAAAACTTGAAAGAGGAGGTTCTCAATTCTAAATAGCTATTAGAAAACACACACACGTGCACGTGTGCACACACCCACACACCCATTATTATCTATTTTTATCTGTCCATGCTTGTATGTCTGTATTTTGCCATCAGACTCATGGAGTTCAAAAGCAACACTGGCTTTCAGTGAATGCTCCTATAGCAATATTGGCAAAGTGCTATTGCTGCTGACTCAGTGCTTATTTAAATGGAATAGCAGGGTCATTTCTTCCCACGTTATGGGCTTCAGTGCACAGCAGAGAGCAGCTAGGGCTTTGTTGGCACACATCTGAGTGACTCTCCACAGAGGTCACCTAACGACACAAGAAATTGGAGGTCAGATTAATATCCCTTTTGCATCTTCAAAGACTGACCTTTCCAGGTCTGCTTTAAAGAAGGGGATTTTTCTTCTACTGCCAAGGACAAGAATCTGGCCTAAGCCCAAATGTTAACAAAAAAATAAATAAATAATTACAAGATACCACTTCCTCATCAGAGCTTTCTAAGGTGGGAGCATTCATTGTCAGTGTGAATTATCTACCAGGAAGAAAATCAATGGAACAAGAGTACTAAATCTGAACCAGGGCACCGTAGGAAGTGTGGATGCAGATGTGGGCTTTGTACACAGATGAACCCAAATTTATATCTGTACATCCGAGTTCTACCTTCTAGTAGTGGTCTTTTGTGACCTGATGGACCCAAGGCAAGGGTTTAAGAAAAGAGATCCCGGGGAGTACCTTCTTACTTAATAAGAGGGAGTGCTTAGTAGTGAGTCAGAGACTGGGAAGGATTAATAGTTAACAAAGGATCTTTTAATAAGCAGGTTACAGTTATGCGTAACTGAGGCTCAGTCCCACTGGGAAACTCTAAGAGACAGTATAGAACATGTCTCAGAGTCGACCCAACAGGTAGGCCAAGAAGCTAGGTGTTTTCCTTCCACCTTCCTTTAGTCACTGCCTGAAGTTACTTCTGAGACTATTAATATCCTGACACACTACGATATGTCTGTACATTGAGTAGAATCATCAGTATTTCACAAAGTCTTATTGAACATTAGCTGGAATTACATAAATAAAATGTCTAACAGTGCCCATTCCCATTGACTACAGAAAGAAAAGCCTAGCTATATTTCACTTTTAAGGGGTGGTTGACAAAGGGTACATTTAAATATACATTTAAATATACACTCTAAGTTTTAAGGCAGTCAACTCTATGGGCCACATGATGAAGGTCCTCATAAAATAATATTTGAAGTGCTTTTATCTAGGGATAGAGATGCTTTATTTGAAGGTGAGGTTAGGGGTAAGAATGAATTGTGAGTCCACTTACTAAGTAGCAAATGTGTATTAACTCCAGGGAAAGGAAAGTTCATATAGAAGGAGGGAGGAAGTGAATTAATTACAAAGCATCTTGTTAAATAATTATAAGAACCTGAGAAAAGGTTAAAAGAATTATGGTTCCACATGCTAACTGCAACCATGTCTATATTGAGCAAAGAGGTCAACTTATTGAACCAGGAGAAGAAAGAAAATATGCAAAAAAGAGGAGACAGCCTGAAATAGTGAAATTTTCAGGTTCCCTCTTGGTACATGGAAGTCTAAATATATCTATTTACCTAGAAGAGTTATTTATGCATTGTGTTCAGTACTGTCTGTGACTATCTGTGCATGCAATATCTATGTTTAAGTTATCAATATGTTAAGATAGGATCTTTCCTTGGATTTTGTAGGAAAGGTATAATTACCTTTTCATGTATAACAAACACAACAAAATATACTATACAAAATAGAACCAATGCAAAATAATTTAAAGACCATGTAAGGGTATTTTATTTGATATAATTAGGTAACTTAATTGCTCTTCTAGGACTATTTCAGATTGAAAGCTTAGTTTAAGCCTCATCTGAGAGCTGAAATTTAACAGCATGCAGTTCTATGTGAAACACGTGAAAGAAGAAAGAGACCTGGTTTCAAGTTATGGCTGTGTCCTGTATAGACAGAAGACAATGACATAATCCCTGCAACCTTCAGTCTGCTGGGCTACATGGTAAGAGTAAAAAGTTTTACCTTGGATGAAACATATTTGCCAGTCTATAGTATTTCTTGGTGCTTACAGCATTGCAACTCGGATATAATTAATTTGATCAATGCTTCTATGGGATGTTTTCATAGTTCAATGTTTGATGCATGGGACAGTTTCCACATATGAGCCAGGATGAACAAATTGCTGTGTGACATGAGTCCACAGAGTACATGTGCTAGAGGTACCACATATATTCATTACTAGAGGTACCACATATATTCATTTATTCAAAATATATGTCAATGACTATCAAATATTGGACCATTGAAGAACCGTAGGGCAAAAAAACAAACACAGAAGATCTAGCCATAGTTCACAAGTTGTTTGTTTTAATAGGGGATCCATTTATATAATTAGCTATATAATTAACTATATAATTAATTACAATAAAGTCTCACTAGGGATGTTTGAAAAAAATCAAGAATTAGTAATTACAAGTAACATCTGCAGCTGACACTAGATTAGGCAGCAAGGCATATGGAGGTAAGAACAAGAATCTGAAGACTGTGTGTTTAGGTTATACCCCTACTTCTGGTACTATTAGAATGACTTTGGGCAAGACATTTAACCCCTATATACTTTAAATTTCATTATCTTTAATATGGAGTCCTTGTAGGCCATACATTTTTTTTGGGGGGGGGGACACAGGGTGAGTAATTAGAATGGTGTCTGATACGTGGCAAAGGCTAATTAAGTGTTGGCTTTTATTATTATGTCCCAGATTTTAGATGAAGGGCTTTATGAATACCATTAGTTCATAATACTATGAACTAAGGCTAGTGTCATCCTCATTTTATAGATAGAGAAATTTGGCTTCAAGACATTATTTTAACTTACCCAGTTTTACACAGATAATCTATAACTGAGACAGGTTTTCTTCTATATGACTGCAATGCAGGCTCTTACCCATATTACCATATACGCTCTTTGAAAAATTAGACAAAGTAAGGAGAAAAGTCAGGATAATGTCTTTGTTGAAAATGCAGACTTGAACAATTAAAGGATGTTGGCCTTTAAAAAGGGAGGGCTTGGAGGGCTTAGAGGCCAGGCACAGTGGCTCATGCCTGTAATCCTAGAATTTTTCGAGGCCAAGGTGGGAGGAGAGCTTGAGGCTAGGAGTTTGAGACCAGCCTGGGCAACACAGAAAGACCCTGTCCCTACAGGAAAAACAAAAACAAAAACACAACACTGAAAAACTTAACTTGGCCTGGTGATGCGCACTTGTTGTTGTGGCTTGATCTCAAGTGCTAGAGGTTAGAGTGAACTATGATCACACCACTGCACTCCAGCCTGGGCAACACAGCAAGACCCTTCCCCCTCCCGCACAAAAAAATGAGGGCTTATAATCTTATAATTGTGCCTGAAAAACAGTAGATGGGCTTGCTATATCTATATCGAATGTCCCTCTGTGGGGTGGTTGATAATGTAATCATGATTGAAGCTAAGTTCTACCTGATATTGAAGAGAGTTGATAAGAAAATAACCCCTCTTTCTAACAAGGCATATTGCCTTCTCTATGAAAGATTGCTATATATACTTAAAAGGGGCATAACCCAAATATATATATATTTTTCCGCTCAAGAATCTAAATTAGCCTAGGTTTCTGAGACCAAGGGAAAACCCAAAAGAGAGAAACTGGTAAGTCTATGTGAGTGTTTTAAGAAGTCTGCTGTGAAAGTTCAGAAAACCAAATGGCTAATTCAGACTGGGTACAGCTGGAAAGATGTTCGTGGAAAATTAGTCTTACCTTGAGGCTGTAAAAAGATGTATAAGCTATTATTCTCCCATAATGAATGTTTTATTGATAGCAGATTTTAACCCCCTTTGCTCAATTACCTTTTCTTTTATTTCATCCAAACCCTCCATTCCTAGGTGGGCTATTCAGTTATCTGCTCCAAAAACAAGTCATTAAACATATCTGGCAGTAAACAAAAAAATACTGAAACTAGACTATCTTACAAGGAGTACATATTCAGCTGGTAAAGATGAGTTAATGGGTTTTCTTTTTCTGTCTTTTTTTTTTTTTTTTTTTTTTGAGATGCAGTTTCACTTTTGTTGCCCAGGCTAAAGTGCAATGGTGCAATCTCAGCTCACAGCAACCTCCACCTCCTGGGTGCGGGTGATTCTCCTGCTTCAGCCTCATGAGTAGTTGTGATTACAGGCGACTGCCACCATGCCCAGCTGATTTGTTTTTTGTGTGCGTATTTTTAGTAGAGAAGGGGTTTAATCATGATGGGCAAGCTGGTGTCAAACTCCTGACCTCAGGTGATCAACTGCCTTGGCCTCCCAAAGTGCTGGGATTATAAGCGTGAGCCATCACGCCCAGGCAGGATTTCTTAAAATTTAAGATGGGGTTTTCTCCAGCTGCAGTAATTAGCATGTTTGAAAACTAGAATGAATAAATAATCATAGCAAGTTCAACTTCAATTATCATTACAAATGTTTGTATTTATTTTTGCAAAACAATTGACATCTAATTAGCATGTTAAAAGCTACTTGTGTTTAGATATTAATCAGATATCTCCTAAAAATCTTACACTTATTTATTAAGGATAAGCCAGACATATGCATAACCATAATTAACTCAACACTACACGATCTACTTCTCAAGTAATTGTTAGAATTATGACCATAGATTTATCTGTTTATTCATTCAATGATATGATACAGCAGAAGCCAATTATTTCCTAAAATACACTAAGATTATTACAGCTAAATGATGTGTATCTCCTCTATATTACTCCAGAATGCTAAAAGTTATAGGTATCAGAGGATATATATATATATATATCATATTAAACAAAACTAGCCTTGCTTATAAAGCTTCTTCTAACTTTTAATGCTCTTATAATGCTCTGATCGTGTTTTATTAGTTCTTATTACATTGATGATATTATTTGTTTACAAGTTGAACATTCCCATGGATTCACGAACTTCCAAAAAATGATATTGAAGTCTTTATTTCAGTTTATATTCCCAGTTCATGACATGATTGTCTAGAAAGTAACAGACATCCACAAAGTCTATTAAAAAGGATGGACTGTCTACTGGTATGTGATCTGTTGTTAAACTGTGCACTTTAAGTCTTTTTAAAGAGCGTTAACTCATGGAAAAGTTTGGGCTTTGACATTAGACAGACTTAGAATGAGAAGCATGCCTCAGCCCTGCTCTGCTTAACATGAGCTAATCATGAAACCTCTGAACCTCAGATACCTCATTTGTAAAGGAGGAATTATATGCCATATCTCACAGAGTGGTAGTATTTCATGAGATAAATACAAATTCTGCCTGCTATGAGCATTAAAAGACCTCTTTTCTCCAACTCATACATCAACTATAAAAGGTTTTCCTTTTAGCTTCAGCCCAGTTTGTGGCATGAAATAAGCCCTTGGAATGTATAGTTTTTCTTTATGTTTTTTAAATGTAGAAATATGGAAATGTAATAAACTTCAAAAATGCGATTGCATTTGCAGAAAATCCACACTGATCTCAAGAACTCATTCCATGGCGCAACGCTTGTTCAGCCTCTGATAGAAGGAAATGGAAAGGTAGAGCCATTGTTAGCTTTACCTGGAAGTTTGCAATTGCATGGCTCTGGAGCGCAGTCTCATTGACGCAATGAATGTTGCTTGGCCCAGTTTGCATGTGGCTTTGAGATGTTACTTGGATTTCAGTAGCTCTGTCCTGCTCCCTCTGTCCCATAAAAAAATGTATAATGTGTTTTCCCTAACTCAAAACCTTTCGTGTTTGGAAGGCAGTAAAATCGTCTGAAAAGCAGTTTTTTTTTTTTTTTTTTTTTTTTTTAATCGAAAGGAAGAAAGTGGAGCAGAGCCAGCTCTTAAAACGAAATAAAAAAGCAAGCCAAGTGCAAATGTTAATATTTCAATTGCTCTCCTGGGTACAGAAACTCAGAAGTGTAACAAAGAAATCTGAGTTCATATCTAAATGAGTCCTTACTTCAATATAGCTTAGAATAGACACTGCCTTTGATAGCATGTTGAGAGAGGTCAGTCTACCCAGTTAGGTCATCTCTTGTGACTGGGACCTCAGTATCTCATTTTCCAGTGCCTCTATCATTGACTTGTTTGTTTGTTTGTGCTCTGTATGTTCAGCAGCAGCTTATAAAATGTCTACTAATGATATCCCATTTCAGGTATCCCGGCCCTTTATAATCCCCTCCTCTAGAGTCTAGGCTGGAACTAATAATTTGCTTCTAAAGAACAAAAATTAGCAAAAGGAATGGGATATGACTTATGAGATTAGGTTATAAAAAGAGTCTTGTTTCTGTCTTGTTCAGCATCTCTTGCTTTCCCATTTGTTCATTCTGGGGGAAGGCAGCTGCCATTTTGTGAACTATTCTATGGACAGGCCCACATGGTTAGGAAATGGAGGATGCATTCAGCCAGCAACCAGACAGAAACGTCAGTCCTCTGTTCAATCACCCCAAAGAAACTAAATCTGAGCAATAGAAAATACTTTGAACTAAATAAAAATAAATCAAACATACCAAAACACATCAAATTTTGTGGGATGTAACAAAACAGTGCTCAGAGAAAAAACTTGTAACATTGAATTCTTATTTTGTAAAAAGGAAAGATTTCTACTCAATAATCTAGGCTTCCAACTTTAAAAAAATAAATAGAGGAATAAGAGACAAAAAAAAGAATGTGAGAAGAAAACAAGCAAAAAATACTAGCAGAAATCAATGAAATAGAAACAGAAATGAACATAGGAAAAAAATCACTAAAACCAAAAGCTGGTTCTTTGAAAAAGTAAACTGATAAACATCTAGCAAGACTGACAAAAAAGAATAAACAAATCATCAGTATTAGTAATGAAAGGAAGGTTATCACTAGACCACATAGACACTACAAAAATTTAAGAGAATATTACAAACAACTCTACACACATAAATTTAACAATTTTCAGGAAATAAACTAGTTCCTGAGAAGCCATAAACTAAAAAAATTTACTAAGAATAAAAGAAAACTTTATAGTCCTATAATTGCTAAATAAGTTGAATGAATAATTAAGAAATCAGTTTTGTTTTCAAAGTTTTTACACAAGCAATCAGAAATGTTTGCTGTTTGTACTACCCTATGGCCGTCTGGGAACTTTAGAGTGATCTATCCTGTTGGTCATTTCTTCAAGCATAATGAATACTGCTTACGGTCAAAATCATGCAGGAATCGCTCATGGGTGATCCCAGAAGTTCATAGACAAACCTATGATGTACTTTTTTTGAATTCCTCTCTCTTCATTTCTCTCATACTTTATGGCTCCCTGAGATTCCTTCTGGGAATTTTCACCCAGAAATCTGGGGCTTTATTTACACTATTCTGCCATCCGTTGCCTATAAATACCAAGTGGTAGAAGAAAAGAGAAAGAAAAAATAATCAGGAAGTTTATTTTATCCTCTTGAGACTTATGGTTTTCCCTCCAGTGTTCAGTGCCTATGGGCTATCCTGGGCTGAGGAACAACAGAATGAAAAAAAAGAAAAATAATAGAAAACAGGAGTTTTTTTCTACCTAGGAATGTTAAAGGACCTCTTTCCATCTCCTGTATGACTATAAGCTTATCTTTAAGCCCTCTCTGCTTGGGCTACAGCCCAATTTCTGTTTTGGCTTTGCCTTAAGTGTAGGCTAGGAGACACTAAAAGGGGAGAAAAAAGATAATTTTAATGGTACTTAAATTCTTGTTTTCTTCCTCAGTGTGGCTGTTGCTTTCTATTTAGAATCCTCAAATACCTGCTACATTTATTCTGTTCAGGTTTTACAACACATTCAGTGAGGAAAAGAAAAACATTTTTTCCCTAAAATTTAAACATGTCTCAAAATTCAAGTATTTCCTAATATTTTTGTAGGGTTTGTTTTGTGTAAAAATAGAGAAATACCTATTATGCTACCACTCAGAAAACACTTTTAGCTATTTCAGTGTGCACATTTAAAAAAAATGAACATATGTTTTACCTCTAGGGGAAATGTATTTTAAAAATCCATGATTTGCACTATTGTGGAACGTCTTAAGAGTAGTATAAATACTCTCACAATGTAAAAGTGCATTGTGCTGTCTGACAAATACAATGATAGGTTTTGCTGGCCTATGTATTTGGAAGATCTCACTAGAACATTTGGAACTAAAAATGGAAAAAAATATGCCACAAAACTTTTGACGAATGTTTGTTATTTTGAGATTTATGATCAAGGATTTTTGACTCGTAAGAGGTCTAGCTCACCCACTGAACTGCAGTTACTGTCAGTTTGAGGCACCGAGCTTTAACTCAACAACAATATTCACCAGATGCTTGGGGTATAAAAAAGAAAAGTCATCAAAATCAATATGAGCCTATTTTTACAGAAAACTGTACTTCATAAATAGCACTCCCTTCATCTTACAAGTTCAGAACACAGAAGTTTCTTCTTTTTGGAGTTTATCAGAATTTTCTCTTTCATTCCCTTTCTTTCTATCTCACTTTCTTTCTCCCCATCTCTTTTTCTTTCCATTCCTCAAATTTAAAATTCACTTTGTTAAAGGTTTATGCAAATTGATAAAATTATTTAAGAACCATGGACCAAAAATCATAGTGTGAAATCTCAATCTATCAAGAAATAAAATATGTTTCTAGTATATTTCATCCAAGGAAAGAATTAAATTTGAGAAAGAGTTCAGGGTAAAGTGGAGTGTAGAGAATGGGGTGATCAGCTTTTACTCGTAAAATCAGAGAATTTACCTTTGCCAAATCTAGTAAGTTTCAGATATCCTGTCACTTGCAAACTTTGGGTTTCCATTTATACAGAAATCTTCATGGAGAAAGTAATCTGACCTGGATCCTGGGAGAGTTGTAGGAGACGTCTAGGTTTGGGGCATTGCCTGGAGTGAAAACAGTATGTGCAAAGGCAATAAAGCACTTTTCAGAAAGTACCATATATTATACACACACACTATAAATATACATATATATATGTATATATGTATGTACGTATATATGCATATATAAACATGCTAATTCAAATACTAGAAATGATGAGCAGTATTGGAATGAAAGATAGATACTTAATTTAACCAAAAGGGACTCATTTTAGAATTTTGCTACAAAAGGCAGGGACAGTCATCCAGAAAGGGAAAATGACCCCAAATGAATAAGATCACCAGTTGAATTTAAAAGTTATTTAAATTTAAATTTCATATTATCTGCA
Source organism: Aotus nancymaae (assembly GCF_030222135.1). Lineage (NCBI taxonomy): Eukaryota > Metazoa > Chordata > Mammalia > Primates > Aotidae > Aotus > Aotus nancymaae. The sequence goes on from NW_026988443.1 coordinate 19,072,275, forward strand.
ATACAATTTATTTAATATTTTGTTTTACATATTATTTCTATTTTACAATGTACAATATAACTTTAGATGTATGGATTATAACAATTTAAGTTTTTCTGCATTTATATTCACTCTGAGGAATTTTTAGGTGGATTTTTATATAAAAATATCAGAAAAGCTGTAATGGAGCAAGTGGCTTTAACCCACTGAGTTTCTGTTACTGTGTTCTCCAGTAGAGATAATAATATCTACCCATCTGGACACTGGAAGTGATGTCAGTGTTGTTTAGTTGGGATTGGAGCTTATTTATTTCTGGGATTTGCTTACAAGAGATCAGAGCAAGAAATGGAAACAAAAAATACATGATTCATAGTATTGAAGAGATTCAAGATTGATCCATAGAAACAACATGAGGACCATGTCCAAAGGGAAAAAGTACAAACAATAAATGAAATCAGGACTAGCTGTTTAGTTAAATGGAGAAGGAACAAGGGCTAAAACTAGAAAGGTATTGCCCTGGAAATTGCTGTTGACTTTTGATTGTATTCTTAGGATATCAAAATGTAAGACTTGTCTATTATATGTGTCAGCAGGCTAGTAAAGACACATATGTTTTAGGTTGATTTAAAAGTATAGATAATAAGAGAAAAGCATTAATTATTTATAAACACTTGAAAATAAGAGATTAAAATTATCTTTTGTTTTGATGGTGAATTTACTGTTTACCTAGAGAATTTAAAACAATGTATTAGAATTAATACAGTATTTAGTAAGGTTAATGGAGAAAAGATACATTTAACAATAGTCTTCCATGTTTCAACAACCTACTTCTAGAAATCATAATTGATTCTTTAATGTATCAAGGAATTACTAGTCATTACCTACTTCTAGAAATCATAATTGATTCTTTAATGTATCAAGGAATTACTAGTCATTAACCTGTGTTTGGCCCTCTTGTTGGTGGATAGGTGTAAATAAATATATAAAAGGAACAAAACCCTTGACCTTATTGAGTGCAATTCTAGATAGGATAAGTAAAATATAATCAGTAAATCCAAGAGATAAATACAATTGTATGGTATGAGGGGGTGGTGCCTGGAGTCGTGCACTTTGTGGGGCTTCTGGGAGCTGGGAACAGGCAGAAGCCTCTCTCCCCCTACTGAGTTGTCAGGGAGCTCCACCCTCCCAGGCACAGCTGCAGTTGCCCAGCCACGGCTACAGACCTGGGCATCCCTGTGCTCTTGGGGGTCCAGGAAGCCCCCATCCCCACAGGCTCAGAAGTACCTGTTTACACTCCATGGCCTCTCCCTGCTGCTGGCATCTGCTCTGATTTTGGAGCAAAGCTGAGGCCAGGCCCAGGTGCTATAGTGAGCTGGCCGGGACTGTGCACACTCAGGGCAGTGCTGACATGCTAGTTCCCCAGTCGCCTTGGCCTCCTCCAGATTTTGGGCACTGAGGAGTGCAGGAGGGAGGCTGGGGTGGACTGATGACAGCTCAGTTTGGGCCTGCAGGTGCCCTTCAGTGTGAACAGCCTGGGTGCTGTACACATCATATTGAAGATGGGAGGTAGATAGGCTCCTGGGCAGAAAGGAGTAGGTCCCAGGTAAAACCCCACCTTCAAGCCAGGCCTGAAGACTGGGGGCCAGGCTTCCAGCTCTAGGTGGAGTCCTTGGCCCAGAGTGAGAACTTACGATGCTTCTTCCAGGCCCACCCATGGCTACCCTTGGACCAATCAGCATGCACATCCTTTGTTCTGAGCCCATAAAAACCCTGGACTCAGCCAGATTTGTACAGATGTAAGGACTACCAGTTTTGGAAAGGACCTACCCATTGCAGTTCTCCTCTCTACTGAGAGCTGGACGCTGCTGCGAGCTACACAACTTGTTGGGACGACCTGCCTGCAGAAGTGAGTTATCCATTTTGCCTCTCCTGAGATCTGTGCTGTCACTCAACGAAGCTTCTCTCCACCTTGCTCACCCTCCAGTTGTCTGCCTACCTCATTCTTCCTGGATGTAGGACAAGAACTTGGGAGCTGCTGAACGACTGGACTGAAGGAGCTGTAACACAAACAGGGCTGAAATACACCCTCTGCTCACTATGTTGCCTGTGATGAGAAGGAGAGAAGAACTGCTACCCTTCAGGGCACCCAGACTTAGGGTCTCCCTGAGCCAGGGTTGTGACACCTCTTTGGGGCTCTGCAGTTCCTGGCATCTCCAGGCTTCTGGGCATCACTGTATTCCCCTCTCCAGATGTGGGTGTCCACAGTGGAAGCCATGTGTGGTACACGTGGTCCAACTGCAGCCTTGCACAAAGCCCACACCTGTGGCAGTGCCTGGAGCTGCCTGCCTTGCTGCACAGTCAGCATGCCTGGCCATGGGCAGTGGCCAGACCCCCGATGCTCGCTCACTCACACACCCCTCTCTGTTCTGCACCTGGCTTGCCCTTGGTAGGTGTGAGGTCCAGGCTGATAGAGTGAGCCAAGTGCAGTCTGCCAGGTTAAGTGGGGAGAATGAGCCCAACTCTGAGTATGAGCAATACTCAAGCAGAAGGCGCCACCAGCCACAGAGGTTTCCGGCTGGTGAAGTGACACCCCAAGGATCCTGTGACACTACAAATTGAAAAGTGTATTTGAGTACAAAAATTAACCAAGGGAGCAGAAAATTGGGAGTGTGAAAGGGATACAGTTCTAAATCGAGAGAGTATATTCTCAAGTTACATAATCAAATGATATGACTTTGGTATGGAAATAGACAAAATATTCAGTGAAAAAAAACAGAATGTTTCTAGAACTAGATCCCAGTATGTCATAATTTAATGTGTAGTAGAGATGTTACTTTAATTCAGTGGAATGAGACATGTCCTGTTTATTAAATTGAGCTGGAACAACATTTATTCATTTAGAAGTAAATAAATAAAAGTGGACCACTCTTTCATACTAAGCAGAAAAATAAAACTCATTTAGAAGAAAACCTAGATGCAAACATAATGGCAATGAAAAATGATATCAAAATTCTCTGGTGAAAAACTAGAAAGTAAATACATCTTTCATTCATAAAATGTATATTTATTGAATCCTGTTAGGTGTAATTCTAGGTGCTTGAGGCATACAATTAAATGAAACATGGACCTCTATGTTGAATAATTAGGAGACAATAAGTAGCAAGCAAAATAAATAATTATACAATCTATTTTGCCAGGAGATAACAAGGACTGTGAAGCATAGAGTAAAACTGGGAAAGAGATTGTGAATGCTGGGACCAGAGAGGGTGGGTAAAGAGTAGGCCAGATTATGATTCTTTGTAATACCATAAAGTAGGACTCATTGAAAATATACTATTTGGCCAGTGCATTGACTCACACTTGTAATCCCAGTGCTTTGAGATACTGAGGCAAGAGGATCACTCCAAGTCATGAGTTCAAGACCAACCTGGATAACACAGTGATACCCCCAAGTCCACAAAAAAAGAAAACACATTAGCTGGGCATGGTGGCATGTCCTTGCCATCCTAGCTACCCGGGAGGCTGAGTCTGGAGAACTGTTTGAGCCCAGGAGGTTGAGGCAGCAGTGGGCTATGGTTACACCACTTCCCCCCAGTCTTGCTGACAAAGTGAGGCCCTATCTGAATGAAAGAAAGAAAGAAAGAAAGAAGAAAGAAAGAAAGAGAAAAGGAAAGAAAGAAAATATTGCATTTGAGCCAAGACTTGATGGAACTGACTAGTAATTCAGGAAGATGCCTTAGACCACAGAGCTCTAAACAGAGTCAGGAGCTGGTGCAAAGGTTCTAAGGTGTGTGTGTGTACACAGGAGAGCAAAGTCAGTATATGGCTTCAAGAACTGGAGAAATATTGAGAGGTAAAATGGAATAAGGTCAAATAGAGCATTGTAGGCTGTTTTAAGAACTTCTTATATAACCATTCTTTATATGTGAATACTCAAAGTTGAGCCCCAGTTGACAATATAGAAGTTAGAAATCTTTTCTAAGTTATAATGCCATAAAAAGAAAATATGCAAATGATAGATTTGAAAAATTGTAATTGCCATACCTAAGATACACTACATTTTTAATTTACACAAAATAGAAAAATGAGTTAAATGCATTGAAGGCAATTCGCAAAGAACAAATCTAACAATTCAACAGACATGAGAGTTTATCTGCCTTTATGGTAGTGAAGTCAATGAAACCTAAAATAACAGTGACTTTTGAAATACCTATGAGACTAGCATAAGTGAAGAAGAAAAGAACTAAAATTCAAATTGCTGGATAAAATGCAAGAATGTACTTTGCTAATGAAAATACCAATTAGTCTATTTTTAAAGCAATTTGTAAATATCTAGTAACATTAGTGACATTTATTGAAAGTACAGTTTTAAGTGACTCCTTTTATAATTTTGTAACCTTTTTATAAAAATTATTTTAACTATTGATTTAAAAATCTTTGGACAAAAAATCTTGATGGACTATAAAACCCTGATTGTGTGTATGCAAAAGACTACACATGTGCACATAAACTGATACAGGTGTTTTTTGGATAGACTTGAAATTTGAAGAAAGATGCTCAGTAATTCTGGCTTTGATACCACCACCGTTTCAATTGTAAATTTATCATTTTTTAAATATATTATTATGTATATATACTTATTTATATATGTGTGTATATATTCCAAACAGATATTTTATTTTGCATAACAATTCAAGCTTACAAAAATAGGCTTAATAATCTTTGTTTTGTGCCAATATTCTTATGGTATAGTGTGGAAACTGAGGCCCCAAGAAATATACAAATTTATATAGTGAATAACAAAGCCATATGTAACTAACATTCTCTCCCTCACCCACCCTCTCTCACTTTATTTCTCTCTCTTAACCATGCCAACGTTCTCTGGAAAAAAGGGCGTGAGAACCTTGAATTAGATGTTTCCACATATAAAGCTTGATTGTCTTCTCTGAGTCTAGTCAGGAATTTTGCTATTATTTTCCAGCATCTCCCAAACTTTTTGAAGTTTATGTTTGAAATCAAGTAGCATGCAAAAGTCCTCTGGACTGGTGACAAATTTGTTCTTTGATTATTGTGCCATATTCCCCATTATAGAAATGTCAGAAGGAAACATCTGTCCAGCAAATTGCCATGGAATAGAATTGAAGAATTACTGGGAAATTCATACAATTCCATGGACAAGTGACAAAGGATTCCGAAGGCATTGATACCAAAGCATTAACAACAGAAAAGAGAAAATAAAGAGCATTTTGTCTTAAGAATGAAAAAGAAAAGACAAATATGAATGTCAATCAAGGACCATAGATGTTCTAAATTGCGTTCCAAGTGGAAAACAGCAAGTCTTCCAACTTTGTGAAACACTTTCTTTAGGCAATAAAGATTACATTTGTTTACATCTGGCATCTTTAATCATCCTGATTTAGATTGTCTAGCTTTATATAAATTAAACAGCCAAGACCAAGAAAACAGAGTAACTTGCCCAAGGTCACACAGTTAATTATCAGCAATGTCAGAACTGGATGTGTATTTTTTGACATTATCATTCCCCATCCTTTCCCTCATAGAATAACTCGGGATGACATATTGAATGAATGTAGAAAACAGATAATTCATAATTAGAGGAACAAAGAAGAAAATTAATTTTCAAAAACATATACCTAATATAACTGCACAGAAGACATTCTCTGCAATACTGACATTACTTTTTATATAATTTTTTGGACATAGATAAAGGGTATGTGCTACACACCACAACTGGAAATAGTTTCTTTAAGGTGATACATGATTGAGCTCATAGCATCTTCTTTTTTGTGTCTTTTTGACCCAGAACTATAATTTGTCACTTAATTTTGAGCATCTTGAATTCATGTAGTTTTTAATTATTCTTATATTAGGTCCTTGGGCCACTTAACATGATAACAAAGCAGGTTTGAAAAAAAATGTTGAATGAATGAATTGATGGATGAACAAATATATTCCTGGCTTTTAAGTCGAAAATACTTGCACTTGTTGACATGGGGCCTTAGGAAGTTGTTAGTTATTCCCAAGCTCTTAATCATGAAAATTCTTTGTGTATTAGTCCATTTTCATGCTGCTGATAAAGACATATCTGAGACTGGGCAGTTTACAAAAGAAAGAGTTTTATTGGAATTAAGGTTCTATGTGGCTGTGAGCCTCCCAATCATGGCAGAAGGTAAAAGGCACATCTTACATGGCAGCAGACAAAAGAATATAGCTTGTGTAGGGAAATTCCCCTTTTAAAACATGAAATCTCATTAGACTTATTCACAATCAAGAGAACAGCAAGGGAAAGATCTGCCCCCATGATTCAATTACCTGCAGCCGGGTTCCTCCCACAACACATGGGAATTCAAAATGACGTTTGAGTAGGGACACAGCCAAATCATAAAACCTTGTTATTATACCCGTATGTGTGTGTGTGTGTGTGCATTGATGCTACTTCCTGACTGTTGTCACTCAGAATCATGCACTGTCTATGACACTTTAGTGTTCATGTGATATCAGAATGAGTTTGTTTTCTTGAACCATCTGATGATCTTTGATTGAAAATAGAACTTTGGGTCACTTATTGTTCCAAACACTAGAAGTAAAATAGGCAAAGACAACTTTTCTACTTACATAGAAAACGCACAAATGAGTTTAAGACAGAGATGTACAAAGAACTAGAAAGCATTAAGAAGAGCTTCTGAACTTTTTGGAGGTGAGACCTGAAGGATGAATATAAACTATGCAGAGAAATAATGTGGGTTTAGTGGTAGGCAACAGAGTATTTCAAGAGGGTTTGCTTTTTTTTCCTGATGAATGGATCTGCATGTGGGAAGGTAAATGAGAAATTCTGAAAGACTGTACACATTCACGCATGTGAAATGTTTATGTTTTGGAATAATAGAAGAAAGAGATTAAACCTGAAAGTAAGAAGATAACATCTGGAGATGGAAGAAGAAAGGGATAAACCTTGAGATTAAGCAGAGCCACCCTTTGCAAAGCTTTGCCAACTGGATAACTGATACTTTATCAAGGGTTTTTAAAATTTATTGAGCAGTTTTAAGAAGGGGGGATTATATTCAAGTTGCTTTTTTTTTTTTTTTTTGATGGAGTCTCGCTCTGTCACCAGGCTGGAGTGCAGCTGTGCAATCTCGACTCACCGCAACCTCCATCTCCCAGGTTCAAGAGATTCTCCTCCCTCAGCCTCCCAAGTAGCTGGGACTATAGACATGCACCACCACACTCAACTAATTCTTGTATTTTCAGTAGATGGGGTTTCACCATGTTGGCCAGGATGGTCTTGATCTCTTGACCTCATGATCCACCTACCTCATCTGGGATTACAGGTGTGAGCCACTGCACTGGGCCTCAAGTTGCTTTTAAAATTACTTGATCTGCTCTGTGAAAGAAAATGGCTAGATCAGCATGTGAAAGGATATATGTTTCTTAATCTAAAAAGTAATGATAATTGTAAACTGAATAGGCTTATTGGAAATGGATTTTATACCCCTTGGTATAATGAGGCAGGTTGAAATTGAAATGGAGCCAAACACAAAGAATTCATTTAATATACCTTAGCTTCTCTCTAGCCCTTTCTAATTTCCTTCTCTTCTCTTGCCTTGTCAAATATATTTTTTAAGCGGAACTGCATGTTGCTTCTGTTGTGTCTGTATTATCCATGCCTGTGAATAGTGGGGGAATAAGCGTTGGTCTAACTAGAGCCAAATCGCCAGGGAGCGCTGCCTTTAAAGACTCACATGGGGCGGGCACAGTGGCTCATCGACTGTAATCCCAGCATTTTGGGAAGCCAAGGTGGAAGGATCCACTTGAGTCCAGGAGTTTGAGACCAGGCTGGGCAATATGGTGGGACCCAATCTCTACAAAACAAAACAACAACAACAACAAAAAAAAACAATTAGGTTGGCATGGTGGCACATACCTGTAATCCCAGACACTCAGGAGGCTGAGGCAGGTTAGCTTGAGCCTGGGAGATTGAGGCTGCAATTGTGCCACTTAACTTCAGCCTAGGTGACAGAATGAAACCGTGTTTCAATTTTAAAAAAATCACGCCTCATCCTTTCCATTGTCCTCTTTATTTCCTTTGAAGTTATATTTACATAGTCATCTGTCTACAGATGCTCTTTATCATGAGATTAAAAAAATGGCGGAGACGTTGACTGAGCTCTTGTCCAGTCGTATGACATTGTTCTGTGCTGATACAATCTTTTCAATCTTCAGGTATGCATGGAACCGATTAAGCAAGGCATTTTTGTCATCCTCTACCATATGTTTACTTGATATCTGTGATCTTCTGAATGAGAACCTGGGGTAAAGTCATAAGATCATAAGGTCCATCTAAACCCGACACCAGCACCAGCATCCATTAATCCATTTGCTGTTTTAGAAGAAGGAGGCTTATTGTGCCGTATTTTGCCAAATAGCAAACTAGGAAAACTGTCAAAAGGGCATTATAGAAGAAGAAAAAATATCTTTCAATAAAATATGTTTCATTTTCATCATTTCAATTGCTTTGTAATTATGGCCTATTTCTCCAGAAACAGCAGCTTTTCAGCAAGTGGTTGAGTCTCTAAAAAACTACTGATCACTTTCCTAAATAAACTAGGGGGCAATTTCTACAATAAGATAAAATGCTTCCTTCTTGTTCAAAGGAATGCCATAATCACTGTCTACTTGACAATTCAGTCTTGAAGGTCAAACAAAACATCACACTTCTATCAATTTTTAAAAATCTTCCAGAAAAAGAATGTTCACAACTTCCACTGTGCTCACAAACAACTTTGTACGCCGTGTTGCACACCATTGCATAGTTTAATTTTGGCTTTGTCTGTCCATTGGTCCCACTAGTATCTTGTGATTACATTGTGTTCTCATCATGCCTTATCTCTGTGTATCTAAAATCTTCACATAAAAATACGTGGTTAGAAAAAAAAATGTTTTTAAAAGAATGGATGTATAGGCTCTCAGAAATGTATCTCAAGATTTTTTCAAAATTACATTTAGAAACAATTATAGAGTCACTGGAAATTGCAAAGTTAGTACAGAAAGTTCCCCTTTGACTTTCATTCAGCTTTCCCTAATGGAAACATTTAAATAACTCTTGCATGTCTTCAAAACAAGGAAATTGTTATCGTCACAATACAATTAACTAGAGTCTACTTGGATTTCATTAGGTTTTGCATGCACTGTTTTTTCTTTCTGTGTTAATTTTTGTACTTTTGTGTGTATAGTTATATGAGATTTTCTCACCTGCGTAGATTTATACAATCGAGATACAGAAATGTTCTGCCACTCAAAGGAACTGGTTTTATAGCCACATCCTCTTCCTCTGCACTAACTACAGGCAATCATTGATCTGTTGTCCCAATCCTGTAGTTGTGTTGTTTAGAAAATGTTATATAAATGGAATCATCTAGCACTTAACTTTCAAAGATTGACATTTTTCACTCAGTGTGATGCCCTTGAAATCCATCCAATTTGTTGCATTACCTGCAAATTTTTTCTTTCTTTTTAGTGCTGGGTAGCATTCTATTACGGGATTGTACCACAGTGTGTTTAGCCAGACTCCTCAAACATTTAATATAATTTTCAAATTATTTTATCATTACCATCTCATTCTTACACTTCTTTTAGGTAACAGTTAAAAAATTATTTTCCCAAGATCCTTCTTGTGAATGTTTCTCATTAAATTCTCTATAAGCCATGTCCCTTATGAATGTGCCAGAGAGGAATAGCTGGATATCTAACTTGGCCTTCCAGTATTCTTCAACCTGGAATGAAGTTGAAGAATACAACTTCCCTGGTAGTTAGGACAAAATGGTTATAGGATCTTGGCAAGAATTTGGAACCGTACAGGTTACAGAAAGTGATTTTGGTCAATGTTCCTAATTCACTCTATTCTTCTGGTACACATTAACCTTTTACTCCAGGTTCTATAGCAATGCACTTTTAAGTGCTATCAGAGAGAATTTATTTGTTCTCAACCACGCATAACTCAGTAAATTTGAGAGCTTGATCTTTGGGAGGAACGTTTTTTAAAGGAAGATCATTTTGTATTTGATATAGCTCTCGCAAGAACTGAATGTAACAAATTGATATATATTTATGGTTTCGCCAAAGACTTCGGGTGGATAAGGAGGTGGTGGTATGAGTTGGAAAAGCATCGACAGCTTCTTCTTACTCTAAGTAGTGGAACTGGCATTTTTTTTTCAGTACAATAATGATTCAAACACACAAAAAGAATCCCCATGATGCTAAATACAAAAATACTTTGTGTTTTCTTTTTCTGCTTTTTTTTCAATCTCACCCTGAGATCACAGCAAAGAATGGAAAGAAAAAATAATAATAATGAGAGTCTGACTTAGTAAAAGCGGAGTTCTTTCTCTTTTAATATCACAAAAACAGAGAAGTCCCCAGGCCTTTCATGTGTATTCTGGAAGGAACGCCTGCTTACAAAAATGGTAAGTTTAACCTTCTCAAAGTTACATTTTCCTGAATTATCAAGGCTCAATCTTGTTCTTTTGTTACTGAATACATCTCTCATAAAACTCAGACGCCTTTTTTGGGCTGACCCTGGAGCTGAGGGTGGAGGCAGCAAGGAGGTGGGTAAGGAGGAAGCCCATGTATTTCATGTTTCTTATAATCAGTTTCTTTCAGGGACTTCTTCAGGCACTGCCTGATCCCTGCACAATGCTCCTGCTCCTGATCAAGGAAAAGACATGTGATTTTGCAGTCTCCTTTAGCTCTCCTTCATGGAAATGATTCTCTTGATACTGAAACTAAAACATCATCTAGGCATGGCTGAAAAGTAAGTGTTCTGGGCCTCTTTTCAACTTCTCCAAGCCCCAGCCATGACTGGAAATTGTTAAGCAGCATTTCTTATAGTTTCTTTCTGTTTTTACTATTTTGGTTTCCTTTATATGAATCATTTTTCACTGCAGCAAGAAAAGTGAGGGAGTGAAAGGTAACAGAGTGCTGGGGAATAGAATAATATTTGCTCTCTGCTGAGTCATCTGACTCAGATCATTAGTTGGGGACTTTCGAAGCTAGATTTCTAGCTGGAAAGGGATTTTAAAAATGAGAAAAACTGAAATTAACCCTCATGCTGATGGTCAGGATTTAACTAGGAATAGAAGTTTGCCTTTAAGAATGTTCAGGGAAATTTCTGAGACGATCTTGCCTAAGAACTTCCCACTTGTGGATTCCAATTTTTAACTCTGAGTTTTATATTGAAATAGATGTGTCATGTTCTCCTAATATCTGTGAAATATTTTATATTCTATTATAGATAAGTTAGGAACAAAAGCAGGGAATTTTCCAAATCTTGGGCCATGTTGTGAGTGGATATTTGGTGTAATAGAGAGAATTTGGTATTGAAGACAGACAGGCCTGACTGTATTTTCTCAATATATTGTCTACCAACTGATGGTTTTTTGAGAAGCCCTGTTACCTTTTTGATCTGGAACATTGTAATGCCTATCTTTCTTTCAAGGCTGCTGCAGGGATTATAATGTGAAAAATAAATCATAATTTATTGTTAGAAAAATAGTATTTTATTATTAGAAATCTAAACTAGAAAAATTTAGATGTTGTACAGGCCTTCAAAATAGTTTACACAAGCACCCTGCATTTAAAAATAGTAAATCAAAACCTAATGACATGAACTTATAAATATAGAAAGCTAGTATTAGAGAACTTCTGACTCTTAGGTTATTATATGTAGAATAGTTTTGACTTATATTTATAACCTCTGTGTGTATACTTGTAAATATTTATACTACATGGATACTCACTATTTATAATACTGAGTAAATCATTTTAGAGTAAATTTGGCATATATTTCATAATAAAAAAATAAATAAAGGTAAAAGATTTGCAATCAATGACAACTCAAATGAAAATAAAAGTGATTCTGCTAGAGTCAAACCAAGGATTAATTTCTACGTGAGGATACAACATGAGTTCACTTATTTTTATCATATCCAGCCTACATCTGACTTTGTTACCCAATAAATGTTATGCTGGGACTGTTATATAACATCCCACATTCAGCTGTTGTTCCAGCAGATGACATTAAAACTCCTTCAACCACCGTTAAGATAACAAGTAAGTTCCACTTCCTTGGGATTTCTGGCAATAATTGAAAACTTATTTAACATATGCCTAGAAAGACCAGCTGAAGAAGAGAACAGAAAAATTATTATTCAACTTGTTCAGAGTCTGCCTAAAATAACCCTAGAATGATTGAACTGACAATTCCCATTGGATAGGAGGCCTGTAGCCTTTACGGTCATAAAAAGACATATCATCTGTGACCTTTACAATAAAAGATGGGGAAGACCAAGCTGAGCAAACAAATGTACAGATGTTGAAGGAGATGGAAATGTTCTTTCATACTTAAGGATTAAAGATACAATTTAATCTTTGAAAATACATAAATTACATGATACATAAGCAACCTTATGTCTCCTCTAATCATATTACTCAAACAAAACACAGATTTATCCTAAGAGAAAGCTTTTACAATAGCTTAAGTGGACTGATACTCTTTTTCTTTTAAACTAATTAATAAACATGTAAGTGTAGAATACCGTACTGTTAATTATGTCCATTGTACATAACATAACTCCAGAACTTTTTCATCTTGCATAACTGAAACTCTACAACCAGTGAACTCCTTATTTCCCTCTCCCCACAGCCCCTGACAATCACCATTCTACCTTTTGCTACTAAGAGTTTGAGTACTTCAGATACCTCAGATAATTGGAAATATACAGTACTCAAAAGAATTGAAAGAAAGATCTCAAAGAGATATTATTTATACTCTGAAGTTTATTCTGGAATTATCCACAAATGCCAATATATGAAATAACCCCAAAGTCCATGTATGGATGAGTGGATAATGAAAAGTTGATAGTGATCCCTCTATCTGTAGATATCTATCTATATATCACCTCTATCTATCTATCTATCTATATCTACCTACCTATTTATCACCTATCTGTTGATAGATATCTATAGATAAAGAGAGAAATATAGATATCTACATCTCTCTATATTTATATATAAATATATAAACATAGATATACATATTCTACTCTATAAATATATAGGTATCTACATAGCTATAGAGATATCTATATATATCTGTATCTATATAATTTTGTTTTAGTAAACAAATTATATTCATATTATTTTATATTCATGAATTATATTTACATTATTCACATTACATAAATATGTAGATATGTACATATTTATTTATAGAGATATCTATGTCTATCATCTGTCTATCTATCTATCTATCTAATACACAGTCATAGTCTCTTAACGATGGGATATTTTTTGAGAAATGAATCCTTAAGCTATTTTTCCATGTGTTGACAGAGTGTACATACACAAATCTAGACAGTACAGCCTACTACATGTCTAGGCTGATTATGTAAACATTTCTCATGAAGAGTTTGAGGCCAACCCATTATATATAAAATGTAAATATTACCAGGGGAAAAAACACGTTATATGTTTTATTAGTTTTATATAATATAAACAAGAACTTCCACTCTTTGGGCCTCAATATTTCTTACCAGTTTGAAAAGAAAGGAAAAGAAGAAAGAAAAAAACTGAAGCTTGTTATTTTCTAAAGGAAGCTTGATAGTTAAAAGTTTTTGATAGTTAACCTGATGGAGTGTAGAGATTTTCCAAGGGATTTGGATTCTAAAGGCTTGGATCTAAGTTTTCAGTCTGTCATTAAATAGCTTTGTGTTCTGGTTTTGTATCCTTGGTATCTTCATCTATAAAATTAAGCTGATACCAGATTTTCTCCAGGGCTTTTAGGTAAATCATATAAAGCCGTAAATATGAAAATAATTTTTGTTTACTAAAAATATGAATGTTTTCTGATGATTCTATTAGTAGTGTTTTAGTCAATACGATATACAAAGCCCAAGGACTGAAATGTTAACATTTATATATAAATATGTCAATATATAGATATAACATTTCTCTGTCATTTAACATCTGTTTACATGTTCTCTGTCGAGGTCATGCATGTACTGGATTTTTTTTTTTACCAGTGACTTCAAGTGAATCTGAAATTGTTTAGGAGAATCCCAGAATTTGAGAATTGGGTAGTAGGACCTGGAATCTGGGATCTAAAGATGCTAAGACAATTAACAAAGGCTAAGCTAAAGGCGAATGATGATTCCAGATAATTAATTAAGAAACAGTTTGTGTTTCCCAGAAGTTGATTCTGGTATAAAAAAGCATTTATAAATACTTATTTATATTTTAAAATATATTCTTATGCAGATACTCAGTGATAATGTTGATTTCAAGAACCAATCAATAAGGATTGATAAGTGGTTCTCAAATACCAGTGAAGTGCTTGCCTGTCGTCCAGGCAACTTGCAGATATTACTTTGTGTAATCCTCCTGATAACTCTATCAGATGGGTACTCCTTTTTCCATTTTACAGATGTGGGGCTGAGTTGCAGTGAATATCTAAAGTACCCAGAGGTATGACACAGAAATAAGATCTTACCCAGATGTTCTGTCTAAATATCTATCTATTATCTAAATATACGTAATATATTTTTATGTATTTGTGTTAGTCCATTTTTGCATTACTATAAAGAAATACCAGAGACTGGGTAATTTATAAAGAAAAGAGGTTTACTTGGCTCACAGTACTGCAGGCTTATACAGGAAGCATGACAGGCATCTGCTTGGTTTCTAGGGAGATCTCAAGAAAATTATAATCATGGGAAAGGCAAAGTGGGAGCAGCACATCACATGGACGGAGGAGGAGCAAGAGAGCAAGGGTGAGAAGCTACACACTTTTAAATGACCAGATCACATGAGAACTCACTATTGTGATAACAGAACCAATGGGGATGGTGCTAAACCATTCATGAGAAATCTGCCCTCATGAACGAGTCATCCCTCACCAGTCCCCATCTCCAACATTGGGGATTACATTTCAGTATGAGATTTGGGTGGGGACAGTTCCAAACCATATCATTATCAATGTATCTTTGTGTGCATGTATGTATCTTTCTGTCTGCTGATTTCTCTATTTCTATACCTATATAATACCTTGAGAAAGTAAGTCTGTATCTTATTTTCATATTGGCATATCTTGCTCAAGTAATAAAAAGTGCCAACCACAAGCGAAAATCAACCTCAGGATCATGTCCACTGTATAGAATAAAGACAAAAGAAGAAGGATGGGTATAAGAAATCTAAAATAATTTACGAGTATAGGATGGACTAGTATTTCTAGGAACAACATTTTAAATAACAGTAGGAATCTAGCTTGTATAACTTCATGGAAGAAATGGAGAAAACAAGGAAAAGTAAAATTAACTGTACAATTCAGTTATATTTTAACACTTGATTCACAACTTATTCGAATTAATCAGTTCTTAGTATTTCCTCAGAAGAAGAAGGAATCTTAGGAAAACTTGAGATGCCCCAGAATCAACTTATTTGAATTATAGTTTAGTTAATGGCTTTTGGAAGGAAAAAAAAGCCTACTCATATCAATAAATGTGTTATAGTTTTTGCATGGTTTTTTTTTTTGGTTAACTGAAAAAACTTGTATCTGCCTGGGAAAATAGAAAAAAGGTTGGTATGTAAAAATGTGTGTGGGGAATAGTCAGAGAACATGAGTGATTTAGCATGAAGTCATATATGTTCCAAGTCTAACCTCATTTATGAAGCCCACCAATGATCCTAGTTCTTTCACCTCCCTCCTGAATTTTTTTTCTCAGAACTCATTGTGTATCTCTAGCAGGCTGGATCTGTCTTCTGGCATTACCAAAGACCTCAAGAAATGCTTGTGAATTTCTTAACCCAGTAGTGATTCTTAATAAGCTAGGTCACCTGATTTATTGTATAATCCTACTTAGTCCTTCCAAATCCTATTCAAACTCTTCCATTCATTTAAATTAATTTTTGTTAGGGGCCTATCTAATTATTCTATTTCCTCTGCACAGTATAGTGCTTTGCACATCACAGCTTCTCGATAATATCTAAATAATTATGTTTTCTTGACTGCTAGGGATCCACTACTAGAGGCACCTGCATGCTGCTGTCCATCTCTGCACTCCTTGATATAGGTACCTTATTATGCCTTTGCCAATAGCAAAGATAAAAATTTAGGTTTAGAGAGATTACACAAAGTAACATGATTAACTAGTGGGTATGAACATGAGTTAAGCTCCATGCTTGTCCCATTGCCCCAGTGCCTTAAAAGTTCACAGGCGATGAATAAGGCATATTAGGGTCTTCATCTGTACAAAGGGAAGATTGCAGTAAAAGGTTTGAGAGTCTGTTCTTGCAATGGCATTTGCACACTTCCACACAAGTGAACATTTAATTGACCCATTCTTCCTGTCCTGTAATGCATGAGCTACCATTTGAAAAGGGATTGGAATATCTGCAAAAATGTTCTGAAAATATTCATGGGTTTCATGATTCTCTTAAAATATTGTTTCCAGATTTATATAGCCTTTTCCCAGTACAAAGAATGAATTCCACATTGTTTCCTCTTATAATAAACTAAAAAAATATTTCTTCCAAATGCTTCACAGCCTACCCTGTACACTCTGCTCTTTGATGTTGGATCTATTTTAGAGCTCATGGTAGGTAAGGCAGATGGAACCTTGTCTCATCTCCTTCCTGTCTCCATCAAGTTTCTTCCTGTAGGCTACAGAATGAACTAAAGGAAGATGACTGCTTTATTTCTCACAACTAATGTGATCCGTGATTCATGATGTATACTATTATCTTGGAAGAATGAAAATAGTTTGTTTTATCCACTGTAAGAGTCGACAAAACCAATATTCATGGGAAAAAATTATAGTTTTAAAGTATGTTGTATGTTACAGGTCCTTTTATAGGTGATTCATATTTTTTGATGCTTAATATTCAGTACAAGCCTATGGTTGATATTAGTATTAACATTTTACAATAAGAACACTGAAGATTAAAGTGATAACTACCACAGAGCTAGCCAGTGGATTCAATTCAAATTGATCAGTATAAAATTAAGTTCTCCTTAATGACATTTCACTGAGTAATTTTTGTGAATGCCTTTAAACTCTTGTAGCAACATGATAAAGCTGATAAAGGAATATCTTCTGAGGCATGCTATCTAGCATAGTATAGGGAAAGGAGTAGACTTTGAAGACAGATCACCTGGGTTAAAATTCTGGCTCCATTATTTACAGCTATGTCACTGTGTTTAAGTCAGTAAAGTGCTCTTTGCCTCAATTTCCTCATTTGTAAAATAGAAGCAATGATAATATGTATTATGAGAATTAAATGAACAGTGGTGAGCACAGTACAGGAGGTACCATATGTATTTGTTTGCTCTCACACCTTACCCCAGGCAGTTCCTAGGCAAGAAACTACCTTACCATTGAGTTTTATGAAGAATATAACATCTTGAATAAAGAAACAAGATTCAATACCCCAGATCCTGCCATATACACTTATGCATTTAGTTTAACAAGAAGCAGTGGAACATGTCTATTCTGTCTTTTTTGGACTTCCTGTCTGGTGGTTTAATTACAAGGATAGAGGATAAATTTAGAGATGAGAATACATATATATATATATATATATGCATAAATATGTTTGGTCTGCGATTTTTGAGTAGGTATATGGTTTTCAACCATCACTGTCTGCACATAAAATAACACAGAATTTAAGCATTATGCAACCCTAATTGTGAATTGGGAAAGGAGTGGATTTTTTTTCTTTTTCAAAATACTCTCTTTATGTCTCTGAGTTTCTGAAAATCTTAGGTAATTTTCCCCCCTTTGGCATCTTGTCATATCTTGAAGGTCAGGCTGACAGCAATGGACAAGCTCAATTTCTTTCTGAATTCCCAAGGAGACTCATTGATATACTTTTTTTCTGTAGTGTGTCATTAGGTCCCTCATATTCATAATAGAATACAGATCATCTGCAATTCTGATTATTAGTCAATCTTAAAAAATAAGGGATTCATTTAACTAGTATTGAAGAACTAATTTAAAATTCACTAGCAATTCATTTCTCCTAGGTTAAGGATAGATTAAGAAGCACTGAATGTGAAATAAGCCTGGATTCTTAATGCATAGGGGAACATATTAAGAAACTACCTATAGGTAGCTTAAAACATAAAAAGATAAATTTTAAAATTATAATTAAGTAGATATTACATCTTGAGATTCTATCAACTGAATTAATATTGTCTTAATTAATGTCATATTTTTTGGAGAATATTTAAACAGATTTACATTTGTACATATCGATGGGTATATAGAATGATGAGTCACGCTTCTTAAATCAGGCCAAAATCAGTTCAAATCCTCTCATTGACATTTACTAACAGCCAGATCTTGGGAGAATTTTTATTTAACCTCTTTTATTATCAGTTTCTTCATTTATAACAGCAAGGAAAATAATTTTAGGCTTAGAGAAATATTTTTAAATATCTACCATTATTTTCTTAGTCCACCTTAATCACTGAAAATATCCCTTGATGTATGTATATGTATATTCAGCTATTCTATAAGAATGAAGGAGTTGTAACGTCTCATACATAGGTTTAATATTTGGAGCTTGGGCTCCAGTCAAAAATATTTTCAGCTTTATATAAATAAATGAAGTGTTTGGGTGAACTCAAAGAAAAATATTCATCCAAACAAAAAGGAATGATGCTTCTAACATCTTTTTGTCTAACTGATTTTTGCCTTTTAGGGTTAATTATCTATCAAGTGCCTTTTAACTCCTTGCTGGGACCATCACATTCTATTTATTTTAAAGTCCTTCCAGAAATGCTTAAGGAGATAACAAACCCCGCCTGATCACTGGAATTTAGAAGGGGTTAAATACACAATGCCGACGTCCAACATGATCAATTCATCTCTTTCCGACTTGTCTAAAACTCCAATTTGCTTTTTGCATGTAATTTTACTAAAAAAAAAAAAAAAAAAGAATTGAAGTTTGACCTGTTTCTATGTTAATACCTGTTAGCTTGTCAGTAATTCCTCTTGAAAAATACTGCATTTTAACTCATTCCTGGAGGCTATGCTACCCAAGAGAAAATTTTTGTAGAATATGATCACTTCTGAACCAAAATGTTGATTCCCAGTTGCTATGGTTTATTTAGTTTTCAGTGAGAACTGAGGCCATCTGGTAGAAACAATCATTGTTAACACATTCATTAATCTGGATTAACTATTGAAAACCCTAGTTTATTTCATGGATCTCCCTTCTGTATATAGGAACATTTAGTGATGACCATTGGGTTATGACAAGTTTGAACTCCTGCAATTAGGTGTAACACCATTTATTTAAATAAAATTATGGGCCATATCTATTTTAGATATTTACTATCTTTCAGCTTCTCTAAAATCTGACTATTTTCTTGTAATAATAAATTACAGAGTAAGAAAAAATAAGATTAGTAACTGACAAAAGAATGCATAACAACAAAAAAATGAGTGACACTAATACTAATAACATGCAGCAGTTGCAAAGCATCTCCTATATGATAAACACTGGGTTACACACTCTATGTCAGATACCTCATTTAATCTTCATAAATAGCATATAAATTTGAAATAGTAATTGTATTTCCATGTTACTAATGAAAAAACGGAGGTCAGAGGGGTTACGGGATAACCTACTCAAGACTGTAATTGCAATACCAGACAGATGTGTGTGATGTATCAAAGTGGGCAGAGCTGGGCCTCAAGGAATCTGTTTTGTGTCATGTCATAACACATGCTTCTAACCTTTACTACGGATTTGGCACAGTTTCTGTATCTTAGTATCACTCATTGACTATTTTAGTCCTGGGCAGAAGCACCCACTTGATAGGTGCTGTGGGGAATTTCTTCCCATAGCACATTTAGGGCTCATCATAACAAAGTGGGGTCTCATAAATGTGAAATTGTCTTATAGTTAGTTCCTGGAGGAATTGCATTTGTCCACATCAAGTCATCTTTGTTCAAATATTCAATTATGTTTTTTATTTGATCAAAAGGTGTGAGTTTTGCATACACACACACACACATATACACACACATATACACACTGGCTAGATTTAAATAAGCATTGATTTTTAGCACAGTATTGGTCTAGACTTACTGCTTGTTTTTATTATGAAAGAAAAATTTACAGAAAAGTTTTATCTTCATAACTCTGTTGATGATGTGAATCATGTTTTGATTATAATATCAAAATTTAGGTAGCTAGTGTCTACAATCAAGTTGTAATATACTTAGATTTTTACAAGATATTCATATTCTATCATCTTGAAATGCATAACTGCGAATAAATTTATATCATGTAATGCTTTTATAAAATATTATTCTTTCATTTTTTAAATGAAGAGCAATCATTGTCATTTTTTTTTACATATCATTTCACATTGTACCATGCACATTAGAAATTTGGCCCATACTGTGTTAATAACAAAAAATAATGAATAAATCAATCTCAGCCTGTGTGTGTGTGTGTGTGTGTGTAAAACAATAATTGTTTAGGTCAAAAAAAATTCTAGAAGTCAAGGACAAGAACTGTGTCTTAATCATTTTTGTTCCAGCAAAACATTGAAATGTATATCCTTCCGAATAGAAAGATTTGGCAGCATATACTGCTATTTTGCCTCTTCTTTTAATGCTGAAATATTTGTATTAAGCTTTTGTTTGCAAACAATGAGAAACCATCAGTTAACTCAAAAAGAAAGAAGTTCAATAGAAGGAGATCAGCAAATGCACAGGGAGGCGAGTGAACCAGAGGAGGCTGGCCAAGAGCAAATAAAGATCCCATCCTGGCTTGTAGCTCTGCCTTTCATCTTAAGAAAGGGATGCTGCTGCCTCCACTTCAAAATAAATGGTGAAGTGTCTACACCTTTCTCATTTCAGTGAAGAGTTATTTTCACTACTAGAATAGGCTCATTTTGGAGGGGGAAAGCAAAAATAAATAAGGCCAGAAAAACTATTCAAATATATATTTGTTGTTTTGGTTACTGTAACTTTGAGATCAAAACCATAACCATTCCCCAGTGAAAATGAGAATGTTCAAACTACCTAGCACTTTTCAGGTAGAAGATGTTGTCTGTCCAAGTGCAGTTAGTGAGCTAAATGAATGGAACAGGTTTATCATAATAATTTATAAGCTTCTTCTCACTTGTATTCTTGGGACTTACAAGACAAATAGGAAACAAAATCACACTTTTAAATTATCTGTGGGTCTCTTTTCAAGTTTGACAGCTGATTTCTTACAAAACGTTTCAATAAAAACTGAAGTCATAACCAAATTTTCCAACATAGCTGTTGCAGTCATTTCTGCCCAGCCACACTCTTCCAAAAGAAAAAAAAAAAACCAGTGAATCTGATAAAATCTTATAGGTGTGACCACATAAACAATACATGATTTTAAAAACATAGGAAATTCTTACACAAATGGTCAATTGAACTGAATGTCTGGAGTGATGAGATTAAACATACCAGGGCTTTTCACCTATGAATGAAGTTTTAACACATCAACTTGACATCAATTTGACTTGTGTATTTTACTAACACTTTGGTTGTTTAAGCATTTTCATAGTTAGACCACAATTGCCTTTTTCTCTATATATAATAAAATAATAATGATTGTACCCACCACCAACATTAAAATGGCTTTGTGAAATCAAACACTTTAAACCAATGATTTATTTTGTCTTTATAATGACATGGTATCAGCTTTTTAAAATATTCTTTTTATTTTATCTGCTGGACTCTCACTATATTATTTAATCATAATGGGGATAGTGAATATCCCTGCACAATGGTCTCTAAGCTGGTGCCTGTCATCTCATTAGTAACACATAAATCTCTGTTGAATGAAATTTGATGAAGAAACCATTTATTATGTAATGCTAGATTAAAAGCAAGATGTAACAAAATGTTATATAGAAGAAGTCAGTCAAGAATGAATACATCCTATATAATTCAATTTTATGAAGTTCAAGAACAAGAAAAATTTATATAGGTGATAGATATCAGTTTATCTCTGGAAAGAGTTTTGACTGGAAAGGGCAAGAGGAAGCCTTTTGGGGTACTGCAAATGTTCTTATCTTGTACTATATGCATATTAAATTCTACCTAAAAATAAATCATAAAACAATATGTATGTAGAATTACTGAAAAATTTTAAATATATGTGTGGGAGTATTTAATTAATTTGGAAAACATTCAAAATATATTAAAGGTCTTTTTTTCTTAAGATGCTGTAATTATGTCTTTATGTCATATATGTTATAATTTTGTTATGATTGTGTATATATTTAATAAGTGAAGCCAAAGGTTTTATCATTGTATTACAATACCTATGAAGTCTGATACAGAGTTTATGACCAAGAAAAATAAGTACAATTATTTGACCAGGGATAGAGCTGTTATTCTGAGTCAAAGGTTTTAAGCAGAAATAGATATTTAAGCTCATTTCATATATTTGTGTTTTAGATGAATGTCTACTTTCTTCTCCATAGTACCCTTAGTGCCTAGAATAATTCTTAACACAGAGTGGGATGCCTATTAAATATTTGTTAAATGAGTGAATGAATCTGATGCACACTAAAATTTTACAATGGGCTTAAGTATCACTTGAAGCAGAACTCAAGTGTCCTCTACCTGTGATGAAATTGTGTTTATCTCTTCCCAGATAGGTTGTGAATAAGCAATGAGGCATTCTCTTAAGGAAAAGTCCTCCTAGTTTCAATAGCAAGTCATGTAGCATAGCAGGAAAAAGGGATGGGATTTAACGTCTGGCAGATTCATTTGAAACCCTGATTTTGTCACATTGTCTTTTTGTGAAGTTTGCCTGACTACCCAAATATTCAAGCCCAGTTTTCTTCATCTGCAAAACAGAAATGTTTCTGAAATTGAAGTAGATAGTAAAAGTCAGCCTCTACTAAGCATTCACTATGTACATTCTCTGTGCTAAAAACATTGCATATGTTACCATATTGCTTGTATGCAAAGTATATGAATTACTTAGCACAAAGCTCAATATAAAAATGTTTCTTTTCTATGGCAATTCAATTATTAAAATCATTCCAATTACTTTCTATATATTTTCTCTAATTTCTTTGAATTTTGTAAATTATTTTAGATTGTACTTTGTTAGCATTTATCTAAAGACTTTAAATTTCTTGAAGAAATGAACCATTTGCTCTCTGAATTGTATAAAGTTCATTGAATTACCAAATCTTAGCATGGCCATTGATGACATGTAATCTTTCTTACAATAAATGCAGTATTTCTCTAATGAAGAGTCATTTGTTGGATTTAGGATACAGATTATTTTTGAGATATGGTTTTGCTGTGTTGTCCAGGCTGGTCTTGAAATTCTGGGCTCAAGCTACGCATCTGCCTCAGTCTCCTGAGTATCTGGGACCACAGGCACACCCCACCATGTCTGTTGGCTCTATGATACTTTGAGTGAAGTGGAGTTGTTCTCTTCTGATATGCCAAGTTCCATTTTTTGACAACTCTGTGCCTTCCACTCTTAGATCGTTCTTTTCTCTGAAATGGCATAGTTCTCTGACAAGCTGGAGATGGTTGCATAGAAAAATCCCCATAAATTGATCATAAAAATAACAAGTAGGGTAATGATAGCTCTATTCTATAAATTAAAACTTTGTAGGGAGTGGCATATTCAATTTAAGAGTTTTGACTCAGAGAAGGGTAAACGTAGCAGAATCTGGAATAGGTTCTGATAGGAAATAGGAGTGGTTGATTAAAAGAGGGTAAAATAATTTCTTAAATTCCAGGTATGTGTGCCAACATAGGAGATGTCTTGGCTAAGAAAGTGGAGAAGTGACATTTGCAGAGAAGACGTCATGGAAGAGAAAGGCAAACAAAGACAGAGGCTCCTCCTTGAAAGTAGGTTTGAGAAAGGTGGCGGGTTGAGTGGATGGATTCAGGGACTCTAATCACATTAACAGTGCCAAAACAAATAGGAACTAATGTCACTTGAGTTTCTCTATAGTGAGGGAACTATATCAGTTCCTTGTGGAGTGTCTGTCGTGTGTCAGGTTCTCTGCTAGGCATTTGGAGGAGTTATTTCATTTAGTATTCAGAGCAGCCTTCGTGTTAGGAATCATTATCCCAGATGAAGAAGCAGAGGCTGAGGGAGATAAGGTGGAGGAAAGAAGAGAAAAAGGCATAAAAACTTTCCTCCTTTGGAAGACAAATGAGAATGAAGCATGAGCTTTTAAAATGTACTGAGATTTCTCTCTACACCCCCTCCCAGCTTTTTTTAATGTCCTCAAAAGGCTGGGATTAGGAATCCTCCCACAGCCCATGTCTCCTGAGAACTTACATAGCACTGCTTCTGATTAAACTAACAGATTAGACCCAGTGGCATAAGGCACAGCTTCTCTCCTTTGAGAAAGAGCAAGTAAGAATGAAGTGTTAGATTGCAAAGCTAATTATACATTCTCTTCAAGTGTCAACCATCTGTTGCAATTGTTTAAAAAGCAGACATAAGTCAACTGTTGGGGCGGGATGTTTACTGTTGTGAACACACAGGAAGCTTCAACACCCGTGGAGAACCCTTGATCTATCACATGCCTGTAGGCTGCAGTGAGATTCTGCTGATGTCTTGGGAAACCCACCTTTTCAAGAGAGGGTAATTGATAGCTGCAGGTGCTAAAGATTAAGGACCAGTCACAGAGGCTCCTTCAGCACTGGAAAAAACCTTAAACATTATATGATCCACACTCAGTGTATAGATGGGAAAACAGAGATAGAGTGAAGACAAGGTACTATCTATTACTTATAATCTTACACTTTTCTGCAGAAATTTTGTGTTTGCACATAGAGCCCTATCTAAAGGGAGGGGTGGAACACTATTTTTTTCCTCTGTACTTCATGTATAATATACTAATACAAAAAAATAAATGGAAAGTTCTTCTCAACATTGGGAAGTCAACAAAAAGAAGGAAGTTGTCCAAGAGTGTGCTGCTAGTGATGGCCAGGGTCATTTGTAAAATGTTATGAAAATGTAATCAGTTGAAGTGTGGATGAAGGTCAGGATGAACAGAGAAAGTAGCACATTCCCTCCTACACCAGAGTCATGCTGTTCTTTTCCTTATCAACTTATTTATTGAATAAGCTGAAAGTTCTACCAATCTGAGGCTGCCCATAATTCTCTTTGTTAAAAACAACTGGAATGAGACTGAAAGTTATTTTCACTTACATAATGGCAGTCAATTGACACCCAGCAATAAAGAACACTAACTCAAACCAGAAAAAACATTTTCTTCTTGTTCATTCTATTTCTGTGTGAATAGAGACGTCTTTCTGATACAAGCAAATTTTGACTTTTCGTATGAATGAATAAATTTAGTCTCTGAGACAATCAAGGGGAGATTATCATAGACATCATGGGCAGGACTGCCTCCAGCCCAGTTGCACTGGAGTCCACAATCACCCTGTGGAGGTGGTAAGCATTCTCTTGCCTCCCTGGCTTCACTCACCAGAGATGTGCATTTCACTATCAGCATGTCACAGTGCATCCAGTTAGTTATCTTTCATTGATTTGAATGAAAGATAACTTTCATGTTTCTTTGTATATTTCTATAATTTTCTTCTAGTTTTGCCATCACTAGCAGCATGGCCCTGGACAGCTTGCTTTCCTTTTTGTTGATGTTCCAGTGCTGAGAAGAACTTTCCTCTTCTCTTTTCTATGAAAAATTACAAAATCCCTTCACTTGTTCCTCATGAGATTTATTATCCAGACCCTGGGACTGTTTTCTGTGGAAGCATTCCAGGTGTCAGTGCCTTGTGAAAATAACATACTCAGGTTTAGCCAATGGAATTTGTGAAGAATAAATAGTGGTTCTAATAACACCTTGCCACTGAGTTCCCATTTAGTTGAATCATACTCAGGGAGCCAGGTAAGAATAAGAAGTGATTTCAGATTAATTACTTTTCCTCGAAACTGGACACAATTTAAACTCGACTTCAGTTGGCTGCTGAGTCTGTCGTTTATAATTTCCCCCCTACTTTCATCTTTAAGTCTTGAACATTAGGCCCTGGGTCAACCTGACTACAATTTTTCAGCCACCTGCTTAGTCATTTGCAGCCATTTCCACCACTTTTTCAAAGAGAGTGAAATGGATCCTACTTTTTAATCTCAGATGTGGCTGATGAAGCACAGTAGAAGTTACATTCTTATCTGCCTTTGAAATTAGATAGGTGATTTTTCTTGTCAAGAGGAGAGGTCACTGAGATTCATACAAGGACAACTTTAAGGTGTTTAAATAATATTGCTCCCTTTTGGGGTTTGGGGTTAAAGATCTTTCAATGGGACTTAACTAGAAATTAGGTATCTTCTTACAGCTTGGAGAGAAAACAAATGAGAAAACAAATTATTGCAAGAAAAGTCACTGATTTTCTTCAGTTGATTGTTTTCACATTTAGTTCTAATATCAGAGCTGCTGTGGCTATGTTAACCTCACAATTATTTTTACCCCGTTTTCTTTACTGTTCTTACAATGTGAGGACCACATCATTTATTCATACAAATGCTACCAAATGACCACCTCACTCCCTCACCCAAGGAAGGCTACCATCAGTCACTATCCTTTTAATATCAAGGAAAATAAAACTATCAATGTATCTTATTTATTTGGTATTCATTTATACCCCTAAAGATTTAAAGTGCATTTTAACAACAAAAAGCATATAACAAAATAATAAAAACAAAATGAGAGTAAGAAAACAGGGCTAAGGGGAAATATTATTGAGGATAGAAATTCAAAATCATGGGGAAAAACATAATTAAATGTTCTCTCACATTATGGGCCCTTTCTCACCTCCCAGTTGGCCCCAATTTTCTTGAAAGCTAAGCATAATAATTCATACAGTTTTCATCATAAACAGGAACAAGATAATTGTATTATCTTGAGCATTTTTATCCAGATCTTTATTATAGTTGATGTGCAATGTCCTGGTTTTATTTTGCACTCTCTTTATTAGAGTGAAGTTATATTACAGTTAATGTTAAGAGTAGTTTGTGTTTCGGTAAAAATAGGTAATCTGAAAAATACAAGACACAAGGAGTGAATAGGAATGAGAGAATGCCTGTAGCTCAACTCCATGTAACTAAATTTCTCCAGATACTCTCAACAGTAGCATTTGTTCTTAACAATGTGATGCAGTACAAAAGGGAGGACTCACAAAATAATGTCACCACAAAGTTCAGATGAGTATGACAGTCTAATTGCCCCATCTAGGGCAATGTGACCTTCACATACTGAGTTAGTCCTGCTGCAGACTAGAAACTCAAAGAGCTCCAAGTAAGGAGTGTCTACCCTCCTTTTGATCTTGCTCCTCGGTTTGAGTAACTGGGATTTGGTCTTTTCTGATATTCTGGCCAAAAACTGGGTCACTGCCTTAAAACAATGTCTAGTTATCCCTTCTCCTAACTGGAAGATATGTTTTGCTTTTGTCATACTTCTTAGGCATTCTGTTTCTTGCCTTAAATCCTGTTCCTGTGGTTTGTCATCTGCCTTGACCTTTGCCATGAGTGTTCTTGATATAATACCAGCCAGATCAATTCATCTGCTTAGTAGCTGTAGTACTGACTTCTCTTTTTGGCCTTCCCCTTGGATATTTGAGGAATAGTTTGGTCTGCAGGTCTCTACTCTTAACCATCTGAATTATGCAAATGTCAACCCAGTTAAATTCTAGTAATAAATGTTCATCTCTGGATAATTTTCCTTTAATCAATCATTAGAATCATTGCTTTACAAAATGGTTCTGACAAATATAGGTGTTTTTCCCAGAGCTCTCCCTCAGGAAGCTAGGATGATATGGCAGTTCTTTCTTTTCTTTCTTTCCATATAAAATTGTTATTACTAGTATCTCTGTTTTACAAGTGATAACAATGACAAACAGAAAGCTTATGCTATTTGCCCAGGGTCACAGAATTAGTCAGTGACAGATAATGTACTTGTACATTTCGTCTATTTTCTTTCTTAAGGGCCAATGTTATGCAAATATTTTAATATAGTGTGTCTGTTTAAAAGTATGATTGTTTGTTATGAATTCAAATTGATATATTTCAAACTAGTAAGTAGCTTTATATTTCAAAGGTAAAATCTAAAATCATCTGGCTCAAATATGTTGTATCTTAATAGTCAAAGCCTTTGTGTTGAAAATGTTAAATTTTGTGTTCAGTTATAGGGAAGATCTTAGAGAAGGATCCAATGGGATACTTTTTCCACAAGTTTTATTTGAAGGTCTGATGTTGCATTTTATTTCTTTTTAAGTTTTTTATTTTATTTTATTTTATTTATTTATTTATTTTAAAGATGGGGTTTCACCATGATGGCCAGGCTGGTCTTGAACTCTTGACCTCAGGTCATCCACCCACCTTGGCCTCCCAAAGTGCTAGGATTACAGGCGTGAGCCACCGCGCCCGGCAAGTTTTTTTTTTTTTTTTTTAATTAACAGATTTAGGTGTACAAGTGGTTTTCAGTGATGTGTATAACCTGTATGGTGATGAAGTCTGGGCTTTTAATGTAGCCATCACCTGAATGGTGTACGTCGTACCCAAAAGGTAGTTTTTTATCTCGAAACCTCCTCCACCCTCCTTGATTCTGAGTCAGTTACACCACTCGATATGCCTCTGTCTACCCAGTGCTTAGCTACCACTAATCAGTGAGATCATGTGGTAATTGGTTTTTCATTCCTGAGTTACTTCACATAGGATAATAACCTCCAGCTCCATTCAAGTTGCTACAAAAGACATTATTTTGGTTCCAATGAATGAGTAATGTTGGACACACAGTAGCTCACACCTGTAATCCCAGCACTTTGGGAAGCCAAGGTGGGAGGACTGCTTGAGCCCAGGAGTTCGAGAGTAGGCTGGGCAACATAGTGAGACCCTGTATCTAAAAAAAAAAAAAAAGTAGCCAGTCATGGTGGTGCACCTATAGTCTCAGCTACTGGAGAGGCTGAGGCAGAAGGATTGGTTGAGCCTGGGAGGCGAAAGTTGCAATGAGTCGAGCCTGTGGCACTGCATGCCAGTCTGAGTGACAAAGGAAGACATTGTCTAAAAAAAATAAAAATTTAAAAATTTAAAAAAGAGTGAATAGTCTTCTATGGTATACATATACCACATTTTCTTTATCGGCTCCTTCGCTGAAGTTAGATTGGTTCCAAGACTTTGTAATTGTTAATTCTGCTGCTATAAACATACAGATGCAGATGTCTTTTTGATATAGTGACTTCTTTTCCTTTGGGTAGATGCCCAGTAGCAAGAATTGCTGGATTCAATGGTAGAATTTTAATGCTTTGAAACTCCATCCTGTTTTCCACAGAGATTGTACTAATTTACCTTCCCACCCACAGTGTTCCCTTTTCACTGCATCCACATCAACATCTACTGTTTTTCGATTTTACTAATGTCCATTCTGAATGGAGTAAGGTGATATCTCATTATGGTTTTAAATTACATTTCTTTCATGATTAGTGATCTTGAACATTTTGTTGTATGTTTGTTGGACATTTGTATATCTTCTTTTAAAAAAATGTCTTTTCATGTCATTTACCCATTTTTTAAATGGATTACTTTTTTTCTCGCTGATGTGAGTTCCTTGTAGATTCACAGTACTAGTCCTTTTTCAGATGTATAGTTTGCAAATATATTCTTCCCTTCTGTAGGTTGGCTATTTACTCTGTTGATTATTTATTTTGCTGCACAGAAGCCTTTTTACTTGACTAAGTCTTACTTATTTTTATTTTTGTTGGATTTGCTTTCAGAGTCTTAGCCATAAATTCTTTCTTATGCCAATGTCCAGGGAAGTTTTTATTTATTTTTTAGTAAATTTTCTTCTAGAATGTTTATTGTTTTGGTCTTATACTTAAGTCTTTAATCCATCCTGAGTTAATTTTTGTATATGGTGAGACACAGGGATCCAGTTTCATTCTTCTGCATGTAGCTATCCAATTTTCCCAGCACCATTTATTGAATAGAGTGTTTTCTCTCTAGTAGATATTTTTGTCTGCTTTGCCAAAGATTAGTTAGTTGTGTGCATTTTGCTTTATTTTTGGTTTCTCTATTCTGTTCCATTGGCCTATGTGTCTAATTTTACACCAGCAGCATGCTGTCTTGCTTACTATAGACTTGTTGGGTTATGTGACGTTAGGTAAAGTGATATACCTCTAGATTTGTTCTTTTTGCTAAAGATTGCTTTGGCTATTTTGGCTCTTTTTGGGTTCCATACAAATCTTAGATTGTTTTCTCTAGTTCTGTTGAATAATAACATTGGTGTTTTGACAGGAATTACATTGAGTCTGTAGATTGCTTTGGGCAGTGTGGTCACTGGCCAGCTCTGTAGTGGGAGTGCGTATCACTGAGACTGTCTCTCCTCTATTCAGGCTCTGGAGACTTACAGCTTTCTGTCTGACTCACAGTGCAAGTTGCTGCCCACTGCTGCTTTCAGAGTATTCAAAGTGTCTTTCACTATGTCTGTTGAGTTCCCGTCTTCTTCTTCGATAAAAGATCGCCATGTGACTCTCTACACATTATCTTTCTCTTTCCAAGTGATGAGGCATGTTAACCAAGCCTCCAATCTGACATCATAAAAAAATGCATTTTATTTCTAATTCTAGTTTCTTCTTCTCTGCTCTGTACCCTGCCCAGGGTTAGGCCCACATCAGAAAGATGTCTTTGGCACTCTCCGTCCAACAGTGAACAGCTAAATGGCAAGAGTTTTTAAAGTGTGAAGACCCATCTCTGGCAAGTCTGTTTCATTCCTGAGGTCTGGGATTCTGCTTTTGTCTCCATGACCAAGATGCTAATTCATCTTTTACAGGAGAGCTCTATTCTGAAAACCTTGCAGTTAAATTTTTGTGAGACCAGTCATTTTGCCTAACTATAAAAACAATTCCATTTCAGAAATAGGGGTTTCCTGCCATGGTTGAAATCCTGCTCTGAAGATAGTGCTATTTAGAAACATGGGATTTCACCATTTGACCTACTTTGTGTATTACTCCATGTTAGAGACGGTTCACTAATCTTGCGAGGCTCTAGAGACTGGCAGGAGCTAGGAGAGGGAGGAGGGAGCGTTTTCTATCCTCAGCAACGTTCTGCCTCTCTCAGTAACTGGGATAAGCCAGATTCAAAGTGAAGTCATCCAAGAAACCGTCAACTCTCCATTTTCTTTATCACCTTAGGTATCAATTGTGCATTCTTATATATATTCATCCACTCTCTTCATTTTTCCTTTCTCTGACGTGTAGCTTATTTTCTTTTTCCATTTTAATACCAAAAAATCCCCAAACAAGTATATTTTTTTAACCCTGAATCCTAGTAATTTTTGCTGCATCTCTTCCCTTGGTTTACTGCCGACTTCTTGAAAGCATAGTGGAAAACTTGAAGTTTCTGCACAGCTGTGTCTTTCATTACCTTCTTAGAATCCCTCTGAATCTATTCCTCAGTGCAGAGTCCTAAATACTATTTGTCCTTAGAACAGAAACATTAATACTGTTATGCCGTCTTAAAATGTCCTCTTGTTTGAAAATCTTACCAACTATGGCTTCCTTGACATGATCGTTTTTTCTTGTCTATTCCTGAAAATAAACACTGGGTTTTCTGAACTCAGTAAGCGAAGACTTGGGTTTGAATTTCTATTTATCAAGTTAGCAGCCACATAATCTTGGACAATTTCTTTATATTCCATAAGCTTTATTATATTCATTAAGTAAGCTTTCTATTAGCATCTATCACAGTTATTTTTATAAAGTATAAATGATATAATGCTTAGAAAATGCTTAGCATAGGATGTGCTAAATAGGTATCATATGTTACCTGTTATCAATACAATTTTATTGCTACTATTGTTGTTACCATTATCATTCTTTTTTACATTTCCCAAAATTCTTCTTCTTTACTTAAATTTAGCTACCTCTTTTGTTGAATCTTGGCTCTTCATCTTGTATATATACC
The DNA here is from genome assembly GCF_030222135.1 of Aotus nancymaae. Taxonomy (NCBI): domain Eukaryota; kingdom Metazoa; phylum Chordata; class Mammalia; order Primates; family Aotidae; genus Aotus; species Aotus nancymaae. The sequence goes on from NW_026988443.1 coordinate 19,104,288, forward strand.
CTGGGTTATCTTTAACAAGTATGTATATTCTAGTAACTCTCAGTCTGTAACTTTGGTTTCATTTTATTCTATAAAATCTAAACTTTTATATGCGACAGCCTAGTAGACAGCTCCTACTACTCCTTACACATGCAGCAGCAAAATGAATATATATTTTAAAAAAAACAAGAAACAAACAACAAACATATGATAATAAGAGAATCATCATACATTTACTCTGCCACCTGTGTTAAAATCTGGGAGGCATCTTAGACTCATTCCCATGCCTGTATCTTACTCATCTGTAGATTTTAACAATAAAATTATGTAGATTTTAATAAACTAGACTATTTTTCCATTTTCATTCCTGGAGCATGGGTTCTTATCTCAGCTGGATTAGCACAAAGAGTTTATCAACTATTCACACCCTTCTGCATCCTCTATCCTACTTATGAGAATAATTTTTTCCAAACTATAGTAAAAAACAAAAAATACATGATGAAATAATACCACGTGTCTCCCCCACCTTAAACTCCTTTAGGGTCTATATTGTTCATAGGGCCTATTCCCAGCTGCTTAGCCTGGCTTAGAGGATCATGCTCTGAGTCCTATCTCCTCTTACTTAGAGGTTGCATGATACAATTGTTAAGAATAGGGCTCTAAAGTCATCTTGCCTGATTTAAAAATGTGCCTTCACCTCTTCTTGCCCATCATCTTGGGGACATGTGATAGGCATCTTCTGTTTTCCCCTCTGAATCTATACATTACCCTTCACCTGCTCTGCCAATTAGCTCCCCTGCACTCTGAAGCCACCTAGCTCCCCAGCTCTGCAGTGCCACTTGGATTTGGCTATTGAAAGCCACCTGCAGGACCTCCTCAGGACACCAAGAGTACTCCTTCTCTGCTGGGCTGCAACGGTTGATGGTGCCTATCTACTGATGGCCACAGCTCCAATTAGAGAGACCTCTCCTATTTCATTTTTCTGGGTTCTAATAATTGCCTTCTCTTCTTTATGGCCTGAGGATCACAGCATCTTTTTTCATATTACCAGTCCCATGGTATTGTACCATCCATGTTGACTTCCCTGAACCCATGGTTTCCAAACTTCAGAGTGCATCAGAATCACCTAGAGGGATTTTTAGTAAAGAAATTGCTGGACCTTATATCCCAAAAGTTCAGATTATGTAATTCTAGGATAAGGCCTGAGAATTTGTGTTTCTTACAAATTCTCATATGATGCTGATAGTCTAGTCTAGGGAACCACGCTTTGAGGACCATTGGCTTAAACTATGTTCACAGCTTGATAAATAATCCTTTTATTACACAGTCCAGAATCATCCAATTTGAATGTTCTGTGGGTTCACCAACTGAGTTAACATGCCACTAAACTCTCTGGGACCCAGCTTCCTAATCTGCTTACTAAGGTAAATAGTAAAATTGTTCCAGTCTTATAATTCAATGGAAAGATGAAATGAGAGAATGGGTGAACCAAAGGCGGCAGATGTACTAGCTATTGTTACCAAGTTGCAAAGTTTCATTCTTGCCTGCTTTCCAAGGCATGTTCTGTATTTCAGCCAAATACAAGTAATTAAAATTGCTCAAAAATAAACTCTCACATTTCTATGGATACCATAGTTAATGTAGGTACTTTAGCCTGAAGTGCTCTCTGGCAGCTTTCCTGCCTCTTATATTTGTAATTTAATGCTTCAGGACTCAATTCAAGACTCTGGTGCATTCTTAGGATGAATGCTTTCACTTTCATTTCCTGATGCCATCATACTTTTATCCTAACTTGGTTTTAAATTTGTCACAGGACGCTCTTTTCATGCTGCTCTTCCTCACTGCACTGTTGTGGGTGCCATAATGTTTTATACATCTTGGTAGCCACAGTTTCTTGTCTATTACCTGAAGCAGAGTAAATATTCAATAAAGTTGAGTCAAATTAATGCATGAATTATTTCTAGGCTTTGTTTCCTAAGGGTGACCATGTTATTTAGTTTTGCCTATGACACACAGAAAAATAGAAACCCAAACCCAAAATGTCAGAAACCATTAGCACTGTAGTGGCAATGTGCACCTTTACTGTCACTGTTTCTCATTATCTGAATAAGACAGCACAAGGAAACAGATGGTTTGGGAAGGCATAAAATTAACATGAGTAACACAAAACCTGCCATTCAATAACACTAATCACACCACAGATTTTGGACAGTGACGTCTTCTCCACTTGCTAATAAAACTATTGTGAAACATATGTTCTGGGAAAAGTGAAAACAGATAAAAGAAAGTTAGAAAAATTTCAATCCTGCCACTTGCTTTAAAATACTTGTCTTTCTGGGATGCTTTGCTACAAATCTAGTGAGTATACATAAAAACTTCTCCTTTTCAGAAGCCTCTTGTAGCATATAACCCTTCTCTTATTTACTTTGAAAACCAACCTGTGCTTTCTCTGAAATCCTGTCATTTTGTTTGTGAAAGTATTTTATATTCTAAAGCTGAGATGATTTGCATAGGTCCAAGGTTCTTATTTTGTACAGATCTGACAGCTTTTCAGCAAAAATATTTCAAAGCCATTATGTAGAATTATTATTTTATGGCTTTTCTGAAGGATCATTTTGACTTTTAAAAGTTTTATGCTTTTGCATGTTTAGAATTTAAATCTTCAAATAGATACAGCAAGAGAATCCGTGGAATTTTTAATTCTATGCAGAAAATTTTATAATATAATGTATTTGAAATGAAAGTAGCATGACCCATTTCTGTACCAGAGAACATGGCACCAGGTCAGTTTCACTATTGGAAAGCATCATATATGATTTTTTCCTTATTAAACTTTTTACCTTGGTCAAGTCTCCACTTGTTGCTCCAGTTAAAACCCTGGCTTTAGAATACCATATCATTTTTAAAAATGTATAAAAGATAGTGTCTGAAACCATTTAGTATTTGAAGATTTTTAACTCAAAGATATTTAACTCTTAGAAAAAGATTCTTGATAATAATCCAAACACAGAAATTTTTTATTGGATTCAAGTTAAATTCTTCTAAATTCAGCCCACAAATACTTGGCACTACTTAAGTCTCTGGGTAGAATGTAAAAACTGGCTCATACTTCAAATATTTATTTGGTACTTTCAGTACTCCAGGTATTGAACTTGACTCTGATGGTATGAAGAATGTCAGACTTGTATCACTTATTTCCTTGGATTTACCAAAAATCATTGTGAAATGAAGGAGGCAGGTCCTTAGAGAAGTGGCTATGACTCAGTGAGAAGTCAAAAGGAACTGAGTGTTACAGGAATATAGAGAATGGAGGGATGAACTGAGAGAGAGTCAGAGGGATTATTCAGTTAAGTTGAGATACACCAGTGGGCAATTACTCATGGAATCTGAGAGCAGAGACTTACAAACACAAGAAATCATTCTGAATAGATGAAAAACACGAAGAAGGGAACTCCCATGTACTTTGAGACAACATCAGACTTTAAACTCCACAAGTAAGTGGCTGTGTCTAGTTCATGTGCCATTTTAGCCTAATGTCTAACACAGTGTATAGCATATCTTTTATTGGACATGAAATACTAATACTAAATGAAAGAATAAATGCATGACTAAGCTACAGCTTTTGTCTTGTGATAGTAAAAGAGATAGTGCGTCCTGAAACTAAAAATTTTGTCCAGGCATAGTGGCTCAAACCTGCAATCCCAGAACTTTGTGAGGCCAAGGCAGGAGGATTGCTTGAGGCCAGGAGTTAAAGACCAGCCTGGGCAGCATAGTGAGACCCAGCCTCCACAAAAATAATAAATTAGCTTGGTGTGGTGCTGTGTACCTGTAGTCCTAGCTACTCAGGAGGCTGAGGCAGGAGAATTCCCGGAGCCCAGGAAGTTGAGGTTACAGTGAGCCATGATTGCACCACTGTACAGTCTGAGTGACAGAATGACACCATGCCTTAAAGTGCACACACACACACACACACTCACACCTCATTAGGTTGGGAGTTTGTTGAAGTATGTGTTATGATAATTACCTAGGACTTTATTTTGCAGGATATGAAGGATCATTATGGCTAAATATTAAACCAAAATACCTCTGAACTAATACATTCTCCTTTAAATAAATATTTATTGAGCATCCACTGTGTACAATTGCAATATGATGAAGTGAAACTACGCTCTGCCTGCTGTCCTCCTGAAGTTGTTATTCTAATGAGTATTATGACAATAAACAGGTATTAAATAACGTAAATGTTCCAACCATGATTTTTAATAAGTATTATGAACCAGAAAGTCACCCAATTACCTCTGCTTGCAGAATCTTACCAGCTTCCTGTTTTGTGAATAAAATGATATTGTTACACAGCCATGGTCTTTGTTTACGTATTGTCTGTGGCTGCTTTTAGTTTATGGCGATAGAGTTGAATGAGTGTGATAGATACCTTAGGGCCTGTGAACCCTAAACTATTCCTACCTGGCTTTTTGCAGAAAGAATTTGCCAACCCTTCCTATAAATGAAACAAATGAGGAACAGAGATGAAAACGAACAAAGAGTAGACCCTGCCAGATAGGATTCCAGAAATTACTTTGGTAAACAGGTGGCATTTAGTCAAAGGTGTAAATGATGAAGAGAAGTCAGCCACATGGAGATAGGGAGGGGGCCCTCGAACAGGCAATAATGTGAACAAAGGCCAAAGGCTGGAATGGCCTTGGTAAGTTTGGTGTCCTCAGAGATGAGCAATGTAACTTGGAGGCATGATCAAACAGAGAAAGGGGTTGCTATGAGTTGATGTTAGAGATAAACCGCATTGATCTCTCTATCAATCTGTCCATCTTTTTGTCTATGAAGATAAACCTTTGATGGGATAAAAAAATCAGTTTAAAAACAACTCATGCAGACTTTAGCCTTTCAGTAAACACCTCTTGGATTTTCACTGTGAATATTTTTAATAGACATAGCGGGTATATTGATGACAAAGATAGGCTCTTCTCCGACTGTGGCAATAAAGCTGGCATGAAGAAGGTTATTTGTGAGGCAAAGCCAATTAAATCTGCATTTACGCTGATTTTGCAGTGATTCTAGTGATTCTTTTTTTCTTTTGAATGGCAGAGCTGGCAAAATGCTAACAAATTCAATGTACCATGCACCACATGAAGCCTAGAGAGTATTTCTAGAAAATGATGATGGTTTTCTAAACTAGTCGAAAAGGGGAGGGTTATTTTAGCCCTAATGCACTCCACTATATCAAGTTGTTTGCTTGAATTATTTATGTGTGTATTGCAATTTTTAAACGGGAGCATCAGAGACACTTAAGCCACTGATAAGTTAAAGACCTTGTAGGTCATTCAAGGAGAATGTTAACTAGGGCAAGCGGCAGTGGCTGGAGAAACACATCCAATCCACTTCACAAGTCACAGGGACTTGGCTGTCAGAGAGACGTGGAAGATGGAGTCAGCTATTTTTCAACCAATGAACTGAGGCACTTACTACCTTATGCCTGGCCTCAGTTTCCAAATCTCTAACCTTGAGATCATACATTCTGGACTAGAGTTTACTATAAGATTTAGTAATATGCCAAAAGAATAAAATCTATAGTAAACATAATGAATTATAACTATTGCTATGATTATTATTATTATTTTACTCCAGAAAAATCTCAATAAGCATAAGAATGCAAACTCACCACTAGGGATTTCACTGGGTACAGAACACCTTGGTTCTTGTGGTGTTGAAGAAAACATAAATCTCATATATCTTAAAATCTATGGGGAATAGAACAGTGTTTTATGAATATCCTTGAGTGCTTGTTAAAATCCTGTGTCCTAAGCCCCATTCTAAAAATCACTGTATCAGAAGCTCCTAGGGAACAGCTAGAAAGCTACTTGTTCAACAGATAACCACATAATACAAATTGTTTGATATTATTCAGTGATCATCCATGCAGACAAACACATATATGAATTTCTGCCTTAAAGGAAGCATAAACAAAATGCATTAGGGAATCCAAGGTGGGAAAAATACCCCTACATAAGGTCCTAATTTTCTGACTCTGAGAACATATTTAGGAAAAAGACAATTGTTATATACAATTAAAAATAAAATGAGTGAGACTAAATGATAAAATATGTCTGAATCAAAAACAGTGTTGAATCTGAATAAGTACTTATTTGCAGGTAAACTTCTTCTAGGATTTGCAGTTGAGAAATTGTTTCTCATCAGCTAAAATATCATGAAATTTCGGTCACAGATGCTCTGTTAGAAGAGGGAGTATGTTTTGTTCAATTCTAATTAGTAAAATACAGCAAGCAAACAAGGACCTGCCCTTAACATGTATCATACCAGGTTGCCCCACTTTCCAGGAAGGAATATGCTACAAGAAGTCAGATGTTAACAAGTCCAGGTCTCACAGTGTTCTGACAGTGCTGAGGTCAACATAGCCATTGGGAATAAGAATACCCAGCCCTGATTTTTTTTAACTTCTATTTTAGGTTCAGGAGTACATGTGCAGATTTGTTATACAGGTAAATTACATGTCATGTGGGGCTGATATGCAGATTATTTTGTCACCCAGGTAATAAGCATAGTAGCTGATAGGTAGTTTTTCAGTCCTCTCCCTTCTCTCACCCTACACCCTCAAGTAGACCCTGGTGTCTGTTATTTTCTTTGTGTCCATGTTTTTTCATCATCTCACTGCTTGTGATGATGTTGTCATCATAAGTAAGAACATGTAATGCTCGGTTTTCTGTTCCTGCATTAGTTTGCTTAGAATAATGGCCTCCAGTTCCATCCATACTGTTGAAAAGGACATAATCTCATTCTTTTTTATGACAACATAGTAGTTCATGGTATATATGGTTTTCTTTATCCAATCTACCATTGATGAGCATTTACACTGATTCCATGTCTTTGCTCTTGTAAATAGTGCTGCAGTGAACATACATGTGCATGTATCTTTATGTTAGAATGACTCATATTCCTTTGGGTATATACCTAGTGAAGCAGACTTGTTGTCTGGGTAATACTAGAGGTTCATTGTCTCAGAGCCAAGAAGATCAAGGACGTGGAGACACAAAGGGTGAGGTTTAGAGTAGAAATTTTATAGGTGAAAGAAAGCGAATAGCTCTCTCTCTCTCGCAGACAGGGGTTCCAGAAAATGGGTTTTTGTTTCACAGTTTGGATACAGAGGCTTTTATAAGAAACCCATAGGGAGTTGGTCATCTTATTTGCATAAGGCATACATTTCTGGTAGTTCCTCCCCGTCTTTCTAGTGCGCATGTGGGCTCTTAGCTTGAGATACTCTATGTTGCTTTGTTCCCCTTACTGTGCATGCATCAGGGGACAAAATTTTCCATTGTGGGCATATGTGGGGAAATCTCCTGTGTAGCCTTTCTTATCTTTGTGTTTGTGGGGATGTTTTAGACAAGCTCCCTGAGGAAGTTCCCTTATCTGTGCCTACAGCTTGATTTTTCAGGCCATTCTTTCGTTTGAAAGAATTTAACCAAGGACCTACTCTAAAACTGAGGACCCAACCTGACTTCCTGATCAGTTTCTTCCTTTTTCCTCTCTTACTAGTAATAGGATTGTCAATCCAGATCTTAAAACCCATCTGAACAATCCAAAGTCAGATCTGGAGACAAATACACAGGAAAAAAAGGCAGATCTTGAATTTTATCCCATAAAGAAAAGTTAGATAAAATAGCAGTGGTATGAGGTAGTTGTAGCCAAAACGGTAGTGATAGAAAGGCAATAGTGAGGGAACGATGGGCTATACACTTACTATCATCCAGTACCAAAAGCTTGAGCGCAACATCTCCGTTAATCTTCTGCCATCTTATGCATGGATAGTAACATTGACTCCATTTGACAGAGAAAGAAAATCAGCTGGGATGCAGTCAAGTGCATGTCATTAGGTCAAAAGCTTTTAAATGGTTAAGCCGAGATTTGAACCCATGCTCTCTGACCTCTGACCTTATTTCAATTTAAAATTGCATCTAAGGAAGTAGGAATGAGAAATCTGATTCTATTTCTTGTTGTTGGACTATGGACAGCTTTTAGACTCACCTCCTCGTGCTCCACATCTGAAAAAACATAAGCAAGCTTTTCTCGTTTGGCCCCCACAGAAAATTAAAACTGTGCAAATCCCTGCCCACCTGGACCTCTCACTGTGGGACTCTAACCTTTAATAATAAAAACCCAAACTGTTACCTACACAAAGGGTAAATTTAATTGCTTGCTTTCTGTGACAATCCAATGACCACAACCAAGGAGGATTTAACAAGGAGATTGCGTTAATTGCAAAGAGTAAAATGGGCACCCACCAGGAATGGTCCCTTAAAGCAGTGCTGCCTTAAACAACAGGGAAAACAGAGCTTTCATTAGGCTGGTTAGTTAAGTCACTGTATGTAGAGGTGTAGTAAAGGCAGAGCAGATATAATCACCAATCATGCCCCTACATATGTCATGTGTATAGGAAATAGCAGATAAGCTCCTCCCAGAGAGGTGTTTTTAGTATGGTAGTGAGGAAGTTTCACCATGATTCATCTCCAACTCAGGCATCTCTGGATCCAACAAGTTTTTGTTTTTCTCAGGCTGAGTTTCTTCCGGGCACTTTTTGAAACAACAAGAACTCAAAGTTCAAACATTACAAGTAAAAACTTTTTCACAGTCCATACCCCAAAACCCAGGAAACGGTTACAAAAACCAGTTTCTTTTCCTTGCTATCTCAGGCCATATTTTGACCTTCCTGGAAGTCCTGCACATTCTTCCCAGAGATTTAAATTATGTAAGTAATAAGCCTTTTAATTATATAAGTAATAAACCTTTTAAACCCTCTTGGGTTTAAATTTTGGGTGGGAGTTCATCTGCCTCTACAGGTGACCATAAAAATGTATCATTTAACTTGTCTTCAACTTTTGTTTTTTCCCCATATGCATTATTTTGATACTCTGCACAAAACACCCTCATCTCCATCCTCCTCCCTGCTGCACTCAGGAAAATTTTTGCAACAGTAAATGTTGAACGTAACAGGTCTTTCTCTCTGAACATTGGAAATTATCACTAAACAAGTATACCCTCACGCCCTCCTGAGATCTGTGGCTGCTCTGGCATTCTTCTTCTTCTTATTATTTTTTCCAGACAGCCAGAGTTGATTAATGTTGAGAAAATAGATGAAATATTTTTACCACCCTAGACCTATGTGTTTGTGTTAGGACAGGCAGGGAACTGTGGATATTCTTCAACTGCAGTCATATAAAATGCCTGAGATATAGTAGTTGTTGGAAATACTAAGCAATAGGAACGGGACACTCTGTCTCAAAAGTCCTTCAAAGAGGCAGGAAAAGTAAGTAATGTCAGAAATATACCTGAGATATAATAGTGATATCAGGGCTTTGCTTTATATAGTTGAGACCTGTAGTTATCTAATAAACATTTTTCTGAGATTTGATTAAAAAACAAATAATGAAGCAACAGAAAAACTTATTTTCCTTAACACCAACGGAGTAGCACCCATTAAAGAGACCCCTGTAGGTACCTTTACATTCTTGAGAAAATATCATGATATTAAAGTCAGGGCGTGACACAGTTGGCAGAATATCCCTCGAAAATATTTTGCCTTTCAGCTGCGAAAGTTTCTCTAACAAAGTGGATGTTAGAAGAAGCTCCCCGGCACCCCTGGCTATGTCTAGAGCTCATTATCTCCTCATTACAGGGAACCTGAGGGGGATGAGAAAAATGCATTCGGAAAGATGCATTCATGTTTTATTGATTGCCAACAGAGCTCAATTCTCTGAATTCTCACACTCTGGGATATTTTGTTAGGAAAATAAGCACAGTAGGCTCTTGTTTACATGCCCTCTTCCTTCTGGTACTATTGATTCCAGCACAGCACAAAACTGAGCATCTTCCCCAATTAGGTTCTCATGAGCCACCTCCACACACGAACTAAAGCAAAGCTTTCAATAAGCACATTGCTTATTGTCTCAGAGGATCTGAAACATATCCTATTGATTCAACCCCCTCTTTTGATGAATAAGAAAACTTGTGATTGGAGAATTTAATTGGCTTGTCCCTGGTCACATAGCTAGTGGTGACAGAGCCTAGGTTAGAATTCAGCGTTCCTGATGTCTTCAACCACACCTTTTTGGTTATTCTAACAAGTCTGCAAATATTTTCCCATTTCTAGAGAAAAAAGTAATAAAGAGGTAATTTTAAACTCTCCTCTATAATTAAAACACATATTATAGAGCCCATCTTGTCATGCTATGATAACTCAGTTTGTGGAGAACTCAGATTGTACTGGGAGGTAGCAAACTGGTGAGGGGGACAGGCGTTGTGCTGAGGCTATGACAGATAATAGATCTGTGAAGAAATTTAGGAGATTTCATCCTGACATAAAGATACAACGTAGTGAAAGCATTATTGCTGTCTTGAGGAAAAAGAAATTGATTGACTCTTAAGGGCAGAGGCAGGTAGAACCAATGAGAAAATTGTTATCAGCATGGACTTTGGAATCAGGTGACTAGGATAACTCTGGGCAAAATGTTAAACTTTTTGAGTTTCAGTTTCTGTGCCTGTAAAATAGAGATAATACTTAACTTATGGAGATAATACTTAGAACAACTTTATAGGGTAGGTGTGAAAAATACATTAGACCATATTAAGAATGGCTCGTCATGACACAATGATTGTGACGGGCCATTCTAAGCATTTTACATGTGTACATTTATTTTTGTCCTCCCACAACCCTATGAAGCAAGTGCTATTATCTCTTTTTGAATAACAGAAAAACTGATGCACAGAAGAAAGAACTTATGGTTGGAAGAGCAAAGTTTTGGAGTTTTGGTTTTTATCCACTAAGTCAAATTGGCTCCAAAATTCATGATCTTCACCATTATGTTAGAATTAACATACTTTACGAGCCCTTTACTGACCACATAATAGCTGCTCAGTAATTTGTATAACAATAATAATAATTATTATTGTCATAAAATTAATGATGATAAATAAGAAAAAAAAGGAAGAGGAGGTAGAGGGGCAGAGGAAGAGAGTAATTAAGGAACTTGTCTAAGTTCACATAGGTGGTACCTCAGCCAGAAAGGCTCATTTTGCTAACAACTACACACAAAATCTTAGTGGATTGATACAAATCACTTCTATTTACATTGAATTTTTCAAGGTAAGCCACTAATCACACTTAATATCAGAGTGTGTAGGGAAGTTCCATGATATGTGTGCTTAGAAGAAGAAATTAAATAGTTATTAACAGTCTTAATGACTTCTATTGTTAGTAAGTAGGAGAGCCAGAAATAGAAACTGGGTTTTAGTTTTTAAGAAAAAAATCTGTGTATTGGTTTTCTATGACCACATTCCAAATTGTCATCTATTTGTCAGATTAAAGCAACTCACACTTTTCTCACATTTCTCAGGTCAGAAGTCCATGTGAGCTCAACTGGGTTCTCTAATGAGGGTCTCAGGAGGCTGAGATTAAGGGATGTGCAGGGCTGGACTCTTACACTTGAAGAAAAAGTTCAGTTTCGTGTTCATTCAGGTTGTTGACAGAATACTTTGTTGTAGTTGGAAGGTCCCCGTTTCCTTGGGAGATTTCAAGCCATGGCCTCTCATCAATTTTAGAAGCCATTCCCAGGTCTTTTCAGATGGACTGTTTCATCTTCCAATCAGGAACAGTGTGCCATCTAAAACTTAGTTTCTCTGGTTTCTCCTTCTGTCACTAGCCAGATAAAATGTCCTATTTTTAACAGTCTATGCAATTATTAGGTTGGTGCAAAAGTAATTGCAATTCTTGCCACTACTTTTAATAGTTCAGGCCTACCCAGATAATCTCTCTAACTGAATCACTTGTGCTGTGCAACATACGCAGTCATGGAAGTGGTAGTTCATCATATTTCTGAGTTCTGAGGTGTCTTAGTTAGTTTGTGCTGCTATAAGAAAATATCAAAGGCTGGCTGTTGTGTTGTGAAGGCTGGGAAGTCAAAGATCAAGGCACCAGCAGATTCAGTGTTTTTGCATCTATGGTACCTTGTTATCCTCTCTTCACATATGGAAGGGGCTAGCTAGCTCTTTTTCATTTATTTTATAAGGGCACTAATCCCAATTATAAGGGCGCTGCCCTCATCAACTAATCAGTTCTCCAAAAGGCCCACCTCCTAATATCTAAAATAATTTCAACATATACACTTTAAGGGATTCAAACATTCAGACAATAGCATGAGGTTAAAGTGGAACATCTCTGATGGGCTGTTTTAAAAAATTCATCTGCTGCATCATAGTATTCACCAAGGGTGATATAGATTGTTTTCCAGGGCAAGTATTTCCTTCATTGCAAGCAAAAGTCACAGCCCAGGATGGAAGATCTTCTTTCAGTTAAGTAGCAGAGAGGATATTTTGGCTTTCTGGAGCCTAAATTAAATACTGAACTGCTGACTTTTATTTATTTTTATTTTTACATAGCAGAAGTAAATGTAATTTAACTGTATTATTGTGTAGCAAATTACCACTAATATAGTTGCTTAAGCTATCCAAATTTATTATCCTACAAGTCTTTAGGTGGAAAATGTGACACAGGCCTCACTAGGCTAAAATGAAGGTGTCATCAGGGATGTATCCTCTCCTTTCTCAGGTTTTAGAAAGACTCATTTCCTACCTTTTGTGGGTTTTAGAAGCTGCCCACATTCCTTGATTCATGGTCTCCTTTTTCCATCTTCAACGTCTACAATGCTAGATCAAGTCCTCACATAGCATCTCTGCCCCTTCATTCGTAATTGCAGCTCTCTTTAAGCAAGTGTCCTTTAAAGGTTCTAAATAGGCCGGGTGCATTGGCTCACTCCTGTAATCCCAGCACTTTGGGAAGCCAAAGTGGGCAGATCACAAGGTCAGGAGATTGAGACCATCCTGGCCAACATGGTAAAACTGCGTCTCTACTAAAATACAAAAAATTAGCCAGGCATGGTGGTGTGTGCCTGTAATCCCAGCTACTTGGGGCTGAGGCAGGGGAATGGCTTGAACCCAGGAAGCGGAGATTGCAGTGAGCTGAGATTAAGCCGTTGCACTCCAGCCTGGTGACAGAGCCAGACTCCATCTCAAAAAAAAAAAAAAAAGTTCCAAATTATTATTTGTTTTTAAGGACTCATTTATTTAGATTTGCCTAGTCCAATATTCCAGGGTAATCTCCCCATTTCAAGATCATTATCCCTGATCACATTTACAAAATTCCTTTTGTGATATAAGGTAATACATTCACAGGTTTCAGGATTAGGTGACAGACAATTCTGTGGGTCATTTTTTCTGCCTATCACACTGACTTAACCAAAAAAAAGTGGAAATCAGTTCTGAGGATTTTGCATTTCTCAGGTAAATTTAGGATTTCCAAAAGAGTTTAGGATTATAAACTGGAAGAACAGCTTCAATCTCTCCCCGTGTGTTTTCTCTGCTCCTTCTGAAAATCTGCTTAATTTTTTTTCTCACAGAAACCACCTTTTCTGTTTATCCAGTCCACATAATACAAAATGGCTGTTTTACATCATCTCTTGATTTCATGATATTGGTCTAGCCACTGGCAGAGATTGTCTTGGCTATTTATCTGACCATATTTTCAAAAACAACTGATAGTGATGCCTTGGTCTAATAAGCAACACCAAGTGGTGTAGGATTATGAGGCCAAATAACAGCTGCTAAAGATCGACCACAGGGTTCAAAGATGATTACTCACAGACAGGAAATGTTGGCTTGTTCCCAAGGAAGAGGTGTCCATTTCATGTCAATTTGACCATGATTTTTATTGTATTCCTGCTGTAATTATGGTCTTTTCCACCAGAACAGTAATATTACACATTGCCAGAAGAAATGTCTTCAGTTACCATGCAGCTAACATGATGCACATGTGTGCAGCTGCTTTACATGTGCAGCTCATTGATGCATTAAAACTAATCTTGTGAATTTCAAAACATGAAAGAAACCAGACAAAATGCCATGGAAGAGATGACAGAAAGTTTTATATGCATGAAGAAATGGAAAAGCCAGACACACATGGGATTTTGTTTCTATACACGTGGACACTGATGGTCAGGGCAGCAGTGTTTGCCAGGCAAAAATCATCAAGTAGCTTTCTAATGTTTCTTTCATTTTATATTGAACTCAGCTGATCAATAAAATTAAAAACAGGCAAAGATACCATCTAAAAGCTCAGCATAAGATAGGCAGAGATGTTGCCTTATGGTTGGACATAATATCAGATACAGTCTTATATCTGATCTACTTGGGGAAAATATATTGTCAAGATAAATAATAAAGATGCATTGTAGTAATTGTGAAAAAAGAAGGTCTGATTCAGAAGTAATAACAACAACTGAAAAATAGATATGAATAATTATGCATTTGCTCAATTTAAATTTAAAACACTTATTTTTAAGTAAGTGTTTATTAGGTTTTATAATGTGCTAAGTCAGTGGTTCTCAAATAAGGATGATTTCCAACTTAGGAAATTTGGCTAAGTCTGGAGACATTTTTGGTTGTTAGATCTGGGACAGTACTACTGGCATTTAGTGGATGGAGGCCAAGAACGCTGCTTGGAACTTCCTACAGTACACAGGTCAGCCTCACTTACCCCATAAACAAAGAATTATCTGGCCCAGAAGGTTTGTAGTAGTAAGCTTAAGAAACCCCATGCTAGGCTTTGTGCTAGTCATCTGGGAAAATGGGAGCAGTTGTGAGTAAAGCACACGTCCCTATCCTTTTGCAGTACATATTAGATTTTTGCATGTTTCATCTAATGTCTAAGAGAACCCTGAAGCATGATTAAGGTCAGTGAAGTTGGTGAACACTAGAAGTATAAGAAATTAGATTTCTGCTCACCATTTAGTGAGACTCTCCCTGGGAATGAGGCATTAGATCGAATAAAGCATTACTTTGTTTAAGTGTATCTGGAATGAACTGTCCCTGTTGCATGAGACAATTACAGCTGAGATGTGGCTGGAAATAACATACACAGTATTCTTATTACTAAGATTTACTCCAAACCATTCAACTTTAAAATAATCGTTCAACTAATTTTATGCTGATATTGTTGGTTAATCTGGCAGCAACACTCATTGATTATTCAAATCCAACATACAACTAAAAGTAAACTATAATTTTGAATCCTGCATGTGCAACTTCTGGGCTACATCTTGACTGTTCTGCACTGAATTGGCTAAAAAGACTTTACTCCATCCTGTGGAATTTATACTATTTTGCGTAAGGCCAGTGAGGTAAATTTGAGTTGCATTCCCAAATTTTAAATAATAAGAACTATTTTGTCTGGAAAATATTGCAAAGCATAGAAAAGTATAAAGGAAAAGAAAAACACCTGTAACCACATCATTGTATACATGATTCACTGTATACGTAAGATATACAGTGATTCACTGTATACATAAGAATGTGTGTAATTATATGCCACACATATATAACATATGTACATATATTCATGAAAAATACATGGAGGGTCAAATGTATATGGTAGACAGTTGACCATGGGTTTCACATATACTGATTCAACCAACTGAGAATTTAAAATATTAAAAATGAAATTATAGAACAGCAAAAAGGAATATAAATAAAAATGCAATATGACAAATATTTACATGACATTTACATTGTATTAGGTATTATAAGTAATCTAGAGGTGATTTAAAATATACAGAAGGATATGTCTAGGTTATATGCAAATACTGTGTTATTTTATAATAAGGGACTTGAACATCTGCTGATTGTATATTCCACAGGGATCCTGGAACAAATCCCTCATGGATCCCAAGGGACAACTGTATACATACATACATATATAAGTATATTTACACATAAAATAGCATCATTCTGTGCAAACTTGCCATTTGATGGAAAATATGAACATCAATTGCTACATGAAATTTATTCTTTTATATGGCTATACCATAAGCCCGTTAGTCCAAATCCTATTGCTGAAATTTTGTCCATTTATAGTTCTTCACTATTAGGCACAAAATTGCAATTTCTTTGTTTATTTCAGGATTAAATTTCTAGAAATTATTTCTTTTCTGTAAATGGAATGAGGCTATTGATGCATCTTTAAAAACTACCATTTATAAAGGTTGAATTAAAGAGTTGTCTTACTGCTTTGATTATCACTTTTGCCTAACATAAATGTTGAATGAATTCTTCCCCAAATTATATGCAAGCATTATTTTTCTCTCTCAAAAAACACTAATGCTAAATATTATCATTAAATCAAAAAGAAACACATATCAACAGTTTACAATTTTTAAATACTGAATAATATGACTTCATTTTACAAAAGGAAATAGAAAATTGTGGAGGTGCTCCTAGGTAGAGGATAGTAGAGGATAATAGGTAGAGGATACTTCACAAGATTTTGGACACCTATTGTCAAACTATCTGAGTAGATATTTCTTCAAAGACAGAATACAAAAGACCGATGAGGTCACTAGAAGGTATGGTCCATACTATAAGAAGTATTTTTTAAGTGGTCCATTTTCAGGAAACAGGCCTAGGCAAGACGGGGCTGCTCCCTTGCCGACGTGACAAGCCACATAGTACAGACATCTGGGAAGAGTGATAAGAGTCATAGAAGTCAGAGGGGAGGGAGAAAAAGGGAGGGGTTCTAATTCGTAAAAGGAATGAAAGTTTTGCCATTGGGAAATTGAAACTTCAAGTGGGGAAGGGGACAAGATGTAATTTTATAAGGAGATAATGGAACCTAGGCATCCTCTGGGAAGATTGTAACCCTGTAGTACTCAGCCTATGAGGAACTGGGGGAGGGACTTGCGCACTAGGGGATAAATTGCTTGTTGAAAATGAGTTGGGTGTGCCTGCTTGCCAGACACCTGACCTTGCAAGACCACCATTAAAGTCTCACTCTCACTCTTCTTCATGCCAGAAAGTCCATTCTTTGGGTTTGGACAAGTGAGTGTGTTTCTTACCAACATTAGCTATCAGGGGAATTAAAACAAAAAAACAAAAAAACAAAAATAAAAATAAGACACTACTTCATATACATTAGGACTGCTATAACCAAAAAGAAAAGTATTAGTATTGACAAGACTGTGGAGACATTGAAACTCTCAAACATTATTGTGCAAATATAAAATGGTACATCAACTTTGGAAAACCATCTGGCAGTTCCTCAAAACTTTTATACCCGTGGTTATCTTGTGACCCAACAGTTCGACTCCTAGGTATATACCCAATAGAAGTGAAAATATATGTTCATGCAAAAACATATATTCAAATCCTTACAGCAGCGTTATTCATAATTGTCAAAAAGTAGAAACTTCCCCAATGCCCTTTAATCAGTGAATGGATAAACAAAACTTGGTATATCCATTCAACAGAATGTTGACAACTAAAAGGAATAAATTAATGATATATGCCACAACGTGGAGATATTGTTAAATGAAAGGAGATAGTCACATACACTTCACATATTTCATGATTCAATTTATATAAAATGTTTGGATTAGACAAAGCTATAGAAACAAAAGTAGACTAATAGTTGCCTAGGGCTGAGGGTTTCTAAGGTAAATTGACACTGGCTGATAATGGGTATCGATTGTTTTAGGGATAATGAAATGTCAGAAAACTGATTGTGGTGAGATTTGTACAAGGCTGTGAATATACTAAAACAAACAAACAAACAAACAAACAAAAAAAAACTCCACTGAATTGTATGATGTAAATGTGTGAATTTTGTCTTATATGAATTATATTTCATAAAGATATTATGTTTTAAAAGATATGTATAACAACTTTTCAGAGACATATTTATCTAAAAATTATAAGATGAAAAAATCATGGGCACTTAATACTAAGGCAAAGGCATATATTGATTAAGGTTTATCAAGCTTATACACTACATGACTTTCTAGCCATTATGTTATTTTATTTTCTCTGATTCTTTACCTTAAATGGATTGACTGGTTTTCTTTCAAAAGGAATATTAGAAACATTAAATTAGAAGCAAGAGACTATGACATTAAGGAAAAAGAAATGAAAGTTTTGCAAATAACAGTAAGGATGTAACTACAAAAAACTATATAAATAAATAGTATAATTAGGGGTCATTTTTCTACAGAGCAAGTAACTGGTCACTCTTCAGCAATCGATATCTATGAAGATGGTCACAATAATCAAGGTGGTTTTAACTTAAATTAACAATTTATATTTAGTAAATCAGCAAGTATATAAATGTTTCAAAACAATTTAAAGCCAAAATGATTGATTTAAACAAATTTAGATTTCAAAGTTGGATATATCAGCTATCTGTGGTATATATTTTATAAAATAATAAATTTTGACTTATTTCAAGGAAGATATCAGTTTAATATTTCCTTATGTTTAACATATAGAGACCAATTAGAAATGTCCCTCTTATACCATGAATATGTTTCCAATAAAGATGTTGTAAACTGTGTGTTTATGTTCTCATGTGTGTGTGAATTTGTGTGTGATCATATGTTATCTACAAATTTGATAAGTGCAGAAGAACCCTATTAGAGAATAAAATACTCATCTCCCATGCCTTCTAATTCAAATCGAATGTCAACACAGGATCTATGACTGCTCCAAGTGTGGTTTTATCACACGTGTATACAAGTGACATCCAGCACCTGTAAATGGTCTTCATAACAATTCTAGATTTTCTGTCCAGTTCAGCTTTCCCCTAAGCAATCTCTCTCAGTTAGTAATTAATGGTTTATTCGATGTACAAAGTTTATTGTTTGTTTCTCAATGTGTCCCACTTACATTTCTGGCAATAGTAACAAATTAAAGTAATAAAGGAGGAGAAAGCAAATAGGGTCCTGGAAATGTCAATGCTAGAAGATTGTAACTACACAGTCACATTCTGGTTTAGGGTTTCCATGTATTTGATTGGAAACAGTGGGGTTCAGTATTTCTGGGAAAGAGATTGAGAAATACACTTTTAAGTGTCCAGTATTTTCAAATTAAGTTTCATTATTTCCATTTTAGACTGTGATGTGCACTGGAGGATTCCTTTTCGCTTTCTCAATTTGGATTATACGTCACTATGTGGTTTATGACTCAGACGGTCATCTGTAACATTACTGATGTTTTTGAGGTAACCTCAAAAACTGTGCTGGACACAGGCCTGTTGGCATGGTTATAAGTCCGTATTGACATTGTCTGCCTTACAGTCTGCATGCAAACTGGTCAGCTGTACCAAATATTTTTTTTTTAACAACTATGTGAGTTGTAAACATGTTTTCCCTGCCTTTGAATACCTTGTATCTAACAATACAATCATTTAAAGATAATTACTTTCTTGTGTTTTTAAATAAAAAAGCTTATTGCCAAAAATTAAAGCCACCCAGAAAAACACAAAGAGGAAAGCAAAAAATGTATAAATATCATACCTCCCACCTAAGCCAAATCATCATTATTTTCATTAGGGGAACAGTACTCCTCAAATACATCGTATTTTAGGGTAAAATTGCATGTCAGCTGCATCTACAAACAGTAATTTTAAAAAATAGTGCTGAGATTTTTTTTAAAAGAAAGAACGAATGCTTTATTTTCCTATAAGGAAATTGAATTTTCCATAAAAGAAATATACAGTGATTGTACTCGATGTAGTTGGTAAGCATGCTCGAATCAGAGTCTGTGCTGAAGTGTACATCAGCACTGGGAGAACATAGTGTCTTTAAGAATTCACCACATTATTTTTTGAATGTTTCAACTTTTGCCAGAACTTAATATATATGTGTATGTATATAAATTCATATTTTGAAGTGGCAATTAAAATTATATTTGTGCCACTATGAGAAATAGAACCTCCTCTAAACGTCTACATTAGCAAATAGGTACTCTGAACATGTTGTTAACTTATTTGAAGAAAATCATATCTATTAACAAATATTAGGTTAAAAATAAAGTCCATCTCACATTTTTTGTAAGAGCTGCATATATTTCTGTTCATTTCTGTTAAGGGCAGACCCTGAAAGAATTGCCAGTTATTCCTGATTTCTGGTATTCATAGTAGAAGGGACTGTGTTGTCTCCTCCCATGGAGTGGTGATAGGACTTGTTCCTAAGCCATAGGATATTGCAAAGGAGATGGAATGTCACTCCCTCCATTATGTTACATTATATAGCAAAGGTCATGGGATGTCACTTCATGATTACCTTATATTATAAGAGACACAATCTTCTTTGAAGACCTACATTAGATTCTTTTACTCTCTTAAGGGCATTGTAGAAGCAAGCTGCAATATTATGAGCTGTCTTTAAAGAGACCTTCAGCAGGAAACTGCAGAAGCCCTCTAAAGACTGAGAGTGATCTATAAGAAAGCTAATGAAGACCTGGGTACCTCAGTCCTATTTTCATAAATGATAAATTCTATCAACAACCTAAGGGAGTTTGGGAATGGATCCATCCTCAGCTAAGCCTTCAGAAGAGCACTGCCAACACCATGACTGCAGTCAAACAGAGGAAGCAGCCAATCTATACAAAAATTCCTGCTCCACACCGTGAGCTAATCAATGTGTATTATTTGAAGCTACTAAGTGTGCACAATTTATTATATGTTAATTGATAATTAATATATTTTTCTAAATTAATTGCAAGTGTGGACAAAAAATGGTATGGATTCAACATATGGATGTAACAAATTGGCAGTGCAGATAGTTGAGGATAGATTATTTTAAATATATATTTATTATATATACATTATTTTATATATGTATATGTACATATATACATACATATGTATATATGTACATATACACATATATATACACACACATATATATTTTGGTTTGAAAATACAATGTGCATCTGACAAAATGGTGGATGGATATCAAAGCACTATTCTATGGGAAGCCTGAACTGTGATGCCCATTGCCATGGGAAACTTTGTGTAGTGTTTCTATGTGTGCATATGTGTTACAGAATGTTTATGACATGTCTATTGCCCCCAGAGTAGGGAAACATGAGAATTAAGACTCTCTTTATAGATGGTCTTACTCAGGCTATAAGTCTTCCTATGTCATCCTTTATTCTTTCACATTTATTATCTTTTATGATATGTAGATGTGGCAAAGATTATTCCCACTTTACAGATGAAGGAGCATTTATTTGAAAGGATGCAGAATAAAAACAGATATAATTCATATACTAAAAGATACTTCATAGACAATGTCACAATTAATTCTCCAAACAGCCCTACATTGTATGATTTCTTATTTTCATTGTGTTAATGATTAAATAATTTAAGTGATTTATCCAGTTCCTTTTAGGAAGAGGCAGAATAGAAAGCTGTGATGGTTAATTTTATGCGTCAGCTTGACTGAGCCATGGGGCACCCAACATGTAGTCAAACATTATTCTGTGTGTATCTGTGAGGATCCTTCTGGATGAAATCAACATTTGAATTGTTAGACTGAATAAAGCAGATTGCTCTCCCAGTGTAGACAGGCTCATCCTTTCAGTTAAAGGTCTGAATAGAAAAAAAGAAAAAATGTTGACTTTCTGTCTTACTCCTTTCTGTGTTGCTGTAAAGAAGGAACTCTTCAATGAGAACTACAAACCACTGCTCAAGGAAATAAGAGAGGACACAAACAGATGGAAAAACATTCCATGCTCGTGGTTAGGAAGAATCAATATTGTGAAAATGGCCATACTGCTCAAAGTAATTTATAGATTCAATGCTATCCCCATCAAGCTACCAATGACCCTCTTCAAAGAACTGGAAAAAACCACCTTAAATTTCATATGGAACCAAAAGAGAGCCCACATAGCCAAGACAATTCTAAGCAAAAAGAACAAAGCTGGAGGCACCATGCTACCTGACTTCAAACTATACTACAAGGACAGTAATCAAAACAGCATAGTACTGGTACCAAAACAGAGATACAGACCATTGGAACAGAACAGAGGCCTCGGAGGCAATGCCACACATCTACAACCATCTGATCTTTGACAAACCTGAGAAAAACAAGCAATGGGGAAAGGATTCCTTGTTTAATAAATGGTGTTGGGAAAACTGGCTAGCATGTGCAGAAAGCAGAAACTGGATCCCTTCCTGACACCTTACACTAAAATTAACTCCAGATGAATTAAAGACTTAAACATAAGGCCTAACACCATAAGAACCCTAGAAGAAAATCTAGGCAAAACCATGCAGGACATAGGCGTAGGCAAGGACTTCATGACTAAAACACCAAAAGCATGGGCAACAAAAGCCAAAGTAGACAAATGGGATCTAATTAAACTCCAGAGCTTCTGCACAGCAAAAGAAATAGTCATTAGTGTGAACTGGCAACTAATAGAATGGGAAAAAATTTCTGCAATCTACCCATCTGACAAAAGGCTAATATCCAGAATCTACAAATAACTAAAACAGATTTACAAGAAAAAAACAAACCCATTCAAAAGTGGGCAAAGGGTATAAACAGACACTTTTCAAAAGAAGACATTTATGAGACCGATGAACGTGAAAAAATGCTGATCATCCCTGGTCATTAGAGAAATGAAAATCAAAACCACATTGAGATACCATCTCATGCCAGTTGGAATGGTGATTATTAAAAAATCTGGAGACAACAGATGCTGGAGAGGATGGGGAGAAATAGGAACACTTTTACACTGTTGGTTGGAGTATAAATTAGTTCAGCCATTGTGGAAGACAGTGTGGGGATTCCTCAAGAACCTAGAAATAGAAATTCCATTTGACCCAGCAATCCCATTACTGGGTATATATCCAAAGGATTATAAATCATTCTATTATAAAGACACATGCACACATATGTTAATTGTGGCACTGTTTGCAATAGCAAAGACCTAGAACCAACCCAATGCCCATAGATGATAGACTGTACAAGGAAAATGTGTCACATATACACCATGGAATACTATGTAGCCATAAAAAACGATGAGTCTGTGTGCTTTGTAGGGACATGGATGAATCTGGAAACCATCATTCTCAGCAAACTGACACAAGAACAGAAAATCAAACACCAGTTGTTCTCACTCATAGGCAGGTGTTGAACAATGAGAACACATGGACACAGGGAGGGGAGCATCACACACTGGGGTCTGTTGGGGGGGACTAGGGGAGGGACAGCGGGGAGTAGGGAGGTTGGGGAGGGAAAACATGGGGAGAAATGCCAGATATAGGTGACAGGGGAATGGAGACAGCAAACCACCTTGCCACGTAGGTACCTATGCAACAATCCTGCATGTTCTGCACATGTACCCCAGAAGCTAAAGTGCAATTATATATATATACACATATGTAATTTCTAGTTTATAATTTGCATATACAGGGCTTTCCCTAGGTGAATACAAATAGCAATTTATTTATTTATATGAATAAATCCAATATGTGGTGCTGAGAAGAAAAAAATAAATATATGAGACTGGGTAATTTGTAAGGAAAGGAGGTTTATTTGGCTCTTCTGCAGGGTGTGCAAGAAGCATGGCACAAGCATCTGCTTCTGGAAAGGGACCTCAGGAAGCTTCCAATCATGGCAGCAGAGGACACGGAGAAGGAGAAAGTATGTCACATGGTGAGAGAGGCAGAAAGAAGGAGAGAAGAGGAAGGTGTTAGGCTCTTTTTAACCATCAGTTATCATAGGAACTAATAGAGTGAGAACTCAGCACAAAACTGTGCATGAAGGATCTGATCCGTGATCCAAACAGCTTCCACTAGGCCCCACTTCCAATGCTGGGGATCAAAATTCAACATGAGATTAGAAGAGGACAAATATCCAAATTATATCACCCTCCCATAAGTAAGAAGACTCTCTGGAGTCCAATGTATTTTAGTTCAAGCTACTAGGGAGGATAGGACAGGAGGATTACTTGTGGAGCCCAGGGGTTCAAGTCCTGCCTGGGCAACATAGCAAGATCCCATCTCCAAAAAAATGGAAACCCTCTTGTCAGAGTACATCAGATATTTCCTGTCTTCTAACTTCAACAGAAACATCCACATTTTTTAAGTCTCAAGCCTACCGATCTTGGGACTTTTTAGCCTCCCTAATCACATGAGCCAATTTCTCATAATAATAATGATAACGATAGGATATATAAGACATATATTCGTTCTGTTTCACAGAAGTCTAGCAGCATTCTCCCTCATATCAAAATCAGTGCTTTTTCTATGATGTTAATGCTTCTCTATGAATAAAAACCTGGATCACATTTTATGCTAACACTTAGGAGTAAAAAAGATATCCATTACTTATTGTACACCATAAAGCATGTTTTCCCAAGCACCATCTTTTTAAATTATTTTTAGAACTGCTTTTTTATTCATGCCTTTATTCACCAAAATGTTAAAGAAATAGAAGCGACACTGTACTGGTTGGAGCAGAGATTGTAGGCAAGGCACTGTCTGCTCTCAGGCCCCTTCTGCAATTCCAGAACCCCACAGAACACATCTTGAAGAAACAGTAAATATTTCAACTGGCCTTTCACACCTCTGAAGATATGAATGACAGGGATTATTTTCTGTATTTGATATAGGAAGAAAAATCTGTGGGTTTAAGTGAATGTCTCATGGCAAAGCATGTTTTCTGCAAAGCCTAAATAGCAGTGTCCTGATCTGGGGTACTAGAATTCTGGCTTCGTCATTTCCTCAATGAATTTTTCTAAGAAGTTGGTTATTTCCAGTTAGCACACTCATGTAAATCACTTATGAGCATCCCCAAAGTCTTTCACATCTCAGATAGCCTAACAAGTCCATACCAATTCTATTGACTCTCTCCATCTGAATACAAATGATAAAGAAATAGTTTATGTTTCATATTGACAGCGAGACCATTATGAGAAAGCTAAAGTAGTCCAGTGGTTAAAGGAATTTTAGCTGTGTGAGTTAGGCTTAACTTTTTTTCCCTCCCCTGCTTAGATTACTTCTCTGAAAATGAGGATGATTATGCTATCTCATGGATTTTCTGTGACAATTGAAAGGACCATACAGAATAGCACCTGTACTAGAATTAGAGATAATTATATTAGCTATCAGTAGATATGTAAATTCTTCATAAGGTAAATATTATTTTAATTTTCAGATCATGAACTGGATATATTGAAAACATAGTTAGAAAATCAATGGCAGGTTGCCTCAGTGAAGAGCAGCGTGTTTTGTATAATACAGAAAAATAGAATTTCAATTTGTTTTCAATAAGACCAAGTTCTACTAGCACACTGAAGTACTGAATGCCAAATTATCTCATTCAGACAAAAGTAAATGTCCCAAGCTCAATAAAATAAGATAATTGGTTTTGGCTTTTATATTAAATTACTATTTGGCTACACACTGTAGTTTCAGAGCAGATGCCCTGCAGGTGAATGGAGCTATAGATGAGGTTACACATAAACCATATGTCCCCTTTATAAGTCTCCTTGTACTGTCTGTGGTTCATTGCTTTCCAGAACATAATGAAGACCAAGTGCTTATAATGCAGAAAGGGGGTCAATCGGAAAGCACAGAGGCTAGAATGGGGTCTCCTCGTGGTCCAGGTAATGACTCACATCCTTATGTAGTGGCATGCAGTGTAAAGCAGGAAGAAACATCTATCTGACCCTAGAGGGATTCTTGGCCTTAAAACCTGCAAAATCTCATGTCGGGATCTGAAGATTGATAGGTCACTGGCAGGCTCCATGTGCTTTTCCAAAAAAAAGGAAAAAAAAAAAGCACTAACAAAGAGGATCCCCAATGAGTTTTTAGTTAACTCACTAACTAGTTTAAGCACCTAAGCTAACCGCCTACAGATAATTGGTATGTTATCTGTACTGGGTCTTACGTTCACACAGTTAGAAAATATTTGTTTTTTACCTGAGTACTAAAGGTGCTTCTAACCTGGCTCTCAAATAACAGATACTATGCTAAAAAAAAAAAAATGAAATTATAAATCAAAATGACTAGGTTTTAATTCTTCTTCTGCCATTAAACTCTGTGAGTCCCTATTGCTAGGTTATTTAGGTATTTAGGGTCTTAGTAAACTCACTGTGAGGTTGAAACCATTGAAATCCCCATTTAAACAAATAAGGAAACTGAAGGTCAAAGAGTTGAGATATTTTATGGAAGATCACACAGCTGGTAAGCCGCAGAGTCAAGTTTAAACCAGGTTTGTTAACACCACTGCCCACAGTCTTGGACCTGCCTTTCTATCTCCTACTGTACTGAGTGCTTATCAAATCATTCTGAACAAGTGTCAATGTGAATTGCTGGTTTTCACAGGACACAATCTTTTCTTTTATTAACTCCGTGGTCATAAGTCAATTATTCCAACTTTTCTGAGCCTCTATTTCCTTATCTGTAAAATGTAAATGAGATGATAAGAGTAGTTAAGTCAGCCTATTTTAAGGACTAAATGAATTATTACTTTTAAAGTGCTTGGCACAGGACATCAATAAACAGTGTCTATAACTATTACTATTTATTATTTCTTGAGGCTACCTAGTGACTTAAAGCAGCAATTAGTATAGAGCTAGTATCAGCTGACAGACACAAGTGTCATTCACATTCAAGCAAACCGTTTAATAAAGGTAAATATCACATCTAAATGCTACATTAAAAACACTGCTATTTATGGTACTAGCAAAAGACAGAGTTGAGCGGAGGCTGTGGCATAATCTCTCAATGTTGGAAAAGCATTAGAATCACCTAGGAGCTTTAAAAAATGTCCATGCCCAAGTCCCATTTGAGACCAATTAAAACAGAATCTCTGGGTGTGAATCTGCATATCGTTACATTTTTAAATCACACCCACATAAGTTAACTTGGAGTTAAGAAGGGACCAGTTTATGAAGGATTTTGAATTCCATGACAAATTAGTATCTAGGTAGGGGAGTGGGGCTAGAAAATATTAGAGATTCTGCACAGGGCTACTATATACTTATTTATAAATCTTTTCACCTTTTAGGGATGGCTTCTGTTATTGTCCTTTGGTTCAGAATAAAGAAGCTTTTAGTTTCCTCTGTTTATTGAAGTTCATATAAATACACTTTCTCTGACTTGGTTGTTCCATAATCAAATTGCCATCTCACTGGAAGCCACCCTAATCCTATTCAGAGAATAACCATTTTTTTCCTCCTGACCTGAAGTCTCACGTTTTATCTTGTTGACTGGGTATTCAAGAAGTGAATTCAAACTGTTTAAAATCCTGAGAGTTAAGATCACCCTGACATTGTCAGGTAAAAATATAAAGGAGAAGAAAGCAGAATATAATTTGCTTATCTTCAACATAGCTTTATTTCTTCCAGTTTTAAGCATGGCTTTGAGTGTGTGTGTGTGTGTGTGTGCGTGCGTGTGTGTGTGTGTGTGTGTGTGTATTAGTAGTAAGGACTAGGACTGTGTGGGAGCTCAGAGATGGGAAATGACAACTCTCTAGTCATGGAGCCATAACACATCCCTTCTCTGAGCAGTAACTCCCAACAAAAATCACCTTGTGGGTGTTTAAGCCTTTTTTTATTGCAAGAGAGTTACCCATGTCCGACCTGGTGAGTGAGTTGGTCCAGTAGACTGGGATTGTTAATCAATCGGAGAACCATTGTAAGATCCAAGTATTTACAGTCTACAGCCCATTAAAGTCTGCTCTATGTATGTAGTCTTTGTCACTCCCCAACTGCTAAGTTGTGTCAGTTGTTAAGTTGTTTACTTAACGCAGGCTTTTGTTCTATCAGGAATGATAGAGGAAAAAAGAAACGTGAGATGAAGAGACAGTGCCCACTCTCAGAGTCATAATCCATTTGTGCATGTTTGGGAGAAAGACAGAGAAAGAAACTTCCAAATGCATTACTGTATGGTAAGTAGCAGGAGTGGAGAGGGTGAAACACACTGGAACAGCCCCTACCTGACCCTTGGTCAGTAAAGAAAGACTTATTCAAAGAGAGTTGAGTTTTGTAGGGCTTCTCTATGAGAAAAGGGAAAAACACAGCCTGTGGAAAGCCAGAAGAAGCAAGAAAACAAGGCTTTTCTGCAGAGGTGCAATGTCAAGGGGTGCTATAAGTGAGTCAGACAAGAGATTGGCACATATAACATCATAGGCAGTAAATGTAACAGGCAAGATTTCATCCTTTATTCTGAAGGTGACTCAAAAATAATTTTGGCTTTTAAGTGGGAGAGCAACATAGTTTGCTTATTACTTTAGGTGAGAAGGAAGGCATTCCTGATTGCTACATTTAAAATCACATGGGAATATCAGAGGAAAATGTCAGGTTATTGAAAGAATTCACGTTCTATCATATAAGAAACAGACGATAGAACTGGTGCAGATTTTAGTCTGGAGGAGTAAGACCAGTGTAGAATACCTGATGCCAGGTGAAAGAGGAAGAGACATTTTTATTTGAAATTTTTGGAAACCAAAGGCCTATTAGTTACTGGTGCTGTATTTCAGTTCAACATAAATATACTCCCTCTTGATGTTCAGAATTGTTTCAAGATGGGTTGCTTTGCCTTTTGCATCTGATTGATCTTTGGTTGATGCTGTAAATGAACATATCCAATGGATACTGGTTTGGGTCTACTTAAGTTCTTTGCAAAGACTGTATGCCCATGTGGATAGCTTTGGTCACCATATGCAACCACTAGAAAGTGTGCTGAGGAAACAAACCAGTTAAAGGTCACTAGTGGAGCAAACTTCCTCAAGGGCTGAGATGGAAGTTCAGATAATGAGAATTCTTTGTACTCGTTGTAGGCACATTCTTTCAATTGGAAGCAAATAACAAAGTTAAGGTCCTTGGAAATCTGTGGCCTTCACCTTAAAAGCAGAAGGACATGATTCAAAGAGTTCTTGATTGGGTCCTCCCTGAAAGGTTCTTATATCACTTTTTTTCATAAGCTATCATGATTTATAGAGCCCAGGCTCGTCTTTACAATTATATTACTGAACATCTTTTTTTGTTAATTTCCAGAAACCTGGAAGTAAAATGTAGCTCATAAAATGCTACATGTTAATAAAAGGATATTTTGAACTGGAACAAAGCATAGTATAGTTATATGTGCTTTACATGTACAAATAGTTATGTGTGTAATATGTTATCACACATAATATGACTTTAACATATTATCTTTTAAACTACAATATTGTAGAGATGATAATCTATGAGTAATGAGAATATTCATGGACACTCAGAAAAATAAGAGAAAGGAAGGTTTGTAAATATCTATTCTTTCAGTTTAATATGCATTTCAGTGACAAATATGAACCAGTTTCCTGAGCAGCTGAACTGAGATCTAGAACCATTTTACTTGACATTTCATTTGACATTTTGAATTAATTTGCCTTTGCAATCATGGAACCAGAATAAAATTACATGTTGATTGATAATCTTAGAGCACTGTACTTGGAATCTGTTAGGTTGAACCATACAATGTTACCAATATTTAAACATTTTAACCTAACAATTGGCAATTTCTGTGGTTTACACTAAGGGAAGCCTTTGTTTCAGTCTTTGTTGTACCACAGAGACTTGAAAATTAAATAAGTCATTCAACTTTTCAGAACTTAAATTTTTCTCATCCTGTTAAATGTGGACAATAGCAGCAATCTTTTAGCGGTGTGTGGATTAAATGAGACATTGGGTGGGTAAACATATTGAAAATTGTAAAGTAATTTGAATTGCATTTAGAATCCTCAAAAACCCCAGTAAGATTGTTGGGTTTATAAACTTTCACTCCTTGCTGGTTAAGTGATTGTTTGGTTATAATACACAGGGGTTTATGTGTTTATATTTCTTTCTGAATATGATCTGACTTTCCTCTCGTTTAGTGTTTATTCTCAAAGCTGTTTTTTTCCATCCTTGGATTTATAGTACAGATTTCTTCTGAATGGGTAGAATATTTATACATTTCATTAACGATATGTACTCAGGCTTTCTGGTCCGTTCATCCAGTAAAATGCTCAGCAGAAAATGTGCTTGAGGATTTTCCCCTACGGTTAGGGAGCTGAAATTAATTCTATTATAATTTCCAGGAGCTTTAAGTATTTGTTTTGTTTAGGAGTCAAACAGCTGTGTTGGCAAAGCTTTTCTTATTGTTAATGTGTTTTGGCCATTTATATCTGGATGATACATTTTACAAGCATTGATCAGACAGCACTTTCAACAACTCTTTTATGGACTATGGTTCCAACCTCCAGTGAGCCCTTTTCAACCTTCAGTTTCTCTCCCTTTCAAATCTATTGTCCAACTTACCAGCAGAGTTTTACTTCCAATCATAAATGGGATTGTAATATCCTCTATTTAAAAAGAAGCTTTCATGACTCCCCTGTGTGTAAAGAATAAAATTCCCAATACATGGTCTACTGTACAAGGACTCCTTAAAATATTACTCGGCAATAAATTGTCTGTAGCTTTTACTCTCCCTTCTCCTAAATCCATCTTACTAGACTCTTCACCATTTTCTAAATATTCTATCATAATGTTACTTTTTCTCTGCCTATTCACAACCTGGTCTTCTACCTGTAATGGCTTCTGTCTTCTTTGACTAGCAGAATCACCCTTATATGACAGCTGAAATGCCATTTCTCTATGAAGCCCCTTTCTCCTCCCCTAGGCAATTCATCATTTATTCCCCTTAGAACTGTGCACAATCATTTTATGATGATAATCTTCTTACTTACCTGTTTCTCTTTCTCCAGTTTGTGACCTCCCATAAGCAAGGCCTCTTACTTACCCATGCTTGCTTCCCTAGGACCTAGATGCTCAGCTAACATTTTTTGAAGGACATATGAAAGGTAGATCTTTCCTACATTTATGAATCCTGCTAGTCCTGCCTAAATGACTCACAGTGAAAATTTGTAATTACTCAGTGAATGTCCAAATGTCTGAAGCTCTCAGAGAAGAAAATTACTGGAGTTTTCAAGAAAGACTGACTTTCAGATACATGATTTCCTACACCCTGGCAAAATGTGAAGGGGTATGCATGGGGTCTTATTCCCCAAATCTGGCCATAAATAGAGATAACATGGAGATGATTTGTTTTGGTGTCTGGGAATAGCATCTGGCATTTGAGCTGATCACTGGCTTAATGAGATGCTGTAGATGTTGGTGTTACATTCACATCACAGAAAGTGATTGTTTAACTGTATTTGCCCTCAGGGAGAACACATCTGCATTAGTTGGTTCATTGCATAGGATTTTTTTTTTTTTAAGAGGGACAATGTTGAGTTACAATTGGCCCATAAATGAGGAACCACAAAGATGAGGGGTACACATGACATCATTAAAATAAAAGAAATTGAGGTAATTAGATGAACATGAAGAATAAAAGAGCTTCTATGTATTCACATTTGGACCCACATAGGTGAAGATTTGACACAGGAAAGAGCTGTGAAATGCATGTCCCATTGTGCCAAAAGGAAAGTATACTCACTACAGGGAGGGCATCTTGTTTCTGCCACAGGGAGACAGGCTTCCTTAGCAAGTTAGCAAGTGAAACAAACTGCCACATAAAATAGTTTTCTTGCTCTCTAAGCAGGAGGCAAACAATAATTTGTATTGCATTTATAGTAGTAGGGAGTAGACTAAACCAATGTTTCACAAACATTATTATGCATATGAACAACCTAGGATCTGGGTTAAATCCAGATTCTTTTTCAGAAGATCTTGGGTGGAACCTTTGATTCTTCAGTTCTAACATATTCCTAGCTAACGCTGCTACTGCTGCTCAGTGGTTCACACTCCCTGAGTAATGCTGCACTGGGTAATAGGGAAATGTCGTATGTCATAACTGTTAGGAACATACGTTTAAAAATCAGAAAGCCCTGATTTGAGTCTCAATCAGATGTAACTCTGGGAAAGGTACTTACCTTTCTGAGCTTTAATTTCCTCATCTATAAAATAAGATTGCTATTGCCTCTCATATTATCTTGGACCAGCTTAATGAGATGCTTGTATGTAGAACATTTGATGTCATGCTCAGTACATACTAAGTTGCTCAATAATGTTAGTGATTATATTTTAGCTTTAACAATATAGTGTCTTTCATTTCATTTCTATAATTACATTATTCTGATTTATTTCCAAATGTATCAGAATAGTAAGAAGACAAAAACTGACCATAAAAATTAATTAAAGTGAATTTCATTATTCTGATCATATAATATTAATAAAACTACAGCCAATATCAGCCCAGTGCAAATTTCTTTTTTCTGACGAGTAACTATACCAACTGGAAGATTTAACTGAAATATCACCTATTTTTAAAATTTTATACCTTACTGATAACCAGCAGGGGATTATCGCTCATCTTTTGGGCTCCTCTTGTGTACCTGCTGCAGGCATCTCTTAAAGCATTCCTCATAGAACTATGCAAACAACTGCCTGAGAGCAAGTATCTCTCCTCCTCTGAAATGGGAATGTATTACATTTGTGGACTATGTCCTACACACATTGTGTCCCTACATGTATATCTAACATGTAGTATGGTCAATAATGTGTCCTCTACTATAATCAATGAACAAAAAGCACAGATGAATAGCTTAATGGATTAATGACTTGGGAAAAGTCAATTGTTGGTGCTCACATTTTCCTTTCAAAAACTTCTTACCCTGTCATAAATAATTTCTGCCTCATTGAGATGGGGTTTTGCCCCAAGATACTGTGATGATAATTTCCATCAAGGTATTTTCAACAAAAAATATAATACTTGTCTTCTTTTTGAGGAAATTATATTTTAACCAGGGTTATTAGGAGATATGTAGACACATGTGAAGATATATCATTATATAAAAACAAACCAGAAACTGAGATATGATATGGATATTTGAAGTGAATTGTAGACCTTTTCAAATTCTTTTCAAATGATATATATGCAACTCAGTTTGTTCATGAGGTCAGTTTCGCATCACATCAAGAGTGAAAATTAGGAATAACGAAATTGCTCTGTTTGTACTTTTGCTCTGACTTTATGGAAAGACACTTCCTTTTTTGGCACTAATTGGAGACACTCCATCCACTCAGCCAAGAGCATCATGCAGAGTATGCATCATTTGAGGAAATTCAAATGGCTGGGAAGTTAAGACCTCTAGATTCTAAAGAATCTTGCAGATCATCTTGTCTGTTCTTTTGTTTCTAGAGACAACAGCTGTGTTGAAATGCAGGCAGCCCCTTGTTTATATCCTCCTTGTGGACTAAAAATAATTGATTTATAACTCTTTTTTTGCAAATACTTTCAAATAGTACAAAGGAAAGTGAGGCCAGGCATGGTACGACCCTTGCCTTGCTGACAATGGCAGCTACTAGAATTGCAAGTAGAGTAGATAGATAAATCTCTGCAATTCCTCATGAAACAAACTAACAACAGCAGAAAATAATATTGTTTATTTTATAATATTGATAATTGTTATACTATTAATAATAGTAGCTGCTATTTATTTAGTGCTTCCAATATTTTAGGCATTATACTAACATCTAAATGCATTTTCAATTTGGTTCACTTTTTAATCTCTACCAAACGTCTGAGAAGGAGGTGCTATTGTCCAATTTTAGACAATAGGAAAGTCATCTTAGAGATTAACGATGTAGACAATATCAGATCTCTGTACATGCAAAGTCATGTCCATCACAGAGCTCTATGCCTCGCTATCCACAGAAGCACTGTGATATCCATTTCAAAAATGGCAGCATCGCTTGTTCAAAATCCTTAAGATTGGTGAAAGATACACAAGAATTGGATTTCCCAGATAAAATGTTTATCTTTTTGGATCATAAAGATTAAGAGCACTAGTGTTTTTAAAAGCTTCTTAAGCAAATGCCTTAGAGGTATAATAAGCACAATTCCTTGAATTTCTCTCTGAAGCTGCTCATGGAGTTTCACTCTCTGTTGGCCACTAAAATCTTTAGCCCTATCTGTGCTTTGTGGCTTTCATTACAATGTTCCTCCTAGTGTCTGTAGTCGAAGGCTATAGGACGCACGTGGCTGGATACAAAGTTAACCCTAGCATGAGGCACTCAGAACCAGCGGAGACCAGTATTAGGGCATGCAATAATCATCTCTTCTGCAGGCTTAAGATCTTTAGGTTTTCCCCTATCTTTGAATTGAGGAACTCCCAATTTGTGAGTTTTCCTTTTGATTTTTTATTCAGTACAGCTGAGCCCACCTAGAGGGTCTGGCAGACCCATTGCTCAAGTCTGTAACTGAAATTGGATGGCCTGACTTCATATTCAATTGGAACATTTTTCTTCTTATTTCTCTTTTTAAAAATCAATAAATGGTTTATGATGCCTTTCAAAGGGATTGAATGTGTGGAAATAAGGTTTTTCCACAGTATTATGGCAACTAAACACTCTGGAATAGATCCAATTTTCAAATATCCATTCTTGTCCCCCATTTGTACATTAGGTCAATATTTACTGACTTTTTATTAGACAGATATGCTTTCCTCAGAGAGCAGAAAAGGAAAGGAAGTCTTTTTGATCATCAACATTTTTGGTCAGGAATTAGACTTGGAGATACACACACACACATATATACACATATACATATACACATATGTATATACTTGTGTATATATGTATAGATGTGTGTGTGTGTATTTTGTCCTTATCATGCTGACATTATAAAAGTGGAAAAATTTAAGCTTACAAATTTCTCATGGCTGTATTGCTTTTGAGTAGCTGAGATAGAGTTCCAACCCGATAGTCTGTCTTTAAAGCCTATGGTCATTTTTCTCAATCGTCCTATATCCTCAAACTTATTTCTTAAAGGCAAATTTTTCCTTCTTCATCCAAACCTATTTCTACTGAGAACACACCCCAGGCACCTGGTCATCTGGCTACAGATGCCAGGTAAAGGAGTAAATTTATTCGTCCTGAGCCTTCTATCTACTCTACCCCACTTCCTGCCTGTCCTATCTTTTCCTGACCCCTTAATTCTTGCTCCTGGGAGATGTGAATCAAACACCATACACCGGAACTGGTGCCTGCCTGAAGAGCCGTGATTGATTGCCATGTACTAATTACTTGGAAGGATTGAGAGTGGGTATGAGAATAAAGATGATCATAGTACAGTTAAAAAGAGATTTGTTTCTCTTTTTGCTGCTCCCCTGTCATTTGCAAATGTCTGTTGGTTTTCTTTCAGCATATTTGTGATTAAGAATCCTGCTGAGATGACACTTGGTGGTTAGAAAAGCCAAGTGTTTCTGCATTTCTGCAGGTAATTTAGCGGTGCAGCCACGGGAAGCTCATTCACACATTACAAGAGCAAGGCTCTCCATAACCTTCTGAAAAGTCTGTAACCATTGATGTAAAAATACTAAGGTGAAATTTTCTAGTGAGAATATAACTGATGAAATATTATGAAGATTTTCATTAATAAGTTCTTTGACTATCAGGGTTTCACTTTATCTTGCTGCTTCTCTTAAACACACACAACACCACCATTCTGATGATGGTTAATAACCAAAAAAGTAAACAAAGTTTTTAGGTAATTTAGGTGGCAGACACGCCTATCAGGTATCTTTACTGGAATATTTCTAGGTATGAGTCAGGGCCAGGGGAGCGTTGAAATTAAATCTTTCTAAGGAAAATAACCTACACAGGTTTGCAAGATTCAAAATTATAAGAGTGACCCCTAGTGACTATGAAACTGCTTAAATCTTTCCCGAATCTCAGTATAGTGTTCAATGTGAACGTCTGAAGAAAGTGGATATCCTTTTTTAAAGCACAAACAAATTATTTATTTTGAATTTAGTAGTTATGTTTTTAAAATAATAGGAATGGACTATCCCTCAAAACATTGTTTTTTCAGCCCCAGTAAAATACATACGTACTTTACTATTCCTCCTTCAGTTTGCATCGAATATCCTGCATTTTGAACCTACTGCATGCAAAGTGCCCTGAACCTCTTGAGGATAGGAATATTAAGGTCTCCTTATGGTTTCTACAGTGCCGGAAGAGTCAGGAGGAAAAAGACAAGCGAACAGAAGCCTTGCAGGGCAGTGGGGTGATGAAGGGATAAATGAGACCACAAAGTGTCATAACAGGGGGTTCTAAGAGCAGAACCATTTGTATAATGGTTGCATAGCCATTCCTATGGAGGACAGATCAGAGTAAGAGTTTACCCAATGGGAAGTGAGAGGGAGCAGCTCTACCTAGGCACAAATAAATGAAACAACATGTGTTTGTGTAAGAATCACAAGTAGGCCAGGAGCTGTGGCCTCATGACTGTAATCACAGCACTTTGGGAGGCCGAGGCGGGCGGTTCACTTGAGGTCAGGAGTTTGAGACCAGCCTGGCCAACATGGTGAGATCTCATCTCAACTAAAATACAAAAATTAGCTGGGTGTGGTGGAATGCGCCTGTAGTCTCATCTACTTGGGAGGTTGAGGCAGGAGAATGGTTCAAATCCAGGAGGCAGATGTTACAGTGAGCTGAGATTGTGCCATTGTACTCCAGCCTAGGAGACAAGAGCAAGACTCTGTCTCAACAGCAACAAAATAACAATAATTAAAAAAGAATCACAAGTATTTCAGCAGGGATAGAGACTTGAGCTATCAAGATGTACAAGATGGAGCTTGAGACATAAGCATGAGATAGCTCAGGACAGTCTTTGTACATTGCTGTTGGCCATCCTACTGAAGGCAATAGGACTAAGTTTAAGCAAGAAACTAAGGTGCACTGATTAGCATTTTGGAAGAATTGTCTGGCTTCTAGGCAGAAGGTAGTCTCAGAACAACCAAGACTAGTTGCATTGAGACAAGATAGGAGGACTCCAGCATTCTCACTGTTGGAAATTTAAGGATTCTCTTTCTTCAGCTGAATCATAGATAGCTGAGCCTGGTGCTTTATACTTCATTCAAATTCATATTATCAGTAGACATGATATGTTTTGAAAAATGCATATTGAATAAAAATTAGCATTAATTTTGCTCTGAGCTAAATTACAATGCCATATCTCCGTGTGCATGTATAAATATGCTATATATACATATTTATATATGAATATATCTGTGAATTATAAACACACATATACTTTGATAATACATGTTAATGAAAAAGTATATATTTTGGTTGTGTAGAAGTAGAAACACTAATTTAGATATAGTAACTATATAAACCACATCATGTTTTATTTTAGAATCAAACCTTTTAAATCTTCATTACATAAAGACTTTCAGTCAGGCACTGTGGTATGCACTTATGGTTCTAGCTATTTTGCAGGAGGCTTGAACCCAGGAGTTTGAATCTGCAGTGTGCTATGATCATGCCTGTGAATAGTCAATGCATTCCAGCCTGAGCAGCATAGCAAGATACTATCTCAAATGTGTGTGTGTGTGTGTGTGTGTGTATATATATATATACACATATATATATATAAAACCAGAATGTACCTGAAGAAGGTTTCGTATCCCTAGTTTTTCCAGATATGGTGTTAGAAATCCAAACATGGAATTATAAATGTTGTGTTGATGATTGAATGCTCACCTTTCCGATACATAAAAACATTTACTTCAACATCTTGCTAACTTAGTTTGCTGGGGCTGCCATAAGAGAATGCTACATACTGAATAGCTTAAACAACAGAAATTCATTTTCTCACATTTCTGGAGGCTGGAAGTCCAAGATCAAAGTGTTGGCAGGTTTGTTTTCTCCTGAGGCCTTGCCCCCTTGGCTTGCAGATGGTATGGCCACCTTCTTGCAGTGTCCCCAATAGTCTTTTCTCTGTGCTTCCCTGATACCTTTTCCTCTTCCTATAAGGATACCAGACATATTAGCTTAGGTCTTAACTAACCTGACCTCTGACCTCAACTTCCAAATATACAGTCACATTGGGAATTAGAGTTTTGACATATGAATTTTGGGGGAACACAATTCATTCCATAATGGCCATAAATTTCCCCAATCAGGAAATGATGAAAAAGAGAACTCTTCCTCCAGAGTTATACTTTAAGGAAACATCTTGGGCATAATTAGAAGTGAGACTTTTGGCAACAGGAAAGGCAATAGCATTGGAAACTGTGAAAGCTGTGGAGTGTTACCCTA
Organism: Aotus nancymaae; assembly: GCF_030222135.1. Lineage (NCBI taxonomy): Eukaryota > Metazoa > Chordata > Mammalia > Primates > Aotidae > Aotus > Aotus nancymaae. Next base: position 19,142,256 of record NW_026988443.1, read on the forward strand.
TTGTCCCCTTCAAAACTAGGGCGTTCATTCCTCCAGCTGCTGCAGAAACAGCTCAAGGTTGGGTTGCTTTCCAGAATTTCCCAAAGCTGAAATCGGTTTCCTTGTCTAATGCTAGATAGCAATACAAATTCAAAGTTGGACCAATATAGGCTTCCAAAGCCTAGCCCCTAAGCTTCTATATGAATGGGACAACTCAGAAGTGACATCCGAAGTCCAGACTTTCCTGTGCTGATGGCTAAATCCTTCATTGAGGCTGCAGTGCAGCCCATCTTCTACCTCTGCCCAATTCTGTTTTCCACCTTCTCTTTCACAGGGTAGAACAGAGAGAACTGAACACAAATCTGTCTCATTATTCTCAAGAACTCTAATTATATATATGCCAAACATTGAATGATAACCAAAACTAAAATAATCCATTTTAATGATATCAATCTTCAGAAATAGATGACATAATTTATATCCACGTTGATTATTCCTTAGTAATTTGTTTGGTATTACATTACACCATGATATAAGCACCATGAAGACAGGAATCTTATGAAATTAGTTCTTGGAAGCATTTGTAGCATCAAATAATATACCTGAAATATTGGGCAAACACAGAAAGTATGTAAAATTATAGCTTGTTGCATCTTCTCTAGAAAGCAGATAAAAATCTTGGTGTAGTTTTGCATGTATAATTATTGCCTATCCATCAAAGACTGGGTCAAAAGCTACTCCTTCATAATGTTTGCATTGATTTATCCCAGGTAAAAGAATCATTCCTCACTGAGTTCTCTGCTGCTCCTTTACAATGTCTATTACTTCCTACCATTTACTACAGTTATTTAACTCTCTTTGCTACATTTTTTTTATTAGACAGCAAACCAAGAAGTTGAATGAAAGAAATTGCATCCATTCTCCATGATGGCTGGAGAAGGTGTGGAAGAGGCAAGCCACATGTGTATGGAATCTTTTTGAAGCATAAACATTTGGATACATCTAAGATTTGGAACAATCTTCACCATGATCAGGCAATAGCTCATATTGCAGTATCCCCTACTTTGCCTAACAATGTAATGTGTTCACTTTGTTTTACAATTGATTTCTAATGAGTTTAAACTTATATATCTTCTTTGTGTCTTGAAGTAAATTTCAAATAATGGGATGTCAAGCATCAGAATAGAAGGGTAGAGGTATACATATATTCTGTTATATGTTGCAATTATCTCCCTGATATTGATGTAAGTAATCACTACCTACCTCTATTCTGACATTGCTATAAATCACAAACCCTGGCAAATTTTATAGCTGCCACATTTGTCTGCTCCTATACCCTTAAGTCTATTCAGTCCACCTATGCATGAAGTGGGAGGAAGAAAACCACCACAAACTGAACTTACATCTCCAGCTTGACATCAGGAAGTTCCAGATCACCTCGGTATATACTGAATAGGTTCATGCTCTCATCAAGTTCTGCTGCATAACAAATTCTTGAACTCTGAGAGTTCTCTCTCACTTCTAGAACTCATCTTGCTGTGGAGTGGCATGGAGAATTTAACCCCTGCATCTTAAACATGCTACTTTTCGTAGGACGTCGTTGGAGCTCATACTCTTTCTCTTCTTTTAGATATTTTAGTCAATGAACTGTCTTCAACAAATACGAATAATGGCTGTTTTTCAGATAGCTTCTTAATTTAGGTTCCCAGAAATAAAATAAATACTGAGATGGAGTTTGGTGTGTAAGTCTTTTTCTTTTCTCTTTTTTCTTCTTCTTCTTCTTTTTTTTTTTTTTTTGGTGAGTGCTGTCTTCAACATTGTCCTACACTGGGATGAAGTGTTTTTTATGCTCCTCCATGAAAAAGTTATTTGAGGCAGGCTGCCTCCAGGGGAGAGGATGTGATCTTGGCAAGACAACTGTCTTTATCTGAGGCAATTCTCCAAGATGCTTGACAACTGAGGTCTGTCTGTTGGCAGCATTCCCAGCAGCTGAGGAATAAGCCCTGTCTTAAAGCAAGATCTGGACAGTGTTGCATAGGTTCCTATATTTGATAAGGTCCAAGAACCTTCCAATAGGTGAAAATGTCTTAATAATCTAATTTTTAGAAATATAAGAAAAAATTCAGTGTGATGGTCTTCCTGTGATAATAATATAGTGTTTCTCAAAGTGTGATTTTGGAACACCACTATTATTAGGAATATGTTGGATACTGAATAACAATCTCTGGAAACAGATTCAAGGTTATTATATTAATTAATATCCCCCTAAAATCAGAGGCAACAGATCATAAGAGTCTGTGGAAAAGACAGCTATGTAAAGGGGAGGATTTTCCTGGTCTTAAGGCAAAGCCATCTTTACTGGTGTGTGTGTGGTGGGGGAGAGGTAGGTGTATCTGTGTTGAATGAATAAGTAATCATGTTGATAATGTGACACATATAGCAATTTAAGTGCAAATGGTATATGAAGGCCTATTTTAATAAAAACAATATTTTGAGGATTTAGGGTTTTTTTTTGTTAAAGTAGACTTTGAATGAGTGTTGAAAAATCTTTGAAAGAGGAGTAAATTCATTGAAATGCAAGACATTTAACCATTTCAAGTATCCATAAGCAACCTCAGATATCCAAAGTCATTTCGAAGCCTTGGAGAAATGAGAATTTGGTTAAAATATTTTGTTAGATGATGGCCAAAAATGAATCATTAGCTAGTGAAATCCATCTAGTAATAACCTGGGATCTACCAAAAAATACAGTTTTGTGCACAGGAACTGCAAGAGATGATATAAATGTTGGCCTTCAAGATAGCCATAATTTTTTTTTATTATCACAATGAATCAAATTCATTGTCATTAAAATCTCAGCTCTGTCAGCCCCTTGCCTTCCAGCTCAATGATGATGACTCAACATTTACATCTCCATCTGCAATATCTTGGCTAATCTCCAGATTTATTAATTCAAATGCCTGCTTGAAATCTCTGCTTAGATTTCATATAATTCCACCTGAGCATTGACAGAGCCAAAAGGAAAACTTTCATTGTGTACCCGCATCCTTCCAAATCTGTTTGTTCTCTGGCCTCCGCTATATCATTAAATAATGCCACAATATTAAAATTGTTCAACTGAAAACTTGGAAAACAACCTCAATCTATGATTCCTTCAGCACCTTCCTAAACCTTAATGCAGTATAATTGTCTTCAATTTGCCTCCTTTTCACTCTGCTCCCAACTCCAAGCCTATATTTTCTCCCTACAGCAGCCAGAGCCATCTTTTCATGTTATCATTAGGAAGGATTATTGCCCTTTTGAAATATCATCAAAATCTTTTCATAATACATTTATGACACCTACCCTGTACTACACTTCCCTACTTGGTATGACCCCTGCTCATTTTCCCGAATCTTTCATCATTCTTTTCCTTGATTATTCTTCAAAGCACAGTGACATTCCTATTGATTCTGGGAAAATAAAAGTGAATTCTTATCTTGGAAATTTTTTCTTGCTGCATTATTTTTCTGGAACGATCTGCCTCCAGATCTTCTCCAGGAGGGAGTCTGAATATTCCCACATGTACCCAAATATTATATTTCAGCCAGGCTTTTTCTTACAATCCAATATAAGCCACCACCTTGCCCATCTTCCCCTAACACATCACCTCTTATTTATTTCTTACATTTGTCACTATACTATTTATTAGTGCTTATTAATTTATTAATATTATTCTTAAGATAATTGAAACTCTACAGATAAAATATCTTGCTTGGTTTATTGGCTACCATGTTTTTAGCTTCAGTAACAATGCTTTGCATATTGCAAGCACTCAACAAATATTTCTGAATTAATTGATATCAATTATAACAGCAATTGCTAACTTTAGCACTTAATATGCACCAGTTTTAAGCAATTTAAAGGTGTTATTTCATTCCATACTTACATTGGCTTTATGAGACACCACTATACTAAAGAAAATTATAATTATTAAAAAAATTATTGTTTCATCCTGTAGAATTTACATTAATAAACTTATGAGTGGCTTTATCTGTTTATTATATAAGTATGGATATGAAAGTGTTCACAAATTTTTAATCAATTTCTACATAACTTCAAGGTGAAAAAGAATATACTAAAAGTAGTATATGTGAACTGGGGTATTTTTGTAAAACACTGTCTTTGTCCACTTTGTGTTGCTATAAATACACCAGAGACTGGGTAATTCAAACAAAAAGGAGCTTCAAGTAGCTCATGGTTCTTCAGGCTAAGAAGTTCAAAGACCTAACCCTGACTCCCAGCGAGGGCTTTCTTACTGTATTACAAGTGGAGATGGTGGAGAAGGATAAAAAGGAAGTGGACTCATGTAAAGATGGGAAAACATAAGTGGTGTCCTGGCTTTATGACAAACTCACTCTGGTGGAAACAAATCCATTTCCCCAAGAACAATCCAGCTTCACAGGAGGGAGAACTGACTAATTCCTGTTAGAACAGAACCAAGTCCTTCAGAGGCATCTGTACCCCTAACCAATTCCCTCCTAATGGGTCTCCCCACTCAACGTCACTGCATTAGGATCACAATTTAATATGAGTTTTGGTGGAGGCAAACAAATCATACCCAAACCATAGTAAACTCACATATTTTCCTTGGCAATGTTAAAAATCTACTTACTTAAAGCAGATAAACTAGTGTCTAGAAGTAGAATATCTTTTAGTTATACACAGATATTATGCTAATGGGGCTTATTCTTTTATTACTATAATGTATTGTGAAAATGTTCTCAAACTCTTTTGGAAAATAAAAATAACAATTCCTCATAGAACTTCAGAAAGCAATACTGCTGGAAAACAAAATAAAATATGTGATGGTGTTTTATTGATGGTAACAATATCATCTAATACTTGCTTGGCAAGATTAATATGTATCTAGGACTTGGAGCTATTAAAACTCATCAAAAGTATCTCATTAGACTTTAAAGTATTAAGGAAATAGAATTGTAATTATCTAAATAATCAAAACAAGTCTGCTTAAAATTTTATTCTCAGAGGTTTAGTAAAGAAGATATCATATGGCATTTTAAAATAAATATTCCTCATGACTATTCAAAGTAATCATGAGATGCTTCATCTTGGCCACATAGAGAAGTATGAGGTATGAGTTACTGCCTCTGAATTGTCCTGAGATGGCAAGACTTTCAAGGTGAGGATATCTAATAAACTCCCTGAGTGTTAGCTAATTAGCATCATGCTATCCTTCCAAATAAGTTGAATATGATGTGCAAGTTATGGATTTGGGAGTATGGGAAGGAGAACTTAAGAATATTTTGGAATCATCTGACTTAAAAACTATAATTTAAGATTTTTTTTGTCGTTGTTGTTGTTTTTCGAGTAGAGGCAATAAATTTAGCTTCACAACCAATAGAGTCTGAGATTATTGTCAGGGAGGTTATTACCAGGTTCTGATCTGGACACTTTCTAACTTTATTTCTTTTTCTTTATAGTATTTACTATTGAACAATATGTATAACATAAATTAACTGGGCATGTTGGCGGGTGCCTGTAGTCCCAGCTACTCATGGAGGCTGAGGCAGGAGCATCTCTTGAACCCGAGAGGCAGTGGTTGCCGTGAGATGAGATTGAGCCACTGCACTCTGGCCTGGGCTACAGAGCGAGGCTCCATCTTGGAAAAAAAAAGTACCTATTAATTATAAAGAAAACTAAATGCTTACTACATACCTCATTCTCTCAGTCATTCTGTTTGATAGATGTTATGATCAATAATCTTTCATATAGAAAATAGAGACTCAGATAATTAAGTAATTTCTCAAATAGGTTAAAAAAAAACTGAAGTTCAAATTCAGGTGCAGTGTTGATTAGAAAAAAATCTATGATCCTTAGCTTGTTCTCTACCCCTTTTCTTCCATTTTCTTTTATAAAGGTTCAATGCAAGAGTATACAGTGATCACCACCACGCCAGAGCCCACAGAAGATAGCAAAGAAAAAAGAATACATACTTGGATCTAATTCATACTTTTGTTCTGATAATTAAATGTGATTTTTAAAAAATGCTAAGCACATTGACTGGGTTATAGTAATGTTTACCAAATCATGTCGTTTAGTTTTTCTCCTTCTCCTATTTGATGATGATGGTGATGATAATGATAATGATGACTCTATTTCTGTCTTCAGAAACTTAAATCTAATGAAAGCAACAAATATAAAGACAAATAAAATTATTAAAAGAAAGAAATTCGGTAGGTGATAGAGGTGTTGTGAGTACAGGAGATGAGTCTTAGAGTATTTGGTTTAAGAGATATCTTAAATTTCGAGTATGATTTAGCTTAGTAGAGAAGAAGGAAGTCTCAACATTAAAACTTTCTTAAACAGAGATGTGAAAGAAACTCTTTCAGTCCCAAATCAACTTAAGGCTGAGTAGACGGTGGTAGAAGATCCTCTCTGGGAGATTCTGACTCCTTCTTTTCAATGCAGACCATCAAAGCTCCTGAGGTTTATAAAACTCCCTGCCGAATCCCACTCCATTTCAGAAGTGTCAAATTTCCCTACAAGAGAGGAATAAAAAGGAACACCTCTGTGGTGTCACATATATTCATCTCTCTCAACATACTCTTTAGAGTTAAAATGTTCTGCCTCGGATCCAACAGAGAGGACTGTGGTAGGGCTTTCTAGAAGCAATGGCTCTGTGAATACCTGTTCTGGCTCTGAGAACTTCCTCTATGAAACTTTCTGGCATTAAATTGACTGATTTTAGTCATTCCTATTCCTGCCCTGCCAAACCATGGTGACTTGCAATGATTTTTTTTTATTATTTTTTCTAGTCACTGATTAGTTTAGCTAGGATGAATCTGATTTTTGCTTAGTTCTGTGCAGATTTCCTCCTGTGAACTGCTTCTGGTCTGCTGGGTCCCTGCCAAAGACACTTCCTCACCTGGAATCTTGTTTAGCGTTTCAGGCAGCAAGTTGGCAGCTGAGATGTTTGTAGTCATAGTAACTCCAGGGGAAGATTAGGGATGCACCCACATGAAGATGTTTAGCTGTGTGAATGTGAAGCTGGCCTTTCTCAATTCTTCCTTCTATCCATTCATTCACTGATTCATCTTCCACACACCTTCATTGAGAATCTCCTACATTTCCTACCTTGCATTTGATACAGGAAATGCAGACTTGAACATTACTTAGATGCTGCCTTTAAAAGGACCATTTATCATTTGATCCGTGAAAAAAAACTTTTAGGACTTATATATACCAACCCTTCTCTGAATTATTTAAATGTAGGGAACAGATGAATAGGACACAGTGCTTATCTGTATAGTATGTGTCATCTAGAAGAATCCAGAGGAAAAAAAGAGCAACCACTATGCATAGGGCTCAGTACCATATACTTTATTTGAATCTAGTAAAATACACGACATAAAAGTAAACTTCACTGCAAGTGTCACATAACTTAATAGCAGTGGATCTCAGGGACTATTTGGCTCTACCTGGGTACATTTAGTAGTGTCTAGAGACACGTTTTAATGTCAGACCTGAGGGGTGTTACCAGCACTGAGTAGGTTAAAGACAGCAGTGCTGCTAAAGGCCCTACAGTCTACAGGACAGCCCTTCACAACAGATAGCTATCCAGCCCCATGTGTGAATACTGCCCGAACTAAGCTTCACTCTACAGACATATGCAGATGACTACGAGTGAAAAAAAAGACTTTTCAAGAAGAAGACATTTCAATTGGCAATTGTGGGCTTTGCTATAAATTACTATGATTTCTTATGACCCTGAAACCTTACAGATTAAACACCAAGTGACAGAAAATCCTTTTTGGTTTCTTTACACCAAAATTACTGGGGAATATTTTTTCCATGTAATTTTGTTAGATATTCCCAACTACTCTGTCATGGATATGAAACAAATAACAAATAATATTTTCCTGTGCAAATTAAAACCCACAGCGATTGTGTTTTGTTTTATATATCCCTCTTAGTCCTAAGTCACCACTGTTAGTAAATGACATTGCTCATCAAGTCTGATAATTGCCAAAAATAAACCAGCCTACTCCAGCAATGAAGAGACAGGAAATATAGCAGAAATTCTCTGCAAGTTATAATGATAATGTTTTGTTGGACCAAAAGTTGTACTTTTGGGTGATTGTCAGGTGCCTTCGATTTTTTTTTTAAAGCTCATTAGAGACCTTCTATAGTTTTACAATGCCCTAGTTAAATAATCTGACAATACCATGCTGTTTTGGCTACTGTAGCCTTGTAGTATAGTTTGAAGTCAGGTAGCATGATGCCTCCAGCTTTGTTCTTTTGCTTAGGACTGTCTTGCCTCTACAGGCTCATTTTTGGTTTCAGATGAAATTTAAACTAGTATTTTTTTTTCTAATTCAGTATTTTATTCTCTTTGTATAAATTGTAAATGGAAGATCACTCATGATTTGGCTCTGTTTGTCTATTATTGGTGTATAGGTATGCTTATGATTTTTGCACATTGATTTTGTATCCTTAGACTTTGCTGGAGTTGCTTATCAACTTAAGGAGATTTTGGGCTGAGAGGATGGGGTTTTCTAAATATATAATCCAAAACTAATATATAGACCAATGGAACAGAACAGAGGCCTCAGAAATAATGCCACCCATCTACAACCATCTGATCTTTGACAAACCTGACAAAAACAAGCAATGGGGAACGGATTTCCTATTTAATAAATGGTGTTGGAAAAACTGGCTAGCCATGTGCAGAAAACTGAAACTGTACCCCTTCCTTACACCTTATACAAAAATTAACTCAATATGGATTAAAGATGTAAATGTAAGACCTAAAACCATAAAAACCCTAAAAGAAAATCTAGGCAATACCATTCAGGACATAGGCATGGGCAATGACTTCATGACTACAACACCAAAAGCAATGGCAACAGAAACCAAAATAGACAAATGGGATCTAACTAAACTTAAGAGCTTCTGCATAGCAAAGGAAACTATCAGCAGAGTGAACAGACAGCCAACAGAAGGGAAGAAAATTATTGCAATCCATTCATCTGACAAAGGGCTAATATCCAGAATCTACTTAGAACGTAAACAAATTTATAAGAAGAAAACAAACAATGCCATCAAAAAGTGGGCAAAGGATATGAACAGACACTTCTCAAAAGAAGACATTTATGGGGCCAACAAACATGAAAAAAAGCTCATCATCATTGGTCATTAGAGAAATGCAAATCAAAACCACAACGAGATACTATCTCATGCCAATTAGAATGGCAATCATTAAAAAGTCAGGAAATGACAGATGCTGGAGAGGATTTGGAGAAATAGGAACACTTTTACACTGTTGGTGGGAGTGTAAGTTAGCTCCACCATTGTGGAAGACAGTGTGTCAATTCCTCAATAATCTTGAACCAGAAATACCATTTGACCCAGAAATCCTATTACTGGGTATATACCCAAAAGATCATAAATCATTCTACTGTACAAACAAATGCACACGTATGTTTATTGCAGCACTATTCCCAATAGCAAAGACTTGGAACCAACACAAATGTCCATCAATGATAAACTGGATAAAGAAAATGTGGCACATATACATTATGGAATACTATGCAGTCACAAAAAAGATGAGTTCATGTCCTTTGCAGGGACATGCATGAAGCTGGAAACCATCATTCTCAACAAACTGACACAGGAACAGAAAACCAAACACCACATGTTCTCACTCATAAGTGAGAGTTGAACAATGAGAACACATGGACACAGGGAGGGGAATATCACATACTGGGGCCTGTGGGTGGGTGGGAGACAAGGGGAGGGATAGCATTAGGAAAATTATCTAATGTAGATGATGGGTTGATGGGTGCAGCAAACCACCATGACATATGTATACCTATGTAACAAACTTGCATGTTCTGCACATGTATCTTAGAACTTAAAGTAAAATAAAATAATAATCTGACAAACAACATGATTTTGAGTAAGGACCATTAATGATCACTAATTAAACCCTTGAGAAGAGCATTGATTTGAGGAACTCCCCCCAAAACTGCCAAGAAAACATAGAATTGTGCAGAGATCACATTTGGCAAGAAACAGAATAAGCAATGTAGTTAAGCTTCATTAGTTATTTCTCTAATGGACTTCCCACCTGCAGGCAATGCCAGAGTTAATCAGGTAGATAACTCTTCAGATACCTGCATCACCTATTGGTTTAGTTGAGGCTTACCATTTGCCTACTTGACCATCTGTAGCTCTTCCCTTTCAAAATGAATCACCAATGTCTGCTTATTCTACTATCTATACATTTCTCTAATCTATTTCTAATCTCTGCTGTCCAGTGCACAGCTGGTTTAGGATACTAACTACCATTTTTTTTATAGTCTGTTCCTGTGTTACATCTAAATTATTCAGCTAACATATTTATCTAAAATCACAAACGTAAATGCATTTATTTTGAAAGAAATAATCAGGAATAAAAAAACTACCTCAGGACAGAAATAGAAGATAACCTTAAAGCAATTACAATAAAAAACAAAAGGAGTCGTTTAATGCTATCTGAAAGCCACTATCTGGAGGTCACCTCTAACTGCTGAGGGGGATTAGCAAATTTTAGAGAGATGTTAACAGCCATGATCAAACTGTGACCCTCTCTTCCATGTAATCAAGACAGAAATAGCACTGATAAAAGAACCTCATCATGTGAACGGTGCTAATTTTAACTTACTTTGCACCCCATAACTCATTCCATGCCTCACCAGTGGTATGGATCCCTCACTTTGAGAAACACTGATTCAGGCTTGTCATCTTAGCTTGGACCATGACAAGGCATTTAAATTGGCCTCTGTCTCATGCCCTCCCAGTGTCCACCAGACTAGGCTCCCATGTGACTTGAAAAAGTAGTTTTTATTTTTTCTTTAAAAACTTTCTGACTTAAAACCATATAGTGGTTTCATTGTATGGTATGTGTCTCCAATAACAGTTACTACAATATTACAAGAAACAGAACTTAAAAAAAAATTTTTTTAAATTCTGAAAGTTGTGATTTGAGTTACCAAAAGACAATCATGAGAAGATTGAAAGGCGTAGATGTAGTTTATTTTTTTCATTTTAGTCAATAATAACTAATATTTATAATATCAAATTACTCCACATACTTAAAAGACCAACAGTGTCAGGAACTATTCTAAGTAGTTGTATATATTAACAAATGAAACAGATCAGAAAACTGGAGTACAGTGAAGTGCCCCGTCCGACATTTCAAACCCTATTAGTGGCAGAGACAATGCATCACTCAAATTGAATACAGGTGGTCTGACTTCCGAGTCAATGTTTTCAGCCATCTTTTGTGTTATACAAAAGTCAATGTTTTCAGCCATCTTTTGTATTATATCTCATTAGAATTTTTGGTTACATACACATTTAATAGGTTTGCATCCTTTCAGCTTGTTTAGATGAAATGAGGGACACTGATATGAAACACCAATTTTATGCAAACTACAAGCACCCAGTTTTCTTCAGTTTGGTTATCAGTGGGCCTGAATTCCTCTGTGTGTGTGTGTGTTTGTGTGAGCGTGCGTGCGCACGTGCGTGTCTTTGTCAAAACAAGAAGGAAAGACAAGAAGGGAAGAATAGAGAGTAGCTTTGCTAAATTATATCAAAACAGCATATTAAGAGGTAGATTGTAAGATCATTTTTACACATTGGACATTAATTCTGTAGAATACCATTGGATTTTGAAACTCTTTTTGTAGATTCTTTAAAACGATCTTTTGCAGCTTGTGCTAAGCATAAAAAAAGGATTATGCATTTTTAGGCCTGTCTTGCAAAGAGTTTATGATATCAACAGTTCCTATTTCCCATTTTCAGGGCAGAAGTAAATCTAGATTCCTTTTGCAAGACACAGCTTGTCACAAATGCTAGACTAAACATTCAGAAATAAAGGTGAGCTCCAGAGAGAGCACAGAGCTTCTAAAGGCCAATTTGTACACCCTGTCTTGAGAGCTATTTCCTGACAGACAACAAAAGATGCTGTTCTCGAAAGAAGAAGAAGAGTTTATTTATTTGGGCTGTCTGCAGTAAGTTTGTTTGATGTTACTTTGACTCTTGATCTTTGTTGGAGGAAACGTAGAGGAGAAAGAGACACAGAAAAAAAAAAGTCTATTAAACTGGTAAAGTTCTGGTTCTAATTTTGGAATAAAGAGTTCTTTAACCCAGCTGGAAATACAGATCTACCTTGGTTTGTCTTTCTCTGGCTTCCACAGCTCTTTGCTGTGGGCTGTACTCCAGCTCTCCCTGCTGGCTCAGAACCACTTGGTCTTTGGGATGATGCTGGCAAGGGGAGGAAGATATTCAATACTTTCAACTTATTCTCACCCCTTTTATGAATATACAGGGAATTAAGATTAAGTTGCTACCTCCTATGTGGAATCTGGAGAGTCAGCTTTGATTATTAGACGCTGGCTCATCAGAATGGACTGTTGAGTACAGGGTCATTTTGAGTCTCTAAACTCTTTCTTATTCCATAGTCTTAGCCTAGTTAGTAGCACTCTTCTCAATTCTTTACCCCTTCTCCCTTCTCTCTCCTTCCCCCTTTCTGATCCTCTCTCTTGTGCATTCATTTAACAAACATTTCTTACAGGTTTTCTACTATTATCTATGGGAATTATAAAGAAATTTCACAGGTATATTAAAAGACAATTCCCTTATAAAGATGGCATAATATATAGGAAACTATATGTAATACCAGTTATTGGTTGGCTATTGGGATATCTTTGGAAGATACCTAGGACTTCTGCAGAACTGGAATTAGAACTGGATTGTCTGGGCCACAGAAAGCCCAGACAATCCTATATCTTGATTCTTCTCTTCTCTGCTTACCTCTAAATCTGTGCTATGTTCCCCTTTAAACAAACTGCTTTTCTTCGTGGCTTCATGTTCATGGCACATATTTTCTAGGTTAAATTTCCTCAATTATGCAAGTAAAACCAAACTAATTTATAGGCTCCCAGTCATAATTCCAAATTTCCCAGAAAGACAGTCTGATTGGCTCAGCTTACTTGAGATGTAATGCCAATGTTTAAGTGATTTCTTGAAGAAGAGCTTCTCTCTCTTTGCAACCATAATCACTTGCTCTGTCTGGTAGGGAAGTCCTCTCCTCTACTTTTGTAGTTTTGTCTTGAAGCTTCACATAATCATTATCATCATCATCATCGCCCTGATTACCTAATAGAGTCATGTTATGGCACCCTCTGGACTTGATTTCTCTCTCTGGGTGCCAACAGAGTACTTTAACATATAATAAATGTTCAATAAAATTTAGTGACAGTATAGTAGTGATGATGATGGTGAGCAGCAAGAAAAGAAAAAAAATAATTCCAGGCCAAATTGAAGTTAATTGAGTCAAATTTATCTCAATTAATTAATTGGATTAATAAGTCTGCTTAGGCCAAATTTATGTCCCCACATGGTAGCTATATAGGTAAATAAATATGCAGAGATAGTCTTACAACAATGCATGATATGTAAGCAATCAGTAAATGACAGTTAATACTATTTCTCTTTTATATAAAGTAGCTTGAGGTGTGAAAAAAACCTGTGTGTGTGCTTCTCTGTGTGTGTGTTTGTGTAAATGTATCTTTTAGCAAAATCCTTTCATTAAAAAAAAATTCCTAGGTCATTTTCCACAATCTTAATTATCCATTTTGGAATATGTCTTATTTTTTATGAATTGGTGTTTTGGGGTACACACAGTTCAACATGGATTTTTGAAAATTATTTAATATTGTTAGTTGGTGCTGCTGGATGGGATAAGGACAAAAGGATGTCTTTATGGAAAATGTTTTTTATTGTAAGAAAAAAAGAGTTCTGGAAGTCCTAGACTAGACAGAGCAATTACACACATGCAGGCACACACGCAGACACACACACACACACACACACACACACAGAGAGAGAGAGAGAGAGAGAGAAATGAAGGGCATCCAAATTGGAAAGGAAAGTGAAATTATCCTTAGTGGCGGATAATATGATTTTATATTTAGAAAAACCTATAAGAGTCTACCAAAAAACTATTAGAACTGATAAACAAATTCAGTAAAATTGTGGATATAAAATTAAAGTACAAAATCAGTAGCATTTTTACATGCCAAGAGCAAACAATCTGAAAAAGAAACTAGGAAGGCAATCCCATCTACAATCTCTACAAATAAAATAAAATTCCTAGAATTAAATTTACCCAAAGATGTTAAACATCTCTAAATTTAAAACTGCAAATGTTAATGAAAGAAATTGGAGGGGGCACAAGAAATTGAAAAATGTCCCATATTTATGGATAGGAAGAATTAGTATTGTTAAAATGTCAATATTACCCACCCCAAAAATCTACAGAATCAATGCAATACCTATCAAAATAACACAGATATTTGAATCACAAAGGACCCAGAAAAGCTCAAGCAATTCTGAGCAAAATGGACAAAGCTGAAGATACCACATTACCTGATCTCAAATTATAGTACAAAGCTATAGTTAACAAGACAACATGATACTGGCATAATAACCATACATATAGGCTAATGGAAGAGAATAGAAAACCCTGAAATAAATCCAGGTTATTTGCAGCGAATTCATTTTCAACAAAGGTGCCAAGAACATACACTGAGGAAAGGACAGTCTCTTCAAAAAATGATGCTAAGAAAACTGGATATCCATATGCAAAAAATGAAACTATATTTCTATCTCTCACCATATAAGAAATCAAACTGAAATAGATTAAAGACATGACGTAAATCTAAGATCTGAAACTATAAAAGTTCTAGAAGAAAACATTGGAGAAACACTTCAGGTTGTTTGTCTGGGCAAAGATTTCTTAAATAAGACTTCAAAAGCACAGGCAACCAAAGTAAAAACAGAATCACATCAAGCTAAAAAGCTTCGGCACAGCAGAGGAAACAATCAACAAAGTGAAGAAGTAACCCACAAAATGGGAAAAAATATTTGCAAACTACCCATCTGGCAAGGGATTAATAACCAGAATATATAAGGAGCTCAAACACTGCAATAGGAAAAAATAATCAGATTAAAAATGGGCAAAAGATCTGAAGAGACATTTCTCAAAAATAAAGACACACAAATGGCCAGTAAATACATGAAAAAATGACCAACATTGCTAATCATCAGGAAAATGCAAATCAAATAACAGTGAGATACCATTCCAGCTGAGTTATAATGACTTTTATTGAAAAGGTAGACAATAACAGATGCTGGTGAAGATGTGGAGAAAGGGGAACCCCATACACTGTTGGTGGCAATGTAAATTATTACAGCTACTATGGAGAAGAATATGAAGGTTCTTCAAAGAACTAAAAATAGAACTACTATGTGATCCAGCAATCCCACAGCTGGGCATATTTCCAAAAGAAAGGAAATCAGTATATTGAAGAGATATCTGCACTACCATGTTTGTTGCAGCACTATTTATAATAACCAAAGATACAGAATCAACCTTAGTCCATTAGCAGATTAATGGATAAAACAAATGTGTCATATATAAACAGTAAAATATTATTTAGCCACAAAAGAATTAAATTCTATCATTTGCAACCACATAGATGGACTAGAAGACATTATGTTAAGTGAAATAAGCCAGGCCCAGAAAGAAAAGAATATTACCTGAAAGAATTTGATCAATGAGTACAAAAATAATTTGACGGAATAAATAAGATGTAGTGTTTGATGATTAGTTAATAATAAGTGTAGAATAGGATGATTAGTTAATAATAATTTGTTGTATATTTTAAAATAATTGAAACAGTATAATTGAAGTGTTCCTATCACAAAGAAATGATAAAGTTTTGAGGTGATCCAAATTTTGAGGGTATCCCAAATACCCTGATTTGATCATTACAATTTGTATGCTTCTATCGAAATATCACAGATGCTCCAGAAATATGTACAACTACTATGTATTCTTAATATTAAAAAATAAAAATAAACAAAAATGAGAAAACAAAACAAAAATCTTAAGTGATTACTTAGATTTGCCTTGTCTCTCTTACCCAAACATATTGTGTACTTTTCTGTACCACTGCTTTACAAGAGCTGTTGTCTATCCTGATGTATCTGGGTGGGTATCAAATTCTCCTATAATGTTTAAAACTTAGAATATTTACTATAGCCTTTGTGAATATGTCCCCATTTCTCACCTACTTGACCCTCAATATGTCTTCTTTAGGTATGCACAACACAAGATAATCTTTGCCTTGTGAAAGGCCTTGAGCAATATAGTTTTGATCTGCTATTTGGTATTTGAGTTTCTGCCTTTGTGTATTAAGAAGTCCGCTATGTACCTGTAGTACCCTGCTAGGCACACGGGAAACAGTGATGAACAAAACAGACATCCAGATGCTTCTAGAACATATAGGTTAAGGATCAATATGAACCATAAACCATAAATCAAAAAAAAAAAAAAAACCAAATCATTAACTGATTTTTTAAGAGTAAATACCAGGAAGGTGAAGCTCAAGAAAAGTTATAATATCATACACAAGGATGCAAAACTTAGCTTTGCCAGTCAAAAAAAAGTTATCCCTGTGGAAACGGTGTTTAAGCTGAGACCTCAAGGATGAGTACAAGTTATCCAGTTATTGAAAAAGCAGACAAACAATTTGAGAAGGGGGGAAAGAAAAAGCAAATATGCTAACTCTCCTTCATACATGCATTTATCTATTCAACAAGCATTAATTGAGTGCCCACTTGATGCTGAGTGCTGTTGGAGATCGAGGAAACTCAGAAGAGAACAAGTTGGGAAACTTTAACTTGTTTGAACTGAAATTCCGGTGACGAAGGCAGAGAGCACAAGTTGTTTGGGAACTTAAATTCTAGTGGGGAAGACAAACACATGAGAAAGTGATGCTGTTTCAAGCTCTGACCTGTGTAATGAACGAAATCTACGGTCAGGCATGGTGGCTCATGCCTGTAATCCCAGCACTTCGGGAGGCCGAAGCAAGTGGATCACTTGAGGTCGGGAGCTTGAAATTAGCCTGGCCAACATGGTGAAAACCTAGCTCTACTAAAAATGCAAAAAGTAGCCGGGAGTGGTACCAGTAATTCCATCCACTTGGGAGGCTGAGACAGAAGAATCGCTTGAACCCCGGAAGCAGAGGTTGCAGTGACTGAGATTGCACCACTGCATTCCAGCCTGGGCGACAGCAAGACTCCATCTCAAAAAAAATAATTACACACACACACACACATTATATATATATATGTGTGTGTGTATATATACACATCATATATATACACACATATATATATATACACACATCATATATATATACATCATATATATACACATCATATATATACATCATATATATATATATATATATATTAGGGCTATGTGATAAGTAATGTCGAGAGAGAAGGAGGCAGCCATATATAATAGGTGGGTCTGGGAAAACCTATCAGAGGAGTTAAGTTTCAGTGGGTGAAAATGCAGTATGCATGGGGTTCAGTATAGTCGAAGGGAAGAAAGTCAGGGGCAGAGATGTGCATAATTTGTCTGGAAAAGTATGTGAGACCAGATCCTGCAGGAATCTGTGAATTTTGAGTATTTTCCCAAGGGCAATGTGCAGCTATTAAAAGGTATTAAACAGAGGCATCACATGGTCTTATTTGCATTTTGTAAAATGAGTAAAAACATCCTCTTGTGGAGCACGGATGGCTGTTAAAATCTCTCCTGAGATGCTAATAGGCATATAAACACTCGACACTGACTGTCTGTACTACTAAAGCTGACATGCATGCAACCAGGTGACTCATTCATCCCACTCCTAGGTACATTACGCAACATAAATGCATGAGTATTTGCGCCAAAACAGATGTGCAGCATTTGATATTTGAAACATTTGAATATGATAGCAAAACTGTTTGTAGTACCTCCAACCTAAAACCAAACCAAATGTTCATCAAAAGTAGATTAAATAAATAATTATGTCATATTCATATAATGGAATATTTTGTAGCAATAAGAATAAACAAATTATTGCTACACACAACATTGAGGATCAGGACAAGCAAGACATTGAACGAAGGAGCTACATGTCCAAGAGTATTGTGTGATTTCATTTATATAAATTTTCAACTCAGGCCTTTAGTGTTTGAATTCAGAATCTGGTTGTCTTTGAGGAGGAGAATGGGAATACCTTGGAGGTGGCTTTGGGGTACTGCTGATGTTCCATTTCTTGATCCAGGGAGAAGTGGGCTACATGGGAATTTACATTACTATGAGTCACTGAGTTGCACAATTGTGATTTTTGCCCTTTTGTTGTGTATTTTATAATTCAAATAAAATTATAACGAAACCAAGACACCCCCCCCCAAAAAAAATGTTAAGAATGATGGCCATAGGCCAGGCAAGAATTGATCATATCCCAGACCGGAAGGTATAAGAATTAATAAGTAGATTAAAGTGATACTATATGGACATTAAGATGCTCAATGATTGATCACTGAGGCATCAGGAGGAATCCAATAATTCTTAGAATTTTGTGTAAACTTACTCTCTCTCTCTCTTTTGTAAACTTCTTAAAGGTGTGTCTGTATCTCGTTCCTATTATCCCCACAGCCAAGCACTACAATGGGTGTGAAATAAATGTTCAACAAATGTTGAATTAATAAATAAACACCACACTTGCTGACGAAGCTGGAGGCTCTCATTTGATAGCAGAGGATAAAGAGAAGAAGAAAAGCAGGTCAGTAAGCTGTAGCGCTCTCAACTGTTACTTCATAGAAAAGGAAATAAATTTAGAGTTGTTTGGAACAGTGGTGTTGATGTTTTCTTAGGTCTCATGGACACAGCAATGAGTCCTGACATGGGGTGGGAGACCATCTATTTACAATCGGCACTCATCATAAGCCTTTTAAAGTTTTCTGCGGAAAGCCGAGATGAAGTAAAAATAGCACCATATTATTCTAAGTCTGACTGATGGGAACAGTTGCATAAAGGTTTCTTGTTAAGCGCATCAAATGTTACCCTTTGTGTGACTTTGGTTTAACTTGCTAGTCTGATTAAATTCCATTCACCAGCAGAGGAAGCGATTGGTATTTGTATGTCTGAAGCTGATCTGAGTCTGGTTGTCCTAGACAATGTGGATATTTCTGGAGAGAGAGGGTGAGAAAAGTCAGGGTTTATCCACTTCGTTTATAAATGGTCACCAAGAACAAACAGATATTGTGTAACCACATGGAGTGCAGTCAGGTTTAGTAGATCTGCCTGCATCTGAGCTGTTTCACATTAGCTTTTTTTTCTTTGCTGGATTTATAAAGCTTTTCACAGTCATGTGCCAAAGCATTTTTTTTTTCTTTATGGTAAGTGGATTTTTTCCTACAGTATATTAGATACTTAACCACTTTCTTAAAATGGGCATATTTAGAAAAAACTGTTTCTTTTTTTTTTTTTAAAAAAAAGAGGTTTGTGACTATAAACAACAATTTCACAGTCTGGAACCATGGCTGGGCCAAAGGATTTTGAGTGAGGCTGGCTAAGTTTTCACATCTCTGCACTTACTCTTGTAACAGACATGTAACGTGAGTGAAGGTATTTGGATTATGGGCCTGGTTCCTTTACTGTAAAATCGTGAGCATACTATATACCTAAACGTTTTATCAGTATTTCAACCTCGAAATAATGTATATTTAATGCCTAAAATGATTCCTGGCATACGGAGACATGAACACATATACTACTGACATTCTCTTTGTCTCTATTCTGATGCTGAATTACAGTTCATCTTTATGAGCAGTTTTGTTTTATCTTATACCAGGAGCCCTAATTTATTTAACAATGAGATAATTATATTTCAATTTAAATTTTTGCTTCCATTTACTTTCTCACCATCAACCATCAGTATTATTACTGTGTGTTAGTGGGTGTTGGTATTCCCATTTATTCCTTCATCTGCTGTGAAATCAGATATCTGCATTCACAGAAAGGAAGAGCAGAGTCTGAGTTCAGGCCTAAGGGGGCCTTCATGGGTGAGTCCTTGGGCTCTTAACATAGCCCTTGTACATCTTTCTTGGCTGCTCAGGGTTCAACTCTTTATCCTTGAGGATTCTTGTTGGATAAGTGAGATCTTGCTGATAAGTGTTGGAAACTCCTCAAAAACTCATACTTGTGTGCATGAAGGATAGAAGCCCATTATAAAGGTGAATAGAAATGAAGCTCAAATATCCTCAAAATATGACTATAATGCATTTTGTGAGGACAGACATTCTGCTACGCTCATTTGAAAAAGGCACCAATATTTGGCCGGGCACGGTGGCTCATGCCTGTAATCCCAGCATTTTGGGAGGCTGAGGCAGGCGGATCATGTTTGTTGGTCAGGAGTTTGAGACCAGCCTAACCAACATGGTGAAATCCCGTCTCTATTAAAAATACAAAAATTAGCTGGGCATGGTGGCACACGCCTATAATCCCAGCTACTCAGGAGACTGAGGCACGAGAATCACTTCAACCCGGGAGGCGGAAGTTGCAGTGAGCCAAGATTGCGCCACTGCACTCCAGCCTGGGCAACAGAGTGAGACTCCATCTCAAAAAGAGAAAAGAAAAAGGCACCAATGTTAAGAATAACTACATATTCCTACTTTAATAAAAAGACAAGTCACTGAAACCAGTTTTACCAATAGGGAAAAATTAATATACTTTGAAAGGATCAGAGCAGAGCAAGGGTAGAAAAAGAGCAGATTTATAAGTTGGGCGTGGTGACAAGTGCCTATAATCCCAGCTACTCCAGAGGCTGCAAAGGGAGAATCGCTTGAGCCCAGGAGTTCAAGATCAGACTGGGAAACATAGTGAGACTCTGTCTCAAACACAGCACACACACATACACACAGGACTGGGAAACATAGTGAGATTCTGTCTCAAACACACACACACACACGACTGGGAAACATAGTGAGATTCTGTCTCAAACACAACACACACACAGACACACACACACAGACACACACACACATACATACATCAAACCCAGTTCATCAGATTTTACCCTGTATCTGAGGTAGTAGGTCTGGAAGAAACTGGAATGATAATCTGAAATGCAGATAATCTCACCAGGTAATGCCAGTGCTTCTGGTTGTGGGGCTACGCTTTGAGAACTGGTTTGGATACTGGCTATTCAGAGTGGTTCAGCATGGTGCACAGACCAGTAGCACTGATGAGAACTGCAACCAGTGTTATGCATGCAGCCTCAGACACCCTCTCAGACCTACTGGATCAGAACTTGTGGGCACAGTAAAACCTAAGACTTAATAGTTTTTGTTTGTTTTAAAGCAGATCTGAAAGCAAATAGGCAAATGGTCAGCCCACTGATGGAAGAAAATCAGCTGCAATCAAGGGTTAACATTTGGGCAGATTCATACTGAAATGGAGTATAAATAATTCTGCATGTCAGGGAATTAAAATGGCACAGGGTAAGGGGAGTTGTCACAATAATGTCTCACAAATGGAGAAATACAGTTGTCTAGGATGTCTGACTGTGTACAAGTTACTTTTCATCCTCCAGATGTGAACAGAGCTCAAAGAGTATATCCGTGACCTTCCTTTCTTCTATAAATTACTGACGCTAGTACCTCCCTGTCTGTGGATGCACTGAGAGATAACAATGCATGCTGATCTATGGCCTCTTTCCTTCAGATTCTCAATCTTCAGTGCATGGATGAAGCCACCAATCTGGCCAAGCACCCAGGAAAAGCAATTACTTCATTTATGACACATTTAAATTTGTTGAATAAACAATTTTGTGTCTTCTAAGAGGCCTATTGCACTTGAGCCTGAGAAGTACTTATTAATAATTTTTCATTTAGTATTTACTCAAAGCACTCTAAATCAGCATTTCTAAATAAAGCTGAGTCCAAAGGGCAGAGGGCTGGTAGGCAGATGATGAGGAAAGCTGACTCTCAACATTCCTTTAGAAAGTTGAGGTTTATAGAGGGTTGGTTTTGGCAACTCCACCGGAAACTTATGTTTGGATAGCCGTCTAATTCTAAACCAGTTCTGACTTTGCCCAGAATTTGGGTATGAGACAATAAATTAGCCTGATATTGTTGGAAAGAAATCTACTCAGGTTAAGAGTCAGAAAACAAACTTGCTTTTATTAGCTCTGTGACCTTGAATATAGCATTTAACATTGCTGAGGCTTAGACGGTAGGGCAGTACGGGTGGGAGGTGAGGGGACATTTACTGAGAGCAAAGACAAAAGGCTCCTACAACAACAGATATGAGCCCTGCTTACTGTGTCTCCGTGCACTCAAAGACACATGCAAGAGACACAGGGATGTGCATTAAAATGCAGAGTTTGCTGCAGGCAGTTATCAAATCAACTTGATCATATCAGCCATGTTTCTAAACTTACCTGTCTTGATTCTTCTTCAGGAACAACTTTAAGCTGGTAAGCAGATCTTACAGTATAGTAGTTAATATTTGGTGTCTGACAGATATAGGCACAAATCTCAGGTCCACAACTATGTGAACATAGGTAAGTTGCAAAACATTGTATAGTCATTGTTTCCACATCTATAAAATGGAAAAAAATAATGGCTTCTACCTCAATGCTGTATATGCTGAATGAGAGGGGAAAATGTACAAAATCTCTTAGCATAACAGAGTACAGAACCTAACACAAACTTAGCCTCAATCAAGTCTATATATTTTCACCACTGTGAATTGTGGATTATTTACTTACATTTTAATCAAAGTGGTTATTTCCATCTATTTCATGATCTTTGTCCTTCTAGGTATCTCCCATGTGATACTTTCACCTGGACTGCATTTCTGGCTATTTAATGATTCCTAAGTCCTATGCATGAAATATGACCAATCCTTTATCCCACCCTCTCTTAAGTTCAATTCCCATTCAGGTCCTAACCACATTCATCTTTTTTCCAGGTATATTAAGTCGAGTTCCTTAGAAGTAGGTACCAGGAAAAGGATCAATGTATACAAATAAATCAAGAATCATTTTCTTAAAAATGGTAAGAGATAGGGAATGGGGGAAGAAAAGAAGGCCACACAAGAGTGTGATATCAAACAAAGTGTCAGGGAGGTAGATGTTGGCTCAGTCCCACAGTGATCTCTGGAGACAGCAGAGATGATACACAAATTTGCAGGTAAACTAGCTCCCTAAAAATAATGGAATTATCCCAAACAGATGGCAAGAAAACTGGCTATATCCATCACTTGTTGTTTGAGAGCTGCCCCAGAAATTTGAAGGTCTCCATGTATTAAGGCAAGTTAGCTACTGATAGCCTGAGGGAAGGCTGCCTACTAAGAAGCACACGTGCCAGCTGTTGTGAGTAAAGGTATACATGGAACGGACACATGAAAACGGTGTAAAAGGAATCATGGGAACATAGGCAGAGCCTGACAGCATCTGTCATCACAATAATGCTAGTATTAATGTAACCAGAAAAAGAGTCTTGATGCAGTTCCCAGGAGCATGTTCTTGCAGAAAGGAATTCAAGGTGAGTCGTAGAAAGAAGAGAGAGCTCATAGAAAGCTACTCTATTACAGAGTAAAGCATACTCAGAAAGCAAGAAGAGGAATGCTTCACAGTGAAAAGAAATAGTTTCTTGAAAGCTACTTCATTACTGGGTAGAGTGTCCTCAGAAAGCAAGTGGAGGAACTCACTATCTTTGTTTGAAGTTTTTCTTATATAGGAGTCTTATCTATGTAAAGAATAAACTAAGCTGTACCTACATGTGGGTGGGCTGATAGCAGGACATAATTTATTATTTTATTGATTTAAAGAAAACTATCTGTGACATGTTAGTGTGTAAGTACATTTAATTATAACTATAATTACCTTGAAAGCATATATTGTTATGGGTATTGGGACATTTGGGCTTCTGTTTTTGTAGGAGTTTATCCTTACAGACATTACCAAGCTGATTCCTTAGGTAAAAATATCTTAGGACTATGGGTCATGATTAGCAAAGACTGTGCCTTGCCAGTTTTAAGATGATTTGATTTTAAAACGGCCTTCCTAGGCTCCTGCTTTCCTAACATTAATATCCCAGCAAAAAGTTTCTATGAACATAGTAGTATACCCTTTATACTTTCACCTTCATTTCATTTAGCTGGGTAAGGATTATTAGTTCCATTGATAAATGGTTTAGGTTAATATCATTTGACATACACTCATATGTACACATACATAGACATAAATACCTTCAAATTTCAGTTTAATAATTTATTCCATGATATTTGGCTTTACCGTTAAAGTAGGTCATTTAGTTAATGAATTAATGGTAGTTACACAAATTTGTGCTATAGTGATTTACATAAAAAGGGGAGCAGTCTTTGACAGAATGTATTTTTATTTTAAGTATTTAAATCCCTTTTGAGTTAAGACAGTTTCAGTCATCAAAAGTTTGCATGTATAAATTGCACGGAAAAATCCCAAAAGAGTGCAAAGAGAACACTTTTCTCTCATCTGGGCTACAAGAGGCACACTTTTCTGAGATTGACTCATGATAGTTGTTATAATGGTGTATATTAAAACTCTTTCTCAATAATATCAGAGCTAATATTAATTTTCAATTACCCATGTAAAGAGCTGAATAAAGAATACCTGGATTTCTGCCATGTATTCCACACTCCAGTTTCTGCTGATCAGTTGAACCTCTCATAATAAGTTATGGATCAAAGTTGGACCTCAGACTTCCACACTTATCAGTTCCTAGAATGAGAAAAGAGTTAAGAAACATCTAAATTCCTCATGTCTATTGATTCTGACATGCACATAAAGCAAACTGTAGTAATTAGGGTCATACAAAGTTCCTATAGCCATCAGTGCATCACCTTTCCTCATGGGAAAAAAGAACCAGGCACTGGATCTTCTTCTTGACTCCTGGAACCCCAGGCTGCCTTTCTTTTTATATGAGTTAAGATGTGTTGGTTGCCTGGATACGGCTGAGCTTGTGAAAAAAAATGTCACTGAGCTGCTGTCATGATGGCCGTTTTATTACCATGATTTATAAATGGATTATCTGTGAAAATAGCTCTGGTTTTAATCATGCCCCCTGCAGGAAATGGCCTGTTCTTATTGGTTTGTTTCAATGACAGGTCCAGATATCCTGATATTTTATAACAGTTGGCAGATGCTTTACTGCAAATGATATCCATCCTCCAGAAAGAATTAGTTAACTTCTAATAGCATTAACCTCAGGAAGTGTATCCTGCCCACCCCCTCAATCTTATTTCAGATTCCTTCATCTGGGGCATCAAACTCCCCTTAGATTTCAATCCTGCTTTCTTGTAGCCCTGTTCTAAGGAGGAAGCAATCAGCAACAACAAATTGCTTCCACAATGTTCCACATATGGGAATCAGTCTTTGATGTTTCACAACAAATGGATTTCAAATAGTGAATGGGAGAAGATGCACAGTTTCCTCTGTTTTGTGGTTCCACAGGAGGAAGCCGATGCTTCCCTGGAGTGCCTGGAATCAATCCTATCATCATCATCATCACCATCATCATCAATTTATTGAGTCTTTATCCCAATCTGATAGCTTTACCTGTATTGTTCCTCACTTTCAAAACGAAGCAGATAGTATTCAAAACAGGAATGATCCCTGTCACTCCCCGTCACACAAGGTTAATTTAAGTGACATAGTTAAGTTGGTAGCAATGGGATTCCACCCTGGTGTCTAGGATACAAATCTTCACTGCATTGCTTCCTCAAGTTTGTAGGAATGAGATTCCACCCTCGTGTCTAGGATACAAATCTTCACTGCATTGCTTCCTCAAGTTTGTAGGAATGAGATTCCACCCTCGTGTCTAGGATACAAATCTTCACTGCATTGCTTCCACAGAACACTAGTCCTCTACAGTTTCCAAACCTCCATTCCCTATCTGCAAAAAGTTTCGAAAATAAAGAAGCAAAAATAAATATCTGGGGAATAATCTTGAAGATTCATTGTACATGCTAGTATTCTGAAAGCTCTGAGGGTTTCTACTTTCTGTCGATAGTTTTGTTTAACCGATCTTTTCTTAAAACTTAGCCAAACATGAAATAAGGTTTTGCCAGAAGTTTCACTAGAGTATGTTTCAGTGCCTATACGTATAGATTTTTTCTTTGTTTTTTTTTTTAAATCTACTTACATTTTAGGAGTTTGATATAATTTTATAATACTTGTAAAATCCATACACTCTGGCATTTCTTCCTTTGAAACACTCTTCTTTTTCCCTCTTCGCCGTTTCCTTGTCTTGCTGATCTCCTTCCTTCTTACGTCTTGGTCCATCATTATCTTTTGTTTTTTCATCACCACAATGACCTTCATTTCACCATGAGTGCAATGTGAGTACCATGGTTTTCCTCGCTTCATCTCAACTACAAAGATAAAAAGATTAAGGATTTTGTCTAAAATTACAGAACTAGAAAATGGCTGAGCAGAGAGTCAACCCCCAAAGTTACTTTTGAATTTTGAACATGGAATCACAGGAAAGTGTGTCTAGACATAGCCTAATCCTATTGCATTTTTTTTTTGCTCTTGAAAATTTGAGTTTTTGAAGATTTAAGAGATGATACTCAAGCTTCAGAGTGAAAAGGCATTGGAGCAAGTATTAGAATTCAAATCTTCTCATCCTCAGGCTAAATCTGTTTCCAGAAGGATCTGAGTGTCACTTCTGGCAACACATCAAAAAGATTTTCTACCACTCCTTCTCATTTTAGGAGTTCAAATATGTGAATCAGGTCATCTAGCATGCAATATGCTCAACACCCTAACGCGTTTTGTAACTAAATGGAAACTCCACTTTTAATTAACTAACATTGATTAGCATATCAGTTACTCTAACTCATTACAAACAAATTGGACCAAAAATCTGACCATATGAGCATGAAATAAACACTATTAAATTTCTATTTAGATAGAGATTCAACTAAACTGTTGCTTCTGGTATCAAAAAGCAAAATTATCCTTTACTAAGATTTAGCTTGAAATCAATATTAAAAGCCGTCTCTAGTTTTCATTTTATATATTCCTCTCAGTGGAATTTCCTGATCACCTGAATGGTAATTAAATCACACCAAATGCAACTTACATTCAGCTATAAGATTTTGTCAGACATAAAAAAAAATTAATAGATCTTAACATCTGAACATTTGCAAGATTTAAGATTTCCTTTAGGAATAGAAAAGAGACTATAGTTGTGTTCTTTTTGTAGGAAGCATATAAATAGGATATACACAAATCTGACCTAAATTGAGGCATGGTTATTTTCATTTATTAATATTCCAATTTTTAGAGCCGATTAAATGTGCTTCTTATGAATAGTAATTCCCTCTAGCATTGCAAGATGATTTGTGTATTATTAGTTGTGTCTGCTACTAAAGGACAGTAAAAAAGAGAAAAATGCCAATTTGCTCAAGTAACTCAGATGATGACCAGGTAAAAAACAACCAAAAAAGAGATAATATAAATTTGAAACCATAGCACTATGACAATCAACATGGGCCATATCTGGCTTACTAAAAACATGTATAAGAATACAGTAAAGAAAATGGACTACATCTGATTTGAAGTCAAGATATTTACATTTAAATCTTATTTCTCCACTAACTTTTCATCCTTTGGTAAGAATGTTAATCTCTGTGATCCCTAAATATTTTCATCTGGAATTTACAGAGAAACTGCATTTCCCCCTTACTGTTATTTACTGTGAGTTAAAGGTAATTGACATAAGTTCGTAATACATGTCTCACACAGTAGGAACTCAACACAGTGGTATTACATTACCTTGTGATTGACATTTGCATGAAAATGATGCTATATAGCCAGGTTTGGTTCCAAGTGGGTTATGAATTGAGTACCGTTCTACTTATAGCTACAGGGACTTTGTTTATGTCAGCTTCTTAAAGTTGAGATAGACAATTGATACATAAGAAAGTGTAAGCATATTTACTTTATTCACAGGCTGTAATTTCATTGGTGCTAATCAAATTGGAAACAGTGCATTACTTTTTAAGCTATTACAATTACAGCTGAATAAATCTCTGATTTATTCAACAATGCCTATTGGAGACAACTCATAGAATAAACTGAGTTGTTTATTACAGAATTGGAGACAAAATCATAGAATAAACTGAGCTGAAAATGAATGGCAGTCAGCAGGTTATCATCTTTCAAAGAGACCCAAAGCAGAACAGTGTATGAAAATATCATGAGATAGTTTGGTTGTGTGATCTTTGCCAATACACTGATGGTCTGAGATTTCCAGCTTCTTTACATGTCAAGTGGCACTAATAATAATATATGGAGATCTATGTCTGAACCTATGACATAGATATGTGTGTATTATTTTATATACATATTGGGATTTTTTATTAGTGTGGCTTGTATATACACACACATATATGTACATACATAATCACATTTTAGAAAATATTTATTAATATTGGAGAGTTATTAGGCATTAAGGTGAGCATGATGTCTATTTGTGTTATCAAAATAATAACATTGGAGCAGAATATCAGGCTCATATTCCTCACATTTTGTTTGTCAAGATAACATCAACTATACACCAAAGAAATCATCTTTAAAATTAATTTTTTAAAAAGGAGAAAAAGGGAATGATTTAGAGATTTGTACTAGAGCAACCATCATGAAATCTGTTTGGTTCAACACAGTATTGGACAGTAGTTTTATTTAAATATGGTCTGGCACTTGGCTCAGAAGTTGACTGCCATCTTGAGTCTCTGACCTGAATTGCGTGCCTGCATGAAGATTCTCTCTCTCTCTCTCTCTCTCTCATTCAATTCTTATGAAGAATATTACAAACTTCTACTTTAAAATAATAATCTGATTTCTTACTGAGTTTTCAAATATAAGGTATAATTTCATTTTTTTTTTTTTTTAATTGCATTTTAGGTTTTGGGGTACATGTGAAAAACATGCAAGGTTGTTGCTTGGGTGCATACGTGGCAGTGTGATTTGCTGCCTTCCTCCCCTTCACCCATATCTGGCATTTCTCCCCATGCTATCCCTCCCCAATTCCCCACCCCCCCGCTGTCCCCCCCACTCCCCCACAACAGACCCCCATGTATAGTGCTCCCCTCCCTGTGTCCATGTGTTCTCCTTGTTCAACACCCGCCTATGAGTGAGAACATGTGGTGTTTGATTTTGTGTTCTTGTGTCAGTTTGCTGAGAATGATGGTTTCCAGGTTCATCCATGTCCCTACAAAGGACGCGAACTCCTCGTTTTTAATGGCTGCATAATATTCCATGGTGTATATGTGCCACATTTTTCCTGTCCAGTCTATCATCGATGGGCATTTGGGTTGGTTCCAGGTCTTTGCTATTGTAAACTGTGCTGCAATGAACATTCGTGTGCATGTGTCCTTATAGTAGAACGATTTATAATCCTTTGGATATATGCCCAGTAATGGGATTGCTGGGTCAAATGGAATTTCTATTTCTAGGTCCTTGAGGAATCGCCACACTGTCTTCCACAATGGTTGAACTAATTTACACTCCCACCAACAGTGTAAAAGTGTTCCTATTTCTCCACATCCTCTCCAGCATCTGTTGTCTCCAGATTTTTTAATGATCGCCATTCTAACTGGTGTGAGATGGTATCTCAATGTAGTTTTGATTTGCATTTCTCTAATGGCCAGTGATGATGAGCATTTTTTCATATGCTTGTTGGCCTCATGTATGTCTTCTTTTGTAAAGTATCTGTTCATGTCCTTCGCCCACTTTTGAATGGGCTTGTTTGTTTTTTTCTTGTAAATCTTTTTTAGCTCGTTGTAAATTCTGGATATCAGCCCTTTGTCAGATGGGTAGGCTGCAAAAATTTTTTCCCATTCTGTTGGTTGCCGATTCACTCTATTGACTGTTTCTTTTGCCGTGCAGAAGCTGTGGAGTTTGATTAGGTCCCATTTGTCTATTTTGGCTTTTGTTGCCAATGCTTTTGGTGTTTTGGTCATGAAGTCCTTGCCTACGCCTATGTCCTGAATGGTTTTGCCTAGGTTTCCTTCTAGTGTTTTTATGGTGTTAGGTCTTATGTTTAAGTCTTTAATCCATCTGGAGTCAATTTTAGTGTAAGGTGTCAGGAAGGGGTCCATTTTCTGCTTTCTGCATATGGCTAGCCAGTTTTCCCAACACCACTTATTGAACAGGGAATCCTTTCCCCATTGCTTGTTTTTATCAGGTTTGTCAAAGATCAGGTGGTTGTAGATATGTTGTGTTGCCTCCGATGCCTCTGTTCTGTTCCATTGGTCTATATCTCTGTTTTGGTACCAGTACCATGCTGTTTTGATTACTGTAGCCTTGTAGTAGAGTTTGATGTCTGGTAGTGTGATGCCTCCTGCTTTGTTCTTTTTGCTTAGAATTGACTTGGCTATGCGGGCTCTCTTTTGGTTCCATATGAAGTTTAAGGTGGTTTTTTCCAGTTCTGTGAAGAAGGTCATTGGTAGCTTGATGGGGATAGCATTGAATCTGTATATTACTTTGGGCAGTATGGCCATTTTCACGATATTAATTCTTCCTAACCATGAACATGGAATGTTTCTCCATCTGTTTGTGTCCTCTCTTATTTCGTTGAGCAGTGATTTGTAGTTCTCCTTGAAGAGGTCCTTTACATTCCTTGTTAGTTGTATTCCTAGGTATTTTATTCTCTTTGTAGCGATTGTGAATGGCAGTTCGTTCTTGATTTGGCTCTCTTTAAGTCTGTTATTGGTGTATAGGAACGCTTGTGATTTTTGCACATTGATTTTGTATCCTGAGACTTTGCTGAAGTTGCTTATCAGTTTCAGGAGATTTTGGGCTGAGATGAGGGGGTCTTCTAGATATACAATCATGTCGTCTGCAAATAGAGACAATTTGACTTCCTCCTTTCCTAATTGAATACCCTTTATTTCTTTTTCTTGCCTGATTGCTCTGGCTAGAACTTCCAGTACTATATTGAATAGGAGTGGTGAGAGAGGGCATCCTTGTCTAGTGCCAGATTTCAAAGGGAATGCTTCCAGTTTTTGCCCGTTCAGTATGATATTGGCTGTCGGTTTGTCGTAAATAGCTTTTATTATTTTGAGATACGCTCCATCGATACCTAGTTTATTGAGGGTTTTTAGCATAAAGGGCTGTTGAATTTTGTCGAAGGCCTTCTCTGCATCAATTGAGATAATCATGTGGTTTTTGTCTTTGGTTCTGTTTATGTGGTGAATTACATTTATAGACTTGCGTATATTGAACCAGCCTTGCATCCCCGGGATGAATCCTACTTGATCATGGTGGATAAGCTTTTTGATGTGCTGTTGTAATCGGCTTGCCATTATTTTATTGAAGATTTTTGCATCTATGTTCATCATGGATATTGGCCTGTAGTTTTCTTTTCTTGTTGAGTCTCTGCCAGGTTTTGGTATTAAGATGATGTTGGTCTCATAAAATGATTTGGGAAGGATTCCCTCTTTTTGGATTATTTGGAATAGTTTCAGTAGGAATGGTATCAGTTCCTCTTTGTATGTCTGGTAGAATTCGGCTGTGAACCCATCTGGACCTGGGCTTTTTTTGGGTGGTAGGCTCTTAATTGCTGCCTCGACTTCAGACCTTGTTATTGGTCTATTCAGGGTTTCGACTTCTTCCTGGTTTAGGCTTGGCAGGAGGCAGCTGTCCAGGAATTTATCCATTTCCTCCAGGTTTTCTAATTTATGTGCATAGAGTTGTTTGTAATAATCTCTGATGATGGTTTGAATTTCTGTGGAATCTGTGGTGATATCCCCTTTGTCATTTTTTATTGCATCTATTTGATTATTCTCTCTTTTCTTTTTTATTAGTCTGGCTAGTGGTCTGTCTATTTTGTTGATCTTTTCAAAAAACCAGCTCCTGGATTTATTGATTTTTTGAAGGGTTTTTCGTGTCTCTATCTCCTTCAATTCTGCTTTGATCTTAGTTATTTCTTGTCTTCTGCTAGGTTTTGAGTTTTTTTGATCTTGCTCCTCTAGCTCTTTCAATTTTGACGATAGGGTGTCAATTTTAGATCTCTCCTTTCTTCTCATGTGGGCACTTATTGCTATATATTTTCCTCTAGAGACTGCTTTAAATGTGTCCCAGAGATTCTGGTATGTGGTGTCTTCATTCTCGTTGGTTTCGAAGAACGTCTTTATTTCTGCCTTCATTTCATTGTTTATCCAGTCAACATTCAGGAGAAAGTTGTTCATTTTCCATGAGGCTGTGCGGTTCTGGGTTGGTTTCTGAATTCTGAGTTCTAACTTGATTGCACTGTGGTCTGAGAGACTGTTTGTTATGGTTTCCGTTCTTTTGCATTTGCTGAGGAGTGATTTACTTCCAATTATGTGGTCAATTTTAGAGTAGGTGTGATGTGGTGCTGAGAAGAATGTATATTCTGTGGATTTGGGCTGGAGAGTTCTGTAAATGTCTATTAGGTTTGCTTGTTCCAGGTCTGAGTTCAAGTCCTGGATATCCTTGTTAATTTTCTGTCTCGTTGATCTGTCTAATATTGACAGTGGTGTGTTGGAGTCTCCCACTATTATTGTGTGGGAGTCTAAGTCTCTTTGTAAGTCTTTAAGAACTTGCCTTATGTATCTGGGTGCTCCTGTATTAGGTGCATATATATTTAGGATCGTTAGCTCTTCTTGCTGCATTGATCCTTTTACCATTATGTAATGTCCTTCTTTGTCTCTTTTGATCTTTGTTGCTTTAAAGTCTATTTTATCAGAGATGAGAATTGCAACTCCTGCTTTTTTTTTCTCTCCATTTGCTTGGTAAATCTTCCTCCATCCCTTTATTTTGAGCCTTTGTGTATCCTTGCATGCGAGATGGGTTTCCTGGATACAGCACACTGATGGGTTTTGGCTTTTTATCCAATTTGCCAGTCTGTGTCTTTTGATTGGGGCATTTAGTCCGTTTACATTTAGGGTTAATATTGTTATGTGTGAATTCAATCCTGTCATTTTGGTGCTAGGTGGCTGTTTTGCCCTTTGGTTGATGCAGATTCTTCATTGTGTTGATGCTCTTTACCTTTTCGTGTGTTTTTGGAGTGGCTGGTACTGGTTGTTCTTTTCTATGTGTAGTGCCTCCTTCAGGAGCTCTTGTAGAGCTGGTCTGGTGGTGATGAACTCTCTGAGTTCTTGCTTGTTCACAAAGGATTTTATTTTTCCTTCACTTATGAAGCTTAGTTTGGCTGGATACGAAATTCTGGGTTGAAAGTTCTTTTCCTTAAGGATGTTGAATATCGGCCCCCACTCTCTTCTGGCCTGTAGGGTTTCTGCTGAGAGATCTGCAGTGAGTCTGATGGGCTTCCCTTTGTGGGTAACCCGACCTTTCTCTCTGGCTGCCCTTAGTATTTTCTCCTTCATTTCAACCCTGGTGAATCTGATGATTATGTGTCTTGGGGTTGCTCTTCTAGAGGAGTATCTTTGTGGTGTTCTCTGTATTTCCTGGACTTGACTCTCGGCCTGCCTTGTTAGGTTGGGGAAGTTTTCCTGGATAATATCCTGAAGAGTATTTTCCAGCTTGGATGCATTCTCTTCGTCACATTCAGGTACACCTATCAAACGTAGATTAGGTCTTTTCACATAGTCCCATATTTCTTGTTGACTTTGTTCATTCCTTTTTACCCTGTTTTCTCTAATCTTGCCTTCTCGTTTTATTTCATTGAGTTGATCTTCGACCTCTGATATCCTTTCTTCTGCTTGGTCAATTCGGCTGTTGAAACTTGTGCATGCTTCACGAAGTTCTCGTGTTGTGTTTTTCAGCTCCATCAATTCGCTCATATTCCTCTCTAAGTTGTCCATTCTTGTTAGCATTTCGTCAAGTCTTTTTTCAAGGTTCTTAGTTTCTTTGCATTGGGTTAGAACATGTTCTTTTAGCTCACGGAAGTTTCTTATTATCCACTTTCTGAAAGCTGATTCTGTCATTTCATCACACTCATTCTCCGTCCAGTCTTGTTCCCTTGCTGGTGAGGAGTTGTGATCCCTTGTAGGAGGAGAAGTGTTCTGGTTTTGGGTGTTTTCATCCTTTTTGCGCTGGTTTCTTCCCATCTTTGTGGATTTATCCACCTGTTGACTTTGTAGTTGTTGTCTTTCTGATTTTGGTAATTTTAAGTCTGCTGTGGCAGAACTCATAAACCCCCTGCTCTTCCCCCGAGGTGTTCTGTCCCAGGGAGTTACGGTTTTATGATGTTCCCCTGTGCGGTTGCTGTTTTCCCTGCCCACAAGGTGGCAGCCTAGTCACACTCAGGTTGCAGAGGCTTCGCTAAGCTGCTGTGGGCTCCACCCAGCTTCCGTGTGAACTTCTGGGTGTAGTTAGAACTGCTTCCGCTATGTTGGCCCGCCCCTGTAGTGACGGAGTCTCTGTAGTGGCGGATTGCCTTGGTAGAGAGCAGCAGGGTGCCTATGGAGAACGCCCCTCCTCCACAGAGCTGGACCTTCCCGGTTTCAGTTGTGTTTCAGGTCTTCTTGCTGGGTAAGAGGGGACACCGTCTCATCTGATCTGCCTCCGGAGCCGCTGCGTTGGCTATAGCCGCGGCTCTGAGATTCGTGGCGCTGGCCTGGCTCCCCGTTTCAGCTCCCCTTGCTGGCTTATAGGGGACTCAGACTCTCTCACTTTATACAGTGAGCCGTTGCCTCAGGGTGCCGGCCCAGCGGCTGCGCCGTTCAAGCCAGCGGCACCAGCGGCGCTGGCGACCCGTGTGGCTTCTCTGCGTGTGAATCTCCTGGTCTGTGGGCAGTAAAAATCAGTCTGGAAATACGGCGTCCACTCACCCTCTGTGCTTTCTCTCGGAGCTGCATTCCCGAGTTCCTCCTAAGCGGCCATCTTGGATCTCCCCTATAAGGTATAATTTCAATGCTTTTAGAAAGAACTTCAGTATTGCCAAAAATCATTGTTCTGATACATTGGCATAATCCTCATGTTTTGATTTTCTTTTTTTCTATCTACATATAAATTATTTTACAGCTTTAAAAATTAAAATTAAGATGTTTCAGTATTTTGTTTTCCATATTTCCGTATCATTTTCTTCCTTAAATTCATAGAAAGTAAACTCTAGAGAAAAGGAGGAGGGTGACATTTAGAGAGAATCAATGCTGTACCAGGCATAGAACAGAACACATTACGGTGGTGGTTTTGTTCAATCAGCACAGCCATCCCGTGAGATGGGTATAATTTCCAGATCTCACAAGTGAGTAAACCGAGGTACAGAGTGACTCTCCAGGAAGAGCTGAGCCTTGAAGATGAGTTTTGGTGATTACAAAGTACAGTTTTTCCATGAGCTTGTTCTTTTGAATGTCAGGGATCAAACACCTGTTCTATATAACTTGTCAGTCAAACAGAATGCTAAGCTTAGTTTTATCATACAGAGCCTCCAGTAAGTGACAGTTAGTGGTGAAAAAACAGGAGTAGATCATGCAATGAAATCATCGTTAAAGATCGGCTTTGTTTTATTGATGAAGTTAATGGGAAATTAGTGAAAAATATTTAATATGTTAGCTCTTCTCTGAATGAGAAACTCATGTGGATACTTGGCAGTAATACAGAGGAGGTTTTTGTATACTGGTCAAATGTGGTAGTGGTGCCCCTTCCAGCCTTCTCTTTCATTTCCTTCATCAATAGCGCCAAGCCTATCCTGATATCATCATCAACACAAGTTAACGATGCTGATTCCTTCATCATGAATAGGATCACTCTACTGAATATCACTGGAAATGCCCCTTTGACCTGGGGAATCCAGTCATCCTATCCAACCTTAGAGTGGCTTCTTGGGAAGTTGTCTCTCATATCTTAATGGTCTGCAGGTCTTTGTCATTGGAAAACTGGATTTCCTGTTATAGTGGCAGAATTTGCTTATTGTCAAAACAATTACCACATTAGATGTCTCTGCTTGCAATTTATTTGGAAAGATAAGACAATATTTTAGAAAGTACTACAAATACCACACAAATGATACATGAGACACAAACAAACACACATGCACACGTGCAGGAAAAAAAAAATACTTGCTTCTTTACTGATGTCATTTGAAAAATCCTAGGTTCAATCATGTTGAAAATATTTTAAGCAGTAAACTTTTTTTCAGACTCATTAAAATTGCCATATGAATGCCTGGCAAATGTATCTTTGCACATAGGGTTTTCTTCTATTCCTGGATTAAGTCTGAATTCTCGCTAAGTCAGTATAATTATACAGAAGGCATATATGAATGTATGGGACTATGATTATCCACAAACTTTGAAGATTTCTAAACAACATGTGCACAGAGCTTTATGTGGCAACACAGATTGGGGAAATGATGTCTTTCAATGAGATGGGAAGATGAGGACAAGATCATCATCAAAAGGAACAAAGAGTAAATGAAACAGCTTAGTTCCCTTTGAAAAGACTCAGGCACTTTTGTCATATGTGTTTTTAAAATTTCAGTAATGTCTAAATTGCACTGGATTCACTGGCTAGTTAAGCACCATGAACCTCCTAATAACTCCATCACTTAGGCCCTAAAGGCATTTATCTTTTCTCTGTTTTTTGTAGTTTTGAGTAATCTGAAATTATAGAAAGAAGTAACTATAATGGCTACAGGCTCTGTGGCGCTCAGACTTTGAAGTCAGATAAAACTTCATTACATCCTTGAGTTAATTGCCAGCATTTTAAAACCTTACTTTCAACAATAACCCCTTCTCAGCAAAATTTGCCCAAAACATTTCCCCTGCCAAATGATGGGTGAAGTTACAAACTCATTTTACACCTAAATCGTAGTTTTGTCTATTTTTTTGTTTTATGGCAAAAGTGAATACTACTTTTCTAAAAAATTTGATATACTAAATAAAAACATAAATACGAAGTCCTTAATATAAAGCTGGCATTGGTCAAAGGTTCTTTAATTATAAATGGCATCAGTAGTAGACGTAGTAATAGAGACCTAGTAGTAATATCCATATTACTTATTTGTACACGATATTATTAATTCCGTTTATGAACAACCCTCTGTCTACGGGTAGTTCCCAAGAGAAAAAAGAAACTAAGTATTTTATAAATGGTTCTGGATCCCCATCATAAACCAGCACAATGGTTCACAACAAGTGAGCATTGAATCTAGAAAAGTCTTGTGTTAAGCAAAGAGCTAGGTGCCTCCATGTTGTTCAATGCCCGCACTCACCACAGTAGACCCTTCTGCTACATAAGTCCCATGTTTGCTACAGATGGCTTTCTTCAGTTCTCAACAAACAGTTTGAAAATGTTCCTGGAGACCAGGATCATTTAATTGTTCAAATTGTTCTTCTGAGAAAGCAACTGTGCCAGGCCCAGTGTCTCATGTCTGTAATCTCAGCAGTTTAGGAGGCCAAGGTGTGCGGCTCACTTGAGGTCAGGAGTTCAAGACCAGCCCGGCCAACATGGCGAAACCCCGTCTCTACTAAAAATATAAAGAATTAGCCAGGCATGGTGGCAGGCGCCTGTAATCCCAGCTACTCAGGAGGCTGAGGCATGAGAATTGCTTGAACCTGGGAGGTGAAGGTTTCAATGAACTGAGATCATGCCACTGCACTCCAGCCAGGGCAATAGAGTGAGACTTTGTCTCAAACAAACAAACCAAAAGAAAAGAAGTGGACAACACAGCAGTTCTCACCCAAATCAGTCCATGTTATGATGAGACAAAAAAAAAAAGCAACAAGATCTTTACCAAATATAGACAAGAGGGACTATGAGCGTTAAATGACATAACACATTAAATGGTATTCACAGTAGAGCAACTAAAATAGTGAGGAATTGAAAAGAAATACTTGTACCATTAGAATAACATATAAAGGCCAGTGAGTGATTAATTTGATGATGAGAAATCAGAGCGAACAAAGATCTGGCTACAACTATGTGTAACTTAGTAAATTCAACCATAATTTATATTAATCTGGAAGGTCTATTAAGGAGCAATAGAGGTCAACTTGTTCTAATAAAAGAGTGCTCTAATAGAAAGACTTATCCAAATATATATTGTGCTACTTCAGAAGGTAGGATGCCTCCATCAGTAAAGTTATTCAAGAAGTTAAACGTTCATTGTTCCTGAATCAATCTGGAGGAAAGCATACGTATGATAGGCACAAATTTTCAATGCCAAGGTGGTTTTGAAGGCAGGCCTGATGGGTTTGTGTCTGTTGAGTGTTGGTCAAGTTTTTCTGCAATCATAGTACATTCTTGTGCCTTAATTTTCCAAAAAGATCAACTGAAACTGCATTTTCAAGTCCTAATTACAATCTTAGACTCAGAATTTTGAAGCAGGAAGGGACCTCAGTAATAATGTAGACCAGCTTCTTCAGACAGGTTTCACCATCCTGGCTGTCTAGCACAGAAAGTAAAATAGGGGCCTGTGGCTTTGTCCTGGCTCTGCAGAAGTGAGTGCCTGATCCTTTCATAATGACTGCAAGGGGCCAGGGGATAAGGTGAGTGGGAGGAGCAACATATTTGTGTGCATGTAACATGTTTGCCCAATCTATGCTGCTTCCTTGCTTCATAAGTGGGACTCAGAAAGTTTCAGTTTCCCAGTGGTAATGCTTAGGTTATGGAAGAGGACATGAATGGTTATCAGTGATGCGCAGTAAATAACTTGACTATACGCAGGATTTCTACTGACCTTTTGTTAGCTCGTGCTTTAGTTTGTATATACCACATATACAGAACTTTACTCAATGTGTTAATGATATGTTTGAACGATCCTTTAATAATGTCACTTATATGGAACTTATAATGTGTCAGGTGCTGTTCTAAGCACTTTTCTACCTATGCTTTACTCATCCAATTCTCACTCATAACACATATATGAAGTATGTTCTATTTTGATAACTCCTATTTTACAGATTAAAAAACTAGACCCAAAGAGGTTAAAGATTTTGCTAAATGATTCTGTAAGTAGCAGACCTAGAATTTGAACCCAGAAAACTTAGAACCAGAGTCTGTGGTCTGACCTACTTTGTCGCTTTCCTCTGTGGGATGTTTGTTAGGCTCCTGCATAAATAATTAGTGGCAGAGCCTCTTTACAATATCCTAAGTGTGTCCCTGGATGTTCCAGGAGGACTTCTCTGGATATTCCAGGATTGCACTACCCTCTAGCACCTTAACTATCAGAGAAAGAGATGAACACTGACCACTTGGAAGAGGCTACTGATCGTTATCATAATAGCTTTAAGAAGAACAGAAAAATAAAATTTCCATTCTCTCAAGCCAAATAAAGACTTCTTTCATGGGGAAATAAGACACATGAGGCCAAAACCAATCCTAGAACTCTTTTAAAATTAATGAATGGAGACATTGGGAGAGTGGTGTGTACACTCTCTCCTTTTAGTAGTCATTAATTTTCTTAAGAACTTGGTTTTTTTTTTTGACCCAATGGGCTATAAAAATTACGTTTTAAAGTACTGAAAAGAAATGAGCAAAATTAGCAGTTTACAATAAAAAATATCTCTTTATAAAAGATGCATGCCCTAACCACAGTGTTCCTCTGAATTGTGTGCAACGTGCTAATTACGAAGGACCCCAGGTTTTGTTAAGTATAGGCTTTTAATGAAAGAAACATAATCATAAGACTAACTGCAGCTGTTAAGGAAAACAAAAAGGTCAACATAACAGGGTGGACTGGGAAAGAATGAGAGAAATAAATCTGCTTGCAATAAGATTTGTGGACCAGTGCCAGCAAAGTCAAAGGGAGGAGGGCTCCCAATTCAGTACTTCCCCCGGGCTTGAGGACAGTATATGGGCATGTGTGCTTACAGGACATACAATTCCCAACTTGCCCATTGGCAAGTCAAACTCACAGGCAGCTTTGGCCTGGAATAAGGGCTTAATCAAAGATCAATGGCGTCAAGGCTATGAAAAGTGTAGGGTACTGTACTATAATAAAAATCGTGAAAGAATTTTTTAAGTAATTTCTGAGATAAATACATAAGTGGCATGAAGAACAACGTAGGGACTCAAATGCCATCAGATGAAAGGGGATCGAGTAAATTTTTCTGAGAGATACAGAAAAAGGATCTTTTTATGCGAGACACAGATTATAATTAATTTTGCAATTTAATTGTAAAATTAATACAAGGGGAGAGGTGTTTACTCTCAATGACCACTGGCCTTAGATATACAACTAAGGAGAGTCTTTTCTTTCTCTCCTGTGATTCCAACTATTTTAGAGCTTTCTACATCCTCTTTAATGTGTCTTTCCCCCTTTCTCTTATATTGTCCGGTTTTTTTCTTTCTTGGTGCTTACGTTAACAGAAACTTCTTGTTCATGTATGTCATTATTTGACATTCTTTCTTTCCAATTAGAAAGTCCGCTTTGTGAGTGCTAGCACCTTGTCTATTGTATTGATTACATCTTCCCAGTACCATAAATGAAGTCTGATGTAGTTTGTTTGGATAAAATTTTAAATGATTGACTGGCACTCACAGGAATGGTCTCTATTGGGAATTTGTCCAGTATAGGACTTTGGATTCTAAGAAGAGCAGGGTTATATGTCAAGAACTTGAAAGCCTTGACAGAACAGGAGACAACAAGTAGTTCAGAGTCTCAGAGACAAGGAAAAGTCTCAGATATCAGGCAAAAGAAAAAAGATCCAGATGGGACTCACAGGCAAGCTGATCTGCTGCTTCACCCTCTTCTTCCTGTCATTCATTGAACCCTTATTGTTCAACCACTACACTCTACACATTAGACACTTGTGAAACAGTGACAAACAATGCCTAAACACTCTACTGGAGGATCTTGGGTCTAGTAAGAAAGATAAATGTGTGATAGGGCAATTACAGCACAGAGGGAGAATTGGGGTGACCTTTGACAGGGACAGATGCCAGGGAGCATCCCTGGGCTGCATAATTAAAACTTAGATCTGAGTCAGATTAGTAGGGAAGGTTGTAAGGCATGGACTAAAATGACCTGGTAATGAACATAGTAATTAGTTATCTGAATTGTGGGGAATTAGGAAATGGAGAGCTATGAAACAGGACAATTTTCCTTTTTACAAATTTTTTGGAATGGGTATGGAACAAAGATAGAGTGAGTTGCCAAACTTACCCAATGCAATACAATATTTTATTCCCAATGCAATAGTCATTATTCACATGTAGCAATTTTAAGTTAAATTTTAATCAATTAAATGGAATTAGATTAAATTTTTTACTGCTTATATTAAGTGTTTGATAGCCATATGTGGCTAGTGATTACCATATTGGACAGCACAAATATAAACCATCCTTAACATTACAGAATGTTCTATTAGACACGGCTGGTCTAAGGAGTGTTAGTTATAATCTGCCTTTTTCTTTTTTTGCCTAAAGTCAAATAAACCAATTTTCTTATGGCTCACAATACTCAAAATTCTCTAATGTCATTCATTCATTGATTCATTCATTGATTCAAACAACAGTTAAGTGGCCGTTATGTACTAGTTTCTGTTTGATGATTCGGGGACACAAAAATAGATGTGGCCAATCTGTCAGCTTATCTTATGGAGTATAGACCCTGTGGAAGTAAAAGACAGCAAATAAATAAACACATCTAGACATGATATAACTTTAGGTAGTGATATACAGTTCAAAATGTCTAAAATGTTGTGAGTTTAAATTAGTTTGAATGGAGCCA
The DNA here is from genome assembly GCF_030222135.1 of Aotus nancymaae. Lineage (NCBI taxonomy): Eukaryota > Metazoa > Chordata > Mammalia > Primates > Aotidae > Aotus > Aotus nancymaae. The sequence continues at coordinate 19,183,842 of NW_026988443.1, forward strand.
TTCTATGTCTGAGCGCCCCTTCCTAGAGTTGAAATTAGTAACACCAGAAGTAAAAGTTTTGTCTGTTGTTTTGCTTCTAAAATAAATGTCATTCCTTTCAAATGCCTGGATATTGTACATTTTTCTCAATTATCATATTTTCTAGTTCAAATACAGGGCAAGTGATCTCATAAGAGCATTTATTTTGATTTTCTAGGTTTGTGAATATATTGACAGAATGTATGATGAAAGAAAAATTAACTGAAATTTAGTTAATGGTTTGCACAATCATTATTGAAAAGCATATCCAGATACTCATGGAAAATCTGAGGATATTGTATCACTATCTGGGCTCTGTGGCATTTTTCTACTTTAAACGGGAAAGACAGCATCTATATATTTCTATATTTAAAAGCAGATCAGTTTTAGAAAATGCACAACTTTGTCAATCCTATAATCATATTATCAACTAAGTAAGAGAGAAAGAAGAGAGGGTTAAATACCACCATCTGATTAAATAGCATCACCTTGCTTTAATGCAAACTTTTGGTTTAGATAAGCATTATTATGTAATACTCTTAGCTTAAAAATCCTAAAAATTGACTAAACTTTAAAATTTTAGGAAGACATTTGCCTTAAACATTGTCATAAATGTCTCTTTGAGGTTTAATGATTACTTACTATCATTGCATCATTTTGTTAAACCATAACATTATTACAGAAAAATGTCAAGGCAATTATTTAAAATTTGCCATTTGGTTTACTGGAAATAAACATGGACTATGCAATCAGGTCCCAAATGAGGCTTGTTCTGAGCCTCATTTATTCCACATAGTAGAGACTTCATGAGTAAAGCTGCATGAGTTTCCTTTTTTGTCCATCCAGAGTTAAGTATAGTTTATGTATGTTTGCTTAAGCAAGATTAAAGTTGGCAACAAGTGAAATTTAATCTTGGTATTAGAAGCAGTTCACTTTTTTTAATGCAGAAAATCTCTCAGCACTTAAATTTAAAGTTACAGTTGGAAGTAAAATGAATAATTGCTTATTATCTCTGTCTTTCTATAGAGCAGTGACTAGGCCCAGTGAAATTCAGTAACTTACCTAATGCACAGCTGATGTTTTAATACTTTGTCCTGAGGCTGGGCAATTTATCCAGTGCTCTTTTCTTGATGATCTAAGATGGGATAAATTCCTCTCAGGTCTCAGGAATGTTGTTTCTTTGATATATTCAAAATCTAGCCATCTGCTTGAGTGCAATTCTGTCATCATTATCTGTCAGAGTGGAACAAAAGCAACCCCCTAAGCCTAGTGATAGAGTTTTTGGATGTTTGGCCCCTCCATACCTCATGTGATTCCCAGTATGGGAGGTGAAGCCTGGTAGGAGGTGTTTGGGTCATGGGAAAGCCTTCCTCATGAATGGCTGGGTGTCCTCCCAGTGGTAATGAGTTACTTGAAGATCTGATTGTGAAAAAGACTCTTGGACCAGCTCTCTCTCTCTCTATCTCTCTCTCTCCCCCTCTTCCTCCAGTCATGTGACACACCAGCTCCCCCTTTGCCTTCCGCCATGAGGAAAAGCTTCATGAGGCCTCACCAGAAGCCAAGCAGATACTGGCATCATGCTTCTATAACCTGCAGAACAGCGAGTCAAGTAAAGCTGCCTTTATAAATTACCCAGCCTCAGGTATTCTTCTATAGCAATGTAAAGTGGACTAATACACTAATACACCTAAATAACTATTTCTAGTTGGAAGTATGGGAAAGCTTCAATGTTTACTCTTTGGTTTGGTTTGACTGTGCTTGTTTCTCCATCAAGAAACAGGGAAGCATTCATCTTATTCAGTCGGTGTAACAACTTGGCTCATTTGGCCATAGTTAGAACCATATCTGTAGAGGGCGAACAGATTTGTGCTAGTGCCATGAGGTAGAAAAAATTCTCCCCACTTCTCAGTCTATTTTTCTAAATTACTTCCTAAGCTGAATCTTGCAGGGAAATTTCTGATAAATAGGGATACAGACTAGGAATCTAACTGCTTACTCTTATCACATGCTTTGAGGTTAAAAAAATTATGGTACAGAGGCAATTTTAATAGTAACTGAATGATGTGTGTATGTGTGTGTCTCTAAATGATGTCTATATATTATAGTACGTATGTATATTTGACCATTATATCTGTGTGTATGTGTAGGTAATGATCAATTTGTTTATTCACTTTAATTATTATTTTACTTGTTTATGCATTCACACATTCATAAATTGTAGTGAGAGTGTTTATAATAAAAGTAATAGGCAAACAAAGTAAACCTAGGCCCTTGCCCTTACAAAGGTGACTTAAAGACCCTGCTACGTGCCAGCCTTTTTCCAAATAGCACATATTGAAGAGTACATGGCTTTGCTCAGGGTGTGTCCCTGAAGATGAAATCCATTCTCATACATGTATTCAAGGAGTTTCAAGAAAAGAGACTGCCAGGTTTTTCTTGAAAAATGGAGATGTTTGAATAATTTAGGAGATTGTCAGTGATGAGACCACATAAGAGGTTGTGAAACAGGCTACAGAATAACACACGGTTTATCTCACGGAAGTTGGTTTTAAGAGCTTCCCTCCTTGGGAAGGAGTGAGGGACCTCTAACTGTGCAGTTGCTTACTTCCTGTTGCTAAGCATCTCATTCTCCACAGAATGTATGCTGGCTTTATTGGCATTTTGAAGAATAAGCTTCAGTAATCATAAATTATTCTCTCTCATTTACTTACGAGGAGAAATCAAATTCCTGGAGATTGAGATTGCTAAAGTCTTTTAATAGAGCACTTTGGAGATGTTTTGGTAAATGGAAATGATGACTTCCACAGCTAACCTACAGTGTAATGTCATTGGTGTTTGTTTATAAAATGATGCTCTGTTGTCTACCGTTTGAATCACTAAATTATGTCTCCCTTAAGCTGAATATATTACAATAGAAGAATTTTTAATATTATATTTTACAAAGAACATTATTATAGCTTTTGGTTTTCATTCTTTTTTTTCTTTCTGTTTGGCTGCAAAGACATTGAAGTTTCAATTAAATAAGAGATCACATGACATAGTATGTCAAAGCCAGAAGTAAGAAATTTACCATACAACTTACTAGGTACATGGCTATGGCTGCTTTGAGCAGCACTCTTTCTACATGGTATGTATGTTAATATAAATTGTGTAAAATTATTTAATGATATATCATTATATAAGTATGTAAATAGTACATTATATGAGTATGTAAAAGTAATAGTATATAAATAGCACAATAATATATAAGTATGTAAATAGTACATATGTAAATATAATAGTATGTAAACAGTACAATAGTATAGTAATACATTATATAAATATGTAAATGGTATATTATATAAGTATGTAAATGCAACAGTATGTAAATAGTATAATTGCTAATGTATTATTAGCATTATATAAATATGTAAATAGTACATCATATAAGTATGTAAATATAATATATAAATAGTAAAATTGTATCATAATACATTATATAAGTATGCAGAGGTAATAATAGTATGTAAATAATGCAACAGTAGAATACATTATATAAGTATGTAAATAGTACATTTTATAATTATGTAAAGGTAACATTATGGTAATAATACAACAGTAGAATACAATATATAACTAAATAGTATATATTATATATGTGTCTAATAGCATTTATTATACTATAAATGCATTTTATATTATTTATTACATAATAAATGTATGTAAATACAAATACTAATTAACTCTAACAACTGCCACTAGTAGGGTTGTTAGAATAAGCCCAAAAAATCCACCCAGATCCTGTAGTTAAATTTGAATTTAAGGCAATAAATGGAAATCTTTTTAGTATAAATACATTTCTTGCAATATTTGGGACATATTTACCTTAAAATAACTTATTGTTTATCTGAAATTGAAATTTAACTTACTGTCCTTTACTTTAACTGGTAATCTCAGTCATGAGAGTAATGTAAGAGAACTCTCAAAGTAACTCATGTTGGTTTTATTTATTTCTCCTTAGATTTTAGTATACACTCGCATAATAGTGTAACATTTGTAAGTACAATCTCTGCAGGCAAATATTGTGGGTTCAAATCTTCACACTGTCTTTTTTCATCCATGTGAATTTAGACAATTTATTTAACCTCTCATTGTTCCAATCTTCTGAGATTTAAAATGGAAATAATAATAATAATAATACAGACTTCATATAGTTTTTATATAAATGAAATATGCTAATATAAGTAAAATGGTAAGAATCTTCCTTTTACATGAAGTTATTAGCATACCTAATACCCTCTCCAGTTTGTGCAACAGAGTATACATCCAATAAATATGTTGAATGAGAATAGAATCAATATATATGTTGAATGAAGAAAGAAAGATAGAGGGGAGAGAGAGTGTGTGAGCAGCTGGGGCAGAAGAGAGAAAAGAGTCATCTGGAGTACTGAAAAGTATTATAGAAAACAGATTTGTATTTAATTAGGAAGAATAACCACACTTTCTTATAAGCAGGTAAGTTTCGCTCTAAAAATGATTGACAAATTTTGCTTTATTTCAAGGAGAAGTAGCATCAAAGTTAATAAAAAAAATAAGCTGCCAAAATCTTACCCAAATAAATACATTTGGAAAAGAATCCATCTCTCAGCTACTGTGAAAATAATAAAAAGATGTGTAGTAATGACACATTTCAGGAATAAATTTACAGATCATTGTTGAATACAATTCCACAAAGAGACCTCAGGGAAGGAGAGTCTGTACGGTAATTAAATCACTTGCTGCCCTCACACATTGGCAGATCTACCGAGTTGTCACTTAAGGGAATTTGAAGACTGCTGTCCCGTGGGAGCACTTCACTTTGGGGAACCTGAAGCTTTATTTAAACAGGTCATTTGCTCAATAGATTCTAAGAGTGATTATAGCAGTGACAGGTTTTCTTGTTATTGTAAGACATGTAACAAACCTTTCATTTATTCACCTGTTAAGCCAAGTTGGATTTGTTCAATGGATGTAGTTATACTTTAAATGTTTCAGAATAAGAATTTTGGATACTTGTTTAAAAATCTAAAATTAATGGAATGGAAACTAGTGCTATTTTTATTTTCTCTGTATCCAGCCATCAGTCTTACATATTATTAACATTGTGTAGAGGACAAAATGTGGGACCTGTCTGGTCTGTAAAGGCACCTATTTAAGAAATGCTGCAAGATTATTTTACTGGAGAATGTGAGACTATGGATCAGAGTGTCAAAATTATCTGGTTAGTCATTTGAGGATGAAGCATGGAGGTGAGTAACAAGAAGATATAGCATCAAATACGGATTGATGAAGCGGGAAAAGAAAGAAAGAGACAGTAGACAGAGCAGGAGCCTGAGAGGTCAGATTTCCTTTGCTGAAGTTGGGGATGTGGTACAGAAACATCTTCAATTTGGTTTTGCAGATAGCCAAGAGGCACAGGAGTAGGCAGGCCAAGTGAACTGTGCAAGACAGATTTTTTTTTTTCACTTCTCATATCTCATCCATTTTACTGGGAAGGGAAATACTTGGTAGGAGTGGTATTGCAGGTGGATTTTAACAACAGGCCGTGGAATCACACAGACCAGAAATCAATGCAGGTTCCGAAATTTAGCCCCTTAGAAAATGTACTTAGCCATTCTCTACCTTGTACAGAGAAGGTTAAAAATTGTGGTTACTTTAAAAGGTTAACTGAAGGTTATTGAACTTCAGTACTGACTTAATAGGTATGGTAAAACAGCTGATAATAAGTCAGCAGACTCTCAAGCATTTCCATATCTTGATTATTGACAAACTCATTGTTTTACATCTTACTGAAGTACATGTGTGTGGGGAGGGGTTGGGGAACTGGTTCACAATATAAAGGAGATCAAACATCTGTAGGGACAGGTACCCAATGATAATAATGTATATGAAAACACAAGCCATTTTTACTCTTTATCCCAATTAACTTGACGTACTCTAATTTCTGGATTACACTATGACCTCTTTGAGCGATGTGCAGCTTGGCTCCTTTCTCACTTTTTGTTTCTTTTTAATATGCAAATGTGAGTGTGCAATCTTAGGTGTGTTTGCATGAGCTAACTTAAAAATGAATTTAAGTACAGTTTTCTGAAATATTTCTACTGAAATAAATTACTTAAACTTTAAAAAGGTTATTGTGAAAATAAATCATTAATATTTTCTATGTGCTTAACACTGAGTCTGGCACAAAATAAGCTCCAATAATGTAAGTTGCTATGATCACCAGATGCATTATTTAAGTTCCTACCGCTTTTCATAACATCTTTCTCACCTGGACTCATAGTGGCTATTAAACAAATACGTGTATTTACATGTAGTTTTTTCTATAACAGGTCATTGGCTACATGTCCAAGAACTTACAATTTATGCAAAACACATTCATCAAAACATTGCAAAAAGTTCATCAGAACAAATGAAATACACTAGATTTTTATAAGTATAAATATTAATAATTCAAAATTGTATTATGAGTGGAAAACCTCTCAGTATTTACTGAGAGGACCATGAAAGGAATAAGTGAGAAGTGGAAAAAGACTCAGTAGCTGAAGACTTGTTCATAAGTGAAGATTACTTTAATCTACCATAATCAGAAAGTGCTATTTTCCATTTATAAAATGTACGTATTCAGATGTACACACTTGAGTTCAGCCAGTCATATAGTACCTACTTTGTAAAACAACTAGTTCATGCTAAAGAGGAAGTCTAGGACCAAGGAACAATGCAAAGGACATGGGTATGTGACAAGTTCAAAAATTTTACAAAGAACCTTGCAGCTCAGATGTTGCAAACAAATTTTATTTCAATATGACATGCTAAATCGTAGCTTATCACCACCTCCACTGTCACCCCCATATTTAAAACACCTCCTCTAGGGTAATTAAGTTATGTAATCAGGTTATTTACTGTGCATAGTAAACTGGAAAAATATTTGTGCCATGAAGATAATCAGTCATCAACATTCTGAATTGTGTTGATCACAACAAGCAACAAAGAAAGGAAATCTGTATTAATGACTATTTCTAAGACAAAGGGATGGTGGTAGATTATTTGTAAACATGTCAGAAAATGTTATGTAGATTTCCATCATTTTAAAAGAAGATAAATATAAATAAACTGTAATCCGCAAAAGACTTCCGCCAGTGGGCACAGAAGAAAATATATGTGTATCAAAAAATTTTCCTGAATTAGTTAGCTTTACTTTGTGTTATTAGAGTTTAAATTTGTAGGTAATCTTGTATTCAGTGTCAAATCTTTTGTAATAATATTAAATAACTTAGTGTTTTGGGTTGAGGTTGAAAACAAATGATACATATTTGTGTTTTTGATTATCCTGAAATTACATCATAAATCTGAGAATTTATAAGATTATCAGTCTAGATTTTGTAGATTTTGAATTGATCATTAAAGCATAATTTTGCTTATCAGACCAGCATGTAACTTCTTATAATACCTTTAAAGCACAAAAGAAATCTTAATTTTCATTTACTTGTAGAGTACAAAATGTACAACTATATTCTGACATTTTTTCTTACTCAGGAAATGAAAACAATAAACTTACATTATTTTTATTTCTGTCAAGGGGAAAACATGAACAAACAATACATTTATATCAAAGAACCGATGATATAACCTTAGCTACTTTAAGATTGCCTTCATTATAATTTTATTCTCAATTATCCTAAATTTGATTGTATCAAAAATTTAAGCTAATTTCTCATTATTTTGGAGACAGGACTTTATCAATAATAAAAAATATATCTTTGCAAATTTTTTTCCATTCAGAATGAACTGCAATATTTTTCCTATCAAGAATATAAACAATACACCTTGCAATATATCTTTAAAATAGCTATTTCTTTACAATTTTTTGCTGTGTTTCATTTTTATTTTTATTTAAACTCTTTGGCACTCTAATATCATGTTATAAAATTATAAACAGTAGATTCAGATCTTTACTATATTAAATAACCCTCAAAGGCCCAACTGAAAAAGGAAAACTATATTATAAGTATGTCCAGGCATAGCACAGTGCCTCACATCTGTAATCCCAGGACTTTGTGAGGCCAAGGCAGGTGGATAGCTCTTAATATGGCACCTTACTTAGCTTCTCAGGACTTGGGAGGGTATGTGGGACCCAGTGTAACCTCTCTCTCTGGGGCAATACCTTTGCATAGTCTTCAGGCAGCTTCCTATGTTAGTCTCAGTGCCTGAGCTCTTCTGTGGCTGGCGCTGCTGGAGCCCACAGTGTGAATGTGGAACACTGGGGGTCTCTCATTTACAACTTTCTCCCAATGGGAAACATCTCCGGGCTCCCAGCTGATCTCAGATGAGCGAGCTGCCTCCTTTTCATCTTCTCTCCTTTAGATGTTTCCTGTCACTTCTCTGTTCCTGTCATTATTCTCTCTTAAAAGATCTATTCAAAGTATGATTATATACTCACTATTTTGGTTTTTCTTTTTTTTGACACGGAGTTTCGCTCTTGTTACCCAGGCTGGAGTGCAATGACGCAATCTCGGCTCACCGCAACCTCCGCCTCCTGGGTTCAAGCAATTCTGCCTCAGCCTCCTGAGTAGCTGGGACTACAGGCTGCGCCACCATGCTCAGCTAATTTTTGTATTTTTTAGTAGTGATGGGGTTTCGCCATGTTGACCAGGATGGTCTCAATCTCTTGACCTCGTGATCCACCCGCCTCGGCCTCCCAAAGTGCTGGGATTATAGGCGTGAGCCACCGCGCCCGGCCCTATTTTGGTTTTTCTTTATGGAGGAGGTGGTTACCAGATGCCTCTAGTCAGCTGCTGAGTATCTTACTTTTTTCAATTAATTTTGTATGTTTTGCGTATCTTCTCTTTGCTTGTCATTTGTCTCTTTGTAAGTTTTAAAATAAACATTTTGTTTTTATTATTCGTGTTTAATTATATATTCTATTATAATATGTAGTAGTCAAAATTAATTTAATTTTCAAACTTAATATTTGATTTTATATTTGTCTTCTTTCTTTGCAAATTGAGTAATTTACTAGATAAGGGGGGCAGTGCAATTTAGCCTTAACCAAGCAGGCTTTGAAATCAGACGTGTTGTTATTCAACCTCTGCTAATTCCACCTTGGATGAATTACTTATCTTTTCCAAACTTTTTTACTTAAATGATGTCAATAAACACACCAATCTTTCAAGGTTGCTGATTAAATGGAATGTTACATATGAATTTCTTAATGCGCAAAGTAGCACATCCAAATAAATAAATAATGTGTATTGTTATTATTGTATTATTTAAAATCATCACTCTATTTAACATCATCAAATTTTGTTTTCTTCTTCTCATCTTCAATTTAGTTTAGATTTAAAAAAATATTATTAGGGACTTAAAATCAGTTTCATGCTTTTGTTTCATTGATCACCTTGAAAACCTTATTTTTCAATATTATTATTTCTCTATTTTTAAAGTATTAACATTTTATGTTTTCACCATCCTTGAAAGTTCTTTTTTTCCTTAGCATACACAAAAATTAAAATGGTGTAATGTAAATTCTTTGAGAATAGGAGTATAATTAAATTTCTTTAAAAATTTTCCTCTATTATCAAATACCAGGCACTAAACTTATACCGCTATATGCCCATGTCAGTCAAATAGTCAACATTATACTAAGATGTGTAAAGTTTTTTTAAAAAATGTTATCCATTTGTGTTTCGGGTTTTTTTGTTTGTTTGTTTTTGTTTTTGAGATGGAGTCTTGCTCTATTGCCCAGACTGGAGTCTAGTGGCACAATCTTGGCTATCTGCAACCTCTGCCTCCCGGGTTCAAGCAATTCTCCTGCCTAGGCCTCCTGAGTAGCTGGGATTACAGGTACACACCGCCGTGCTCAGCTAATTTTTGTAGTTTTAGTAGATACAGGATTTCACTGTGTTGGCCATGCTGATCGGGAACTCCTGACCTCAGGTAATCTGGCCACCTTGGCCTCCCAAAATGCTGGAACTATAGCCGTGAGCCACTGCACCTGGTCTGCTTTTTTTTTTTTTTTTTTTTTTTTTTAAATCTGATCATTGTAATCGAGCAGGTAAACTTTAAAATACCATATTGTTTTTTCATAACTTACTTAAAAGAAAATTGTTTGCTAAAAGCAAAAAGCATAACAATGTAAGTTAGCATTTGATATGCAACTAATGATAAGCAACTATTGCATAGAGGAGAAGGGAGTATTGAATAGGTAAATTAAATTATATGGTTGTAAGATTATTACATTTGTGATGTGGGAAGAAACAAGATAAAGTCTGAAACATCAGAAAGTACAATACAATCTAAAGACTTAAAACTGCATTATTGCTAGGCATTGCTAAGAAATCAATAGAGGAAATAAAGTGGTCACTAAAACATTTTGAATGAATCAAAGCAATTCATTAAGGAAGCAACAGAAGAACAAAGAAGGAACAATTTGAAAGCTTTTGGTTGGGTTAAAACCAGATATATCAATGATTTTATTAAAAGTGAGTGTACTAAATGCCTTAAATAAAAGCAAAGATTGTCACACTGAAAAAAATGGCAAGTTTTAACTTTTTCTGTCTATAAGAGATTCATTTTATCCTTAAATAACGGATGAATTTTAAGTAAAAGGATAAAAAAAAATACCATGCCAATATAGTAAGCATAAAAAATAACCTGGCATGGCTTCATTAATAAAAGTCAAAGTAGACTTGATGTAAAAAGTCATAATGGAGAAAAAGATAAAAATTAGGTGATATAAGAAGCAATGCATCAGGAAGACATGGTGTTTCTAAATAGCTCTTCACCGAGGTAATGAAAATTCACTCATTGAATTCCCAGAACTAAAGGAATAAATAGATAAATCATCAAGGATAGCTGGATATTTTAACATCCTTTTTCAACAATTAATTTAACTAATTGACCTAAAAATTAAGATGTACATGGAAGAGCTAAACAACATTATCAACCTCCTAGATCTAACTGTTATATTTAGAACTTCCTAATCAAATTCCATAGAAAACACATGCTTTTCAAGAGCCCACTGAACGTTCTTCAATACAGACTGTATGCTTGATCATAAAATAAATCTCCATACATTTTAAAAGTTTGAAAACTTAGAAAACACTTTCTGAAAAATTAAATTTATAATCAATAATGTAAAATATTTATAAAATCTTCAGATACCTGCAAATCAAATAAAATTTTAAATGATCCATCAGTCAAACAGAAAAAAGTAGTACTATCTACTCTCATCATATCTATGCAATAAACAAATCATCACCATTATTTAAAATAAAGATAATTCCTATTACTACTATTAAAGCCTTAAAGATTGAAAAGACATAAAACTCTCTGCTTATATTCTTGATAACTCCAACACAATTCTTCAACAGAAAATCCTTGGGATTTTTTTTTAATACTGGAACAAACAAATGAATTTAGAATGGTCACAGGAAATAAAGTAAATATTCAAGAGTGAATTTTATTTCTTTATATTAGAAGCAAACTTTTCAAAATATCATTCACATATTACCCAAATATGAAATACGTAGAGTTAAATTTAACAACATATGTGCATGACCAGTACAATAAAAAGGCATAACTCTTTACCTAGAGACATAAATAAAATCTAATTTTTACTTAGAGAAATAAATACAATCTAAATAAATATAAATGTATGCCATGTTCGTAGATTAAGTTAATAGACGAGTACATTTTCTCAATATCGATCTATAAATTCAGCTCAGAACTAACTGAAATCTTAACAGGAATTTTTGTATGAATTATGAAGTAGACTGTAAAATTCATGTGGAAACACAAAGGACTTCAAATAGTCAAAATAACTTTTCAATAGTACAAAAATCCCAAGGATTGACACTACCTGACTTAAAGACTTATTGTAAGTTATTAAGGGTCAATATAGAATGATAGCAATATAAAAACTGACGTGTAAATCATTAAAACAGAATAGAGTCCAGAAATAGACATGAACATATAGTTAATCGCTTTTCAGTTGGGTGACTAATTTAGTGGAAAATACTAGTAATTTCAGCAAATTATATTGAAAAATGGAGTATCGCTAGGTGTACAAAATTGGTTTTAATTGACTTCTACCTCGCATCATATGTACAACTGAATTCACACACCTAAAAGAAAACATAGGAGAAAAAATATTTAACCTTTTTGTGGACAAACATTTCTAATATGCTACACAAAAATTAATTATAACATTAAAAAATGAAGTTCAGCTTGTTCAAAAGTAAAACTTCTATGTTTAAAATGATGTACCATCAAAAATTAAAAGACTAAGTACTAGGTGACAAAAATTTTTAGCACACATATCTGAAAAAATACTTAAGCCCTGAATATAGAAAGAAATAATATAACCAAACAATAGAAAAAAACATAAAGTAATTTAAAAATGAGCAAATGTATTAAACAAACAGTTCTTTAAAGAAGATATGCAAATGGTAGATACTACATAAAAGGATGTTTAATAACATTAGTCATCTAAGAAGTGCAAATTAAAACCCAATGGGATACCATTCATGCTTACTAAACTGGCCACAATTAGAGTAGACATGGAATACCAATTCTACACAGTATATTCCAACTGCTATCTCATGTACTGCAGAAGAAGTGTAAAATAGTGCAACCACTTTTGAAAACATTTTTGACAGGTTTTCATAAAGTTAAACATATATTTAGCATAATAGTATGTCTTCTAGGTATTTACCCAAGAGACTGAAAGCATGGATTCATAAAAATCTTGCATGTAAATGTAAATAACAGGCACATGTATAACAGTCCAAACTAATAATAACCCAAATGTTCACCAGCAGTGAATCCATAAACTGTGGTATATCCATTTAATTAATACTACTCAGCAAAAATAAGAAAGGAAAACTACTCATTGGATTAATCTCATAAATGCTATGCATTTGATCAAAAGAAACTGCACACAAGAGTCCAAACTGTATGCTTAGATTTATATAAATTCCAGAATAGGCAAAGGCAATCTATATTGATTGAAGTCAGATCAATGTTTCCCTGGTTTGAGGAGTGAGGATGAGAAAGAATCAATAAATTTTCTATAGGAACTGAACTGTTCATTATCTTGGTAGCTGGTAGTTACATTAGCATATACAACTGTGAAAAGTACATTAGCATGTACAGCTGTATACTAAATGTGTCTGAATTACATTTGTTTATAAATTATACCTCAATAGATCACACACATACACATATGCACACCACTAGGCTGGACTTGTGACATGGTGACACTTTACCTACCTAAGATAAGAGTTAAAGTCAATCCAATATCTCACTTTTCTATAACTGAACTGATTTGCATGGCTTGTTTTTCTTATTCCTATAGTTTTAAAAATAATCAGAAGCAATCAGTCTTCAAAACCATAAGAATATATTTTCATAGGTTCATGAGGTGGTTTGTGTTCATTCATTTTTAATTTGCTTTATTTTCTGATTTTACTTTCTGGATTGGGAAGAGACCTATCCGGAAAGTGGTATGTGCCCAAGGTTCAGAAAATGTGGATGTCCCATGGAATAAGACAAATATTTTCCCATGTGATTAGAAATAAAGTAATATGGCAGGGCACGGTGGCTTATGCCTGTAATCTCAGCTCTTTAGGAGGCCAAGGCAGGTGGATCACCTAAGGTCGGGAGTTCCAGACTAGCCTGACCAACATGACAAATCCCTGTCTCTACTAAAAATACAAAAAGCAGCTGGGCGTGGTGGTGCCTGTAAGTCTTGTCCTTGTCTTACCCCATGGGAGTAAGATTCCTGCATTTATGGAGCACAGGTTGATCTGTAGCATCTGAGAAATTTCCAACTTCTTACAGCACATTACAATATCTGTATCTCTTGCCTTGGAATAGAAAAGGTGATGCTCCTATTTGTTTTCCAAACAAAAAGTGTGTGGTAAAGCAGGCATTTCTACCAGGCTTCTTCATCTAGAGTTTTCGTGCAAGATTTTTCCTTCCAGAAAGCAAGGGACTATAACCAAGATTTTTTGTAGGGGGAACTGTGAATGGTGTTCTTCTTGGGGTTACTTTCTCTGACTTGATCTCAGGTAGTAAATCCTAATCTTTAAAAAGCCACACATCTTTTAGACTTTCAACAAACAGCAAGTATTAAGAACAAAGACCAGTTTTCAAGATGGTTGATAGTATTTGTTTTAAAGGCAAAAGGGAACTGCATGGTGATGGGAAAACCAAGCTTTCCTTACTCTTTTTTCTTTTCCTTTTTTTTTTTTTTTTTTTTGAGACAGAGTCTTGCCCTGTTGCCCAGGCTGGAGTGCAGTGGGGCAATCTTGGCCCACTGTAACCTCCACCTCCCAGATTCAAGTGATCTTCTCCCTCAGTCAACTGAGTAGGTAGGTCTACCACAGACACCTGCCACCTTGCCTGGCTAATTTTTACATTTTTAGTAGAGACGGGTTTCACCTCTTCAGCTAGGCTGGTCTCAAACTCCTGACCTTAGTGTTCCACCTGACTCAGCCTCCCAAAGTCCTGAGATTCCAGGCGTGAGCCACCATGTCCCAGCTGCATTCCTTACTCTTTTAAGGATAGTGAATTTCTTCTGTTCAAGTAGGAAGTCTTTCCGAATCAAATACTGTCTTTTCCTTTCTGGTGTGCCACGTATGATTTTTACTGTTATATAATGACAAAACCATCTGTAAAGCACTTATTATTCAAAGAAGACAGGACCTTAGGCTGAGTACATACCTCTCCATATTTTTACTTTAGTGACTATGAATATTCTTTGATTATCTCCTCTTTAATATGCTTTATTTTATTTATTTGAAAATTCTACTTTTTTCAGGGATTCTGGGTGAGTCAATTATGAGGTTCAGCAAGTAAATACGATTCTGCTGTGATCAAGTTCCACAATGTTGTCATTATATAACATAACAGTCATATAGGAAAAGTAAATCTTAGCTCTGATTTGCTTATGGGAATGCAATTTAAACGATAAGAAAGATGTTAGAGGAACTCTGAACTTTTGGGGAAGTTACCTAAATTCTAAGTATTCATTTTTATAAATTAAAGATGATAATTTCTACCCCACAAACATTATGAAGAATATTTGAGATAAGTTCTAAATGACATTTATTACAATAATTAGCAGCATGTGTAGAACCCCAAAATGATTCCCTTTTCTATGTCTCAATTATTAACAGTAAAAGTTGTATTTAATGGATCCTATTTACCATTATGATATAAAACTAAGAAAATATCCCTTTAAATCCAGAGATATTAATAAAAAAGACTTTTTATTTTCAATTTATTGAGAAATGAAACATAGTGTCTCCTTATTCAAATCACACCCATCACTCTCATATCTTGGGAATTAAAGGAATCATCAAAGCCAAGACTCAGTTCATTCCGCCAATGGCACAGACCTCCTGTGAGAGTGGACTGTTTGCACTGCCAGTTGTTAACGTGTCCCACACTTGTGGACCCCTACATGCATAGCTCTCTTTTACTCTCACTGGAATGGAAAGACCCTCAACAAAGCAAACTATTAGTATAAATGTCAAAAGCTATGTCAGGAAGAGTTTTAAAATAAATGAATACTATGCAGCCATAAAAAAGAAGAAAATCATTTGCAGGAACATGGATGGAACTGGAGGCCATTATCCTTATCATACTAATGCAGGAATAGAAAACCAAATATCACATGCTTTCACTTATAAGTGGGAGCTAAATAATGAGAACACACAGATAGAAAGAGGGGAATAACAGGCATGAGAGCTTACCTGAGGCAGGTGGGTAGGAGGAGGGAGAGGTTCAAAAAAAAAAAAAAACTTTCAGGTACCCAGGTGACAAATTTATCTATACAATAAATTGACGACTCATGAGTTGACCTATATAAAACAAACCTGTACATGTACCACTGAACCTAAAATAAAAGTTAATTAAAAAAAAAAAAAAAAAAGAATGCCTAGGCCAGACGTGGTGGCTTATGCCTGTATTTCCAGCAATTTAGGGGTCTGAGGCAGGTTGATCAGTTGAGGTCAGAAGTTCGAGGCCAGCCTGGCCAACATGGCAAAACCCCGTCTCTACTAAAAGCATAAAAATTTACTGGGCATGGTGCCACATGCCTGTAATTCCAGCTACTCAGAAGGCTGAGGCACAAGGATCGCTTGAGCCTGGGAGGTGTAGGTTGCAGTGAGCCAAGACTGCCCCACTGCATTCCAGCCTGGGTGCGCTCTCTCAGAAAAAAAAAAAAAAAGAAAAAAAAATACCCAATATAGGCCCTATCTTATTTCTGCATGCTAACGGGAAATAACCTGAAATTTTCTTTATACAAGACCAACTTGGATTCTAGTTCTGATTGACACCAATATAATCATTGTAATACAAAGAACACAGAGGGGATTCTAGTTTTGCCAAATTTGTATTATTGAGATACAACTAAGACATATTTATTATAGTATTTCAGAAGTAAAAGTCAAGACCAATTACAGGTTCTGGAGGTATCTTTCAGTACTTGTCAATCTGGAGATAACTTCAATGTATTTACTTTTAAATATAAACAGATTATCATTGATGAAAGTGTAAATACTGTGTATTTATTGCATGTCTTTATTTTCATTTATTTTAACTGCTGTGAAACTCTATACTTTTTCTTCCATTTTTACACCTTCTATTAACTTCTCCTATATAGATGTGGAAAATATTTATAATCTGTAAGATTGTTTATCCATTCAATTACGTTTTATTTGTCCTTGGTTGAGTGGGATATCCTAAGCCTTCAGTAAAATATGTGAAATAGTTTCAGCTTCTCAAAGCATGAATTGAAATTGCTCCATCCTCTTCAGATATTCTGAGTGATGGCAACAAGTGTTATCATTCAGCACCATTGGTTCTATTCTCCACTAATGTGATTTGAATGGACTGAAGCTATATTTTTATACTGTATATATCCAGCCCTGGCCTTCTCTGGAGCCAGGTAGAAACAAAACAAAATAATGATTAAAATCTTTCCTAGATAACCAGATATCTAAACCTATATATTAAGTGGTGGACTTTTTGATGCTTTCCTGTTGGCCAAACTCTTAGAAAATCAAAGGAATGTAATGTTGAAGATGTAGAAAACAATGGGCATCTCCTAGGAGAGATGCATTTTAGAAATTCTCTATCATAGCAATATGGTTTGAGAAAATGACATTTAAGATTGATGGAACGTAACTCTAGGCTTGCATAACATTACAAGTGAAACGGTAAAATGTTACCAATTTTAAAAAGTATATGTTTTGCTCTCTTATTTAGCAATATTAAGGAATACTGCTAAAATAATAATTGCCAAATATTGAGT
The DNA here is from genome assembly GCF_030222135.1 of Aotus nancymaae. NCBI lineage: Eukaryota > Metazoa > Chordata > Mammalia > Primates > Aotidae > Aotus > Aotus nancymaae. Next base: position 19,201,201 of record NW_026988443.1, read on the forward strand.
ATAGAATAATTTCTTAACGCAATTCTAATCACTCTTTATACGTTCTCACGTATGTATTTCTGTGTGTGTGTGTGTGTGTGTGTGTATAAACACACAGCTGCATGATTTTGAGAAATATATGTGTGTGTGTTTTAAGTATATGTGTGTGTGTGTTTTATACACACACACATATTTCTCAAAATCATGCAGGTGCTCTATAGCAGAAGAAGAACCAGAACTTACAACCAGATCTGTCTATACCAAGCACCTATCACCAATAGATACTTGAGTCATTATCTATCATATAAATGATAGGTAAAAGACACCTCTGTTATAAGTAACAACTCAAGTATTCTCTACTCTTTCCACCAGGAAATTTACACCATGTGCCGTTCAACTTCCATTATAGGTGTGAGATCTTTGAGCAATCTCTTAGATTTTTCAGAGATCCCTTTTAGTGCCGTGGTTGTCCATGGTACACAACAATTGCACATAGAAGCTGAGTGGAGACTTGTGGCCCAGGCTTGGTATTAACAGTGTGATGATTCTGTTCACTAGGAGACTGGAGAATTCTGCTCTGCCCTGGCTCCTTGTCAGTCTGATTAGTTTCCTCAAAGCAGTCCTCCATGGGGCCAGTATCCTAGCACGTCCAGTGCCACTCCTGGACCCCTCCTTTGCTCAGGCCCACTAGTATTCTACTGTATATAATAATATTGCAGTAAAAGTCTCTAGTCATGGTCTCTTTGAAAATAACAGAGAATAGACTTAGGTTTTGGTGTATTGGATAACAAACCTAATTTCTAGCAGCAAGAAGCTCTTCATGTTTCCATGAATTTGAGTGAATTTGAGTGGGACATCCACACAAGACAAATGCTACTTCTGGAATATTTGAATAACTCTGGGTTCTTTCGGGTCCCTGAGGAGACAGCCCTGATCAGTCACCACTAAAGCGACGAAATAAGTGTGGTTCCAAAGATATTAGGGTCCAATGATAGAAATGCAAAGAAATTCTAGTGACCAGTTATTCATGTAATCCCCCAGGTAGGCTACCCATGTAACTTCTGTTTCCTTAAGTAGGCATCTCTTCTACTTAATGCAGTTGTATTACAAACATTTGCATTATATGCACCTGCTACGTCTGGCATCTTGGGGGGAGAGTGCAAACAAATAATTGAAAATCAAATAAAAAAATAGAACCAGAATGATAATAAAGTTTTCTTTCATTGCTTAATTTGAGGCAGTGTTCATGACTTCATTCATACTTGTTTTTGTTTGTTTTTGAGATAGAATCTCCCTCTTTTTCCCAGGCTGGAGTGCAGTGTTGTGATCTTGGCTCACTGCAAACTCCACCTCCTGGGCTTAAGTGGTTCTCCTGCCTCAGCTTCCCCAGTAACTAGGATTACAGGCACATGCACCATCATACCTGGCTATTTTTCTTCTTTTGTATTTTTAGTAGAGACAGGGCTTCACTATGTTGGCCAGGCTGGTCTTAAACTCCTGACCTCAAGTGATCTGCCCACCTTGGTCTCCCAAAGTGCTGAGATTACAAGCATGAACCACTGTGCCTGGCCCATCCATAGATGTTTATATGGAAAATGATGGCATATTCAAACAGAGTAATTAAGTAAAGTTTAATGAAAGACTATCTATAAAGGTATCTGTGAGATTAGGAGAACTAGGGATGGTGAGGTGCCAGAGACAATCAATGTTGAGAAACCCTTAACCCCTTTATTACACACAGGATCCAATTTTCCAACCATATTTCTGTCGATCAGAGATATTCCCTAAATAATATTATGGAGACCGGCAAACATAATCCAAAGACTTAGACAATAGAGATCTGGGTTCTTCCTTTCTGTACTGTCTGTACTACAATTTTAGCTTTGCAAATTCTTTTAAATTTGCCCTATTCTTTCTTATTTTCGTGTTATCATCATATTCTTTAGAAGTTATTTTCCTACACTTCTGTTATGACTCTGTCTCAAGGATAACCTCATGTAAATCCATTCTGCTTTATCAAGAACAATGAAAATAATGACCACAATATAATTTATCAAGTTCTATGTGCCAAGCACTTTGATAAATGCTATGTTATTACTACTGATACTGAAAAAAAACTTCTCTGATAGAAGCACTATTAATCCCATTTTAAAGATGAGTAAGTGAGGCAGTTTTTCAGTATTAGACAGCTATCAAGTTATAAAACTAGGCCTTGTATTTTGGCCTCACTCTTTTTAATAAGGGTTAATCAACAAATGAAAATTGTACATTTTTAAGTGTTTTATACATAGTTTGTGCTTTGATATAAGTATACCTTGTATAATGATCCCAAAAATCATTAATTAACCTGTCCTTCACCTGGCATAGTTACCATTTTCACGTGTGTGTATGTTTGTGTGTAGAGAACACTTAAGATCTATTCCCTCAGTCAATTTTTTAAATTAATAATTCATTTTATGACTGACTGATATTCCATTGTATACATATCTAACTTTTTTAAAATTTAACTTTTGTTTTAAGTTCCTGGGTACATGTGAAGTTTTTTTATATAAGTAAACTTGTGTCATGGGGGTTTGCGGTACAGATAATTTTGTCACCCAGGTATTAAGCCTATTACTCATTAGTTATTTTTCCTGATCCTTTCTCTCTTCTAACCTTCCACCCTCCAAAAGGCCCCAGCGTGTGTTGTTCCCCTCTGTGTGTCCGCTTGTTCTCATCACTTAGCTACCATTTATAAGTGAGGACATGTGGTATTTGTTTTTGTTGTTGTTGTTTGTTGTTGTTGTTCCTGTGTTAATTTGCTAAACATAATGCCCTCCAGCTTCATCTGTGTTCCTGCAAAGGACCCCTTTGTTCACCTTATACCATATACAAACATTAACTCAAGACGGATTAAAAGGTTAAATATAAAATCCAAAACTATAAAACCCTGGAAGACAATTTAGGCAATACCATTCTGGATATAGGAACAGGCAAAGCTTTTATGATGAAGACACCAAAAGCAATTGCAACAAAAACAAAAAATTGACAAATGGGCTCTAATTAAACTAAAGACCTTCTGCATAGCAAAGGAAACTGTTAACAGAGTTAACAGACAACCTACAGAACGAGAGAAAATTTTTGCAAATTATGCATCTGACAAATGTGTAACATCCAGTGTCTATAAAGGACTTAAACAAATTTATAAGCAAAAAACAAATAACCCCATTAAAAGTAGGCAAAAAACATAAACAGACATTTTTCAAAAGAAGACATACGTGCAGCCAACAATCACATGAATAAAAGCTTGACATAGCTACTTATTACAGAAATGTAAACCAAAGCTGCAATGAGATACCATTTTACACCAGTGAGAATGACTATTATTAAAAAGTCAAAAAATAACAGATTCTGGCAAGGTTGCAGAGAAAACAGAATGTATATACACTGTTGGTGAATATGTAAATTAGTTCAACCATAGTGGAAGACAGAGTGGCAATCCTCCAAAGATCTAAAAACAGAAACACCGTTCAACCCCAAGCCAGCAATTCAGTTACTAGGCATATACCAAAAGGGATATAAATCACTCTATTATAAAGACACATATGTGTATATGCTCACTGCAGCACAATTCACAGGAAGAAATTCAAGGAATCAACCTAAATGTCCATCAATGGTAGACAAGATAAAGAAAATGTAGTACATATACACCATGGAATACTATGCAGCCATAAAAAGGAACAAGATTATGTCCTTTGCAGAAATATGGATGGATCTAGAGGCCATTATTCTTAGCAAATTTCAAGGATAAAATAACTATTATTAACTATAGTCACAGTGCTATACAGAGATCTCTGGAACTATTTGTCTTATAACTAAATGCATGTAAACATTGATCAATATCTTTCCATTTTTCCTACCCCCCAGCCCCTGGCAATCACTATTCTATATTCTGTTTCTCTATGTTTCAACTATTTAACATTCCACATAATGTAAATGTGCCTTTCTGTGTCTGAGTTATTTTACTTGGCATAACATCATCCAAGTTTATCCACGTTGCTGCAATTGGAAGGATTTCCTTCTTTATTAAGCTATATAATATTTCATTATATATGATATATATCATAACTGTCATATTATAATAGCTATGATGAAACATATATCAATGATATAAATCACAATTTCTTTATTAATTTACCCACGAATGGACACTTAGGCTGTTTACATATCTTGGTTATTATAAATAACACTGCAATGAATTATAGCATCTTGTTAGTTTCCAATTCTGGATTGGAGACTGATTTAGCTTTCTCTCTTTATCTCCTTGGTATCTACCACATTTGTTCTTAATGAACATTTGTTAATTACTGAATAAATATGGAAGCATCTGGAAACTATTCCATGATTTTTCAAATAAATTTCAGACCCATTATCACTTCCTTGAAATAGATTGTTACTCTGCAACTCTCCTCCCAGCATTTACCACGTTGTAGTGATGTTTGGGTTGCACCTTAGTTGTTTGGCCCATGGTCTGGTTTGCAAGATGAGAGAATAAATTATCCTTTTTTGCTCTTATACACTTTTTCTTGAGGTCTCCCTTAGTGGTTAATGCATTTCTTTCAGCTGAAAATATAAACATAAAAATAAATGATCCTATTAGCTTGTAATTTTCATCTCCTGGGGTTGCTTTTAGTGCCTAATGGGGAATATTTTCCTCTAAGAGAGGTCTAAATTGGTTCTATTGCCCAATATGAGCCACATGCTCCAGCATATATCTCTACCAATGATTAATAAGATAGCCCACCAGTAACTGTAAGGTGAGTGCAACATTCATTCATACACAGGTACCTTGTCTGTTTTGCCTGCAGTAAATTCCTCTTTTAGAGAATTTTTCAAATTAAGGCTTTAAAGGAAAATAAGATCTAAAGATAGCCAAGCATCAAGAAATATTGCAAAAGAAAATTGTATTCTGTTAGATATACAATATTTTTACAATGGTCACATTTTATTTATTTCTAATATTTTTATTACCTATTCTGTCTGACAGGCATGAATTCAAAGATGTCCTCGTCTCTTATCATTTGTTGAATGTGACATTTACTTGTTTTCTGGCAAACAGATACAAATAAATCTAAGTCAAATTTAATAGCATTTGCAAAGTGCCAAGTCTTGTGTTTATATATAAAATGAGGGAAAATGTGCTAAGCACTTTAAGGCAGGTCGACAGAATTGTATAAGAGTTTGGAGGAAATGCTGCCTTGAATTGTAGAATAAATATGAGTTTTAAGTCAATAAGACATAGATTTCAAGCCAGGATATGTATTTACTAGTTGATAACTTTGGGCACTATGATTGCCTTTGCCTGTTTCCTGAAATTAATAATTGGAGGCAATGTTGGTATAAAGAATTGTTCTGACAGTTACACATTGTTGGTGGGAGCAGAAATCAGCTCAGCCACTGTGGAAAGCAGTTTGGAGATTTCTCAAAGGACTAAAAAGAGAACTACTATTTGACTCAGCAATCCTATCACTGAGTATATATCCAAAAGAAAACGTTAATGAATTTTTCTACCAATAAGACACATGTACTTATATGTTTATTGCAGTACTATTCATAATAGCAAAGACATGGAAGCAACCTAGGTGCCTATCAACAGTGGATTCAATAAAGAAAATGTGATACGTTTACATCAAGGAATACTTATACAATTATAAAAAAGAAGGAAATCATACCCTTTGCAGTGACATGGTTGGAGTTGGAGACCATTATCCTAAGTGAATTAACACAGGAACAAGAAAGCAAATACTGCATGTTCTCACTTACAAGTGGGAGCTAAACACTGAGTACACGTGAACATAAATATGAGAACAATAGACAATGAGGGCTCCTAGAGGGTCAAGGGAGGAAGAGGGGCAGAGCTTGAACTACTAACTATTGGATACTATGCTCAATTAATGGGTGAAGGATTCAATTGTACCTCAAAGCTCAGCATCACACAATATATGCCATATACCAATGTGGCAAATCTGCATATGTACCCCCAAATATAAAATAAACATTGAAACTGTATTAGAAAGATGTATGTTCTGGCCGGGCGCGGTGGCTCATGCCTGTGATCCCAGCACTTTGGGAGGCCGAGGCGGGCAGATCACGAGGTCAAGAGATCAAGACCATCCTGGTCAACATGGTGAAACCCCGTCTCTACTAATACAAAAAATTAGCTGGGCATGGTGGCGCGTGCCTGTAATCCCAACTACTCAGGAGGCTGAGGCTGGAGAATTGCCTGAACCCAGGAGGCGGAGGTTGCGGTGAGCGGAGATCGCGCCATTGCACTCCAGCCTGGGTAACAAGAGCGAAACTCTGTCTCAAAAAAAAAAAAAAAAAAAACGAAAGATGTATGTTCTAAGACTTAAAGAGATATTATTTTTAAAGAACCTAACGGAACATTTGGCCTGTAGCAAGTGACCAGTAAATGCTAGATGGAATCTCCTTCTTTCATCTGGGTCCCTAAGAAGACATTTGAATTGCCTTTTGAAACGTGTCAGATTTCAAAGTATAGACCATGTCGATAGAAAAGATTGCACAGTAGGTTTTTTTGATATTAAGATTTTTTATTGGTTTCCTTATTTATTATATGGATAACATAATATGTTGTGACTGTGGAATGCTAGATAAAACTGCAGGTATACAAGAATACTGCAGTATAATCTCTTAAATTGGACTTTTACATGTTCTCTCTCTCTCACTTTCTCCCCGACTTAACTGACAAAAAAAAAAAAAAAAAAAAAAAAGAGGACAAAAGAAAGGAAGTGACACACATGATAAAAATAATTCTCTCTTAAAGTTTGTATAAATATTATAAGTCAAGTCATCACTCTAATTATCTTGGTGAGCAAGCATTATCAACCCTTCTGTGTGAGAGAGCTCAATAACCATTTATATCACTTTATTAGAGACATAATAATTGTCCTCTCTTTTCTCATGCCTATGACCCAGTGCCTAGCTTGACCTCATAACTATCACATTCTAAATGTTTGCTGAATTAGTAAATTTGGGATTGGATTTAATTTTCCTTCTCTTCTTAGGTTCATTAAGTGCAAGCCAGTTATACTATTGTCATGAAAAGTCTAAATGCTGTTAATTTCTGATATACATGGTAAATAGGTTATTTGTATTCAGCCAATGTTTGGTCTAACTTGCTGTCTCTTCAAATGAGGATTGTGTGGCCAAAGTGCCTTCAGAACTGAATAGTATTGATTTTTTTTCTCTTATAAAAGCAACAACAAATATATAAACTCTCCTTCCTTGGTGAAATGTTTATATGCAAGACATACTACCTGTGTCTGTTTCCAAACACATATTCCCCAGCCCATTAGCTGTATATCTAAATATTTTACAGATTCTATTTTTCCACTAATTGACCTTCTACTAAAGCAATTTGTGATCAGTAAAATAGTCACCAAAATTAACGTGTCAATTTAATATGTTTAAACAATTTAATCAAAGCAGTTCTTTTCAGTGGGGAGCTATGTGCTACATTTTAAGAAGTTAGCAAAACATTGATACTGAAAAGATAGGATAGATAAAAGATAGAAAACACACACAAAGAAACTATAGTAAAATCTCAGTTATGAATATACAAATATATTAATATGAAGAAAATTCTAGAAAATCCTTCCCTAAAATTTGTAGGTACAGGTACATCTATATGATTCCTCTCTTACTAGACGAAGTTTGCTGCCCCCTAAAATACTTTAGTATTTTAAAATCTGTTCCTAAACATCTATGTAGCTCTAAGTGTAATAAGAATAAAAAGGACAATGTCTATCTCAGTTGATGCAATATATTTCTCATAAAGGTTTTGTGTGTGTGTGTCTGTGTGTGTCAAATAATAAATATGTTGACTCTTAATAGTACATCACTAGTGATATTCAAATCAAGAAGAACAAAAAATAAATTTGTACCAATGCAATTTTTACACTGTTCCGTAAATTCTGAATACTGTATTTTGAAGAGGAATAAGAAAACCAAAGAGTAATATGAAAAGACAAGTATAAGAATTTACAAAAGATTATATATATATATAATTATATTTATATTTATATATAATTAAGCATATATAATTTCCATATATATTCTGACATATATACGTATATATGCACTTAAAAATTAGAGAAAAATGAATATAAACCCAATAAATTCTTACCCCATAATAGAGGTGAACATCAGTACCAGGTCAATTCACCATGTATGGAAATCTGAGGGGGCTAATTGCTCACATTACTGGGTTCCAGGTTCTAAATTATTGGAAAAGGAGATACTAGGGTCAGATATATATCAATATATGTTCTGGCTTATATCAAAATGCACATAGAAATTTCTCCCTGAATGAAACTTGCCTCTCCAATCGTAGTCAAAGCAGCAGGACAAATACTGGCTTTCACCCACTGCTGTGACCATCATCACAGGCCTACAGAATAGCAGAGGAGATAATATCTATCTTTGATCTCTGTGTAGGCAGGACCTCAGGAAGCCAAAGGACAAAAATCACTCATAAACTCCTACCAAAATCTTTCTCATCCTCTTATCATCTGGTGGGAAGGAGAGAAAGAAATAGAGAGAAAGAGAAAGAGAGAGCCTAAAAGTATAGAGAGCCCAAAACTTTTTTGTCTTGGGAGATTCATATGGTTTGTCTGTGTCCCCCCCCAAATCTCACCTTGAATTGCAATAATCCCCATGTGTCAAGGGTGGGACCAGGTGGAGGTAATTGAATCAAGGGGCAGTTTCCCTCATACTATTCTTGTGGTAATGAAAAAGTCTCACGATAGCTGGTGGTTTTATAAATGGGACTTCCTCTACACAAGTTCTCTCTTGCCTGCTGTCATGTAAGACATATCTTTGCTCTTCTTTTGTCTTCTGCCATGATTGTGAGGCCTCCACAGTTATATGGAACTGTGAGTCCATTAAACCTCTTCCCTTTATACATTACCCAGTTTTGGGTATGTTAATATTAGCAGCATTAGACCAGACTAATACAGAGACGTATCAGGGAAAATGGAGTTGGGGCAATAGAAGGTCGACCCAAGCATCCCCTACTTTTCCACAGAGCTCCACTTTGTGCATAGTGAAGATATAAGAAATGTTGACATTGTGTAAAATTCCCTCTACTGAGAAATAATCAACCATGTCCTTTCCCAAGAATGGTATAAAAATATATGGGTTCTTGAGTCCGTCAAACTCTGTGTAATTGGTTCAAATGTCCATAAGTTGTTTGATATGTCTCCCATTAAGAGGTGGGGTCTACATCCTTTAACCTTATATTGCTTCTGGGCTAGATCTATGACTCCCTTTCGACCAACAGAATATGGCAGTAGTGAGGCTATATCTTAAGTCTTTTGGAATTCTTACTCTGGGAGAAGTCAGCCATCATATAAGAAGTGTGGCTACTCTAGCATTGCTATGCTGTGAGGAAGCCCAAACTAGTCATGTGGAATGACTACATGTAGATAGAAAAAGAGAAGAAGAGAGAGACAGATAAATGGAAGCCCTGGCTGTGAGACTTATTCTAGCCAAGATATCAGAGAGACAAGTGAAGAAGAAATACTGGGAATTTGAGACCCAGCAGACATGATGTGGGGAAGAATTGGAGAGAGACCCAGAACAAGGGCTCTAAGCACATGATCCCAATGGAGCTATCTCAGACATTTTCAGCTCTTCAAGTTATGCCAGCTGAGGCCTCTGTCATAGTGGAAAAGGGATACACTCTTTCTATGGCACCCAGCCTCAATTCATAACCCATAAGATTGCAAGCATACTAAAATGAAATTTGCTTCATGTCACTAATTTTGGAGATATTTTGTCATATGGCAATAGGTTATCGGAAAAGCTGACTTTGAATTATTGCTTCTCTACTGTTATGGACTGAATTTTGTAACCCCAGAATTCTAACCCCTGATGTAACTGCATTTGGACATTTAGCCTTTAGAAGGTAATTAAGGTTGAATGAGGTCATAAGTGTGGAGGCCTGATCTAATGGGATTAGTATTCTTATAGGAAGAGATGTCAGAACTCTCTTTTTCTCTCTCAATTCCTTTCTGAAGACAGGCATGGAGAAAAGATCATGTGAGAACAAAGCGAGAAGGTGGCCATCTGCAGGAAGAGAGCCCTCACGAGAAACTGATTCTGCCAAACCTTGATCTGGGATTTCCAACCTCCAGAACTGTGAACCATAAAATTCTATTGTTTAAGCCACCCAATCTATGCTATATTATTATGGCAGCCCCAGCAGATTAATACAACTACCTATTAACTGCAAGATCCAGGGCAGTTATTTAAACTTTCTTAGTCTTTATTTTCTCACCTGAAAAATATGGGAAAAAAGATACTAGTTCTTTCTCATGCCACTGTTGTGTAGATTAAATGAAATAATTTATGTGAAATCCTAAACATAATATCTGATATAGTGCATAACATAAATTTAATGTAACTATAATATTTTATTAAGCTATGCTGCTCAAAAACTGAAGAGTCATGAGAAGAAATAAAACCATAACACTGGTAAAATTCATAATAAAATTTATGCTGTAACCAGAAATACTCTTACTGTGGAGTTTCAAGGTAATTCCACATTAAAATACTCTGAAAAATATGCTTCATGATACCATAGCAATGTTTCATTTATATACTAACAGTTAAAGATAGCATTATATTGCAGAATGACTTTATACCTCTCTAAAAGGGATAGCATTGTTTTTTCACGGGGAAACTGTGACCCTAGTTTATTCTGATGGAAGGAAAAAAGTAAGTAAGGAAGGAGTAAAGAGGAAAGAAAAAGAGAAGAAGGGGAAAGAAAAGCGGGGAAGAAGGGATTCTATGACGGAAAAGTCATATTCAATGTGAAAATTCATTTGATATGTGCATTTGGAGCTTAAAATTTAAAGACCATTTGGCTCAGTTAGGACTTTGTTCAGAAGAGTAAAGATAGGAGAGTCTTCGTATGAAAGAATATTCATCATGGTATTACTATATTAATGAAACATTGTAAATCACTTGACATATTCAACAATAATAATTTGTTGTTAATCCCTTATGAAGAATATTATTATTTCATTAACCACTTATGTTTATTTAGAGTGAATGAATAAAAAAATAAAATAATTTAAAAATCAGTACACCTAATAATAAACATAGGTATATGAAGTTTATACATAACTATGATAGGAAAGTAATTGCCAAAATATTACCAGCAGTTTTCAAGGATTAGCAAAATTATTGGTAATTTGTTTTATCTTTTTCCTCTTCTATATTTCCCAAATTTCTATCATAAATATGTACTTATTTTATATTATAAACACATAAAACCAAACAACTCTCTCTGCTTTCACTTAAGCAATAGCAACTTATAGAGTCATAAAATCATTTACTATAGACATTATAAAACAAAATCCTCCTCAAAATTTTCATTATTTTTTCCCAATAAAATTTATCTATCATCTTTAAAAAATTTTCTGACAGTTTCGTTGGAGATGTTAAGAGATAAAAAGATTTAAAACAGAAAAAAAAAAAGAAAGTTTTTCTCCTTTCTGCATCAAGGTGTATCTTGAGAGAAATCTTCAGAGAATTTTAGTGGAGCTCAGATAAATAACTACATGTTACTGTCAATCATATTAAGCTATGAGAAAAAGATTCTACTGAGCATATTATCATATATTTTTTCATTTCCAAGGTATAGCAACACTTTTAAAAAGCTGTTTATCCAATAAACTCTCATGTGGTCCATGCATTACTTGACATCAGAACTTGAAACTATACCTGTTGCTTGAATCAGATGCCTACAATATTCTAGGGGATGGATAGACTTGACTTCATTGATCTGTTTCTATGGCCCCTCTCTGCTACAAATCCTTACTTTGAATTAACCTTTCAGCAAACACTAGCAAATATTTGTAGAAAATTTGCTTGCCTGTCCAGAATTGTGACAGTCTCTATGGGAACAAAATTTCAGGAGATATATGTTGGCTACCAGATTTTAGCAACATGATTCTGAGCTTACTTTTTAAAAATTATTTACAAATCTTTGCTAATATGAGTTCAGAGGAGACAGATAATCTTTAATAAGCGTGTCTTTTCTCTGTATATGATACACTAAAGATATTGAACTTGGTTTGTAAATAATGTCTCCTTTTTAATTAGTTATTGCTTTTGAAGGTCAAAGTGTTACCCTGTCTTTTACAGGGCTAAACTTTCTTTCTGTCTCTATTTGAAGGTGTCTGATCAATTAGCCTAGCTGTCAATGCTTGTGTGAAACCATACTTATTCTTGCACAACTAGGTACTCAGTCAGGAGCATAGACAGGGTCTGATTTGGAAACTGCCTCATAAAAATCTAATCAGAGGCCCGCAAGTGATTCTCACAGATAAGCAGTGTTAAGACATTAATCTGCATTCATGCCCAAAATGTAGTTGAAAACTTCACTATGGTAAGTCACTTGGAAAAAAAATGTATTTAGGCACTTGTTTCAAGTATGAAAACACTAATGCTAGGATCCCCTGATGAATAAAGATATTTTTCACAATATTAGTGGGCAATAGTAAGAGAAGAATGTCCTGTCGCTACTACCCTTCCTCTTTCTTTCCAAAGGGATGGAGATGTGACTTAAGGCTGTTATTGTAATTTATAGTTTTCCTGATACTCATATGCACTTCAAAGTGTCCTCCAGAGACTTTCTTTTTTAAATATCTCTAGGATTGAGGCAGATACAGTATTTCTACGATACATTTAGGCCAGGAAATTTACTTCAAAACCATAGATTACCATTGTTTAACTCAAAGGGCTGGAAGTAACAAAATGAGGTCCCTATCCTTGCCTATGAGTTACCATGTTTTTTATTTATAGCAATGAGTCTACTTAGCCATTCTGAGCCTCAGTTTCACCATCTGTAAAATGAGGGTAACATAGCTGGTAGCAGCAGCATGTGCCTGTAGTCCCAGCTACTTGGAAGGTGGAAGTAGGAGGATTCTCTGATCCCAAGAGTTCAAGTCCAGCCTGGGCAATGTGGGGAGATCCTGCTTCTATTTTTAAAAAATATCTATTTATCTCTTTTCTTTCTATCTATCTATCTATTTTCATCATCATCATCTATCATTTATAAAAAGAAAAAAAGAAAGAAAAAATAATATAATGAAGATAACAGCTTCAGACACTCAAGATATTTGCAGATGTAAAATAAGATCTCAGCTCAAAGCCACACTGTAAACTGGGACTCACTAAGTCATTGTGAGGAGATTTAATTGGGTTAACTATTAACTTATCTTTTACCTGGTACACTGTAGTTACCAGAAGTTATATATTTAAAAAAAAGGAAGAACCTCTCAAATAGATATTAAACAAGAAAGATTTAGTTTTTAGATTTGCTTTTAATAGGGCAGAATTTAATGTTTGCAAACCAAAGTGAAACTGTTTTGCTAAACTGCCTTTCCTTTTCCATCCCATGCCTGAACCATCACCTCTCACTTATGAGCCCTAATTACTGTGGGTGGAGAGCAGAGTGGCTGCACTCTGCCATTGACTAGAATGAGATTCAATTATCAAATGAAGGTTTATTAAAGAGCGGGTTTTATTCACTAACCTCTTCTCACCACCTGGCAATTCTCCTTCTAGAGAAACACCGCCTCTGGCAGCATTACAGACAATGTTAACTTTTTATATGCATGAAGGCTGAACACAATTTCTAGCCAGTATGTGAAAAATCTGGAAGAAAAACACTCTTTTATAAAAGGAAATGAGTTTTAAGATGAAAGAATGAGATTTCAGTGTGACAGGGGTACAATTTCTTGCCTTGAATAAAGGAACAGAGCACCAATTCCTTCAGAGCTGCAAGTGACCCCAACTAGGATAGAGGATACAAAAGTAATCGCCCTCCCCCGCCAATGGAATGGACCCTTCATTTTGAAACCAGGCTGGTGTGCTGATTAGTTCTGCTAAGTGACTCTGAAGAGACCCATTTGTTTAGCACTACGTGTAATTTTAAAGGAAAGGACGTGTCAGCAGCAGGGAGGAGAGTCAAATGAGGTCACTTGTGAAATAGCAGGAGAAATCCGTGGGTGCCTCTGCCTTGTTTTATTCTACTCCATCTCCACTGACCTCTGCTCCTGAAGACTGATGCACCAGCTAAATGGAGCCTTCATTTTCTCATTCCACAAATGACCAGGCCGGCTCCTCAGTGCCCTCAGAAGCAGATCCTCATTTCTCTATTGCTGGGGACACCACACTTAACCCTTCAAGTTGTAAGGCAGTTTCACCTGCAGACTCTCCATCAGTACATGCTGGTTCCCTCCGTTTGTTTGAAATTCACATCTCTGATATGATTTTGTTTTGTGTGCGTGGTAGAATAAAGTGCATGCCACTCTCGTAGAAATGGTAGAATATCCTAAGCTGACATTTTTGAGGTCCTCAACCTGACAAGCCAAGAAAGTAACTGAGCAGCACACTGACTTTTTACAGATTACTTTCAAGCTTAAATTGGTGTATGACCTTAAAATCAGGTCATAACCTGTCCTGTTTCAAAGCAAGCCAACTGAATCCGATTTTAGGTAAAAGCAGCAATGTAATAAATGTTGCATTCTTGACTCTCATACTAACTTTTTTTTTGTAAGAAGAGAAAAAGGAAAAATAATTAAAAAAAAAAAAACTAAAAGAAACTCCAAATGGTGAACCACATTGTTTTCTTCTCTGCAGTTCCAGGATATTAAAAATGTACCAGTATCATGGTGGTGATCATCTTAATTAGAAGTCTCTGGTCTAAGTTTTCCTCCCACCAATTTGTTAAGAGCCTATAGCCAAAGACCTTGCCTTATTCATCTCTGTTTTCCAAGGGTTCTAGCAGAGGGTTAGCATGTGGCAAGCACTCCAAAGTTTAAACTGAATACATCCATATTGAACAGAATACGAGTTTTCAGATTATAAACACACAAATTAAACAGGACGCTGAAGTTACCACTCACATATTTTTCTTTATGTGTTAAAACCTTATATTTTTCTGATCCTTTTTTCCCTATTATTTAGTGCTTCTGATTATCAGCTTGCGAAGCACCTCTTTGTGGAGATTTTGATGGGTCTCACTGATTCCAGCACTTCTGAGCCACTTAAAAGGGGTTGAGAAATGTAAGTTGTGTGTAGGTCAGAGGGTGGGTGGGTCAATGGGGGTGTAGGTTCTTTTCAGTTGTCTATTTTTCTCAGGGAACCTTAACCAGGAGCAAATAGAGGGATTTACAATTTAGCGTTTTATTTCTTTCCTTGTGGCATTCAATCTGTGTTTCAGCATTTGCTGGGCCATGTGGCTTTCATGAATAAATCGTCAAGGATTTGAGAATGGAAATATCACCAAGATGAGGACTGCCTATGTGAATTCTGTGCATACTGTGCTTGGAGGCCACCTTTGTGGAAGGAAAAATAGACACATAAAAAAGACCCAGTGTATAAGATGCCAAGGGGTAAGAGTCAAATCCAGCATCTGTGACTCAGCAGGGTTAGCCTAATCACTTTGGTCCTCACTTTCTTTATCTATACAAGTGGAGATAATACTTGCTTTGGGAAAAGTATTTGTGTGTCTGTGAATTTGATTTTAGTGGGCTGTAGGGCACAGGGTGGTAAATGTCACCTTGGGGTATGGTATGCCCCGCCTACCCCCCATGGAATGTCCATTCACGTTCTCATCTTTCTGCAGTAGTTTATGGGACATTTTCTTCTTGGAGCTGTTCTTGCTGCCAGCAGCCTCTTCAGGTCCACTGCTGACTGGCACCTCTTTGGAAGAGAATTTTCTCTTTTTCTGGGTGATACTCCTGTTGTTTGATTCTTTGGGATCCCTACCTAATTCTTCCTTGGGTGAAGATTTCTTCCTCCTAGGAAGACTTGTGCTGGAGCAGCCGCTTCAAGATCGCTGCTGAGGTGGTTTGTCTGGGTCCCTAACCAAATCTCAACTCAAACTGTAATCCTCACATGTCTAGGGAGAGACCTGGTGGGAGGTGATTGGATCACGGGGATGGTTTGTCCCATGCTATTCTTGTGAAAATGAGTGAGTTCTCATGAGATCTGAGATCTGATGGTTTTATAAGGGGCTCTTCCCCCTTCGCTCCACACTCCTCCCTCTCCTGCAGCCTTGTGAGAAGATGCAACTTTGCTTCCCCTTCACCTTCCACCATGACTGTAAGTTGCCTGAGGCCTCCCCAGCCATGTGAACCTGTGAGTCAATTAAACCTCTTTCCTTTATAAATTACCCAGTCTCAGGTATTTCTTTGTAGTAGTGTGAAAGCAAACTAATATAGCTGCTGTCCAAATCCTTTTTGTAAAAAGATGTCTTTTCTTGGGTTTGGAGAAAGAGGTAGATGAGTCTTCTATTCCATTCTCCCAAGGACCCATCTGCTGCTTTTTCTTTCTTTTTTGCGGGAGGTGGGGATCAGTGGGAGTAGGGGACGGAGTTTCACTCTGTCACCAGGCTGGAGAGCAATGGCATGATCTTGGCTCACTGCAAACTCCACCTCTTGGGTTCAAGCAGTTCTCCTGATTCAACCTCCCAAGCTGGGTCTACAGACATGCATCACCATGCCCAGCTAATTTTTGTATTTTTAGTAGGGATGGGGTTTCACCATTTTGGTCAGGATGATCTCAATCTCTTGACCTTGTAATCCACCTGCCTGTGCCTCCCAAAGTGCTGAAATTACAGGCATGAGCCACTGTGACCAGCTGAGGCTTTTTCTTTTTTCTTCTTTTTCAGTTTTTTACTTGTCTCCTGAACCACTGCTTCCTTAATGACCTCCAGATTATTTCATGGAATCTGGATTCCACAAAATTAAATGTTACAACACCAATGTATTCATTTATCATTTAATTCAATATTGTCAGCATTTAGAATCCTCTAAGCTTTTTGTGAGTCAAAGAAATAGTGGCATGGAAAAACAAACCCAGGACCTACTCTTGTGTGGTTTATGGTTTAGTTGAAAAAAAAAAATCAATTTACTATTGTATAATGGCAATCAGAAAACATGTTCAGGAGAATGGAAATAGATTTTATGGAAGCACAGACTGTTCACATAGAAAAGTCTTTAAGGAGGCTGATCTGAAAGAGATAACACAGCAGGTCCCCTTTCCCTAAGTCAAGGTGAGATGTGCAAAATGAATGGACATTTTTCTGATTAATGAGGACTAGGAAAAGTGCTTCAATCAAAAAGGCCAGCAAGAGTGAAGGCCCCAGAGTGGCAGCATGTGGTGGTTGAGTAAATGAACGGGCAATATGGCAGTCAGGAATCAATGGAGGTGGATGGTTGCCAGGAACGGGCCTGCCCTCATAGGCTTTGTAGACCATGTTAAGCATTTGAGTCTTTATATAAAGCTTGTATAGCAAAGGCTCACTCCCTTTCAAATGCACTGGCATTATGCTTCTCAGTTCTAAATGGAAACAGAGTTGTGTTTTTTAGTCATATTTAAAGTGATTGTTTTAGTAAAACTGAATGATCTACAGCCCATCCTTTATATTCTGAGCACTAGTATTGAAGGAAATTCTTGGCGTAACATTTCAAGGTAGAGTATTCCAGGTCTTTTAGAGTCCCAGAATTTGAAAGGTTGTGCAGCATCCTCTTCCAAGTGTCCAGTGTCTGGTTGGAATGTGCAGAGCACAAGAGGACTGTACTATCATACAGATCTCCTGGGTCAAGATCTTCTTCCTCTGCCATTTGGTTCCTTCTCCCCTACTATTCTCTCTCTCATCCTCTTTCTGGGAATCCCCACAACATCAAACTGAAAGATCAACAGTAGATCTATGTTATCATTTCTCTATTATGGACAGAGAAGATTGATGCATGAGACAAAAAGGACCCATGAAAATATGAAAGCATAAAGAGGGATTTGGAAAATGAAAATGGAAAGTTGGGCACCGGAAGAATTGACTTTTCAAAATCCTAAACCTACTTAGCTAGCAAATCTAAATAATTCTATCATTATTTAGATTTTTATTGTGAAGTTTTATTGACAAAAAGAAAGCTTTTAGCTAGCAGGCGTCAGAGAGAATAGATTACAAAATGTTTTCTTATTGGACTTAAAGGGGTGCCTGACTCTTAGTTGATTATCTTCTGAATATGGAAAGAAAAGAAAAAAAAGCAGGGGAAAGGGGATTCTTTACAGAATGTAGATTTTTCTCACCAGAGACGACTTTGCAGGGTAATTTCAAGATATGATAAGGAAATGTATTTGAGGTTAAAATATTTTGATTGATTGATTTGTTATGTGATGCTATACTTGTCAGGTTGGAAAATGGGTCACCTTCTATAGGGTTAAATAAACCCTCTCATGAGACTTTATGGTTTGTAGTCCTCAGTCCTTCCTTTATAGATACAGAAACTGAGGTTCAGGTATTACTAAACTTCCCAGGGACACACGGTTAGTTAAGTGACACAGTCTTAATTTAAATACAAAGAGACAATCTCCAGAACATACACTGTTAACCACTGTTCTATACTTCCATGTCCTAACAATTTCTATTTTTCACTTTTAGACAAAGGTTAATGTACTAAAATCAAACTGGAGGTTGTAAGCCATATAATCAAATATGATTATACCTCTTCACAGAAATTATCCCTAGTTTTACTGACTGCAAAATTATTTGGCTTGAAATAAATTGATAATATGGTTTGAATGTGTCCTCAAGTTTATGTGTTAGAACCTTAATTCCTGAAGCAACAGTGTTGAGTGTTGGGGCCTTTAACAGATGATCATGAGGGCTCTGCCTTCATAAATGAGTTAACACTGCTGTTAGATTGGGTTAATTATTGTAGTTGTGGGTTCCTGATAAAAATATTGAATTTTATCCCCTTTCTGGCTCTCTCTGGAGGACTCTTTTGCCATGTGAAGCATTCTTCCATGTTATGTTGAAACCAGAGGAGGTCCCATAATCTTGGACTTTCTGGCCTCCAGAACGTTGAGCTGAACAGAATCATATTTATTACAAATGGCACAATCTGTGGTATTCTGTTATAGCAACACAAAATTGATTAAGACAGAAAATTACTATTGAGACATGAGGCTGTTACTGTAAAAAATGCCTGAAAATATGGAAACAGCTTTGGAACTAGGCAACACAGGCTGGAAGAATTTGGAGGAGTAGGCTAGAAAAATCCTATATTGCCACAAATGGAACATTAAGGGCAAATCTGGTGAAGACCTATGTGAAGAAAAGAGCTGTAGGGAGAGCCTAAATCTTCTTAGGAATTACTTATGTGGTTATAATCAGAATGTTGGTAAAAATATGGAACGTAAAAAAAAAATTCTGATTAAGTGTCCACGAGGGCATGGATGAAATTCTGAATTGTTTCCATGATATTCCTTAAGGAATATCTTATTGGAAATTGGAGTAAAATCCATCCTTGTGATGAAGTGGCAAAAATCTTGGCTGAATTGTGTCCCCACCCTTGGGCTTATGAAGGTCAAGTTTAAGAACAATGAACTAGGAAATCTGGCAGAAGAAATACCTGAAGAGGAAAGCATTCCAAATGCTGCATGATTACTTTTGGACACTTACAGTAAAGTGAGAGAAGAGATAAATTATTTAGAGATTAAATTTTAAATTAAAAAATGAACCAGAATGGACAGATTTTAAAAACTCTGAGCCTGGCCATGTAGAAAATGGAACAAACAAACAAACAAAATCATGTTCTGGGGAGAATACTAAGGGTGTGGCCAAGTGGCTACTTGCTAAATAGATTAATAGAAGTAGAAGGAAGCTAAGTTATATTCATCAAGAAAATGGGAGAGTGATTCTAAAGGCACTTCAGAGATCTAAGACAAGCTGGGACCCCGAAGGCAAGGTTTCCAGAGAGGCACTTGTGGGACCTCAGCATCGCCATGCCCATGGCTTCAACACTCTGCTGCACATCCAGGCACAGCACTCCTTGACTGCCCCACAGATATGGCACAGGGGTCTCAACTGCAGCTCCTGCTCATCTCCAGAAGTTGCACATTAAACCTTGCCTACATCCTCATGGTGCTGACGCTGCAGATGCATAGATTATGGGAGCTGTGGAGTCAAGAAAATCTCCACCTAGATTTCAAAGGATATATTAGACAGCCTGAGGGACCAAGCAGATGCTTGTTACAGGGGCAGAGTCACCCCAGAGCACCCTCACTAGGGAAATACATAGTGGAGTAGTGGGAGTTGGACCTGAAAATATGGAAACAGAAGACCACAAAACTGTAGAGCTACCAGCATGCAACTCCAGCCTGGGAAAGCTGCAAGCAAGAGACTCCAAGCGGTGAAACCTGCTGGGCAGCTGAGTCCAGCAAAGTCTTAGGGGCAGGTCTGCCTGGACACTCTGCGGGGGCTTAGGATGCAGAACACAGAGTTGAGGGAGATTATTCTCCAGCTTAGAACCTGTTTTCTCTGTTTGGTTTTAGACTTACTCAGGAGCAGCTACCTGCTTCTTTCTGCCTATTTCTCCATTTGGAATGAAAATGTCTATCCTATTCCTGTTCCACCATTGTATTTTAGACACACCTAACTTGTTAATTTCACAGACTTACAGGTGGAAAGAAATTAGCAATGGAATGACTCATGCCTTGAGTCTCACCCATGTCTGATTCAGATGAGACTGTGGACTTTGGACTTCTGAGGTGTTGCTACAGTGAGTTAAGACTTTGGGGCTATTGGAATAAAATGAATGCACTTTGTATGTGAAAAGAACATACATTTTAGGAGTCAGGAGCAGAATGCTGTAACTTGAATGTTTTCCCCAAGGTTTATGTATTGGAAACTTAACCCACAATGCAACAGTGTGGAGAGGTGAAACCTTTAAGAGTTGATTAGGTTACAAGGGCTCTACCCTCATGAAGGGATTAATTCTATTATTGCTGGAGTGGGTTAGTTATAAAGGAAGTGAGTCCCTGATAAAAAGATTGCCTTTGACTCTCCTACTTTCTCTCTCATGCACCTTTGCCATATGATATGTCTTCTGCCATGTTATGGCACAGCAAGAAGCCCCTCAACAGATGCAGCCCCTCACTCAGCCTTGAACTTGCCAGCCTCCAGATCTGTAAGACAAGTAAATTTCTGTTCATTAAAAATTACCCAGCTGGGTATGGTGGCTCACGCCTGTAATCCCAGCACTTTGGAAGGCCAAGGTGGGTGGATCATCTGAAGTCAGGAGTTCAAAACCAGCCTGGGCAACATGGTGAAACCCGTCTCCACTAAAAATACAAAAATTAGCTGGGTGCAGCTACTCGGGAGGCTGAGGCAGGAGAATAATTTGAGCCCAGGAGGCAGAGGTTGCAGTGAGCCAAAATTGCACCATTGCACTCCAACCTGAGCAACAGGGCGAAGACTCCATCTCAGGAAAAAAAAAGAAAAATACCCAGCTTTAGGTATTCTGTTATGGCAGCAGAAAGCAAACTAAGCCATTTGGCTATTACTAGATCCTTGACAACAGTGTTACACTGAAATTCTACTTAAAAATGCCTTGAACAATAGGATCTAAAATTAAGCCATGTGTAACCAGCTGCCAAATTCTCCAAGTGTCTTGATTAGTTTGCACCTTTCAGAAAGAATCTTGAGTTAATGCTCATGCTTCATCCACTACTCCCCAGACTGATCTCACCACCCCTTTGAGATTTTGCTAAAAACTCAACACACTGTCTTTCAGGAGCATTATTATATAGTCTTAGTAACATGAACTGAATAAAAATGGACATATTACAGAGACTTGATTCCTCCAACAGTGATTGGAAATAGATCGGAAAGGCTGAGGCACTAACTCAACTAGCCATTCCATCATCAGCTTGTCTCAGAGTAGTAATAAACTTCTTGGTCTGCTAAATTTATGGAGTAGAAGTGTGAGCACAACCTCCCAGTGGTGCCCATGGCTTTGATCAGGTCAATAACAGTGGTCTGGAGGTCTGCATGCTGACCATTATAAGCACTATGTGTACTCTCACCAATGTGCTGTCATTAGTAATCGCTTCCACAGTAGTTCCTCAGTTAAGAAGATAAATCTGGCTGCCTTAGGAGGGGATTTTGCATGAGATTGCATAAGAGTACTTCTTAGGTACAAATGTAAGATTAACTGTTTAACTGCCAAATACGCTCTATATTTATATATTCCACTATCTAAGCCAGCAACTATGGACTATATAAGAGCTAGACTAGTGCAGTCATGAATAACCCTCTTATCTAAGTCAAAGTACTACTCCTACCCTTGCAAGGGCAAAGGTGCCCTATGCTATGATGAAAAAAATAACCCTCAGATTATGTTACTTATGAAATGAATAAGCATAAGATGATCAAGCTTCCTTCTATATTTACAATGAATGTCATGATATAATTGACATGACTTTATATCAAATTGGAAAGGCAAGTTTTATTGGTTCTTGAAGGATCACGCTGTCTCTATTGCTAAAACTTTGCAGGTACTATTCCGATTGCCTTGATCACTCCTCTCTTCATTGCCTAGTTAATTCCTACTTATTTTCTTGGGGAAGCTTTCTCAGATCTGGCTAACTAAATCTCCAGCCTTTATCCCATATGAATTCTAAGTTCAGTGTAGTCAACATATTTGTCGACTCCTGGATTTGTATCTATTTCTCTTCGCTCACTGTTATATTCTTCTAGCATAGTTTTCAATATGCAGTAGAAAAATGGTAGGTATTGCAAGAAAGAATACAAGGCAAAAAATACTAAAAATATTTTAGAAATTAAGATACATACTACAGATTTTTAAATGTCTGAGCATAATTGCTTATCTCAATTCTAAAACTATCCATTTATTCTCTCATTTGTTTTCCAGGATATTTCTTAGTCTTTCACTATTTCCTAGATATTGGCTGGAACCTGGGTCTACAATGGTAAATAAAGGAAACAAATATATTTTTATGCAAATAATCTTTATTTTTATTGCCTTTTTCTTATTCTCTCACTCAGACAGAAATAAAAATATGTATTTATTTACTAAAATAGATTGATTTAATCATAAGGCTCTATTTATGTATCAGTGTTTGATGGCAAGCCTTATGTTTATTCTCTCCAAGAGTCCAGGAAGTTAATTCATAGAAAGGGATGTTTAATAATTGCTCAAAAATCCAGACAGAATTTTCTTTGGAAGAAGCTCCTGGCTTTATAACTGTTCATCAGGATACATATGTTTTTGACATGCAGCATCAAAATACAAAACAAATAAAGATCTCTTTTGTAAACTAGGAATGATGTATTTTAAGTGACTTTTTTAAATGTTAAATAGGGATTTTTCTCAAAGGATCAGAGCCTTTGGAAACCATTACTAGAGAGTTGATGTAGTATGAGGAAAATAAACATGTGCTATTGAAAAATGAGGCATTTGGAAATCCAATGTATGCACGTATTTCATGTATATGATATGTTAGTATATAACAGAGGACTGTCTGGAGTGACAGTTGGGTGTCAGAGGAGAAACTTGGAATTTTTGCAGCAGCATGTTGACTAAAAGCCAAATGTAATAAAGTACATCTGGATTGCTTTCTAGAGAAATCTAAGAAATTAATTTTTCTGCCAACTAGACCCAATTTCTATTGAATCCTTCTTACAAACAAGTTAAGATTGATCATAGGTAGCTTTTACTCACATGATTTTTATTGGCCAGTTGCTTGTTTAGGAGAAATAGGGAAACAGCACAGCACCTCTCTAATAAGAGTTTACTGAGTTTGTACACCTTTATGCAACAGCAAGATCACCACAGGCAGTATAGTTAGGTGACTTGACACTCCAGTCTGGAATATTCATACTTACGAACAAAAATAGCTCTGCATAGTAGCCTAAGTATGAAAGTTATATGCAATTCAACCACAAACCACATCTGCTCAAAATTTTAGTAGAACACATTAAATGGAAGTCATTTCACATTTGCACAACAGTTGGAGCATAATGCTATTACCACAATGCCTTAGACCAGAGATTCTCAAAGACAGTTCCTGGACTAGCAGCATCAACATCACATGGGAACCTGTTAGAAATGCAAATTCTCAGGCTTCATCCCTAATCTAGTCAATCACAAGCTTTGGGAGTGGGGTCCAGAATCTGTATTTTAACAGGCTCTTCTAGGAATTCTGATGAACACTCAAATTGAAAAACACTGCCCTAGATTCAGGTAAGCCAAGTAAGTTCTGCCTCAGGAGTATTATAATCATAAATGACACTTTAATTCTTTGTTCCCTGTTTTCATTTCTAAGCTAGAGATGCACTAAACCAACCTAAGGTTTATCAGAGAGGCATGTAATAGAAAGAGCACAGTAAGACAGAATTGGCTTCAACATCTGGAATTCCCCATATGGGTTTGTTTAACAATAATAAAAGCTTTTTTTATTGAGTAGTTAATAGGTGCAAAACTCCATGCTAAGTGCTTTCTTTATCTGTCTGAGTCCTCACAAAAATACTGCAAGATAACATCATCCCCATTTTGTAGATGAGTTGATGAGATTTAGAGAAGTTTTGTCAATTTAATAATTGGGATTGATACAAAGGATAATGAGCCTTACTTCAGAGCTTAGTTGGCACTATACTAGTTAAAAATAATTATTTTCTACCTACAAAACCTCTTTACTCCTGAATAAAGCAGAATGATACCATCAACCACATAGAAAATTGAGGAGTCAAATGAGAGAAGCTGGATGTTTAACATACTGTAGCTGCTCAAATCCTAAATTATTCTTTTCTTTCCACTCTGTGAGTATAATATGATATGATATGATATGATGATACAATGATATACACATTTAAAATGTGATTAAAGAGATCATTGAAGCAAAAATTTAAAAATGTTGCCTCCCCCTACCAATTTTACTTTTTACATGTTTTGCAACTTTCATTTCACTACACTGTAAATTTAAGTATTTTGGAAGAGGCTGCCAGGATTTTATGTTTACCAAGTAGGAAGACCGTGGGGGACACACACTAAGGTGGCTGCCTGTGGCCCTTGCCTCCTGATACTATACTCCCATGTAATACCCTCTCTTCGAGTATGGATGAGGATTTTGACTTGCTTTTCACTAAAAGAATATAACAAAAATGAGAAGATGCCACTCCGTGATGATGTTATATGAGATTACCACTTTCATCTTGCTAGCATTCTCGCCCTATAGACTCTTCCTTGATGGCTTTTGATGAATCAAGCTGCCATGCTTTAAGCTTCCCTACAGAGTGGTTTGTGTTGCAAGGAATGGAGAGTAGCCTCTGGCTGACAGACAAAAAGGAATTGAGGTCCTTAATCTGACAGCCAGCAGGAACCAAATGCTGCCAACAATCACATTAGCTAGTAAGCAGATCCTTCCCCCATTGAGCTTTCAAATGAGATCTCAGGCCTGGATGACACCTTGATTGCAGTCTCCTAAGACCCTAAACCAGAAGATCAGGTTAGCACAGATTTCTTACCCACAGAAACTGTGATGTAATATGCATATATTATTCATTTTAAACCTCCAAATTTGTTATGCAGCAATAGATAATACAAAGACAAAACAGTTTCAACTGTAGACCATGTGATAGCTAATACATTCACTTCTTTCATTAAGCCTCTCTGTGGTATGCTTTTTGCAGGGAATGGTAGAAACCAGAATAAAATTAGGCAAAAAGAGAAGTGATTTTCCTTAGCATTAAAATAAGAAGATGGTTGGGTGTGATGACTTATGAATGTAATTCCAGTATTTTCAGAATCTGAGGCAGGAGGACTGCTTGAGGTTAGGAGTTCGAGGCCAGCAAGGCAACACAGCCAGATACAGCCAGATCCTATCTCAACAAAAGTGAAAATTTAAAAATTTGCATGATGTTGCATGCCTGTGGTCCTAGCTACTTATGAGGCTGAGGCAGCAAGATTGTTTGAGACCAGGAGCTCAAGGCTGCAATGAGGCATAATCAGACAACTGCACTCCAGCCTGAGGGACAGAGCAAGACTCTGTCTCTGAAAATAAATGAATGAATAAGTAAATAAAATAAAAAGAAGATAACGTTCTCTAAATAAGGATGGGAAAGCTTATGGATTAACAGAAGGCTGCTGATAATAGTACCACAGAGCCAAGAAAGTGGTTAACCAATAGAAATTTGACAGCCTTCTCCTTCTGGACTGCACCTTCTTACCTGTTCATCAAAGGTCTCATCCAGGAATCCTCTCCTCTGGAAACTTGCCTAGAGAATTCCGTTCTGACATGACCCACTTCTGTGATCACGTACTGCCTGACTCCACCCTTTCGTCTGGTTGTATTCCTGCCTCCCTTGTTTCATTCACCAGATACTGAGCTCTTTGTCTTTGCCTCTTGCTTTACCTTCTTCTTCTGGCTTTTCTTTTGCTACTCCTCATTTTTATTCCTTACATGAGATCCCATATACACTACATGCTCAATCCCTGATTCGCATATGCAAACCAGTTTAAAAAAAAAATTGGCCGGGTGCTGTGGCTCATGCCTGTAATCCCTGCACTTTAGGAGGTCAGGGCGGGTGGATCACGAGGTCAGGAGATTGAGACCAGCCTGGCTAACATGGCGAAACCGTGTCTTTAACTAAAATTAGCTGGGCATGGTGACATGTGCTTGTAATCCCAGCTACTCAGGAAGTTGAGGGAGAATTGCTTGAACCTGGGAGGCAGAGGTTGCAGTGAACCAAGATCACACCACTGCACTCCAGCCTGGCGACAGAGTGAGACTCCATCTCAAACAAAAACATTAACTTCCCCAATATTTTTCAGTAGTGAAGTCCAATAGGTGGGTGCTGGTGTCAGACATTTCTAGCTCCAGGTGCTTATACCTTGCTGTCCTTCATGGTTCTGTGTCTGCCTGTTCTTCCTCCCATTTGTTCTCTTCCCTGTTTCTGCAACTTTTTTTGTTCTCTTTCTTTTCCTCTTTCCCTGACTCTTTTCCCCAGCCAAATTCCACATTTATCTCTGTTGTCTTCATTCTCAAAGATTTTCCATGTAGCTCAATGATACCTCTACCAGCTCTAGCATTGCTATATCTTCCAAGCTAATCTTGACTTCATTAGTGTTCTTAAATATTTCTGTAAAGGACTTATCTTGTCCTTGGTTATATCATGTGTATTAGTCTGTTCTCAGGCTGCTAATAAAGACAAACCCAAGACTGGGCAATTTATAAAAGAAAGAGGCCTAATTGATTTACAGTTCCATATGGCTGGGGAGACCTCACAATCATGGTGGAAGGTGAAGGAAGAGCAAAGTCACATCTTACATGGCAGCAGGCAAGACAGAATGAGAGACAAGCAAAAAAAGAAACCCCATATAAAATCATCAGATCTTGTGAGACTTATTCACTACCACAAGAATTGTATGAGGAAAACTGCCCCCATAATTCAATTATCTTTTCAATTATCTTTTCCTCCCACAACATATGGGAATGATGGGAGCCACAGTTCAAGATGAGATTTGAGTGGGAACACAGCCACACTGTATCATCATATGACCACCTCTGGGTGAATTATTTTGTCTTAGGGGATAATCTCCTGTCTGGCCAATCTTGGAAAAGCCTCTAACTTGGTCAGTTGAGTTACAGGACTGATTGACACAACTGAGTGTCATGGAGTCATTGTAGGGAATTCCCAAAAGGAAAAATCTCAGGACAAACTGAAAAATAGTAGCTGATGGGAATGAAGTAATAAGTGAAAATTCAACGAGTTCAGGTACAGCCTTACATCCATTTGGTATTTCATGAGGTTCATGTCTCATCTCTTTAGTTTTCTGTTTTTCTATATTTATGTCCCCCTGCCCCTCTCTCTTAAGAAATAAAATGTTCCAGGCTATCTAGAATCTAATTTCATGATAAATGAACTCTTCATCACTCAACCTTTCAAAGGCTACTGCTCCAACTATCCCAACTCTTTATGATTTTTACTTTTAAAGTAATTTTTTATATCACAATTCCTAAATTTTCAGTCAAATTCCTTTGCAAAAGAATCTCCCCTCACTCTTCTCTTCTCTTCGCAAAGTCACTGTTTGATCCAGTTACATTTTTATATACAAAACATTTTAAGCAGCTTCAGTTGCTGATTTTACAAAGCACAGAAACAGAAATGATCAATGATCAAGACGTTTGGCAGAAACTGAGACCTGAGCAACAACCCACTGATATATTCTTGCCACAGAAGTGATTTGTTTGGTTTCATTTATTTAACTTTTATTTTAAACTCAGGGTTACATGTGCAGGTTTGTTACATAGGTAAACTGTGCCATGGGGATTTCTTGTACACATTGTTTAATTACCCAGGTATTAAGCCAATTGTCCATTAGTTACTTTTCCTCATCCTCTCCTTCCCCTCTCTCTCTACCCTCTGATAGGCCTTAGTGTGTGTTGTCCCCTTCTATGTGTCCATGTGTTCTCATTTAGCTCCCACTTGTAAGTGAAAACATGAATTATTTGGTTCTCTGTTCCTGCTTTAGTTTTCTAAGGATAATGGTCTCCAGCTCCATCCAATCTGGGTGTTCTTTAAGCTGGACCCTGAAGATTCCATATGATTCCTCTAATGCAGGTGGCTCATTCTTTTTATCTTACCTTACTATGCAGATGTGCTTGTGATTTGCCCTACGAACCTTCTCAATCCTGCTTCTGTTCATTCTGACTTCTCCATCCAGACTACCCTTTCTTACCTGTCCTTCAAAGACTAATCTGGCTCCCCTCACCTGGTACACCATCCCAGGAAACTCTGTTCTGAAGGGAGAAATATTCTTGGTTGCTTCAGTGTAACCTGACTTCTCTCTTTAGTCCAGTTGGTTCTGTATCTTCCTTGTAAAAATGTTGAGCTTCAAGAGAACAAGCACTGTACCTTTTGCCTCCTTAGATGTTGAAATTAGCAGTATGTATGGCATATAGTAGGTGTGTAAATATTCATTAGGTTAAAAGAATCTGTAGCACCATATAATTTACCCCATGATCCTGTGTGACAGATACAATATATTATGGCATTTTATTCTGATGTTTAAATAATATTTTTTCACTACAGAATATTTGGAAAATACCACATAGTATAAGGTATAAAATAAAATCAATATTACTCATGCCATGCAAAGACAATCACCGTTAACATTTTGGTGTATTTATTTCTAAGCATTTTGTTTGTGCTAAGCAAAAATGAAGCTATGGTCTATAACATTTCTCGGCTTGTTTTTCATCACTATCTGTTCAGTATGGTGTCCATCAATGGCCATTTGTGTTTCTACCCTCTCAAAAATGTTCATCCTTTTCTTAAAAAGCCCTCACCCTGGCCAGGCATGGTGGCTCACTCCTGTAGTCCCAGTTACTTGGGAGGCTGAGGCAGCAGAATTGCTTGAACCCGGGAGGCGGAGGTTTCAGTGAGCCGAGATTGCACCATGCACTCCAGCCTGGTGCCTGGCAACAGAGCAAGATTCTGTCTCAAAAAAAAAAAAAAAAAAAAAAAAAGCCCTCATCCTTCCTTCTCCTGCAGAACCCTTGCCTACACTCTTCTAGTCAATTACTCAATTGCCCTCCCTTTGTGATTCCTTCTTTGAGACCTTTGAGTTATTTATTACTTTCTCTATGCTGGCCTATTACTGGTACATGCACTTCCTCACATACCTTTTCTTTAAGTACGAGTTCACAAGATATTTCACTCTTTCCACACTAAGCATCTCACCTTTGCCTATTCTCTTCCTCTGTTCCTTCTGCTCCTTTTTCGCCCCTTCCACCCTCTTCTTTACTTGTGATTTGACATATAAGATACACTCAATACATGAATGCAAAATAAGTGAACTATGTCAGGAACTTTCAGTTTTGTACCGGATATAGATGAGGAAAGAGATGTACATGCAACTTATGTCAATTGCTCAAGGACACACTGGTATGTTTCTTTCATTTTCCTGCAGAAGAAAAAATATCAATAGTCTGCAGTGTCTTTCCAATAAATTAAACACACATGAACCAATTTTACATCTAGAGTGTGTATTTGCAATATTGATGCTCCAAAACGAAATTGAGTGCTCCCCATCACTGAAATGTCTTCACACCAGTGAATTCATGCTTCTGTCAGCCAAGAGCTGCAGTTGGACATTCCCTTAGGATTGGCTTCACTCCAGGATTGACAGCTTTTCCAGGAACAAACTCACCTTATTCTCTGAACTGGATGATCTACACAAAGGCTGAGGTGGTTTGTATCACTGGGTGTATTAGTTTTAAGGACAAAAAAGAAGCAAAGAAAAAGAGAATCTTTGTCAGATCAAAGCTTCGTTCCCACTATGTCCCTCCCCCTCCTCCTGACTTTGCTTTGCTGAACTATAATTGTACCATCTTCTCCTTGAGGAACACAGAAAAATAAAAGCTCTCAGTTGTGTAGATAAAGAGCCTGTTCTCCCTGAAGTCATTCCAGCAATGCACAGCAGAGCTTCCCACAAACATGAGAGCAGTGTGATCCGTCTACAAAGAACATTTTCCAGATGCTGCCTTCTGTGCTTTTTGGTTGTTTTCTTGTTTGTTTATTTGAGAAAATGACACAGAAATAAAAAAACAAGAGGTACATGGGTTTTGCTCACCCAGTAATATCCAATATATAATTGTAAATGGATTTCACTGAAAGAAACTGAAGAGAGATCGTACAGTTGCGTGTGGAAAAAGAACATGCGATCATAGAGTCCATTGCTAGAATCTGCAGGGTTCAAATGTTGCATGTCCTATCCTGACAGGGTATTACTGTAACCCGTTAGCAGAAAATAAACTTTTTGGTATGATCTGTGTTCTCAATCCAATTCATTTATTAAATCAGTCAACAATGTTTATTGCGTGCCTAATGTGTACACAGATGGAAGTGTTCAGTATTATTTTGTTAGCATGTTCACTTAGTGCTATTGCACTGGTTCAAGACTATAAATCCAGGCCAGGCATGGTGGCTCACACGTGTAATCCCAGTACTTTGGAAGGCTGAGGAGGACAGATCATTTGAGGCCAGGAGTTCAAGACCAACCTGGGCAACATGATGATACCCCATCTCTACTGAAAATACAAAAATTAAAAAAGCTGAGACAAGAGAATTGCTTGAATCTGGGAGGCAGAAGGTTCAATGAGCTGAGATTGTACCACTGCACTCCAGTCTGGGCAACAGAGCAAAAACAACAACAACAAAAATAATCCAAGAGAGTTATCTCAGACTGTGCTTCAAAGGGGCCTGACTAGAATGAGCAATAGCATCCTAACCACCGTATAGTCTAAATAAAATTAGTGCCAAAAATGCCAACTCAAGATCACTATGGTTAATTTATCTTCCATATCCCTAATTATAACAGTACTTAGGAACGAGGAATAATTATACCAGTGGTTTTTGAATTTAGGTTGCCAAGCCCCAGGCCTAATATTTCTGAATCTAGTCCTTTTCCAGTGATGCAGATGCTGCTGGTTTAGGAGACCAGTTTGAGAAACACTGCTTAGCCAGGCATGATGGCTTATGGCGGTAATTCCAGCACTTTGGGAGGCTGAGGTGGGAGGATCACTTAAGACTAGGAGTTTGAGACCAGCCTTGGAAACAAAGCAAAACCCTGTCTTTATACAAAATAAAATAATTAGCCATGCATGGTGGCATGAGCCTATAGGCCCAGGCACTTGGGAGACTGAAGCAGGAGGACCATTTGATCCCAGAGTTCAAGGCTGCAGTGAGCAATGATCACACTCCTTCACTCCAGCCTGGGAGGCAGAGCAAGATCCTTTAAAAAAAATAAAATATTCACACATACCCCAAAACCTAAAATGCAATTAAAAAAAGAAAAAATAATAAAATAAAAGAGAAAGGGTAAAGAATGAGATTTTGATCTTTGTTTAATATGGTTTATATACCAGGGAAAACACTATACTTATATAGTATTGTCTTGTTTAATTCTTAAAATAAACTATTGCAGGCTGGGCAGCACAGTGGCTCACACCTGTAATCCAGGCACTTTGGGAGTCTAAGGTGGGCAGATCACCTGAGGTCAGGAGTTTAGGATCAGCCTGGCCAACATGGAGAAACCCCATCTCTACTAAAAATACAAAAGCTAGTCAGGCATGATGGTACAAATCAGTAATCCAAGCTACTTGGGAGGCTGAGGCAGGATAACCGCTTGAACCTGGGAGGTGGCGGTTATAGTAAGCTGAGATCACACCAGGCTGCACTCCAGCCTGGGTGACAGAATACGACTCTGTCTCAAAGCAAACAAATAAGTAAACAAAAAACAAAACACTGCTCTATTTTATTTTTCACACAAAACACTTTCTACAACACAAGGACAGTAACACCAAATGCTACCTCCCTCATAGACTTCCCTTTCTAACATTATTTTTCTCCTTAATTAATTGAAATCCTTGAATGACAATAAAACTTGAGTGAATTGTTTTCCTAGTTAGTGTGCCTTTTCTCAAACATAGCTTCTCAGAACTCTGTAAAATTGTATGGTTTAATTACAGTTAGCAGGGTAGAATGAGCAATATTGAAATTATTTGTTCACATGGTCATTTATTTGTTTATTCATCACATATCATATGTATTATTTGTCATAGATCTTCTGTTGCAGAGTGGAGAGACAAAGGTAAAAATGGTTTTAGGGGATCAGAATCTAGCAGGAAACACAAGTGAATATAAAACTAACAGACATTATTGCACAAGGACAGCAGCAAGTATAAGGAAGGAGCTCCACTCTAACCAGATTGGAGAGAGATGCCAGGAAACACATCCAGAGTACCTGATGCTGGGCTGCCGTGGACAGTTTGAGAGTTTATGTCCCTAGTGGGGCTAGTGCTTGGCTTCTAGAATGATGCTATGGCTAGCCATGGAGCAGTTTGCTGTTGTTGTTGTTTAGCTTTCTTTAGATGCAACTGATATATAAAAAAGTTCCACACATTTAATGTAAACATTTTGATGAGTCTGAATATATGCATACGTCCATGATATCATCATCATAACAAAATAGTATACATATCCATCACCTCTAAAAATATTTGTGTGTTCTTTTGTGAATGTGTGGTTATTTTTTTGTAAGAGCACTGAAGATCTATCCACTTAACATACAGTATTTTAAAGTGTACAATAATATATTGTTAACTATAGGTATTATGAGATACAGCAGATCCTTAGAATTTATATGTCTTGTATAACAGAAATGTTATACTCACTGTAAAGCATTCCCCTTTTCCCCCTCTCTCCAGTCCCTGGCAGCCACCCTTCTATTCTCTGCTTTTGTGTGTTTGACTATTTTAGAGACTTCATATAAGTGGAATTATGAAACATTTGTCCTTCTTAGACTGGCTTAATTCATTTCACATAATGTCCTTGAGGTTCATCTCAGTTGTCACAAACAGAATAATTCCCTGCTTTTTTAAGGCTAGTTTAATATTCCGTTGTATATATCCACCGTATTTTCTTCATTCATTCATCTGTTGGTGGACACTTGTGTTGTTTCCATATCCTGGCTAATCTGAAATAATGCTGCAGTGCGGGCACTATGAGAAACAGTACTAAAGTCCCTAAAGAAATGAAAAACAGAACTACCATATAATTCAGCAATCCAGTTTCTGGGAATATATACAAAAGAATACAGCAGATATATTTGTTTATTTGTTTGTTTTAACAAGGACCCAATGCAATGATACTGGGGAAGTTAAGAATATCTGGCTGAGAAATTGATCCGTCCTCTGAGTTTGAATCCTGACCTCCTCACTTGACACCTTCATGACCTTGGCAAGTCAGCAAGTCATTCAGTTTCCCTAAGCCCTATTTGTAAATTTGTGAAACATAGATAATAATAGTGTTTTGATTGTGTTGAAGATCAAATTCAAAACAATGCAGTTAAAGTTTCTTGTTCAATGACTACCTGTACATAGATAGTAGTATGTAGCAAATAGGAATGAAATGGTAATGAGTATTTAAAAAGTTATAATCTTACACTAATGAGAAGGCAAGATTTGTTCAATGGTAACAGAGACATAAAATAAATGTGTACAACAGCCTTGCCCAACATACTCCCAGAACATCCACATGTTAGTTTGTAAGCTAATTTTTCCATGCAGCCTTCTGAGTTACTCATTGAAGTCGCCTGAAAAGAGAACAGAGGAAAATTTTATACAGCTCGTTTAAAGTAAGTTGCAGTAACTTAAGGCTTGATGAGTGTGAGTGCCTGGCTGACCATTGTTAGTAGTTCAACATAGGCTCCTTTAAGATCTGAGCCATTCTTACTCACATCTGTAATTTGATTTTTTAATACAAGCCACAGACACAGAAGGTGGCAAGCCTATGAATACTGAATTAATAAACAATCTAAGTTTTGATTTAATTTTGTTCTTCTAGTTTTTGAGTCACATTGTCGAAATGCAATAAGCCTGAACCATACATCTGAAACAAAGATAGAACATAAAGAGATAACATCTATTAAGATACTTTCCTCATTAGGCACACTTTTAACGCTTTAATGCACCTTCAAAAATTTCTGCATTAAAAAAGCTTCTGTCCACAATTTTATCTAAAATGTTGTCTTAGGGTTAAGCCCCATGGTGGGGTAAAATAGTTTCAAAATTTCCACATTTTGTGTGTGTTTATGAGCATTAAGAAATCATTTGCCAATACTTCAATTAATACTGAATGAAAGAATGCAGTTAGGTTTGCTTTTTTTTTTTTGGTATTATCCTTTTATTACAATTTGTGATGTGAAACCTATAGCATTCATGAAATCAATCATTGGGATTGGGAGTAGACTCATCATAAGGAATAAAACGCATGACCATAATGGTTAGAATATAGTGATAGCCTCAAGCTCTCCTAACCGTCTGCCCTTCTTTTCACTCTGTGCTCTCTTCCTATTTTCAGCCTTGAGAACCCTTTCATATGATTTTTGGCAATAAGAGATGGCTTATAAACTGGCACTATTTCTACATTATGATGGTTTCTCATTTTAAGGAAACTTCAGGCAGTTATCTCTAAGTTGGCACCACTGAGATCAAAAAGTTTCTTTGATGCTAAATAACTCATTTCATGCCACTATACATGTTAAAACACATTATTTTTTTTGGCAAAGGCCTTTTGTGGTGTTTGATAAATTTGGTAAAATTTGCTCTTCCTGTACTTCAGTTGATATGAAATGTATACAATTTGGACACGAGGTACTAGGGTTCTTTATCTATTTTCCCAGTATATGATTTCCCAGAAGGTTTATTCTTAATTAAGACAATCTCTTTCACCCTTACCATTAACTGAGGCCCATTTTGATTCAATAATAAGGATAGATGTCCCAATGTTTCACCACTGAAAATAGAATCTTTAGCCTATGGTTGCCTAATATCAAGATTTGGAGGCTCTTGGATTCTACAGGAATATTTCACATACCTGAGAGTTTATCATTATATTCTCTGCGGTAAAATTTTTAGTAGATAGAGTAAAAGGACAAAATAGGTCAAAAATGGGAAAGTTCTATGAGTGACAGTAAAAGGATTTAAAATTAGGACTTGGTAATTTTTATTAATTTAGTAAATGGAAAAGTAAGTGCTTATGTCGTAATACAGCCAATTATAATCATCTTATGATATCTCTTGCTGCTGCAGAGTGAGTGATGGAGTCTCCCTTTTGTGGGTAAGCATAGCAGTCATTAATTTTAATGAGAGTAATGTGTTTCTTTTTTTTTAAGTGGAAATTGTTGAAGTGAGCACATTGAAACTTTGCACTGGCCTGAATGGAATGGTAAAAGCATCATCTCCCAGGTCAATAATACACTAATCTGGAGGCCTTTGTCTACCAGGTGCCATGGACAATGATTACCAAGGAGTTATTGCAGCAATAGGTAAATCTCTAATTTAAAAATGAGTGACATTGGCACTAAATTGAAGGTCAACTCTCATGGTTGCTAATATTTCAAAGATTGCTCTTACCTTCATAAAAGAGGCATATCTCACTTTATACAGCAATTAAAAAGCAAAAATTATTTTATTACATTGAATAAGGTAGCACAAAATCATGCTTTCTTCTGCTGAGGATGATAAAAGAAAAACTTCATCTAAATTAAATTTAAGGGACTTTAATAGAGCAATGAATGATTCAGAAATTGGACAGCACCCAGAATCAACAGCAGATTCACAGAGAATACAGGGGTGCCTCATGGTCAGAACAAATCTATAGACATAAAAGGCAAAGTGATGTACAGGAATCAGAAGTGAGGTATAGAAATAGCAAGATTGGTTAAAGCTCAGTGTTTGCCTTATTTGAACACAGTTTGAACACTCAGCAGTCTATGAGTGTGTGATGTATGGCTGCTAGGATTGGTCAACACTCAGCTATTGTTATGGGTGCATAGTATGAAGTTAGGTTTTCAGTTTTGTCTGACTATTAAACTAGGTTACATTTCATCCACAAGGACTCACATACAGAAGTAGGGAGTCCTTCTCAGGCCATATTTAGTTTGCTTTAACAATCCTCCCATTTTGGTCATTTTCTCAATTTTGAAACATTGACCAAAACCTTTAGTCATTGATTTAGTACTATTGTAAATGTACTTATATGGCTTTGCAACCCATTAGGAAACAGTAGAACAGTGGGTTTTACAAGGAGGGAATAAAGACTGAGCAGAGAGTACCTCCATATGCTGGAACACCTGGTTTACAGGAGAAAAAAAAACAAAATCTGGTCTCTTCTAGGATCCATGTGTTTTCTTAAAGCCTTAGTTTGATGATGTCACATTTAGCATGAGTGACTCCATTTTAGTTTGGTTTGGTTTGTTGGGGCCTAGTGCATAAGTTTGGTCCAAAATAATTTCATAATTTTGTTTTAAAAAATCACCCCCTTTTGGCCAGGTTCTCACTTATCTTTTTTCGCTCTGGCCAGAGCAAAATACGTGTGATAAAATGTAGACATTAGCCACTCTGCTTAGCACCCAATATCAAACTGGCAAGGCTTAAATTTACCCTCAGATGGGCCCCGTCATTTTTAATCCAACCTCCTACTAGGAGTTTCAACACGTGGTCTCTGGGCAAGATGATGGCCCTGAGTAACAGAAAAGATAAGAAAGGGAAAGGAGAGAGAGAGAAAAGCATTGTCTGTGGCAGAGTTGGGAAGGCAAAATGATTAGTGACGCAGAGAAAGACCCACCCATTACGGCAACACTGAAAAATTCATGGGACTACTCTCAGTAGCAAAGGGGTCTGTTCCAGCAGTCTCAGTAGCTCTCCTTTCCCCTGTTAGGGAGGAAAAGCTCCCCACGTCCCATGATCCTGTACATACCTAGCTAATCCTGTAACCTACCACCATCAGCCAAGAGTGCAAGGCAGATTATTCAAAAGAGATTTGAAGTTGACATCTGATAGTGCCAAACTTCTTCTTAGCCAAAAGAACTTTACCGAGAGCCCTCATTTTTAAATGTACTTCAATGCATTGTTGTTCATTTGGAACATTCCACTGTCAGTTATTTTTAGTAAGATTTCACCATTTCTGTATGACTTTGCTGCCCCCCAGAACTAAAGTATAAGCTGGAAGGAACTCGGTTTTCCAGAAATTAAGGATCCCATTTTTACCTAAAATATTGGCTTTACTCTCAGGTTCTCTTGATTAACTTAACCAATGATTTTTTTCCTACCTAATCGTGCAATAAAAATGAAATTAAAGGGTAGAACACAAAAATCCCTGCGAGCTTTCAAAAGTCAAATTTTATAACCCCTGCAATATTACAGCTTGTGACCACTTCCTTTCCAACCCAGTCAGATATAAAAAGCCTCTAACTGGATCCAAGCCAGTTAATTCCTGGATCAAATCCGTTCCTAGACCCAGTCTAG
Organism: Aotus nancymaae; assembly: GCF_030222135.1. Taxonomy (NCBI): domain Eukaryota; kingdom Metazoa; phylum Chordata; class Mammalia; order Primates; family Aotidae; genus Aotus; species Aotus nancymaae. The sequence goes on from NW_026988443.1 coordinate 19,238,938, forward strand.
TTTCTGTTATGATTCCAAACCCAGTTTGGACCAGAAATTTGCTCAAAGAAACTCAGAGAGCTCAAAACACATATCCGTGAAGCTCCAAAATCCAAGAGGGAGTTTACCCACAATCCCTAGCTGCTCTGAGAGATCAATGGACAAAAATGGGTTCTCCAGGTACCTTGCGGGTGTTAGCTCAGTGCTCCTGGGGTTCACCAGAAGCTCTGCTTCAGATCCCAATTCTGACACTATCTGATAAAAGAAAAACTTCTTCCGAATTAAATTTAAAGTTTAATTGAACAATGAACAATTCACAAATCGGGCAGTCCCCAGAATCGCAGCAAATTCACAGAGACTCCAGGGGTACCTTGTGGTCAGAACAAATTTATAGACAAAAACGGTTAAGTGACGCACAGCAATTGGAAGTGAGGTACAGAAGCAGTGAGATTGGTTAAATCTCGGCATTTGCCTTATTTGAACGCGGTTTGAACACTCAGCAGTCTATGAGTGGTTGAAGCATGGCCGCTGGGATTGACCCACACTCAGCTATTGTTACGAGTGCATACTATTAAACTCGGTTTTCAATTTGTCTGACTGTTAAGCTAGGTTACAGTTCATCTACAAGGACTCAAATATAGAAGTACTGAGTTCTTCTCAGGCCATATTTAGTTTGCTTTAACAAGGAGATAACATACCATGTGATCTGTGTCCCTCTGTGATTCTCCTTATCCAAGAGTGCTGAATCTCTCCAGGGCACTCACAAACTACCTTCATTCTAAAAGTCTGGGTGGATCCTTAGAACAAGTATTTTTGACAAGTACTTCAAAGGGTCAGGATACAAGTTTCCAAGGATCCCTATTATGAGCCAGCCACATGTCACACTTTTAGCTGTGTGGGAATTATCTTTTTTCTTTTTTTTTGAGATGCAGTCTAGCTCTGTGGCCAGGCTGCAGTGCAGTGGCATGATCTCGGCTCACTGCAACTTCTGCTTCCCAGGTTCAAGCGATTCGCCTGCCTCAGCCTCCCGAATAGCTGGGACTACAGGAATGTGACCGTCTAATTTTTTGTATTTTAGTAGAGAAGGGGTTTCACCATGTTGGCCAGGATGGTCTCGATCTCCTGATCTTGTGATCCACCTGCCTTGGCCTCCCAAAGTGCTGGGATTACAAGTGTGAGCCCAGCACCCAGTTAGAAACTATCTTTATAATGCAAAACTGGTTTATATCTCCTCATCCATTTTTTTCCTCCCTTCCCCTAGCACACCTTTTAAATTAAAAACTGGCAAAATCTTTATCTTAGATGTTATATACATTGGAGACCTATATATTAAGATATGCTTAGTTGGACCTACATAGTTAAAAAATATATTTTGAATATGTTGTCAATGTTTACATATGGGAGATTTCATAGAAAAAAACAAATTTAAAGCTGCTCTTAAAATACTATTCCAACAGAACTAATTCAGGTCTTTGAGCAGAAAACTCATCATATTTTATCTGATTCGCTTGTTCTCAGCTCTTCCTTTTAATAATACCAATCTAGCTCTAGCTTTTAGCTAATGGATGGCCAGATATTTGAGGTTTCTGGAACCTATACAAAATATTCTCCCCCTCATGTCAAACACTGCCTTCAATGCTTGCACAGAAATTTCACCTCTACCTGAAGCCTGAGTTTTCCTCCAAACACATTTTCTCAGTGTTGTTTAATTTTTAACTCTGCTTTCCTATAGACTTTGCAGTGAATGTCCAGCCTCCGAAATCCTAAGATAAAGTTTGTCTTTTCTTTAAAATTCAGGTCTCAGACAATTAAAGTATTGTCAATTTTTCTTTCTTTAAATTTCTATTACCATTAGTTACTAGTGTTTAAGTCAATTTCTTAACAAATTGTACTGTTTATCTACTTTAACTGTTACAGGCCAGGCATTGTGGCTCATGCCTATAATCCCAGCATTTAGGAGGCAGAGGTGGGTGAATCACCTGGGGTCAGGAGTGTGAGACTAGTCTGGCCAACATGATGAAACCTCGTCTCTACTAAAAATACAAAAATTAGCCAGGCCTGGTGGCAGGCTCCTGTAATCCCAGCTACTTGGGAGGTTGAGGTAGGAAGATTGCTTGAATCTGGGAGGCGGAGGTTAGAGTGAGCCGAGATTGTGCCATTGCACTCCAGGCTGGGTGACAAGAGCAAAACTCTGTCTCAAAACAAAACAAAACAAAACAAAAACAACTTACAGAGCTGGGAACCTAAATTAATTGCCTGTATATCTCTAAGGCGTGGACTTAAACCACGCATATTGTAGTTTCACATCAATATTAAATATGACTGGATGGATGAATCTATATTATAAACATACTTGGTACCTATAGCTTCTATGAGCTGGCATCAGTTTTTATTATTATTTCACATAATCTGCAAGGGATGCAGAAATCAAAGTTTTAGTCAGTGGTAGAAAAACAAAGATTAAGAGAAGAAGGAAACTTTGTCTAACATGCTAGCTATTCACATTCCTTCAGAAATTTATGAGAATAAAATTACAGCCAGTTATATGCAGAAAGTGCAGCATATTTAAATTATTCACCATGTAAGGGGCAAAGAACAGAGAACCAGAATCTAAGATAAGTGACTGTAACAAAGTAGGTTCTCAATGAATATTTTCTTAATGATTAAATGAATGGACGTATAAGTTAATGAATTTTAAGATGAATGTGATTCCAGATGTCAAAGAACTCACATGCTAATAAGGACATGGTCAGGGTCACCATGACCAATTGTGCCAATTAAAAAAAGATGCTCCTCTTGGCTCCAATTAATCATAAAATGCAACCTCTTTGGACAAATACATTGCAAAGCATGTGCCATTTTATTGTACTAATTAGGTTCAGCTCATGCCAAAGAGCATTGTCCAATCACCAGGGCTACATTTAAGCATCCTGACTTGTCATAAGATTCCATACAGGGCACAACTTTCATAGCTGTATGTTGTATCCCTGTGTGTATTCATGAAAACAACTGATGCCAATATTTTGTAATGAGCTCAGGTAATAGAGTGTATCCAAAGGCGCAGGAGGAGTGCAGATAAAGGATTCTCTCTCTAGGGCAAGGAGTTAGTGAAGGGTCGAAGGCATAGCTTATATCTAAAAGTCACCGTGGAGGATGAGGAGAGGTTAAGCAGTCCTGGTGCACAAGGAAGGGCATTCCAGGGAGATGGACTCAGAATGTGCTCACACACAGGAGTTTTCAGGGAATCTTGACAAAGGAGTGGGTGAGCAGGCATGGATTTAATAAATTTTAAGTGGATATTATAGGAAATGATGGAAAGCACATAAACTAGAGTTAGATAACATAATAATCCCAACACATAATTAAGTCCTATTGAATATTTATAGGTGCCAGGAACTAATCTAAACCCTTTATATACTTCGGCTAAGCCACTGCTCTCAACAACCCCATGAGAAGTGGGATGAAAAGGACCCATAATCTAGATATTTTCTATGCACCCTCTAAATTTTTAAAAGCCTGTGAGTTGAGTTCTATTGTCATCTTTACTTTACAGAAGGATAAACCATGCATTTTATTTCGTCTCCTTCTTTCTTTCTCCTTCTTCTTCTTCTTCTTCTTATTCCTCTTCCTTTTCCTCTACTTTTTTTTTTTTTACATGGAGTCTCACTCTGTCACCCAGCCTGGAGTGCATGGCATGATCTTGCCTCACTACAACCTCCACCTCCCAGGTTCAAGCAATTCTCCTAAGTAGCTGGGATTACAGGTGCCCACCACCACACCAGGCTAATTTTTGTGTTTTTAGTAGAGACAGAGTTTCACCATGTTGGCTAGGCTTGTCTTAAACTCCCAACCTCAGATGATCTGCCTGCCTCAGCCCCTCAAAATGCTGGGAATACAGGCATGAGCCACTGCATCTGGCCATAGATGTTTAATTCTCGTTGTTCTATCCAACCCTAAACTGAAGCTTAAAGTGATTTAAGTGACTCGGCTAAGTTAAAACATCAAATGGGTGATAGAATTGGGACATCTAACCAGATTCCTGCTCCTAGAAAACAAGACTAGCCCATATATTAACAGACAAGTCACTGATAAGCCTTTTACTCCATTAAATGAGGAGTCTTCCTGGGTTCAATCGGCTGTAGTCAAGGTGAAAAATCCTGGAACAAAACATAGCTGCTAGGACACAAAATTTGCCAAGAAAAATGAGCACCAATCACCAGAATCCGCAGGGGAGATACTTCACATGGGTTCCCAGTAGATCTACAGTAAGAGCAAGATGTTTTTATTTTTCGTGTAAGCTGTGGTGATAATTTAGAGAAACATCTGTATTTGAAAATCATAATTTTACAACACTGTATCCCAGTACTGCTAAAATGCTCCCTGTTGTATTTAGATGAGTAACTCTATCAAGTTTACTTCAAGTTGAAGTGACTCTTGCATTTCACCCCTGTGGCTCATTTGGTGAAATATAAACATGCACCCAGGGAAAATTATAAATAAAAATACAGTAGCATGGGTTTAGGTTCCTAATAACTGGAAATAAATTGAAGTTGTTTGGAACCTTTAAGATAGATGATTGATAGATAGATAGATAGATAGATAGATAGATATTTAAATAGATTAGAGGACTCATACACAGTATTAGCAGAGGTTACATTAATTTGAATATATCCCATGGAGCACAAATATGAATAATAACTAATATATTTTGATCGTTATAAAAACATTTTCAGATATAAAGTATTCATTATTACTCCCATTTTTGGGATGAGAAAATCAAATTGAGAGTTTCAGTTTAAATGGCAATCCTTAGGAAATAGCAAAGCTCAGAACAACTCTCGGAACTTCAAATGTCAAATCTCTGCACAATGCACCCCTTCATAGTGCTGAAGAAGAAGAAGAAAAGAGGAGGATGTGGAAGAGAAGAAGAAGGAGAGGAGGAGGAAGGAAAAGAAGAGGAGGAGAAGAAGGAAGAGGAAGAAGAAGGAGGAGGAGGAAGAGAAGGAGGAGAAGGAGAACAAGAAGGAGAAGAAGAAGGTGGCAGCAGCGGCAAAGGGGAAGGAGGAGGAGAAGGAGAAGGAGAAGAATGAGGAGAGGAGAAGAGGAAAATAATTATTGATCTACTTTTTCTCAGTTTGAAACTTGGCAGCAGTGCTAGAACAATTATTATTTAATGTTCGAAACTTCCAAAAATGAGCAAAATTTGGTCCTTTAGCATAACTTAGAACCTGAATGAATGTCATGCAATGGATGTCTGAAATCATTGTCCTGTTCAAACTATTGGACTTCCAGCAATTGAATTGATATGGTTCTCTCAAACTTAGTGAAATGTTTAGAATACTACTTATTCACTCAACAGAAAAACACTGAGTCATCTCTTGGTTCCAGCTTTAATACAAGATACTAGAGACGGAGAACCTATGGCCACTGATTCTGAAAAGCAAAGAGGCTAATTGGAGACACCATATGCATAAGAGAAAATGAACCATCACAGTCCGACTTGTAACAGAGAGACATGTGGACTTCGTCTGATTCCACAGAACAAGGAATGTGCTGAGCTGAATATCAAATTTTAGCTAGTGCAAGTTAACTCAAAAGGAGAAAGAAAGCTCATTTTTGTAGACAGGGAAGTAAATGCAACATACAGAGAGGTAAGTGTATTTGAGAAACCTGGACAAAGATAACCAGTTGTTTCCTTCCCAAATAGTCATAGAAAGTTCTTAGACTTATTTGTAAATATTTGATATTTATCACACACCTATACTGTGCATAGCACTGGCTTATACAGGTCTCCGAGGAGCAAAGGGCAAACTTCAAATACTCCAGAAGTAGCACCTGTGATAAATGAATGGGTGAGCCCTGTTTCCATGAAATATATTAAAAAGAAATTGCAATACAGGATCTACAATCAATGCAGCTCTTGGAGAGAAAGGGCATCAAGTGCGTTAACAGCAGCTTTCATCTTTCAACAGCTAGTAATGCAATGAACTATGACAGGGAGAGATGCCTGCAGATCCTTAGGAAATACTAAATGTCAGAAGAAACAGACTCAGGAGTCTTGCAGCAAAGAGAGAAACTCATGGTATGATAGGGGCTTCATGGACCCAGATTTTTACTGCTAACAAGTGTTTTGGCTTTAGGTAAGGTTAAGATGTACTCCTCAGACACATTTTTTTGCATATATTTTCTTGTCATTGTACTGCTCTGGGCAGGATGGCCATGAAGGAAAATGTCAGCATAGGGAGGGAGGAAATACAAGGATTGGGAAAAAAAGACATACTTTAATTCCTTCCAGCATTCCTAAACACACATCTGTGACATCCCCAGCTCTTTTTTTAAAAATTTTTTTATTGCATTTTAGGTTTGGGTGTACATGTGAAGAACATGCAAGATTGTTGCATAGGTACACACATGGCAGTGTGATTTGCTGCCTTCTGCCCCATCACCTATATCTGGCATTTATATATCCCCATGCTATCTCTTCCCAACTCCCCACCCTCCGCTGTCCCTCCCCTACTTCCCCCCAACAGACCCCAGTGTGTGATGCTCCCCTCCCTGTGTCCATGTGTTCTCATTGTTCAACACCCACCTATGAGTGAGAACATGCAATGTTTGATTTTCTGTTCTTGTGTCAGTTTGCTGAGAATGATGGTTTCCAGGTTCATCCATGTCCCTACAAAGGACACTAACTCATCGTTTTTGATGGCTGCATAATATTCCATGGTGTGTATGTGCCACATTTTCCCTGTCCAGTCTATCATTGATGGGCATTTGGGTTGGTTCCAGGTCTTTGCTATTGCAAACTGTGCTGCAATGAACATTCGTGTGCATGTGTCCTTATAGTAGAACGATTTATAATCCTTTGGATTTATACCCAGTAATGGGATTGCTGGGTCAAATGGAATTTCTATTTCTAATTCCTCTAATTCGAGGAATTGCCACACTGTCTTCCACAATGGTTGAACTAATTTACACTCCCACCAACAGTGTAAAAGTGTTCCTATTTCTCCACATCCTCTCCATCATGTGTTGTCTCCAGATTTTTTAATGATTGACATTCTAACTGGCATGAGATGGTATCTCAATGTAGTTTTGATTTGCATTCTCTAATGACCAGGGATAATGAGCATTTTTTCATATGTTTGTTGGCCTCATATATGTCTTCATTTGTAAAGTGTTTGTTCATATCTTTCGCCCACTTTTGAATGGGCTTGTTTGTTTTTTTCTTGTAAATCTGTTTTAGTTCTTTGTAGATTCTGGATATCAGCCCTTTGTCAGACGGGTAGACTGCAAAAATTTTTTCCCGTTCTGTTGGTTGCCAATTCACTCTAATGACTGTTTCTTTTGCTGTGCAGAAGCTGTGGAGTTTGTTTAGGTTCCATTTGTCTATTTTGGCTTTTGTTGCCAATGCTTTTCATGTTTTGGTCATGAAGTCCTTGCTTATGCCTATGTCCTGAATGGTTTTGCCTAGATTTTCTTCTAGGGTTTTTATGGTGTTAGGTCTTACGTTTAAGTCTTTAATCCATCTGGAGTTAATTTTAGTGTAAGGTGTCAGGAAGGCATCCAATTTCTGCTTTCTGTACATGGCTAGCCAGTTTTCCCAACACCATTTATTAAACAGGGAATCCTCTCCCCATTGCCTGTTTTTGTCAGGTTTGTCAAAGATTGGATGCTTGTAGATATGTTGTGTTGCCTCCGAGGCCTCTGTTCTATTCCATTGGTCTATATCTCTGTTTTGGTACCAGTCCCATGCTGTTGTGATTACTGTAGCCTTGTAGTATAGTTTGAAGTCCGGTAGTATGATGTCTCCCACTTTGTTCTTTTTGCTTAGAATTGAGTTGGCTATGCGGGCTCTCTTTTGGTTCCATATGAAGTTTAAGGTGGTTTTTTCCAGTTCTGTGTTGAAGGTCATTGGTACCTTGATAGCGATAGCATTGAATCTGTAAATTACTTTGGGCAGTATGGCCATTTTCATGATATCGATTCTTCCTAACCATGAACATGGAATGTTTCTGCATCTGTTTGTGTCCTCTCCTATTTCGTTGTGGTTTGTAGTTCTCCTTGAAGAGATCCTTTAGATTCTTTGTTAGTTGCAATCCTAGGTATTTTATTCTCTTTGTAGCAATTGTGAATGGCAGTTCGTTCTTGATTTGGCTCTCTTTAAGTCTGTTATTGGTGTATAGGAATGCTTGTGATTTTTGCACATTGATTTTATATCCTGAGACTTTGCTGAAGTTGCTTATCAGTTTCAGGAGATTTTGAACAGAGACAATGGGGTCTTCTAGATATATAATTGTGTCATCTGCAAATAGAGACAATTTGACTTCCTCCTTTCCTATTCAAATACCCTTTATTTCTTTTTCTTGCCTGATTGCTCTTGCTAGAACTTCCGGTACTATATCGAATAGGAGTGGTGAGAGAGGGCATCCTTGTCTAGTGCCAGATTTCAAAGGGAATGCTTCCAGTTTTTGCCCATTCAGTATGATATTGGCTGTTGGTTTGTTGTAAATAGCATTTATTATTTTGAGATATGTTCCATCAGTACCTAGTTTATTGAGGGTTTTTAGCATAAAGGGCTGTTGAATTTTGTTGAAGGCCTTCTCTGGGTCGATTGAGATAATCATGTGGTTTTTGTCTTTGGTTCTGTTTATGTGGTGAATTATGTTTATAGACTTGCCTATGTTGAACCAGTCTTGCATCCCCAGGATGAATCCTACTTGATCATAGTGGATAAGCTTTTTGATGGGCTATTGCAATCGGTTTGCCAGTATTTCATTGAAGATTTTTGCATCTATGTTCATCATGGATATTGGCTCTCTATAGCCAAATAAAGCAAAACACATTGCTCAAGAGCTCTGATACATTCAATAATCTGAGCAATATGGTTTAATGTATATTGAGGGAAGTTACATGGCTACATAGTGTTCATATGGGAGCCAAGTGGATGGATGCAGTTCAGTTCCTAGTTGTCCCTCTTACTGTGTCTTAGTTTTCTTCTCTGTTAAAGGGAAATGACCATGGTGGCTCTCACATGCTACTGAAGTGAGGATGTAATGATAGATGCTGGTGAAATACTTAGCAGAAGGTCTGGCACATAATAAGTGCTTCATTGGTGTTAAATCTTCTGCTAACATTTGATATTCTATTTTTCCTGCTCCTCTCTCTTTAAAAAAGTCCTTCTAGATCTTTAATATGGATTGAAATACTTCATTAGTATGGCTGTGATTATAGATAAGCAGGGTGGAAAATGTTATACAGTGTTCAATGAGATTCCATGTAGGAGAGAGAGTGAAAAGAAGGAAGAATGACAGATGACACAAAATATATTCTTATGTTTCAAAGACAAATTTAAGGACAGAAGTATTAAGGTATCATCTTTCTTTGGGGAATGATGAATAAAGAGACTTGTTAAAAATAGAGTATTCAGATAGTAAACTCATTTTTAGTACATGTGTTTTAATATTGGAGATATGGTTATTAAAAAGATTGTCTCTGATTATACAAGGATATCATAAATGGAAATCCTGAAATTCAGGTATAGGACTTGAGATCACTCTGTATTGTGTTTCTCCCAGAACTGGAATAAAATGTCTTTGTTTTATTCAGTTGATGGTGATCTTGATGTTGTAATGATCTTTGTAAATACCCAGAAATTTCTCCAGATTGAACAGAGTTCTAGTTAAGCAGTCTTGCATACTTCTTACTTAAGTGTGCTCTAAATAAATACCAATTCCTAAAATAATTTTCAATACGAGGAGTCTTAATCTTATCTTGCAGCCACAAAGGTAGGGGCTTTTTCTTATTTATTTGCAAACACTATCAAAATTTCTCTGAAAAGTGGAATTTTTAGTATTTGAAAATGCTTTGTTCAGGTATTTTACTTCATTTAAGTGTGGCTGAATAATGCTTCTTTTGATTTAGGAGTGAATAACTCTGATCTTGCACTCCCCATGGCCCATAAAACTTCTGAACACAAAATAAAGGAAATGGTTATTCATCAAATTACCTAGAGAAAGGGAAGAGATTGCCAAATTACCTCTCCAGTCTATGTTAACGCTGACTATCCAAACTATGAACTTTTTAACTATGTTGCTATTCTGGTATTCAGAGGTCATTTTTATATAGTGACCTCTAACTATTTGGAAAATAAACCTGAACCCACAGACTATTTTGTAGAGGAGTGAGGTTAAAAAAAAAAAAATTCAAATAACACTTGCTAAAATAAGAGCATGCTTTTTCTGATAACAGGTGTGCCATTTTATTTCCCTAAATAAAGCCCCTGAGTTCTGCTCTAGATTTTCCCAAAACATATTCAACAAAGAACTCCTTAAGGTCCTACTGTGTACAACACAGCAGAAAAATACAGGGTTAAATAATAGGGTTTTTGCTATGGTTAAGCTGTGTCCCCATCAAAATCTCATCTTGAATTGTAGTTCCCATAAGTCCCATGTGTCATGGAAAGGACCCAGTGGGAGATTACTGATTCTTGGGGGTAATCACTCCCATGCTGTTCTTGTGATAGTGAGTTCTCTGGAGCTCTCATGGTTTTGTAAAGGGCTTTTCCCCTTTGCTTAGCACTTCCCCTTTCTGCTGCCCTCTGATGAAGGTTTTGTTCTTCCCCTTCACCTTCTGCCATGATTTTAAGTCTCCTGAGGCCTTCCTACCATGCAGAACTGTGAGTTAATTAAACCTGTTTTCTTTATAAGTTATCCAGTCTCTGTATTAGCAGCATAAGAATGGACTAATACAGTAAACTGTTACCGAGGATGTGGGCACTGCTATAAGGATACCTGAAAATGGGGAAGCAACTTTGGAACTGGGTAACAAGCAGAGATTGGAATTTTTCAGAGGGCTGAGAAGAAGACAGGAAAATGTGGGAATGTTTGGAACATCCTAGAGACTTGTTGAATGACTTTGAGCAAAATGCTCATAGTGGTATGGACAATGAAATCCAGGCTGAAGTGATCTCAGATGGAGATGACAAACTTGTTCAGAACTGGAGCAAAGCTGACTCTTGCTGTGCTTTAGCAAAGAGACTGGTGGCATTTTGCCCCTGTCCTAAAGATTTGTGGAACTTAGAACTTGCGCGAGATGATTTAGGGTATCTGGCCGAAGAAATTTGTAAGTAGCAAAGCATTCAAGAGGAAGCAGAGTATAAAAGTTTGGAAAATTTGCAGCCTGACAATGAAATAGAAAAGAGAAACCCATTTTCTGGGAAGAAATCCAAGCCAACTGCAGAAATTTGCATCAGTAATGAAAAGTCAAATATTAATTTTCAAGACAATGTGAAAAATGTTTCCAGGACATGTCAGAGACCTTCACAGCAGCCCTTTTCATCACAGGCCAGAGACCCAGACGGGAAAAATGGTTTCACGGGGAAGGCCCAGGTCCCCCCTGCTCTGTGCAGCCTCACTACTTGGTGCTCTGCGTCCCAGCTTAACAATGCTGATTTAATTTTATTTTAATGAAATATAAATATACTTATGAACCAATGTAAAGAAAAATTAAGTTAAAGATAGTTTAAATTGATATACAAAATCATGAAGTTGGTGTGTGAATAAGTGAGGTTCAGAAAACTCTCTAGATGTATACACATGTATACAACTTGAAAATGTCATTGGTATTCACTTGTGAAGAAACCCATGCTTTGGATGCTACATTCAAGCTCTTTAATTTACACACAAAGAGGACATGTCAAATGATTGATGCGTTTTGACCAAAATAATATAAGGAATTGAGTTCCAGCAGCATCATTCAAAATAGTAAGTCCTGCTTCCAGATCCAGAGCTATTCTCTTCCCATGACATTGGGTTTACCCTCCAAAATGGTGTTTCCTTTTTCCTTTACTTTCCTTTAACCTAAAACTAGACTGCTGTATCCACAGCCAAATTAAGTTAGTCTGGATCAGCAAATTATGTTTTGAATGGAACTGAAGAAAGCTCATTTGAGGAAATGCCCATTGTAAGTTATTTTCCATTTCTTGATTGAGAGAATTGTTAATCATTGTTGAGTATTGATTTCCTGCATCTATCCACCCTGGAACCCATTACCTAGAGTTGGCTGTGTGAGAAGCAGACGAATGGCAAGTCAGAGCATGCTTTTAGAAGTGGCTGGTCCTGTGGTTCAAACTTGATCATGTATTTTATTAGCTCTGTGCTTTTTTCGATGACTATACATTGTCAGTCATGTGATTCCTTTTTGTTTCTGAGATTCAGCTATTCTCGTCCATGGCAACTTAACAAAAGGGGAGCACACGAGGCTCTAAAGGTGAAATGTTTACTCCGCATAGCCTATATTTTATCCCATACCATCACAAATACATTGTCCAAACGGGGTGGAAATCTGTCCATTGGATTCAGAGAAAAAGAACAAGAGAGAGAGACTTAAGATTGTTAATTCTTTTATGCTTTATAATAAACTAAGTGAATAAAATCTCAGCTCAGAGCTTTAATTTCAGTCTTTCTACACCTCAGATTTTAGAAACTGCCTATTTCTTTTCCTGTCATTGTGCTTCAGTCTTTTTCACATCTACAGTGAATAGACTAATACTTTCTATAAGTAATATATTAGAGATTTTCAGTGGTAAAATTTTATGGCAAATATGCAAATAGCTTAAACCTGAAAAAAATCACAAAGTAGATATGATTTTTAGCTAAATGTCACCATAAGCAACCAACATTTCAACCAGAAGTAGACATAACAAAATATTTCCATAGCCAGATTGTACTTTCTCTTAGTATCTTAACACTATATACTACTGGTAACGGCAGTGATAGTAGTAGAAGTAGCCTTAGCAATACTGTAGATTAGTGACCCCAGCATCTAACATTTGTTCATCATTACAATCATTTATTATCAAGTATTACTAATTGATTATCCTGGCCCTACCACATAGTAAAAGAGTTTCTTTGTGTAATTTACATGATCTCTTTAAGTCTTAGTATTCGTCTATAAAATGGGAATAGTACTGGCTTCATGAATGTGACTTGAGTATTGTATTAGTTAATATATGTAAATAGAACAGTTCTGTCACATAGGAAGTTTCCAATAAATGGTAGCTGATCAATTAATAGGCTGAAGCAGTATCTTTGCTATGAATTTTTGATGCACCTTATTTTATTTCCTTATCTAACTGTTAAATTCAGAGTGACTAAGCAAAAATAAGTAAACTTGGATTTAAACTCAAATGTGTCTGAGCACAAAGCCTGAGGGCTAAATCTTGAGATCTTCTGGTTTCATTGGCTACAAGTCAGTCTCCTTGGCTCTAAGTCCTTGAGACCAAGGAAGAATGACTGAAAGCAAGAATGATGGAGCTCCACTGAACTTTTTATGTGACCTAATTAGTGATCTTGGGATACCTTATTTGAAAGCTGTGGGCCAATACTATAAGGAAACACATATCTATGTTGACTACCCATAACTGAACGCTTCTAAAGCTGACCCATTGTTAATTTAAAAATCTGCTTGGCAAAAAGGGAGCTCTGAGACAAGTCCTACCATTTAGAATAAGCATCATGCCAGAGGGCATATTTCTGCATGAGTTCCCTCAATGGCTGGTCTATAGTCTTCATTTTGCTTTTCATGCTCTTGCCAAATGAGGTCTTATTTTTATAGTTATACAGTATGCTGTATTCTCCCATGGATGGTAAAAAAAACAAGATTTCTATTGTTGGCTTTGTAAGCTATAATCATGTAATTGGAAACAGCTGTGCACACAAGAAATATAATTCAAAGCAGTTTAATTAATACATCTTCATTGACAAATTTCACTCATAATACTGATAATATTATACAATTCTATAATCACATTGTTTGGTCAACTTTTACTTTTCTAAAGAAACCTGAAAAACATATCTTGAATATAATTTTATCTGATCTTCCAACTCTCTTCCCGACTTCTTGGTGCAATTCCCTTCTCTCCTCAAAACCGGAGGCCAATAAAATTATGCTTCAGAATTTGTCTTCATGGTGCAATGGATGTTGTTGCATGCACACCCATTCCCCTTTCAAATCTGAGGTGCTCATTCTGCCATCTTCTGTGTTAGTGCCTCACCTAAAATCGCCCTCAGCTGAAGAGAACTGCCTTATCCAAGTCCATGGCCCCTTTCCATGGGCAGTCTGTACTCAATGACTGGTCAATTGTCAGGGAGTATAAAGACTCTCTTTGCTTTTCTTCATGTGGGCCCACTCTGAAGCGTCGTGACAGTAGTAGGAATGGCTGCAAACCTTGTTGCAACTGTATCACAGATTCATTCTCCCTCCTGCCAATCCAGATCCCTTCACTCCTCCATGGATGGGCACCCTGAAGATACTGTCTGCTGTAAAACTCCACATCAGCATTTGTTTTTTGAGGAACTCAACCCAAGATAGGTTTTAGACTAATTTTTGCTTTATATTCTTGTCCTTGACTTAGCTTTTTGACACCTTTCTGTTTCTTTGCAGCCCTGATTCTGACTCATTCTCTATTTACTGTTTGCTTTTTGACTCTACCTTTTAAATCTGCCTTTGGTTCTCATGAATTTGTGGACTTAACATAGTAAATGTTATTGTTTACAAAGCCCTTATTCTAAATCCTGAACTTGGATTTAAACTCAAATGTGTCTGAGCACAAAGCCTGAGGGCTAAATCTTGAGCTCATCTGGTTTCATTGACTACAAGTTAGTCTCCTTGGCTCTAAGTCTGTGAGACCAAGGAAGAATGGTCTTCTCTGGTCTTACTAGTTTGTATCAAACCTGGACAATGATATGCGTTAATGAATCCACTTCTTCTATTTACATTTAAAACATACACATGCACACACACATGACATCACACCCCCACCCACACAATATACACACACCACAACATATACACACACACACAATGTCCTATGTGGTTGAGTATTGCAGCATAGTTCATTAAAAAGGAATCTTATTGTCTGAAACTTCAAATAAATTAATTTTAGAAGATAGCATTTTAATTTTTGAAAATAAGTGACAAAATAAGTTATTTTTTATTAAGCACGTAGTATATTCTAGATAACTGTCTCACACATATTAATTTATGCTTCATCCCTAGCCCCTCAAACATATATGATTATTATTTCCTATTTTACACATAACATATTGAGAAAGATATCTTAAGTTGCTGTATTTCACCAGAAGAAAAAGGCTATTCAGGATATTTTAACCTGTTTTTTAAATGAGATCATTTAAACATGGTAGCAACAGATTTTTTTTCATAAGACATTTGTCCTAAAATGCTGTTTAACTGTTTTCAATTCTATAAAGAGACATGATTAACATAAACCTTGCTGTAAAAAGTTCACAATATTGTAAACATATGCTTCTGAATGAACATTTGTCAAGTAAGCCTTTATATTTTTGATCTTTTACAATGCAAATATTTTTAATAGATGACAATATATTTGCATCATAAACTTTGTCATTAGCTAATACTACAGTTCAAATTCAATTATAATTTCCAATCAACTATTTGAAGTTAAAATGTTTATTCAAATACTAAGGAGATTACTATTCTGAAATCCTTGACAACACCAGTACTCCAATTTAATACTGTCACATAAAGGAAAAATTATTTTATTTAAACAATAACAGAGTTTTTGTATATCTGACTTTTTTATTTTAATGCAAACAATTACATTAATTGTTACAAACCAAGTCTTAATAAAGTACTATGAATATATTGGCTTTAGGTCAGATTTATACAGAAGTTGAGAAAATTTAATAACAAATTTGTTATGATTTAATAGGGAAAAGAAACATTAATGGAAATCAGAATTTCTCTTGTCAATATTCTAACCTTAGCAGTTTTTTTTTCATTTCAAGAAAATTCTATTCACCCCCAGAGATAACATTTTCTTCTGTAGTGCCATAAGTGGCACTGATTTAGATAGTATGATCGACATTTCATCTATTTCCTGACAAGAGTGGCAGAGTCACATCTCAAGTGCCTTCTGATGGCGACAAAATTAGCTAATATCATCGCATTCTGTTTTACTTCAATGATTTTAAAGATATTTCCAATCTTATACTTTGATGATGCAAAGCTAAGACAGTCACATACCATGAATTTCTAGGTAAGGCTCTGATTTCACATATGCTTGTTTTTTTTCTGGTATTAGTGAGATCACGTGTCTCAGTTTTTGATGGAGTCAACTCCAGCAGTTATGCATACTTTATACCTAACTAAAATTCTGAAGCAGAATTAGAAAGGAAATAAAGAAAAGGAAAAGGCTTATTTAGAAATAAAAAAGAAGAAATTACCTAAGAACAAAATGTATTAGCTTGCCTCTGAAGAACCTGAGAGAATAAAAAGATATTAAATATCCAGATTATTAAAAATCCAACCCTTAAAGCCTAACAAACAACATTGTCCAATTTCTAGGGGGGTTGCAATAGGAGAATTGGGCTATGAGGAAACGTCTATCTATAAAGTTTTGATATTTTCTTATTTTGGTTAACTCCAAACCTTTCCTTAAAAATTGAGTCCTTATCCAACTTTAACTCTCTCTCTTTGAAGAATGATGGTCAGAAAAGCACAGGTCCGTTCTCAATTTAATTTACGATTTTGTTAGACTTAATGCAGTTTTATGTGGGATGATTTGTGTTCTCAATTAGCTGTGTCTAAAATATTCTTCTGCCACCAAAATGATTCCTGGAATATTTACGTTTAATATATTTTTAATAGGTTCCAAATCACAGAATATTAAATGTGTAAACTTCTTGGAAAATAAATAACATCATTAAAATGTAATATGTATACACTTTAATTGCGTTATCTATTTTCTTTTAGATATGTTTTGGGAGAGAATGATGTTTATCCTAAAATTATACAGTGGTCCCTGCATCCCTGTATATAACAGGATGTGTCTCAGATTTATCTTAAGAATATAGCAAAATTTTGAGGCTGCAGCGAGCCATGATTGTGCCACTGTACTCCAGCCTGGGTGACAGTGAGACCCTGTCTCAAAAAACAATCAATTAAAAAAAATTTTTAGTAAAAAACTTATAAAGGGCATAGGTTTCTTTGGGGGGTTATAAAAAATGCTGCAGATTGGTTGTGCTGAAGGTTGTACAACTGCCTGACTACACTAAACATTTTAATGGGCGAATTGTATGCTATATGAATTATATCACAATAAAACTTATCAAAAAAGAAAAAGAATATAGCAAAGATGCTTTAAAAACAAAAACAACAACAACAAAACCTGTGAGGATTTTTTATAGTGTTTAATAATCCTGATGCAGATGTTTTTTAAAATCAATATTTCTCACATATTTTCTGCAGTTGTGTTTACAAAGTATCACTAGTTCCAAGTACTTGGACAGATTTCATTTCTCAGCAGGTCAGATTTCCATATACATAAATTTGGAAATGACAGTATCTGCTTTTTCAATTCTGTCTTTGTCATATAGGAGGACTTGAGAATGGGGAGAAGAGTTGGGCGCTATGGCTCAAGCCTGTAATCTCAGCACTTTGAAAGGCCAAGGTGGGTGGATTGCTTGAGTCCAGGAGTTCAAGACCACTCTGGGCAAAGTAACAAAACTCTGTTTCTACAAAAAATACCAAAAATTAGCCAGGTAAGGTGGTGAATGCCTGTGGTCCCAACTCTTTGGGAGGCTGAGGTTGGAGAATCACCTGAACCCGGGAGGCTGAGGCTGCATTGAGTTGAGATCTCATCACTGCACTCCAGTCTGGGTGACAGAATGAGACACTGTCTCACAAACAAAAAAAAATGAGAGAGAGAGTGGGTGAGAAGAGAAACTAGAAACCTATTCTCCCCAGTACACACACTATTTAATATTAGATTAAGTTAGAGAATTTCTTAATAAATAATTCAGAAATTTAAAGAAACTAGGAGATCTCATAGCATAAGGATCCCATCCAGCATACCTACCTAATGTTGGCTTCCTTGATTCCTAATTGCTGAACAAGAGGGCTCCCATTGACCTTGATAATGGGACATCTTTGTATTTCATCTTTGATTTCTTGTCTAGCCACAGTCCCTTCTTCACTTGCAACTTTCAGCCTCACCCAGGAAGCAATTATACAAGAACTTACTCCTGCCTATTAAAACACATTCAGCAGTAGCTAAGCTCTGTTTTGTGGGAAGAAGAGCAAGTCACTGTGCAGGTGTCCTGGGATGTAGCGCTGCTTTATAATGTTGGTGAGGCAGAAAACTTTAGGCCATGAAGAGTTTGTTTGAAGTGTTTTAGTCCTTAAACAATACACTTCAGGGAATTTGGCTAAAAGGTTTGAATAAAGCCATGTTATGCAGGGTGAAGAGGTGTAGCACACAAAGGTCAATGTGAAGTGAGACTGTTGAGTCAATTTCCTAATACTTATAATTATTGCTGGAAATTATTGTTGGGTTGATGACAATTTGCAACTGAGGTTAAGTACAGTTATTTCTTCCATCTGCAGGTGAATTTTCAGGTTTGTTCTTCATGGCACTGTCTTTTTATGCCTGGTGAAAAGTACTATTAAAGGTCAATAGATATATTTGTAGCAGTAAGGAGGTAATGCTTGCCTAAGCTTCCTGTTTACTGTGAACAGGTAAATGGCTGGATAAATAAATGGCTGATTTTAATGAAAATGTAAATGAGTTTACATACATAATTAATTAATCTTGTTAATTAAACTAAAGATTTTCCACAGTTTATCAGTCACAGCTTCAAAAAATGAAATCACTTAATTGGTGCATGTTTCTTATTTTACTAAAAAATAGGCTTAAGAGGACTTTAAAAAAGAGATTATCATTTTATTTATTAAGGAGTGTGAAGGGTTTAGGAATTTCACTACATATTCTAAAGAAAGATGCTGGTATGAATAAATTCATTAGCTGTGCATATTTAATTATTTTATTATACATCTTATTCTCATTCTAAAATTATTTTTCTGGTCATGATATAAGAAATGTTTAAGGATTTCAGGATATATCTTAAGAAGTGGCATCGGCATAAATAGAAGCAATATTTGTATTTCTAGTAGTTTGTATAAAAACTTTATTGCTGTTCTAAAATGATGCTAATCTAGTGTAAAGTTGTGGATAGAATAAAAATAGAAAGCAGAAATAAAAACACTACAACTGAATTCCCTAGGGAGAACACTACATAAATTAGTACATTGTCCCAAGGTCTTCACTGGTCTCTGTGTCGGTCTGTCTTTATCTGACACTCCGCTGCGTTCATCTCATATCTGTCTGTATCTCACTTTGGATATGTCTTATCTCCCTAACTGCCTGACCCTGTATCTCTCTTTCTTGCTTTCTTTCTCTGTCCCATTCTCTTTCTCCTTCAAATGTATGTTTATGTGTGCAAGTAAAGTTACAATTATATATATTTTAGAAACTTTTATTTTTTATTTAACAATATTTCATAGACCTATATAAAATATTACTTAAAGTATTTCTCCCCGTATCCATGGGAGATACATTCAAACATCTGTAATGGATGTCTGAAACCTTATATATACAGTGCTTCTTCATATATATACATAAGATGACAAAGTTTAATTTATAAATTACACATGGGAAGAGATCAATAACAACAATAATAAAATAGAACAATATAACAATATACTGTAATCAAAATTATGTGAATGTGTTCTCTCTCTCTTTCAAAATATGCTACTGAACTCACCTGTTTTTAGACCACAATTGACTGCAAGTAACTTCAAGTGTGGAAAGCAAAACTGCAGATAAGTAGGAACCACTGTGTACACAAATTATCACTAGAAATTGAACAAATGCTATTTTAGAAAAGACTTATGTATCACCAGCCTGTTAGACACATACAGAGTGTGACAGAAAATACATGAACACTGCACATCTCAGAGCTTCATCAAATGCAAATATTTTCTATCGACATTTCAGACGCTGTAAGTAATCACATAAAAATAAGGAATTGATAGTTTCTGAATACCCCAACCCAACATGCATGGCACTGCGTCTCATTGTAGTTTTATTAATAATAGAGCATTTTCCCGATCATTAGAAGAGTTGAGAATATTCTAACACATACTACTATTCAATTGTCATTTTCCATGAATTGCCGTCTTATATGGTGGATTTTCCATGTATGTTTGATTTTGTTTACAACAAATTTTCTTTTAAAATTTCTTCCTATAATGATTTTTACAGACAATTGTTAATTAAATTTGTCAAATAATGTTGATGATTTTGTCATGGGTGCTTTAAAAGGAGGCCTTATGAGTGGTATATTCTATTTCTCCTCTTCCTCCTCCTTTTTCACCTTCTTCATCTTTTGTTTCTGTCTTCTTTCTCTTCTCCTCCTCTTACTCCTTTTCCTGCTCCCTCTTCTTCTCAGAAATCCCCTAATTTCATCTTCATTTTTTCTTGCACCTTGCATTTGAACTTCATCTTTGTATTGTACAGTTTTATTACTATGCATTTTGATGCACACAATGTGGTATTCATCCTCTTTGGACTTGCAGTGTCATTTCAATTCAGTCATGCATGTTTTTCTTCATTTCTGAAAAAAAAATCAGATTTTCAAACATTACAACTTTTAATTTCCTCTATTCTTTTCTAAAACAATATAATTCTGTAGTGAATCTCAATCTCTCCTGTATGTGTCCTTAATTTCAGTCCTGCATAGTGGACTCTGTAGTTTCTTTTCACTAATTCTATTAGTTGTGTGCAATATTAACATTGATCTTGCCTTTTATTTCAATTACTGTATTCAACATTTATAGCCTTTTGTTTGTGTCTTTTTCATAGCCTCATATATTCTTGTCCATGATTTCTTTCAGTTTTTTTAAATAAATGTTAATTACCTCTTCCTTTCTCTGAAGATTTGGAGCTGCATTAATTTTAAATTATTTATGTTTTTCTGTCAGATTCCATTTTTGATGGATTAATTTGTCTCTTCAAGTGCTTAATGTTTGTGATTCTTTATATTAGTATGGTTTGTATTTTTTGTAGGCTTATGGTGACTAAAATTCAGTCAGCTTCTCTCTCTCTCTCTCTATCTCTATCTCTCTTTCTATGCTTGTTATATTTTAGGGGTATTGTCAAAGCATCCCTCTTTCTCCTTCCCCCTCCCTTTTATGGCAGTCCTGCTTTTGAGGTCAGAATCACAGCATTTCCATTCCTATTTGATAACGGGGATGTGACATATGCTGTCACTCTGCCCATGTGGATTGATCAGTTCCTGGCTGAGAGGCTGCTTGTGCTTTCCATCCTCTTTTTTTCTACATTACATAAGCCAAAGCTGTAGCAAATTGCAGCCTTCCTCAGCACCTGTTCAGGGTCAGAGATGTGCCTTTCCATCCTGTGGTCTCAAGCTATAAAGTCTGGCTCCAAACCCCGCCATGTGTTGGTCACTTTATTCCCTATTTCTTGACAAAAACCAACAGTCTCTGCCACAAGTGTTTGCTTCTGAACAGGAGCCATGCAAGACCCCAGAATTAGCTCTGCTTGCCTTATTACCTTTCTTACCTTACTGCCTTTCTGTTCTAATTCGCTCTTTGGAAGTGGTTTTTGTTTTATTCTCTTATTGAATGCTACAGTGTCTTTTCAGATTTCTGTTTTATAGTTTATATAAAATTACTAGGGTGTGTTTAGTGCTGGCTACAGTATGGGGGTTGAAAATCTGAACTTAGAATGTTTTTCTGATTGTAAATTTAGGAGTGTCCTTTGAATGCACTTATAATAATGTCATTGCTTCCATTATTTTTCTATTGTTTTTCTGTTGTTTCACTTAAGTAATTGAAGTGACACTTTCTACATTAAAAATAGTAAAATTTCTTTCCTGTATGTGTTTTATCTTAACTTTGCCTTATGCAAAAGGATTTAAAGACATGCAGCTTTTTAAATTTTTAAATGATTTTAATGTTGTCAGACATCGATTTTTACTTTTATAATGTATTGGCTAGATGGTTTACCTAGAAAAACCTATTTGCAAGAAAACAAGATAAAACTTCTTCTAGTTTGTTTGTTTAAAGAATTTTTGTCTCTATAATTTATTTTGATAAATAAAAGAGTGACATAGGAATCTTTCTCTCTTTCCATGAGGGTTTACAAGTATACCAACATAATTTTGAATATTTCATTATTTCTCCCTTTTTTAAGTGAGAAATAGCATTTTATCACTGATAAGTTTGCATATATATTTGTTGTATTTGTGGACTTTATTATCTTCCATTGACTGGTTTATCATATACTTTTATGTGCTATAGATTTATAATTTATTAAAATATTTTAAAGAGCTGGTAATGCCTTGTTACTATCTTCCTTCACTCTTTTTTTTTTTCCCCTAGCTAGTCCCACAATTTTGCCCTTTCAAGTAACTTTTTAAATTAAAATTAATTTTTTGTGTTTTCCCTGCAGATGTTTTTATGCTATTGTTAAAGCAATATAAGCAGCAGGCCATTACCCTGGTTTTATTTCTGTACCAGAGCTCTTACATAAACATATGTGAACTTAACTTATGAACATTTCTTGTAACTGACTTGAAAACAAAACAAAAGACAAAGAATGAGCTTCAACCAATTATGAACAGCCAACTAAGTACAAAAAGAAATCTCCCATCACATGCTAGTTACATAGGTCAAATGCCTCATGGCACTATATTCAAATAAGAGAAAAACCTAGTTATAGTTAATCAAGTAATTTCTTTCCTTTGCTTCCATGTTCAGTCTACTATTCTCACTGCTTATGTTGCTGGGACAAAGCTCTCTGAACTTCTTCTGGTTTTGAGTGCTGCCCAATTCATGAATTGTTCCTTACTCAAATAAACTTAAATTAATTTTTCTAAAGTTTTTCTTTTAATAATATTCATGAGAAATTCATTTAATGTACATATCAATTTAAGCATGTGTAAGCTGAGTATTCTTATAAAGATTTTAGATCTCACTGCACCCAAGTTGATCTTTATGTAATGTTCTTCATTACATAAAAACTATATGCAATTCTTGAGGTTAGTGATTATTAAATGATCTTTATCATCATGAGGATTTTATTTCCTCTTTTATATTTTTAGCCAGCTGTGATTTATACATAAAGAAGCCATTGATTTATTTCACTCATTTAATAGTCAACAACATCAGTACATTCTCTATTTCAATTTTTAAAAAAATTATTACTCATTGATATTTCAATAATACATTTTGATAATTTCAAAATGATTATAAACATGCCTGCTTTTTTCTCAAAAGTTGCCAATCAGATTTCTTTCTCTCTTCTATTTTCTTTTCTAGTTTTTTCAAAATAGTGTTTAATACTGTGGTTATTGGAAATACTTGCATCTTTATTTTTACCATAATAAAATATTTTAACATTTCACAATCAAGCATAATGCAGATTATTGACCTTTAAATTTTTTTAATGTCTTAATTCCTATTAAAATAACTACATTATAAATTCTACCAAAACGACATCATTTTTACAGTTTTGAATTAAACCTCTGTTGGCCATGCTATATTACTCTATTATGAGATTCAGTATGCCAACAGGTTATTTTTCATTTGCTATTTGGAGATGAGATTGGAATCTTAGTGTTTTTACTTCTGTGTTATATTCAGATATTGGTGTTTGTGAGAATACACCATCTGAAAAATATTCCTTCTGCTGCCCTACATAGGATTAGAGTTTAATTTTGAAAATAACTTTATTCAGAATGAGATAGTACAAAATTGAGATCCACTGGTTTGATTTTACAGTTATTCATGAAATAATTCATACTAAATGTAGAATGTGAGGGAAAAGGAAATTGCTGCACAGAAAAACTTTATTTAATCAATTAAAACTGAATAACAAATATTTACTATGAATGTTTTATATACAAAACACTATTCTAAGATACAGGAATAGAAAAAAGTTGTGTTTCTGTACAGATGCAGTGTTCAAAAAGCTTACACTGGGGCCGGGGGTGGTGGCTCACCCCTGTAATCCCAGCACTTTGGGAGGCCGATGTGGGCGGATCATGAGGTTAAGAGATCAAGACCATCCTGGCCAATATGGTGAAACTCCATCTCTACTAAAATATAAAATTAACTGGGCATGGTGGCGCGCACCTGTAGTCCAAGCTACTCAGGAGGCTGAGGCAGAAGAATTGCTTGAGCCCAGGTGGTGAAGGTTGCAGTGAGCCAAGATCGCACCACTGTACTCTAGCCTGGTGCCTGGCAACAAAGCAAGACTCTGTCTTGAAAAAAAAAAAGGCTTACATTCTAGTGAGGGGCAGTGAGAGTAATCAAGTAGACTAATATCACTCTTTTAAAGTTACTGTGTTTATATATAAACTCTTATGATAGAAAATGAACCAAGTAAGGTGAGTCAAAGTGAATGGAAGGTGAAGAATGAAGGATGATATCCATTAAACTATTAAGGAGAGGCCTCCAGAGATGTTATTTGAGCTGATATATACAAAGCACAAAACAGAATTAATTACTTAAATGGTATTTTTATGAAATACAAATGACAAACAGGGCACTTAAAATTGTCTCTTCTTACTGTCTTTGGCACATACAATAAATTTTAAGTTTCTTTGGTAATAAATATTTTAAAAGATTTTTATGTATAAGACACAAAAATATGAATGTTTCTGGTATTTACACCCAAATCTGTTCATGCAAGAAACAGAAGCCATCAGAGTGAGTCCCTTGGCAAAATTTACACACATTTCAGCAACACAGCTATGGCTCAATATATTTAGAGACTCATCTCTGGATATTACTCCCACAGTTTATGAGACATAAGAAATTGTGCTTCTCTATTTTGTATTCATACTGGATTGGGACTGCACATTAGCTTGACAACAAGCCCAATTTGCCAATCTTGGCTCTGAGTGACTAATTTTAGATGTTCACAAATGTTAGTGATGTTGCATCCAAACAATAATAGTTTACATAATTATTCCGGCACCACAGTATAAAATGGGATGCTTCCTCCCACTCCAGGTACCAAAAGAATGATTCCTAAAAGCTTTTAGGAATACCTCAGTAAGGAATCTTCCCCAAAAAATAAAAATAAAAAAAAAACACTCTAATTATAAGCTTCTGAAGGGAAGAGTTTGTGTTTTCCCATTCATTTTTTAACACTTAGTTTTAACCTGGCATATTGTTTGGAGTTCTCAGTAAATATGTGTTTAGTGAATGAAATATTTCTAACTCTATGTTTAATAGCAATTGAAGGATTTCTTAAGAAGTTACTGTGCCCTGCAAAGTAAGCTATGTTTAATATACTGCAGGGTAATCTAATGAATAAACATTTATTTAAATTACTAATAAAGAAATTTAGGACTACAGAGAGAGATGTCTGGTTGTTAACTAACTGAATTATGCTACCCAAATAGCACTAGTGAATTCCTTTGCTAGGAGGGGCATTGCAAGTGAGTCAACCACTATCTGAAAAACATTTATCATAGGTCTTGTTCTAGGAGTTGTGGATACAGCAATGAGTGCTAATATGTCCTTGCCCTCAAGTAACTTCCTCATATTCGAATGTCCTCATAGTCTCATATTCTCTTTTCTCTCTTGTTCAAAATCTATAGCCTTAAAAATATTTCCAATCTCTTCCTCTTTCTCTGTCCAGTGTAATTACTTCTACTTTTAAAGATAGATGGGATACCTTCAGGAATCTGAGTTGAAGCATACTAAACATATCAATAATTGCAGAGATCTCATTTTTTGTCCAGCTACTAGTCATAGTTTACCCTTTCATACAGAGAGATGTTTTCAATAGGACAAAGTATTTACAACCATTTATCTGTTGCTCAGACAATACCATTCTTTTTGTGATACTGGAGCTTCTGGGGAGAAAGAAAATGGTACTGAATGGATGATTCATGCAAACCCTCAGAGTGTAAGGACCTATGCATATACCATCTGTCAAGAAGTTCTGATGTGAGAGATTCTGATGACTTTAGTAGAGTCTGAAGAAAGGGACAACAGAGCTGAGAATTTTCTTCAAAGTAAAGGCAACATGGAAGCTACAATTCCATAAGTCCCTCCTTTGTTGTTTCCTTGATCCCCCTCTTAT
This sequence comes from Aotus nancymaae, assembly GCF_030222135.1. Classification (NCBI taxonomy): domain Eukaryota; kingdom Metazoa; phylum Chordata; class Mammalia; order Primates; family Aotidae; genus Aotus; species Aotus nancymaae. Next base: position 19,264,919 of record NW_026988443.1, read on the forward strand.
ATTCCTGTCCTGTTGTGGGAGTCATCAGTTACAGCTTCTTGTGATAGTCCATTGTCTCATGGTGATATGCCTTTTTAATTGATTCTCATTTATTACACATAGGCTTCAGAAATACTAAATCCTTAGTCAGGTAATAAATTTTTGTTAGTAATGACAGTAACTAATAGAACAATTCAGCTCTCTTAAAATTAGCTTTCTGAAAACATCTTATTGTCTTGAGCAATAGTATCATTCATCACCCAAACACCCACCTATTCATTTATTTATTCTTCCTTTAAACAATTATTTAACTGCCTATCATGCATTGGAAATTGTGTTAATAATTCAGGGTTCCCTACAGAATTAATTGTTCATTAATTTGTTTTAAGAATTTTAAAAGGAAACAATTCAAATTTGTATATATACCTTTATGTACCTCTTAAATAAATGAATTATCTCCACTTTATCAAACTTTTTCACCTATTGTGCTCTTCCACCATCCATTTTGTTAATGTGCCATGGACTTGGACTGCTTTTAAAATTTTATATTGTGCATTTGCATGTGAAGGCAATTCCTTTCAAATTATCACTTACCATTATGGAAGGCTACAACCCAGGATGCGTTCATGCAGAGAGCATTTAGGAAATACATCTGTTTTGAGTCTCTTGAAACTGTGTTAGCTATTGCTAGTGTGGCTTTTTAGATTTGTTTGCTAAATTAACCTGGGATAGTGACTTAACAACAGACTGAGTTGAAGGTGTGTGGCAATTAATTTCCAGACATCTGGGAATCTTCCACTAGCTTGCAAACATCCTGAGGGAAGAAAAACTGCCTTATTCAACGGTATGTACTTCCAGGGTGTGTATGGTGCTGAAGAATATTTGTTGAATTGAAATCTACTGAAGAAAATTGTTATGTATCTAACTGAGTATGTCTCTGTGTAAAATAAAAACACTATTTTCTCAATGGCCAGAAACATATTCTTTCATTGCCCTGTTGTTTAATCTGGCTTTTAATCACCTAAAGGCAGACCTTGAGTTTAAATGATTATGCAAATAATTATGAGTGTCTATTCATTTGCTTCCTGGGATAACACAAAACGTAATTATGTGTGGGAAATTTAATACACACAATCGCATGCTTGAGTTTTCATTTTTACATTCCTACTAATTTTATTTTAGTTTTCATGCTCATGCTCTTTTCTCAATGTTTTAGGAAAACATCATGAAAACACAACAAAGAGAACCTTTTTGTTTTATTAGAGGAAAATTGTTCTCATGCCCAAAGGTCCTAAGCCCAATGCAGATATAAATCATTTCAGGCTTGGAGAACACAGACTTACTTTGATTTACTGATTTTTTTCCCCTTGATTCACTTATAACCTTTCAGTGAGATTATACAAGTACTTTTTTAGTATATGCCATACTAAGGAAAAAGTCCCCTGTTTATGCAAACAGTCTTTGCGAGACAAAATTATTTCCTCTCATTGCTTCACAAACTCACAAAATTAGCCTGATTTCAGAAGCCCAAACATTAAATTTCTTGGGCTCAGGTGTTAATTGAAACTAGAAAAGGTGTGAAGCAATATAACCAAATTTTTTATACTAACAAAAGAAATTAAAAAGAAAAGAAAACTCAACTTCTCCATATTAACAAACTCATAACCATTCAGATTGAATTCTACTTTGGGTTAATTGCACTTTTGAATGCCTGCTTGATTATGAGAGATGCAAATTAGACATTTGTATTGTTCTGACTTTTGTACCTGGGGAGTACTCTGTTTGGATGAAAGAAGTTTCTGTTTTATTTTAAGTTTTTGCGAACTGTTCTAAAGCATCAGAATTTTTAGTTTTGTGTTTACACTGCTCAACATGAAGGCAGGAAACAGCATGAAATGATTGCTTAATACTCTAATGTCTTTAAATTACAGTCTTTATAAAGCTGCTTCATTGAACTAGTAGATTTTTTCATCATTTTATTAGACAAATTGGCTTACATTGAAAATGTGTAGTGTATTAAGTCCACAGAGCTAAAATAGTCAACTAAAGTTTGTACAATGATTATGAATATCCCAGTATCTAATTTAAACTGTTATCATTATAAATAAATCATTGAAATATCCAAACAACTCGTATTTATTATTCAAATTATTTTTGTTTGCACTTGCCACATTATTTATTCATTTAATAACCAGAGCTTCTAGGCCCATGCATGTTTTTATGAACAATCATAAAATGTTGCTTTGTGATATACAGAGCCAAAAAGTATTTCAAGGTTACTGCTTCTCAACAGCTAGTAGATCTTAATTACTAGTTGTGTGAAACAATGTCTTAGATATGCAAGTTTTCATTTTCAGAATTGCCTCATATGTATTCAGTGATTCAGACTTCTAGCCAAGTGTTCTTATAGAAAGATGCAAATTAGTTTTTATGAGCATTATGGTAGAAGAAACTGAGCTATATTTGCAGAACTTCTCAGTGATGAATAAACCCTTGATGTGATGAGTCTGTGCTATTGCAATTTGTGTTTATCGAACACACATTATTCCATTGAATATACATTTATTTGTACTCGTTGAATATGGACTAATTATCTACTAATAGTCAAGCACTGTTAGTTTTGGTCACATACATAGTCACATTCAAATTTCACAATGACTGAGTGAGAAAGACACTACTGTTTCCAAATATAAACACAGCAGTTTATAGTGAAAAGGAGTATCTTGGAGTCCAAAAACACATAGTGTTTAACTAGTAATGTCACTTACACCTTATACTGTATAACTTCAGAACTGGGAGTCAATGTCACTGAGTTGATTTATGTGAGGTTGACATCACCTCCCATATGGGATGTTCTGTGTAAAGGGATGAGAATGTTAATCTTCAGGGTGTTTCAAATATAATTTTAAATAAAGGAGCCTAACAAGTGCAGAACACTTTGGAGAATTTGTAGCATGTAGGAGATTATCAATAAATGTTTGTTTCCTCCCCCACTTCTCCCCATCCAGATGATTACTTGCCCAAAATCATACATCGTGTGAGTGGCAAGTCCGCAGCTACAACTTTTCATTCCAAGTTCAGAGCTTTGTTCAGTGGAATCAACTGCCTCCCTACTGTGGTATCATTGGTTACTTATCTGAACATTTTAGATTTAAATATTCTGTATCTCATCCATCCTTTTTGGATTGTGGCAGTGCCAAAGAATTGATCATTTTTAATATAATTACCATTTTTAGGAAATAGAAGAAGTTTCTCTCTATCTTTCCATGATAGTTAATTGTATGTGTTAACTTGACTGAGCCACAGGATACCTAGATATTTGGTTAAACATTATTTTTGATGTGTTTATGAGGGTGATTTTGGATGATTGGAATCTGTAGACTGAATAAAACAGACTGTACTTCCCAATGTGAGTGGACCTCCTTAAATATCACAGATGTCTGACTAGAACAAAAGGTGAGGTAAGAGAGAATTTGCTCTCTTCATCTGACTTTTTTTGAGCTGAGACATTGTTCTTTTCCTGAATTCAAACTGGAACTTATACCATCAGCCTTCCTTGTTCTCAGGTCTTCAGACTCATAGTGGAGCTATACTGTAAGCTGACCTGGCTCTCCAGCTGTTACATAGAAAATTGTAGTACTATCCAGACTTCATAACTGCATAAGCCAATTCTTTATACCTGTATATCTATATGTATCTGTATATGTGTGTGTGTATACACACACACACACACACACACACACATATATATATAACAATCTGTTGATTTTATTCTTTTCTGGAGAGTCCTGACTAATGATCCATCTACATAGCTATCTATTCTTTAAGTAGGGAAATAGTGTTGGAATAAAATAATTCCACTCAATTCTCTAAACATTTTTGGAATAATAATATTTATTAGACATTACTGCATATAAGGCACGATGTTCTGCACTATTGCTATAACAATGCCCTAAAGTCAGTGAGATTCCTAATATCATAGAGTTTACATTTTCACTGAATAGTTTGCAATCAAATAATAACATGCACTAAAATACTAATGCAAAGTAGCATAGGATAAGTTACAGAAGCGGAAATATAATGAGACAGGAATATAAATATATTGGGTACCTGACCTGGTCTGAAAATCCAGAAATAATTTTTCTGGAAAAGACTTCTGCAGTGAGTTCTGTAAAGTAAGTAAGAATTAAGTAGACAAATTAGTTGGGTAGCAACGGTAAAATGAAGCACAGTTTAAGCAGATATGAAAACCTAGAGGCATGGTAAAATATAGTTATCTGGGGAAAAATTAAAAAGAAAACTAAAAGACGGTTAACAGTCTTGGATACTGAGGAGGCTGATGTGGGAGGATCACTTGAGCCCAGGAGTTGAAGGCTGCAATGAGCCACAGCCACACCACTGCACTCCAGTCTGGATTTCAGAGCAAGATCCTATAAAAAAATAAAATAAACCTCTTGCTCTTTCAATTTCACCCATGTTAGCCTTTTAAAATAAAACAATTAAAAATTAAAAATATATATATTAGGCTAACATGGGCAAAATTGAAACAGCAAGAGGTTACACCAAATTATCACATGTATCCTGAAAATATGTACATCATTATGTCTCAATAAAAAGAAAAAAGATCAACCAAGAACAGATACATGATGAATCAGAACCAGATCTTATGCAGCCTGTAAGCCATAGGGAGGAGTTCAGTCTTTATTCTATAAGTATTCAATGGACAATAGATAAATAGTTTTAAAGATAGGGATACTCAGCTATATAAATATATATATATGTATACATATAGCTATAGCTATATGTATACATATGAAGTTTGTTCTGGCTACTGTGAACATACTTACAAAAGAAGAGCTCAGAAGATGGATAGCCAAAAGTCAGTTTGGAGGTTGATAAAGTGGACTGGTGCAAAAATACAACGGCTTGGAATAAGGTGGTGACAATGCTTACTCATGGAAAGAAGTGAATGAATCTGATACATTGGTAGGATGTGCTGAGGAAAATCAGAAACACAGTGGATTTTTGGTTATCTTCTTTAATCAACTTCCTGTTATAGCTCCTTTGGAAATCATGGTATATTGTTCATTTGATTTACAAACTTCAATAAATCCAGTTACAGAAAAATTGGAATATTTGCCAAGATTATATATATTAGTGAATATTTACAAACATCTTAAATATGAAAAATGCACACATATGGGCATTATTATATAGTATGTGAACATTAAAATATTTCTATTATAATGCAATTACATGAAAAATGTGCAAGCTATATTCTTATATGAATAAACAATTTGTTTAAAAAAAAAACACTTGAAATGCAATTCTTCCCCCATTTGTAGTTTAGCCTCCAAATTCTCCCCCATCTCAAACACAGATATTTTGAGGGAAAAGAAAACGGAAAGGATACACCAACATTGTGATTGTGGTTCACCAAAGGTGATAGGATATAGATGGTTTTGCATTATGATCTTCCCCTTTCCTATATTTCCCACATTTTACATAATAATCATATATTACTTTTTAAAAAGTGAGAGATTCTATAACATAATGAGACCTTTGTTAATTATTTAGAAGATTATGCATTACAAGCCTATCCTAGGACAAGAAGAAGGGAATCATTACTGACCTTTGGACATAATTCCTTTTTAGGCACACGTTTGAAATCATCATTATGATTCCAATTCTTACTATGCAAGGCCTGTCTTGAAGGACTGACCGAGTTTTAACAAGGAAAAGATATCAAAGCCAGGCCTTAAAAGGTATGTTACTGAAGTTGGGAAAGAGATACTGAATATTCCAGATATTGGAAACGATGAAGTCAGTAAAGCATTCACTTATTCAGCAATTATGTCAGAAGTATGTACTATATTTGCCAAGAAACTTTCTAGTCATTAGGGATGTGTTAAGTGAAACATGAGTATATTTTTCTACCACACATCAATGGTCTTGAAGAAGGGTAGGGTTTTCATTTAGTCTTGGTTTTGCCAGTTTTCTTAACCAAATAAATGAAGAGCTTTCATATTCTCCTACATCTTTACTGAAAAGGAAATAATTATTTTACATTATTAAAAAATAGAGATATTTAACAAAATCTATTAGAAAGAGTTTGTGGCTGTGTGTCTGTCTGGGTTTTTGTGTTTGTTTATTGAGATTCTTTTTGTACATGTGAAAGGTGCTCCAGACATATCTTCTCACGTTTTGTCTTTCAGAATTATAAACATGAATCAATCTGTTACTTTCTAAATTACAAAAGTTTGATGTTATCGAAAACATATTTTTTTAAAGTAAGGCCAAGGGCTAACAGGGTTTCTAACTTTTTATAACTTACAGAGATAAACATAAAACAATTTTATGGCTAAATTTAAAGACCCAGTTTAATAAAATTACTTTACTGAGTTCCAAAATCAGCCAACTAAGGCATTTAAATGGGAGATACCAGCTATTAGATATAAGCCTTGTTAGTCAAACCAACACAATTCAGTAACTTTGCAATTTCATTTTTATCATCAATTATATCTTAATTTCTGGATGAGATGATTAGCTAGCATGGTACGTTGGTTAGAAAAAAGATAATAAGGGTGACTGAGAGAAAAAATGGTCTCCTGAATTACATTATCAACATATTAGGGAGTTCAAAAGGAAAATGAGAACACATTATTTTTGTCTTTTAGGCAATATGGTACTTTATGGACTTACAGAGGACTGTCAGTTTAAAGTTGAAACTTGCTGGTAGATTCTGAAAATACCTCTTGTGTTGTCTCAAAATAATACTTCAGAAAATTCTCCGAAGAAACCCAACAAACTCTAGACCATCACATTATGTTCTAAAATTGAGAGCTGGCTATTCCTAAATTTGCATACTATGATGAAGAGGCAGATTAAGCAAAAAGAAAATTATCAACAGCAAGGACCTTCTCTCTATGTTATCAGATAATTAGATAATCAACCAAAATTAGGAAAGAAATAAAGAGGTGTTGGTGAGACTAGTGGTTATTGATTGCCTAAAATATGTGTAATACACATGAATAAGACATTGTTGGGTGAGGTAGATAGAGAACATATGCTAAATCTTTATTTTTTTCTCTGTTCTCTATTTGTTTATACTCCACACATTCAGAGTGTCAGTCAGAGAGGGGCAGAGTTTTTTCCTTCGAGTCTCCAGAGGCAAGCAGACAAAAGGAGAATTTGCATCGTCTACTGGAAAAAATATGAATCTATGAATCTGGGTATATATTTCCTTATTCAACAAGAGTGAACAAGGAAACAAAACCCAACAAATAAAACCTGAAAAACAAGAGAAAAAGAAATTGATACTTAGATGAATAAGCTTTTGTAAGGGACATACTTGGAACCAAATAATTTTGTAGGAATATATTTGTCACTTTTAAGAAAAGACAAGAAGACTTCTTGAAATTGTCATACAATGTCACAAAAAAATAATGACCCAATGGAAAAAGCAACATGTTAGTTTAGACTGAGAAAAGGAGAATTAATGATGCCTCAGCCATCTTTTCCCACCTTCTACCAAAATAACCACATAACACAGGTGAACAAACACAGATCTGTGCTAGTTTGGAAGTTAGGAATATCATGTCACTAGAATCATTTTTTTAGTAACCAAATTATTAAGACACAACAGGGTCCCAGAAAGAAAATGGTTAAGAGATATTTTATTATCTCTAGTTTGTGCTTGAAACTATATAATTAAAGTTCTAATTTGAAGGATTGCTTCAAAGTAGCCAAATTTGCAGAATTTGCCTTCCAGGACAAGCTCATTTTATACATACAGCCCTATTGCTTTCTGACATGTGAAAGTAGAGGTAGGAGACAAGTCTGAAACAAATATTACCCGATAATGGTGCACATTGGTGGTTTTGAACACTGAGTGAAATAAAATATTTCAGGTGGACTCACATTGTTCCTTGTGCACAGTCAATAGAATATACAAAGGTAAGAGAAGATGTTTTCTTGATCCAGGAAAGCTACATTTTAGAGATGAAAACCTGACACTCAGAAATTGGACTCAGTTTTGTGCATATGGAGGCAGAGGAAGATTATACCAGAGACTTTCTGTAACCTAAGAGAAAGCCAAGCCACTCCACCCATTCTGCTCAAGGACCTCCATAGAATAGGCACCCACTTAATCAAGGATCTGTAACAAGATGTGGGAGGCAGGGTAGCATGAGACTTAGGAGAAACTTCTGCAAATTAAATAAAGAAAGTATTTAAAGTCACAATTTTCGATGAAAATTTATGATACAAATAGGAATTGTGGAAAGAAAATTATTACCATACAGCATAAAAATAATAGTTTAATTCTGAAATATTAGGGTGTACTGGAAACTGTTAGAGCATAAATGATTTGACTTTATCTAAAACATGCACTGAAACCAATTAAGTGTAAGTTACCTCTCATTAATTTACCTTCAGTGGAAGCCCATATTAAACAGTTCATGGGAAAACCATTTTATTAAGATTCTGCCACAGGAAACTGGACCTATGGAAAGTTAAAATTTATATAATGACATTCATTCAATACATATATATATATATTTTTTACTCTAGGTCAGACAGTGGTAGACACTGATAAATTAACTACAAATAGGATACAGCACTTATGAGAGGCAGTGTGACATTTTTCTAAAACCTAGAAGGCAGAAGCCTGCCTTCATGTTCTGACTCTGACATTTTCTCTGCCATTTTGACTATGGAAAAATTATTTAAGTTCTTTGTACCTTAATTCCTCATTCGTAAAATAAGGAGAATGTTATTTACATTTTGTATATTCATTTGTACTTTATTATATTCATTTATATATCTGTTATGTATATACATAATTATACATGATTATATTTACTTATCCGTACATATGATTATGTCATTACCTGTAACGTAAAGAATATCTAAATTATCAAGTATTTATATGTATATATGTGTTTTGAATATATAAATATGTGTGTATCTATATATAGGTATCTATACACACACACATATAGGTACCTATATGTAGATACACACATATAAATATATATAGATACCTATATATAGATACATACATGTATATGTATATGCCTATGTATATGTATATGTATATGAAAGAGACAGCTTAGGATTGTATCAGCATGTATTAAGTGCCATGGAAATATATAAGAATCATCATCTTCATTAAAGATCTTACAATTCAGAAGATTAATAGGGTGTTTAGGTTTATCAATATAAGATTTTGAATTGTAATGGTTACAAATTGTTGTGGGGTATCAGAATGTGTCATTTTATTGGGGAAGTATGAGATGATTTCATAGACATGGAAAGGTTGTGATGTGGTGCTGGTTATTTTGATTTTTTTTAAATGAGAAAAAGGAACATTAGTGAAGAATGGATTATGGGATATTCAGGTATTATAAGCTCAGAGAGACTCAAAAGACATTTGGGAGAAAAGAAACTGACTTCAATATATGGTGGATATTAGTGACACAGTAGAAATGTTGTATTTCCTTGAAGTTGTTTGAATTTCTTACTTTATTCTGCAAAATTATTGGAGGACTTAATTAGTCCAGTATCAGTTCTCTGTAGTTTATCATATTGTTGAATTGATTTGACATCAATGTTCCTACCAGGAAGAAAAGAAATCTATGTCAAGTTTTAAAGATAGGCTTAATATTTCTTCTTACTTTTAAAACTGCTATTATAAAAGTTTGCTAAGTTGAATTCTCTCACTTTGCTAAGTCAAATTTATTTCATGATTTGTTGAAATTGTCCATGTAAGATGATATTAGATAAGGGCTTTTAAACAGCAAATGTTTAATACTTTTAACTCACTCAACATATATTCAATAAATATTACATTGTTTTAAATGCTGAAAATATAAATTCAGATAAAATATATTATCTAGCATTGAGGAAAACATTGTTTTAGAGACTATGCTTGTAGTTGATCTCTAAAGATCTTTCTAGATATAAACTTTGATAGTTCAATGGAATTTTCAGTGTGATTAGAAGATTTTATCAGTCAAGTATCAGTTTTCAATGGTGGATCATATTGTTAAATAGGTTTGATACCAGTTTTCTTACCTGGAAACAAATCCATGCTAAGTTGTAAAATATATGTTTAACATTTCCCCTTATGATTAAAACTTTTTGACTCACCAGACTTTTTTAGTTTGACTCAAACTATTGATTTAGCAGTCTTCTTTTTTGAGATAGAATCTTGCTCTGGCACCCAGGCTAGAGTGCAATGGTATGATCTTGATTCACTACCACCTCTACCTCCCAGATTCAAGTGATTCTCCAGCTTCAGCCTCCCGAGTAGCTGGAATTACAGGTGTGAGTTACCACATCCAGCTGATTTTGTATTTTTAATAGAGATGGGGTTTCATCATCTTGGCCAGGCTGATTTTGAACTCCTTACCTCAAGTGATCTGTCTGCCTCGGCCTCCAAAAGTGCTGGGATTACAGGCGTGAGCCATCACCTCCCAGCCCTGATTTAGCAGTATTCTTTACGTACTTTGTGCTTTAAATGAGCACAAATGAATATAAAAACATGAATGAATGATAAATGGGGAATTTGGAAATCTCAAGGAAGAAGTAGCTCAATGACAAATATCAGAGGGCAAAGAACTTGAATGGAACAAATTCTAAATTCGTTAATTTCCACTAGAAGATCCTTTGCCTGCCATCTTCTCTGGTACCATTCCTAGGTGTGCAATTTAGAACATGTTTTTTCTGTATTAAAACCATTTTTAAACCAATAGTAAATGTTTAAATTAAATAAATAACTTAATTTTTCTTTCTGACCACTTCATGTTCTCGGAGCCAAATCTCAACAGTGAACTGTCCACTTATATCGTTGTTTAAAGTTAGTGCCAAATCTTCCAGGTTTTAGAGTGATTCTAGGCGTCTGTTGTGGCTCTCTCTTTTGGGAAATCACTGGGCAGCAAGACATGTCCACTTCTGTTGCCATCAGAAGTAAGCAGACATCATGATGAATGTGAGGTGCTAAAGGAGTGTGCTCAGATTACATGAAAATATGAATTGAGGGGTATTTTAGAATTTACTAGTCTCCATTCATTTTCCAAGATAACAAACACTATTTGAATCCATATTTTTTCTTACCTTCATCCATTCTACTTCTCTTGCTCTTATTCTTTCTTTAATTCCTCAGACATCTGCAAATTCCTGCCAAATAGCAAAACTATGTTGGATAGGAGGGAGGGTAATGATAAGTATATTATTGATAATGGACTGGGTGGGCACAGGCATAAGATTCAATTCATCTGTAACTGTGTGATAAATACAGTAAGAGTGGCTTTCACCTTTTTACCTTGCAAATCTGTCAACTTCCCCCAACAGCACGTATCCTAGGCTTCTCTTTCAGACACAACTATTATATAATCCACGGAATGCATACTTTGAGTCCTCTGTACTTTGTCTAATTACCTTTATTATTATTCTTTACTTGTCCTAATAATGTAGAGGGTGACTTCTGTGGCCATTCAATAAGGAAGCTGAAGTTTTGAAATGGGATAGTGCTCCCTTCCTCCTGAATTTTGATGTCCTAGTTCATGTTTTTACTGTTCTCTGATAAGCAAGGCCATCCAGTGCTAATAGACTATGATACATTAAGTAAACACATGGTTAAAATGTGAGACAGAGTAGCGAACACAGGGCATGAAGAATCAGGCTAACTTCATTGTTAGTTCTGTGGGTGTCCTTGGGCAGACAGGAGAATCTTTCTGGGTCTCTCTTCATCTGTAAAATGCGGGTAACCAATGCTTTTCTTCTCTTTCCCATGGGGATATATTAAGAAAGTTTTCTGAAAACATGATTCCACATTGCATTTCCTGCATCTAACATAGAAATTGTTACTGCATATGTGTTTTAAAACTATGTCAAATAAATGAGTAAATATATACTTTGAAAAGTAGAAAATGCTGTATAGTATACATATAATGGATTAGTACGTTATATAGAGCTTGTGCACTTAGGGATATTTGGAATATCTGTAAAAATGGCTTCTCATACTTTTCAGCTTGGTAAAATGGATATTAAATCAGTTCAAGGGTAAGAATGACATTATGCAATGAAGACTGAAGCGCTGGGATCTGATATTCATGCATGGAGGTTCCCACAACAGCCAGGGGCATGGCACCTTCATGCATCAAAACAATGGAACAATGTTGACAATAATGAAGATGAATCACATGAATTTAGGCATTGATAGACTTGTATTTTCAACCGTGAAAGTGCAGGTTATCCAAAGTGTTCGCCAATGCAGTTTAAAAACTGCTCAATAATTACACATCCAACTATATAGGAAACAAATGTATGTACTTATTCTGTTATATGCCAATGTTTTAAAATGTTTTCCAAATGAATAGTGGACATTACAATTTTTGGTATTATTAAAAACCAAATGTGTTATTAATAATGGAATGGTGTATTATTAATAATTAAATGAGCAGGATAAACTTTGATGTTCACATTTTATTTTTGGTGTGGTTTTACGGGTTCTGTGGAAACTAAATCTTTTCTCATGAGCACCTTGAAATAGCTAAGTGATTTTCATCACCCAATACTTGAAGCTCAGAATAATGATGTCATCAACTACTTGTTGGCTAAAGAGTTATTTGATATTAGACTCTCCTGATTAAAGGTACCTGGTGGAGCAACATGACTTATCTAGGGAGAATGCAAGTGTCCTTAACATAGCTTAAAACAGTCTTCACATGTTGACTTCAGCTTGACTGTTCAGGTATGTTATCTCAGTTAACCATTTGTTCCATACCTAGGAGTGAACTGCTGTTCAAAATACTGGCAGAAGGAAGACTTCCTACGATTGATAGAGAGACTTTGCTAAGACCAGAGCAAGAAGACGAGCATTAGCAAAAAGTGTGGGTTAGTGGAATAGCTTGATATCTGGGGATTCCAAATGTAAAAACAAAATGCTTGGCCTTTAATTCTGGAAATATGGAAGAGACATACTTTGCCCTAGTCCTCCCACTAATTATAAACAACCACTGTAGAGCTTATGTTTAAAGCAAATATGAAAAGATTCTGAAAGCTGAAAGGATGAAGACAAACAGTCTAGAAATTTTAGGACTTAAGGAATGACATGATGGTGAGTTTCCTGATTTTATTTTTGCCTAATTAATTCCAGAACTGGAACTGAAGATGCTGGTAACCTGGAAATGCCAATGCATAGACAAAATAATGTCTCAAAAAAAATTGCCCTTTCTAGTAAAAAGACCAGGATGGGGCAATGAAAAAAGACAGAAAACGTTCAATAATAACTGTTCCACTACAGCCATATAACACACATGCCCACAAACCAATGCACACACTCTGTAGCTCCACCCCCAACCCCATCAGCAAAGGTAGAATGAAGAGCATAGACTTCCATCCTTTCCAGGTTGAAAGAAGATGCTCCAACCTTTCTACAGAGAAATTTGAGAAAGCTTCAGAGTTTTACCCATTGCCCAGCAGTAATAGCCTAGACTTTGACTCGCACTTGGCACTAATCAGGCACCCCGTTCTTCCCATTGAGGTGATATCAGAGGAGATCGAGTTAAGAGTCGGGATATTCCCCACTGTCCATTGATAATCAGACCACATCCATCTATGTTTCAGGTCATCTGAACAGAGGATATCTCTAGCAGTATACTCAAAATAAATTATAATGGCACCAAAATTTCCAAACTTGACAAAATAAACCCATATATGTAAGAAGCTGAATAAACTCTAAAACAGCATAACCCTGCCCCTGCCATGATCACGCAAAGATACATCATAGCCAAACTTGTGAAAACTAAGGACAAACTAAAAAAAATCTTGAAAGTAGCAAGAAAGAAATAACAACTTACATATGGGTGAGGTGGTGGTGGGAAACAATTCAAATGACAATAGATTTCTCATTTGAAAGTGTGAAGATCAAAGAAAGTACCACATTGATTTTCAAGTGGTGAAAGGAGAAAAATGTCAACCTATAATTCTGTCTCCATCAAAAGTGTTCTTCAGGATTAGAAGACATTCTCAGCTGAAAGAAAACTCAAAGAATTTGTTGTTAGCAGACCTACCTTGGAGAATGGCTAGAGGAAGTTCTCTAACATAAAGGAAGCCACAAAAGATGAAACATGAAACAAGAAGGGAAGGAACACAGTAAGCAAAAAATATGTGTAAATACAACAGAGCCCCTTGTGTTGTATTTTCTGAATTAGGCTTGATGGTAGAAGTAAAAATTAGAACACTGTCAGATGTGGTACTTAAATACATGTAAAGGAAAATTTTAAAACAATTGTAAGTGGGGGATAGTAAAGAGATATGCAATATCTATATATCAATTAAATTTATACATATACATTTATATTAAATATATGTAAATTTATAATTGTTGTGTATACCCACATATAATATAGTACCTACAGCAACCACAGAAAAGGCATACAGAAGGAATACACTCAAAAGTACTTAGGCCAAATCAAAATGGAACTCTAAAACACAGTCAAATAATCCACAGAGGAGGGAAAAGGAAAACAGATAAAAGAAAACAAAAGATGGAAGAAAAAATTTAAGAAGGTGAAATGACTTGAGCCCTAATATAACAATAATCTTATTAAATCTAAATGTTATGAATAACTCAAGTAAAACAAAGAAATTGAAAGAGTAGATTAACATGACCCAGCTACATGCTATCTACAAAAAAAAAAAAAAAAGAAATATCACTGAAAGTATAGGCGGGGTGTGGTTGCTCACGCTTGTAATCCCAGCACTTTGGGAGGCTAAGGTGGGGGGATCATGAGGTCAGGAGTTCAAGACCAGCCTGACCAGCATGATGAAACCCTGTCTCTACTAAAAGTACAAAAATTAGCTGGGTATAGCGGTGTGTGCCTGTACTCCCAGCTACTCAGGAGGCTGAGGTAGGAGAATCACTTGACCCTAGGAGGCAGAGGTTACAGTGTTAAAAAGGAGGATTGAAAGAAAAAAGATGAGAAAATATATAGCATGAAAAAGTTGGTAAAAAGAAAGCAGGGGTGGCTATATCAATATCAGATAAAGTAGACTTGAGAAAAAGAGAGAGAAATTATATAATGATAAATGGTTAGTGCCTGAAGAAGATATTACCATCCTAAAAGTATATACACCAGGTGACAGAGCTACAACAAATTAAAAGAAAAACAAACTGGTATAACTTAAAGGAGAAATAGACAAATTAACAACTGTAATGAGAGAATTCAACACCTCTATCTCTATAATTAATAAATTAACTAGATAGAAAATAAGCAAGGATACAGAATAATTCAACTGCAACATCCACAAATAGACTATAATTGCCATTCCTAGAATGCTCCACTCAACAGAAAAATAGGCATCTTTTAAAAATTTTCTTGAAAGATATTATAGAGTAGACCATATTTTATTACATTAAACCAACATCCAGCAAATTTTAAAGAACTGAAATGACATATAATGTTACTAACATTTGACACACAGTGAAATCAAACCAGAAACTAATAAGCGAAAGACAAAAACATCTCTAATTGCTGGAAAACGAAACAACACACTTCAAAATAATCCATGGGTAAAGGAGGTAGTCACAAGGGAAGTTTTAAAAAACAAGAGCAATGAACTGAATGAGAATAAAAATGCAGTATATAAAAACTTGAGGGTCACAACTAAAACTGTCCTGAAGGGAAGTTTATTATACCAAATGCATAAATTATAAAAGAGGAAGCCTCAAAACAAAATCTAGGCTCTCACCTGAAAATCCTAGCAAAAGAGAAGCAAAATAAACACAAAGCAGCAGAAGGAAAAAAGTTATGAAGCTAAAAGCAAAAATACACGAAACTGAAAATGAGAAAACAATAAAAAAAGTTCTGGTTTTTTGAAAAAATATAAATAAAATTGACAAAACTGTAGCCTAACAGACAAGAAAAGACAGAGAATACGCAAATTATCAACTTCAGGAGTGAAAGAGAGAATATCACTAAGAAACCTGTAACAAATAAAGGATAATAAGAAAATACTAGGAACAACTCTGCATATATCACTGCATTTGTTTTCTCCTTGAGCTACAACTACTAGTTGTCTTACACCCTATTTTGGGGCCTGACATAACGGTTATTAAGATTTTTATTCTTGCTCTATTTCTAAGGATCTCTTAGTTGCCTTCCCAACCCCCGCACCCAATAAATGATCCTAGTCAGAAAATCATTTCTTTCTCTTATTCAAGGATTTCTCTTCCTCTATTTCTTCAATGCCCTCATAATCTTAAGCAGAAAATTCAAAATCCAGATTTCCAAATCTAAAATCCAAAATCCAGAAAATGAGGCAATTAGAAGATTACTTTTCTTACTTTCCAAGTTCGCCATGTTCCATATCCCTACAAATACCCTCAATCAAGTCCATCAAGAAGCATGAGATTGCTCTGTCAGGAATGTAAATCACCACTTCTCTCTTAGGTTCACTCTTCCTCATCTTCTGATGGGCTCATCACTTTATGGTGTTCATGAAATTATTGTCCATCTCCTGCACTGTGAGACCCTTGATGATAGAAACTTTAAGTTTTTTTTTTATTTTGCATAAAATGCATATTGGATTTTATGTTGGTTCACGAAGTGAAACACTTCCAGGGACTCAAGGCACTTCTCAGAAATACAGATTATCAGGCTTGATCATGACATTCTGATTCCATAAAACTTAGAAGAGGCACAGAAATCTGCATTTCCATAAACTCTTCATGAGATCTTGGTGCAGATGTCCCAAATTTAAGAAAAATTAGTAGAAAATAGTGAATAAAAATAAAAAATGGAAATAACAAATTAGCTCTATATATTTTATTAAATTACTCATTCTAAATCCTTGTCCTAAATCTGAAAATAATTCCAGCAAAACAACTATTTAAAATTACCTCCCAAAATATAAATGATATAAAACATCAAAACTATGTGTTAGCTGTAAAGGAAATAAGAAAAGTATTGATTGGTTGGTTAGTTTTAATAGTGAAGCTTCTTTGAACACTTTTATTTTTCAAGTTTATATCTTCCTAACAATTATGAACTAAACTCTTACATCTTGATTGCTTCGTATCATCTTCACAATAACACTTAAACTAGAAAGGCAAGGGATTATTATTTTTTCAGATACATGTGAAGAAAATAAAGCTCAAAAAGGTAAAGACAGTCACCCATTAAATTAATCCCATCAGCTTATTACAATAGATATTTGTGATTTTTAATTTGAGAAAATCAATATTTTCATGTGCATACATGTATATCCATAGATACAATCAACATAGATGTATGTTAACCTCTTTTGTTTTATATTAGTTTTTCATGTTATCAAAGACTTTATCATTTTTATTTGTCATTTATTCATATATTTTTATTAGTTGACACTCATCCATCCTTTGAGGAAACATGATTTATTCATCCATCTACCTGCTACTGACAATTAGTTCATATCCACATTTTAAACTGTATTTGCAGCACAGTTTACAATAGCAAAGACCTGGAACCAACCTAAATGCCCATCAATGATAGACTGGACAGGGAAAATGTGGCACATATACACCATGGAATACTATGCAGCCATCAAAAACGATGAGTTCGTGTCCTTTGTAGGGACATGGATGAACCTGGAAACCATCATTCTCAGAAAACTGACACAAGAACACAAAACACCACATGTTCTCACTCATAGGCGGGTGTTGAACAATGAGAACACATGGACACAGGGAGGGGAGTACTACACACTGGGGTCTGTTGGGGGGAAATAGGGGAGGGACAGCGGGGGGTGGGGAATTGGGGAGAGATAGCATGGGGAGAAATGCCACATATAGGTGAAAGGGAGGAAGGCAGCAAATCACACTGCCACATATGCACCTATGCAACAATCTTGCATGTTCTTCACATGTACCCCAAAACCGAAAATACAATAAAAATAATAATAGTAATAATAATCTTACAATAAACATATCTGTGACCAAATACCTACAACCTTGTGTGTGTGGGCGTGTGTGTGTGTGTGTGTGTGTGTGTGTGTCTTGTAGGCATTTGAGATTTGAAACCAGATAACCTGGTTTCAAAACCAGGTATTATGCAAATAAAACCTCACAGAGAAAGAAATAATCGGCCTTGATATGATTGTGAATGGTATAGCTTGACTAGAACATGAGAAACTATTTTTCTAACTTTAATTGTAAGATTTCAGCCAGACAGCTTTAGTTAAGGCACTAGTTTGTAATCATTCACCACAAAGCAGAAAAATCTTCATTTGAATGAAATATTAAAATCCTCAGCAAACCTTCCAATTTTCCTTCTGCATTTCCATAAACTCTTTATGAGATCTTGGTGCAGATGTCCCAAATTTAAGAAAAATTAGCAGCATATAGTAGAGATCCATCCAATTTTAGGTTCCGGCATTTCTCAGAAAAACATGTTCACATAAATTCTCCATTAATGAAGAGGTTTTATATGCATACAAATATATTTAGAATATCTAGGAGACTATATCTATTACACAATATTTTTGCTAAACCTTAGACAAGAAAAGAGTTAAATTCCCAAATCCAAGATAGAGGTAATATGCTAAATAAATGTAAAAAGCAAAAGTTATATAATAATTTGGGAATAAGAGGAAATATTTACACATGGAATTTGACTGAGGATATTATGTCTCAAATGGCCAAAAAATAGGTCTTTGGGCTTTTAAAAGCCAAAGATTATATAGGAAACATGTTAGATATCTAGTTTATAAAACTATTAATATTCATAGTTATAATCTGCCTTTCAAAATTGTTAAAACTGTTAAAACTGTTAATCATGTGTTTTCCATCTTTGGTTCTTGTTATGGATTACCTTTATCAATTTGCATATGTTGAAACACCTTACATCCCAGGGATGATGCCAACTTGATTGTGGCAGATAAGTTTTTTGATGGGCTGCTGGATTCAGTTTGCCAGTATTTTATTGAGGATTTTTGCTTCAATGTTGGTCAGGGACATTGGCCTGAAGTTTTCTTTTTATGTTGTGTTTCTTCCCTGTTTTGGTATCAGGATGATGCTGGCTTTATAAAATGAGTTAGGAAGGAGTCCCTCTTTTTCAATTGTTTGGAATAGTTTCAGAAGGAATAGTACCAGCTCCTTTTTGTTTTTCTGGCAGAAATCAGGTGTGAATCTGTCTGGCCCTGGGCTTTGTTTTTGTTTGTTTGTTTGTTTGTTTTTGGTTGGTAGGCTATTAATTACCACCTCGATTTCAGAGCTTGTTAATGGTCTATTCAGGGATTCAACTTTTTCCTGGGTTAGTCTTCGTAGAGTGTATGCATTCAGGAATGTGTCCATTTCTTCTAGATTTTCTAGTTTATTTGCATAGAGATATTTATGGTATTCTTTAATGGTAGTTTGTATTCCTGTGGGTTCAGTGGTAATATCCCCTTTATTATTTTTTATTATGTCAATTTGATTTTTCTTTCTCTTATTAGTTTAGCTAATGCTCTATCCATTTTGGTAATTTTTTCAAAAAAAAAAAAAACAGCTCCTGGATTCATTTATTTTTTTGGAGGGTTTTTTATTTCTCTATTGCCTTCATTTCTTCTCTGATCTTAGTTAATTCTTGCTTTCTATTAGTTTTTGGATTAGTTGCTCTCTAGCTCTTTGAATTGTGACATTAGGAAGTAGATCTGAGATCTTTCTAGTTTTCTGATACGGACATTTAGTGCTACAGATTTCCCTATTAATACTGGTTTAGCTGTGTCCCAGAGATTCTGGTAAGTTGTCTTTTTGTTCTTACTGGTTTCAAAAAACTTCTTGATTTCTGCCTTAACTTCACTATTTACTCAGGAGTCATTCAAGAGCAGGTTGTTCAATTTCCGTGAAGTTATATGGTTTTGAGTGAGTTTCTTAATCTTGAGTTCTAATTTGATTGCACTGTCATTTAAGAGACTGCTTGTTATGATTTCAGTTTTTTGCATTTGCTGAAAAGTGTTTTACTTCCACTTAAGTGGTTGATTTTAGAGTAAGTGCCACATGGCACTGAGAAGAATGTATCGTCTGTTGATTTGGGGTAGAGAGTTCTGTAGACATTTACTAGGTCCATTTGATCTAGAGCTGAGTTCAAGTCCTGAATATCTTTGTTAATTTTGTGTCTAATACTGACTATGGGGTGTTAAAGTCTCCCACTACTATTGTGTAGGAGTCTAAGTCTCCTTGTAGGTTTCTAAGATGTTGTTTATGAATCTGGGTGCTCCTTTATTGGGCGCATATATATTCAGAATAGTTAGCTCTTCTTGTTGAATTGTTCCCTTTACCATTACTTAATACCCTTCTTTGTGTTTTTTTATCTTTATTGGTTTAAAGTCTGTTTTGTCAGAGGGTAGCATTGCAACTCCTGCTTTTGTTTTTTTCCTTTCCATTTGCTTAGTAAATTATCCTCCATCCCTTTATTTTGAGCCTGTGTGTATCTTTGCACATGAGATGGGTCTCCTAAATACCGTCCACTGATGGGTCTTGACTCCTTATCTAATTTGCCAGTCTGTCTTTTAATTGGGGAATTTAACACATTTACATTTACGGTTAGTATTATGTGCAAATTTGATCCTGTCATCATGATGCTATTTTTTATTTTGCACACTAGCTGATGCAGTTTCCTCATAGTGTCATTGGTCTTTACATTTTGATGTGTTTTTGCAGTGTCTGGTACCAGTTTTTCCTTTCCATATTTAATGCTTCTTTTAGGAGCTCTTGCAGGGCAGGCCCAGTGGTAACAAAATACCTCAGGATTTGCTTGTCTGTAGAGGATTTTGTTTTTCATTTACTTATGAAGCATAGTTTTGCTGGATATGAATTTCTGAGATGAAAATTCTTTCCTTTAATAATGTTGAATATTGGTCCCCAATCTCTTCTAGCTTATAGAGTTTCTGCTTAGAAGTCCACTGTTAGTCTGATGGGCTTCCCTTTGTAGGTGACCTGGCTTTTCTATATGACTGCCCTTAACAGTTTTTCCTTCATTTCAACCTTGGAGAATCTGTTGGTTATGTGTCTTGGGGTTGATCTTCTCATGGCATATCTTAATGGTGTTCTCTGTATTTCCTCAATTTGCATGCTGGCATGTGTTACTAGGTAGGGGAAGTTCTGGATAATATCTTCAAGTGTGTTTTCCAGCTTGTTTCGATTCTCCCCATCTTATTCTGGTACTCCAATCAATCATAGGTTCAGTCTTTTTATGAAGTCCTATATTTCTTGGAGGCTTCGTTAATTTCTTTTTATTTTTTTTCTCTATTCTTGTCTGCATGTCTTATTTCAGTAAGATAGTCTTCAAACTCTGATACCTTCTCTTCTGCTTGGTCAATTTGGGTGTTAATACTAGTATATGCTTCATGAAGTTCTTGTGCTGTGTTTTTCAGCTCCATCAAGTAATTTATGTTCCTTTCTAAACTGGTTATTCTAGTTAGCAATCACTGTTATGTTTTAACAAAGTTCTTAGCTTCTCTGCATGGGGTTAGAACATGATACTTTAGCTCGGTGTAGATTTTTGTTACTCATCTTCTGAAGTCTACTTTTGTCAATTTGTCTATCTGATCCTCCGTCCTGTTGTGTGCACTTGATGGAGAGATGTTGCAATCTTTTGGAGGAGAAGAAGCACTCTCACCTTTTGGGTTTTCAGAATTTTTTGTTGATTTTTTTTATCTTCGTGAGTTTGTCTAGTTTTGGTCTTTGAGGCTGCTGACACCGAGTGGGATTTTTGTGGGGGTATTTGTTGTTGTTGTTGATGTTGATGTTGTTACTTTCTGCTTGTTCATTTTTCTTTCAGTAGTCAGCTTCCTCTTTTGTAGGGCTACTTCAGTTTTCTGGGGGTTCAGTTTGGGCACTATTCATCTGATTTGCTCTGGTGCCTGGAGATGTCACTCAAGAGGCTATAGAACAGCAAAGATGGGTGCCCGCTCCTTCTTCTGGGTCCTCTGTCCTCAAGAGGCACTAACCTGATGCCAGTAGGATTGCTCCTGCATAGGATATCTGCAAACCCCTATTGGAGGGTCTCACCCATTTGGGTGGCATGGGGAGCAGGACCCATTTAATGAGGCAGTTTGTCCGTTGGTGGAGAGATATGCTTTGCTGGAGGGGAACGCAGTCGTCTGGGCTGTCCAGATGACTCAGAACTGCCAAGAGGAGAGGCTAAGTCTGCTGGCCCACAGAGACTGCAGCCACCCCTCCTGCTAGGGACTCAGGCCGAGGGAGATCAGAATTCTAACACTGGAGTTACTGGAGATCCTGCAGGGAAGCCTCATCCAATGAGGAAGGATGGGTCAGGCTTAGGCCTGAAAAGACACTCTGACCACAGTCTGGCACAGCCCATGTGTTTCAGGATGAAGCTGTCCAGCCTCCTTGGCTCCAGCAAGGGGAAAGAACAGCCTGGAACTATAGAAATCAGTGCCACTCTTCCCCCGCCCAGGGAGCTTAGTGTGTTAGGCAGTTGCCAGTGTCAGTGCTGGCTGTTGCTCCTCTCCCAAGGAACTCAAATGGCTTAGACAGACAGCCGGCAGCGACAGCAGGTGCTGGCCGCCCCTCCCCACTGGGAGTTTGGTGAGCTAAGCAGATTCGGGCTGAGAGGCTATAAGAATGTGCATGTTCCAGGGATGGGACGCTAGGCCCTGGTGGCATGGGTTCACGAGTAGGATCTTCAGATTAGTGGGTTACATAGTTCCATGGAAAAAGCACAGTGTTGCCGGCTGGGTAGCTTGCTCACTCACTGCCTCCCTGGCGGGAGGGAGGGGTTTCCCCTTCCCTTTGTGGCTCTCAGGTGGGCCACAGCACCACACTGTTGTTCTTTCTCTCTGGGAGTCATGCCAGGCTTATAGTCAATTTTGGTGAGAGAACCTGGATACCTTGGTTGCTGGTGAAGGATTCACATGCTTATTATGGGTTTTTGTTTGTTTGTTTTTTCCAGTGGGAGCCTCAGAACGCAGCTGCTTCTAGTCGGCCACCTTGGTCCCACCCCCGAGTTATCTCCTTTTTATGGAGACCGAAGGTAGGATCCAGCTGGGGAAAAGATGGTTCATGTCTACGTTGCTAGCTCAAGACAAAGCCTACCTCAAAACTTGTGCTCAAATTAGTACTCCTGTTTCACATATTCCACAAGAATGAATGATTATGGTTGATTGTGGTGCCATCCTCATTATCTGAATGTAATCAGACTGATGTTTCAAAATACTTTATTTAACTCTGTTAAGGGGTAAACTGGTTTCTGGATGATTAAATGTGTAGTGATAGAGAATCATGCCCATTTCATCTATTGAACAAATATTTGAGTACTATCTTAGAACAGGCATTACTCTAAGTGCTTAGGATACATCATTTAAAAAAACACAATAATTCCTGCCCTTGGGTTGCTTGCATTCTAAACAGCACATATAGACATAAATCCAAAATAAGAAAGCTATACATTACGACATGATAAGTACTGCATGGAAAAATAGAAAGAAAATACAGGCTTTTGTCATGATGTAAGTAAGGGTAGAGATTGCCAGCTATTCTTAATAGGCTTTTTAAATATTACCTCATGAAGAATGTTAATATCTTAATTTGGGGCAATACTTGAAGGAAGTAAAATGATTGAAAAATGCTGAGGATATCTAGTGGACAGGAATAATCCATGCAATGTTTCTGAGGATCAGTCAAAGTGTGAATGGTTTGGGCAAAGTGAGTGTGAGATTAAGGCTAGAAGATGAGACCAGATGGTAACAAAGGGCCAAATTATGTAAGGTCTGGTAGAATTTGGCATTTATTGTGAGTGAAATGAGAAGCTGTTGTAAGATTTTGTCTGAACAAAGGAACAACATGATTTTATTTAAACATTTAAAAAGTCATACAGTTTTCTATTTTGAGAAAGGATTCAGGGCTAGGATGGGACAAGAATAAAAGCAGAGGGGACTGGATGTTGGCTAGTTGCACACATCCATGCAGCTCAACCTGGTGCTTGGAACTATGGTGGTAGCAGTGAGAGTCACCAAGATTTCCTACTGGGTAGTCTGTGGGACATGAAAGAAGAAAGGTGAGTCAAGAAGGAATCCAGTTTTTTTGGCATTAGTATCTAAAAAGAACTTCCAACAGCCAAGCTGAGAAACACTGCAGGTAATGCAACTTT
Organism: Aotus nancymaae; assembly: GCF_030222135.1. Lineage (NCBI taxonomy): Eukaryota > Metazoa > Chordata > Mammalia > Primates > Aotidae > Aotus > Aotus nancymaae. The sequence continues at coordinate 19,289,035 of NW_026988443.1, forward strand.
GAAGAGGAGAATCAGAAGTTGTCTTTTGGGAATATTATAATTTTAAAAAATATTAAATAAAATGGATGGAAAACTCAACCCATTTGTCATTTATTTCAACATAAAAAGATGGAATACATTGATTGTTCTCATTTTGGCTTTCCTAACCATTCCCTCAAGCAATACAGGAAGTGAACTTAATAGAATCAATGATATTTATTGCTTTTTTAAACATAAATCTTCACATGTTCTAGTTGAAATGAATAGTGTGGTCCCTTGCAATTACTTTTTTCTTCCAACCTGTTCAAATATTTGAGAGGAAAATGGCCTTATCAGGTCATCATGGAGGCTTTGCTATTGCTGAGCTAATAATACATTTTTTTTTAAACTCCATTTAAATGGTGCAGATGAAAATCTATGCCTCCTTTCTATGTCACTCCCAAACACATTGGAAGATGAACCACAGGGGAAGCCCATATGTTAGAAAGGCATGCTTCATTTAGCTATTGCAACACGCTGGCTGAAGGATGCTATAGATGGAGTTGCTTAGAAAAGATTACATCTCTTGGCTTCTGGCGAAGGAAAAAAGCATTAAAAAAGGCTGTACCGAGGGCTAAGAGATTTATTGAAATTCTACAGGAGCCTTACAGAAATGGTGAGCTTCTGACTTGTTATCAGGTACCCACATTTGGGCATCTTGACACTCTATAATTGAAATTCATTGCTTGACCTTTAGTCTATAAAAATGGTATGCTGTCATTAGCACTGACTGCTTGCTGTATTCTCCTGTCACTCCTTAGACCAGCTTAAACCATCTCAGATGAAATAGCCTATTTCATGTCAGACCTCGGAGTTTGCCACTATTAAAGTGGAAAGCTAAAGGAATGTTTAGCAATGTGGTAAAGACTAATGCAGCAGAATTGCTAGAGAAGTAGAAGTCTTTCTTTTTTAAATTCCCTTTAAAAATTAAATGCTCTCTGATATGGTACCATCTCTATTACACTGCTCCTGTCAGAGTGAGAACCATTACTTTTTTAATTGAATTTTAATTTAACCTGTGAATGCCACACTGTCTATCTTACATTTGACAAAGTATTCAAATGTTAGTTCAACAAGAAGACAAGTTAATGTAAGAATTACACAGTAATAGTTCACATACATGATGTGAAGAATTGAGGCAATTATGTGGATATTTTAGCCAAAAAAAGCCATACTGCTATAGTTTTTTTGAAAAATTTAGGTAAAAGAGAAATGGATGAGTTTGGGTGATTTAACCCACACTTTATTCTGAGAATGACTTTATTTATCAATTGATGTCATCAGATTCAATCAGATGCTCAGAGAGATGTTAGTTGTTCTGGATATCCATGTTATGAGTAGTCACCACATTAACTACAGAAATGGAACAACCTGGCTGTGACAACTACAACTGTTGAACTGTCTCAAATCACCTAAACACATAGAGCTAAAGAGGATTCATCTTCTTGGTGACTTAAGAAACTAAACTGTAAAACATTGAAAATTACTCTACTTCTCTCTCTCCTACTCTCCGGTCTCAATGTTCCTTTAGGCAAAAACAGACTTTAAAAACATTATTGTGGAAAAATCAAAGCACAGTGCTTAGAGTGATGGAAATATTTCTCTCAAGTCGGTAACATATGCTGTTCTAGGTCATTCATAAACTTAACACATGCATAACTTCTGACAATTCTCTTTCCTCCCTCTTCACCACATTTAAAAGAACTTTTTATCACTTATTTTCTTAAACAAGTTAAATGGCATTGGATTAGTACTGGAATACCAATATCTATGACTTGGCTTATTTTAAAACATTTTGTTTATTTTTTCATTTTAATTTGTTTTTATGTCAATGACTTTGGTTGTACAGGTGGATTTTGGTTACATGGATAAATTATATTGTGATTAAAGTCTGAGATTTGAGTGTTCCTGTCGCCTGAATGGTATACATTGTACCTAATAGGTAGTTTTAGGCCTCACCCTTCTGTCACCCTGCCCCCTTCTAAGTCTTCAGTGTCCATAATACCACTCTGTATGCCTTGAATAACCATAGCTTAGCTGAGGCCCTACGGTATTTAGTTTACCATTCCTGAGTTTCATCACTTAGGATAATGACTCAGTCCCATCCAAATTGCTACAGAAGAAATCATTTCATTCATTTTATGGTTGAGTAGTTTAGCATGGTCTATATATACTACATTTTCTTTATCCACTCATCAGTTGGTAGACACTTAAGTTGATTTAATAGCTTTGCAATTGTGAATTGTGCTACAGTTAAAATATGTGTGCAGGTATCTTTTTGATATAATGACTTATTTTTTGGGGGGTAAATACCTATTAGTGGGATTTCTGGATTGAATGATAGATCTACTTTTAGTTCTTTAAGAAATCTCCTACTGTTTTCCGTAGGGGTTATGTTAATTGACATTCCCACAAGTAGTGTATAAATATTCCCTTCTCACCACATCCATGTCAACATCTATTGTTTTTTGATTTTTTAATAATGTCCATTCTGATTGAAGTAAAGTGGTATCTCATTGTGTTTTAATTTGCATTTCATTGATTAGTGATGTTGAGCATTTTTTTCATGTTTGTTGGCCACTTAAGAATTTTCTTTTGATAATTGTTTATTCATGTCATTTGTCATTTTTTAATAGGATTATTTGTTTATTTCTTATTGATTTGTTTGTGCTCCTCGTAGATTCTAGATATTAGTTATTTGTCAGACCCACAGTTTGCAAATATTTTTCTCATTCTGTCAATTGTCATTTTACTCTGTAGATTATTTATCTTGCTGTGCAGAAGATTTTGAGTATATTTAAGTCCCATTTATTTGTTTTTGTTCCATTTGATTTCAAGGTCTTAGTTATAAATTCTTTGCTTAGGCCAATGTCCAGAAAAGCTTTTTTCCTAGATTTTCTTCTAGAATTTCTATGGTTTCAGGACTTACATTTAAGTCTTTTTCTTGAGTTAAATTTTGTATATGATGAGAAATAGGGATTCAGCTTCATTCTTCATGCAACTCTCCATTTTTTTCAGCACCATTTATTGAAAAGGGTATCTTTTCCTCAGTTTAGGTTTTTGTGTGCTTTGTCAAAGATTAGATATTTGTAGGTATTCGGCTTCATTTCTGGGTTCTCTATTCTCTACCATTGGTCTGTATATCTCATTTCATAAAAGCACCATGCTTTTTGGGTTACTGCAGCCTTGTAGTATAATTTGAAGTCAGGTAAAGTGATGCCTCCCTATTTGTTCTTTTTGGTTAGGATTGCTTTGGCTATTAGGGCTCTTTTTTCATTCCATATGAATTTTACAATTTTTTTTCTAATTTTATTAAAAAATTACATTGAAATTTTGATAGGAATAGCCTTGATTGCTTTGCTCAGTATGGTCATTTTCATTATATTGGTTCTTACAATTCATGAGCATGGGATGTATTTCCATTTGTTTGTGTCATCTGTGATTTCTGTCTTCAGTGTTTTGTATTTCTCCTTGTAGAGATCTTTTGCCTTCTTGATTAGGAATACTCTTAGGAATTAATTTATTTGTAGTTACATAAAATAAATTAAGTATCCTGATTTTTTGCTTCTTTTAGGTTTATGTCTATTATAATTAAATATGTATACATAAACTTACCAAAAAAAAAGCATATTGTTTTTTTGGTCTGTCTTCTTATCAAAGACATCTCATAGTTTTCCTCTATCAAAACTATGAGAAAAACCTGGATCTGTCTGATTGAGAGACCACGTGTGCTTCTCACATTGCCTATTTGAAAGGGTGCTCTTCTAGGGGTGACTAATCTTCTGGGTGCTCTTTTGCCAAAATGCTACTCTGGTTCCTAGTTTCCTGTGTCGAGTTACAAACAATTTGTCATTCCTGCAGTAACACTTTTCAGACCTGTCAGTTCTGCTAAAGAGCCATTTCATCAGTACGGTTTTCCACTCCCTAAGCAACATTTGGATTTCCTACTTCCATGCAAGCAACTTGTCACATCTTAAGTTTTCTCACAAGTTTCAACTGAAAAACAATCCTAAATCTGCTTTGATTTAATTCCATTGAAAATGTCTCTGTAGTCAGAGGATTAATGTCCAAATTTCTGCTATTACATCTTTTCTCTGTTTTGACACAAAAGATCTTCCAGCAGAATCAGTTATGCTTTATTTAAACTTAGACAACAAATTTCTTTTTAAATTATATTTAAAAGGGGTAATGAAACCACTGCTCATGTTATTGACTATGTCCATGGTGATAAATAATTTCTCACCTTTTCTGCACTGTACCCCAATGCCAAAGAGATAAGAAAGAATCAGAAAGGGGAAAGGACGCTAAACCCTAGAGAAGTGATTGGATTCGTTTATGACATTTCCTCTACACACACACACACACACACACACACACACACACACATACACAGCATCTTTTAGATAAATTAGTTTATTTGAATTGTAAATTCCTTTTCCATGGAGATTATAATGCATGTTCTACCTTTCCTATGAGATAGATTTAAAAAAACAACTAAAAATACTCTGAACTCTCTTTTTGAACTAAAATTTTATGTAAATGAGTTAGGAAACTGAATTTATGCTTTATAAATAATTAAAATTCATACTACAGTGGGTGTTTTCTCTTTCTTATAATTGCTGATTTTTTGAAGTAACCTATTTTATAATTATCAAAATTCTTTAAATTGAGATACACTTGGACCAACATTCCAAACTTGTTTGTAAGTGACAAACTTATTAGTGGGATATTGCCATTAACTCTTCTAAATGGATATTGCAGCTGTCAAATTTTTCTCTAGAACATAAATAAATGTTCCTGAGGGTGCTTTGCCATCCTACAAATACAACTTCTTGTAAGGAATAGAGTTGCATGAGATAATACACACACAGGATAACATATGACTGTACTTAAAAATATATGTATTATTCATGACAATATATATTCCCATAAGAGCAAGGTGATGGCCACTTGGAGGCTTCCAATAGAACAACTGGTACAGAAACTACTTTTGCCTTAAAATCATCTGTGTATTTAAATAATGATAAATATAAAAAATAATAAAAAAGAATATTCACCAACGTTTGCAGAGAGGCAAAAGAAATGGTAGGATGCTTGAATGGAAAGCATCATTTATCTAGTGTTGAGGAGACCTGCGGCACTCCTAGCTACAGCATTATTCAATGTGAATCCATGTTCAACTCTCAGGCTTCAGTCTCCTCATCCAGAAGATTGGTGGGAAATTGAAGAGATCACAAACAAATCTAACTTTAGAAAACCTTAAAATTAAATTTAAGAAAAATGATTAAAATGTCAACAGGACTCTCTAAGTCCTGAGTGAAATTAGTAAGTTCAAACCACACAAATTTTTATAGTCTTTGTTTTAAAGAAAAAAGCATATAAGCTTCCAAGTTGAAAAAAAAAAAGCATTCCAAAGGGCTAAATTTGTGAGTAGTTCCTGAATTTATTAAATTATGTTCAATTTCCAGTATAAAATGAGTGTGACCAAAAAGGACTAATATATTTAGTCTACCTATTAATTAAATTCAAGGACAATATATATATTATTCTAAACCAGAAAATTCTACAAGATTATCTCTTCAAATATCCAGAAGTTATCCAAGGGCCTGATACAATGGTGCAGTGCATTTAAAATCTTATAGCCTGTTATAAAGAGCAGTAACTACTAATTGGTAGAGTGTGCATGGGATTTGATCAATCAACTCAAAAGGAAATCAGTATTTACTAAAACTGATTACCTGTCACCTACTTATTAGTCATTATTTCCTAGGCTTATCTTCCTTTTTTTGATAAGAATGTTGAGGATTAGAGATATTAAATCATTTGTTCTAGGGCTCACAATCTGTGGGTAAATGCTTGAAATTGTATTCTAGAAGACTGCTCTATCTGGCATAAATTATCAAATTTGTTTTGATATTAAAATGCTCTACACCACCCTTTCTAAAGGTAAGAAAACAGGACTTGACTCTCTTTACATTTTTATTATTATCTCAGTCATTGGTGATTTCAAGGAGATAAGGCTTTTCCAGATATTTTTAATCTCCTAGGAGTGGGACTCTGATGTAGGCAGTGCATTTGATTCCTCACCATCATAAACTTCAGACTCTGCAATTTTCTGTAGCTTTTATCTTCATCCAATTTTTCAAGCAGATGCCAGTTGCATAAGCAGTATCTACAGCCATTGCTCAGCAAATTCTTTCTCAGTTTTACAGCATAAACTGCTTTCTGTGTTTCTTACTTATGGTCAAGATTGTAGGAACCATAATGTTGAATTTAGTCCAAAAGAACACTCATCCACCCCCTTGTACTTCTGTGCTTGAAGAAAACTTGAAGCACTGATATATTGCCTGTATGTTGGAGTTTCTTCTGGCAGGAAAAATACAGATAACTTTATTGGAAATATAAAGCTTCATTGAGCTCCTTCCCTCAGAGAGGCTAGCAATAGCCTTTCCCTGAGACAACTGGATGCACTCCACTTATAATCCTTCTTCAACAGTGTTATAAAAGGAGATTTAACAAAGAGAAAGAATGTCAACAAGTATTAGACCTATTTATTGTTGTTGAAGGCTAGTAGGCCTAATCCCTTGAGATATCTCATAAATCTTTAGCAGGCAGCATTAAGCATCAGAAATATGTTTATAAGGAATAAACAAATAAATGGTGAGATTCTATTGTCTTCCACTGTTCCTATAAGCTACCATTCCTCTCCTGTAATTTCTGTAAATACAATCTTGAATCTACTCTTGTAATTAACAGCTGAATCAATCTCATCATACTGATATACCCCAGATCTTATTATGCTGGTAGCCCAGCTTAGTGTTTATTCTTATTCTCCTATTTCCTTAAATTTTGGCCCTCATTTTATTTCTGTCACCACCTTATGACCCCTTGACATATTGACAAAGTTCTTTCTTCCTACAGATTTATTGTTATGGTTAAACTTCCCAGAAAGAGAGAGCATGTGTGTGTGTGTTTCAGTGGTGTCAGGTGTAAAAATTATAAAAATTATTGTTTACCAGGGCTTGTGATAAACTAGAAAAGAATGACTTTATATAAGGGGAATACTTGGGATTCGATATCAGACAATCATAGCCTTGAGTTGGGTTTAGAAAACATTTTCTATAAATGGCTAGATAGTAAATATTATAGCCTTTGTATACCATATGATATCTGTTACAACTATTCAACTCCGCTGTTGTGCTGTGAATGTGGCCATGCATAATGCATATATGAATGGTCACTGTTACGTTCCAATAAAACTTTATTTACAAAAACAAGAAGTGAGTCAGATTTGGCCTTTTGGAAGTAGTTTACAGAATCTTACCTATAGAAATTGGGGTTCAGGGTTGTATGACATCCTGTTTCAAGAAAAACTGGGTCACTAAATCTGCCCAGCGCAAATATGTTTAAAGTCCCAGAAGACAAATAGTCATTTCCCAGTCAACAAAAAGGGGAGTAGGATGCCAATCTATACAAAATAACAAGTTTATGTGAATTTGGAATATCTGGACAGTGCAAGTAACTTGATTTAGTTGTAGAACAGAATTTGTGTGGGTAACGTTAAGAAGACCAGATGGGGTTTGATGTAAGCCAATAAATGACATTCTCTTGTCTTCTTCTTTAATTGACAGCATTAGGTTAGATAACGAGTACATGAAAATGGATCACTACATATTCGTTTTATTTTCAATAAAGGCTGGAGTAGGAGACAGCTTACAAGTACAATCAGCATTGGGCCTTTCAGTATTAATTGAATTTTTATTACCAGAACACCCCAACACACACACACGCACACATACACACACGCACACATACACTTAACAGGAACTTTGAAATGTTTGGGATGTAAAGAAGAAAGCTCGGGGTCTCTGTCTCCTTGTTGTCAAGGCTGGGGGTGTGATAGAGGGCATAGTATAATTGTCAACCAAATTCCCCGCCTTGGGGATTTGAGATTGATTTTCTCTACCCAATACAGAAAGCTGAACCAGTGACTGCACCTATGAACAGAGTGATTACCTATGTCCATAAAGAGGAAAAACAAGTGGAACAAGAGGCTACAACTGTCTAGGGGGAAAATATTTCTTCCATACTAGAGAACAGAAACCAAGTATCCCCTACCATCTACAGCATGCAGAAGTTAAATATGAAATCCCTTGAGAAGTATATTGAATAATATATATATAATTATTATATATATTATAGAAAGGAATAATAATTTATTTCTTGCTACACTCGATATAAAAAATATTAAAGTAGATAAATTATGTTAAAATGATTTATATTGTTAATTCTTCATAGCAAAAACTGTATAACTTTGTGTCAAATCTATTAACACAATCCCTGTTACTAAGTATCTATCCAAGTTGTGTGATGATGAGAAAATGCCGTCCAAAAATTCCAACCCATCTGAAATGATTTAAAAGCAAGCAAAATCATCATAAAAGATCTAAGAGTTACTATTCTCTTAGACATGCATTTAAAGTCCCCAAGGGAAGCTTTTAATTTAATGCTTCACATTAAAAACTAGCCTTGAATTGTGCATTTGCCTTTGAGCCACTGCAAATAAATAAAAAGTGTGCCATACATCTTAGTCAAGTATTCTCCATTAACAAATGGATTCAAGTACCTTAGCCTTGTTGTTTGTCCCCTGTATTTCAGAAGAATTTGAAACATTTACTCCCAGTCATCCCTGATTGAAATTCTGGAGCACTGCTGTTAAGCATACATCATAAAAGATTTTTTTTTTTTTTTACTAGATCAAAATTTCCTTTTTCCCTTCAATAAAATAAGGTGATGCAATTCCTTAAAACTGCTAAGCTTTCCAAATCCAAACCTTCACGTCACTGGTTTTAAAAATATCCAGGAACTCTAACAGCTGTGTGTGGCTGAAATGCAACAGACAAATCACAGCTCTGGCATTTTGCAGTAGGCGAAAGAGGTGCTTATTATAAAAGGATGCTTTGTCTGTCCCATCGGAAATGTGAATGTAAGTAAACTAGCGCTTATTTTTGTTCATTTATTCATTTTTCAAACAATTTTTAGTGCCTAAAAAGTAACAGGAGATAAGCATCTAGATGGAAATACAGACATCAAAACAAACAAAAACATAATACAAAATGCTAAGCATCAAAATATTACCCAGACAACATTGATTTCTAACAGTAATATTTTCTTGGAAACAAGGTTACATAGAAATAATGGCTTCATTTAGTTTTCCATTCATTTACCAAGTATTTATTAGTGGCTCCTGCGCCAGGCACTTGCTAAACTCTGGGGATGAAACAATAAATAAGTTGAAAAAATTTTATCCTCGGGCAGTGTATAATTCAACACAGTGATTACAATCTTTCACTTTTTAAGCACACACTGAAGAGCAAGGTACTTTTAAATGGTAACAAAAATATATATTTATGTATTTATGAAGAATATATATGTACACATTTACATATTATAATATAAATACCCTGTAAAGCATTTGCCGTATGCCAAAATGCAATAAAATACACAATGAGATGAAATTGTCTTTGAAATATTATTTTATATATTAACATTATTCATGCTTTGATCTCACTATTAATATAATGAATACATTTGTGTAGGTAATTATGTAATACCACTTATTCACATAATAATATATTTAGTGAAAACAAATGTGTTTGTGTAAGTTTATTTTTAAATGCTTTGAATGTATGAGTTATTTAAAGATCTAATTCCAATTTCAGTTTTTTAATTAATTTTAATGTCAATAATGAGCTCAAGATGTGTGTGTGTATGTGTGTTTGTGTGTGTGTGTGTGTATGTACATGATACCTAAACTCATGATATCTGTACTCCATTTATGTAATTGGGGGTGGGCCACACTTAATAAGTGACAATTTCCTATGATATGAAACAATGATTGGTTTTAGAATCCAATGAACTTCTAGGAATATTTATTAAGCAAAAATTGTATTTTCTGTGTGTTTATTTCCCTTTTCTTATCCTTTTTTGTGACATGTACATATATGAGGGTTTAACAGAAAATACATATATTTACAAGAACAAAATTCCAAAACTATGGAGAGTATTTCCAAACATTTGGTTTTGATCCTCATTCAATCTGAATTTAATCTGTAAAGGATTAAACTTATCATTTACTGCTTAAAATATCACCTTAATTTTAAGACTTTTAAATCTCTAAGTATTCCCTATATTGGACCCAGCACCTTTGCAGCCTTGTGTAGGGCTGCAACACTCATACCCAGGGAAAGGGGAGATAGGTCAAGTGCTCTGGAACAAAGAAGGGAGTCTTGAAGAAAATTTTTAAAAATTAAAAAGAAGAAGGTCTAGGATACAGTGTAGTCCCAAGGGAAAGGATTGTCTGTGATGATATGGGAAAGCAACCTCCACAAGCTCAGACTATGGAATGCAGCTTTGAAAAGGGTACTAAGAATAGGACATGTCATGGAGAATGGAGCAATCTTGGGAATCTGAGATTCTCTGGCAGAAGAAAATGGTACCATTGGAAGAGTCAGGGAGCTAGTGTCCTGCATGCTGAAATGATGCAACAAGCTCTCAGGTAGTAGCCAATTCAAGAGTTGATTTCTGCACCCAGAAACAGAACTAGTACATTGGTTCCCCAGGGTGTCTTCAGTGTCAACAGTCATAATCGTGTTACCTATTTGCTCTCATGGAATCCACTATCTCTAACATGAACTCCTAGCATTGCAATTATCTATTCAATTTTCTTTTCCAGATAAGGAAGCCTTCATAAAGGGCCAGGTCTGTGTACGACTCTCTGCAAGCCCACTTCCTTTATAAAAAAAGAGGTCCAAAATATTTATTGGATAGACAATTTAAATATATTTTCATTGATAATTTGGATTTTCTGCAATTGAATATAAGATACTCTTCTTAGAGATAATTTACCCTAGAGAACTTTATCAGTTTTGACTCTTTAAGTCAATAATGACAAATAAATGAATATAATTATATTCATAGCAATACCAACAGATATGGTTTGGCTGTGCCCTACCCAAATCTCATCTTGAATGCTAGCTCCCACAATTCCCATGTGTTGTGAGAGGTAATTGAATCATGGGGGTGCATCTTTTCCTTGCTGTTCTAGTGATAGGGAATAAGTCTCATGAGATCTGTTGGTTTTATAAAGGAGTTTCCTTGCACAAGCTCTCTTCTCTAGTTTGCTGCCATGTGAGACTTGCCTTTCACCTTCTACCATGATTGTGAGGCTTTCCCAGCCAAGTGGAACTGTGAGTCCATTAAACCTCTTTCTCCTTATATTACCCAGTCTCAGGTATATCTTCATCAGCAGTGTGAAAACGGAATAATACACCAACAAACTCAACCAAACAAGCTTAAGCAAAAAGAAACATTTTCTTTGGCTCAGGTAGCAGACAGATCCAGGTTGAGGATGTGACTGGATACAAGGGTTCTGATAACATCAACAGATCCAGTTTCTGTCTAACTCCCATTTACAATTTTCCAGGTTGACACTATCCTCCTTGTATTGTGAAAAAGATGGCACGAGAAACTTCAATTCTACATTGTCAAAATAGGAAATCTAGTGCAGACAGAAACTTTTCAAGAAGTACCAACAAATTTGATCAGATGTTTATATGTCATGGATTGAACCCTGAAACAATCACTGTAGCCGCAGAATGGTATTATGCTTATTTAGGATTAATTCCTAAACAAAAATGGAAGGTTATTGCTATATAACTAGGGAAATGAATGTTGCTAAAGAACAATATCCCCTTTAAAATAGAAAAATAACATCTTTAAACTGCATGTATTGTCAAGCCCTAAGTTTCTTTGTAATTGTTGTAATTCTTCCAACTTTCTGCAGTTGCGGGTGTTTTTCACTAATGATGTTTCACTGCCAAATACACCATATGTTGATCTTCTCTAACAACCACTCTTAAGGAAAAGAGAGCTAAGGGGGCAGCAAGAGCCATTTAAACTCACTTACACTGAAACTGGATTCTTTACTGTCACACAGCCGACATGACATATGTGCTAGAATTCCTTTCTAAAATGATGAAATTGTTTTGACAAGTCTTAAAGCTAGAGTAATTTTTACAACTGCAATGGCTATTATTCCCAGACTCCACTATGATTTGCAGCTATCTATACCTCTCTTGACACAAAAATGTTCATAGAGAAGGGAAAAATAAAACTCTTACATTCTATTGTATTTACCTCAAGCTTTACATATTAAACTCTTTGTTAACTCTAATCTTAAAATATATTCTAAGCTTCAATAATTCTTTGATCTTCAATATAACCAGTTTATTTTGAATGTATTGTGGCAGAAACATAACATGAGATCTACACAATTAGCAAGTTTTTGAGTGAACAATACTTCATTATTGGCTATGAATAGATTCAAAGTTGTGCAAAAGATCTCCAAGTCATATTAATCTTGCTTGACTGAAACTTTAAGACCAATGATTAATAACTTCCCATTTCTCCCTACCTCAGACCTCTGGTAACAACTATCCTACTCTTTGATTTTATAAATTCAACTAATTTAGATGCCTCTTATCAGTGGAATCATGCAATATTTATCTTGATGGGACTGGCTTATTTCACTTACATAATGTCCTAAAAGTTCATTTAAGTTCATATTTCAATTTTTTTTCCTTTGAATGCTCAATAGCATTCAATTTTACCATATATTCTTTCTTTAATTATTGTTATTTTACTTTAAGTTCCAGTATACATGTGCAGAACAGTGAGGTCTGTTACATAGGTATATGTGTGCCAGGGTGGTTTGCTGCACCTATTGACCATTTTGAATGTTTTCTTTCTGTTTTTTGAAAAATAAATGGAATCTGACAGGGATTAAATTGAACCTGTATGTTGTTTTGGGTAGTTTGGACATATTAATAATATTGTTTTACAATTCATGAACATAAGATGTCTTTTCATTTCATCCTGCCTTGTTTATCAGTGTTTTGTAGTTTTTATTATTTAAGTCTTTCATCTCTTTAATCAAGTTTTTTTCTAAGTATTTGTTTATTTTGGTGCTATTTTAAATAGGAAAGTTTTCCTAATTTCTTTTTACGATTGCTTGTTAGTTTATAAAATTGTAACTGATTTTGCATCTTAAATTTGTATTTTGCAATTTTACCAAATGTTTTTATGAGTTCTAACAGTTTTTTCTCTCTCTCTTTCTCTTTCTTTCTTTTTCTTTCTTTCTTCCTTTCTTCTTTCTCTTTCTTTCTCTCTTTCTTCTCTCTCTCTCTTTCTTTCTTTGTTTTCTTTCTTTTTGTCTTTAGGGTTGTCTACATGTGAGGTCATATTGTCTGCAAACAGGGACAATTTTACTTCTTCATTTCGTATTTGTATGCCTTTTATTTCTTCTTCTAGCCTAGTTGCTTTGGCTAGGACTTCCAATACTTTGTTGAATACAAATAGCAACAATGGGCATCTTTGTCTCATGCCTAATCATAGAAGGAAAACTGATTTTTTCCACAACTAAGTATGGTATTAGCTGTGGGCTTTTCATATATGGTCTTTATTACTACACTGAGGTTAAGTTTCTTCAATTCTAAGATTTTAGAGTGCTTTTTATTATGGAAGATTATAATTTTTTTCAAATGCTTTTTGTACATTTATTGAGACAATGCTATAATTTTTATTCTTTATTATGTCAATATGATATATCACATTAATTGATTTTTCATATATTGAACCATTCTTGCATACCAGGAATAAATCCCACTCAGTCATGGTGTATAATCCTTTTAATACACTGTTGAATTCAGGCTTGCTAGTATTTTCTTGATAATATCTGCATCCATATTCATTATGGATATTGACCTATAGTTTTATGTTCTTCTCGAGTCTTTGTCTTCCTGTGATATCAGGATATAGTGGCTTCATAGAATGTGTTTGGAAGTGTTACTTCCTCTTCAATTTTTGGAAGAGTTTGAGAAGACCTGAAATTTGTTCTTTAATTGTTGATGTAATTCACCAGTGAAGCCATCTGGTTCTGGACTTCTATTTGTTGGGAGGTTTTGATTACTGTTTCAATCTCCTTAGTTGCTATTAGTCTGTTTAAACTTTCTGCTGCTTCTTGATTTTGTCTTAGTAATTTGTTTGTTTCTAGGTATTTATCTCTTCTTCTAGGTTATATAATTTGTTGGTTTACAATTATTTATAAAAACCTCTTATAATCCTTTTTATTCCTTTGGCATCAGTTGTTAACGTCTCTTCATTTATTTCTGATTTTATTCGTTTTAATATTCTTTCTTATTTAGTTAGTCTAGTTAAGGGTTTGCCAGTTTTATCATTTCTAAAAACCAATTATTGCTTCTTGGTCTTTTGGTTAAGATTAAGTATAAAAATAAACTCAGCTTTAACCCTTTTTTTAAGTTGATTTTCGATGTTGTATTTTGTTGCTTTTGGCTTAAATGTTTGTTGTTCACTTGCTTCTGTGACCTTTGCGCTTAGTTTGTTCTTGTTTTACAGCCATTGAATAGTAAGTCAGGTTATTTGTGATATTTCTTATTTATTTTAGAGAATTGATTAGTCTTTACATTTCAAAATAACTTTAGACTTACAGGAGTTAAAAAATGGCATAAAGAATTCTTGTATAAACTTTAGATTCCTCAAATGTTAACATTTTACCACATTTACTTTAGTCCATTTTTTCTGAAATATTTGACATTATGTTGAGGATGCAATGCATTTTTACTCTAGAATAAGTCTGTGTATATTTTCCCAAAAATGTAACTACATCACAAAAATCAAGAAATTAATATTAATACAGTGCTACAAACCTTATTGAATTTTTCCAATTGTCCCACTCTCATGCTTTCTACATTTTTAATGTAGACTTTCATCACTATGAACTTCATTCTTCATACTGCTTTTTCTGCATCCATGTTTTGTTATGCTGTATTATTTTTTATTGCTTCAAAGTATTTTCTAATTCCTTTATTATTTATTCATTGATCCAGTGGTTATTCAGCACTGCATTACTTTTCACTTATTTATGAATTTTCCACTTTTCCATTTGTTGATTTCCTGATTAATTTCATTATGGTTGGAAAAGATACTTGGTGTGATTTCAATCTTCTTAAATATTAGACTTTTTATGGCTTAACATGTCATCAATACTGTGGAATGTCTCATGTTTGCTTAAGAAAACTATGTATTCTGCTGTTGTTGACTAGAGTGTTTTGTATATGTTTGTTAGACTCACTGCTTTAAAAATACAGCTTAAAATAGTAAATTTGGCTTACATAGCTCTAAATAATCTGCAGCATACTTTTCACTGCAGCATAATTTCTCATCTTCCTAAGATAGCTCATTACATTCCGGTCACCCTAGTCTTCTCTTTATTTTCAAACTGTCTATTTCTGCTTCTTTCTGGGGGCAATGTATTTTCTGTTCCTATAGCTTAGATGACTCCTTGCCATCATTTAAATTGTAAAGTACTTACATTGGGACACCTTTCTTAGTGTTTCATAATGTCACTGTACCCTGAACTTTTCTCTGTAGCCCTTGTGCAACTGTAGTGACATTTGTTAAATGTACTTTTGCATGCTTACTTCCTGCCACTGTTTTTGCTCCTGCCCTTAAACACCTATGCAATCTATTTCAAATTCCTGTTGGCTAATTGAGTGCATTTTATTAAGTGTTCAATAATTATTTTTTGGCTAAATAAATGAATAAAATATTAAAGATCAAATGATACAGTATGTTTACCAAAGTGTTTTTAATGTAAAAATATGGAAAAACCTATATATATGAAAAACAATGACA
Organism: Aotus nancymaae; assembly: GCF_030222135.1. NCBI lineage: Eukaryota > Metazoa > Chordata > Mammalia > Primates > Aotidae > Aotus > Aotus nancymaae. Next base: position 19,304,827 of record NW_026988443.1, read on the forward strand.
AGATAAAATAGGTTGTGTTTTACAAAAGACTTTAATACATATTTTCCTCTAAAAGAGTTTGCATTTTTCCAAAGATAAGAGAAATATAACTAAAGAATATATTTTATTTCTTTCTCATAAATTAAAATGTGGAAATACTTTTATAGAAGGAATGAAAGTCCCTTTTTACATAAAAGTATCCTAAATGTACAAAAGGTATCATGGATTTATTACATGTTTTTTCAAACAAAGTCATTGACAGATGAATAGTTGACTTATTCAAAAATTTGTATTAAATATCTACTATAACCTAGGTGCTAGATGAGACTTTTCTACAAGAATAAACAGCATGTAAAAAAGCACAGATGTAACAGAGAGAGCCTGTCAGAATAAGAAAATGAGAGTTTCCCTATGGCAGGGTAGCAGACTATTAGGCTTATTAAGAGAACATCAGTGAAACACTAGCTTCTTAAAAACACGAAGAGGTAGAAAGGAGGATAAACCTATTTCAGAGGTTTGTGGACTGAGTTAACATGTATGGTTGGAAAATAGACCTGAATCATGCTTGTCTAACCTGAGACCCACGGGCCACGTGCAGCCTAGGACAGCTTTGAATATGGCACAACTCAAATTCATAAACTTTCTTAAAACATTATGAGATTTGTTTTGCATTTTCTTTTTAGCTCATCAGCTATCATTAGTCTTAGTGTATTTTATGTGTGGCCCAAGACAATTATTCTTCTTCAAAAGTGGCCAAGCAAAGCTAAAAGATTGGACATCCCTGAAAATGGCCAAGTTAGACATACTTTGCATATTAAACATCATTCATACAAGATGCAAATGAACATCCCTGTGTCTAGTGGTTCTTTGACTAAATCTCATTATGATGGATATCCAGGTGAATTGGTAGCTCCTCATGATCTATCTTCACTTATTCATTTATTTATTCATTTGTTTTACTAATATCTGTTGAGTGCCTATTAAATTTGTGGGTCTAAAATATATGCTAGAAATAATACACAAAAATGTGCTGGTCCCTGAATATTGTGCAATTTATAGTGGAGAATGGAATACTGTATTAAGGGAGAAAACTGCCATGGAGTTTTCTCTGTCCTCTGGAGTCCTCCATTCTGCCACCTGTAGAATTCTGTCCTAGTCTATGAAACTGACATTTTATATATCCAGAGGAGTATTCCCTCCTCTTCACCATTTTCAGAACACTCTTGGCTGTTTTCTAAGGGTCTTCCAGTGTTTGCACAGAACATAGAGGATCTTCCTGCCCCAGGAGATGGAGGACTAGTATGAGTCTTGCAGCATTGTGACCAATGATAAACTGAATGAAGAAAATGTGGCACATATACATCATGGAATACTATGCAGCCATAAAAAAGGACGAGTTCATGTCCTTTGCAGGGACATGGATAAAGCTGGAAACCATTATTCTGAGCAAACTGACACAAGAACAGAAAACCAAACACTGCATGTTCTCACTCATAAGTGAGTGTTGAACAATGAGAACACATAGACACAAGGAGGGGAACATCACACACCGGGGCCTGTTGGGGGGTGGCGGCTGGGGGAGGGATAGCAGGGGGTGGTGGGATAGCAGAGGAATAGCATTAGGAAAAATACCTAATGTAGATGATGAGGTGATGGATGCAGCAAACCACCATGTCACGTGTATACCTGTGTAACAAACCTGCATGTTCTGCACATGTACTCCAGAACTTAAAGTATAACAAAAATAAATAAATTAATTTTTTAAAAAAGAGTTAGTTTCTAGGAGAGGTAGCCTTCTCTGAAAACTCCAGAGGCAGTGTTCTCTGGAGAGGCATCAGGAATTTCAAGGATGATTCTGGCATTCTTTTGTAGACATCCAAAGCCATCTAGAAAGGAGAAAGAAAATATCTGGGCCTGCTTTGCAGAGGACTTATGTGACACTATAGATATTTCCCAAAATACCAGTAGAGGATTTAAGTGACCCAAACCACCGAAGGTGAAATGAGTCAGGAGATTCATATTGCATTTATTGATAAAATTGCTAGAAATTTGAAGAGACAGCCAAAGAAGAAAGGATATTCCCTTATACTCCCCAGGTACTAAAATCAGTGTTTGCATTTATAAATATAACTTCTAGTGTTTTTCAACATAAAAATGAGTTCAACATCATAATATTTTCGCATTCTGCCTTTTAAACTTACTACTATGCAAAAAGAATTGTTCATGCTTTTTCCAATTCACAATTATCACAGTGAATGTCTATGTTATTTTCTCTCTTGAAGATGAGTAGTAACTTATTTAAGGCTTTCTCTACTCTTAAGTGTTTTAGTCATTTTTATTTTTTATGATTATAATTAGTCATGCAAAGTAAAATATAATGTGCATATTATACTACTGCTTTTGCAATTATTTTTAGTATCCTTTCCCAGAATTTGATTCATTAGGTCAAGATATTTTTAAGCTTGCAAGCCAAATCATTTGACAATAAGGCATGCTATTTTTAATACAGCATTCTCACCAATTAAATGTTAATTGTTTGAGGTTTGCCAGTTGAATAGATGTTAAATGGAGCATGATTACTTTAAAAACTTTCATTTTATAAATTCACTAATGGTTTATGGAATATAATCCATTTTACAAACTAGAACTTCCTCTTAAATGTCTGGAAGCTGATGAATCTCAGAGAAATCTCAGTTTCTCCTGTTCCTAGAACTATTTATCTGATGAAATTTAACTTTTTTCCCCTGGTGGGTTGCCTTATATGTCATTTTAACTCTCATTACTGTATCTCTGCGGTAACGTCCAAACCCAAAATAAGTGGAAGGCTATCCACTAAGGTGATCCTCTTGTATATTTGTCTCTGGATTTTTTTTTTTTTCATTTCTACAAATGTCACATGTTCTTATATTCACACAGCAGATAGTCATGCTGGAAGGAACATTAGACTGAAAGAAAAACAGGTGAGAACAGCCACAATGGCCAATTAGATGCAGCTAGGAAGAGCTTGTCCCACTGCAAGACCAGGTCATGAAGAAGACAAGCACACACTGAACAGATCTTGGAAAAGAAGGCATTGAGAGTGGATGGAAGGAGGATGCATATCCTGGGCTGACAGGGGAACAAGCTTGTAAACATGCATGGGGTTGCTGGACATCAGGACTTGTTTCTGGCCCCAAGTGGCTGCTAGGGAAAAGGGGAGTGAAATAGGTGTGCAGTGGCCCAATCTTTTCACAGATCTCCAGAATCCTAGCTACAGGAGACCCTATGACCAACATGGAAATTTGAGCTGGCAGGAAGAACTGCCTGGAGAGTTGGCAGAGACAAACCCTCCAGCCTGCAGGGAACCCAGAGAGCTGGATGAGGTGGCACTCATCCCCCAAGGCTTGTCATACTCCTCTAAGTGGCTTTAGCCTTGCTGGTTGCCTGACCAAAATATCAGGGCTATCTTGCTCATGGAATAGGGCCAGTCTGATCTGAGGCCCCTGACCCCATATGCCAGCTTCTCCCAGGGTTCCTCACAGAAAGTACTTGCTTTCAGAGCAGAATTAACTGCCCAGCCATACCACATGCCAGCTGCCACCATAGCTCTTTCACTGACAGACCCTGCCTAACAGGGTTGTTGTTACAGACAGAATTCCACCACTGTGCAGCCACCAGCTGCCTCCCCCAATCACTGTTGACCCACTGGTGCCCAGCCAAAGTACCTTTGCCAGCACTCCCATTGGAGTGTTGTTGCCACAGTCAGGGGACATTTTAGCCCTTACAGCACAGCAGGTGGTCAACCTCAGGGGGTCACAGCATAAAGCTACAGGGCCAGTCCCAAGGCCCCAAGATTAGAGAATGCAGCTCAGGAGTGTGGAGAAGAGCCTTGTTCCTCTAAAATCATTAAGAAATAAAGCCAATTGACTAACCTCAACTTATACCACAGTAAAACTCTCAAAGACATCAAAGAATATAAAAGCCAAAAGCCCTGTCCAAAGGATAGCAACTACAAACATTAACGAAACATTAGATAAGAAAAAAAAATGCACAAGAACCCAAGCAACTCTAAACTCTACGTACATTTCGATGTAGGAAGACACTTACATCCAAATGATCACACTAGCTTTCCAGAAATGGTTATTAACCAGTCTAAAATAGTTGAAATGACAGACACATAATAATTGAGAATCTTGGTGTCAACAAAGCTCATCAAGATTCAAGGGAAAGTTAAAACCCAATCGAAGGAATCTGAGGAATCCAAGGAATCTAGTAAACTGACACAAAAGCTAAAAGTTGAAGTAGCGATTTTAAGAAAGAACCAAACTGATATTCTAAATGTGAAAAACTCACCATATTAATTTCATAATACAATTTTAAGTATTAACATCAGAAAAAAGTTGAAAAAAGAATCCCAGAGCTTGAAGATTTTTTCTTTGAATCAACTCAGTCAGACAAAAAGAAAGAAAAAAAAATTTAAAAATGAACCAAACCACTGAGATATTTGGAATTATGTAAAGAGAACAAACTTACAACTCATCAGCATCTAAGAAAGAGGGAAAGAGAGCAAGAAACTTGGAAAACATATTTGAAAATACCATACACAAAAATTTCCCCAATCTCACTAGAGAGGTTAAAATGCAGAAAACCCCTAGGAGATACTACACCAGATGACTATCACCAAAGCCTAGTCATCAGATTCTCCAAGGTCAATGAAAATGAAAAAATATTCAAGGCAAGTAGGGAGAAGGGAGAAGTCATATACAAAGGGAAACCCCCAGACTAGCAGCGGACCTTTGAGCAGAAACATTACAAGCTAGAAGAGATTGAGAGTCTATATTCAGTGTATTAGTCCATTCTCACACTGCTATGAAGAATTGAGACTAGGTAATTTATAAAGAAAAGAGGTTTAATTGACTCACAGTTCTGCAAGGCTGAGGAGGCCTTAGCAACCTTATAATCACAATGGAAGGAAAAACAAACATGTCCTTCTTCACATGGTGGCAGGAGAGAAAAGAATGAGAGCAAAGTGGGGGGAAAGCCCCTTATAAAACCTTCAGATCTTGTGGAAACTCACCCACTATCATGAGAACAGCATGACGGTAACAACCCCCATGAGTCAACTGCCTCCTCCTGGATCCCTCTCCCACTACATGTGGGGATCATGGGAACTACAATTTGAGATGACATTTGGCTACACAGCCAAAACATATCATTCTGCCCCTGTCCCCTCCCAAGTCATGTCCTCACATTTCAAAACACAATCACGCCCTGCCAACAGTTCCCCAACATCTTAACTCATTCCAGCATTAACTCAAAAGTTCAAGTACAAAGTCTCATCTGAGACAAGGCAAGTCCCTTCTATCTATGTGCCTGTAAAATCAAAAGCAAGTTAGTTACATTCTAGATACAATGGAGGTACAGGCATTGAGTAAATACGCCCATTCCAAATGGGAGAAGTGGGCCAACAAAGGGTCTACAGGCCCCATGCAAGTCCAAAAAAAGCCAAAAAGTCGCAAGTTTGATAAATAAGCAATACTCAGTAGTATGCTATCTTCAAGAGACCCATCTTACAAGCAATGACACCCACAGGCTCAAAGTAAAAGGATGGAGAAAGATCTGTTGAGCAAAGAAAAGACAAACAAAAGAGCAGATGTTAATAATCTCAATGGATACAGAAAGGGCTTTAGATAAAATTCAGTATCTCTTCATGTTAAAAACCATCAACAAAGCAGGCATCAAAGGAACATAGCTCAAAATAATATAAGCCATAAACCCAGGTCAACATCATACTCAATGCTGGAAGCATTTCTCTTGAGAACCAGAAGAAGACAACACCTAGTAAATACAATTCTGGACACAGGTCTTGGCAAAGATGTCATGATGAAGGCTCCAAAAGCAACAGACACAAAATTTGACAAGTGAGACAAAATTAAAGAGATTCTGCACAGTAAAAGAAACAATCAACAGAGTAAACATATATAATAGGAGAAAACATTTGCAAACTGTGCATCTGACAAAGGTCTAATATCCAGAATCTATAAGAAACTTGAACAAATCAGCAAGCAAAAAGCGACCCCATTAATAAATGAACAAAGGACATGAACGTCATTTGTCAAGAGAAGACGTACATGAGGCCAACAAGCATGTGAAAAAATACTCAACATCACTAAGCATTAGAGAAATGCACACTGAAACCACAGTGAGATATCATTTTATACCAGTCAGAATGGCTATTAAAAAAGTCAAAAAATAACATGTTGGTGAGGTTTCAGGAAAAGAGAATATTTATACACTGCTGGTAGGAATGTAAATTGGTTCAGCCACAGTGGGGAGCAGTTTGGAGATTTCTCAAAACACTTAAAACAGTACTACCATTTGACCCAGCAATCCCATTACTGGGTATATACCCAAAGGAACTAAATTGCTTTACCTTAAGGCACATACATATATATGTTCACCACAATAGTGAAGACATAGAATCAAGCCAGATGCCCATGAGTGGTGGACTGGATAAAGAGAATGTGGTAAATATACACAGTGGAATACTGCACAACCATAAAAAAGAATGAAATCATTCCTTTGCAGCAACATAGATGCAGCTGGAGGCCATTATCCTAAGGGAATTAACTCAGAAAGTCATGTTCTCATTTACAAGTGCATGTTCTCATTTACAAGTGGAAGCTAAACATTGCACATGGACACAAAGAAGGGAACAACAGACATCAGGGCCTACTTGAGGGTGGAGCGTGGGAGGATGCTGAGGATCAAAAAACTACCTATTGGATACTATGATCATCAGCTGGATAACAAAATCATTTGTACACCAAACCCCAGCAACACACAATTTACCCATGTAGTGACTGTGCATTTGTATCTCCTGAACCTAAAATAAAAGTTGGAAGCAAAAATAAATCAGTAAAAAATAAGCAGTCTCTGCCACTTCAATGCTGTGTCATATGTGGTAACTAATGACCTTTTGGGGTCTACCTGGGTCCTAGTGTATTAATCTAAGAAATTAGATGGTGAATTTATGTGATTTTATTTTATTTTTCTTCTTTGAAATCTCTATTTGCTGAAATTTTGTTGAGTTTGATGCACATTTTTTTCCAGTGTTTAATACTTTTAGAATGAGAATTAGTCTTTTCACACATGTCAAAAGCCACACGAAGAAATGAGGAATTGATACTGACAGCACACAAACAAGCTTAGTGTTCTATGCAGGTAGTTCATTATATGATTATCTACATGAAAGAGGCAAGATGAGGCCTCTAAATGGTGGTGCCCCATTGGGAATGAATTTTAATTTAAACTTAGTTTATTAATTGTCACTTAAAATGTATTTTACCAGATTATAACAAGATGCAAGATTAAAATGACAATCATTTTGTGGATAGATAATTTTTAGTCACATGCCAGGCAATGTGATCGAGGAAAATAGAAATGGTTAAAGCTCTCGAAATAGGTCATAGACTTTAAAGCTAACAGAAGTTGTTTTCAACAAAATATATCCCATCAAGATCATACTTTTAGACTAGTTTAAAAGCTTCCACCTTATTTTAGAGATAAGTGCTTTAATTTTAAATGGTATATAATTCAATTAAGGGGAAGAATAAGATCATAGATTTACATACAAATGAAAAACAGATGAAAATCCTGGATTCTCTTTTATATTCCTTTAAATGGTATTATCATTTAACTGTTGAAGATATAAGAAACAAAAATGCAAGTAACACGAAAAGCTGCATATGCATACACATCAATATAACCGAGTGAATCAGAAAAAGTTATAAATACTGAATTAAAGGTATATAAATTTGATACTTAAGAAAAAGGACATGAGCAATTAATGAATTAATTCATTCATGTTCAGTAGAAACAACAAAAGCTAGTGGTTAACAGTGTTTTTTTAAATTTTGTTTTCTGGAAAACTCTTTTTTACTTCATGTTGCATCTCAATAAAGAAACATTTTTATGATTCTGTCCCCTCAAATATTATAAATACATATCAACCCTTGAAATTTAAACTATTTTAGCTTTTCAAGGATCTCAATCTACAGATTTTGTTGTTAAATAAAGCACACTTTTATAGTATTTAAATCATTGCCTTCCATTTTCTGTGAGGGTGTTTACGTATTTTCTGGAAATATTAAAAAATTAAGAAATTTGGAATTATTCAGGAGAGTTCACCATTCCGTATATTGTCTGGAAGTGATAATCAGTAACACCAGGGAAAAATGGATAGTTCAGAGAAGGGTTCTAAATAAAGTCAGCCCCGAGGAAACTTCTTTCTATGAAAGTCCAATGGTAAATTATTTTAATAAAAGAATGTTACTGAACTATTGAATGAGTTGGAATGGGAAATTGGAAAGTCATTATGCTTCTCTTTCTACTCTTCTTCTGAAACATAAAGAATTCTAAAAATAACATCCACTTGTTATTATAATGTCCTCACATTCTCTGATCTTTGACACAATGCCCAGCAGTCTCACCACGCAGCTAACTCAAAATTTACTCAGGTTGCTGCCCACTGGAGATCATACATTTTTATTCAACAAATTTTTTAGAAATATAGCTCACTTGTCTTCCCATTTGGCTCTTAGTGTGGGAACCCCTCTCCAAGTTTCTCTGAGAGGAGTCTCTGTGCTCTGGTAATTAGAGGAGTAAGTGTACTAAATATATTTTTGGCAGCAAAGAGTATGCCATATAAATAAAGTAGCCCAGGTGTAAGAGAAGAAGGAAGGAAGTACCGCAGGAGGTGCTGCTGGCTTTGTTCCCCCAGTAGAATTTTAAGTGCTTTCCAAACCTTTTAAAATACCTGGATAGTGACATTCATAAGGCTTTGTAAAATTTAATTGGAGCAATCCCATTAAACTGAGAATAGTTCAGAAGAGTCATGAAGAGAAGTAAGGTTAGACAGGGAAGTGAAAGCACACTGCTGCAACTCAATTACTTGAAAAATATATTTAAAACTAATTTGATCTTATGTTTCCCCACAAGTACAGCTATTTTAAAAATTCATGTTAAATGTAACTACCCCAAAATGCTAAAATTGAGATTAATGTTTAAAAGTGTAAAATTGCAAATTAATGCAATAAAGGAAAGAAGAATACTAAGATTAGGTAAAATATCTTATTGAATTTGAAAATGGCTTTAAATGTATCCAGAGAGAAGCATCTCATCCTTCTACTCTATTCTGACATCATTGAGGCAGGATTTGGTCCTCTTATTCATCTTCATAAATCCCTGCACTGGAGACCTGTGATATTAGGGACACCCAGAACGCCCTGTTTTCTGGGAGCAGCCACTTTTCCCAGCCATGCTGGAAACAGGTAGCCCCAAACGCTGGCTGAAAAATACTGTATCTGCAAATGATCCAAGTAAAACCAACCAGATAATTTTCTGGCGCTATGGTCTGAATGTATGTGTCTCCTCAAAATGCATACGTTGAAATCCCAAACCCTAAGGTGATGGAGCTAGGAAGAGGGGCCCTTGGAGATGATTAGGTCATAAGGGTAGAACCTTCATGATTGGCATTAGTGCCATTATAGAAGAGCCCAGAGAACTAGCTAGTTCCTTTTACTACGTGAGAGCAAACAAGAAGTTGCCATTTATGAGAAAATGGGACCTATCCAAACACTGAATCATCTAGCACATTGATCTTGGCCATCTTTCTGTCTCTAGAACTATGAGAAATAAATTTCTGTTGCTTATGAGTTTCCTACTCTATGGTATTTTGTTATGACAGTGTAAATGAAGTAAGGCACCTGGATATCTAGAGTGGATAAAAATATCAACTCAGTCCAGCCACACTCTTTTGAAACTGGGGAGCTATAATCTTGTGAATTTTCTTTGTCATGTCCATGAGTAAAAGGGAAATAAATACTTCAGTAAATTTGATGATAGAGAGCACAGAGCATGCAGTAAGATCATGATAGGGAGAGAGATATGATGATGGTTTTATCCACAGAACCAGGTTTTCCTGAAATTAAACTGTAATGTTGCCATTAGGCTCTTGGAGAGTTTTTTTTTACTTTAGAGAAAACTCTTTAATTATTTATTTTAAAATATTTTGGGCTTATTGTTTTGAAGTCTAATTCTGCCATGGCATTGAATAAGACAGAATCACTAATGTATATAATTTCCCATTATTCCTTATCGCAATTCAGCCATTGTGGTCTAAATAAGTCTCTGTATTAAAGTTTAATTTGAGTTTCTCTTAACTCCAAAGAAGAATTGACTGGTATTTAGTGACACATAGTATATACTTATCAAATATTTGAAAAATATTGACTGATTGAATAAAAGAAAGGATTGATATGCTGACATTTTAGACCACATGTTCTGAGTTTTAAAGGAGAGAATAGGTAACATTTTAAGAAATAAGAATAACAAGAAGAGTACTTCAGATGAAAGCATTCCATCAGTCCAAATAAGAAACAGAAAGACATCAGGCATGAGAGGGAAAAAAGACAATTTAGATGAAGGGTGATATGAAGATAAAAACAAGATAGGATACAAAAATACATAAGTGTTTGGGGTTTAGGTTTAGGAGGGAAGGAAAAGCGCGGGAAGATTTAGGGGTTCGTGCGTGAAGGGATCACTTCTGCATTTTAGGACTGTTTTGGATTCTACATTTAACGTGGTAACAGGGACAGAGAGTAAAGTGGCCAATACTGGTTAAAATACAAACACAAGTTGAATAGTTTAGTTATAAACTGCCCAAGTTTCAGCAAGCAGTGGAAAATTGGATGAATAAATTTATTTACACAAAGCAGAGAGATGTGGTGACTGGAAGTAGAGAGAAAGGGAGAGTAGATTCACAGAGGACTCCGGAATCTTTTTTGATTGTTTGTTTTCTCCAGAACTTTTCATCTTGCCTAGTTTCATAATTGAAACTTTGTACACTTTGTGCAACATCTTTCCACAACCCCAGCCCTGGAAACCACCATTCTACTCTCTACTGCTGTGACTTTGACAAATTGAGAGTCCACGTTTAAGTGATATCATGCATATTTGTTTTTCTGTGCCTAGCTTATTGCATGTAGCATAGTCTTCCAGATTCATCCATGTTATTGCAAATGACAGAATATTTTTCATTTTTAAGACAGAATTGTATATATATATATACATATATGTTTGTGCATGTATTTGTGTATTACATTTCCTTTATTCTCACATCTATTGACAACCAGTTTGAATCAATAGCTTATCTATTGTGAATAATGACATATTGACCATGTGGGTGTATATATCTCTTTGATGTACTGATTTCTTGTCCTTAGATGTATACCAAGAAGAAGTGAGATTATTGAATCTCATGGTAATTCCTTACTTTTTATTTGTTTATTTATTTTCATGACAGAATCTCACTCTGTTGCCCAGACTGTCTGATGCAGTGGTGTGATCATGGCTCACTGAAGCTTCAACCTCCCCAGGCTCAGGTGATCCTCCCATTTGAGCCTTCCGAGTAGCTGGGACTACAGGCAATTGCTGTCATGCTTTGCTAATTGTTCTGTGTTTTGTTTTGTTTTGTTTTGTTTTGTTTTGTTTTGTAGAGATGGGGTTTCGCCATGTTACCCAGGCTGGTCTCAAACTCTTGTGCTCAAGCAATCCATTCCCATCTGTCTCCCTAAGTGTTTGGATTACAGGTGTGAGTCATTGCACCTAACCTAGTTTTTTTGTTTTGTTTTGTTTTGTTTTTTTTGAGAAACCTCCCTACTGTTTTCCATAATGACTGTGCCAATTTACATTCCCAACAACCGTGTACAGCGGAGAAACAGTATTCCTTTTCCTCCACACCTTTGTCAATACTAGTTATCTTTGTCTTTCTGATAATAGTCATTCAAGCAGGTATGAGGTGATATCTCACTGTGGTTTTGATTTGCATTTTCCTGATGATTAGTGATGTGCATATTTTGTTTTGGGAAATAATTATTCAGATTCTTTGTCCACTTATTAATCAGGTTATATATTTCTTGCTATTGAGTTGCTTGAGTTCATGATACATTTTGAATATTAATCCCTTATACAATATGTATGGTTTGAAATATTTTCCTCCCATTCCACAGGTTGTCTCTTCATTTTGTTGTTAGTTCTCTTCATTATAAAGAGGCTTTTTGGTTTGATGCCAATCCATTTGTCAATTTTTGCTTTTGTTGTCTGTGCTTTTGGGATCATATCCAAAAAATCATTGCCCAAACTCATGTCAAAAGCTTTTCCCCTATGTTTACTTCTAGCACTTTGCAGAAGTGTCCAATCTTTTGACTTCCCTGGGCCACATTGGAAGAAAATTGTCTTGGGTCACAGATAAAATACACTAACACTAATCATAGCTGATAAGCTAAAAAAAAAAAATCTCATAATGTTTTAAGAAAAAGCTTACAAATGTGTGTTGGGCCACATCTAAAACCATCCTGGGCTGCAAGCAGTCCTCAAGCTGTGGGTTGGACAAACTTGTTTTACAGTTTCGGGTTTTACATTGAAGACTTTAATTCATTTTATTTTTGTATATGGTATTTGATAAAGGCCCAATTTTATTCTTCTTCATGTGGATATTTAGTTTTCCTAATGCCACTTATTAAATAGACTGTCTTTTCCTTACTAATGTTCTTGGTGTCTTTGTTGAAGATTAATTAATTATGAATACATTAATTTATTTCTGGGCTTTCTGTTCTGTTCCATTGCTCCATGTGACTGTTTTCATGTCAGTACCATGTTGTTTTGACTACTGCAGTTTTGCAATATATTTTGACATTGGGTAGTGGGATGCTTCCAGCTTTGTTTTTTCATCTCCAGATTGCTTTGGTTATTCTTGGTCTTTTGTGGTTTCATATACATTTTAATTTATTTTTCTATTTCTGTGAAAAAGTCATTTGGAATTTTGATAGCGATTGTGTGGAATATGTAGATTGCTTTGAGTAGTAAAGCTATTTTTAAAATATTAAGTCTTCCAATCCAGAAACACAAAATATGTTTTCATTTATTTGTCTTATTCTTTCAACAATGTTTTGTACTTTTCAGTGTATAGATCATTAACTTACTTTGTTAAACTTATTTCTAATTATTTTAATTTGTGTTTATCCTATCCTAAATAAAATCAATTTTTTCAGTTTTTGAATAGTCTGTTGTTAGTATATAGCAATACAACTAATTTTTGCATATTGATTCAGTATTCTACAACTTTACTAAATTTGTTAAAGTCTTTAGGATTGTCTGTATATAAGATCATTTCATCTGCAAATAGAGATTATTATATTTCTTCCTTTCAAATGTGGATGTCAGAGGATTCTAGAGTCACATGTACAAAACTGTAATTCTATAGGGTAAATTTCAGAAGTTAAAGTGAAATCTATTTTTGGAGAAATGCATGTATGTTGTAAGTTTCATTTTAGACTTTTTAAGTTGAGATGTCAGAATGGAGGTGATTAGTAGGCAGAAGGAATGTATAAATGATGTTTAATAAGGAGTTACTGCAATATAAAATGATAATTAAAAATCTAGTATTAAGTCAATTAGAGAGCTATTAACTATTGTATTATTTCCAAATGTAAACATAGTACCTTTCTATGGGACACATCTTAGAATTCAATATACATATTTCATTCACATTTACTTTTAGTGAAATACGACATGTTAAATCCAAAATCCCTCTCACTATAACAATGTGAAATTATAAAAAGCCCAATGCTCTTGTTTAGGAGGTAAATTTATCCTCTGGGAGAAGTATTTTTAGAGGGGTTCTCTACAAACATTTGTTGAATAAATGAACAGGATTAGAACTATAGGAGAGGAAAGAGCATGTTGCATATTATTGTGTAACTCAGATCTAACACACAACTGACATTTGAGACATGCTTAACATTAAATATATCCTTCCATCAAATCGTGAGTCTCAAGTTTACCTAAGGCCAGCCTATGACAAATAAGTGCTGCCAACAGGTTAATAATTTGAGATCTGAAGTGGAAAAACTCATACATAAATGGCCAACTTTTCTTCCTTCCTTCCCTCCCTCCCTCTCCCCATCCTTCCTTCCCACCTTCCCTTCCTTCCTCCCTTCCATCCTTTTCTTTTATTCCTTCCTTCCTACCTTCCTTCTTCAATCCTTCCCTCCCTCCCACCCTCTCCTCTCCCTTCCTTCCTTCCCTCCCTCCTTCCTTCCCTCTCTCATTCCTTCCCTCCTTCCCTCCCTCCTTCCTTCCCTCCCTCCCTCTTTCCTTCCTTCTTTGTTCCTTCCTTTCTTCTTGCCTCCTTCCTTCCTTCCCTCATCCATATAAAAGTATTTGTAAAAAAATGCAAAAAGTTCTTATATCTACTGGTTAGGTTGATAGAGAGAAACTGATTGTCATTGTAAGAATATCTGAGTTTTAAGATTAAAAAATATGTTTGGTGGTCTAATAATTCCAACACTGGGGCACTTCCCATCTGCAGATGCAGAGGGAATTAATCTGTGCTATTTTTGTGGTATTTATTTTATTTTTTCCTTCAACTCTCATCTATTAAGGATTATTATATTATTAAGGTATTTCTTAGTCATTGAAGAAGAGATTGCTTCACAATCTGGTAAGAAAAAAATGAAAATATAAATTAATAATGAGACAGCATACTGGGTATCTAAATGGAAGATTCCAGTGTAGGCACCAGGCTCACCTCTAAAACTTTTGAGGCCTGTGGCAAGCATACATATGGGGGCCCATCTGACTTATTTCTAAATATTTAAGAGTAATAAATATAGTTAACAACAGTTCAACAAAATATTGAATCTTGATAAATGCATGATCATAGCAAAAACAGAATAAGTACTTGTTAACTTGATTCTTTTTCTTCCTCAAGCTTCTCTTCTAATCTCTTAAGAAATCCACATGACAAAGTTCCACTTTATTTTCCTCTTTATTTTTCGGAGGGGTAGGTCAAAGTTCATTTCTCCCCCTCTCCAGGGAAAGCTAACAGTGCTCCTTCCTCCATTTTTGCTGGGTTTCTTCTTCCCTGGCCAAGTTAAAGTGAATACACATCTGTAAGGGACTCACAGCCCACATTCGGCTTGTGAACCTGAGACTCAAAAGCCAGGTTCAGATTTAGAATTCTCATAACTTATTGGCACAGAAGAGCAGAAAATTGGCCTATGCCCTTTTTGTTCTCATATCTAGCCTCATCTCAATACTCTGTGGTCTCTCACACATCAATTTAATACCAGGAGCACACTCGGAAATTCTAACCACAACTCCCTACTCTGACTACAAGAAATTCCCTCCAAAGGGCAGACTTGAGAAAATCATCAGCATAGGTCTCAGATGGACATTTCTGGCCATTTCGGTGTGGAATTCTGGAGCCTCTGAATTGTGATCTAGAAGAGAAGGGACATGGGCTCCAGTAATAAATATCCCCTGAGCCATCAGATTCTTCCCTTAAAGAGGAAAGGCATTCATGCTTCCTCTGACACCAGGGTCTTTGATGCCAGCATTCTGGGCAAAGATGAAGGCAGTACAGTCCAATACAGAAACCACTAGCTACATCTGGCTATTTCAATTTTAATTGTAATGGATGAAATGTGAATAAAATCTAACATTTAGTTCTTCAGTATCACTAGCCACATTTCAAGTGCTCAATAGATCTAATGGCCAGTGACTACCACTGTGGACAGAGCAGATGTAGAACATCTCTCTTATAGAAGAAAGTTCTGTTGGACAGCATTGAAGCAGGCACATGTCCAGCAGCTTGGTTTGACAGGCATGCTACTGAAAACACTTTTACTCAAATAAAGTAGAATTCCATCTTCATAGATTATTGGTTTAGAGCAAGAATACCAAAGAGAATTGAGAAAAAAGTGAAAAAGCATGTTAGGATATAGGAGTAATTTTATAATTTACCTAATGTTGGAACTTTATCTTTACAGAAAATAAAGACCATATCTTATTTTACTTTAGTACTATTGAAGTCTAGCTACATTCAAGTACAATGATATATATGAGAATGGTAAGATTTTGCCCCTTAAAGAAAAAAATATAGAGAGTGTGGCCATTTCAAGGAATGAAATGGAGCCAGAGTGGCATTGCTATAGGCTTAAAGTATAGCTCTCTTCCTTGAAACTATTCAGACACTGTCTCTTTCAGTAAAGTGAATGTTAAAGTCCAAACAGCTAAGATTGAGAGTGAGCTCCTATTTTAGGGCCTCTGTGTAATCTGATCCTAATTTAACTCTCATGGGTAATTGCTGGCTTTTCTCTCTCTTTCCCAGTTATTCTTCATTTCTTTTAGAACCTCAGTGTGTGATGCCCTCTTGATCTATGTAATAGTTAATATTATGCATCAACTTGTCTAGGATATTCTTGTCAGCTGTCTGGCCAAACACTAGTCTAGATGCTGCTATGAAGGTGTTGTTTAGATGTGATTAACATTTATAACTAGATTACTCTTCATAATGTTAGCCATTTGATCAGTTGAAGCCCTTAAGAGCAAAGAAAGGGATTGCCCAATGAAGAAGGAATTCTCAAGACTGAAACATTAACTCTCATCTGAATTTCCAGCCCACTGAGCTCACCTACAGTTTTCAGATTTGCCAGCCCTCACAAACAGCTTACTTGATCAATCAGGTGATCAAGTAAGCCAATTACTTAAAATCAATCTCTCTCACTCTCTACACACACACACACACACACACGTATATACACACATAAATATATATGCATGTATACACACATGTGTATGTATACATGTATGCATATATACGTATTGTATATTATTGTGCTGTTATATTTATATATGTGGCTACGATAATATGTGTATGTGTATATATGCATACATATATACACATACACATATATATACATGTATATATAAGCAAATATGTATGCATATATACACATGTGTATATATACGAATATACATATACATATTATTGTATATACATATTAATGTATGTATATATATACACACACACATGTATGTGTGTGTGTA
Organism: Aotus nancymaae; assembly: GCF_030222135.1. NCBI lineage: Eukaryota > Metazoa > Chordata > Mammalia > Primates > Aotidae > Aotus > Aotus nancymaae. The sequence goes on from NW_026988443.1 coordinate 19,321,738, forward strand.
TATATATTAAATACATATCTATGTATGCTTACATGTATATGTAATCTCCTGTTGGTTCTGTTTCTGTGGAAAAGAAAGCCCAATACAATGTCTTTATCTGAGTTTTCCCATCATCCCATCATATTCTCACCACCATAACCTCTCCCCACACTCTCAATTTGTCTAACTCCTATGCATCTCTGTATCTTTCTTTTGAAGTCATTTTGTCCAGAAAGCATTTCATGACTGTTAAGTTGGTTCAATAGGTAACTTTCTTAGTGTTCCCAAAGTATTCCCAAAGTTCATTACCCTAATCCTTCCAATGTGACTATGTAATTGCCACAGGTTATCAGAAGGCAAAGACTGTTTTCTCGGGGGGTGTTTTTCACAAGACCTGGAATAAAATAGATATTCACTAAATGTATGCTGAAACAATGAGTTGATTAATAACTAACTAAATAAATAAATAAGGAATTATAAAATGGCAGGATAAGAAATACAGACAAAAAAATCACAGGGAAACATTTTCTAGAATATTAGTTAGCTAAATGTGTGTAAGGAGATCAATCAAAGACATAACCACAGCTAATTCCAGTGAGATGGAAAAATACTAATTGTTATGATTATCATCACCTGATGCCTACTGCATCCTTGATATGTACAGACATGATTCTAAGCACTTAGTCATTTCACTGCATCTTCTTAACTACTTCATAAAATACATGTTAATGATCTCAAACTAGTGATTTTCTGAACAGTTGACAAACTTGAAACGAAACACAGGAATCATGTACACTCTGCACAAGCTCACACAGATGATAGTAACAAAGACAAGATTTAGTCAGTTCAGACTGGTTGCACTGCCTGGGTTTACAATCGCTTCATAATATTGCTTCCAGACCCCTTGAAAGAAATATAATCTTTGAGAAGGGCTGAGTTCACTTTTGTTGTTGCCTCCAAGCAACAACTTGAACTCATTTTTTATGTTATATTAAGCTTTAAATTGCCGATAACATTTCCTTTCAAACCAGTTTTCCACCAGTAAAGCTTGCCTGTGATTCTATAATCATTACCATCCATTACAGTCATATACATGTGACCTTACTTAAACATATCAAAGCATTCAGAATACGAGAAGTTTTCTCAGGTAAACTGAAGGAGGAAATGACTGTTTACCAGGAAATCATTATCAGTATGAAATGGACTGAAAGTGGATGTTATTTAGCATGAAATCATGTAGAATGACCCTGAAAGATTTTTAAAAAGTAATCAAGAACATTCCATCTGCTCCCACCGATTCATAATAACTGGGAGTTCACCTTTCCAAACAAGAAGACAGATTCTGAATTTATAATATATTTCCACAGCACATAGAGTTCTAAGAGATTTGTGACCATGAACTAACCTAAAATGAATAGAACTGTGGTCAGGTTTAAGAGTTCTTCATGGCTTTAAAATAAATTTTTACATGATATGACTTCTGAAAGAAATAAGAAATGGTTGTCAGGAAACATTAGATATAAAACTAATTTGATAGATGCATTTTGTATATAACAAAAAATACCTCCATTATCATCATGAATGCAATAGAAATAAAATCCATTGCCATAAGCTCATCAATTTTTGGTCAGGCCTGTAGGCTCCCTCCTATTTTCAGTGTTAAGGAGACCAAGGCAGGAGGACCACTTAAGACCAGGAATTCTAGACCAACCAGGACAATATAGTGAGACACTGACCAATAAAAAAAAATTTTTTTAGGTAGCCAGGTGTGGTGTCATGTGCTTTTAGTTTTTGAGGGGAGCTAAGGTTGGAGGATCACTTGAATCCAGGAGTTGAAGACTGAAGTCAGCTATGATTACACTCCAGTCTGTCTCTAATACAAAACAAATAAATAAATAATATGTTTCCGTGACCTCATGCATTTTCTCTAAATCTTCTGGTCCTTTGATTCCATAAAATCCATGTTGAGTACCCAGGGTTGTCAGCAGCCGATTGATCATGTTAGGGACTCTGAGGGCCAGGGAAGGACAAACTTAGCTCTCCTGTGTTGGCTCTTGCTTTGTGCTGCAGCTTGCATTTGATATCCTTGCTAAAACAAATTGAAACTTAATCCAATGCTAAAATGGCTGTGTGCGTATTACATTCAAGAAAACATTGAGAAAGCACAACTCTGCAGGGTGCAGGAACTAACCTGTATCGCCACAAAATTCCACAGATGTCAGCGCATCCATTTTCTATCTAAGCAGGAAGTTTTTGTCTACTTCGCAATATGTGGTATTTATTCTTTACTTATCTGTGCAATGACAAATCTGATCCATAATGCAGATTTAAAAGGCTTAGTAGATTCTTATGAATTTTCAGGAAAGTTTAAGTAGTGACTCACTTTCTTAATCTTCAAAAGGATATGATAATGCTCCCTTGATAGAAACATAAGAATTAGAATAAGAAAATATAGGCTTATTATAAGCATCATCATCTCAATATTCTTAAGTATGTTTCAATGTCTTTTTAAAAATACTTAAAATATTACCAGTTTGTAAATACCTCACTATATCTCAATACTGTACATAATCTGAATCAAAACAGAACTTACATGGAAATGTTTACATGACTTAAATTCATTTTGTACCAGACCACAAGGGTGTCACTCACATGCTCACCTTTTGTTTTATGCCTTTTGCTTATACACCTTTTTTTATACATCCCTGCGTTCTAAACCAAAACCAAAACAAAAGGGCAAAATTTACCTTTTGGAGTCCATTATTCAATGATATGTAAAGTTATTTAGTGATTTTTGTCATCAGATCCAAGCAGACCCTAGTAAGATATTTTCACAATCACATTGCAGCCAGATTTTTGAATTTTCAATAAATGCAAAAATGTTCTATAGTGTATTTTAATTCTCCAAATGGATTCAAGAATGGATTTTCTTCCTGCAAAAAGTGTCATTGAAATATATTTGAAAGTCCCTAATGCCATTAATATGGTCTAACTTAGCATGAATAAAAGCTTTCCTTTAGTAAAAATGGAACTACTGTGGACAACCACTCTAGCAATGATCCCAGCAAGAAAAATATTTAATTATGTTAATGAAGGATATTCATTTTCCCTTGTTTCCCCCAACTTTTTTTTTAACAGCTTTGCCATTTTCTTCACAGAAGTAGTTTGTTTCCTCATGCCCTGCCTTGGAAATCATTATTATTAACTGCCACAGGCCAGCTTAGGGGGATCAGCTCAGCTATTCTTATAGTCTGATTTCTCTTTCATAACCCAGAGAACTGACCTTTATTGAATTTTAATTTTAGCTACAACTTTTAATGTTTCCATGACTCAAGAATAAATGCACTAAGTGAACAAGTCAGAACGGCAGGTTCTGTCACCGTTTTTTACTTTTCAAAGCAATCACAGAAAATAAACTATGGCCTGGGAGCATTATGAATTTCATCCTGAGTTTTTATCTCTGTGTTCTCAACTGGGTAATGTCGGAGCCCTTTGTATCCATTCAGTGTCTTCTGCCAGGGCCATTAATGAGCACCATGTGCCAGTGATGAATTTTCAAGCTGAAAGTGGAACTTAAAAAAAAAAAAAAAAGTTAGACTGATATGATCCTACTTAGACAAATTCCTATGTGTTTATATATTTATTATATTTTGTAATTATGGTCATTTTCAAGCATCAGATATACATACAGGAATGAGAAATGCAATCCAGAGCAAATGCATGCAGCAAAGTTTGTCTCTGAGATTCTGTTCCACCAATGTTGCCGTAGGAAAACAGGTGAACTGCCTGGGTGACACAATAAAGCAGCGGTCCTCAATCTTTTCTGACCAGGGACCGGTTTCGTGGAAGACAATTTTTCCACCGTGTGGGGTGGGGCGGGGCCATAACGGGTAGTTTCGGATTGAAACTGTTCCACCTCAGATCACCAGGCATTAGATTCTCAAAATAGAATGGACAACCCAGACCCCTCAAATGAGCAGTTCACAACAGGGATTGCCCTCCTATGAGAATCTAATTCTGCAGCTGATCTGTTAGGAGGCCCAGCTCCGGCGGTAATGATCCCTTGCTGTATTGCCGGGTTCCTAAAAGTCACGGCATGGGCGTTGCAGACCCCTGCATTAAAGGACTTTCCGAGGGTTATTTGCATGATTATCTGCAGCTTAGGCTTGCCTAAATATCAAATCATCCTTGTATAAATGAAATCAATGAGCAACTGAATTTTGGAGATGTCAGTGAGAATATTCCTCTGTGCAAACAAGCACGTGTGCAGATTGCCTGGATTTCTAGGTGGAGAGCAGTAAAAGGGATTTGTGGTGAGATTTGAATTCTCATGGGAAACTCAAAGACCAAGAAAGCAAAGAGTTGATAATTGATAGTGGTTAAAAATGCCTTTAAGAAAACTGTCTCTGGACTGCTATTTGAACTACTGACATTGGTGGATTTGAGGGGTAAAAACGTTTATAGGTGCATCTCTTTTCTAACAGAAGTGTTAGTGTTTAAACTCTCAAGAAGAAACAAGGGTTTATTTCAATATTTCTACACATACATTTGCCACAGAGATTATTTTGACCAAGAAAAACCATCATGTAGCCAGACATGGTGGCATGTGCCTGTAATCCCAGCTACTCAGGAGACTGAGGTGGGGAGATTGCTTGAACACAGGAGGTCAAGGCTGCAGTGAGCCATATTCACACCACTGCACCCCAGCCTAGGTGACAGAACAAGACCCTGCCAAAAAAAAAAAAAAAATGTAACCTGACCAAATCTTGAGGAAATGTTCCTTGATGTATCCCTTCTCTTGGACAGTAGCTATGTGCATTGCATATTAAAGACTGAAATAAGCCCTGCAGCAAACATATCTTCTTAGCTTCGTTTAAGCAGCATTTTGTAAACTTAATTATCCACAACACACTTTTCCAGAAATAACTATTAACATTCCATATAAATTTATTCTGATGTTTACATTTCAGAAATGAAATTAAAACGATGGACTAGATGACATTTAAGGACACACTCAGCTTTAAATTTCAGGACCTCTGCTTTCTAAGGGTAGATATAGCCAAGCTCCACTCCTTTCCCCTGCTAATTATTCAGCATTTATTACATTCAAGGGTAGAAGTTCCTCTACTTAGGACCTCAGTCTCCTGTGCTTTAATGAAAATCCATTATTCTTTTCTAGCTCATCCTTGAACTTTGGGAGCAACTCCTGAGGCATCATCCTAATCAGAAATAACCCCGTTAATTAGCTAGAAGGCCACAAACGTCACCTGTCAGAGTTCTCTCTAATACATATTAGTTCTTTGATCCATCCCTCAGAGAATCTATTCTCCTATCTTGGTGTCCTAATTTTTTCTTTCTTTCTTTCTTTCTCTTTCTTTCTTTCTTTCTTTCTTTCTCTCTCTCTTTCTTTCCTTCTTTCTTTCTCTTTCTTTCTCTCTCTCTTTCTTTCTTTTTCGTTCTTTTCTTTCTTTCTGATGGAGTCTTGCTCTGTAGCCCAAGCTGGAGTGCAGTGGCATGATCTCGGCTCTCTGTAACCTCTGCTTCCCTAGTTCAAGCAATTCTCTTTCTCAGCCTCCTGAGTAGCTGGGATTACAGAAGCCTGCAACCACGCCTGGCTAATTTTGGTAGAGAAGGGGTTTTACCATCTTGGCCAGGCTGGTCTTGAACATCTGACCTCGTGATCCACCTGCCTTGCCCTCCCAAAGTCTTGGGATTACAGGAGTCAGCCACCACGCCTGGCCCTAATTTTCTTATTAAAAAGCCTATGGATTTGAACATAGCCATAAGAAGGACAGAGTTGAATATATAATAAACTCATAGTTGAAAAAGCCAAGAAAATGATCTGACTCCTGAAAAGCCTTTCCAAAGCATAACTGTTACAAACTATAGACTATTCTCCATTTTTCTGTCCCCAACCTGTGACTTTACTTCACATGATGGTCCAGGTTTATGGAACCCCCTCCCCAACATTTCAACCAGTCAGAGAAAATTAGCCACCAGCAACATTATATCTCAAAAAGCTGGGGTAGGCTGGGCTTGGTGGCTCACGCCTGTAATCCCAGCACTTTGGGAGGCTGAGGTGGGTGGATCACCTGAGGTCAGGAGTTGGAGACCAGCCTGGACAACATGGTGAAACGCCCTGTCTACTAAAACTACAAAAATTAGCTGGGCATGGTGGTGCATGCCTGTAATCCTAGCTACCTGGAGGCTGAGACAGGAGCATGTTTGAATCTAGGAATAGGAGATTGCAGTGAGCCAAGAGCATGCCTGAGTGACAGAGCAAGACTCTGTCTCAAAAAATAAATAAGTAAATAAAGCTGGGGTGGTACATGTGGAGGGAAATGTGAGATGGGCTGTGGTGTATCATAAGAAGAACTGGGCCTGGACCCACATTACTGTTTACTAAACGGTCCTAAGATTTCCCAGCTTCTTGCAGTTAATTAGTTGCACGAGACTAATTCTAGCTTGTCAATGTGATCAGAACGAATCTGTGTCATTTGGGAGCTGCGACTGCAAAACAACACATACAAATCTTCAGGATCTGTTCTACTTAGCTGTGTGTCTTGAGGTGCCAGTACAAGATTGTGGAGCCTCTGTCAGCCTGTATAGTTCAAGGACTACATGGAGCAGTGAAACCTACTCACCTACGTGGGACAGGTAGGCTGAGTGAGAAATAACTATTTGCTAAACCATTATGACACCAGAGTTATTATCATAACCTGATGATGCATCCCACAGTCTTCTCTAGTTAACAATGATCTCTATTTCCACAGTGTGAAAGAACAGGAGACAAAACACTGCACACAGTAAATGCTATGGAGAAGGGAGCTGAGTTTTAGGTATAGAGACAAAGCAACTTCCAGTACCCATTTCTAATTGTGCCTTCAGCTGTTCTCAACAGCCTCATTTCATATTCATGAAGTCCTATATTAAGGACCTCTCAAGATTGTGTTATAGATTCTTCACCTTGAGGGCCCCAGTTGACAATCAAAGTCAACATTTTACTGCCCAGAGTGGCTCAAGTAAGGCAAGCAAATTCCCTTTCTTCTAGATAATTTACTCATAATAAGTCTAAATTCTGTGACACTGCCTTTTTTATAGAATGGCACAATTAGAAATGAAATCCTAAAAATAAATGTTCTGATTTCTCAATAGGAAAATTCTCTAAAGCAATGTCAAATCCTTCATAATTTTATTTACAGTAGCCACATTCTAATATAGTCTTCTCAAAAAAAGATTTAAAAGCCAAAAATATTTTATCTACATTGTAGCTAATAATGTTATTAAAATGTATGACTTTTAAATTTTATCTTCCTCTATTACATACTTTGAGTAAATTTGTTCTATATGCGAAATATAAAATAAAATTTAAATATATAAACAGAGCACATTTGCTTAGGCTAGCCACGCTATTAACACGCATCAGCTCATAAGGAGAAAGAAAAATGCTTTGTCCCCTATTTTGCCAAGAGCAAGTAGAGTGTAGGTGAATTCAAAGGGGGAGAAGAGACATATAAATAACAATCTTTCAAACTTCTGTTCACGAATATTGTTTTTTGTCATCACAATTGCACAATGAAATATGAAAGTTCAATTTCCTCTTCATTTCCTTTTAATAAAACTTCTGTTCATTTCATTTCTGAGAGAAGATTGAATCTAAATTACTTTGACTTCTTTTGGCCTAACTTTGGTGATGCTACCAGACATGCAAAAGGAGGCCTTTTCAAGCGTCATCCGTGGAAATAAAGAGGTACAGCTTCCATCTCTGTATTTAGTCCTGGCTCTTTCTCTTTTGCTATGTAGATCCTCTGCACGACCAGTGAGTGCTGACTGCACGTTACATTGCAGTTCCTGCTCCATCTTCTAACCAGGCCACTTGCAGAAAGAAGAAATCTACAAAAGTTCCCTTGTTGGGTTTTTCTAATCTATTCTACAACAAATGCATTTCCTAATGATGTGAGAAAATGGAGTCCTCTTTGGCGAGGTGGCATTTGAAATCACATATGATGTCAGAAATGTTTTTGATGAACATTCATATTGTGGGTCGCATTGTGTTTCCAAAGATTATGCTGACATTCGAACCCCAATTACCTGAGACTATGTGGTTACTTGGAGATAGGATCATTGTGGATATAATTAGTTAAATTGAGGTTATACTGGAGTAGGGTAGGCCCCCAACCCAATATGATTGGTGTCCTTGTAAAAAGGGGAAATTAGGAAACAGATACACATGTCAAAAAAATGTCCTGTGAAAATTGGATTTATGCTCCCACAATTAAGGAACTACCAGAAACTAGGAGACAATCCTGGAATAGATTATTTTCTAGCACTTCAGAAGAAGAATGGCTACACCAACACCTTGCTCTCAGATTTCTAGCCTCCAGAAAAGAGATACAATAAATGTCTGTTATGTTACACCAGCCTAGCAAACTAATACAACCCAGGACACCACAAACAACTCAACTCTCAATGGTACCATTTTGCCTATGACAAAAACAAATAAACAAACAAACATGAACTCCATCGTTTTCTTTGGCATAACTTTGAAGCTCTTGTTACCTAACATATGTGTATTTGTTCAGCCTAACACTTCTCTCACATGGTTTGACCCTCAAAATTTTAAGCCCTATTCTCCTACAAGTACCTTCTTTCACCTCAGGCTTTTGAAAATGGAATTCCCTCGAAAATAATTCCCTCTAAAGATGATGGACTGGATGTGATGTGTGTACCATCATTTCCATAATAGACTCTGCTATTTTGCCATCGTAAGTTTTAGCAGTGAGCCCAAATGCTATTGCAGAAACCTCCTCACTAGGACTGTCCATGCCAACATTGCTAATCATCTGAAATTGGACTTCAATATGAAGAACACCTAAAACCATTTCTTAATATAGAAGCTTTATCCAATGCCTACTGTGTTGCAGGGACCACATTTCTCCATTGGGAGAAATGAAGAAGAGCTTTTCATTTTCCTATGGGAACCAGGAATGTTTGCAAAGGACTTAGATTTCTTCCAACTGATGAATTAGAGTTAACCAGGAAAGTAGAAAGGAGGAGTGCTATCTAGGCCAAAGGGAGAGATTCTAGTATAAACACAGTGGCTGAAAGTTCAGGATCTGTCATCATAACAATGGAGAAAAGAAAAGGACTTGGATCAAAGCCTTGAGACCCACAATATTTAGAAGCAAGAAATAAAAAGAAAACTCCGAAAAAATATTGAGATCAGTGGTCAGTGAATAAGAAATAGGAGAAACATACTGTCCTGTAACTCCCTCCAGCCTCACCCTAAAAAGAAGAGATAGGCTCTGCCCAAAGCAACTGAAATATGAGGATTGAGAATTGGCCATTGGATTTTGCAAGATGGACATCATTGTTAATTGCAGAAAAGGCTATTTTGAGGGGACAATAGGACCCAAGCCTGCTTGCAATAGATAAGAGAGTCATTGAAGTGAGAAAGTGGAGACGATGATTGAGGAGGTGCATTTTCAGATGTTTTAATTTCCCATAAAAGGACACAGAGAAAAAAGGCAGATGTTCAAGAGATTAATTAAATTAATATTTTTTCCTCTATCTTCCTTTAAGATGCAAAGCAAATTTTCATGCTAACAAGAATAGGGAGGAAAGACATGACCATGCAATAGAAAGAAATAACTATAAGAATGAAGTCCTTGAACAATCCATGAGGATGGAATCTAGTGATTAAATCTGAAGTTAAGCTTGGATAGAGGCAAAAAGATTTGGTCCATGGTAACAGGAAGAATGCAGTGAATACGGCTATAAATGCAAATGGATGGCTAAATTTGGTAGAAAGAAGATAAGGCTGTTTTCATATATATAGTACAGTGTTTTTTGTTTGTCCTCAATAAAACAGATTAACTTCATCAAATAAAAGAGAGGAGAGAAAGTGGGTTTGGGGAGTTTGACATCCCCAGTATAGAGTAGATAAATAGAGAGGTATAGTCTGGCAGCCCTGAATGTTCATTACAAACGTCAAATTGCCTCAGTGAACACAGTTCTGTTTTTCTATTATTTTCTAGTTACATTCAGTGGTTTCAGTCTGTCACAGAGTACTAGAGGTTGAAATTTAACCACAATTAGGATCTAGCCACATTTGTTTAATGAAGGGAGGAATGGAAAGAGAACAGATAATGTATTTAAGGGATTGAACTAATGATGGTCTATGTTCTCTACATTAAGAATGATAATAAACACATGAAGGATATGTAGAGTGAAAAATACTGTTGTCAGTGGATTGGAGGTCTCAGTAAGGTCAAAGAATTTCTGAATTGGGGTAATAGCATAAGTGCTATAGAAAAACAAAATGTTGAGAGCAGAATGCTACCCTAGAAACTAAGATTTTGCAAATAATGTGGTTATTAATGATGTCTCAAATATGACCATGGGAATGTGTTGCTGAGGTGCGAAATAATAGGCTGATATAAGAATATATTCAGACAGTCATAAGACTGGAGTATAATTTACGCGAATATTGAACTTTCTAAGAATAATAAAGAGCCAATTGTGAATAGTGTATAGAGATCTAAAAATATTTAATGAATGAGAAGAAGTGACTTGAAAGAAGTATTCAATAAATAAAGGAATAGTGAGTAGAATAATCTGATCTTATGTGCTTTAAAGAAACTCAAGTTTTGGGGGTGGGAGGGTAAAGAAATGATTTAAACCAGTAACAAAAATCAAGAAAGAGGTCCATCCCACTTAAAGACCCTATGGTGATCATGAGGCAGGGGGCGGTAGGGGAACAGTTTGAAACTCTCCAAATACCACGTTAAAAACAGACAGAACAACTAGATACCAAAATCAAAATTAATAGAGAACATCTACCGAAATATTAGGCAACAAAGCATCACCACAAATGCTAAAATTCAATAGAGTAAGGATAAAACACCAACAGCGACAAAAACTTTGATACCTGTAGAGGAGAGAGAACCAGTAAGGCAATATTAACAAAAGCCAGCAGGTATCCACTAGAGGGCAGCACTGAAAAGTAGGGGGGCTTTGACCTTTGCAGTAGGAGACGACCCACCTAGGGAAGTCTGAAAGGCAGGAGCAGCCCTGGCCCTGGGAAATTTCAGAACTGACCTGCCAGGCTCTCCTCTAGGCTTCTGGGAAGTTACAAGAAAGAAAGGAAAAAGAAAGGTCGAAGTACAAAGGGATAAAAGGTTAAAAATCTGAAGAAGCTCAACGGCAAGGCTCTGTATGTTTTAAAATTCCTAAAAGAGAGACAGGTATGGCTGTGCGTAGTCGGCACCTCCCTGAACGCTACCTTATTTTAAATATTTAGAAAAACGAATCTCATGAAATTTAACCACCCTGAAATGTCAAAGTAAAATTCTATACAAACATATTATGAGAAGAATAAGGGCAAGAAAAAGAATAACGTGCTTGCAGATTATGGAAAAGCACAAACAAACAGAAAAAAGTGACATAAAACCAGTCAATACTGTAACTATTTCAAAGTAAGCTAAAAGACATTAATTAGCAAGTCATGCAAGATGTAAAAAATATAAATTAGAATTATAAAAAAAGAAACAATTATATCTTTAAAAATTAGAACAAAAACAAATATTTCAATAATGAAAACAAAGCAAGAAGAAACAGGAGAGTGGATAAACTCAACTTAAAATGCCATATGAAAAGTAAAAAATAAAAATGAGGACAATTTTTAAACTCACAAAATTGAAGAAATAGTTAAAAAGGAGAGGAGAAAAAGTAATAACTGTTGAAAACAGGCAACAGTTACTAGGATTCCATGAGAAGAAAACCAACCCAAAAGAACAGAATAAATACTGTAAACTATAATTTGGAAAAAAACCTGAAATGAAAACAAAGCAGATAGAAATGATTTGTTAAACATATCAACCAAGACTCACCAAACACCAAGGTATATTCCAATAAAATGATTGGACTTTCAAGAATAAGAAAAAGTCATTTGAGTGTCTAGAAATATACAATAAATGGTTTATAAGAGCTATATAAGCTGAAATACCTCATAACTTTACACTGATATCTAGTATAAAGACTATAAAGCTTTAACTTAATCTCTTCAATGTAAGATCTCTATTTATATGCATATATATGCATGTAAATGTATATATGTACACACATTATATATACCCATGCACACATATGTGTATGTGTATATAAACATGCATACATATTATATGTCTATGTATGTATACATATACACATATACATTTATGTATAAATACATATATATAATCTCTCTATAATTACATATTATATATAATCTTTAGTATACAGTATGTTATATACATAGAGAGAGAGGATACACACACCACAGAGTGACATATGTATGTGTGTATATGATGTGTATGTATGATGTGTATGTGTTTCTGCATACACACAATGTTATCAGCAAGAAAACACTGAGAAAATATTGTACTCATCTGATTTATTTCTGAGGAATCTTCAGATAATGAGCTTCAGACAACCAAAATAATTGAAAAGACAGCAGTTCTTATGCTTATGTCTTTCTGGTTGTTTGGTTATCTGAAGCCTGTTAACTAGTAGATTCCTCAGAAATAGATCAGATGCGTACAGTATTCCCTTAGTGCTTTCTTATTGATAACATCTTGTCTTTTTTTTTATACTTGAAGGCCAGTTTTGCTGGATATAAAATTCTTGAGGCTCATATTCTTCCTTTGAGTATATGTGTTACTCTATTTTATGCTTGCATAAAATATTGTCTTCACAAAGTCTGATGATGATCTATTTTCTGTCTCTTTAAGTCATCAGTTTTTACCCTTTGTCACAGCAGCAATGAGTAGTCTTCACACCAAATTGTGTTCTTGGAAAATTATTTCTCAAAAATAAAAACTAGAGCTGGAAGAAATACGTTATCTCAGTTCTGGTGCAGAAAATGTACAGGATGTACTATGAACATCAGGTCACATTCTGGTATGACAAGACATCAAGGGAGGTCATTAAAATCATATCCAAAAAGATTTAAGTCCCAACTTGAAGAGACTTCCAATGCCCAAATATGAAACTATAAGAGTTTTAATGATGATATTAAACTAACTGTAATGGACAGAGGAACACATTGAGCTGTATGGTGAGTATGTGATCAGCACAATTCAGATTGGATTATATGTCAAATGACCTGGGTTTTTAATCCCATAAGGTATAACAAAAGAAAAAGGATGGAGAAGAAACCTGTACATAAAAGACTTAAAAGGTATGTCAAATTAAGAAAAAAATTGGTAATAAAAAATTACAGTGCCTGGGGATGCATATGTGGATCATAAAAGTAGAAACCACAAGAAAATGATTGCTATAAAAGTGAGGATAATGGTACTTATGGCAAGAGAGAGTTTTTGTAATTGGATAGGGCACAACAAAAGAGTTTCTGGAGTGATTACAAAGTTCTCTCTGTTAGCTGAGAAGTATTTATCTTATAACAATTCACTAAGTCATGCATTTAACTTGTGTGCTTCTCTTAACCAATATTTGATAATGAAAATATCCTTTTTAAGTCCTTGAAAATATATATTTTAAGTACTTGAGAAAGTTGCAATAAAGTAATATCCTCATCAGAGTCCATTCAGAATTCAATTAGAGCAAGAAAGTGAAGAAAACATTTGGAGGCAAATAAGTCAGTGGAGATTTGCCGCTGACAGACCATGTGTTCCCAAGGGAGCAGTGAAGAGTTGTGCATTGGCTGTCATACGTCAGGGTGCATCACCTTCACCTGGAGGACATTTAAAACACAATTAGCTCAGCCCTAACCCAGAGCTTTGGATTCTGTGAGCCTGGATAAGGCTTTAGAATATGCATTTTAATGAGTTTCCAGGTAATGCTGATGTTGCTAATCTGAAGATAGCTCTTTGAGAATCACTGGTTAGGCAACCAGGAAGAGAGGGGAACTTGAGTTAGATTAATGGTTCTGTGGACAACCAGAGGCCTTGTGGCTAAGGCAGGCAGAGATAAGAGGCATCATGAAATTGGTTGTAATGGTATCTTCTAGAGAGGTGTGTAAAAAAGTTATCAATATGGTAAAGCCTATTTTTGGGCGTGCTCCTAAAAAGGCTGGGTGAAACGACAGAGTTGGACACAACCAGAGGTGATCACCAGATTTCGAGGCCCCTACAGAGTCAACTTGAGTCTTCAGTGGATCAATATCTCAAACCCACTTGTAAACTCATCTTTAGCACAGTAGTAAAGAAGCCCTGCCTTGGCGTCTGTAGCTGTGAGGAGGCCAAGACAAGGCTGGCATTAGGAGAGTGGTAGACCTCTCTTGAATTCAGTTACCTCTCTGTGTTTGAGATGCAGTCTTGTTTTTATTCATGTCCATCACAACATCCCCCAGCCTTGTTAAAGAAATAGGTATTTAGGGTTCCCGTGTGACTGTAGGTCCCAGCTTACTCATTACTTACTACTTATCACTTATAATTTAATTTGTCTTAACTTTCTAGGCTCCCATTTTAGAATAATAATGATTTTAACTATTGGTGGTAGAATAAAAGTGACTACTAGAGTAGCACACATCTGAATCTTGGCCACACTGGCTCAAATGTTTATAAAGATTCTGCGAGACTGGCAATACTAGTTCCATAGAAAGAAAATAAGAATCTCATGGAATTTAAAATGGTTGTTAAAGTTTTCATACATGATTACTAAGAAGAGTACTGATGATAAGCCAGTTTTGTCTGATTTCAGAAGTCAATCAGTTGATGTCCTGCATTTAGAATCTGAATAGTAGAACAACACAGTGAAAATGACAAGGCAGGTAATACTATCTTCATATTACAAAGGAGGAAACTGGGCCTCAGAGAGAGTAGCTGGGTTCAGATAATGCAAACAAATAGGTGGGTAGATGGGTATTTAGATAAATGGAAACACTGCACATATCCCATGTGACCAGCATCTCTCTGTGCATTTTTCTACAATGTATTCCCATTAAACCTCACCTACAGAAAGCATGAGTTAAGTATTCAAATGCTTATCAAACAGAGGGAAAACAGGTTTACAAAGGCTTATCCAGTGACACTCAATTAGTCCTGAACTCACTATGTTTACTTAACTGATAACTTAATGAATGGACTTGCAATTTCCTCATTTTTTATTCTGTCCACTCTGTTCTATCCTCACTCAGACCTTTTGCCCACAGTCAGCTCTTTGAAGCTTTCTGACCTTGGGTAAAAAAAACATCTAGAGCCTTAGAACCCAACTCTTCTGTTATAATCTTAAAGATAAAAATTATCTCCACATTTATTTTAACTTCAACATTTTCTGTGATTAGGTTGATTTGGAAGAAAGGTTAAGGTTGAGGCACTGGGGAATGGAATTCAAGCAATGCCTCCAAGCATAATTACATTTTACTTACTTAAAGGAAAACACGCCAAAGCCAATGAACATAGAAGAAAAAACAAATCACTATCAAAGGATGCAACTCAGATAGGAACCAATTCAGAACATATTACTGATGTCAAGGTAATCAATGACATCTATCCTCAGGGGCAGAAGAAAAGCTGATCTAGAGCAAGAATGACCAGGGAGAAAACAGTCAAAAAAATCTTACATTCTGAATTCTGGGAAGGCTCCGAGGACATAGGATCTTCCCCTAGAAAACAGGAATCTTTTAAAGCAAATTATGTGCTTAAAAATATTCATTTATTCATTTGTTCATTCACTCAACTATTGGTAGCCTAGGTTGGTGGAAAGGGCACAGGCTGTGATGTAGCAGAGATTAGGATTTAAGACCTGACTTTACCACTTACTGGCTTTGAACAAATTACTTCTTATCATGAGTCACAATTTCCTTAACTGAAAAAAAGAGATCTAGTAATACCTGTGAATTGCCTTGAGGGTCAAATTGGAGACTATAGACAAAGTCCTTTCTGGTGATTTAGCAGACCATAAATATTAGTTATTAGTAACATTATTACATAAGCCATTTCATTATGTGCCTGTGTTACAACGACTGAATTTTTCAAACTAAACTTTATCCTCATGTTCCAACTTGCATGAAGGTCCTCATGGGGAAGATGAGAAAGAAAACATTAAGATCAAAAATATTTCAGAAAATGCAAGAGGGAAGGTCCCTGCAGCTCTGGCCCTTGACCCACTATCGCTGGCTGCAGGACATGATGCCTGCCTGAGACGTTTGCTGTAATTAGTACTGAAAGGATCCCTGGGGGTTTCAAAGGCGGCTGCTGAATCCACTTTCCTGTGTGGCTGACTTCCATGAGTTTAGGCCGATGGCCAAAGGAGGCAGATCTAGAGGGGCACATGCTTTTCTCAGGAAGGAATGAACAGATGAAAAGGAGAAAGGAAGGGGATGTCAGTGGACTTCCTAATGAGGTCTCTTCTTGTTGTGAGCCCTCTGGGCTGAAGAATTACTGTGCAGATCATTTGCTAATGAGCACAGCCATAGCCATCGAATGACCTTTAAATGTTCAAAGAATTTGGGATGATTCTACAGAGTGCCTTCCCTGACTTGGTGTGCCGAGAAACAAGATGATAAATTTTAAAATGCAAGTCCTAGAAAAGACAATGGTACCAAAAGGACATTTGGGAAACAATGTTAAACTGTAAATTCTTTTCTTTCTTTAAAAAATTTTTTTGGAGACAGTGTCTTACTCTGTCACCCGTGCTGACAGGGTCCTGCCTCACTGCAATCTTGAACTCCTAGGTTCAAGCGATCTTTTCCCCCTTCAGCCACCCAAAGCCCTGGGATTACAGGCATGAGCCACCGCACCTAGCCTAAAGTGTGTATCTATCTATCTATCTATCTATCTATCCATCCATCCATCCATCACATCACACACACACACACACACACACACACACACACACACACACACACATCTTTTTTGCAACAAGGTCTGGATCTGTTGTATGATCTCAGCTCACTGCAATCTTCACCTCCAAGGCTTAAGCCATCCTCCCACCTTAGCATCCCGAGTAGTTGGGACTACGGGTGCATCCCACCACACCTGGCTAATTTTTGTAGACACAGGGTTTTGCCATGGTGTCCAAGCTTGTCTTAAACTCATGAGCTCAAACATCTACCTAGGCCTCCCGAAGTACTGGGATTACAGGTGTGAGTTACCACGCCCAGCCAGGTGTATATTAATAAGAAAGGTTATGGAAATCCACCCTTTGCACATACCAGTGGGTTTCAGAGAGATAGCTCTTCCTCAGAAATCCATAATTAGCACATGTTCCACTTGGGCCCAATTGCCTCTTTCTATGCCCCACTCCCAGTAGTTAAATACTGAGGAGAGATTTTCTTCTTTACTTGTGGTTGTTTAATGAATACTAAATAGATACGGTGCTGAGAATTTATATTACTTCTTCCCTCTACCCTCCTTTTTTCATTGCTTCCTTCTTTTGAATTGCATACATCTTAGGTAGCATATTAGAAAAAGATGTAAAACATATCAAAGCAATCTCTAAATGCCTTTCCTAATATTGACAAATTTCTCATTAGAACTGGATATCTGGATCATCTTCTTTCTAATTCATTTTTATTAAACACAAATGTATGCACACATCTACACTTTGACCTTTTATGTTCAACTTTTTGGTAAGAGAGAAAGCATTTTTCATGGTTCTCTAAGTGCTTGCAAGTTTATCAGCAAACCATGCACATTCAATCACACTCTCCTAATGAACTGCTGCTGTCAATTTAGTTCTCATAAACACACAAGTGAGGCAACATAGAGAGTGGTGATTCCTGAGACCAGGTCTGTGATACCTCAGGGTGTCTCCAATTATTTCCAGGTGGGAGTTGAGGATGTCATAAAATTTTCTGACAAAACTAATTTTAATCTACTTTAATTTGCAAAATTGTGGTCCATGAAGCACTTTGATTAAGAAGGACATTTCAGAAAATCAAATGAGTCACAGTACGGTATTGCAAATGGAAAAACAAACAAACAGAAATATTTGGTATAGAAATTTACAACTAATTACATTCTGTTCAGCTTTTTTCCACAGAGCATGTGGCAGCTCCTATCGTGATCCCAATAGTTGGGTAGGTACTAAGGTGTTAAGCAGAAGAAAATAAGGAAATCCAATATTTATTGAAAATTTTCAAGGTGTAGAAGTATAAGAGAAATTTTGCATATTGCACACATATCATCCCTAAAACATCCTTATGAGGTGGAACCCATGTGGACTATTTTACCAAAAAGGAGGCTGAGGGCTTAGAGTCACTAAATAATAACTTATCAGCCCAAAGTTGATAAACCATGAAGACGGAATCTGAGCTTGGGTCTTCTCGTTCCAGAGCCCATATTTTTTTTCATTAATTTGTTTCATAAAAAGGTTATAAAACCCCCAAAAGACAGTATGATCTGGTTGAGAAGAAAAAACACTTGACAACTCAAGGACAATTAAATAAATACAATATGATATAAGAGCATCATGTTTTATTTTAAAGAAATAAAAGTGTATGAGATGTTAAAGTAAACAAGTGAAAATAAACCAAGGTTTCATGAACTAGTATACTTAAAACCTTGAATAATTAGTTTAAATTGGAAGACACAGAGAACAGAAATGGCATTGTAAATCAAGGAAAGGTAGGAGCAATTAGTTGGATATGGAAAAGTCCACTTTGGTTACAGGGAGAGTGGCCAACTTGAGTAGAGCAGTAGTGGGAAATCTGTCTTATTAAGTCGAACATGGCCAGACTCAAAGAAACCTGTGAAACCTTAGAAGACAGTTGCCTCTTGCCTCATCAAGTTGCTTTGTTTTGTTGATGTTGTTGTTTCTATGTATGCATTAACTACCTATTCTGTGTCAAGCATAAGAGAAAGCCAGATAAGAGCCTTGTACTAGGTGGAAATGTATTGTCTGTGTTCTAGTTCTAGCTTGATCACTGTATTAGTCCATTTTCATGTTGTGATAAAGACATACTCGAGACTGGGAATAAAAAGAGGTTTAATGGACTTACAGTTCCACATGGCTGGGGAGGCCTCACAATCATGGCCGAAGGCAAGAAGGAGCAAGTCACATTTTACGTGGATGACAGCAGATAAAAAGAGAGCTTGTGCAGGGAGACTCCTATTTTTTAAAAAATCAGATCATGTGAGACTTATTCAGTATGTGAAGAATAGCACAGAAAAGAAGCTGTGTAGGGGAACTCTCCTTTATAAAATCATCAGATCTCATGAGACTTATTCACTATCACAAGAACAGCAGGGAAAAGACCTTCCCCCATGATTCTATTACCTTCTGTTAGGTCCCAGCCACAACACATGAGAATTATGGGAACTACAATTCAATATGAGATTTGGGTGGGGACACAGCCAAACCCTATCAGAAATCTAAATTTCATTTCTTTACCTCAGGCCCTAAATGGTCTTTTTCCTGCTTTTCTCCAATTTCATTTATTAATCCATATATTTTCCCTCTCCATGCTTCAGAGGTACTGGCCCTTTTTTCTGTTTTTCAGCCTTGCTAAAGTCATTCCTGCTACCCTAGGGCTTGGGTACCAGGTGTTCCCCCTGCCTAGAATGTTATCCCCACTGAATTTTGCATGTTTGTCACTTTCTTGCCATTCAAGCATTAATTCAAACGTCATGTCCTCCAAGAGGCGTTCTCTGTGCCCAACCTAAAGAAGGTGTCCAGTTGTTGTCTATCAAATAATCTCCTTTAGTTGACTGAATTGTACTTAGCATTATTAAATTTTTTCTTACATATGTCTTAGATAATTCTCATGTTTCTTTTTTCTCTGCCTCCTCTAGAATAAAGCTCAAGAGGGCCTTCTTGTTCACTATTTTGTTCCTACCCATAGCAGTGCATCTGACATTCAGCATAGGCTCAACAAATATTTCCTGCATGAATAAAACAGCAAACCAATGTTTGAATAGGAGTTTGTCATGAAGAATGTACATTTTTGTAGTTAGGCAGAAATTATATGCAGACTTATCTGAGTAGGGCGTGACTTGAATTTGAACATAATTTGGGTGGCTAATTAAGAAAGAGAAAATAATAGGTTTGGTACACTGTGCTCAGAAAGAATGCAGCAAATAAAAAGAAACCGAAGAGAAATACTATAGAGAAATTTGGAAAAATTCAGTGACTGATTAGTTTGAAAGGTTTCTGCTTTCTGGCCTGAGAACTTATGTAAGTATGGAGACTATAAGGTGGAAAGATTCCATTTGGCAGAAATGCAAAAGATGATGCCCCTTAGAATTGACATGGTGCATTCAAGGAAAGATATCCTGTAGAAAATTTATTGACTTCACATTTCAGGAAGGCCCAAAACACAAGAGTACTGATTTTGGCAAATGTGGTAAATAGAATTATTGTTCAAAAATGTTCACCCATTTCCCATGATTCTATGCGGAGAATGGACTTCTCTGCCCCTTAATTTTGGACCAGTCATGTGACTTTATAAAAGAAAATATGGACAGATGCAAGAGGTTTGAAATGTGATGGGAAAGTAGGGGTTTGCCTCTCAGGCTTCTGCTTTGAGAAACTTAGCTGCTGTGCTGAGAATGATGATGGATACATGAGAAATACTGGATCTAACCTGCAGCCTAAAGCCAAGCCCAGCTTAATGAAATCTAAGCCAACTTAACCCTAATCAATGTGAAGACATGTGAGCAAGAATAAATAATTCATTTTTTCAATACACTGAGTTTTGGACTGGCTTTTAAAGCAGAGTTTTGGCAAGGTACCATTGATAAGGATTACCAAAAACGATAAAGAGTCAAAACTGTTTTTAAAAACTGAACTTGTTAAATAAAATAGTATAGAAAATTGCAAGCAAATAAGTAATGATAGAGTACCGAAATCTTTCATTGGAAAATAGTAATTGTCTTCAGTCATTCAATGTGAGTTCTCCCTTCGAATATTATTTTATTCATTCACTGATTCACTTTTTTATTCATTCATTTATTTAAAAATATATATTGACTGATAAGGCATTTATATGCCAGGATTATGGCAGAAGTCAAACTATAATGTACGTTATAGTCTCAATATCGAGGATGTCTAATAAACTTTTCTGCAAACTCTCTGATGTGTAACCATATCTTCAGACTGTCTACCATGCATCAGGTCTGTATTTCAAAATGTCAGCATTACCTCCTGGATGCCCCAAAGATGTCTTAAACTCAGCATATTCAAATGCTAGGTTATTAACTTTCTTATCTTTCAATCAACAATCTACTCCATTTCATGTTTTTCCCATCTGTAAATCTGATCAACTTATTCAAGACAGGAAATCTGGAATGATTATTTCCTCCTTCTACTCCATTCCCAGTCAGCATTCCCACACCATCAAGTCTATCTGCTAAATGTCTCTTCTTTCTGGGCAATACCCTCTTCTCCATCCCTTATCATCATTACACATGCAAAGATCTCTCATTGCATTATAACAGACATTTTGTGTGTGTGAGAAAAATAAATGATAGAAAAACTATGAGACTTACACAATTGCCAGTACAATTATATCATTAGCTTTTCTCCAGCTAGAAAATTCATATTCATCTGCTAAATGCCAGCAGAAATGCCATCTCTATGTTGAGGATGGGTATTCCAAGCTGTTTGAAGTGGAAAGGATTGAGGTCTTAGAAAAAGTAGATATTTCTCCCAGCAGTTTGGTCTATGAGCCAAAAGAGGAGAAAGGAAGAGACTAACACAGAATACTTGTATATAGAACCATTTCTCATTTCAAAATTTCAAACGATAACCAGAAATTAGAGCACTACATTTATTTTTTCTTAATTCCTACCAAATATTTTAAAATGAGTTGCCTGACAGACTAGTTTATTTGTAAAAGAAAACACCAGATCTCGGAACCTCAATTTTCCTTATTAAAATAAATGAATTTTGGCTTTGTTTGTACTTAATCTTGGCTGGAAATTTACATTACCCAATCAGGAGTTAACAAGCCCCACAGGGAAAATCAAGTGTCTCATAAAAATTCCACAGGAAATCCACCAATAAATCACGGCAGACTAGGCTGTATATATGGAGATTTCTAGCCCTTCTAAAGTCTATTAAAAACCTTTAAATTCTGCTTTAGACAAAACATAAAGGAAGGTTGGGGGAGCTCTGTCATTCCTGAGAGGCCCTTCAATTTCCACATACTAATATTTAATCATTGAAACAGTCTATATATTCAAAATTAAGTCATTTAGGCCTGGTTTATATAACACATTAATTTTATATAAACTCTTATTCTGACATGGAGTAGTTTACATAAAAGGGAAATAAAATTCTCTGGAGCTGAGCACAGTACATCCCTCTTCTACTCATCCTTTATTAAAAGAGAGTTGTAAAGATGGTTTAAAATGGCATTTGGAAAGCAGCCCTTGATGACATCTCTTCTACCTTTCTGTCAATATACCTGTGAAGACAGCAACAGGGTAGGAAATCATATCTTTGAAAGCTAGCTGTGACTATTTTGCAACCAGGATTTGAGAGGAATTTTGACTAACCTCAAGATTAAAGGCAAAAAATGGAAAAATAAAAATTTTTAAAAACCCAAAACACTAGAGATAGGGTATGCTCGTTTCCCAGAAAGTGAGTAGGAGGATTCTCGATGGCTCCCATCACTCTTTGGTCTTCATTTCACGAGTTTTTATTTTACAGTTCCACAAATGTTAGATGAGCTGTTATCCACCTTACCCTCAGCTTTGCATGTCAATTTGTCATTTGACTGTGTGCATGTATCTGTGTGTCTGTGTAAGTCTGTGTGGCTTTCTAAGTGCTATTTAATTCCCACCCCCTGTAGAAATTTCCATTCAACATCAAAGATAGTATAGAACTCAAAGAAGACAACTGGACAAAAGAAAAAGGAAATGTTGGGCAATTGCATTCCTGGAGCTAGAAACAAGTCATTAGAAGTAAAAGCTGTGTCCAAGGCTTCCCCCCACAACCCCCCACCCCAAGAAGAGAAAAAGCCCTTTTAAGAATTGATCCAGCTATCAATTTTCACCTTCTCCACCCATTTGGAGCATTAGAAAACCAGGTTCTGGGGACAGCAAACAACCACTTCTTGTACAGTAAAGTTGAACTCTATAACAGGGGACATCACATGGACTTTGAAAATGAGGTTAACCAGCAAGCACTCAAGTGAACAGGGAGATGAAAATAAATCCACATCCTCTGTCTATTGTCAAATGTCAAAAATAAAAGCAATGCAAACAAAAAAGAGCCTGGGGCATCTGTACATCAATACAGGAATTAAGAAAATAGAATACTATTCTGAAGAGTCAGTGAGAGAAAGAGCAGACCTTCCCTGTTCATAAAATAACTTACTGAAGATGGGAGACTAGATGTATTATGTATATAATTGACACTAAGTCCAGCAGTGGCTTTAGGACAGGAATAGACTTTGCCTCACTCATGTGGTTTTAAAATATGATACTTCCCATTCCCTCTGGACCATTTTACAGATGACTTAGAAAGTATTAAATTATTCTGTGTTTGGTGGTAGTCAATGGAAAAGAGATCCATGTTAAGTCTTAATTCTAAGGAAAGTTTTCTGGTCTGAGAATTAGAAGTTCAGAACAAACGTGATCTCTCTTCTCTTCCTAAGACTCTTGAGTTACTGCATAGCTGTATAATTCCCATGTCTTAACTTTCTTTCCATTAAAAATAACATTAATACCTTAATATTTAGTTTCAAGGTTTTTAAACTTGGAAACTATTCAGATGACTTGGCTGCTTTATGAGCAGGCCTTTCATTTGAGGTGAGTCCCTTAACTTCTCTGTCTCCATTTCCACAATGTTGGAGGCAGTGATTGAATTTGATGGGTGGTTTTCATCTGTGGCATTTGGCATTGAGGCACTTCTAGGGTGAGGTTTCAGAGACAGGGAATCAGGCAGATCCAAAATCCCCATCCTTGCTTACCAGGGCAGTTCAGCATTCATCTGCTTTACATAGTGGCTTTCTGGATGAGAATGGGTTCTTATGTCTCTTTTATTTTCTTTTATTTTTCACCAAAAAGGAAAATCACTGAATCAAATGACCATGCCATTGAATACTTTCAATTGGATAGATAGATAGATCAATAGTTATCTATAGATCTAAATAACAGATAACTATAGATAGTACCTATGGATATAGATAGGTAACTATCTATAGATAGATAGTTATCTGCTTGTATCTCTGACCACAAATGTCAGACAAGCTGTTATCTACCTTATCCCCAGTATTGCATGCCAGTTTGTTGATTGTGTGTGTATGTCTATATCTCTAAAGTTATAGATAAATAACTATACTTTCAATTGCAATATAGATATCTATCTTTCTATACATAATATCTATCTATAGATCTACCTCTACATAGACATAAATACCTATGTTGAACTATAGATATATAGAGAAACAGATCTATTGATAGATATATAGAGATAGATGGAGCTCTATGTAGGTAGAGATATATAAATAGAGATAAAGATATGTAGTAGATATATATATATAGAGAGAGAGTTATTTATCTATGTCTATATATACGGTTTGCTTCCTTTCAGTGTACTTTTTACAGTCACAGTAAGATCAGACTAGTTTGCTTAAACATATCTAACCTAGCAGCGTTAAATATGTAATCTAGATTAAATTCCTGATTTCACACTTTTGGTCTTGATAAAATTAATTCTTATTCCATTTTCCTAACTTTGAAATTTAAATTACACTAACATCAGGTTGTTGACAATGAAGGATACTGACAAGAAGGGCTTTTTGGTTCATTTGCTTCTAACACTATTCATGTAGGAAATGTTCCCAAATTTACGTTTGACAGAATAAAATGTGGAAAAATATGCTTCTATATATCTGACTCAAGAATATTGAAATAAAACTAATAATGGGAAAATCAACTATTGAGCAATTTTAGAATTAAGTATCTTTTATTCAAATCAATGGAGTTTAAGGACTTCAGGCTTTTCTATTTTTATCATAAATTGTACTTTAATGTCTAGATATAGCTGATTAGGAAATGTGGAGTGTAGTTTAAAAGAAATATAGCAGCAGTGAGGGCCTACTGAAGGGTCTCCTTGAGATGTATTAGCTAAAGCTCTATCTAGACCACTCATAAATTTTTGGAGGGAAATTGATTTTGTTTTCTATCTACTGCCGCAGTAAATAATTTTATGGATTAGAAACAATTCCTATGCAAAGTCTTCAGTATATATTTAAAAAGAATAGAATTTTTCTCCTGCAGAGGTATGATATCACTCATACAACTGTAACACTCTGTCTTCAATTAAAATAAAAGCCCCGTCCAAACCATTTTGGATGCTACACATATTATCATGTAATTCTATTCTGGAAGGTATAATAAACTAAAATGGAAAGCAAAATAAGAGAATAGACAATGCCGTGAAATCAAATTGCATCCATCTATTCATCAACCCAACACACATGGTTTTCACATTTTCTTCTTGTCCTGCCCTGTGCTGCCTGCTTAAGACACAAACATTAATCCCATATACGATTCCTCAAAGAGCTCACAAGATCATAAGTGAAGGGGAAAAAATATTGTACCCATAGTATAATACATGAGAATAGGTGATGAATAGAAACATATGTAGACATATGTTGAAATGTAGGTGACTAGAGTCTGAACTGTAAGCAGACAGCTTGAAATTCTGAACTTGGGAACAACATTGTATTGACTGTAAGGAAGTGCTCTTTGGTTTGAGACATACCTAGATTGTAAAATTCCATTTTAGCCCCTTCCAGCTGTGAGACACTAGTCGCATTCTTCTCATCTCACAACTTTAGATCTCCTAGGTATAAAATTGGGGATAAAATAAGTTTCACCCAAAGATTTTATGAGAATAGAAAGATATAAAAATAATTGCTGATATTGTCAGGCAGACAGGACATTTCTGAGAAACATTGTTCATTTTCCCTCCCTCATCTATATAAACTTACCAGTTGAAGAGAGGGCATCAGTGGGTGTAAATGCATCAAGTTGTGAATGGAAAGCATGTGGCAGGATCCAGGGCTGGCTGGATTCTCCGTAGGGAACATGCTTTCTAGGAGTCAAGCCAATACAGTGGGGTGGGGTGTGGGTCAGAGAAGGGAGTTAGGGTTGAATTTTCAAGCACTTTGTGTGCCATGATGATTTTTTATATTAGGTTTGTTCATCTACTTTAAATACAGTGGTGGAATAATAGTATGAAAATAATTCAAAATTATTTTATATGCTACAATTTTCTAAATGCCAGTATTAAAAATCAATACCATTGTTTGCATCAGAACATATATCAAACTTCATTCTAACTAGATTAAATTACAAAATGTACAGTTCCAACATTTATTTATTTATCTATATTTATTTATGAGAGAGGGTCTCACTCTGTCACCCTGGTTGGAGAGTAATGGTACAATCTAAGCTCACTGCAACCTCGACCTCCTGGGCTTAAGAGATCCTCCCACATCTAGCTCTAAATAACTGGGACTACCAGCACACACCACTAGGCCCAGCTAATTTGTGTGTGCGTGTGTGTGTGTGTGTCTGTGTGTCTGTGTCTGTGTTTTTGTGTTTTCATAGTGATGGGGTTTTACCATGTTGCCCAGACTGGTCTTGAGCTCCTGAGCTCAAGCAATCAACCTGCCTCGCCTCCTAAAATGCTGGGCTTACAGGCATGGGCCATAATGCCCAACCTAAACATAATTTTTAAACTGAAAAGCAAATACACATTACTAATAAATCATGGAAGGGCAAGACTTTTCTATTTATGCAATAAAATAACACAGGAAAGGTGGAGAGTTTTGACTCTAGAATATTAGAAATTTGTCATGTACTGCAAAATGAAAATCAGTTGGAAGATAAACGGAATTGATAGACTACAGATCTACACGTGTTGATGCAATTCAGAGCTGTTTTCTTACTTTTTCTATACCGTGTACATATTCAGCCACCATTGCCCTACCTTAAATGCATGGTAAATCTAAAAAGCAAGATCATTAATGTCATCCTACTAATCTGAGATCATGGGGGAGGGCATAGGAGCAAATACTAGTTTTTTAGACTGAATAATGCAAATGTTTCCATGACAAAAAGCACAGAAATACATTTCTCAAATGCAGTTTTCTAATAACACTTGGCAGGGCATTTATCTAATAATATTTGGCAGTGTAGACTGAGATGGTATATGTTTATCAAATTATATTGCCACAACTTTAGGGTCCTAATTAAACACAAGTTTTCTATTTATTTTAGTTCTTGGCTAATTTTGAAGCTTATCCTTGGCATTTATCTTAAAAACACAAAATTAGCTATATTGGAATTAATAACATAGAATCAACTACTATTTATTGAGTGCCAACAATACTGAAAATTGTGTGAGATGCTTTGAGTGTGTGATTTATTGTTGAATCTACAGAAGTCTGTAACAGGTGCTCTCATTGGAATGAGATGGAGAAACTGAAAGTTAGAGAGATAGATTTAAATAAGTTGCTTCAAGTAATATAGCTGGGAGGAATTATTTTCCATGTTCTTACCCAATTCCTAAATTCTAATGTCCACTTATACCCCACATGATTGCTTTAGGAAGATTTACTTTATGACAAAGATCATATAACAGCATTGGAGATAGACTAAAACTAATGATCCTTCCTTTCAAAAGTAACAATGACCTTGACTGAGCTCTCTTGTTATTAGACAATGCCTTGTCTCTCTGTCTCAGACAGGTAATTCTACCTCTGCAAAAATGTGTATCTCAATTATGTCATTTCATCTCATTGGTAATACTGGGGATTGAGAGTCTCAACTTTTGTTACAAATTAGCATAATCTGGAGAGTTTAAAAAATACTAGAATCCAGGACTGTCTCAAAAATTCAGACATAAATGCTTGGGGCTGCGGCTGAAGCATTGGCATTTTCTTTTTCAAGGCTCTCCAGGTGATTATGATGTGCAATCAAAATTAAGAACTACTGCTCTAGGTCCTTGGATATTTCAACAGCAGAAATTGGGGTTTGTTTTTCATGTTTAGAAAAATCTACTCCCAATTATACAACTACACTGTTTAAATAAAGTAACAAACTTCTTTCTCCTTTTTTTTTTTGGTTGAAATTATATACAGTCGCTGCTGTTAGTTTGTGCTGGTAAGGCACTCTGGTTGAAACATGTGTCCAGATTAATAATCATAAGAAAACTAATGAGCTCTTAATAGATGCAGTATGTCTGATAAGCAAACTCATATCATGGGGGTTTATACAACAATAATATAACTCTTCTTTGATCAAGAAAACTTTGAAACCACCTCACACAAGATTTTATATATATATATATATATACACTCACACATATATATATAGAAAATTAGATTCAAGTAAGTCAGATATATTTCTTGGCTATGCGATTTTCAGAAAATATTAAACATAAGTAAAATAAATTGATGAAGAGATTCTGCCAATTTTTAATCATAGGGTTGACTGAAGAATTCAGAGAAACTTTAAAGGTGGTTTTCAAAACTCTTTGCATTACCCTTTGCTCCCATTCTTAGATATGGCTAAGTCATAATTAAAAAATATATATTTCTCCAGATATACTTGAAAACTATGTGTTAAAGAAAGATAAATATTTCTTGCTCTAGGATTTGTCGGAGACTAAAATAATAAAATATATCAGACTCTTTAAGAAGAATGCAAGTTTTCTCAAATAAATTATTCCATCAGACTTTTCCTACTGCATTGTAGAGCTCCTCTGCAGCAGTGAACATATCAACAAACCCCACAAAAGGTACTAAGATAAATATATCTTATGTGCTGTTATATGTTATGCCTAGGTTTGATATATCTCATGCCTCTAATCTAGCTTTAATACGGCTTAAAATTAATATTTTGCAACAAAAGGATTGTTCAGTAATTGCACAATGACAGGTTCTATTATGCCAGATGATATTGACAAAATTGTTCAAAGTCATGAAACAGCTTGATTCAAAACACTAAAGCACTCAGTCTCAGACGAATAAGATAAATACAACTTTTAAGATTAGTGGAGATGTGATTAACAAAAAAGAGAGAGAATGCTCGTGTTTCCTGGTGGAAATATAAAAGACAAAAATCACTGCGACATGGTACAATTTCCTGCATGTCCTTAATTCACAGTTCTTAAAAGTTTTTACTTTCTTTACACCATTTTTGTTGTTTCATTTTTTATTTTATTATTTTTGAGACTGAGTCTTGCTCTTTCACCAGGCTCGAGTGCAGTGGTGCAATCTTGGCTCACTGCAACCTCTACCTCCTAGGTTCAAGAGATTCTCCTGCCTCAGCCTCCCAAGTCGCTGGGACTACAGGTGTGCGCCACCACACCTAGCTAATTTTTGTATTTTTAGTAGAGACAGGTTTCACCATGTTGGTCAGGATGGTCTCAATCTCTTGACCTCATGATCCACCCTCCTTGGCCTCCCAAAGTGCTGGGCTTACAGGCATGAGCCACCATGCCCGGCTCTTTACATCATTTTAAAAGCATGCCTCAAGAGCACTTTTATCTGAGGCAAATACTATCTTCTCTTTCTCTTCTTTCTCTTTGTGCTGTTTTATAGACACAGCGGCAGGAATGAAGAATGAAGATGAAGAGAACAGCACATTTTAAAACTAAGAGATAAAAGAATCGACCAACAGGAGATATAATTACTTGCTGTAAATCCATGCAGTAGACTCCTTTGACACTACTGGCATCAGAGAGACCAACCAATTGCTTAAAGAGTTATTAATAAAAATCCAACTAAGTCACTTAGGCACTGATATTTATAGTGTATCAAGTTTACCCTTAAATCTTGCCTTGACCAGAAAAATAATGAAAAAAAAAAAACTGTTCTTTGGTCATGAAAAACTTGGAAATGAATTCATGCGAAGTTATAATTTATAGCCTAATCAAACCCTTGAACCATTCTGCATGGAAGGTAACATTACTATTTCCATTCTATGGATCTCAGCTCAGACAGATGAAATTACTCCCACACCAAGAAGGTTAGAAATGAAAGTTAGGGATCCTCACTCCTGATATTTGGCACTTCCCTCTGCATCCATTACACTTAATGGGTTTTCTCTTTACTTTCCCTATCTCCCTGACATCTCTGAGGGCATTTCATATGTATCGTTTATCTGGCTCTCTCTTATGTTGTTGCAGCATTTCCCAAAATGTACTCCATAGAGTGTTTTCTGAAAAAGAAACTCATGATCAAGTCCAATAGGGAATGCTGCCTAATACATTCATTATTTTGATATCAATGATGTATGCATATTAGCATAATATAAGCTCTGAGAAGTCCTGCATTAAAGAAAGCTCCTTGAATAAATATTTCCAAGTGTATATGACTTCAGAGATATTTTTGTACTGTCTTCTATGATCAATGTTTAAATATCACAGAACTAAGTCCTAATTTGGTATTCTACCTACATATCATCTTTCGCTCACTCTCTAAATAGGACATAGGCTATTCACCATGATTTTAATTTGGTATTTTTTGAACATTTCCACTAATCAGGTTGGGTAGATTATCTCCAAAGGCACTGTGGGTAACACAGAAAGATATAAGTATTTACAGTTCCTCCACTCAAGAGACTGAGTCTATTTACCTTGGTTTTATGTAACTAATAGAAGGCAGCAAAATAGCACTGTTTCAGATCTGGAACTAGCCCTCAAGAGATCTGATCCGTGTCAACTTTTGCTTTCATGTAAAACAAGTTGGATACAGGATACAAAATTAAGAGACACCGTGTAGAGACAGCAAGAGATCACATGGAAAATAACTGAGGCTCTGTAGCCTACAGCCAGAACCGAGCTCCCAGATCTGTAAGTAAAGCCTTCCTGAATGTTCCAGCCCTACAAGTTCCCCACTGACATGAGAAACTTCAGCCAACGCCACACGGAGAAGAACCATCCAGCCAAGCCTCAGCATCATGAGCAATAATAAATCACTGTTATTTTAAGCCACAGCATGCTTGAATATTTTGTTGTGTAGCAACAAATAAAACACACAGTTATCTCACACAATGGGGAAGAATCCAGGGCTATATTTGTAACTTTGTACTGCCTCTCAGTTTAGATTGTACATGGACATTGGAAAACTGGATGGCTGCAAGGTTAAAAATTGCACAACAACGAGAGGAGAATCCTCTCTCCTCTGAGCTGAGGCGCATATTTGCTATATGCTTCCTTTTCTGCCAGGGTTCAACAACCTCATCTCTTAATTGTAAATCCTAAATGTACACTCGCCTGAATGGATAGTTCCGGCCTCTATAAGCCTGATCTTTTTCTCCTTTTCACATATCTTTTCCAAACCAGTCCTTATCCTTCCTTTCAGAAATTTCCGTTACTTTCCTGTGAGCTCCTTGCCAATAAAAACTCCAAATGATAACTATTTAGTTACTGCAAACTTAGACATATAGAGAAAAATTTGTGTTATTATTCTTGATTTTGCTGTTGAATTTAAATGGTGAAACTATTTTAGGCAAGAGAGGTGTTCAGCCTAATAGTGATTTTTGAAAAATACCTTATTTTAATAACTATCTTAAATGAGGGATGCCAACATTATGTATAAAAAGTTTCCAGTAAGTATATACATTTATAAACTTTTATTTTAAAACCTCATTTTATTCCAAAGCCCCAGCGGGATGGGCACACAGTCAACATGTGGAAAAAAAAAAATCCTCATTTCTTTAAAATTTGTTTGTTACTTTCCTTCCATTGTACCCCAACTGACAAAATCAACAAATCTTCAGTCTAAGCTAGTGTTTTGTGGCCTCTTTATAGTCTACTCTTTTGTCCTTTAACATAGATCCAGGGGCTTATGAAGATAAATTTTGTTAGAATATACAATTTTGGACACAAAGAGCTGGAAGGAACCATAAAAGCTACCTAGATCACATCAAATCTAGCAGCAATGGCAAAACCGGGGCCTTGCTCCACTCTGGAAAATGTTAAATCAAACATAGCATCAACTGTACCTGAGTCTCCCTGTCCCTGTCTTCTGTCCCTAACCAGGATCCAGATGCCTATGTAAATAATCCCAATTAGAAATGTATTCATCACATAAAAACTCACCAAATTAATGCCTACAGGAAATAACACTCCAATAAATCTTGCAAAATGTCTGCTATTCACCATTTTCGAAGTTATGAGCATATGGAAATGAACATAATGTTTGCAATTAAAAGACTGACTTGACTTCAGGTACAGTAAAACCATGTCTGAACCTTTCAAATGTACTTCAAGGCTATGAATAAGGTTCTATAAAAGTTGGAATATGCTTTATTACATAGAGATTTATCATTTATTTCTTAAAATTGCATTCGTTCAGTGTCTTGCTTCCTCCCTCAATGTGCTTTGCATGCATACATTACAGAGATGAAATCTAAAATTCTTCCATGTATTTCAAAAGGAAATAGGTAATAATATTTTGTTGATGATCATTAAAATGACTTTGCATTAGCTATTATGAACTATTAAACTGAGAATATTAATGCCTCCCACTCATGATTATTTTAATAAGATATTCCATAAATTCTCCATCAAGCCATAATTCCCTTTATAGTACTTATTTATAAGGGTGTGTTTCTACAAAGTATTTTTGGAAATTAAATCATTTTCCTCTTCATTGCTTCCAAATGGAGATTTCTCTCTTTTAAGAAGCCAGCAAGATGAAGTCAAAAAAATTTAACTTCTCAGGGTCTTATTTTGCTCACTTGAGTTTCTTCTACATGGGGATTAGCAAGTTTTTCTTTAAAGAGCAGGCTAGCAAATATTTGAGGTGGTTTGGGCCACCAAGTCTCTGCTGTAGCTACTCAGCTTTGCTTCATACAGCTAAAGCAACCATAGACAATATATAAATGAATGGGTCGGGGGCTGAGTCCCAGTAATACAGGCCACAGGCTGAATTTGGCACAGGGGTCATAGTTTGCTGACTCATGTTCTACAAAATCCTATTCAGATGCTTTTTCTAGTACTCTATGGACCCTCTAAACTCAGGAATATCACAATATCCTGTAAAGTCTTTTTTTTTTTTTTGCTCATTTGTTTTTAATTTGAAGACCTATCTGATGTTTAAAATTAGTTTTTTAATGTGTTAAAATAAATGTATATTCAAACTTTTAAAATTACTGAAAAAAAAATAAAGGTTCTATGTTTACAGGATGCTTCTTGAAATATATCGATCTTCCTCTCATGTTCTATTGTTCATTTGTTTTGGGGCTCCAGTTCCTCCACTATACAGAGAGAAATAGCATAATTTTAGTTCCTTCCTCATTCTTGCCAATTCCCTCTGAACATAATTCACCTGTGACAGTTCATTCACCTGTGACAGTACCCAGAACAAAAATCAACACTCCAGGTGTGGAATGGCCATTGTTTCCCAGAGTAGAACCTTCATCTCCCTCACTTCAGACATCTGTTTCTCTTAGCACCATTCACAAACCCGTTATTGGACCAATCGTGAGTCAACAATAATTTATATTTGAGGAAATAATTAAAACTAGGAGGTTTGCAATGGGAAAGAGAAATGCCAGATACAATTAATAGTGGGACAGAAAGACACGTATTTTGTACAGTGGTGTTTTGGAGGCCAGAGGAGTAGCTCGCTAGGCCTCATGGGGGAAAGAGCTTAACTTCAGAGTGGGCGATGTAACCTGTCTGTGTGCTGGCAGGATGTTTTCATGGACTGAACTAAGGCCATGTGCTGTGTATTAAGGTTACACCCTTTGTTTTGCCCATGAGAAGGATGGAGAAAAGCTACCAATGCACACAAAATTTCTCCTCCAATTATTCGAGGCTAGGGAGATTAAATCAAGGTCATCCTAGGAGTGGTTGTTTGTCTTTATTTTGGGGAACTCCAGCACTGGGGTTACATCCATCTGTCTCTTGGTCTAAGAATAAACTATGAGGCTGGATTTAACAAACACTTGAGTTTTTTCTTTCGCAAGTGCATGCTTCTAGCTATCCTGACTTGGGTTCTCCTGCTCTGAGAGCTTCATTCTCAAATGTAGATGGCCATCCCAGAATACTGCCTGGATTCCTGGGTAACAGGCAGGTGGATTTGCAAGCCTGTGACTTGCTCTGCAGGAGCCTTGAGAATGAGAATCCAGGGTTAACAGAGGGCTTGGCAGAGCAAGAAGGAAAGGGTAATGAACAGAGCACAGGCTAAATGTGGAGTCTTCCTCCTCCTTCCATTTGGCTCTGCAAGGTCAGAGGTTGATACAAGAGGACTGTACGATGTAAACTAGGAGTGGTCTGTCTACTTTCTGACAGCATCTGTGCATTTGGCACCACTGTGCTCACTTGTTACACATCAGTGATGCTTAACCTCTCTGCAGCCTTCTCCACACTCCTGCCATTTGTTCTCAAACTGTGTCCTTATGTCTCTAATTTAAAACCAATTGAGGGGTTAGTTACTAAAATTTTAGATAAAGCACAAATGTGCAAGAAAGGTTTTACTATATTTTTATTTTCAAAGCAGTACTTAAAATACATCCAACATTTTCAAACTTGATGTTTCCTGTTTATTTTTTATTAACATGTTTTTGCTAGGTCAATCACTCCTCTGTTAAAAATGTTATATATGACTTTGGAAAAATCAGACACCTTTGTTGAAATAGAGCTGTGTGTGTCATCACTCACACGTAAGTGGTTCCAGGTCTTTGCTTAATGTGCAAAGTGACAATAATTCTGTCTGGCACCTGGGTCTGCAGCTCTGTCTTTACAATTTTGACAAAGGATGAAACCTGAGCACATCAGACATTCTCCAACTTGAATATAATTTCCTTCATTTGCAACAACTGGTTCTTCCTTCATCCTTTCTATCACAAAATATTGAGGAGCTCCTGCAATATGTCAGGGGCTGTAGTAGACGCTAATATTTGAGACACAACCATGTAAAAACTTGTATATAATGTGCTTCTCCTGTCACATCCTTATCAAGAAAGATTCCAGACCTCAATTTTTTTTCCACACTAAGATCTCCAGGGTGAAAAACATCCACAGGAAGGAAAATTATAATATTGCAAATAAATATAACTTCAAGCTGAATGTCAGCAAAATGGCAGAATAGGACTCTTCTGTGCTCATCTCCCCATACAAACATCAATTTGAACAACTGTCCATGCACAAAAGTATCCTCATAATTGATAAGGAAACCCGGTAATAGATTGCAGCACACAGATGTAGCACAGAAATATGAAAAGATTCATTGAGGAGAGTAGGAAGCAGGCGAGGGAAATGAACCAGATAGGTATCCAGAGTGAAAACCAACATGCCAACAGTGGGATGGTCACTGTTCCTCAAAGTAAAAGTTTCATCTCCTTCATTTTGGACATGACTTCACTTTCAGCACAATTCACAAAGCCACTATTTGACCAATCACGTGCCAACAATACAATGGCTCATGTATATTACCCATGTCAGTCCTTGCCCAGGCAGTCCAGTGTGGGGAGAGATACCCTGAATGGGAGAAGGCGAAATGTGTGAGCCCCAGACTTTGCCTCAGACCCTAGGACTGAGCCTTCCCCAGTTTAAAGCAGCATGGGTAGGCTCCCAGGGACCCACACTCCAGTCTAGTATCTGCTGGTACAGGCTGAGCTTCCAGGAACATTCAGATGCCAGGCCAGTTCCTACAACTCCAGGCTCCAGGCCTGTTCAGTGAACCACTGGCCCAAGGCTACAGATCATCCCCAGTTCCAGTTTGGCCAAGTGGTCCAAGGCTTCAGGCTGCCCCTGAATGATGCCTCCCCACAGGCTGTCTCTAGGGCCACCCTCAGCATTAAGTTGATCCCCATGGTCCCAGCCTTCAGGGCAACCCCAGTACCAGGCCAGGCCCTGCAACTCCAGGTTCCAGGCTAATTTGAGATTCCAGCCCAGCCCAGAGCCAAGTTAGTTCACACAATATCAACCTTCAGGCCCACTCCAACACTAGGTCAGCACCTATGACCTCTGGTACCAGGTCAGCACCTGCACACACAGGTTCTAGGTCTGCCCACTGCCAGACTGGTCCCTGTGGCTCCACGTTCCTGAACAGTCCCTTTGGCTCCTGCTCAAGCAAACCTAGAATTTTGACATGCTCCATCTGACCCAGGATCCAGGCTTATCCCAGTGGATCTTAGCACTGGTCCATCCTCCAAGGACTTAGGCTCCAGACTGGCTCTCATTGTCCCAGAAATTTGGCCAGCTTTAACTGACCGAGGCTCCAGGCTGACCCCCTCAATCTCAGCCATTATTTTAGCTCCTGTGGCTTTAAACTCCAGCACCTGTGAGCTCAGATTCTAGGCCAGCACTGGTAGACTCAAGCTCCATGTCTGTTCCAGCACTAGGCCAGTTCCAAGCTCCATGCCTGTCCCAGGCTCTGGTATATCCAGGATCTAGGCCTGCTCTGACAGAACTAAGGTCCAGACCCAGCCTTGTGGACCCTGTTGCCAGGCTAGCCTCCACAGACTGAAGTTCCAGAATTACGTCTGCAGACTCATGCTCCAGGCTAGCTCCTGTGGACCCAGAACCCAGGCCCACTCCTTCATACTCAATCTTCAAGCCCATTCCAGCGGACTTAGTCTCCAGGCCCATCCCAGTACCTAGCCAGCTCCTGCATACTTAGGCTAAAGGACGCACCCAGTGTCAGGTCAGCTCCTATGATCCCAGGCTTTAGTGTGGCCTCAACAGACCCAGGCTCTAGGCTTGCCTTCACAGACCCAGGCTCCAGTGCCATCTCCATAAATCAAATCAACAGATCTACCTCAGTGAATTCAGGCTCCAGATCTAACCCCACGAACCCAGCTCACGTACCCACTGACCCAGGTACTAGACCAGTCTACCCAGGGACTCTAACGGCAACCCTTTCCATAGACCATTCCAGGTTGCCTGCCCTGAATTTCTGGACAGGCAGGCTGATTTTGAGATTTCCCAGAAAAAAGTCCAGTCTCCAAAGATTGAAATAAATCTCTACTTTTTCAACCATTTAGATACCAATGCATAGCCACAGTGATCAGAACAATCAGAGAAACGTCTATGACACCAACAAAGGAAAAACAAAACACCAAAGCCACTCCTAAAGAAATAGGGATTCATGAGCTGTCTGACAAATAACTCAAACTAACTGTTTCTAAGAAAGCTCAGGAAAACTCAATAAAATAAAGATAAACAATTTAACAAAGGCAAGAAAACAGCAAATCAAATTAATAAATTTAACAGATTGAGATTATTTTTTAAAAATAAACAAAAATTTTGCAGATGAAAAACAATGAAGGAAATGAAAAATGCAACAGAGATGGTCAATAGCAGAATTGATCAAGCAGAAGGAAGAATCTGTGAACTCAAAGATAAGTTATTTGAAAATACACAGAGAACAAGGAAAACAATGGAATAAAAAAGAGTGAAGAAAGCTTATGGGATTTATGGGAAAATGAAAAGAGCCAATGTTTGCATTATAAGAACATGAAAGAAGAAAAAAGAGACCACAAAATTAAATAAATAAATAAAATGTAAAGAAATAATAACAGAATACTTCCCAAATGTGGAGATGACAGGAAGGTCAAGGGTCTCCAGTAAAATTTAACCCAAACAAGGCTCTACAAAGACATATAATCAAACTATCAAACTCAAATGTATTCTGTATTCAAGAAGAGAAATTAAGCATATCACATATGAAGGAGTTACAACAAGGCTAGCAGAAACCAGCCTCGGTTAGAAGTGAAACCTTACAGGTTTCATGTCTCAGATGAAGTCTTACAGGCCAAAAGAAAATGGGATAATAGATTCAACTGCCAAAGGAAAAGAAAAAAAAGTGTACCCAGAATATTATAACTGTAAAAGCTGTCCTTCTGAAACAGAGAGAAAGAATTTCACAGACAAACAAAAGCTGAAGGAGTTGATCACCACCAGATCTGTCTTGCAAGAAATGTTAAAGAGAGTTCTTCAAGCTAAAAGAAAAAGGCACTAAATAGTAACATGAAAACATATGGAAGTATAAAGCTATCTGGTGAAAGTACACAGTCAAATTCAAAATATTCTAATGCTATAATGGTACTGTGTAAATCAAATATATTTAAGATAATACGTTAGGAGAAAAAATTACTACCAATAATAATAGCTACTATAACTTTTAAAGAACATACAATGTAAAAAAACTGTAAATGGTGAAATCAAAAACATAAGATGTTAGGGGAAGCGAAGTAAAAATGTTGGGTTTTTTAATGTAATTAAATTTAAGTAGTTATCAACTTAAAATAGCCTGTTATAACTGTAAGATGTTTTATGTAAGTCTCATGGTAACTACAAAGCAAAAACTTACAGTAGATACAAAAAAATAAAAGTAAGGAATTAAAGCATAACACTAGAGAAAATCACCTAATTATAAAGAAAGAAAAAGATCTACAAAATATCCAGAAAACCTACAACAAAATAGCACTAGTAAGTACTTACATAGCAGTAATTCACTTGAAGGCAAATGTTGCAAATGCTTTGTCACTTCACACGTGAAGGTTGTTCTTACTTTTTCTACAACAACTCTGTCTTTAAGGGAAAAAATAAACCAACAATAAAATAATTACTTTATCCAAGACGTTAACTCACTTAGAGTTTCCTAACAATGCTAAGTAACTTCACTCTGTGTATTGTTAGGTTTATTCTGGTTTTATCTAGTACATATTTGGTATATTTAAGTAATGAAGTATAACTGCTATGCATGCTTATTTCCAAACCATCAAGTAAACTATTGTTTCTACTGTAAAGAAACAGATTTTCATTTTGTGCATTTGAAAAATATGTATGAGCAATTATCTAGCTACATAAAAATCACCTCACTTCTTTATGCAATAAAAAAGCAGTGCTATCAATTTATTAACAAAAGAAATGGAATCAATGATAACTGAGAAAACATCCTCCCTTGAAGTTGACTACATTCACTGTAGTAAGCAAAGCATCCTTTGATTCTGATGAATGGGTTTTGCAGCCTTTTCATGACTGTGAAATATACAATCTGTAATGATGCTGTGAGGTACTTCTTTCTTAGCAATCAATTCTGGGATTTACCCAAGCTTAGCAAGGACATCATTGGTGTAGATCCACCCATATGTGACAATGTGTTTTTATGCTTTTAACAGAAGTCTTTGATAAGCTTGAACACATCATTGTCTTTTCTTTTTGGATGCAATGGTTCATAACACAAGCCTTTGTCTGTGATCACTTTCTCTTTTATAAAGTACACAAACACTGACAGCTGAATGCAGTGATCAGCTGTTGTTGTCTCATCGGGTTGAATACCCAAGCACAAGGAACAAATCTTGATGTATTCTATAACCTGCTGCAAGAGATGCTTGCTAGTTTTATTAACTCTAACAAATCATTCCATTTGACAGTAAAACATTGGGAAGTTGTTTTGTTTTGTTTTTAAATGTACAAGTTACAATACTATTTTTTTATTTTATCAATGTTTTAACTATAGTAAAACCTTCCCCCACATCACCCCGACTCAGAGAGACGATAGATAGGTAGATAGATAGATAGATAGATAGATAGATAGATAGATAGATAAAACTTGTGACTAATGCATTAATGCATATTCTTATACTTGCATGAAAAGAACCCAGTTCAAGCTGGCATTGAAAAAAAGAATAACTTTATGAGCTCATGTAATTGAAAGTCCAGATGTGAGTATGATTTCAGACTTGGCTGGATCCAGGGGCTCTTCCATATATTTAAGGTATGGCTGTCTTTTATACTCTGTTCTCCTCCATATTTTTGTTTTCAGTATAAAAATATTTTCTACATATTTTTGTCTCCCCACCAACTAGTAGGTGAAGATATATATCCTCTGATTTTTAAGTTTAGCAGAAAATTATATCTCCCTCTAAAATTAAGAAAAAATAAAGGTAGAGTTTAGCCTTGGAGACTCAGTGACTCAGAATGGCTCAGTCTGGGTGATCTCAGTGTCCCTAAATAAAACTCTGAGGCCTGGTTGGCCAAGCCTGGTCACATACTCAACTCCTGACAGTAAACTTGGAGTCAGCTTCAACATACCCAGAAAGACTAAAGAAGATGTCTCCAGAATCAGGGTACTCTTACTTGAAGAAAAGAGATTGGATGCTGAGCACATAGAAACACCAAATATCATATTATAAATACAATATAAATATAATATTCCTATACTTTCCAAGCACCTCTCTAATAACCAATTCTCAAGTGCTCTCAATATTTTACTGTCATATCGTGATCTGGTAGATTTCACCATGCGGAGGTCATATCCAACTCCATTCCCAAATCGTATTTCAGTTCATGCAGTGTCTGTGGCTTGAGATAGACGTTATAAAATAATTTGTTGTACGGTGCACATTAAAGTCGTTGAGCTCTGTCCATTTTAAGTCATCCGTGTGTGACCATTACCAACAAACACAGTCTTGCAATTTGGATTTTTTCAACATGACATGGGCAAATACTCACAGACAGAAGCACAACGGCATGAGTTTTCGTTCATTGCTT
The DNA here is from genome assembly GCF_030222135.1 of Aotus nancymaae. NCBI lineage: Eukaryota > Metazoa > Chordata > Mammalia > Primates > Aotidae > Aotus > Aotus nancymaae. Next base: position 19,362,139 of record NW_026988443.1, read on the forward strand.
TCTTTGTTTTTGTGGGACTGCTCTCTTTTCAACTCACATAGTCAACATCTAACTAAATTCAAGGAACAAGTTTTCACAGTCAAATCATCATATTGGTGAACATCAAGGAAAACATTATAATGTGGAAGAACAGATTTAACCATGACTATGGAATTAACTCGAGTAACTTCTTTCAACTTAGCTCACCACTGTAGAATCCTTGCTAGAGTCGCCATGGTACTAAAAACGCCAGCACAAGTTTTATCTTGACACAGCCAGTACTGGTGAATTGTACGCCTTACATTAGCTGTTTCAGCTTAATTTACGTATTTAGTGATTTGACTTTTAAACAAATCACACGTGTCTCCCATTCCAAGACAAAACCGCTTCTCCTCTTGCTTACCAAGCATTGTTTCACATGCTGAAAGGCAAAGGTATTCATGCCACAGTGTTGTGTGAAATGAAAGCTATAGACTGGAAAGTCCGGTATACAACAGCCTCCACCAGAAGTACCCAGTGTGTACTATGCAAATACAGCAATATAATAAGAAAAATAGAAATGTCACTTTCTGCCTCTCATGAGTTTCATCTTGCTCTTCCTTATTTCATCTGTACCAAAACCATGCATTTCTCACCTACTTACACATCAATTTCTGCTGGACACTCATGAATCCAAACCATGCATTCCACTTTACTCTCTCATGAAATCAAAGAATCTCTGCACTGAATAATGTCTGTCAGGTCACTTGATTGTGTATTTAAATCACCAATAGAAGATTCCCAAAAAGTAAACTATCTCAGAGTCTCTGCTTTATAATGGGAGAGGTATTTGAAGTAGTCCAAATCACAGGGGCTGGGGGCTAGCACCTCTAAACCCAGCTTCCTCATATAAATGGGTGATTTTGATAATTTACTTACCTCCTCTAAGACCCAATGTCATCATATGGAAATAATAATAGAAATAATGGGGTGAGGCCGGGCCCGGTGGCTCACGCCTGTAATCCCAGCACTTTGGGAGGCCAAGGCGGGTGGATCACGAGGTCAAGAGATTGAGACCATCCTGGTCAACATGGTGAAACCCCGTCTCTACTAAAAATACAAAAAATTAGCTGGGCATGGTGGCACGTGCCTGTAATCCCAGCTACTCAGGAGGCTGAGGCAGGAGAATTGCCTGAACCCAGGAGGCGGAGGTTGCGGTGAGCCGAGATCGCACTGTTGCACTCCAGCCTGGGTAACAAGAGCGAAACTCCGTCTCAAAAAAAAAAAAAAAAAAAAGAAAAAGGAAAAGAAATAATGGGGTGAACCTCCTGGGATATGAGCAGGAAATTCATGAGGCAGTGCCTATATGGTTTAACACAAATCTAGATTTATGTGGTAGAAGCTCAATAACTGATAATATTTATGTATCTATTTATATGTGCATATTTATATTTCCATTTTCAATGAAGTTTCATTTAATGATATAGCTTCTACACACCGAAAAAATGTAATCAGGATAAAATCACACATAATTTCTTTGATGAGAAGCAAATTTTATTGAATTTTGGGTTCTTGCCTTTAAGCTTTTATACACTGAACATTTTTCTTTTCCATAGCTGAGATCATATTATGTATCTATTTTAGAAACACATTTTTAATATTATAACATAACTAATTCTCCATGTTACTAAAAATACTGCACAAACATTACTAATGATTAACTTTTCACCATTCAGTCTTACTCCAATTTAATTAACAATGCCCCTGTTTTTGAACATTGAGGACAGACATATTTTTCAAGCAACATTTGCATAAACATGAGAACTATCTATATTGACATAGGGTTTGTTGGAAAGGAAACAGGGTAATATACACCTAATATAATCAGGCAAAAAAAAGAGATATTGGATAAGATACAACAAAAAGGTTTTCTTTTAGTTCTTCATTATATTTATATGACTATTAATACTGTTACCAATAATAACACTTATGTAAGTGCCTACTATGTGCCAGTCATGCTGCATTATTTAATTTTGTCATGCCAAAAGATTCATGGGGTGGATTTTATAGAAGAGGAAGCTGAAGCATAAGAGATGTAAGCCAAGCTCCTGTAACTAGTGACTGAGTCAGAATTTGAATCTAAATATGTCTGCCTAAAATGTCCTTGTCTTTTCACAAAATCAGGTGGCCAGACTACTTTGGTCTGCCCATGATTCTCACTCTGGGGTCAGGTGGATTCCTTGACAGATGTTATAAAAGAACAAACAAATAAAGGAAATTTTTTTTTAAGAAGGTAATGCAGCTAAACTCCATGTGGCAGTTTGTCCAAGGTGATTGTGGTGATCCCATTCCCTTTGCCAGTGGTAAATCTGATTGATAATGGGCATGTGACCTGATTTGGGCAAATAAGTTTTGAGATTTCTTTTGAGAAGCAGCAGAGGGGGTAGAATTCTGGGAAACATTTCTTCATGAAAAACAGAACCAGTAATTAATGATCCCTCTTCTTCCTCTTAACGTTTTTGTCTTGGCTTAACATCTGGAACGCTGCAAAATCGAAATCATTGATCCTGGGTTGACGATGAAGTTAGCACAAAGAATGTCAATGGGGAGACATCATACAAATGTGAGTCAGGAAAGATCTGTGGACTTGATATTATAGAAGATAATGAATTTCCTTATTGGTTAAGTCTATTTTGAGGCAAGTCATCTGTTACTTGTTACTAAAGGCATTCTATCTGACTTCAAGAGGATCCTTAGTGGCCTAAGATCCTTAACTCTATCTATCAATGCATTACACTTATTAAATGTGTAATGATTTTGACCACATTTCTATTTTCCTTTTTCTTTTTTTCTTTCTTTTTTTTTTGAGACAGAGTCTCGCTCTGTCGCCCAGGCTGGAGTGCAGTGGCATGATCTTGGCTCACTACGACCTCTGCCTCCCGGGTTCAAGTGATTCTCCTGCCTCAGCCTCCTGAGTAGCTGGGATTACAGGCACACACCACCACTCCCTGCTAATTTTTTTGTATTTTTAATAGAGACAGGGTTTCACCACGTTGGTCAGGCTTGTCTCAAACTCCTGACCTTGTGATCGACCCACCTCAGCCTCCCAAAGTGCTGGGATTACAGGTGTGAGCCACTGCACCCGGCCACATTTCTACATCTATCATCCAAAGAGAAATGCATAACTTACCCTTAAGGGTTTTGAACAAACACCATTATTCCATTTAAATAATGAAAATCTAAAACCTACAAAAACTAAGTAACTTGAAGAAAGTGGCTTAAATAAGTATTTGCATCAGAATTGCAAAACAGTACCCTGACACCAGAGTGCACATTTTCATGTGAATTCATACAGAAACTCACATTTGGATGCTGCGATATAGTAGCCTCAGCAATTTTATGCTCATTATTCCACTTGATCTTTGATATCAAATCTACTACTTTGCAAATGCAGTTTTATTGTGTCCGTTCTTAAATGTATTGCAGTCCAAGAAGGCATGTGAACTTTTCAAGGTGACATAGCAAGGAAAGAGAAATAGGCAAGACCCACTGATCTGGAATGAATGTTTGTGATGTCCTCCCAGATTCATTTGTTGAAACTTTGCCCATCCATGTGATGGTATTAGGGAGTTGGATTTCAGGAGATAATTAGGATTAGATGAGATCATGAAGGTGGAGTCTTCATGAATGGGATTAGTCTTCTTATAGTAGTCAGAACTGAGCTTACTTCTCTCTCTCTGCTCTCAGACCAGTGAAAATCCAATGAGAAATCTGCAGTCTGCATTTGGAAGAGGACCCCCACTAGAATCTGAGCATGCTCACACCATGATGTTGGACTTGCAGCTTCCAAAACTGTGAGAAATGTATTTCTGTTGTTTTTAAGCCATTCGCTCTACAATATTTTTGTTACAGCAGTCCAAACTGACTAGGATGCCTACTATAATGGATAAAAACAGATTAGCTATAGCAAAACAGTATTGTTCACCATGCAATGCTCTTTATTTCAGTCTCTTTCATAGTGAAGTTAAGGTTATGTGGCTAGTTCTGGCCAATGGTTATGAGTAAAATTGGTATGAATTATTCTTGGCCTGAGCTAGTTAGGAAAGGATATAATTTCTTTGTGGCCTCTTAGATGTTTTCCATTATTTTCATGGCTGGAAATGAAGAGCCCCACAATACCAGAGTTGCTGGAATAAAGCAGCCAAGGCATAGATGTCCCAATTGATGATGGATGAGAGTTTCAAACCTCAATCCTGCATAGGATGAAATGACAAGATCCCCAAACATACATGCAAGCTAACATGAGTATACAAGCTAAAATTAACTCTGATATGTTCAGCCACTGAAATTTCAGGTGTTTGTGTTACCACAGCACATATATTCTAACTAATTCAGCTGCTAGAATGTCGATAGCTGGTTGGTTTAACAGGTACCTAAGGAGAGGTTTCATTTAACTGTTGAGTACCTGGTAGACCATTTCAACATATAACATCTTTCTAGGTTTTCAGCTTCTATTTTAAAGTCCTCAGATACAAAGTACTGGCACTTTTTAAAGCTCTTTCTTTACTTTCTTTTACGTGGGTGAATAGTTGCTTTATTTATTATGCAGTTGGTGGTGGCTATGGAGAATTTTTCTTCAGTATGCTTCAGATTTATAGAGCTGGGCTGCCCTTTTATTAGGCAATATATTCAGTTTGGCATTCTTAGGTGCCTAGAGAATTTGGCATAGATATACTTTTATCATAAAAAAAATCTCATAATGATTATTATTAGCATACCCTGTTGTTTATCAAGCCCAAGTGAAAAAAAAATGCATATGTAGTTTTGAGAGCCTAAGTCTTTGGGTCTTTGAGTAGAATAAAGTATAGCATAAATATTCCTGAGGCTTGGTGAATATACTAGCCAAAAAATTGCATGAGCTACTAAAATTACAAATAGAGCATTGCTGCTGGTATCCTTGAAACTAAGGTTTCCCTACTGTACAATGGATTTAACACACATGAATTTCCCTATTATACCTCCAGGGCATAGCTGCAATTTACTTGACTCTTGAAAGCATCAAATCCCTACTGACTGCTCCTGGGGAAAAGAGAAAAGCTCAATCTTTCACCCCTAACATTGCAGAGCCTGAGGAAACATTGGCAGTCACCTAGTCAGAACTCCATAAATTACAGTCAAGAAAAAAAAGAACCAAGAGAATGGGAAATAATTGTCAAAAGGTGGCAAAGATAGTTAAGATCTAGCCCAATATTTTTCTCTATCTTATGTCTTCTTCTAGATCTCAAAAAAAAGAAGCAACAGACCACTTCATGCATCCTTCCTCCTGCTTCCAAAAGCAACAGTCATCTTGTTCCATTTCTTGGACTTAACAATACAAAAACACAGTCTTTCAGGCTGGGCATGATCTCTCTGTATCAGTTAATCCTACCATTTGTTGAATACCTGCCCAATGGTCGAAACTAAACTACAGATTTTTTTTTTTTTAATTCTTATAACAATCCCATGAGATGGATGTCACCATATTAGAAAGTCCAGAAAAATTAAGTGATTAGTCCTGAGTAAACAGAAAGCAAGAGATAAAGACAGAATTCAGAGTCAGATCCCTCCTCTCCAGTGTTCCTATACAACACTCCTCAGGAACAAAGCAAAGCATCATTATCCCCATTTTACAGAAAGATAGCTGAGTCAAAAAAATGTTAAGAAAATCATTTTAAATATTACATTAGCTCAGTGACTGAGCTGGAACAAAGTATACCAAAATTTCCAATGATCAGAGATTATTTTTTGCTCCTAGCTAACCCATTGTTCTCTGTGTGGAATTTAATGGCATATGAAGTGAAGAATGGAATGAGTATGGTCAGAAATACATGTTGTTCTCCTTTTACACTTTCATTTTTCCAGATAAAATGAAATGTCTACATAGTATGTGTATCTCACCACTTAGAACATATCAAAGAGTACTTTATATATATATAAAGATAGAGAGGAGGTCATCTGGCACACAACAGCATTCATAGAGGCTTTGCTATTGTCAGTGGAAAGAGGACTGTAACCACAAGATCCAGGCAAGATCCAGACATGAAGACGAAAGATGCCCTGAGACCTCAAGCCATGTGATCTGCCTAATAGGAATCTATAAGCATCACTTTTCAGCAGAACACCTGTGTTCTTATAAATTATTTTTTTCAGAACTTACTTAATTCTGGGAAAAAGGTGTTTGACCCAAAGTCATAGATTTAGATAATGAATGATCTTAAAAAGTAGCAAGTCTGCTATCTCATTTTGCAGATGAGAAAGCTGTGATTTCAGAGAGGGGCTGTAGCTTGTCGAAGGCCTTGCAGGTCGATTTGTGATAAAGTACAAACCAGACAAATGGTTATCAGGAGTTTCATATCATGGCCAGCTGCTGAATGACTGAAAACCTGGATATATACTTTATAAACAATGTCATGGTGCTGTGGAGCAAAGAAAGTCGAACTGCAGAAAAAAAAAGAAGAGTGTGATGGTAAATTGAAGCCAAAGGCAGAGGAAAAGAATGAAAGGTAATAATAAAATAATGAAATTTACTCTGTATTCAGTTAGCCAGCATTTATTCGTCACTTCCTCTGTGGGAAAGCATAGCCCTATGCTCAGGGCAGTGAGAGGACAAAGTGATTACCTTGATTCTGTCTTTAAGGAACTCATGTTCTCTTATGGGCATCTACCTAGTCACAAAGGTTGGAAGAGATACATTTTGGAAGAGTAGTACAGATAAATTGGTTTAGAGAATCAGAGAAGGAACAGATGTCAGAGATGATCAATCATTGTCAGCCTACTAAACTGCAAGGAAATCTGCTCATAATTTAGGGGAGGGTCTTGTGGTGTTAGAGTTCCTGGAATTTCTCCAGCTTGGGAAGACACAGTAAAAAAAATACAGAGCAGCTGTTTTAAAATAAAAAAGAAAGTGTTGATCCTTCTCTTCACCACCCCACCCTCCATTCATATATCTCCCTCAGACTCCCCTTGCATATTCTTTTTCCATTCAAGCCTGCCTTTTGAGTTCACCATAACTCAATTTCACATTTATTGATGTCTACTGTCTGTCTGCTGACCACAGAAGAGGCTACTTTATGTGCATCTCATCAACTACTCACCACATAGTAGACACATGATGTAACTAACTCCATTTACATATGGAAAAATTGGTATAGAGACTTTAAGTTGTTTGCCAAAATTCACACAGCTAGAATGCATTGGAACCTGGATTTCAATCTTGAAACCAAAGCTCCAACTATGAAAGATAAGACAATGATCAACTGGACTACAATAAAATAAAAAAGTATATGCATAGAATACATCATTAAATCTATCTGTAAACTTATCCAAATGATAAATATAGCTTAAACATTCACCTTAACATCTTAAATATAGCTTAAACATCATCTATATATCTATTTACCTAGATGAGACAGTAAGACAGACAGACACACACACACACACACACACACACACACACACACACACACACAGAGAGAGAGAGAAAGGCAAAGAGAGATAATTTACATCTTAAATTACATTTATTGATTTCCATACATGATTACTAGATGCTGGAGACATGAAGACACTATTCTCAAAAAGTCCTGCCATATAAGGCAAGTCAATTTCCCCTTCTTGGGCTTCAGAAAAAAAAAAAAAAATCTGATTAAAATGAAGAAATATGCAACAAATTAAATTAAATATGTAGATGTCAGCTTGAAAAATTTCTGCTTGCAAATTCCAGGTTCAGTATTTTACTAGCTTCTGAACAAGTAACTTCATCACTCTGTAACAGTTTTATCATCAACAAAATAGGAAAACATTAGTAAATATCTTACATGGCTGTGCAAGCATTAAATAAAATCGTGTATTTAAAATACTCAGTACATTGCTGTTAAAAAAAACACAACCTCAAACTGTGTTATTCCTTCACTGTCATACCAACATAAAAATCATCAATACAGATGACTTCTGTTAACAAATGGGGGGTGGGGAGGAGTTCTTGCCACCACCAGGGTTCATTCTGTAGCAGGAATCAACTGATTGTCTTCCAGTTCAATTCTGAAACTGTCTACATGGATGGTGTCAGATCTCACAGGTTGAGGGGTCAGTCTCAAGACACCCACCCTTTTAGACACCAGGTCTCTGGAACTTCTGAATGACAGGCTACAAGTAGGTGTTCTCACAACCCCTTCTTTGGGTTTGATTAATTTGCTGGAGAAGCTCACAGAACTCAGGGAAACACACTTACCAATTTGTTATAAAGTATATGACAAAGGATACAGATGAGGAAATGCTTAGGGCATGGTATCGGGGGAGCGCATAGAGCTTCCATGCCCTCCCTGGGTGCACCACCTTCCCAGAACCCCCAAGCGTTTAGCGATCCAGAAGCTCTTGAACCCTGTCTTCTCAGGTTTTTATATAGGCTTCATTATATAGACATGGTCAACAACCATGCAGAAATGCCACTGGACAAAAAGCACATGATCTAAACCCAGCGAGGCCAGACAGATTTTTCTAGGCATCTCTGTCTAGCATTCCTTCCTCTAGTGTGTGGAGCAAGACACTCTCTGAAATGAGCCTCTTTTGACCCACAGTTGGATTACAGACTATCCTGGGCTGGTGGAAGAAGGAAAAGAGAAAACTGGAAAAAGAGATTCTGTTTCCTGATGCCTGCTTCTGAGGTCTAGAGGCAACCTCATATTATAACAAGGGCTATGGGAGTTATGAACTTACTTTTGGACATGAATTTAAGAAAGGACAGGCATATAAGAGTTTTGTAGAAGTAGAAGCCTCACCACCAGTGAGAGAAGAAAGCAAAAATTCAAAATACTTCAGGAACAATAACCAGTTGCATATGTGCTAACTACCTAAAGAAATTCATACAAGAGATTGAGAAAAACTAAAGAAAATTAAAACCTAAAGTAAATTGAAATGTTGTCCCTGATTCTGATGAGCTTGAAGAGCTGGCACTGGCTCCTTCTTAGAGAGTGGGTATCTCTTTAAATGCCCACTTCCTCAGAGATTTCTTGACCTCCCTGAAAAGATGAAGTCTTCTTGTTAAAAGGATTTGAGGAACCCCACAGTTCTCCTTCACACTGTCCGCTGTCTAAGACCCTGTACTTCACTCTGATATCATCAGTCTTCTTAGATAATGTGCAATCATTTTGAATGGTCTCTGCTTTCTGTCTCTATCACCGAATGGTAAATCATATGGGGGAAGAGACATATCCCTTGTTTACGATTTGCCCTCATCTTGCCCACAACAGTACCTGGCACAAGTGGCAAATAAAATAAGGTGAGAATAAGCATGAGAGTGATTGTTAGGAAATGAGAGGGAGAGGAGAGATACAGAAATGTGGAGAATGAGGGATGCTGGGGTTTCACGCTAACCTTCTAAATCCAGGTTTAGAGCTTTTCCTTTTATTGCACCAGATTCCTTCCTTCTCTCCTATTTTCCACAATTTTTAAACTTTTGCTTGTTTGTTTGTTTGAGACAGAGTCTTGCTCTGTTGCCCAGGCTGGAGAGCAGTGATGAAGTCACAGTTTACTGCAGGCTTGACCTCCCAGGCTCAAGAGATCCTCCCAAGTAACTGGGAGTACAGGCGTGCACCGCCGCACCCAGCTAATTTTTGTATTTTTGGTAGAGATGGGGTTTCACCATGTTACCCAGGGTGGTATCAAACTCCTGAACTCAAGCCATCTGCCTGCTTCTGCCTCCCAAATTGCTGGGATTATAGGTATGAGGTGCCGTATCCTACCATTTAAACCTTTATTTTTTAAAATAAATAAACTAGATGTGGGGCTGGCCATTTTAAAAGGTCTCGGGGAAGCTTTTTATACTGGCTGGCTTGATGCATAATTTGACTCACACATCAAATGTAGGCAATGGAGAACCTGGGGTACTGTAGTCATCAGCTCACTTTTATTTTTTATTCTTTTATTTTGTTTTATTTTTTGAGTCAGGGTTTCACCATGTTGGCCAGGCTGATCTCAAACTCCTGACCTTGTGATCTGCCTGCTTCGGCCTCCCAAAGTGCTGAGATTGCAGGCATAAGCCACCATGCCCAGCCTCTTTCTTTCTTTTTAAAAATGCGTTGTAGATATCAGAACAAGCCCAGGTGGCAGGGCTACTTCCACGGCCAAACATCCAGCTCCTCATTCTACAAAGTAACTGATCCTTCTTGTACTTCTTCCCTTAAGTCAACAAAAAAGAAAGAGGCAGCTTCTTCTCTCTTCCTATTTTCATTTAATCCCAGGCTCAGGGCAAAAATCCCTCTCCCTCCACCCCAACACACACATATGTCTTCATTTAAACTAAGACTTGAGGTCTACTAAATACCCCACTAAATACAGCAGCACACAGGATGGAGAGCTTTTAAATCCTATTATAGTTCATTTTAATGTAAATTTAGTGATCACTAAGAGGTGCCCCAAAGGCGGTGGCTCTGATCCCTGCTACAACTGCCTTCCCCAGGCATCTTGGAAAAATAAACAGAAAGAAACAAGGTCCACATTTTCCATGTCTGTTAACTTTCCCACATGTGGCAACTACCTAGGTTACTGTAATAAGAAACTGTTATAATTAAGCCCTTTTCTCCCCCTGCCATACTGATGCTGAGTCTGCAGGGAGCGATAAGAAAGTTCTGTTCTACTGGATGTTTTGACATTGTCTTTTGAAATGCACAGCTATAGAATATAAAACCTTTTTTTATTTGGGTTGTGGGAGATTGAAAATTGTATAAGCAATTATATGTGAATTGGAAATGCAATCTTAAATGTTGAACAAAGGGTACATTTTCTCCTAATTCCAATGAAGCTATAATTTTCTAATGGATTCCCATGATTCAAACATATATAAAGCGAAAAATTAAAAAATAAAAAACCTTCACTCTTTCAGTTGGTTTTAAGACCCCAGTATACAGAGAAACTTTATAACAGCATGGGAGTCTATAATCCCCCAGCAGGAGGATTATAAATTTGCAATGAGGGAACTCCTTAATCTTGCACTTACATAACTACACATTTTTAAGATTTAAATGGTACAAATCAAAAAAATGAAGATCATTTTGTTCTTTTCTAAAGGGTACTCATAGATAAATGATGACTGGTTAGAGCCTATTGAACGTTTGAAACATTTGTAGAATGTAATTTATTCATACCAAATACATCAGAAAAGTAACTCTAGTGTTAAATTACAGCATGAAGAAATTAAAAGGCAAAAGTGGGCTTAAATGGATGCTCTGAGGTTTGTAGAAAATGTTAAAAGGGTTCAAATGTTCGTAATGTGAAAGTAAATATTTGGGCATATTGCAGGAAGGTTTCTCCCAGTGTAAGATAATAAAGTTTTTCATGGGATATGTTAGAAAGAAAAAACTGTTTAGTCTAGTTCATTTAATTTCCATATGCTTCATTAATAAATGATTATACCCCAAAGATGATGCTGTTACTTCCTTTTTTCTTATTCAACTCTATCTAATTCCCCCATAAAGTTTATTCTCCAGCAAATAAAACAATCTTTATTTTCCTTTTCCTTACTGATTTTTCTGCATTTAGCCGAAATTTCACTGGATCAATAAGGCACATATTCTTGGGAACTTGAGGACAAGAGGCTAATAAGGAGTGCATGGTTGATAGGATCTAGGAAAACATCGACACTGCAGTCATCTGGCCCTAATTCCTTCCCGTTGTTACAAGAGTCATAGGCATAAAGAAGGAAAAGACAGGTCAAATGTCACTTGGCAAATTCATGACTTCAGCCTTAAACTTAGTATGCTGAGCAGGGTTTAATGGATGATTTATCCACCCACCTTGACCTCCCAAAGTTCTGAGATTACAGGCGTGAGCCGCTGCGCCCAGGCCCTATCATAGACTCGCTTTTAGTTGTGCCCAAATAAGGCACAACTGGGGGAGAAAAGCGCTTTGCTTGGCGACAGCTAATGTCAGTCATCTTGATGAGGTTAACAGATTTAAGATCTACAACATCACTTCAAGGGTGGAAGTGGTGATTTTAACAGACTACACTCTTTGAACGTGAGTCTGCTTCAGTCATGGGTCACCTTAATCCTTCCCTAAATTGAGGAGTCACTATCCTAATGTTTGCTTTTCCCAGGCATATCTTTTTGCGATGGTTTGAAATTGTCCAGTCTATCATTGATGGGCATTTGGGTTGGTTGCAAGTCTTTGCTATTGTTGCCACCACTAACATACATGTGCATGTGTCTTTATAATAGAACAATTTGTAATCCTTTGAATATATACCCAGTAATGGGATTGTTGGGTCAAATGGAATTTCTCTTTCTAGATCCTTGAGCAAGCGCCACACTGTCTTCCAAAATGATTGAACTAATTTACACTCCCATCAACAGTGTAAAAGTGTTTCTATTTCTCCACATCCTCTCCAGCATCTGTTGTCTCCAGATTTTTTAATGATCACCATTCTAACTGGCGTGAGATGGTATCTCAGTGTGGTTTTGATTTGCATTTCTGTGATGACCAGTGATGATGAGCATTTTTTCATATGTTTGTTGACTGCATAAATGTCTTATTTTGAAAAGTGTCTGTTCATATCCTTCACCCACTTTTTGATGGGGTTGTTCATTTTTCCTTGTAAATCTGCTTTAATTCCTTGTAGATTCTGGATATTAGCCCTTTGTCAGATGGGAAGCTTGTGACATTTTTTTCCCATTCTGTTGGTTGCCAGTTCACTCTAATGAATGTTTCTTTTGCTGTTCAGAAGCTCTTAAGTTTAACTAGGTCCCATTTGTCTATTTTGGCTTTTGTTACCATTGATTTTGGTGTTTTAGTCATGAAGTCCTTGCCTATGCCTATGTCCTGAATGGTATTGCCTAGGTTTTCTTCTAGGGTTCTTATGGTGTTAGTTATTATGTTTAAATCTTTAATCTATCTGGAGTTAATTTTTGTGTAAGGTGTTAGGAAGGGGTCCAGTTTCAGCTTTCTGCACGTGGCTAGCCAGTTTTCCCAACACCATTTATTAAATAGGGAATCCTTTCCCCATTGCTTGCTTTTGTCAGGTTTGTCAAAGATCAGATGGTTGTAGATGTGTTGTGTTGCCTCCGAGGCCTCTGTTCTGTTCCAATGGTCTATATCTCTGTTTTGGTACCACTACCATCCTGTTTTTATTACTGTAGCCTTGTATTATAGTTTGAAGTCAGGTAGCATGATGCCTCCAGCTTTGTTCTTTTTGCTTAGGTATATCTTGCCTATGCAGGCTTTTTTTTTTTTTTTTTGGTTCCATATGAAGTTTAAGATTTTTTTTTTTTTTCAGTTCTGTGAAGAAGGTCAATGGTAGCTTGATGGGAATAGCATTGAATCTATAAGTTACTTTGGGCAGTATGGCCATTTTCACAATATTGATTCTTCCTAACCATGAGTATGGAATGTTTTTCCGTCTGTTTGTGTCCTCTCTTATTTCCTTGAGCAGTGGTTTGTAGTTCTCCTTGAAGAGGTCCTTCACATCCTTTTTTAGTTGTATTCCTAGGTATTTTATTCTCTTTGTAGCAATTGTGAATGGGAGTTTGCTCATGATTTGGCTCTCTGTTTGTCTGTTATTGGTGTATAGGAATGCTTGTGATTTTTGCACAATGATTTTGTATACTGGCACTTTGCTGAAGTTGCTTATCATCTTAAGGAGATGTTGGGCTGTGAAGATGGGGTCTTTTAAATATACAATCATGTCATCTGCTGTTGATGGGTAATGACCTCACTCACATTGCAAGTGAAATATAGGGAACAGTGATGGAGGAAAGGAGTGGTTCCACTAGAGTTAAAGGCTGAAATCTGGTTGCAGAGGACTTTTTAAAAAACCTTCAACATTTTCATCTGAAAGTTACAGAAAGGTCAATAAAATTTGGTTCAACTTGAAAATTTACATAAAATTATGTTTTAATATTTCTACAATTTATCCTGGATTCAAAGATTCCAGACAGTCATTGTTTCTTGCCTATAAGACAAAGATAAAGATTATCTTCTCAGTTCACATTGCTGATTTTGTGTGATAATAGTTCACAGGCATCGACAATAAAAAACGGAGCATGCAGCACGAGTATTTTGTTGTTCCTGCTGTTGTTGAAATACTCAAAACTATTTGACTTTCATCATCATCAAACATGAATTGTGCAAATATAATGCAAAAGTTTTAGTACAAATGAAGCAGATACAGTAAGGTCAAAAATGTTCTCATAACCTAAACATTTTAGAACCAAGTTGAAAAAAATTATCTCATTAAGTATTTAATTTAATTATTTTTCAGTGCTTAGGGCTAATAGTGCCTGAACACATAGTTCTCCTTAATTTCATTAGCAGGCATTTATGAGTCCCTGTTGTGGGTGGATATGGAAGAAATATAAACTCCGGGGCATTTTTCTTTCTTATTAAGATAAAATGCAAAACAATTCATTGTAATTTTTAGGGTTAAAATGGAGTAAACTTTTGAGGCTGCTTCTGGGAAGTATTCATCACCTTCCCCATTCAACAAAAGGAGACATTAGTCCAAATTTCTACAACTAAAATTCATCCAGTGGACATACTTTGATTTGAACACATACTCAAATATTTCTGGGATATTAACTCCTTAATTCTAAAGAGAGCTTCAAAGCGATCACTTAAGCCTACATTTAGAATTTATTTCCATTTGTTCTTATTCTTATCCATTTTTCCTAATGGTTGAAGTTATTAAAAACACAAGAATTTAGTCAGAAAAGAGGAAAAGTTTGTAGTCTTCTTTTACAGGACTCACATAGTCATGATAAATCGTCCATTCCTATTGAATTGCACACATACATCTTTTGTTTGATTGAAAAGTTCATTGTGACTATGAATGGAGGGCCCAATCTCTATTTTTCATCCCCAACTTATAGCATCCTCAAAAGCTTGCAAGGTATTTAGCTAGGGAGAGGTAAATTCCATTTCCTGTGGGTTTTCTGTAGAAATTCCTTTTCTGGATTGTACAGATGAAACTCACTCTGAAAAATAAGGAGAAATGATGGATACTTATCCCAAATGACATGGCAGACACTGAAGTAATGAGAATTTATTCAATTCAACAGCTCATATCCAGATGTTCCAGGAACAGGCTCAGTGGGGTTAGTGAGCCTAAGAAGTTATTCCACACATAAGAAGTTAAAAAAAAAAAAAAAAAAGAATAGGCCACTGAAGAATGGACTTTTCCAGAAAATTTCTGCCTCTGCTGTCTTTGCGGAGGGTAGAAATTTGAAGACCATGTTCCTAACATTTGTCTAATTTTGTCCCCAGTTCATTTGAGCTCTGGCATTAGACTGACTGGGAGGAAAATCTAGCTTCATCATGTATTAATTTAAGTGACAATATGTGAGTCACTTAATCTAACTGCACCTCAATTTCATCAGTACAAAGGGGTTATAATAATACCTACCTTGTAGGACTGCGGTATGAACCAAGAAAATGTCTACTAAGTGCATCATACAGTACTTCATACAAAATAAGAACATAATAACTGCTGTTATTAGCAGTGTTTAATTGCTACTATTATTATTTTGTTTTTAAAATAGGGGCTGGTTCACTGTAACTGCAAATGAATTTAAACTTGAGAATTTCTTTGAATATTTGTCTTTTTTCTAGATTTCTTCAAGAAATATAAACTTGTTTATCCCAACCTTCAAACATTCCCGCAACTAAAGGTGGCTCTTGCAGGCCCTTCTGGTTTTGATAGGTCTTAGGACATTGCTTCACTAAGGTGCTTTGGGAAACACACACACACACACACTCTCACACACACATACACACACACACACACAGAGCAGCAACAGCAGCAGCAGCACATGGTTCTTTTTATTTCCAGCCATTTATGCATTTCTTCTGCAAACACTTATTGCATATGATGGTTCTGTACTATATCTCAAGATTGCCTTGGCTATGATCTCTAAGAAGACAATTTTTGTGTGTCTTAGATGCATGTTATGCATGTGTGGAGGTGGGTGGTAAGTGTATATAACTTCTAAGATCGTCAAATTTTCAGGGGGAATTGCTATAAAGCAAAGTTAAGGGGGTGGTGTTAAGGCTTTTAAAAGTGTGTCATCAGGGCAGATCCCTGGCTCGCTGCAGGCAGCCACTGAAAACAACCACCTTTCACAAACATCACTCTCTCTACGGGAGCTAAGGTCCTGGCTGCCAGGTCACTGCTCCTGCTTTTTACTACTAGCCTGGTCCGGCTTTGACCAACCGTCTCTGCGTAGCTTGATGGAACTGCCTTTTCCTTGGGCTTCACTCCTGTGACACTGATTGACATCTGATTTCTTCCTGAGATTTGACTGGCAACTGATTCCTGAGTTTATCTTCAAGTGCTTCTCTACGAAGCATGAGAGCTCACCCCAGCCCCATTTATCCACAAGGGCTGTTTTTTCTTTACAGAATTAATTGCATTTCAGGGACCTCCTTGCAGTTACTAATCTCTAGATCTGTGTGTCTGAAATTTCTTCACAGACAGCAAGAAGTTTGGTTTCTCCTTTTTCTTTGCTTCTCTTTCCCTGTATACGTTTTCCTAGAATATTGTAGGTTTCTAATTAAAGTAGTCATATTGTTCCGTAGTTCCCAGCTTACTGGATGCAGCAGCCTCCTCTGGAGCTCATGCCTAGAAGGGTTTTAGCTGAGTCTAGTTAGTGTCTCCACAGTAAATTGATCACATTCTGCCAATGTTCATTTTTCACAACTCACTTGTATTCAGGGTTGATCTATTTTAAAAATACGAAATGATGATCATTTAACAACTGTTGTGAAAACCGTTTACAAAGAAATCTTTTTAGGTTTTCATTAAAGCAGAGCTCCCTGATAGGATCCCTTCTAGTCATCTCTCTGAATCTTGATATATCAACGAGGCCTGGTATTGATTAAGCCACTGGCACATAAAACGCTGCACAGTGTAAAATAAACAAATGCAGAAAACACCACGGGGCATGTGGGCAAACATATCTGGATTCAAGGGCCTATTTTCAGCTACTTGAAAACTGAATCAAGTATCCTAACCTCTGAATGTCTCACATTACTCATCCACACATTTGGGATATTGTCTACATTGAGGGTTTACATTGAATATTAAATTATATCAGATACATACACATCATTAAATTATATTGTGTATTATGAGATCTTATTGCTAGTAAATACCTGATAGAAAGAATAGCTATCATCATTATTCTTCGCTGTGAAGAAAGAAACATTTTCTTGGGACAAAATTAATGTTAACTTAGGTTTAAAGCTGGTGTTAAAAAATAAGTAATCCCAGCACTTTGGGTGGCTGAGGTGGACAGATCACCTGAGGTCAGGAGTTTGAGACCAGCCTGGTCAACATGGTGAAACCTGTTTCTACTAAAACTACAAAAATTAATTCCAGCTACTCAGGAGGCTGAGGCAGGAGAATGGCTTGAACCTAGGAGGCAGAGGTTGCAGTGAGCTGAGATCACATCATTGTACTCCAGCCTGGATGACAGAACAAGACTCTGTTTCAAAAATAAAATACAAAATATTAGATATATATGTAGATGAAAATAATTTCAAAATTCTTCAGACTGATAAATATAAGCTCCACTCCTAAAATGTCCACCAACCTCAAGACTACATGAGTGCATCAACTGGGATATTTAGTGCCTATGAAATTGACTTAAAGTCATGCTGTCCCTTGGAGCCTGTGCATCCAAATCAGAAAGGAATCAGCCCTAGACCTTAGCTTCCTCCCTTTGCTCCCTCACTGCTATGTATTTAAGAGTTTATGAACTACGGTGTTTGAAATTACAGCCCTGAAAATTTGGGCTACATCTTGTTGGTCTCTGTAATGTTGCTTCCAATCTCCTGCCCCTGACCAGCTCCATGGGGATATATCAAGTCTCCCACTTAAGATTACCTCCAGCCCCACCAACGTCTTAATGTACTCTATCACTCACTCTCAGACAGGGAACTAAAAGTAGCCACTGGCTTCAACTGCTTGTTTGAAAAGGGAAAACAAAAATGAGAGAGAGAATAGAAAGGATGACAGTTCTCCCTTCCATCCAGGTCTATACCAAAGACCTTCTCCAGGGATAACTCCTGATTCAATTAAGCTCACCTGATTACATCTGCAATGCTGATGTGTAGCCGGGCTCCTGCCCAGCTTCTGCTCTCTCCTACTTGATGTCCCTCCATGCTCCAGAATCTTCTCCCGTCAGATGTGAGAGTCCAATTCACTGCGTTTCAGGCAAGTGGCAAAAGAGGCATTCTGACAAGAGCTTATTAGGGGCAGTTCTGGTGAGACTCTGCAGTTCAGAGAACCACAATAACTGACAGATTGGCTTTTAAGTTAGACACTTTGCACACACGTTCCAAAGCATCTGTACACTTCAGATTGTGTGTCACTCAGGGAGACTATCATGCAAAAGTCTCGATATATCCTGATGGTTAAGGACCAAAGTGACTGTAGTCAAAGCCATCTTAGCCTGTTTGTCTTTCCCTTGCCTGCGGCCACATCAGATTTTTTTTTTTTTTTTTTTTTTTTGCCTACCTGGCTTAGGCATTGATAACTCCACAAATGAGCTACCATGGTTTTATTGTCTACAATTTCTGAAGTGCCCCAAAGTCTTTCCTTCTTTCATTTATGCAGTTATGCAAAACATAAAAATCAGTCTAAAATTGCATCTATTTCTATAGGTTTTCCCTAAATTTTGTGTGTGTGTGTGTGTGTGTGTGTGTGTGTGTTAACATTTATTTATTTATTTATTGAAATGGAGTCTCATTCTGTTGCCCAGGCTGGAGTGCAGTGGTGCTACCCGGACTCATTGCAACCTCCACTTCCTGGGTTCAAGAGATTTTCCTGCTTCAGCCTCCTGAGTAGCTGGGATTACAGGTGCACACCACCATACCCAGCTAATTTTGTATTTCTAGCAGAGATCCAGTTTCACCATGTTAGCCAGGTTGGTCTCAAACTCCTGACCTAAGGTGATCTACCCTCCTCAGCCTCCCAAAGTGCTGAGATGTATTTTTTATTTTTTGAAAATAAAACCTGAAGCCCCATATCTGTTTATTTCCTATGACATTTAATATATTGATAAATATATTAAATATATGTGACTATTTTGTATGATCACATAATATTTTAATACATATATTAAATATATATTAATAATATATAAAATGACATATTTAAAATAATGTTTTGATGATGATAATACGAATGTTGATGATGATGGTGACTAATACTAATTGTAATTTAAGGGTCTGTTTTATTTTCAATAATCAAAGGTGAAACTCTTGGAGAATGAACTGAGTGTATCTTAATGTTTTTTTTTTTTATTTTCAGCATGTAGAATGACATATAGTAGATGCTCAACAATACTGATTGAATTGGATTGAGGAATGCATAGAGAAAACTTGAAACAATCCATTCACTTGGTGTATTTGGTTTTGAAACTTTAGAGTTGTTTTCATTGCAAAGACTTTTCTTTAGACCTTTTCTTTATCTTTCAAAAATGATTGTATCTTTGGAAACTACCAAGGTAAGGGTAATTGAAGGCTTGCAAATGCAAAAGATATAGGCTTTACATTTTGAACAATTTCTTTACATCAATTTTCTTGTATTATTTTATGACTAGTATCTCTTATCTAAGCCAAAGCTAAGAATATGTAAAGCAGAGATTATTCACAGGTATTTTGAATCCCATTTGGCATTCAGAATTCCGATTATTTCTATTGTATCTGGCACATTATTTCTTTTCTTTGAAAAAGTAAAATAAATGTAGCAAGAAGAGCTCCTATAAG
The DNA here is from genome assembly GCF_030222135.1 of Aotus nancymaae. NCBI lineage: Eukaryota > Metazoa > Chordata > Mammalia > Primates > Aotidae > Aotus > Aotus nancymaae. Next base: position 19,381,891 of record NW_026988443.1, read on the forward strand.
AAAAAAAAAAAGGATGGTGGATGTCTAATGATAATGATTGTGGCCGTTAAGATGCTTATTGTTCTCCCTCATTGGAACTTCCTTGAATTTTGATCCCTGGAAAATTAAAGTACAGGGAGGCAAGGAAAGTGGGTTATTATTTCTCTGTGCACCCCTGCGTCTCATTTCCCAATGAAAGCGGAGTGAACTAGGAGCCAACCATGACATCACAGGGAAGTAGAGAAGGAAGAGTGGCTGTGGAAAACAGTCATGATACAAATCACATGGTACACAATTTCAGTCGTAGGAAGAAATAGTACACAGTGTAAATCTCCAGTGTAAATCTTCTCCCTCAAAGCAGAACAGTGTTTCCGTGTGCATTTAAGTAAGTTTTGTTGTTGGTGGTGTTTTTAATCTACAAAGCCTTGAAATAAATATACTAAAAATTGCTTTCTGAGATTTTATACGCTGATGACTTAAAGCGATACTTTTTTAAAAAAAAATTTTGAAATAGACATTCAGAGATTTGGAAGGGTGGGTGGATCCGCTTGTTTTGAAGCCATTGGAAAGGAATGGTTATTCTCACCCAGCTTCTCTTCTTCTACCATACTTCGCAGGGCTACCTACTATATCTGGAGCCAAAATAAAGAAGTACCCACCAATCAAGTGCCATGTTTTGTCATCTTAGTTAGAGGAAATAAATATCTAAGCCGCTCAACCAATCCAGATGTGGCATGTGCAATTTGGCTTTGTCAGGCTAGATTGTGATATATTCATAACAATGAAATAATATACAGTGTTTGTATAACAGCTGTTCTACTAAACTATTTGGTAATGTGACCTGGGATGCTCCATGGTGGTCCTGTGCTTCTCAGTAATTTGAAACTGTGTCTATGAGATTTAGACAAACGGTTCTCAACTAAGATCAATTTTCCACCCAAGAGACTTTAGAGTATGACTGGAAATATTTCTGACTCTCACATCTTGGAGGATTCCTTGGCATCTAGTAGTTAGTGCCAGTGAGGCTGGTAAAAATATTTAAATGCATAGGACATGCTCCCATAACAAAATTATCTGATCCAAAATGTCAGTGCCCAGTAGGAAAACCTGGGCTACTGCCCTTCTTCCCAAGTGATGGTCGGTGTACCGGCAGCATCAGCATCATCTGGAAACTTAATAGAAATGCAGCGTCTCATCTTTCCCCCCAGATTGAATCAGAATATTTATTTGAAGACTCCAGTGGATTCATATGCTCATTGTAGTTTGAGAAGCACTAGGCTGGAGCGGTTGTCATTTCTTCTTACTGAATCACCAAGTTGCCTGAGTAGCTCTCAAATAAACATAAAAATTAACCACACTTTGCCATAACCTTGGAGATACTGATTCACCGGCCTGGGGTAGTGATCCTGGCAGCAATAGTTTCTAAAATCTTCTTAAGTTATTTTAATGTGACACCAGGATCTAGACCTATTTGTTTGAAGTAGCTCAGAGTGGGGTGAATGTGTTTAGAATTAACAGATTTCTTGGTATGCTGAGGACAGTCTGACTTATACCTTTTGTACTGGTATATTATAGCACCCCTTTTTACTCCCAAATGTCTTCTGATTTTGGAGTAAGCAACAAGTTCTTTGAAAAATGCTAATTACAAAAGATTAAGATAAATTGGAATTTATTAAAACTAAGAACTTTTGTTTCTCAAAAGATACCATTAAGATTTTGAAAAGACATCCATAGAATGGAAATAAGGTATTTTAATGCATACATCTAATGAATAATTTGTTTACACTAAATACAGAAGTATTCACAAACTCATAAAACTTATTTTAAAAGTATAAAAAGAAACTCTAACAAATCAAGAAGAAAAAGACAAGACAACCTATTGGGCAAAAGACCTGGACATTCATTTCATGACAGACACTCTGCAAATGGCAGTAAACATATGAAAAAAAAATTCAACTTTATATTTGAGGAAATAAAAATTTAAAACACAATAAACTATTAATACAAATCAATTGCATTTGCTAAGTGCTAAAGACTGGTGATACCAAGTATTTGGTGAGGTAACAGAAATTCTCCTCTTGCCTTGCAAAAGGAAGAACAAGTTGATACGACCACTGTGAAAATATCAGGTGCAGTTTTGTACCAAATTTCAACATGTAAAAAAGTATGCCCATGATCAATACTACCATTTAGTATACACCCAGAAGAAATACATATGTTAATCAAAATGCATGCATTAAATTTCTCATAGTAACTTTAGTCATCACAGTCCAATGTTGGAAACTATCCAGATGCCCAACAGTAGAATTAATAAATTAATTAACTGGGATACATTCACGACATAAAATATTATACAGCAACAACAGTGAGTGATCTTCAGTTAAGCATAATGAGATGGATGCATCTCTCAAACATAATACTGAGTGAAAGTAGCCAGATACAAGAGCACAATTAATGACTGCATTTCTATAAAACACAAAAATCAGCAAAACTAACACATGTTACTAAAAACTTGAATAGTGGTTACCCTTGAAGGAGACAAAGCCTGCAACAGAGTGTGAAGCAGAGTCGGGCTGTTCCTGACATTCTTTCTGCCACTGAACTTTGGAATCATTCATATGTTTGCTTTGTTACATGCATTGAATTGTATTCTTAGGTGCATTCTTGAATATGTATAGTATACTTGATTTATATTTTAAGTATCTCATTTTGGATAATAACATTCATAGTCACCCTATTCTGAGGAAATGGTCTCAGGTCAACAGTACAGGGCCTGAAGAGCAATTATCCAAAGTCTACGAGGGCAACACTCCCTCTACTAAGCCTGAAGAATCCAGAGAGAACTGTAGGGCAATTTCACACTGACCCTTTTTAGTACAGTCATTCTTAACCTTGACTGCACATTGGCATCATGTGGTGAGTCTCTAAAACTCCTGATAATTAAATCAGTAACTTTTTGTTTGTTTGTTTGAAACTGAGTCTCGCTCTGTTGCCCAGGCTGGAGTGCAGTGGCTCGCTCTTGGCTCACTGCAACCTCCACTTCCGAGGTTCAAGCAATTCTCCTGTTTCAGCCTCCCAAGTAGCTGCAACTACAGGCATACACCACTATGCCTGACTAATTTTTGAATTTTTAGTAGAGACGGGGTTTCACCATATTGGTCAGGCTGGTCTTGAATTCCTGACCTCAGGTGATCCACCCACCTTGGCCTCCCAAAGTGCTGGGATTACAGACGTGAGCCACCTTGCCTGGCTAAATCAGTAACTGTTAAAGCTCTCCAGGTGAAGCCCATGTGCCAAGGACTGGGAACCACTGTGTTCACCCTGCCTTCCTGCGACTATGTGGACTTGTCACGTCACACTGTTATGATGATGGTCTTGACTGTAATCATCTGGACATTCTTAGTTCCTATTGAACAGTCATTAACTTATTTGCTATCTCGATAAGCATGCATTGTTTACTAGGTCTTGTGCTATGTACTAGGTGCTAGGCTATATAAAAATGGATTGTAAACCTCAGGGAGCAAAGACCATGTCTTTCTAGTTCTGTGCTATGCTATCAATGTCAAGCACAGGTATCTATAGCAGTCGTGGGAGGAACTCTGAATAACTTTTAGGAAAAACAAGAGTGAAGGAAGTATTTTAGATAAAAGAAGTAACAACGTGAAGGTATGGAGCCATTACTCACCATTAAAACGAAATGACCATCTCCTAATCCCAATGATCCTGTGAGGAACTCTGGATAACTCTCAGGAAAAACAAGAGTGAAGAAAATATTTTAGATAAAAGAAGTAACAACCTGAAAGTGTCGAGCCATTTCTCTCCATTAAAGTGAAATGACCACCTTCTAATCCCAGGGCTTTAGGAGACTCAACAATTTCAGAAATGGAAGATGCAACTCCAATAATAATAATAATAAATTATGCTGTAAACACAGCTGGATTTTGCTTTTCTTCATTCTCTCATAATTTTATCATCAGTGCTTTAAACAGTGTCTATAGATGGTCAGTAAATATTTGTTCAATAAATTGATAATTGAACGAGTGAATGAAAATATTCTTTCAACAAAGAAAGGATGAATTAACATTATCAAATAGGCCATCCACATCCTAGGTGCCTCATCTTCTCATGTTATTTAATAGTCATGGCACAATTTAAATGGTAGGCATTATTATCCTCATCTCAAAGCTTGCATAAAATACAAGGCACAGAGAATGCAAGGAATGTACAAGGTCATAAGGCTATTTGGCAAAACCCAGATTCACATTCTGATCTGTTGCAATTTAGTGCCCCTGCTCTGGGCATCCCATTCCACAGAGCAGTGGGACCATGGGGAGCCTGGCATGTAATCCATCCAGGTCCATCCGGCCCTGCTCTCCTCTGGGGCCAAGTGCCTTCCCCATGTACCTACTTCCCTAACACCAAGCCTTGCTTTTCTCTTGTCATTCATAGTTATAATTCAGCATCAAATTATCTTATTAATACCATGCTGGTTAAGATATGATAGAGGGGTCACTATGGAATCAGAGGTGTTTACATACCAACTAAGCGGCAATCTCCACCTTTCTAACCTTAAAGTTTTATTTGGGTCTCTTGAGGAGGAAAAAATATTTTTTGAGAATAATTATTTGTTTTGGAAAAGTAAGCTTAGAAACTGACAGGAGAAAAATGAGCAGGAAACAGCCTGGCCTTTGCTGGATTGTCCTGCTCCCTTCCTTCGCCTTGTCCATCTTCATTCTCTTCCCCTTCTTCCTCTTCGTCTTTCCCACTCCCTGAGCCCTCTCCTATCTCATTAGCATTTCTCCTCTGACCAGCATCTAGGTAATATTGCAGGAACCATAACCCTCATAAGTCACTTCTGTCTGGCATGAAAAGTGATAGGCTACAGAGTATTTATGGGGATATTCAACCTCTCACTGGATAGACATTTTTAAGTAAAGTTCTTACTTAGTGTTGTGGATTCAATCTATTTTGAGGATGCCTTTTGCTCTATTTTCTCCTTTTCTTAATTTCTGTATTAGTCTGGATTTATCTTTTAATATCATTTCCCATGAACCTTTTGGAAGTCCTCATTTGTGTCTGCATGTGCGTGTGTGTGTGTGTGTGTGTGTGTGCGCGCGCGCGCGTGTATATATATGGAGAGAGAGAGAGAGAGAAGGGGATTTATTTATAAGGAATTGACTGGCTCATGCATCATAGAGACTAAGAATTCCTAAGATCTGCAGTCAACAAGTTGGAAACCCAGGAGAACCAATGGTAGAATTCTAGTCCAAGTCCAAATCCGAAGGCAGAGGAGCACTGATGTCCCAACTCAAAGCAGGCAAAGAGGAAGAGGTCTTTCTTATTCAGCCTTCTATTCTATTTAGGCCTTCAACATATTGGGTAAGGCCCACTCATGCTAGGGAGGAAAATCAGCTTTACTTAATCTACCAACCCAAAGTTAATCTCATCTTGAAATATCTGCAGACACATCCAAGAATAATTTATTATTAGAAAATGTCTTTATTTTATCCTTGATTTGGTTGGTTATTTTTATTGTTTTAATTGACAAGTAATAATTGTGCATATTCATGGGGTACATAGTGATATTTCAATGCATGTAATGTATAGTGACTGATCAGAGTAATTAGCATAGCTATCATTTCAAACATTTCTCATCTCTTTGTGTTGGGACCAGAAATAATTTTCAACTAAATATCTGTGCATTCAATGGCCCAGTCAAGTCGAGATATAAAATTAACTATCACAATTTGCATTTTAACAGTTTAAGCACTGTCCCCTATAATAATCTAATCTTTTTTCTGATGACTTTGTTCAGTGGCTTCAGTCATATTTTTCTTTTTTTTCTGTAGATCTCAGAGCCCTGAGTCCCCTCTTCACGAACACACATGCACAATTTTGGACTATCACTGAGATAGACCTGCACACCACTTTCACTCCTTTTAGCTCTGACTTATTTCAGGCCTGAAAGTAAATATAGTTCTCTTCCCTTGGTATCTGTTAGAACAGCAATTTCCAAAGTGTGTTCAGAGCACGATAGGTTTCATGGTAGGTAGATAATAACATGATAGGTAAATAGTTGCTGAAGAGAGGGATAACTGGGAAATAATCTGCAAAAGAGCTCCATGTCTAAATTGTTGAGAAACACTGAGTATTATCCCCTTCTCTTGAATTTTTATGATTTATTTTATTTTGATAATGTGTATTACATAGTAAGGGCTCTGAAAGGGTATTTGCTCATTTCTTCAATGTGTATCTATTGAGTGTCTACCATATGGAAGGCACTGTTTTAAGCACAGGGAATAGTTACTTGTGAAATATTTCTCACTCTCATGAAGCTTGCAATTCAGTTAGAGGAAACAAAATAAATGAATAAAGGTAAGTCACGCAGGCAAGGAACTAAAGCATCGAGGAGCATGCTATTGTATAAGGGCATTCAGAGAAACACTCTTGGAAAACAGATATTTGAGCAAAGCCTACAATGAGAGAGGGAGCCAGACGTATGGATATATAGAAGAGAAATGCAGCAGTTCTGAAAGAGGTGTATGGTTCAAACATTTCAAAATGAGCACAGGCTGTGTGGCTAGAGCTACCTGGGAAGAGAGTGGGAGATGAGACCAGTGCATTAGTAAGAGACAAGGTCATCTATTTTAGAAGCCAGCATGAGGACGTCAGAGTTAATTATGTGCAAGACAGCAAGTGGTTGGAAGGTTCTGAAAGGGAGAGTTACATAATCTGGTTAACATTTTAGAAGGATCACTCAATGAGATTTACACACTGTGTGGCCAAGTAGGAGTGTAGCAAGTGACCAGTTAGAAAGTGACCCCAAGGGTCAAGATGCCACAAGACTGGGGACTGGGCTAGCTTTGTAACAAATAGAGGATACTTGGAGAAGTGAATAGATTATAAAATTATATCATTCTCCAGTCAGAAGGTTGTTTAATTTTATGCAATCCCGACCTCTTGGAATTTTTTTGCCCATTGCCTTCTCTCCCATTGGCTCTCCCCTCCATTATTTTTCAGAGCTAACAGTTTAAATTTAAATTTCTGTTTTAGCTTCTTACTAGTAAATATCATGCAGTTAAGCCTTATGTCTCATATATTTCCATTTCATATTATCCTTCTGTGTGTCCTGTGTGTATGCAAGTATCCGTAGGAGTGGTCATATAAATCACCTACTCACAGTTTTAAGTGGATTTGTTTATCTCCTTTTTGTATGTGAAAAATCTGTCGGTGTGTGCACCTCCCAACAGGGATTTAAGGCCTCAGGATCAGGGGCGACACTACTCTTCTGTCTTTTGCCAAGTGTGAGCCTCAGTGTGTGTTCAACTTTCAGATGCCTGCATACCTTTGTCACCTCCTCCATGAAGGCCTTCTTGAGCACACATGAAGTTGAAGATGCTCCCTTCTGGGTATCTTCAGAGAGGCCTGAGTGTTATCTCTGTTCTGGCCTCAACACTCTCCATCACTATGCCATGAATGTGTGTACAAACCTCCCCTGCTGAATTATGGGCTTCTTGAAGCAGGAATTGTGCATAGCTGTCATCGGGCCAGCAAAATCTCTCACTATGAATGGCATTAAGCAGTTATGAACAAATGCCTGATGAGTGACTGGAAATACTTTATTATTTATTTGGTTTAAAAAATATTAATTTATTGGTTTGTTTGTTTAAGAGATATTTGTTGGCACTTTGCAGACGCCACCTCCATTGATGTCACCACTACCTGTCATGGTTAATTCCACCTTGTTCTTTGACATTATAGTCAATGGTGAGTATTTGGGCCATGTCTTCTTCCAGCTGTTTGCAAAGTTCCAAAGACAACAGAAAATGTTCAGTCTCTGAGCACTGGGGAGAAAGCATTTGGCCATAAGAGTTCCACTCTTATTGGCTACAAGAATCACTACTCTGGCACAGAATTATTCCAGGGTTTATGTGCCAGAGTGGTGACTTCACAGGCCATGATGATACTGGCACAAGTCCATCTACAGGGAGAAGTTTGATGATGAGAACTCCATCCCGAAGCATACAAGACCTGGCACCTTGCCCATGGCATATAGTGGACACTACACAAACGGTTTCCGGTTTTTCATCTGCACTGCCAAGACTGTGTGGTCGGATGGCAAGAGTGCAGCCTTTGGCAAGACAAAAGAGGGCATGAATGTTTTGGAAGCCATGGTGCACTTTGCGTTCCGGAATGGCAAAACCATCAAGAAGACCACAGTTGCCAACTGTGGGCAACTCCAATAAATTTGACTTATGTTTTGTCTGAACTACCAGGCTATTTTTTCTATAGCCAAGAGAGCATTCCTCCACCCCATTTGCTCACAATATCTTATAATCTTTGTGTTTTTGCTGAAGTTTTTTGGGTTCCATATTTTCCTTAGTCTGCTCCACCTCTAGCTGGATTGCAGAGTTAAGTTTATGAAATAAAAACTATATAACAACAAAAGAAAAGAAATATTTATTGAATGCTTACTAATCCAAGGAAAATGATGCTAAATACACACACACACTCTTTTACATTCTTAGATAAATTATATAGGAAGATATAAAATACATAGATAGATATAAATATAGATGGCTATGGTTTGGATATGATTTGTTTGATCCCATTAACCCTCACATGGAAATTTGATCCCTGATATTGGAGGTGGGAACTGGTATGAGGTGTTTGGATCATGGGGATGGATTTCTCACGGATGGATTGGTGCCATTCTCTTGAGAGTGGGTCAGTTGTCACTCTTAGTTTCCCATAACCGGTTGTTGAATAGACCCTGGCACTTCCTATTCTTCTTATCTTCCTTCCTTCCTCTCATCATATGATGTCTGCTCCCCTTCTCCTTCCATCATGAGTAAAACTTTCCTGTGGCCCTCCCCAGTGCAGACACCAGTGCCATGCATTTTGTATAGTCTGCAGAACTATGAGGCAAATAAAATCTCTTTTTTTTAAAATAAAATATTCACCCTCGGGTATTCTTCTATAGCAACACAAACTAAGGCACACACACACACACACACACACACACACACACACACACATTCATCTGTTGGAAGAGGTGATTATGTCTATAGAGTTTTACAAGGTATAATACGTACCGTTATCTGACCGATCATGATTCCATGCTTCTCATTTAATTCCTTCATGTAAATATAGTTCTATCAAATACCTTATTTTTTCTCACAGCTTTTTTCCCATAGACACTGCTGAACTTACAAATTTCTATTTTACTTAATTAAAAACTACAAAACCAATCTATGTCATATACCAAAAGGTTTGAAATAACTCTATACATTTATTAAAAATAAAGGAGGGGAATGATTGTCACGAGAGCAGAGCTCAGACGTATCCTCATCAGCCTGGGAGATAAAATGATGGAGGAGGAGGTGTAGTCAGTTCTGGCAGGAAGGACAGCAACTGCTGTAGCAACTCAAAGGCCTTTCTGAAGCATACCCTAAGCATCTGAGCTCTGCAGATCCAGGGGACCACAACAGGTAGGAGCACGTTCCTATGCTAGGAAGTGCTCCTATTTTTTCAAAGAAGAGATGGTTTCTTTCTTGGGAGAGTGAGGAAAACAATACAAGTGAAAAACATAAAGTATTGCTTAAGCATAGAATGTTTTTAAAGAACATTAATTCATTCAATGGGAATTCTTTCCAAAGTGAGCAGTAGGAAAATCCAGAAGGCAAGGAATGTTATGGGTCTTCAGATGGCAAGTAGTTCAGAATGATTAGTCTTCGAGCGTTACTGAGGATGATAATAAATAAATGCAAGGGGCGAACCAGAGTTTAGACACTGTCCAATGAGTGTAGTGGGTGGAGATTGGTGGAGCTTGAACATCTGTTTGGGCTTAGCACAGTGACTCATACCTGTCATCCTTGTGCTTTGGGAGGCTGAGGCAGGAGGATCGCTAGAAGCCAGGAGTTGGAAGCTGCAGGAAGCTATGATTGGGCCATTGCACTTCATCCTGGGTGAGAGTAAGATCTTGTCTCAAAAAAAAAAAAAAAAAATCCTATTTCGTCAAATGGTTGAATGTGATTTATCTCAGCTATCCCCCAATTTTTCCTACAGATGCTATGGAGTCTGATATCAATATTTTTCTCAATCAGTGCATAGAAAAGTATTAGAAGATAAATATATTGAAAAACAGATCAGGACATTCATCAGAAAACACTGAGACCCATGTGATTAGAGAACATAAGATCTGTCTCCTAAAGATAATGCACACAAAGGGCTTGATAAATCGGTAGCACGATGTCTTTCATTTGGTAGATGGGATTGGCTTGAATTAATGCTGGGAAAGGTTATTTATGTTCCCAAATTCCTTGCATTTGCTTTACCTGAAGTTCTTGTGTCATTGTGAGGAAAAAATTGATACTGATGCAAGTGACAAAAAGGGCAGCTAAAATTTGTGAGAAAATAAATCATAATTATCTTCATCCCAATTATCATCGACATTCCTTTGCTCAATTAAACATATTCCACATTTTTTTCTCTTTAGACCTATACGTCAATACAACAATAGCAGTGAGCCTATGCATTTAAGGAATACATTAAATATGATAAAATGATTTATATGCAAGTTAATATCTAACAGTGATAGCTAAGCTGCTTCTGTCTTATAAGCAATACCTTTTGTGAATGGTGTTTTCATGTTATAGTTCTCTGTCTTTTTAAAAGCAGTCTTATGAAGAAAATCGTTTTTTTTTTTTTTTGACAATAATTTTGGAGGACACTGTAGCTTCTTTTGTTTATATCTACCTGAAACATTCATTAAATAATTGAGGATTGGGGAAGTAAATGCTTATCTTCATAATAACTAACATGGTTTCTCTTTCTATGGGCTATGCATTAATCAAAAATTGACTGCTCCTTTTGGCCTTAATATCGAGGAAGCCAAGAGCTAGATTTACTGCTAAAGTCACAATATTAATTTTTAAGGATTTTTTTCCTTCCATTTCAATGCTATTTTTCTTTATGCCTGCTATTTTATCATATGCCACTTCAAATCAGCCTTGGAAGTGGATGGAATATAAATGAATATATTAGCAAGCAACAGCATAAATAAATGGGAGACGAGAGAGAGTAATATGGAAATTGTAAGATCCAAAAGGGTAATTCTTCCTGTGTAAATTATCATCAGCAAATACAACTGGTGCCCCAGAAGTAATGCATTGTCCTAAAACAATGATTTGAAAATAGAAGCAGAGATTTTTGACAACTATTAAGAGGTGAGGGAAAGGGAAATGCATTAATAATGTATGTGAAGAAACCTTAGAAATTGTTAAGATGCCATAATTTACTAATATCAATGACTATGTCAAAAAAAAAAAGTTGGTAATGCTGCATTTTGACCAAGTGGGAAACAGACAATGTTCAACATGGTTAAATGCAGTGAAAATTGATGCTACCATTTTGTAAGGCAATTTAGCAATATCTGTCAACATTTCACACACATATATTTTTGACCCAGCAACTTGAATGTGCACAATACATTCACTTATGCAGGTGTACAAAGGTATTCATACAAAGATGATTGTTGAGGCATTTGCTGTAATAGCAAAATTCTAAGAAATGTTTTAAGTATCCCTCAATAGTGGGCCAAATAAATGATGGCACTCTATATAATGGAATTTTATGTAACCAGTAAAAAGAACGATGCAGATCTTTTTGTGTAAGGATGGGAATCTTTTTAAGTATTTAACTTAAAATGTTGGAGAATATATATTTACTTACTAGTATATTTGTTTATAATAAACCATCATTTTTAGTCAGATATACAGATTATGATGATAAAGAAGAAATACATTGATCAATAGATTGTTTAATTCATTTCCATTCTGAAGTGTTTAAATTTTTTACATGAATATCTATAATTGTTATAATAATTGCAACAAAACTAGTTTTAGAAAGGAGCTTATAGAAAGCAAATGAACTCTACATCACCAGGGAGAACTACACTGTATAATTTCTTCAGCAAAGTCCATGTTAGAGAGTGCTGATTCATTAAGATATTAACCAACATATAGATGTATATGTCTAATACTGTTATTGCAAAATACAGGAGAAAGTATGCTTACTGTCGTCCAGATACTAGTCTTAGTATCATAAGGTAGAACACATTTTCAAAGACTGATTTTATTTCTTTTTTTCAGAGTGAATGACATTTTGTCAATGAAGGAGGGATGCTTGCAATGGTGTGAAGGGCATCTGAGAAGAGGAGTATTTCTGAAAGAAAGAAAGACACAGCAGAATCCTGGAATAAATCTCGCTGTCTTCTTTAAGTCTTGTCTTTTTTCCATTCCATTCCCTACATACCCCTGGCCCACTCCCTCATCCTCTTTCTACTTTCTTCCTTCCTTTTTCACCTACGCCCCAAACTATGTATTTAAACTCTTGCAGTGTTAATTCTGCACAGGGCTTGAAATATTTAACACTTCTGTTTTTAATACATGAGAAAAATAATATCTATAGGAAAGGAAACAACTTAGCCAGCTTGAACAGGTAATTAATAGACTACAGTCCTCTCTCAAATGTTTATTGATGACACATATGGACGAAGATGGGAATGTACACACACACACACACACACACACACACACACACACACACACGTATTGACTAGTTGAAACACGACAGTTTTCTAGCACCTGGGAATTAAAAGAGGGTGCATTCTCCATCCCTACCCTTACTTCAATATCCATTTTAGGAAGGGTTAGAAATTAATTTACATTATTGAGCATACCAAGGGCTTTGAAAGCACATAAACATGAAATTCAAATTCTTCACTTCTTTATCCTGGAGGCTCAGTTTTCTCAACACTAAAATGAGGATACTAACACTGAACATGGGAATTGTTGAATTGATCAATGAAATAGACGCTCTGTTAAAGGCCTAGCTCAGTTTATACGCTTAAGATTCTTAACCTAGAAACCAAACGGCCCCTGGAATGGGCTCTGGTGGTTCTTACATGAACATAAGGCATGCATAACCCCTTTGATTTTGTGAGTGTTTCTCTGCATATGAGCATTCTTTTCTTCAGGAAAAAGTTACTAAATTTTATTAGACTCTAAAAGTTGTCTGCATTTCCTATTATTTTAAGAAAACTGACTTAAATAGAAGGTATAATTGCTAGTGTTAATAATAATAATTACAAACACCATAACATTACTAATATTTCACTACAAACAAATAATTATTATGATTATTAATACTCAATTCTTTGAACATGAGCCCAAATTGGTGGATGAATCAAATTTAAAACATTGGGTACTTTGCTTTCACCAGGTAAAATGTTTCAATTTCTTCTTATTATATGAAATCTTAAGAACTTATTTCACTCTTGTCCACAAAGAGGAGCTCATTTCCCCTAGAAAGGCAGGCTAATGAGGTCTGCTTAATTTATAGCTGGGTCCATTTATGTGGTTGCTTCATTAACAAAGACATCTATTTAATTCAATAGAATCTTACACATGGTACACATAGAAGACACTACTACCCCCATTCACTCCACGTCCATTCATTACCCTAATGCTTCTGACATACACAAACAAACCTTGTTTTACAAATTGCTTAGAGATTTGATTAAGTTGCATCATGCATTTTGCTGTAACAAGAAAGGTGATTTTAAATCATTAATTCTAAAATTTAATCCTACGTGTGCTTTGAAGTCAAGGGGAACAATTTGTCAGCTGGTTGATCTTTTGCTTCTAAAGCTAGTTAACTGATCAATCTAATGTCACAGGAACAGAGATAAATGGGAGACATTTTACTACGTAGAAAATGGTACATGAAGATAAATCCAACACTCTGCTTCATTTCATCTGCAGTTATCTTTGTAGTAATTGCTTTGGAACACTCAAGGTGCTCTTTGCACATAGGGAGTGTTAGAAGCCTTTAAATCATCTGCATAGACTAGTAGCTTCTTGCTGCAAATCTTGCTTTGCTCCATTTTTGGGTAAAGAGGGCAATAATCTCCTACTTTAAATACAAATTTGGCAAGGACCAAAGGTTGGGATTCTTGACTAGTTATTTACTGCACAATCAATTCACACATTCTGAAATTTCTTGACATGTGTGCAAAGTAGATCCATTCCTTATTGAATTCATTTGATTTTTGCTGTGACCATAATTATAAAACTAGATCTGGAGTAAAAGTTCCCTAATGAATAGATTTGGATGTACCAGCTGTTCCAGTTATCTACTGCTGTACCCAACACAAAGAACTGTCCACTCTTGATTTTTTTGTATGTGAAAGTCTGTATCACTTCCTCCCAGACAAATGCTCTAGGAAAGTATGAGATGTCTCATACTGCTTGTTTTCACACACAACGTCTCACACAGAGCAGATACTCCACAAATAAATTCTTAGTCCAGCAACCCTTTATTATACAACTGTTAGATACTCCATGAAAACAAGAAGAGCAAATTAGAACAAATGAAACACAACCTCAAGAAGAGTTTGTTGTTGTTCATTTAAGTTTCCTGATATTTTTATGTTTGACTTTAGAGGAATTTGAATGATTTAAGTTGGAATCGTATTTCTGTAGCTGGCTGGCAGGGCAACTTTGAACAGTTTACAGAACTTCTATTTTCTTCTCTCTGAAATGAGGGTAACAACTGGTAAAATTGTTTTATGTCTAAAGTCATGAAAGTGATGTAAAGCTTTGCTTTTCAAATTTTCTTGTGCTTAAAAATCATCTGGAATCTTGTAAAAGGGACTGTGGTCTAAAAAGAAAGAGCCTGAGATTTTGCATTTCAGACAAGCTCCCAGATGAAGTAAATGGTGGCCCATTGGCTGCAACTTGAGTAGCAATGCTATAAAGCATTTAATATTAACACTCGCACTGAAATATTGTCCTCCCTTCCTCCCTCCATCTTGCTATTGGAAAATTCTGGGAGACAGAAATGAATTTTTATTTGCTCCAAACGTCCGGTCTGATGGTCTCTCAATTGTGCTCCTCATTTAAAATAGTACGGCTCCTGCACTTTGTTTAACTCTGCTTGACAGTCAGTGATTTGTGATTCTGCTCTTTCCTGAGCATGTTTGCAAAATGACGACCTTGGGATTGGAGACTCTGCTGCCCAAATGCAAGGAGCAGACTTTCCATTGAAGAATTGTGAAAGGTCATTTTATTAGTTTTTTTCTTTATTCTCGTCTTTCTTTTTGTTTTTTGCCTTGTCTTCATATGTTAATGGAATCAACATCCCCATTTGCTATTTTAATGTTGCTTAGAAAGCTTTATCTCAGAATTTCCTATGGTTTTTATGTGCATTAGTCTTCTAGGTGAATCAGAGATTTCCTGCTATAACACCATGAGATTTTTCAATAGACCCTCTTGGCTCCTTGTTGAGTCTTTTGAATGACTTTATTATTACAAAGTTGACTTGGAGCCAGAGGAGGCAGAACTCCAGTGTTGGGCTTTCTTTAGAATTTTATGGGTTTTTCTCAGAAGTTTAATGCCAGTTTAATGGAATTTTATAGCTATTAATACGCTACCACTCCAGCTGCGATAAGAAATATGTAACTAAACAATAACTTGAAATAGGTAAATTCATGATTAAGTTGCACTAAAAACTAATGCCTCTTGGCCATAGTTCATAATTTCCAAATGCACATCATTTAGAATGATTGGTAACTTTAGCCTTGTAACTCTTTCAAGGAGAAAGGCTGTGAGCTTAAATCACTACATTTAGCTGACAGTGAGGCTCATATTTTCTGAGCTAAAGATATATTTTTATGGCCACACAGTGGACTCTGTTTATCACTCATCATAAACCATAGGAAACCATTTTTGTTTTAAATTAGGTGCTCAGGCTTTTGTCCTGTAATCTGTTTCTTTATTTCCCCTTTTCACTTTTGTTGGTCCTTTTTCAACAACTCCCAATCGTCTTCCATTTCCTGAAAACGGCTCATATTTTACATCTCAGCTTCTTTAAAGGTATTTCATCCTAGTTAAGGTCACCTTAATTTACACCTTAAATTACAGTTCCAGAGCCAACTTCTATGCTGCTGATATTGAGTAATCCTACTAAAGAGTCCAATTTTAAAATAAGGAACAGTCTTATCCTAAAATGAAAGGCAGAAGAAGCCCATGAATTGTGCATGTATCTTTAGTACTTTTACTTATTGAATTACATTTCTCCCCTTCCTTTGAGCCACTTAGTCAATTACACTTCATTTTGCTGCCTCGTCTGGTTCTAAAGGCTGTCCCTTTACAAAGACCATAACTAAGTCACATTTTCCCAGAAGAGGCAACAGCCGCAAATCATCTGAAAGTGAAATGAATGTGGAATTTGGGGTTTAATGGTTTTTTTTTTTTTTTTTGAGACGGAGTTTCGCTCTTGTTACCCAGACTGGAATGCAATGGCGTGATCTCGGTTCACCGCAACCTCCGCCTCCTGGGTTCAAGCAATTCTCCTGCCTCAGCCTCCCGAGTAGCTGGGACTACAGGCTCGTGCCACCATGCCCAGCTATTTTTTGTATTTTTAATAGAGATAGGGTTTCACCATGTTGGCCAGGATGGTCTCGATCTCTTGACCTCGTGATCCACCCACCTGGGCCTCCCAAAGTGCTGGGATTATAGGCATGAGCCACCGCGCCCGGCCGGTTTAATGGTTTTTAAGCCATCTTGATTATGTTTGTTAAAATAGAAGATCTTATCAAGTTAGGTCTCTCTCTATTTCTGTCTCTCTTTCTTTCTCCCCACCTCCCTCACTGACTTTTCAGCTCACTGTGACCCATCCTTTTACAGCCTGATTTTATATAGCTGGATGAGAAACACACACTGGGCAGCAGCCACAGCCCCATCAACTAAAAGGAATAGGAATAAGATGGGGTCAGAAATCTTCCTGATGGAAAACTATATCTTTAATTTCTGCGGAATTTTAAAACGTGCTGAGCAATCTAGAAGTGGTCAAATAGAAAAGGAAGAGCAAATAAACTTAAATATTACTGTGACCTGGTGTAATGCCTATATGACATAGCTGAATTTCTACCCTACCCTAACTCCACTTATCTTGAAGGAAAAGGATGCCTGTGATGAAAGTTTCCTTTGTAATCAGACGGGTTGAAACTGCTTAGAACCAAGATAGCAGACCAAACGACGTCAAAAAGACCTTAAGCATCATTACAATCTCATTTCTATGCCAAATTACACTTCCGACAGTGCCATGAAGGCTGATGCATGCCATGATAACAACCAGAATGAGCCAGGAAAGGACAAAAGGGAAGGTAGCATTCTGGTTTCAGGAAGTTCACCACCTGTATCAGTCCATTTTCATGCTGCTGATAAAGACATACCAGAGACTGGGTAATTTATAAAGTAAAAGAGGTTTAATGAACCCACAGTTCCATGTGGCTAGAAGGCCTCACAATCGTGGAGAAATGCAAAAGGCACTTCTTACATGATAGGGCAAGATAGAATCAGAGAGCCAAGTGAAAGGGATTTCCCTGTATAAAATCATCAGATCTCATTAAACTTAATCACTACCATGAGAAAAGTGTGGGGAAAACTGCTCCCATGATTCAATTATTTTCCACTGGGTCACTCCCACAACATGTGGGAATTATGAGAGCTACAATTCAAGACGAGATTTGGGTGGGGACACAGCCGAACAATATCACCACCCATTTCTGGAAAAGACATAAACATTCTTCCTTTCACTTTTAATGTCCAACACCTTCATCAGAAAAACCCTGCATTTTAGCCCCCTCACCCCTCACTAGTCCAGGAGTTGATGTGTGAGCCATGCTCCTGTTTCTCAGTTCCATGGTGATTGAGTGAGGCCTGCACAGCTTGACATTCAGTTTTGTATATTGGCATTCTAACACCAAAGACAGAAACCCCATCCTTGGGGAGACCAGCTTTGTGGGTAACAGTCCATTCTGTTTACAGTGATTTTTTTTTCTCACAATTTCTGGGACTGTTAAAAGAAGGCTTTAATGCAGTATCTTCTTACACAAATGAATAAGGAAATTGGGCCTGCTCCTGAGCATTGTAGGAAGTAAAACTCTATGTTTTGCTCCTGATTGCTCTGGAAAGGTGGATTTGGCTCTTGTCTCCTTTATTTTCTCACTCAGCTCTGTCTGCCTTTCTACTGCCTTTATTTGTTTACATACCTATCTTATCTTTCCAGACTTGAACTCTTCAGTTGTGTAGCTATTACCCATAGGAGGCTACTGAGCATCCAAACTATGGCTAGTCCAAATTGAGCTACGGATACCAAATTTCAAAGACTTAGCACAAAAACAGAATGCAAAGTAGCTCAGTGACTCATAGTTATTATGTGTTGAGATGCTAATATGTTGGGTTATTTGTTCATTCATTGTGCTATATTGGGATACTTAAATATTTGGGGTATACATGGAATATTATGCAGCCATCAAAAATGATGAGTTCACATCCTTTGTAGGGACATGGATGAACCTGGAAACCATCATTCTCAGCAAACTGACACAAGAACACAAAATCAAACACCGCATGTTCTCATTCATAGACGGGTGTTGAACAATGAGAACACATGGACACAGGGAGGGAGCACTACACACTGAGGCCTGTTGGGGGGAAATAGGGGAGGGACAGCAGGGGGTGGGGAGTTGGGGAGAGATAGCATGGGGAGAAATGCCAGATATAGGTGAAGGGGAGGAAGGCAGCAAATCACATTGCCACGTATGTACCTATGCAACAATCTTGCATGTTCTTCACATGTACCCAAAACCTAAAATGCAATAAAAAAAATTAAAAAATAATATTTGGAGTATAGTGGGTTAATTTAAATATGTTGTTAAAATTAATTTCATCTGTTTCTTTTTATATGACTACATTATTTATATGTAGCTTTTTACATTACTTTTATAAATTACATATGTGACTTCCGTCTAAAGCTTGCATTATATTTCTATTGAAGAGGGCTCTTCTAGACTGTAAGCACATAGAGCAGAAACAAGTTTTTATTTCTTTTCATATAACAGGTGAAAAGTTTAGGAGGCAGTGAATGATTGGCTAAATCAGTAGATATATTGATCAAGTGATTTGCTATTTATTCTAATTTAAACTCCATTTCCAAATAGAGTGACATGCTTCATATTCCATACATGTGTAATACTGTTTTCTATCTCCTAGTTCAGAGAGTGTCAACTTCTAACCTCTGGTATTTCTAGATAGCTTACAGGTAGGCCAAAAGATTGGTTCTGTCATCTCTAGAAACTGACAGATGGGAAATGGGGCTGTCTGGGCCCCCAAGTCCATTGTTTTCCACTACAAGCAGCCTCATCCATTTAATCCAGGGTATTGTACAAATACTATCACATCCTCTGTTTATCATGATATAAAAATGGGAAATACTGTCAAGATCTTGAATGATGGAGTGGAATTTCCTCTATATTTTGCAGAAACAGCTCAGGAAATTAATTTCATCATGAAATCTATGATGGAAACTTACTTTTTTTCTTTTTCATTTAAACTATTAGAATTGGTGGCTATGAATCTGACGGGTATCTCACTTTAGAGTTTTATAGGTAAAGGATTATTTGAAATTAGTGTAAAGTTTCCTTCCAAACTTCTCTGAATGTTGTAGATACAAATTGTGTTATTTTTCTGGAATATATAAGCCCTCCAGTTTAATTAAATACATCCTACACAACATAAATACAACTTGCTGGGAATTTTGAGACAGCGAAGCATTTAGAACTTTTGACATAATTTGTATGCCAACCTCATGGGGTATTATTATTCTTATTTTGCAGTGGAGGCAATGGTGCTTTGAGCAACATGCCCAAATCCACACGGCTATTCTGTTACAGATCTGGACTTTGAATTTTGGCTTGTTTGTTTCCCTAATGCTTTATCATACGTTGAAAGTGTGTTTCTCAGAGAGAGAAATAACCAAGAAAATTAATCACAGTTATAATTTATCAAGATACAAATTTGTCTTCCCTGTATTTCTCCTCCCATTGCATTTCCTTGCCTCAGGAGATTTTCTAAGACAGAAGACAGTTGTTGAATCCAAAGGCTATTCCTGAACACTAAAGAGAAAATACTGATGTATTAAAGGGAAGAGAGGAAAGAAAGCAGCGATTACCAAAATCACAAGGCAACAGAACCAGGCCTTGACCCACTGCATCTTGGCTTGCAGTGGTTTTCTTGCTTCATTGTTGATAAGGAAGCAGTAGAGTGTCAGACCCAAAAACCAAACAACAACAACGCTGTTCTTTTTGGTAAGGAAAAGACCATGGCACTATCTTCAATGTCAGGAAATATGACTCCACATTAATAGAAGTGAAGATAAGACAGTTCTGACAAAAGGATATTTTGTATCCCTCAAAAGTTTTCATGTATTCTAGTTGTCTTTTGTTTTTCCTTTTCCTTTTCTTTTTGAGACAGGGTGTCACACTGTCACCCAGGCTGGAGTGCAGTGGTGAGATCTTTGTTCACTGTAGCCTCAACCTCCTGGGCTCAAGTGATCCTCCCAACTCAGCCTCCTGAGTAGCTTGGACTACAGGCGCAAGCCATCAAGCTTTGCTAATTTTTCTATTTTTTATGGAAATGGGGTTTTGCCATGTTGCCCAGGCTGTTCTTGAACTCCTAGGCTCAATGATCCACTGGCCTCAGCCTTCCAAAATGCTGAGATTACAGGTGTGAGCCACCATAAGAGGCCCCTGCCTCATTTTTAAATTGACAAATAAAAATTATATATACATTTATGATGTACCACACATTTTGAAATATGCATGTATTGTGGAATGGCTCGATCAAGTTAATTAACATATGTATTACTTCACATATTTATTTGTGGTGAGAATACTTAAGGTTAACTTTCTGAGCTGTTTTCAAGTGTAGAGTGCATTGTTATTAACTTTCATGCAATAGATTCCTTGGACTTATTTCTCCTCATTAAGATTTTGAATTTTTTGGTCAACATCTCGTCAGTCTCCCCAACCCCTACCACCTGGTAACCCTTCTTCTATTCTCTACTTCTGTGAGTTTGACTTTTTTAAATCCCATGCATAAATGAAGTGAAATTAACCTAAGTACCCAACCATGAATAAATGGATAAAGAAAATGTGGTATATAGATACAATGGAATATTATTCAACCTGAAAAAAAAAAAAGAAATGCCATTTACAACAACATGAATGAACCTGGAGAACATTCTGTTATGTGAAATAATCGACTTCTGTACTAACTTCAAAGCTAATCTAAAAGCAGTCTGAGAGGATGGAGTGGGGATCACAGTGGGAGCCAGATAATTCCCACAGCAGCTACGCTTCCACCCAGTAGGTTCCATAGCTTGGGTAACTAACTGTTCCCACCGGATGACATTCTAGTAGAATTCTGGGAGGTGACTGCTTTATCTCTGAAAGAATAATTATTTCTTCTTTTGAAGCAAAGACACAGAGAATGAATGGACTTTTCTATTCTCAGGAAATGTGGTCTTTTTCAAGTGGACTACATCTCTCTTTGTGCCCTCTGGCCTACTCCAAGTGCTTTGCACTGTTTAGCACCCGTAATCACCGTGAGTGACAGAAAACCTGATAATAGACCAGGGATGATCTGCTGGTGGGGTGACCTCTTTTGAAATGTCAGACCTGAATAAGCTGTATTTACATTTCTTTGGGCTCTGGCTTTTAAAATATTTGTATCTTTCTTACCAAAGGGATGAAAGTAAAAGTTATTTTGGTATCCATCCAAAATTGCATCTTTGCATTGGAACCTCTGTACACCTCCCAGCTGAGAACTCCTGTGTGGGGATCCGCAATCACCTATAATGCAGCTGCTAAAAGCATTGCACACTGTCCATCTTGGAAATATTAAAATCCATTAAAAATAAATAATGTCATCAAGGTGTATATTAATTACCTTAAAGATGCTTTTTTTGTTGTTTTTTTGAGATGGAGTCTCAGTCTGTCCCCAGGCTGGAGTACAGCAGTGGTACAATATTGGCTCACTGCAGGCTCCACCTCCTGGGTTCAAGCCATTCTCAGGCCTCAGCCTCCCAAGTAACTGGGACCACATCCAGCTAATTTTCGTATTTTAGTAGAAATAGGATTTCACCAATGTTGACTAGGCTGGTCTTGAACTCCTGACCTCAGGTGATCCACCTCCCTCGGCCTCCCAAAATGCTGGGATTACAGCCATGAGCCACCGTGCCCAGCAAAGATGCTTTCTTTATTACATTGTAATATATATCGCAGGTAGGATTCTAAGTCAGAAGAACTGGGTTGGATCCCTGCTCTGTTACTTGGATTGGCTATCTTGGGGAAGCCCTGTGTTCTCTCTAAAGGATACTTGATGCTAGAAATAAAAGAGGCAATAATACATTATTTCAGTGAGAATTAACTGACGTAATGGAGGAAGAGATGCCTGTCACAGCAGTTGGCATGTATTAACTACTTCAGAAACCTAAACTTTCTACCATTCCTTTGTTTTCTCCTCACCTTAATTGGGACCCTCTCACAGAAGGAAAAACAAAATTACCCTGAAAGAAACTAGATCACCACAGCATGTTCAGCCCAAAGTATGATTAAGTACTGTGCTCCGGCTAGCTACTGTGATTTAATACTTAGCTTCTCAAAGCATAGTGCATGGGCCAGCAGCATAGGAGCTTATTAGAGATACAGAATCTCAGGTCACACTGTAGACCGGCTTCACCAGAACTGACACTCAAAGAAGACTCCCATGATATTTCTATACATATTGAGCACTGCTTAATGAAAAGAAGACCAATTTACCAGTCAGGAGATTGGTCTTCCGGTTTGTCTTTCAGGCAAACAAGGAAAGACTCTAAATTCTGTGGTTTTGCTTCCTATTATTTGAAGTAGGGATGTTTTCACCTGCTTTCTCTGGAAAGGTAAGATATGATCTGAAACAACAAAAGTAAACCCCATCCTTGACTGTGTATTACAAATAATATGCGCTGAATGCTTTTTAGATGTAAATGCACTTAGGTGTACCTGAAAAAACAAAAATGAACACAGAAAAACACACACACACACACACACACACACACACACACACTCTCTATCTCTATCTCTATCTCTATCTCTATCTCTATCTCTATCTCTATCTCTATCTCTATCTCTATCTCTATCTCTCTTCTAATTGTCAGGAGCTGTGTCATGCCCAAACAAGACAGAAAGAGAAAGCAGCAAACCTCACTCCCTTGGACACTTCCTATAACATTTATCACTTTAAAGATGTGTTTCTCCTATTTTCCTGCCCAAGAGAAAAGTATTTGCAATTCTGCAGAGCTGCCCTTTATCCAACACTGCAAGGGCATAGAGGTAGAAAAAGGGCGTTGAGTCTCACTGGTGCAGGAGACCCTGGGTTGAATCTGTAATCAAGGCATGTAATTGGGACCTATTTGCAAACACCACTGCTGTTTGGGAAAGGGTGTTATTGCAGAGGACATTTTTGAAAACAAGTCCCAGAGGACAGACTTTTATCATCTTAGAAGTTGGGATGCTATTTTGCTTCTCATCTTTCCTTATTCAATTCACTTTCATTCTTCA
This sequence comes from Aotus nancymaae, assembly GCF_030222135.1. Lineage (NCBI taxonomy): Eukaryota > Metazoa > Chordata > Mammalia > Primates > Aotidae > Aotus > Aotus nancymaae. Next base: position 19,405,379 of record NW_026988443.1, read on the forward strand.
TTCTTTCAGGGGTTTACATTATATCTTTTCCTCTGTGGTCAAAATAGCTGCATTCCTAATTTAAAGATGTTTCATCATTAAAAATTATATTAAACTGTCGACCATCCTCAGGGAAGACTTAATTTCCACTTTCTGCTGCAGTCAGCATGGTTGAGATTCAGTCTTTCCATAAACTTGGAATCTATTTAAAGCTATTTCCATAAACCTGGAGTTATCTGATACCTTTTCATAGTGTTGCTAACCAACTAACTACCTATTTTTAAGAGCCAATAAAATTGACCTGATTTTGGCTAAGAGGGAGAAACACATTTTAAATTCTGCAGAACTAAGAAATTATAGAAACAGAGTTTATAGAGAGAAAGCAATAAAATTGCAAAGTGCAAACATTTGGGAGAGTTAGACTATTGCTCTTGGATTTGGGGAAGGAACACGGGGGAGAGGGGTGAGCAGATATTCCGCCGGGACAATCTTCAGAGTTGATTTTAAGCCAAACCCACTGTGACTCACATCAGCACTTTTTTTTCTGAAGGAAAATATTATTACTAATGTTACCTTGTTGTTTGTTAAAGTAGCACGTACTCAGTATATGCAAATTGGTGTGCTCTTCATATTATGGGGTTTTGCACCAGTTTGCTTCTATTTTGCTAAGCACATTTGGGCAAAACTGAAAGAAAATGGGTAAAAAATTCACAATATTACCTCCCAACAATTCTTTCACTTTATCCTGTGAGCAGTTTTTATCTTTTTGTCATTTGAGCTATTCTCTATATTTGTGCATATTTTGCATAGTTGTATTCATAATACAAGTACGATTGTTATTTCTTCCTTGTCTAAAATTCTTCATGAATATTTTTAGTCTTTCCGTATAATTTGCTATGACATTCATAGGGAACTAATGTACTTATTAAGAGTTCTGCACCTTATCTTAGTGCAATAAGCAGCCATTGACACACTTAAATTTAGAGATAGCATGGTCATATAGAAAAGATCACCCTTCATGGAAAGCCAGGATGGGAAGACAACAGTACTGGAGGCAGGAGGCAGAGATATTTCATTCATTCATCCATTTAATCATTCATTCATTCTCCAAATAGTTATCACATGCCAATTAACTATGCACATGGCACTGTGCAATGTTCTAAGCATAGAGTGGAGAACAGAATGGATACTGCGTTCATGAAACTGAGAATTTAGTGAAGAGATTGCCAAGAAAGAAAAAAAATAATAATCACAAATTGTGTGAATGGCAGAAAGGAAAAGAAATGATGAAGGATGGGAGTGGGATAGACATGGCAGCAGGTGATTTGATTTACCTATGGTGTTAGAGTTGTCCCTGTGAAGTCCTCCCTAAAATCCAGGAAATAATGAATAGCATCCCTGGCAAAGGGAACAGTGTGTGCAAAGGAGGTCTGGAAGCTGGGAAGAGACTAGAAAGAACAGAGAGGCCAGGACACTGCAGGGAAGAAAAGGACCACAGAAAATGAAATTGAGGACCAGGGAAGGCCATATGGTTCTGCAGCTCCTGGACCACAGTTAGCAGTGTAGGGAGACTTTTAAGCAGGAGAAACACTTAGTGCAATTTCTGTTTTATAAAGATCCCTCTGGGTGGAGTGCAGTGGCTCACACCTGTAATCTCAGCACTTTGGGAGGCCAAGGCAGGTGGATCACCTGAGGTCAGGAGTTTAAGACCAGCCTAACCAATACAGTAAAACCCCATCTCTACTAAACATACAAAAATTAGCTGGGCGGCATGGTGGTACATGCCAGTAATCCCAGCTACTGAGGTGGCTGAGGCAGGAGAATTGCTTGAACCCTGGAGGCAGAGGTTGCAGTGACCCAAGATTGTGCCTCTGCACCACAGCCTGGGTGACAGAATGAAACTCTGACTCACAAAAAAAAAAAAAAAAAAAAAAGAATCCCTCTGTCTTCTGGGTACAAAATAAGGAAGAGTCAAAATGGGGTGATAAGGGAAGATGCCACTGCACTCTTCCAAACAAGATCTGATGGGGCTTAAACTAAGGTGATGGAAGTAGAAATGGAGAATTGGTCAGATTCAAGATGTATTTTGGAAACAGAATTAATGTGCCTTAAGAATATGAGCCATAGGCTAGGTGAAAGAGGGTAATGGTTAATGAGTTTTCTCAAAAGGCTTTTTGGTTACACCAAAACCACTCCATTTTAAGTATAGATATTTTACAGTAATGCTGTCTTTTTTTCTATTGAAATATATAAATTATGCATGCTAATGGACTTATTATACATTCTATGATTATTAAAGAGAATGCATCTTTAAGCCTAAATGTATTGAGGATTTGATGTTTTTCTTCATCACTTTGCCTGAGTTCCTTTCTTATCAGATTTAGAAACTTTAGGCTGGATGCAGTGGTTCACGCTTAATCCCAGCACATTGGGAAGCAGGAGGTGGGTGGATCACCTGAGGTCAGGAGTTCGAGACCAGCCTGGTCAACACGGTGAAACCCCCATCTCCACTAAAAATACAAAAATTTTAGTCAGTAGTGGTTGTGCACACCTGCAGTCCCAACTGTTTGGAAGATTGAGGCAGGAGAAACACTTGAACCCAGAGGAGGCGGTTGCAGTAAGCCAATATCGCATTACTGCACTACAACCTGGGTGACAGAGTGAGACTATGTCTCATAAAAAAACCAAAAACCAAAAAAAAAAAAACCGTTGTTATAAATTTTGTCAGTTGTATTTGGTGTCAGTGTTTTCTTCTTTTGTAATTTTAAGTGTTTATCTTAATTTTCCATATATAAGTGTTTAAAATCTGTGCATCATTAAATTCACCTCTTTCTGATTTTCTCTAATCATTTAAAGCTTAGTTGTTGTCATACTTCATACAATCTAATTATATTTTATAATTTTGTGTGTGTGTTCACGCTTCATTAATCCATTTATTGTTTGCTTTGGGATATAGTATAAGGTGTGGGTATTAATTAATTTTTACTTCTAAATTATGAACAAGTGTTTATAACATCATTTGTTAAATGACCATTCTTGTCCTGATCACTATGAAAATCCTAATTCATCACACATGGAATTTTATATATGTCATCAGATATTTTCCTTGGATTTCTAACGTTCTCCTTTGATCTACATTCTGGTGTGTATGTTGAAGGGAAAAGCATATCTACTATTTATTACTCTCTACAAATAATTTCTGCTGGAGGTTTATCAAAATAATATTTGCTAGACGTACTTGTTGATTCTTCTAAAAACACGTTTGTTATATTTTTAGTAATTATTTAAATGCATATTTAAAAATAAATTATATATATTTATTTTGTAACTTTTATATTTAAGATTGCAAATGTTAAACTATATGGGGTATCAATCTGGTTTTCTTCCATGGAATTGTCAGTACTCAGCATAGAATAGTATGCCTATTAGTGGCTCAACAATATTTTATGTATAAGTAAATGAATGAATACATTTTAATCAACTACATTGACAATAACATTTCAATATTAACCTGAGCCATCTTTATATTGTTCAGTTTGCCCCTGCAGAAACAAAGACTGTTTCCCTTTTATGCAAGGCTTCTTTTATATATTTTATTTGCAACTATAGGGCAAAAATACTTTGTGTTTTTTTTAGTATAATATTATTTTTTCTACATGATTGAAAATGAAATTTGACCTTTTGTTTTTATCATCTAACATATTACTGCTCTTTACAGAAAAGCAGTTGATTTTACTTATTTTGGTAGTCAGTCACTACAATAAACACTTACTGATTCTAGTGACATACTAATAAAACCTAATATACCTTTGATTTTAAGCTACATCATTAATTTAATGACAACTGAAAATATAACCACATTAAATAGATACATGGTAAAAAGTCTCATTTCAGTTTCGTATCTTCTTAAATGAGTCCTAATACTGATGCCGTTCCATAGTTTGTATACCATTGTTTGGACTGTGCCCAGATAATTTGCAAGACATGACATTTTCTTTTTCACTGTACTTTTTGTCATATAATATAAGTCAAAATTTCAAAAATTGTGTTAATGAATACATTTTCCATTAGGAATAAAAAAATCTAATTTTTTGCTCAGCAGATATTTACTGAGTTTCCATCATGGAGATATAGTTGACAAAATGTACTGAAGGCTGCTGGACACTGAGCACACAGAAGAGGTACATATGAAGACCCAGCACTGAGAGCAGAGCCGCCCATACTGTTACTTCTTTGTGAATTTAACAGAGAGGTAATTTCAGTGTCAAATTCAATAATTAATCTTTAAATTAATTAATAATTAAAGAGTTTTTTTTTTTTAACTCTGGCTGCATATGAGAATCAAACCTAGGCTTCTCTCAGCAACTCAGACCTCTTTATTCTGAGAAGGGCCTACATAGAGGCACACTAGCCAGCTCTCTGTCTGAAAATGTAGTCAGAGCTGAGCTCTTTGTACATGGTGGATATATGTAAGAAATACCTGCAACCCAGGGATGGTCAGGGCCTTCAGCAGGCTCAAGTGCGCGTTAAATCCATAAAATCATTACAGGATTGCTAGTGCACATCTAGTCTCACAGTTAAATTTAATATTTTATTTGTGAAATTAACAGACAAATTTGTCTCACCTGTTAGATTCTAAGCATCATGCAGGTAAAGATGATGTCAATGTTTACTCCGTTACTACCCCAGGGGCTACAATTTCCCAACCATAACTATGCTTTTTTTTCTTTATTTTTTATTTTTGTTTGTTTTGTAGTATCTCATATAGCCCTAGCTCTAAAGAACACATTTCTGGAAAGGGCTGCTATAAAATAAGTACTTTCTAAGATTATCCTCCCATGTGTATTTCCCAGGGTTTTCTTGTTGAATGGAGGTGCTCAGTTTCTCAAAGGAGCGAGCAAACAATAAGAAGGGCAACTACATTCCTATTTGGAATTGAGCTTTCTCTAAGAGCTGATTAATATGTGATTGCCAGCAGACAATGTTCAGTTCTTAAAAGTATTGACCACATTTTCACTTCATGAACAACAATGAAAAGCATCTGTTATATGCCAGGCACAGTTCTAGATACTACACAAGGTATGAAATATAAATCAATACACATTTCCCGACTGCTGACCATGTCTAAGAAGGGGTGCTAGTTTCTGGCGAAGCATTGGTAAGTAAGCAATACACAGTTGGTCCCTATCTTCTGCAGCTTGCAAGCCTATGAGGAGTTTACATGCATATCAAAAAGACAACATCCAACAATTGACACCATTGACCGTTCCCTCTCCATTCAATCTCTTCCCTGCCTTTCATTATCTTCTTTTACATTTCTGACCATTATGATACACTTTTTAGAGATACTCCTCCTTAAAATGGTATTCCCAGGGCCTATTTTCTTGCTTTGCTTCACTTTCTCTCCTTACACCATCATTATTTTCTCTCACTAGATAATTGTATCAATTACTCCAACTAGCACATGTATGCTAATGATGCTAAAATCCTTTTTTATTATATGCTTAATGAATCTTTATAGTTCACAAACTCATGTCAAGCATTGATTGAGTTTTCCTGTTGCCTACCAATAGGGCTGAAACATAGCAGATTTTTAATGTTTAGTAAGAAGTTAGTTTATTAAATAGTTAAATGCTTATTTCCTGAAATATACCCTTCCTTCCTTTCTTTCCTTCTTTCTCTCTTTCTTTCCCTTTTCTCTTTCTTTCTTTCTCTCTTTCTCTTTCTTTCTTTCTTTCCTTCTTTCCTTCTTGTTAGAGTCTTGCTCTGTCACCCAGGATGGAATGCAATGGTGCAATCTCAGCTCACTATAACTGCCACCTCCCAGGTTCAAGGGATTCTCCTGCCTCAGCCTCCTGAGTAGCTTGGATTATAGATGTGCACCACCACGCCTGGATAGTTTTATTTATTTATTTATTTATAGTAGAGACAGGGTTTCACCATTTGGCCAGGGTGATCTCAAGCTCCTTATCTCCAGTGATCTGCTCACCTTCCCCTCACAAAGTGTTGGGATTACAGGCATGAGCCACCATGCCTGGACTACTGAAATATTCTTAATGTCAGAGTTATGTTCTAGATTTATGAAGAGTGGGTTTGCTATTCTTCAAAATGGCAGGAGACAGGGTTGTCAACACAAAATTGAAATAGATTATTATGACTTTAAAGCATAGGTTGCCCAGATCCATTGATGTTGTTGCAAATGACAGAATTTTCTTTTTTTCTTTTTTTTGCCCCTCTTCCAAAGATAAGAGCTTACAGTGGTAGTTTCTATATTCATTAATAAACTTACTTTTTTATTTACTCTAAGTTCTGGGGTACATGTGTAGATCTTTCAGGATTGTTACATAGGTATACTTTTCATTTTTTTTAAGGCTGGGTAGTATTCCATTATGTATATATGCCACATTTTCTTTATCCTGTCATCCACTTTTGTATACTTAGCTTTAATTCATATCTTGGCTATTGTGGATAATGCTGCAATCAGCATAGGAGTTCAGATATCCCTTTGACCTACTGACTTCAGTTCCTTTTGATATGTGCCAAGAAGTGAAATTTCTGTATCATGTGGTAGTGATATTTTTAGCATTTGGTTTTCTTTTTTACTTCTATTTTTAGAGATAATATCTTGCTCTGTTGCCCAGGCTAGAGTGCAGTGGCTCTATCCTGGTTCCATCTATTTTTGTGAGTCCTTAACATTTAACTCTTTGGACCTGGAGACTTGGAGGATATATATATTGAAGAAAGTGGATGATCCACAGAAATGTTTCTGGTATTTGTGTTTTGTTTTCCAAACAGATTGGGAAGATTCACATTCAATATACTAAGAAACATTTTATCCTCATTCAGGACGAAGGTTTCCTGACATTCACTGTATACTAGTGCTTTCAAGAGAAACTGATCTTCAGTTCTTCATCATTGGTTGACAGTGACAGTGGGATGCCCTGAGGAGGAGAGGGGTGGAGCTGTGAGCTCCACATGGGAGCCTCCAGGGAGTGAGTCCTGGCATCAGAAGCTTGGGTTGCCCATGGTCTACACTGGCTCCGATATTTGTAATTATCTGCCGAACACCCAGCTTACAGCACTCTCTTCCCATCTTCCACTTGCAACAATGTCTATACCGCATATCTGGACAAGCAACACCAATTACCTTTAACATTTTAACCCTTCTCAGACACACCTAGCAATGCAGCCACTACAGCCTGAACCACCATCCCTTGCCCTCTCTCCACTTGAAACTCCTTGGTCCCAAACTCTTCACTCAACCCAATAGCAGGAGAACAACCACGAGATTATGAGCATGCCATTGACTACAGAGCAAGACATCCTGAATCCAAACCCCAACTTGGCCACTGTTAGCTGTTACTTAACTTCTCCATGACTGGGTTTCCGTGTGCCTCAAACAGAGGAACAATATCTAATTCAAGATAACTATTTGAAAAGTAAAATCACGCTCAGTGAAAATTTTTATATTTTCTATCTTCATTAATGTTGGTTAAAAAAAAGACAGGGAAAATCTTGGCATTTATTCTGTTGGTGACTTTCAGAATTATGGGAGCCTCATTATATGAGGCCGCTAGGAGGTACATTTATTTTTAATCTATTCAAGAAGAAATTGAGGCTCAGGCAAGTTAAGAATTTTGCCAGAGATGCATACTTTTAGTAAAAACCACAAGTCAGGATTAAAACCCAGGTTTCTCTGAATTCAAAGCTGTGTTAGTTATTTTCTTCACTCTTATCAAGCTATATGTATGACTTTCTCACAGCATTCTTTCTATGACTCTGAAGTTGTTTATGCAGCAAGACCTGAGTTCTGGAGGGCAGGGATCCCTGATCACCTTCCTCGGCTCGGCCTTGTCCAGTGTCTGAGATGGAAAGGGTAGAGGTACCATATATATCACTCAATAAGTGAGGCAATAAATTATCTTTCTCACACACTCCACAATGTACTGCAGTGCTTTCTGTTTTCAGGAGTTTCCCCGGACTGGTTCCCAAGCCTTCTAATCGAGAGCACTGTTTTCCCAGTGAGAAACTGGAAGTCAGCTAAACAAAAGTAAAGCTCTAATCAAACATGGTGGCTTTTGCTCTGGCTTCATTGTGACCTGCCCTTTCCAAAGGGAAGATCAGCGGTGGGGATTGCCCTCACTTGAAGCAGGTGCTCCTACCAGGCAAAACTTTGTTGGACCTCTGCTTTGCCATTTACAGGCTGTATGCCCCTGGGTGAGTCACTGGCCTGTGATGAGCCACACTTTTCTCATCTGTAAAATGTGACATTAATCCTTATTTTAGCTTAGTTGTGAACACGAGAGATTTCAGCACACACAGGCACTGCATGATATCTGTGCCTTCAATGATGCTTTCGCTACCACGGTAACACCAACCCTATAAATTGGTTTAAGCTGGGTGAGTTCTCACAACCGAATGAGTGCCCCAAGATTAGCAATATTCCTCTGTACAGGCCTCCAACACAGGCCCCACCAATAATCCCTGGGACCACCTCCCACTCCCCAGAGTGCATGCCACTGATCCATGCATTCCACAATACCAAGTCCCTTTCATGCTTCATCCTTTTGTGAGTCACAACCTAAAAAGACAGACTAGGGGCTACATAAGACATTCATGTTTTTCCTAAAGGAAAATGTGCCTTGTTGATAAGATTGAACTAGCATTTGCTCACCATTTAAGATATACCTAGCTTTCTATTAATCTTTTTCATTGATGTGAACTCATTTAATGCTCATAATGACCACAACAGTTGGGATTATTACCTCCATTTTATAAATTAGACCCTCAAGGTTCAGGGAAGTTTTAAATTTGTGCATTTATTTTGTACATATTTACTGAAGACCTTCCATACAACCAGGAGTCATATAACTTGAAGGGACTACAAAGATCAATTGGTAAGGAAGCAGGTTACTTGAGTTCACAACCTAGTCCTGTAACCCTGAGCAACGTGCCTAAGGTCACTGTGCCTCTGTTTTCTCATCTCTACAATGGAGGTTGAGTTTTTATGAGACTTGAATATATGAGATGCAAAATGAAAAACATATAGCAAGGGTCTGGCATACAGAAATGTTCATGTGTTCACTATTGTTAAGAGGACATGGTAAGAAACAGTACAGGAATTCAAAGACTGAACACAAGTAAACAAATAGTTGGTTTATGTTTCACAGTGGAGCAATTAACAAGAGTCAGTGCATATGTAAAGGTGGAGATAATCAACTCTGCTAGAGAAAAGAAAGGCTCCAAATGAATGTGATCCTAGGATAGCAGGTGGGCAGATTTACTAGATTCCTAGGCAATACTAAAGGACACGTGCTGCCTTCAAGAGGGGCACGACTTTCCACACAGCTCTGCTGTTAAGGAGTGCTCAGCGTATGTCCCTAATAACTCTCTGCAGAATTGCATAAAAACACAGTCTGGGTCCAAAATTGTCTCCAGCAAGGATGTAGAAATGCATTCAATAAATGCATAATGATTTCATAAAAGCTCAAGAAATCCCTTCCTAGAGAAAAAAAATTGAAAAGTGCATGCATATGAGTACATCTCACAGGTAATGAGAGAGCAACCTCAGGCCCACAGGTCCAGAAAAACCTAGCTGGTCTGAAAATCTCACCCAAAATTATATAAAGAGAGGGAAGGCAAATCCAATCATCAGAAATATCATCTCAAAATTCTTAATTCATTCCTCAGTTGTTTTCTTCTCAAATAATGTTCTTTTGGAGGGTATTTCGAGGGATAGCTTCTCCTGAGAAAATATCACTGACTGACATTTAGAAATAATACAATTTCCAGTTACAAACCGTCCTTTGCACTGTGTCCATTTTAACAAGAAAGAGAGAGAGAGGTGATAGGAAAGAGAGTGATAAGCGGTGTTCACTTCCAAGGGGGAGAGGACACAGGAGAGTTTACTTTTGAAAAACAAAATGGGCTTACTCATTGTAGGAGGCTATGCATAGATTGCTATAAATACCTTTGTACCTTTAGCTATAAAGAAATGTCTGAGACTGTGTGATTTATAAAGCGAAGAGTTTTAATTGGCTCATGGTTCTGCAGGCTTTACAGGAAGCGTGGTGCTGGCATCTATCTATTCAGCTTCTAGGGAGGCCTTGGAAAGCTTACCATTAAGGTGGAAGGCAAAGGGGGAGCAGCACATGACATGGCAAAGCAGGAGCAAGAGAGAGAGAGGTGCCACACACCTTTAAACAACCGGATCTTGTGAGAACTCACTATCTTGAGGACAGCACCAAGGGGACAGTGCTAGGTCATTCCTGAGAAATCCATCCCCATGAGCCAGTCACCTCCCACCAGGCCTCACCAACAATACTAGAGATTATAATTCAACATGAGATTTGGGTGTGGACACACATAAAACCTATACTCAATTACTACTGATAGGAAGAGATGCTCACAACATGACAACACTGTGCTGAGTACCTTAGGGAGTTTTTTCACTAACACGTCACCCCAGGTGAGATGGGTATAATTTTCTCTATTTTTCAAATGTGGAAACTGGGCCACAAAGTAACTTACCCAAGATCACTTAGAAAGTCAGAATTCAGATCCAGGCCTCTAGATTCTGTAAACCACATTTAAAATCATGATAGTGTTTCTAATTTACTCATTCCCTTGAAAGGTATCAGGGTTAAGAACAGACAAGCACATACCTTAAAAAGCCAGCACAGAAAGTATAAGACCCACAGGCTCCTCCTGTGACATAAATCTTGATGCTATTTAGTATTTGCTGGTGTCTAGATTCCAATTTTTCTTCCTCTCACTTAAAGGAAGAGGTTGAGTAGGGGGATGGAGGGTAACGTTTAATTTGGTTTGGATGGAAGTTTTCTCTTGTCAGTGTTGAACAGACGACTACCCCTGTCCTGGCACGCAAAGTGTGATTCTGTTATTGTCAGATGTCTTATGTGTGATTACATTATTGTTCTCTGTCAAATCATTTTCAGAGAGAAAGAAGGGCATGGAACTTAAAGTCTGAGAACTTAACACAGAATAGATTACATAAAAGGAATAATAACATTTACCCGCCGGGCCTGTTGTAGGAATAGGACACACACAGGCTTGTGTTTGCAAAGACTCTGGGAGGGCCCCTGGCACATAGTAGGTACTTCATGAATTCTCCTCTCCTTCTGTGTTAAAGCAGTTTAAGGACTATCAGAGGCATTATTAAAGAATAAAAATGAAATAGTCTGTGCTGTTGAGCACTGTATTTAATTTAAAAAAATCTTTTTAGAAATGAATGGAAAACATTTTTGCATTTGCAGTAGAGCAGAAAACAAGGCGATTATGGATATCAAAAATTGACTGTAATCACAAGTCACATATGAAGAGTTACAGCATTGGCTCCTGAAAGGAAGGGAGAGGATGAAGTTTGGATTGGAGTTCAAATAGATTTGCGGAAATGAGAGAGAACATAACAACTGTTCTGGGCTTACTTTAGTAGGATAACTTAATATGGAAAAGTGGAAAGAACATAGAATGGACCTAAATTTTCCTGAAGCAGACTCTTGAAACAGTTAATGAATCATTTCAGAAAATACTTTATCATCAATGTCATCATCATTGTTGTCGACATCAGTATAAACCATCTATTGATTTTTTCCCAAATACACATGACTATTTAAATAACAATTAGCAAGTGATTACTATGTGTTAGACACTACTAACATGGTATTCTGTTTAAGCTTCTTAGGAATCATCTACAGTAGATATTATTCACATGTTATGGTTCAACAAGATGAATCTCAGACTTGTGTGCTCCTCTTCAAGTATTGATAATTTGAAGAGGGAAGTATAGAGTTTACTTGATATACATTGAAAAGCTGATATATTCTGGTTATTTTGCATACATTGACCAATTGTATCATCAAAACAACACATAACTTACATGTTATCACATCCTTTTTACATATTTGGAAGTGGAGTTTCACAGAGTTAGAGAAATTTGCCCCAAATCACATGGTTATAAATGGCAGAGGCAAAAATGGGATCCTGGTTTGTCTGATTCTGCCAAGACATGACCCAGAAAACCTGGTACATCTCTAATGATCGTAATATATATTCTTAGTTTAAGACTCTCAGAGCAAAATCAATGATGAAAGTCATGCCTAACGGCTCAGACCTTTTTCTTTCAACAAAGTCTGATTCTATTCATTTATGGTCATTTGTTGTACATAATCATCATCAACCTGCCAGGTAAACAGCTAATTATTTTGGTTGTGCTATAAGCAAATAAACTTGCCCATCTGTAATATGACAAATGGGACCTGGTCAACAGAGAAACAATTGTTCCAAGCTTGCAAACTCCCAGGAGTCTAATGAGCAATGGCTTACTGAATGAGCAATTGCAAAACAAAGAAATTACATTAGTGTGGTTTCTTTAAGAATAAAGAGCAATCTACTGGCTTTCATGCCTTTGTAGTAAAGAAATTTAGTAGCTGTGGATTGAGCAGTGGAAAAAGCACAGAGAAAATGCATATACCTTTCACCTGACTGTTTCTGACCTTACAGCACACCTGGGGCACACCCTCACTCACTGCCCTCCAGGACTACATACATGCCAGAACTTTTGCCCTCAACCTGCTTGCCTAGCCAAAGATAACACCCTCAGGACCTAGCCAGAGGCTTTCTATGGGAGCAGATGCTTGTGTTTTTGAATGACTGGAACACTCGGGTTATGTTTGAGCCTGTTAAAATAGGAGATAGGGTGCTTAATTTGTGAAGAGATGAGCTTTGGTCTTAATCAGATCTGAATTTGAATCCAGTGTCTTATTTACTAGCCATGTGTTTTTGGACAAGTGGCTCAACTCTTTTCAGCTAAGGTGTCGAATCTATAAGATGGGGTAAAAATTTTTCATTCCTTCCAAGATTCTTAAAAGTATTAACTAAAATAAAAACAAAAAAACAAACTGGATACTGAGTTAGGCCATTCATGCATTGCTATTGATGGCAGCAATGGGCCACTTGGAGCGGCTACTGCCAAGACACTGGCTGCATCAGGGGAGATGCAGCTGGACTGGACACTCCATGGAGCCAGCGGAAGCCAGAAACAGGAAGGAGGCCCACCCTCCTGGGCACAGCTGCGGATGTCCAGTTGCGGCTGTGGACCCAGAACTTCCTGTGTTCTTGGGGGGGCAGACAGTAGCCCCACCCTCCTGAGTGAAGCTGTAGCTGTGGACCCAGGCATCTCTGTACTCTCAGGGGTCTGTGAAGGCCCCCACTTACCCCTTCAGGCTCAGATGTGTCTGCTCCCGCTGCCTGGTCTCTTCCTGATCCTGCACCTGTTACAATCTCAGAGTCTCCGAGTGAGGTTGGGGTCGATCCCAGGTGTTGTGGCAGCCTGGTGAGGTGTATGCACACTTCCAGAAGAGCTGACACACCAGTCCCCTGCTGCCTCGGTCCCCTCCGGACTTTGGGCACCAACAAGCATGGGATGAAGGCCAAAGGGGTGCTGAGGGCAGCCCGGTGTCTCACAGCATGAGCAGTCCGGGTGTCATGAATAGTGGCAGAAGGGGACAGGCTCCAGGACAGAAGAGGGTGGGTCACCGGTAAAGCCCCACTTTCAAGGTAGGGAAAACTTGAAGCCTGGGGGCTTGGCTGCCAATCCTGCAGACTGGAGTGGGAACTTGTGGGGCTTTTTCCAGGCCCACCCATGGCCTCCCATGGACCAATCAGTACCCACTTCCTCCCCTCTGAGACCCATAAAACCCTGGAATCAGACTTGATGAGTCGATGACTGGATGTGGAGAGCACCTACCCACACCAGTGTCTCCTTTCTGCTTAGAGCTGAACACTAGACAAGACGGTTGTCTAGTGGGAAGAAGCTACCCAATGCAGGTCTCCTCTGAACCCTTCTGTCACTCAAAAAATCTCCTTTTTGCCTTGTTCACCCTCCACTTGTCTGTGTACCTCATTCTTCCTAGACACAGGACAAGAATCTGGGATCTGCCAAATAGTGGGGCTAAAAGAGCTGTAACACATACAGGTCTGAAATATGCCCCTTGCTGGCCACATTGCAGAAGGACAGAAGAAAGAAGGAGATAATAGCTTCAGCCCTTTGGGGACCCCACACCTAGGAGCTCCCTAAGTTAGGGTCGTGATACCCTCTTTGGATCTCTGTGGTTCCTGGCATCTCTGAGCTTCTGAGTGTCACTGCATTCCCTGGTGCCAGCGTGGAAGCTGCTCGCGGTATGCCTGGACCAGCCACAGCCTAACAGGAAGCCAAGCGGGGAGCTGACACCTGTGCCAGCACCTGGAACGGCCTGACCTACTGAAATCAGTGTGCCTGGCTGGACGCTGGTGCAGTGGCTGGACGCCAAGCTCACTCACTCACACACCCCTCACCATTCCGCTCACACTTGGCAAGCATGGGATCTAGGCCAGTAGCATAAGCAGAGTGCAGCCTGCCACACCGAGTGTGTGGAACGAGCCCAGGAGGCCAGAGCAAAACTCAAGCAAAGACACCACTGGCCACAGAGGTTTCCAACCAGAAAAGCCTCACCCTAAGGATCCCGTGACACTATAAAGAAATACCTGAGGCTGTATAATTTGTAAAAAAAGAATTTTAATTGGCTTACAGTTCAGCAGGCTGTACAAGCATGGTGCCTGCATCTGCCTGGTTTCTGAGGAGGCCTCAGGAAGCTTCTACTAGTAGTGGAAAGTGAAGCAGGAGGAGTTACATCATATGGCAAAAGCAGGAGCAAGAGAGAGGGTGAGGGAGGTGCCACACACTTAACCAGATCTTGTGATTACTTGCTCACTATTGCAAGGAATGTTCCAAGCCATGAGGGATCCACCTCCTTGGCCCAAGCACCTCTTACCAGGCCCTACCTTCCATACTGGAGCTTACATTTCAACACTGGGTTTGCAGGGGGACAAAATCCAAGCTATATCAAACACCAAGCTGATGACTGTGTGCGTGCGCACGTACGTTGTGTGTGTGTGCAGGTACGTGTTTGTGTGTGTGCCTGATGTTGACATTTAAGGAAGACAAATCAAGTTGATTGGCAATGAGTAGTATGTCCCAGCAAAGTCACATCCCAATCAAGGCTATGTTTCTACATTTTGTAATTTCCCTGAAATTTTTACAAGATGAGGAACTAGGGAAGCAGGATCAACAACAGAGCAGAGCAAATACAGCTAAACGGCTTTGAACAGATTCAGCTTATGCTCTTGTAAGTAGCTTATTCACTCCAGTTTTAGGAAAACAGGAAGTAATAAGATTAAAGTTCCAAAGCTCAAATGAAAACATAATGTCAAATCTAGTCCAAGTAGGATTTAGGTTCGGGAAAGAGGTTGAAATACTCCATAAAATTAAAACAAAATGAATAAGCTTATAATAAGTCTGAGGTACACAGTCTCCTTATATTTTGTAAATTCTTAGTGGAGCACTACATGGAAAATAATAAACTGAGAGGGTTTATTTTGGAAGCCCTCTGCTGAGCAGGAGATATGGGCCAGGCATTTTCAGGATATGTATACTAGTGTAACACGTGGCATCTACCATTAGGGACTCAGCAAGTAATAGATCAGTAGCTTGCAAACTTTTTGATCACAGTGCACTCAGTAGGGCCAAAAAATCTCTAGACCTGCATATTTATCTCATTCTCATTCGTAAGTATTCAATTACAACAAAGAATTGAAGAGAAATATCCATATGTTGCTCATTATTTGTTTCCTCTGATACTTTATGTATATAATAACCACAAAACAAAGTAATTCAAACTTTAAAATGAACAATTAGCTTTATCAATTGTGTAACACAAGTTACTTAAGTGGTAAAATTTCAGATATAGTCTCTTACCAATCAAAAACTAGTGTATATGCACATTTGGACTAATTATTGGCATCTGTTACAGAAATGGGTATAGGTACTATTATATTTAAACATATTTAAGCTGTATTTTAAACAAATATTAAAGTTCAATTATAAGAATGTTTTTAAAATATGCACTACTCTCCCTCTAAGGACAATTGAAACAGCACACAGTAAACTAAATTGCTAATAAGGAAATTAAACTAATAGTAATTTGCAACATAAAGTAAAACCAGCATAAATTCCTCCACCAGCTCAAGGCAAAACTGGGGTTACATCAGGTACGATGTTTTTTTCAAGTTATGAAATTCTCAAAATCTATTTGTAGGTGTGCACATTAGGAGCTGTAAAACTTTCACAGAATTGCATGAGTGAAACTTCTCAGAAAATTATTGACTAGTCCTCAGGGAATTCTAACTTTTATGAGGCATTCTTACTTTCAGGAGCCATTATGAACACATTGAGTAGATTACTAGCAAATAACATTCAGCTGTGTGTTTACAATAAAAACAAAATAAAGCACAGATCATTTATCAGCACGTTAGGTGCGTGTACTCATAGACTCAGGACAATAAAAATAAATAATAATAGCTTATACTTACTCACCACTGAGTATGTGCCACACACTGTTCTAAGTGCTTTGCAGACATTTATTTTTTATAAAATTGTATTTTATTGTGGTAAGAAAGTTTAACATGAGATCTACCCTTGAACATAACTTTAAGTGTGTAGTACATTATCGTTAATAACAGGCACAATGTTGTACAGCAGACCTTGATAACTTATTCGTCTTTCTTAACTGAAAATATATGCCCTTGACTAGCAACTCTTCATTCCAGGCTCTGGCAGCCACCTCTCTCCAGGCCCTGGCAGCCACCATTCCACTCTTTTATTCTATAAATCTGACTATTTTAGATACCTCTTTTAAGTGGAACCATGCAGTATTTTTCCTTCTGTAACTGACTTATTTTACTTAGTATAATGTCCTCAAAGTATATGCATGTTGCCACATATTACAGAATTTCCTTCTTTTTAAAAGGCTGAATAATATCCCATTGTGTATTAATAAACTGTAACATTTTATCGGTCAGTGTTTTGGGGCTTGATTAATGAGAGATGGTGTCCCTGATTCTGATATGTGGATACACTGCTACAATGAGGCTTTTTGATTCCAGCTTCAGAAGCTGACTTTGGACTTCTGTTGATTTTACCTATATTCCTGTCTGAGGATCGTTGAGTGACCAACCTGCTCCTCACGGTATATAACACAATTCTTTATTCATTTACCTTTTTATGAAAATTTAAGTTGTTTCCACATCTTTGTTATAGTGGACAGTGCTGCAATGAATACCATAGGGCTAATAACTATTAGAGATCTTGATTTAAATTTGTTTGGGTAAATACTCAGAAGTGGGATTGCTGGATCATATGGTAGCTCCATTTTTAATTGTTTAAGGAACCTCCACACTGTTTTCCATAGAGGTTGCACTATTTTGCATTCCTTCTAACGGCACGAGGATTGCAATTTCTCCAAATCCTTGCCAGTACTTGTTCTCCTTTATCTTTGCCATGCAAACAGTTGTGAGTTGATATTTCATTGTGGTTTTGATTTTCATTTTCCTTATGATTTGTTACATTGAGCATCTTTTTGATACCTGTTGCCAATTAGGAGGTATTCTTTGGAGAATTGTGTATTCAAATCATGACCTCAATTTTAAAAAATCAGATTATTAGTTATTTTGCTATTGAGTGGTAGGGGCAATTTAATATATTTTGAAAATTATCCCCTTGTCAATATATATTTAGCAAATATTTTCTCACATTCCATAGGTCATCCTTTTACTCTCAAATGTTTCATTTGCTATGCAGAAGCTTTTTCATTTGATGTTATCACACTTATTATTTTTGCTTTCTTTGATTATGTTTTGGTGTCAGATCAATGAAAATGATTGCCTAGGCCAATGCCATAAACATTTTTCCTGTGTTTCCTTCTCAGAGTTGTATAATCTTAGATTTTATATGTAAATATTTAATCTATTTTGAGTTGATTTTTGTGTAAAGTATAAGAGTCCAGTTTCATTCTTTTGTATATGTATATCCAATTTTCCCAAAACCATTTGTTGAAAGGATTATCCTTTCCCTATTGTGTATTTGCGGCACCCTTATCTAAGATCAGCTGACTACACATATATGCATTTATCTTTGGGCTCTCTCTTTGGTTCCATTCATCTATACATGTCTGTCTTTATACCAATACCATACTGTATTGAATACTGTTGCTTTGTAATATATTTTGAAATCAGGAAGTGTGATCTCTAGCTTTGTTCTTTTTCAATGTTAATTTGGCTATTTGGGTTTCTTTGTGATATCATATAAGTTTTAATTTATTTTTACTTTCTGTAAAAGTACAATTGGAATTTTGATACAAATGGCACAGAATCTGTAGATTATATGAAGTAGTATAGAATTGTAATGATACCGTCTTTCAGTTGATGAACAGGAGGCACCTTTCCATTTGTCCTTTTTAATTTCTTTCATCAATGTTTTGTAGTTTCCCGTTTAAATCTTTTACCTCCCAAGTTTATTTCTAAGCATATTATTTATTTTAGTCCTATTGTAAATAGAATTGTCTTTCTAATTTCCTTTTCAGAGTTTAATATTACTACATTAAATTTACAACTGATTTTGTATGTCAATTTTGTATCCTGCAACTTTACAGAATTTGACTACAGTTGTAACAGGTTGTATTAATAATGGAGTCTCTAGGAGTTTCTATATAATATCATATAATTTACAGACAGGGACAAATTAACTGCTTTCTTTGTGATGTGTATTTTTAAATTTTTTCTTGCCTAATTGCTCTGGTTAGAATTTCCAGTAATATATTGAATAGAAATGGTGAGAGTGGGCATTCTTGCCTTGTTTTTGATCTTTGAGAAAAAAGCTTTCAGTTTATCACTAATAGAGTTGGGACATGTGTCTCTACCCAAATATCATGTTGAATTGTAATACCTGATATTGGAGGTGGAGCCTGGCAGAGGCGATTGATTCATAGTGGTGGATTTCTCATAAATGGCTTAACATCATCCTTTTGGTGAGGTTCTCATGGTAGTGAGTGAGTTCTCACAAGATCTGGTTGTTTGAAAGTGTGTGGCACCTCCCTACCTCTCTCTTGCCCCTTCTCTGGTCATGTGACATGTCTGCTCTCCCTTCACCTTCTGTCATGTTTGTAAATTTCCTGAGGCCTCCCTAGAAGCTCAGCAGCTGCCAGCATCATGCATCCTGTACAGTCTGCAGAACTGTAAGCCAGTTACTTATACATTTTTCCTTCATGAATTACTGCATCTCAGAAATTCTTTATGGCAATGCAAGAATGGCCCAATACAATCACCACTGAGAGTGCTGTCATAACTCCTCAATAACTATAAATGAAGTATATAGTAATATCAACTCATTTAAGACAAAAAAAAAGAGAAGAGATTGCATATTTGTACCTGGATTGAGAGATTCTTGGTTTCAAATCCTGTTATCTGCTCACTTTCTGACATTGACAAGTTAAACAATATCTATGGAGCCTGTTTCTACCCCCATGAAATATCTCAGTTTTAAACAAAATAACACTTATAAAATTCTTTCACTTAGAGCCAGATGCACAGTAGGTACTATTAGCTAATCGGAATCTGAAATTGAATTTGGCAAGAAAGGAAAAGAGATATTAAAATTCTTTAGTCTATGACTTTCATATCTATCTAAATTAAAATACACTTTTCTCATGTGTGTTTTTGAGACATTTTCCATTATGCTTTGCAGTATCTTTATGTTATGAGCAATTGCTTAATATATAGATATAGATACAGATACAGCTCTATTAAAGTACATACTTTAAATGTATAAAAAGTGTTTCTTCTTACTGGATCGTACAAATTAACTGGATAGTGGATAGAATTCAGTACTGATTCACTTAGAGTGCAAAGTATTGAAGCATTGTATATTTAATTTTGCATTCACCATGGGAAATACGTGGAAGACATTTATTTATGTCTGCATGTGATTTGAGTAAGAGCTGCCATTATGAAAGGTGGATATTATTCCCAATATTGCCTTTATAAGAATGGAGAATATAAAACCATCAGGAGAAGGTTGATCACTAAACAGGCCCACAGATAGGAATATTGGTAAAGTCAACATAAGTCCAACATCAGCTTCTCAAGCTGAAGTCAAAAAATCTCATTGTAGCAGTGCAGATAGTGTCCACGAGTCCATATATCAGACTCAGGGACACTAACTCTCAGTAATCAAGCCCCCAAAACACTGACAGATAAAATGCTCTAGTTTATTATCTAAAAATGAGGATTATGACTGACAAAGGGCATTAAATTCAAGCATTTGAGACAGTAAACCCTCTGATTATGGAAACTCTTTCAAATAATGAAAAATAGGTCTATTAATTAATTTATTTATTTATTCACTCAAGAGGTTGAGCTATGTATTTGGGATGCAATGTTTAACAAAAGTGGAAATTGTCTGTCATTTGGAACTTTACAGATTAGCCGAAGTGTTAGATGTACAGTAAAATGTAAACAATTGTAAAATTACATGTGTGCAAGTAGACATAAAGAAGTACATTTCATAATGCTGTGTGATCCTCAAGCAGTATGAAGGTGGTCAACTTACTTGTCCTCAACTACAAAATCCTGTTGAACTCATTCCTCCATTTTCATAGATATAAAAATTTCTATAGCCAGGACTTAAACTTGAAAAAATAACACTTTCAATTCTCCATATAATAATCCCATGTTTCTACATTCTCTTTATTTTTTACAAAGGTATACATGTGCCATTTTTATTAATCCTTATTTTATGGAGTTTTTTTCAGTCAACTTTTTAATTACCTATGTGGATGACATATAATTATACCTTGAACTTAATATATTTGAATTATTCTCTGGTTAGCTCAGATTATTGATTAAATTTTCTTTCTATATTCCCTGAATTGACCATACCTCTTCACTTGTCATGTTCCTACTTGAGATGTTAATAAAAATCAATTAGATTAGAGATGAGAGTCACACCTGTGCTGTACCTGCTACCATTGCTGATCAAAAAATCATAATAAAGAATCATGAATACTATTCACTTTTCAGAATGGCAGAGACCTTTGCTGTTCCTGCCTGTGTATTTGATACATTTTCTGCAAATTACTGAATTCATCTATCAGGGGATGGCTCTTCCAGATTTGGAGAGGTCATGATCTTTCAGCTAAATTTCACCAATGGTTTACGTCCAAATATAATGCAGAATCTTACCTGGAGGTAGAGCAAGCTGATTAATGGCCCTTCTGTTTCCTTCAACTCGTGTTGAGTAGGTTAGTCACAAAGAGTTTCCAAGTACCATTTCACAGAAACCTACACACAAGTGTTCACGTGTTGATTCTAAGAACTGCCTGCTTGTGTAGTGCATTACCTAAACAGTCAAGAGCAGAAAGAACAATAACACATGAATTATTCCCTTGAGAAAAAGCAGGTAGCTAAAATTCATTGAATTCTCAGAAAATAACACCTGACTTCCTCAGCTTCTTTTCTAACCTGCTGCCAATATGATTTGGTCTGAAAAGTGGGTGGAGTGAAATCAAGAATGACAAGGGTTGATGTTCATAGATGTATTCTTCTACCAGTGGAAATGTTCATAAAACTAAAGAAAATGATCGAAGGGGAGTATACATGATTTATTGTCTAGAATACAGTTCTGTAATTCTCACAGTAGTGCCAGCTGAGGAACTTCTATTGAATTCCATTGTTTGAAGATATTTCAGACCTCAAAATTAAAGAGATGAAGCAAGTTGCAGGCTTTTGTGAAATGAGTTCATCATTTGGAGGCTGCCTGGCTATTTGGCATATGCAAGAGAGTAAGAAAAATATATGTCTTCTATTTTAAATATCTAGATATTTGAAAATCAACCCATGCTGAAATTTGTCATGGAATCAGCCATACCATTCTCATTAAGTTTACAATGTTACAATGCCTGTTGTTAAAAGAAATAGTTCTTACTGTGTGGAGAAAATTATACCCAGCGATTCCAGCCTATAATAGTCTGCAAAAATAACTCCTTAATTGACTGTTGAGAGTAATGATAACATTTAAAACATAATGTTGGCACCAGAAAATTTAGTGCAGAAGACCAATCTCTGAGGGTTGAGCTGTCAGTAAAGCAACCCATTGAATCTTTCTAAGCTAATTCAAATGAAAACTCTAAGATTAAAAGTGATAACACACAGTATCAATGAGATAAGAGTTTCTGCAAAATTAGATTACAACATTTTTGTGACCATAAAAAGCATATTATCATTGACACTACTAAATCAATCACTGCAAGAATATTATTTTTACAAGTTAAACTACTGCTTCTTAGTTTGAACCTGAAGAGTCTGGTCTGTTTTTGTTGTTGTTGTTGTTGTTGTTTGCTATTTGAGAAACAGAAGTGATGCTTCTTTTACATACATTTTGTCTGAAGAGGGATGAATGTTTTGGAGGCAGGTTTGTGACAAATAAATCACACCATTTACCCATAGCATCACCAAAGGTATCATTTAGTTTCAAATGAAAAAAAAAGAAATATTTGCAGAGTATTAAATTGTAAAATACAATAACCTCTACAACTTGTCATCTGGCCACTTATTGACATCCCTTCGCAATTTGTTAAAACGTAAGTTTATTTTTGTCTTTGTGCAACACAGGTAACCATTTCCAGAGAACTCTGCTCATTTCTCAGCAATTCAGACATCTTTGATGAATAGTTTTTATTTAAGATATTGTTTTCCCTGTTGAGTGATGAATTATCTTTATGTCCCAGGTCTGATCGTTAAGTAGGACAACAAAGAACAAGAGAATAATCTTCTATTTACACAAACAAGCAAATTCTAGACAATAGATTTAAGACTAAAACATCTTGACCACTGACTTCTCTGAAGCAAAATGCACATGATAAGAAAGTAAACTGTTATGGGACCTGAGGTTGAATTCTGGCTACATTTCATGGTAGCAATATGAGTTTGGCAAAGCCAGGTGACTGCTCTTCCCTGAGTTTCTTAACAGTAAAAAGTGCATAATAAATATGATAGGCTTGGTATGAGAATTAAATTAAATATAAACCATGAAGCTTGACACATGAAAAACACTTGGCACATTATCATTATTAACATTATCATCTTCATCAGTATTATTTGTGCTTCAAAATTACATTAACTAAATTAATAAGTATTAAAATATGATGTCTTGTTTAAGATAACAACTCTTGGAGAATGCTGTTTCTTCTGTCTGAAGGACCTTCAGATGCAAAGGTGGCCTGGAAAATATTCATCAACTTGCAAAATTTACTTTTAAATATTTAAAAAGCAGTAGATAGGCGGAGATAGTTGATTCATCTTTGATTATCCTGGCAGATTAATTAATGCCATTTTCTTTCTACCTACTGCTCAGGGCTTAAAGGAACACAAACTTTTGGACTTTCACTTGGCATGTAAGCATTCTCTGGCTTCTCGTTTTTCCTAACAGAGTTTGAATTCCTTGAAGATAACTCTAGAACCCGGCATGTAGTAGGTGTTGAAGTATGTTACTTAAAGAAGAGACTGTTTCTATGATATTTGGTTAGCTTTTAAAATTGACTTTATTTTTTAGAAGAGTTTTAGGTTCAGAGCAAAGTTGAGTGGAAAGCATAGAGTTCCCATATATCTTCTGCCCCCATACACATATAGAGTCCTTCAATATGAACAAGCAACACCAGAGTGGTCCATTTGTTACAATTAATGAACATAAATTAACATCATTATCACACAAAGTCCATAGTTTGCATCAAGGTTCACTCTTGGTTTTGTATATTGTATGTGTTTGGAAAAATACACAAGTACATGGGTCTGTAATTATAGCATCATACAGAATTAGTTTGATGAAAATCCAAGTGTGCCCTAAAAATACTCTGTGCTCTGGCTAATCCATCCTTCCTTTCCTTCTAACTCCTAACTCCTTGTAACCACTGATTTTATTACTGCCTCCATAATTTTCCCTTTTTCAGAATGTCATGTAGTTAGAATCATACAGTTGATTGGCTTCTCTCACTTAGTAATATGCATTTAAGTTTCTTCCATATCTTTTCATGTTTTGATAGCTTATTTCTTGTTTGTGCTGAATAATGTTCCATTGTCTGGAAGAACCACAGTTTACCTATTCACCTACTGAAGAACATCTTGGTTGCGTCCAAGTTTTCACAAGTATGAATAAAGCTGTTGTAGACATTGTGGGCAGGTTTCTGTGTGGACGTAAGTTTTTAATGTATTTGGATAAATGCCAAGGAGCATGATTGTTGGATCATGTTGTAAGAGTATGTTTAGTTTTGTATATGTTTAGTTTTATAAGAAGCTGCCAGTCTGTCTTTTAAAAGAGCTGTTCCATTTTGCATCCATACCAGTAATGAATTTGGGTTTCTGTTGTTGCACATGCTGGCTAGCATTTGGTGTTATCAGTGCTTTAGCTTTTGGACATACTAATAGGCATGTAGTAGTATCTCATCGTAGTTTTAATTTGCAATTTTCTAATGACATATGATGTTGAGCAACTTTTCATAAGTTATTTGGCATCTAAAATCAGTTTGTCAATATTCATAAAGTAACTTCCTGAGATTTAAATTGAAACTGTATTGAATCTATAGTTCAAATTAAAAACAACTGGCATCTTGAAAATATCGAGTCTTCCTATTTACAAACATGAAATATTCCCTATTTATTTGATTTCTTTCATCAGAGTTTCAAAGTTCTCTTCATATAGATACTATACATATTTTGTTGGATTTATACCTAAGTATTTTATTTTGGGGGATGCTAATGTAAATAGTATTGTGCTTTAAATTTCAAATTCTACTTGTTGATTGCTGGTTTATAGAAATGTGATTGGCTTTTGTTTGTAAATCTTGTATCCTGTAACCTTGCCACAATTGCTTATTAGTCACAAGAGTGTTATTGTTGATTCTTTATGTTCTCTCCCCCCAAAAAATTATGAGATAAAAACCTAACCTTCAATGTGACTGTATGTGCAGATTTTCTGCAATAAAAATCATGTTATCTGTACAGAAATAGTTTTATTTAGCACATTATTTATATATCTTTTATTTGCTTTTCTTCTCTTATTGCATTACCTAGCATGTTTAATGAGTATTAAAAGGATGGATGTTGTCTTGCTCTTAATCTGAGTGGAAAAGCTAGTTTTGCAACACCTTTTGATTTTTTTGGTAATGATTTTGCATGTGATAGTTATACTCAGCCATAAAATAATACTTCAAATTGAATTCATTAGGTGTATTTTCAAGGGCCTATTTTCAGCCACAAATTACCTCATACTCTTACTTATGAATCACTTAGAAAGAGCACGTCTTTGCTAAGGTCTGTTTCTTAGTCCAATTAAAATTCATTTCAGGAATGGAACATGCCACATTTCTCTCTCCCAGTTAGTATTACAGCATCTTGACTTTAAGAATTTGAGTGGCCAGGCATGGAGGCTCATGCCTGCAATCCCAGCACTTTGGGAGACCAAGGTGAGTGGATCACAAAGTCAGGAGTTTCAGACCAGCCTGGCCAGCATGGTGAAACCTTGCCTCTACTAAAAATGAAAAAAATTAGCTAGGCATAGTGGCTCACACCTGTGTTCCCAGCTATTCGGGAGGCTGAGGCAGGAGACTTGCTTGAACCTGGCAGATGGTGGAGGCTGCAATAAGTGAAGATTGTGCCACTGCACTCCGGCCTGAGCAACACAGCGAGACTTTGTCTCAAAAAAAAAAAAAAAAAAAAAAAAGAATCTGATCATTGTATTGTATTTATATTTTTACTTCATATTTTCTTCAATTTTTTTATTCTTTAACAAGAATTACAAAACATGTAATCTAACAAAATCCCACCCCCCTTTGATTCTGCCTTTCTTTTAATGTAAATACTAATGAATTAAATTGTAAATTAAAATGTAAAGAAAGTACAATAATGATTATTCAGTATGTTCCCTTTTAGACAAGTGAATGCTTTGTTTGAAAATTAACCATACAATTTCAGTGTTTTATACTTGGGAAAGAGTACTCTAAGTTTAAACAACAAAAACAAAACAACAACTACTTTATATATAAAATGTATTTAGAGATAAATTGTTTGATTTAAGTTCCATGGTAGTAAAAATAATCTAATAATTTGTAAATTATTGGTGAGTTCCATATATCAGGTTTCTCATTTATTATCATTTTGTTGTATGAAGGTCACAATTTAGAAAATGTTTTTCTAAGTGTGCATTTTCAATTCCTTTATGGGTAGAAGTATTTTGAGTATTTTGCATTACTTATAGCCAGAAAGGAATTGGTCATTTATTTTATCTGTGATGGCTAAAAGATTGTGACAACTCTTTCAAGATGTTTTCGTTTTTAAAGTACAATTAATGATATTTCCAGATAGTAACTTTGCTGCATTATTAAAAGCACCAAACCCAAACTATTTTACACTAATTCTACAACTCAGGTAACTATACCAAATTAGAAACTTAGAAATACATTTCACGGCTCCAATTTGGTTGGTTATATAAGAAAGAAAAAGTGCAGGAAGCTGCAAAATATGAGATATTCTCTGATTTTCTTTTTAGAAAAAAAAAGCTTATAAAAGTTAATGTACTTTATTTTAGTTTTTTATTCCATTTTTCAAGTATGGTTTTAAACCTCCTTAATCTTTAAAATGATGCTATTTATTTCTGATTTGTGGCAGTGTCAGGAAAACATAAGAAAGCAGACCCACAATGGTTAAAATACTGAAGATATTGTTTGCTTTGAGTGTTTCCTTGTATTCAGTAAACTGTACCAGATATTGTAACCTTGAGCATCACCTGTATTTGATTGCTTAGAATTCCAAATCTGATTCGTAAAATCACCTTCAGCGTGTGACTGGGTTTACTATGTAATTTTTCTTTTCAAATAGGTCATTATTGTAGTCTCCCACCTAAACCCTAAGCATGCTGCTATTAACTTGCTTTTAAGTTCTTCAATAAAGAAACATTTAGGATGTACATAAAAACACTGCATTTTTATTAAACAGCCCTAGAGGAAGAAAAGATTATTTTAACATTGCAACAATAATGTGGTTCTGTGGTTCTATTCAATTAGCACTGGCTTGCCAACCTCTTTAAGTACTGGCACCATGTCCAAGTGTGCTTATTAGTAGATTTCATCTTTTCTATATTTTCCCCTTTTCTTAAAACTCTGGTAAGAACATATCCTAGATTTTTTTCAAGTTAAGTAAAATTTTTCTCTCTCTTTCTCGGTCCCTGTATTTCATACACACACAATCCTTGCTTTCTAAGGATAGGTAACATTCAGATAGAGATAGATAGATGATAGGTTAGATAGATAGATAGATAGATAGACAGACAGATACACAGACAAACAGAGGTAGATGATATATAGAAGCATAAACAGACATGGACTAGGGCAATATAAATGGTGACATAGAAAAGATAATTCATTTTAGAATATTTTTTAAATTTCAAATTAAAGCATTCAAAGATTAATTGATATGTAGATGAGCCAACATCAGAAGTCAAAAATAATTATCTAATTTCTGGTTTGGATGGCAGGTAGTTTAAAATCCATAATATAAAAGGATTAGCAAGTTCAATTGAAACATGGCTAAATATAGCTAAATTTTATTTATTTAGGGCTTAGTGTGACAAATACTTGGCTAAATGCTTTACAGGCACTGTCCTATTTAATCCTCAAAACATTAGAAATAAGAAAACTGAAACCCAAGGAGTTACAAAACATGTCAATGGTCATATCTTTGATAGATAAGGAGCAGGAGTCACGGTCAGACATTTTGATGCCAGATATCACTCTATTAGTAACCATCACCTTATGGCATACTGAGTTTGAGATTCTCACGCTAAGAGAGACAGAGATGCTCCATAATATGCTGCTTATGGCATTTTAAAACTTATAAGGAATGGATTTTGTCACTGGGCAGAGTTACCCCAGGGGGCAAGTGCATATTAAAATAGTGGTTCACAGACAGAGTGCTAGGCAATGCCAGCATTCACGGGAATAATTGAGGAGGGACAGAAGTGATGAGACTGAAAAGTAACATTAATAGAACAGGGAGAAGATTCAAAGACTGCAGAATAACCAATGTCAAGGATGGTTGATTGTTTTGAGAAAGAGAATAGCCAAAATCAACACCAAGGTCAACATCAAAGAGAGCAGTGAAGCATAGGACAGAAACATCATGTTCACTGGGCAGAGACTCTTAAGAGACAATTTCCAAAAAACTTAAAAAAAAAAAGAGAGAGACCATTTCCAACTTTTCCCAAGAGTAACTGCAGCTTAGGAGTGGGGCAGGACCGGGTTGCTGTAGGTGAGAATAGGTTAGCAGGGAAGAAGTGTGGGGTCAAAGTGAGCTAAGATTATAAGAATGCCCAGCAGATGCTCTGGCACATGGTGTGGTCATCATAGGCATTATTGTGCTCACCTGTATTCTCTTTTGCAGTGGAGCCTGTGCATAGTGTATCATACAGAAATGTCATGTGGAGATCCTGCTAGAAATAACTTAGACCATGACCTCTGAATTTTTAGCAGTGTGGGAAGATGTTAATAAAATGATATTTTGAAGATTTTTTTCTTTAAGCCCAAAATATGCAGGAGATATATTTAAGTTCACCAAAAGAGCCTCATTTGGTAAAGCAGAAATGCCACAATCTTTTAAAATCGGTACTTTTTCTAAAACTGACAACTTCACACATTTTACATTTCATTTGCTAACTTTCACAGCAGGTCTCCAAAAACCCAACTTCCTACTGAAGTATGTTTCCAAGCAATTTCATTTGGAAACAGAGAACTGTCTTGACCTTTTCATAGGTGTTAACTCTGCATCCTAAAAGACTTCAGTGACAACACTCAACAGGTGTCCAAATATTCCAGGATAATATGATTCTTATTTTTAGAAACCATTTTCCATAGCTAAAAAAATACATTTATTAGTCAATCAGTTTTCTTTTAAAAGGCCTTCTGGAAAAGCAGTTTTTTACATTTCAGTTTGCATTGCATTTACCCCTTTGTGTGTCCATTAAGTATCATTACATTGCCCTTTACATCAGGCAGTATATGGTTCTAAAATGGAAAACTCTAGTTGTTTCTGTCTCAAGGCTGTGAATCAAGAACCACAAAACCTGTTAATGGACATTTAAGTTGCTTCCAAATCTTGGATATTGTAAACAGTGCTTCAACAAACATAGCAATACAGATATTTCTTTGATATACTGATTTTCTTTCTATTGTGTATATATCCAGCAGTGGGATTGCTAGATCATAGGATCATATGATACCTCAATTTTTAGATTTTGAGGAACCTCCAAACTGTTCTCCACCGTGGTTATAGCAATTTACATTCTTACTAACAGTGTACAAGGCTTCCCTTCTCTCCACATTTGTTGTTGCCTGTCTTTTGGATATCAGTCATTTTAACTGAAGTGACATGATACCTCATTGTAGTTTTAATTTGCATTTCTCTGATGGTCAGTGATTTTGAGCACCTTTTCAAATGCCTGTTTCTCATTTGTTCATCTTCTTTTGAGAGATATCTATTCAAATCTTTTGCCAATTTTTTGATTGGATTGTTAGATTTTTACCTGCAAAAATATTACAAAAATAAACAGAATAATAAAAAATAAAGAAAAAAAATGAACCACAAAACCATGGAAAGAGAGCACTTTAGCATTATCTATGCTCCAAGGGAACAGCCCTACTAAGAGCTGTCTTTAGGCTTCTGCTCACAGTGAAATAAGTTTTGTCAAACAGTAAAGAAAGATTTGAGGTAGGGAAATCATTCAATACTTTTCTTCATTTTATTTATTCGAGTTTCTGGCAGCTCATTTTTTTAAAGAATGATGCTTGTTTTATAAGTGGTTAAGAAATATGGATCTACATCACTAGCTTCATTGTATAGCTGAAGGAAATTGAGGTCTAAAAATGTAAGATGACTTTCCCAAGGTGCCACCATAGTCAGTGGCACAGTGTGCTCATTAAAGTCTCTGGGCTGCAAGCTAAAGAAACCAACTTCAACTTTCTCAGAAAAAGTGAGGACTCTGGAAAAACACTAGGGTAGCTCACAGAATCAAAACAAAAGCTTAACAATGAAGCCTCAGGTAGGAAGAAACCAATGTAGGTATAGGGAAAGTAATTGTGATACCTTCATTTCAGAACATGGCCAAGGGAGACTCTACCTGCACAGCATTTGTTGATGTGGTCCACTCCATGCTCAGGGTTCAAATTCCCACTGAAGAAAATCTGATTGGCTGAGCTTGAGTCAGGTGCATCTACCCTGGGTGTCAGGTGCATCCACCCTAGGATCTAAAGACTATGGTTTGGGGTTTGCAGAGCCACTGCCTCTGGCAAAATACTGATGAATCTCATACTCAGCTGTGGCTCACAGATTAGTCTTCACATGGCCTGATTTTCTACTCATGTTGTCTTTGCTGACATGAGCATCATTTGAGAAGCTTTTTTAAAATGCCAGTAGTCAGGCCCTACTCCTAGATACTAATTAAGTTACTTTGAGTAGAGGTGAGTCCTGTTTGTTTGCTGTTTTTACACTTTACTTTTTATATGACCCTAATGTGCAACCAAATTATAGAATCTATGGGAAAAAGATGTTGCCTCCAGCAGAAGTTAAGTAAAAAGGAAGGAAGCAATGAATAAAACAAGACAACATCCACTGATTGGCAAAGAGCTCAGAAACTATCCAGCCCCTTTATTCCCATGTTTGAGTGCAGGTCAGAATAACCAAGGAAACCTATGCTAAAATCTAGATTGCAAAGTCCCATTTAAGACCCACTGAATGTGTAAAAGTTCTTGAACCTGTATTATGAAAACTCTCTTCAGGTGGTTCTCACAGAGACACACCTGCGCTGGCTCTATAATTCTCAAGTCAAAATCCTTGATTGTGATGACTCTGGGCCAGGGGTTCTCAAACTTTTATGTATCAGAATCACCTGGAAGACTTGTGAAGCTAGAGATTTCTGAGCTCCACCTTTCGTGGTTTCTGATTCAGTAGGTCTGGGTTGGGGCCCGAGAACTTGCATTCTGAGTGTACTGGTGATACTGGTACTGCTGGTCCAGGAACTGCACTTTGAGAACCATACACTTAAGGGACTAGAGCTTATTCTCTCATAGAACCCTGATTGCAGAAGGCTTCTACAGTAGAATCCATGACAGTGGTCCTGGAGGAAAACCATGAATGGAGAGCTACTTCAGAGCAGGGCAAGAGATACAAGGTTTGTGCAAAAGAAAATGGTGTTTGCATATTAAAAATACAATTCTACAGCACAATATGGGGCATTATTGACACCACAGTCTGTGACTAGGCATGCCTTAATTTGACCTAACATAGTTGGCTTTGCCAGTATTTGACACATTTCTTTTGAAATGAGTCCTAGTTCACAATCCTATATCTTTCTAAGAGATAACCAATGCTTTAAGCATTCATCATAGTATCTCTTTCCAAATATCTAGGGAGAGCTTCTCTCACTACCCAAACAGACATCTATTAAATTATCTTAAATCATTAAATAAAATTAAATAAATGATCATAAATCATTCATTCAACTTCCCATTGATCATAAATGCTTAAAACATTGATCACATGCTTTAATGAACTCTGAGAAAACAAACATGAAAATGAGAAATTTGGTGTTTAAGATGGTATCACCTATACACACACACATTTATTTAGTATATCCATGTATTTATATAACAGTACAATGAAATATAAATAAAGGAGTTGTCGATACACTATATAGAGACATGGGGTATGCTGGTGGATCAGAGAAGCCTTTATAAACATGAAGACTTAAAGTTGGATAAGTCTATAAGGTAGATGAAGGGAGTATTCCTAGAAAACAGCAGGACATGCAGTCATAGAATGAAGAGAAATCTACGGTCAAGCAGCAAAAACTGATGCTTTTTGATGAGTAGAAAGAAGACACGAAGGAGGTAGGCAGAGACCCTACCTTGGAGATTCTCGTGGGCCATGTTAAAGTGCTAGGTAGGTACCACAAGATAATGTGCAGGGATTTATATTTGTGGTTTTTACTCTCAATTTTACAATCACCGGGGAACTAGCTGGGTTTGGTGGTGCACATGTGTAGTCCTAGCTACCTGGGAAACTGAGGCAGGAAGATTGCTTGAGCCCTGGAAGTTGAAGATTCAATGAGCTATGATTATACCACTGGACTCCAACCTGAATGACAAAGAATGACCCTATCTCAAAAAGAAAAAGAAAAAGAAAAAGAATTATCTGGGAAGTTGTAAAGCAATACCGTAACAACACCCGGTCTCTAGTCCAAATTTATGCAATTGGAATCTCTAAAGATGGGTCCAGAGCATCAATATATTTTAGAAGCTTTCCTGGTAATTCTAATATTCAGCCATAGGTGAGAATGAATAAATTATAGTACCATATTTGTTAACAGTCAAGATGGTTCTGGCATCCAGGTTCAAGGGTAGGTTGGAATGGACACAACTGAAAGCAGGGAGAGCAGTTAGGAAGTTGTTGCATGAGGCCTGGAAACACAGTAAATCCTGAACTTGGTAGTTTCAGTGGTAATGGGAAAGAATGAACTTTAAGCAGGATGTCAAGGAGGTAGGGTTTACAAAGTGTGGTTTCTGATCAAAAGTGTTGGACAAGGAGTGTGGAGGGGACTGACTGAATCCCCAAGTCCCTGCCTTGGCCATACCTCATTTAGCTTTTCCTTCTTTTTAATTCTGTAGTATTTCCCTGGACAAGTTCTGTGAACTAGATACAAATTGAGCAAGACACTGCTTTCTTGTATTCTAGGCCTGGTTGTCTCCCCAGAGCAATCATCTTAATATCAAGGTCCTGAGCAATGTGTCACAGAATTTTCCTTCCAGCTTAAAACTAGTTATATTTTTTATGGCAAATAACCAAGCACATTTGGCCAAGAAAAAAAAAAACATGTACTTAAAAGTGAAGCTACCATGGTGATTCTTTTCCCTTCTATTTAAAGTACATTTACATCTGGGGAAAAAATAGCAGGTAAAGTTCTAACTGTAATTTAATGCATGATTTAATACCTCCATTTATCAAAATGTCAGCTGCCAAACACTCAGCACAAGCCAGATTGTTTCTGGGGAATGCGGAACTGGCCCACTCAAAAGACAATGTCTCTGAAGGGAGTTTTAAGCAACCAAGAGTGAACAAATTTCTCCTTTTTTTGTAAATTGATGTCTGACAGGGTAAAGGTATAGGGAAAAACAGGATGCACCTGCATTGTCTTGTAATTCTAACTATGACATTGCAAAAGCTGAACTGTGATTTTCCCATTTTCGTGGATGGTGCTTTTAATAGGTGTGTGTGTGTGTTTCTGCAGAAGCAATGAATTTGGATAGACCTACAGGTGTAACATTGTCAACTTTATCTCTTGCAATAAACCCGTGACATAGACACAGAACAAACCACTGTCTTTTTCGAATGATGAAGAAGCTTTGCCTTATCGAGGATCACAAAGCTGGGAAGCCAGGAACCCCTACAGGTTTCTAATTCTGAGTGTTACAAACTTTTCATCACCTGCCCTGTATCTCCAGCACCAGCGTCATCAGTGTTGAGTCATCAACTTACTGTAGAAAAAGTCAGCTTTGAAAACAGAAGAGTTTAACACAAATTTCTTCCAACAGTGTGACCTTCAGTTCCTTACGCACCTCTCTTAGCCTCAGTTTCCTCAAGGTTAAATTTGCCTGAGATCCACATGTGCAGAATACTTTTGGAGAAACAGTAAAATATATGATGCTACACTACTCTCTCCTTCACTCATACACACATACATCGTGGCTCATGAGAGTATAAGAGAGCAGAGATTTTGCTTTGGTTTCTGTTGAATCTGTCTGGAAATAACATCTTCAATGATGAAAGAAAGGAATTTGTAAAGCATTTATTTAACACCTGAAAGCCTGCATGTATTATTTTCTTCCTCTTGTACATTATTATTTTCTACATATTTTATTGTAAAGGGTTCTAAGGACCTGGATTTATACTACTTTGTCTGACAGGCACAAAGTCCCCCAGCCACCTCAGCAGAAATCAAACACATGGGATGATGGCACATCCATGAGAGACAGCTGGTATTTGAGATGGTGTGTAAATAATAAATTTAGCATTTAAAAATCTCACATAGGTCTTCTGATTTCATTAACCTAGACAACTTATAATAATTATGATAAACAGACATTGTCATTAAATATAGCAGCCATTTGATAAGATTAAACATAATGCAATACATCTTCCTTTTCTTCCATTCAGTATAATAAATTACCCTTAGGCTTTTAAATGAAGGATTTTATAATTGAGCAAAACAGATAGATTTTTAGGGGTCCTTATTTATATGCGAAACAGACTTCTTGAGAATGGTAAACTTGATTAAAATCTCTCTAATTGCAAATCACAAATAACTTCTTCTCCCAAGCCATGACTATTCTGTTAATGTATAATTTATTGCATAGAGAGATAGTAAAATTCTAATGTGCTTATGATCCAGATGGAAGAAAGAGTTAAATAGAGAAAACAACAAACTATATAAGAAGGGAAGAAAATGGAATTAAAATTTAAAATATTGCAAGAGATAGTGTTCCAGCTGTTACAGATGCCACAAAACAATAGAGATTTGTGTATAATATAATAGTGGAATCAGCCTCAGGAGACTTTAAAGAGGTTTCCATGGAAGATCTAGGTTTAGAGAGGCAAAAGTCCTCAGAAAATGCATGAACATTCATTGGCTATGGAAAGCAAGTATGCAAATATGACATTTTTGAGTCTGTTTGGGAGCCCACAGGTGCACCCCTACTCAAAATCACAAGTCTCTTCTGGTCATTAACTAATGACTAAGACATGAAATCCTAGGTGAGTGGCCTTTTACCCAAATGTATGTCATTTATTTAAAAACAAAAAAGAAAAAGGAAACACAGCTTTTAACCAAAAAGACACATAGGTGTAGCAGCAAAAAGCAAGACACAGTTGATGTCAATCATGGCCTCTGCAGGTACCCCCTCCTCAGCTGGACCAATTCCACATGACTCTTTCGGGTTCCACTTTAGGAGTGAATCCAGGGGAGATGTGGAGATGTTCTCCTGGGGGGAGTACTTAAAGATTCTAAGTTTCTAATTCATGGCCCCCAATCAGCTTCTTCATGGGCATACATTTTATATTCACATACAGTTAGCTTTGTTTCCTATTCAAAAATTAGCTTTATTTTCTATTCAGAAATAGGACTACTGTTTACAGGAATACTTATTGTTAAGTGAGACTACATGTTGTAATTTCTTCTCTAATAAAGGTAAGTATTTAAAAAGAAACTTTGGATTCTCCCACACTTATAGGAAGTTGTTCACACAGGGGGATGGACCTGCATGGTGGTTTTCTTTCATCCAAGCTTAAGAATATTGCACTCTTCACAGTATAATATCCATCTTTTTGTTCAAAACTGCTTATTTGTCACCAATATACATAGTTTCCACTCCTCTGTGCTAAGATAAATTTTCTTATGAAATATATAAATTATGAACTATTTCAATTGTAAGCAAAGAACAAAAATATTATAAACAACCATGATTTATACAAATGCATTTTACTTCGGATGTGTTTATTTGGTATATATGAGGGAGCAATCCTGCTCGGGACCTCAGTGAGGAACAAGATGAACATAGCTCCACTCTTAGACAATTATGAGAAGATGGATAATGGATTCTCATAAAAGACATGATAGCCAAAGCCCAGGGGTGATGAGTCCATATGGTGGTATAAAAGAAATCTTCCTGGAGGGTGAAACTGGAATTAATGAAGCTGATGTTCCTTTCTTTCTTCTGAACTCAGCATAATAAGTTACCTGTAAGCTCCAGAATGAGGCATTTTATAATGTAATAAAACAAGTTAATTTATAGTCTATATTTATAATGAAAGTAAGATTTTTGCAACTAATAACACTGATTTGGGGTTGTGGAGAACACCCCAGGATGGTTGTTCTCCCCACAAGATTCCCCAGGTAAACTGTGATGGGGAAAGTGCTCCGTGTTCAATCTGGTCTCATTCATTCTGCTCTTACACAGGATGCGATCCAGGGACAGGTGACATCAACCTAACGATCGCTGGCTCTTTTCAAATGAAAGTCTCTCAGAAACATTTCACCTATCAACAAGTGCAGAACATGATATTTTGATAAGTTCTATCAGTTTAAATATAAATGTTATCCCAGAGCATTCATTTCTTTGGCTGACGGTGTTGTTAGATTCAGTGCTACTTTTCTTTTTTCTTATTGAAAGCAGCAGAGCAATGAATAATGCTACTGCATGCCTTTGAACACTCTGGTTTGAGGAGCTGTCTGCAAAGGGCAATTTGTGGTGGTGTCAACAGCATGTAGGCTCTAGAGGCTGACATGAGGGGCAGAGAGAGCTGGACCTGCAGTTAGAAAGCTCAGGTTAGAGTTCTTCTCGGCCATAGATTCTGTGTAATCTGGCACAGTTACTATTTTGGAAGCTGTGTTATCTCAAATGTAGGATGCACATAGAAATATATTCCTCATCGCAGGGCTTGTAGGAACACAAAGCAAGAAAAGACCTGTAAGATATATCTATATGCTAAAGTAGTACAAATGTTTTGGAATGTTGGATGCATGTCACAGTTCCTGAGGGAGCAAGATTTTTCCCAAGCTTATTCATTGTCTTGTAAAAAAGCCTATGGACAATTCTCAATTGAAGGATTCTACAAAATACCTCACCAGTACTTCTCAAAATTGTCAAGATCATCAAATCAAGGAAAGTGTGACAAACTGTCACAGTCAGCAGCCTCAGGAGATGTGACAACTGAATGCAACATCGCATTGTGGCATTCTGGGTGGTACTATGAAATAGAAAAACAACATTAGATAAAAACTAAGGAAATCTGAATAAAGTACAGACTTCAGTTAACAAAAATGTATCAATGTTGGTTCATTAATGTTAGCATATGTTCCATACTATGTAAGATGTTAACGATAGGGGACGATGGTTATGGAGTATGTGAGAACTCTATGTTTTCACAATTTTTCTGTATATCTAAACTGTTCTAAAGTGAAATGTTTATTTAATTGTCCTAAATGACATTATAAAAAGTCCCATTTATGTATTTAGCCAACAAATACGCATTGAGTAGCTGCTGCGTTTGCCAGGCACTATTCTAGGAGCTGGTGATAAAGCAGTGAACAAGATAAAATAACGAGAAGTCACTTAATGAGTACCATGTATGTTATTTGAATGATGAATACACTAAAAGCCCTGACTTTACCACTATGAAATCTGGGCATGTAATGAAATTACACATGTACCCCATACATTTCTATGAGTAAAAATAAATTTAACACAACAATAAAAATAATTTAAACGTAATAATTAATAAAAACAAAGTCCTGGTTGTTAGTTTGTACACCAGTAAGGAAATGAAAATAAATAAAATGTAAGTATATTTAAAAATGATATCTTGTGGTGCTAAATGCTATGAACAAAGAAACACAACATAACAGTGAGGAAGAGAGATTGGCAAAGTGGAAAGAGAAGATCTTTTGCGGGAGGAGTCAGAGGAGACTTGAATCAGTAGTGGTACAGAGAAAGGTTGGCCATGTCAGTAACTGGGGTGGGAGCATCCTATGCAGAGGTCCCAGCAAGTGTGAGATCTCTGAGACCAGAACAGGTTAGGGATGCACTAGGAACAGTAAGGAACTCGCTGTCACTGGAAACAAGCCAGAGGGGGTGAGTGTGGGTGCAGATGAAGCCAGAGAGGCTCTAATCACTATACTGAGCAGTGCCTTATCATCCAAAATAACTACCTTGGATTTTGTTCTAGGTGTGTTGGAAAGCCATCGGAAGATTTTTGTGGAAGAGAGGAAATAAATAATATTTCTATTTCTTAACATTTTATTATGAAAAATTTCAATCATATAAAAAATTTGAACAAACTGTACAGTGAATAGCCTGATGTATCCATCACTTACATTCTGTAATTATTTTGCTATAGTTATTTTAAAACATGTCTGTTCATCTGTTTGTTCATCTTTCAAAGTATTTTATTTTTTGATGCCTTCCAAATTAAGTTTCAGTAAGTAGTGCAATTCCTATCAAATACTCTAGCACAACACCATTAAATAAAGTTCAACATTTGTTTACAGTTGTTTTTATTTGAGATAGAATTTATATATATTAACATGCACAAAAGTAAGTATATCAATTCTAAGAGCTTTGACAAATGTACACACCTATGTAATCAAATCCTTAATAAGATAGAATATCATATCACATCCAAGAGTTTTCTCATTCTCTTTCTCAGCCCATCCTCCTCCCTATCCACTTTTAGAGGCAACCTATGGCCCTGTAATTCTACTTTTAGGTGTTTATCAAAGAAAATGAAAACATAGCCATGAAAAGACTTGTTCAACAAAGCTTATAGCAGTTTTATTGATAACGTCCCAGACAGAAAACAGACCAGTTATCTATCAACAGGTAAATCAATTTAAAAAGTGGAATCTTCATACCATGGAATTCTCACAGCATTAAAACAACAAACTACTGAAGCACAGAATAATATGGATGAATCTCAAACACATTTACTCCATAAAATAAACCAGACACAAAAGAGTATACATACTGTATATTTCCTTTCATGTGAAGTTCAAGAGCAGGAAAAGCTAACTCATGGTTAAATAAGTAGATAAGAAATAAATAAGAATTCAAATTTAAAGGACCGTCTACCTGCTTTAGGCAGAACAGACTTCACTCCAGATGAATGAAGGCAAGAGAGAGCTTCCTGAATTTGCCCTAACTTCCTCGATTCAAGTACAAAGCCCAGTAATTGTGGAATGAGTAAATGAAGAGCTGAATAAAAAGACCTGACATCTAAGGAATCTTTCTCTAAAGATGGGACTCTCTGAAGTGAGCCTACCTTCTAACATTTGTTGACAGCAATTCTCCAATCTGAAACCCTTGAGGCAGTAGTTACACACCCTGTCTTTTATTTCCTCTAAAACCTTTACCCAGCACCTTTATTCATTGACCTGAAACACACATGCTAATATCCAGACAGTATATGTTGATGCATCTTGGTCATTTCTGTCTCAGTCACCAATCAGTTTACAAAGACTTACATTTCAGAGCATTTATTAGGCTCTCACTATACACTGAATTCTTAAGCTAGGTGTCAGCAAGATAGAAGTAAATCATACATGATCGTTTAGTGGACTATTGGGACAGGCATTCATATGCCCATGGGATGAGAATCTGGGTGAAGGTAGGGAACAGAGGCATCTAAACTAAACTCAGGAAGAAAAATGAGGGAAAATAATCAGATAAGACTTTCATATATTTAGTTGGGACCAGCACAGAATGTATTTATTAATATTGGTTAAAAACACGGAATAGTCATAAAAAAGTTCCTTATGACAAGCAGGCATGCAAGTTCCTTCTGCTACATGTGTTACAGGGAACTTAATTGGAATTATCCTTGCTGTACCTTCTATATTAGAAACAATTATCACATGCTCAGTTCACACTCCTTTGTTCTTAGGGTAGGTGGAAAACATCCTTTTTTCAAATTAATCATTCATATCAATATAAATGAACATATATAACTTTACCACAAAACAATGTATAATCACTAGCAATATTTTAATATGCATAGATACATTTTATTATGAATGTGAGATTATATTATATTACACAAAATATTTGGAGACCTGCTTTTTACATCTAATGAATATCACCTGTATTTTTTTCTAAGTCAGTTAATATGTGCCCACATCATCACTTTAATTGATTATACAATACTCCTTGGTGTGAATAAAACATAGAATCAATCACCTGTTGATGGACATTTAGGTTATGTCCAGTTTTACATTTTTATGATGTGGACCTCTTAATTTTTCCAGAAAATGAAGTTTCACTACATGATTGCCCCTGTGTTACTTCCAGAATGCCAGTTAAACAGTTTTCTCCTGTTCACCTCTAAGGGAAGGTTATAAATGGCACCACTTCATGAATGGAAAAGGTTTCTAAAAGCTCAGGTGCTACCTAGCAGCTGATGCTTGCAGGATTTCAGCTCACCTAATGCAGGGCACATTAATCAAGTCACAGGACTGAACCTAGAAAAAAGCAGCTGGGGAAAAGGACACCTGGCTTTGAGTACAGGAAACCAGTTATTGTTAACTCTGTGACCTAGGGTATGTTATTTTGGCTCTCCAAAGCTTCCTTTCCATATCTATTAAATGGAAATATTAATCCTTTGTTCTTGTGAAGTTGTTGGGGAGATCGTAAAAGGACTGTGGGTAAAACTGAATGAATTTTTCAAGGCTATTTAATTATATATTGCTTTGTCCACATTTTCTTATGTTCCTAAGACAAACTAATGCAATGCATGTAGTAAAACTTCTGGCAAAAGTTAAATTTAAACATATGTGAAATTTAAACATAAGTAGAATGATTTATATTCCTTTGGGCATATACCCAGTAATGGGATTGCTGGGTCAAATGGTGTTTCTGGCTCTAGATCCTTGAAGAATCACCATATTGCAGTACTATTTACAATAGCAAAGACAGAACCAAACCAAATGCCCACCAATAATAGACTGGATACAGAAAGTGTGGTACATATATGCTATGGAATACCATGCAGCCATAAAATGGAATGAGATTATGTCCTTTGCAGGGATATGGATGAAGCTGGAAGCAATTATCCTCAGCAAACTAACACAGGAACAGAAAACCAAATACTGCATGTTCTCACTCATAAGTTGAAGCTGAACATTGAGACACAGAGACGGGGAATGACACATACCAGGGCCTGTTGGACTTGCGGGGTTAGGGGAGAGAACTTAGAGGATGGGTCAGTACATGCAGCAAATCACAACGGCACACTTACACCTATGAAACAAACCTGCACGTTCTGCACAGGTATCCCTTTTTCTTTAGAAGAAATAAAGAAAAAAAAGTTTAATTTAATAAACAAAGAAAAATCCCTCAAACTATACAGCATAAATCCAATGCTCAGTTAAATAGACTTCATATAGGTGTTGAGATTTTCTTAGGTACTTCAGCCTGCAAAAGTGTCACACACAAACAGGAAGATTTTCTGAGCCTCCTTCATGTCCCAAAGTGGCTTAAGACAGGAAATCTTGAGTCAAGCTTATGTCTAAGTCTCCAAAGAAGAAATAGTCTTTAACAAGCAGAGAGGTGACTATTCAATGCAGGGATGGAGTGTGAACAAAACAATTGTGCTATGGTGTAGTTGAGCCAGGAAATTTTCAAACCACCATTACTTTCTCCTTCTTGGCATTTGTCATCATGGTGAATAAAAATTACTGCATGTAATAATAAGTCATAAGTCATAAGTTCTCCTGGTTCTTGATTTACTCTGTTTTTCTTAGAGCTAGTTTTATATATTGGTTGTGCTTTAAGGTTACAAAGACTATTTAGGCATTATCTCATTTAGTCTTCACATTGTGTAATGTGTGCATTATTGGATTCATTTTATACATTACAATGTGAGGCCCAGTGTGCATGCAGCAGCTCAATCTGATCTTTGGACTGATCATCTAGCACCACTGATAGCTGTTTATATCCTGTATGTGGAAGGTACAATGCCATAATCCTCTGGAATCTAAGATAGTAATCAAGGAGCCACGTTGAGTCAAGCACTGCATCAGACACTGAGAATGAAGGAGTTCACCAGGTGTAGTTTCTGTTTTTACAAAGAAGATGTTTCTTCTCATTCCTCTCTAAGTTAAGGAAAGTGCTATCTAGGCTATGATCTGACAATGAATGCACGTGCACACACACATGTGTGCACCCCCACCTTCTCCCCACCACACACACCAGGACAACCAACCAACTTCTGCCTTAGGGAATCCAAGCTGAGAAATTCAGGAATCAAGTAGTTGTCAGTGAGCACTCAGGTTGAAAGACCAGGCTATAGACTAAGAGGCCTGGAGTGTGAACAGCACCTGTAGGGGAAGAGACACCTCAAAGAGAGGAAGCCATTGTGAAGAGAAAGGAGAGACTGGCCCAAAGGCAGAGCCCCGAAGGGAAGGGCAATGTCTTCTATTCACCTAGTCCTATGAGCAGATTTCTGCCCAGAAATAATTGTACTAGAGGGTTTTTCTACACTTTCTACGACTGGATTTTTCAGCTCTTCTTGGGTTTCTCCACTTGTATAGACTTAATTTTACTCCTCCACCCATTGTATGAGGTAACTTGACTGATTTTCAGTTTCTTACCAGCAAAATAATGTAAATTTTCTAATTGTGCTGATTGCAGCACTATTTGTAACATTATTAAGAAACAACTTAAATGACCCTTAGCAAGTTAGTCATATAATCTCTGGCATTCACTTTCTCTTGAATACAATATAGTAATAAAGTAAAAGGAAGTATCTTCCATATAGTATCTAACGCATTTTCTTTACTGCTATAATGTATTATAGTCTATGAAAAGAATGTAGATATTAAGTGTATTTATATATATGTACTATGTGTATTAAGTTATGATATATAAATATTTAATTTTATAAATATATGTATGTACATTTATACAATTTAATAAGTATCATATTACACAGGAATATATCATTCCTATCAAACATAAAATATATCTTATATGTATATATATTTATATATAGGTAGGTATATATACACACACACACAAACTTACAGTCATACCATATATGTGTTAAGTGAAACAAAAGTGGCAGCTTGCATCTAAAACAAAACTTTACATTTCTTTATATACATATATTTATGTAATCCCTGTAAATATATTGGAAAGACACATCTCTCATTATAGAAGCTACCTCTTAGAAAAGGCTTAGAAAAGGGTGACCTAATCGTGTCTTTCTATCTTAATTTTTGCTTAACCATGGTAATGGATCAGTACTTCTGATGTAATTAAAACTAAGCCAAAACATATTTAAAGAAAACAAGCAAGCACATCACAAATTGCCTGTATTAAGGTTTGCTTTGTTTTGTCTTTTTCTTCCTCCCATCCTCACTGCTCAATATGTAGTGAACAAAGTCACTTTGTGGTGAGTTCTCACTTCAGTGTTCTAAAACAGAAGCTAAAAACAGAGAATATTAAGTTACTCTGAGGTCTTTGCCTGATGATATTTTTTCTTTTTTGTTTAATTTTCAACAGTATGGACACAGGTAAAAATAAAACATATACCTTGAGAACTTGAGTTTTCATTGAAATAATAAATGCCAATTGCAGAATAATCTTCAGGCACATTGGCACAGAGGTGCTTACTTAGTCTTTTAAATATGAGAGCACTTTAGAAATATTTTTAATGACTGTTAAGATAAAATAATGTGAATATTAAGTCTTTTTTGTTGTTTACTACATGTTTTTGCTGTGAGTGGGTCTGTACCAAGGTCCTAATAAGGATAAAAATATCAACACATTTGTTTTTGCAAAGGAAAAATTTTCTGGGAGGAGAATGTGTCAGTTTAACATGATGTAAAATTTAACAATTTAAAGATGTTTATTCTTATATAAAACCTTATAAGCACATTGACATCATGCATTTAAAAAATCATCCTATATACATAGGAGGCCAAAGATTCAAATAGTTATACTAATATATATATATACACATATGCATATATATATATACACACACATACATACATACATATACACACACACACACACACACACACACAAGGAAACTTCTTAGTACAACTAAGTACATGATATATTTTGAGTTGTACTTAGTACAACTAAGTACATGGAACAGAGCCTCACTCTGTTGCCCAGGCTGGAGTGCAGTGGCACGATTCAGCTCACTACAACCTCTGCCTCCTGGTTTTAAGTGATTCTCCTGCCTCAGCCTCCTGAGTAGCTGGGACTACAGGTGCACACCACCATGCCCGGCTAACTTTCTGTATTTTTAGTGGAGACAGGATTTCACCCTTTTAGCCACGATGGTCTCAATCTCCTGACCCCACGATCCACCTGCCCCAGCCTCCCAAAGTCCTGGGATTACAGGTGTGAGCCCCTGCACCCAGCCCTTGTTTATATTTTTAATGGAGTTCTTAACTCATTTATAGAAGTAAGCACTCTAATGCAATTTTTAAAAATGTTATGCCTGGGCACAGTTAAGGAGATTCAAACTTGAACCTCCTATGACCTTAGCAACATGGATGATGGGTTCAAGAGAAGGTATGTGTAAGCTGGGGATCAGAGCTGGGGGAAACAAATTCATTCTTCCCCACAAATGGAACCTGGATAGAAATGCTGAGATGGCCAATGTCCAGACCAATATGCTAAGACCAGGAAAACGTACAACAGTTGCATAATGTGAAGGAAGGGGCTCATCCTGTAAGAACTTACAGTCAGCCTTGACCACTCTCAAAGTCAGTAGGGAAAGCAGAGTTCTGGGTAAGTTGAACAAGAGCAGGATCCAGACCAGGACCAGGGAGCTGACAGGAAGTAAGTGAAGACTCCAGATTGTGGCAAACCAGACAGACAGAAATTGTTCATGGAACAGAGAGAACACAATTGGTGTTCCGAGGGCTGTCTTATTTGGCCAACATAGCAGAGATCAGGTGTTGTTATCTTGGGGAGCCCATTAGTGGTGTAGGCTCGTCATTAACCAGCTGACCTCAGGTTCATGGAGGAAAACGAAGAGACAAAAAGTGCTGATATCAAGGATCACACATTGAAAGCATATAATTTGCTCATGTACCTCCTTCCTCGATTAGTGTTGTCTTATAAAGAGCCTGGGGCAGGGCTTGCTGGTGGGTCCCAAAGCAGGCACTCAATGGAAAAACTGACTACCAGTTTTCAGGAAGCACAAATATTTTTGTATAGCTGTAATATCTGCTATTGCCTTAGTACTTTTGTTTGTTTGTTTTGTTTTGTTTTTTTGAGACAGGGTCTTGCTGTCACCCAGGCTGGAG
The DNA here is from genome assembly GCF_030222135.1 of Aotus nancymaae. Lineage (NCBI taxonomy): Eukaryota > Metazoa > Chordata > Mammalia > Primates > Aotidae > Aotus > Aotus nancymaae. The sequence goes on from NW_026988443.1 coordinate 19,450,218, forward strand.
CGCAGTGGCACAATCTCAGTTCACCGCAACCTCCATCTCTTGGGTTTAAGTCATTCCCCTGCCTCAGCCTCCTGAGTAATTAAGATTACAGGTGCACACCACCACATGCAGCTAACCTTTGTATTTTTCAGTAGAGTTGGGGTTTCACCATGTTGGCTAAGGGGATCTCAAACTCCTGACCTCACATGATCTGCCCACCTCAGCCTCCCAAAGTGCTGGGATTACTGATGTGAGCCACCACGCCCTGTCTTAGTACTTTTCATGTTCACAGAGAAGGTCAATAAGAATAAAATACAGTATTCTTGGTAATAAAAATACTAATTTCATGTTCACAGGGAAGTTCAATAAGAATAAAATGTAGTATTCTTGGTAATAAGAATAAAATGTAATCCAATGCTGCATCAAGTGCAAAGACTTGCACTTTGAAGTCCTCCCCAACTTACCAGATCTTAATCACCATTTCTCACTAGTAAAGGTATTTCTGGGTACAACTTCCTAATGTTTATCGATGAATAATTGCCTTCCAGAGCAGTTAAGTGCCATGATGCTGGTCACACAAACAACGATATTAGAGCCAGAACTTGAATGAAGACCTTAGCTCCCAAGTAGTCTTCTGTCCACTTGACATGTTCACCTTTCTGTGGAATTTCCTCCCTTGTTCAGTTTAATTGTGTTTGCATGATGTTGGTAGGCTCAGCTCAATGGTGATATCTAATTATTTTTTTAAGGGAGAAAAATGATTACCTAAAACAGAGAACCCACTTACTGAAGCTCCATCAAAGCCATCTGTGGTATTTGCAAAAGCTGCCACACTACATAAGGTCACCAAAGAAGCCCAGCTTGATTCCCTGTGCAGGATTTAGGCATGCCCCCAGCCAAACTCCCAGACCTTGTTTCTTGCTTTTAAAAGACATTTAGCAGCAAGGTTTTCTTTGACCTACATGTTTTTATAACTAATGGCTCATCTATGTTTGAGATTTTCCTTTTTAGTCACCTCCCTTTAAGTACTGAATATTTTTTCTGCAGCTTCCTGGATATCTAATGAACCTACTTTGGGACCAGGTGAAATATATTTTTGGAACATTATCACCCTGCACTTCTCAGGTCATGAATTTCTTTATTATTTGCCCTGGCAGGCGTTGCTATCCCAAAACTTATTATCTATTCAATCTCAGTTCTAACCTGCAAGCAGGTATGTCTGAGGAGCCAATTTATTACAGATGTAACAGCACCAGGGAAGATGAGTTTGCTTGTTTAAAGAGATGAGCAGCATTGGCAACACTATCAATTTTCAGAAATCCTGTACATGGGATTTTTTGTACTTATTAAAGAATCATGCATAGCAATGTTCCTATCCTTTATTGTGTGTTTTCTGGGACTACATATCCATCATAGATTTTTCCTTTCTAAATGGGCTTGTCTTTCAGAATTTGGTAGCCTTATAGAGTTTTTGCCAAGCATTAACGTGTGAGATCAGAAGACCATTACATCTATATTTGGATCTATGTTTTTTCCATGAATGACGCAGGCAATGTCCTTTACATGTAATTTTGCCACTCTGGGTATCAATTTCATTCAATCAATCCATTCATTTACTGATTTAATTGCATTAGGCATATTTCCAGGCACAATAAACTGGCAGAAGAGGATGTGGGGTACAGAATAACATTGAGGAAAATAGATCACAATAACACTGGCAATATATACACACACACACACACACACACACACACAGGTGTGTGTATATATGCACACATACACGCATACATATATGTATTTATACACACACACGGAATCACAACTTATTGAGTAAGGCTGATCCGGGTTCTAATCTTGCTTTCTGCTATAGGAAATTGGCAAGCTGATTACCTTCCTTGAATCTGTTTTTTGTTTAATCTATAACAAATAATAAAACATATCTGGTAGAAATGTTTTGATGATTCAAAAACACTTTTAAAGTTACTAGCATAAGTCTTTGCACAGAATAGCTATTATTAATCTTTATTATGAAAATATTAATAATGGATATTTAAAGTAACTTCCCTTGCAAATAGATGTCTAATATTGGATAAAGAAAGGGCCACTAATATGCATCCAATTAACTATAAAACCAGACTGTAAAATAGAAAATCTCAGTACAAGGTGAAAAAAAAATGTCACTCTGCTGGTGACCTCTACCTGAAGAGATCAAAGGGCATCTTTTGAGGAAGGACAGATTGAGGTTGACTTTGATGAATGAGTTATTTGGGGTTCTTTGATTTGTAAGGGACAGAAACTAAGCTCTAAATAAGTTAAACCAAAAGAAAAAAAAAAAGGAATATATTGATTCACATCTGGCTTCAGGCACAATTGGATCCAGATATTCAAATGAAGTTTTAAGGACCCTGGTATCTTTTTTGTTTTTGAGCTCTAAATCCCTCTATGTATTGGGAAAATCATGACATATTCAAGCCTAAAATTTTATGACTCCTATCTAGAAGAAAAGATAGCCTTTCCCAAAATGTATATGGTACACCACAGGGAAGACTATAATTTGCCCTGCTTTGGTTAATTGTTCTTCTCGGATCAATTACTATGGTCAGGAAAGATGGAGTACTCATTGGACAGCTGGGTTTGTGTGCCTAGTTTTACGATGAGGAGGTGGGTGCTGTGATTGATAGTCTCACCAGAACCACCTGGAATGATGGCAGAATAGTTTCTTAAAGAAAAGTGGGGTTCTTGGAAGAAGAAGTAGTAAGAAGAAAAGAAGGGTATAAGACTAGGAATGCTAAAATCTCAGGAAGAGATCCAGTATAAAGGGGCTGCATGATGGAAAATACAAGGAAAGCCATTGAGGAAGGAAAACTGCATATAGCATTCAGCCGGTAATTTATAATACATTTCACTAAACCTGACATTCCCATATACTGTTCCTCAATAGACCAAACAATGCTTGCTTCAATAACCAATAGGTAATAGAAAATAATCATTTCTTGCTCAATGAGTAAATAAATAAATATATGGATGGCTGAAAAAGATATACTTTTCACTTAAAGCTATTTTATTCCCATTTTACCAATAATAAAACTGATCTGAAGAAGTTGTCTTGCCTGAAACCATGCAGCTAAAAGCTTAGAAATGTGAGGTTTTATCTCAGTTACCTCTGACCCTATGTTGCCTTTTCCTGCCAGTCTCCCACAGCTTTCTCCTCTGCAAACTGTTGCTATTTCCAACGCCGGCTCACAGAAACCTGAACCACTGAGACATATTGGACACATTTTATTTCCAACAATTCTGTTCTTCAATCTTTTACTTTAGATTTTGAACAAAACAACATTTGTATGGCAATGACTCATAGACTGTTGGACATTTTAGAGTTGGAAGGAACCTTAAGAGCCATGAAGTCTAAAATACACGTCCAGAGAACTGTGGTTAAGTTACCATTCCTGTCGAAGAAAGTAAGGTGGAATGCCACGGCCTCTCTTCTCTGGTCTCAGCTGACTAACTTACTGTTCTGACCACTCATGCCTTTTTCTCCAAACACGACTCTAACAAATGCCCAACAGGCTCTCCTTGAATAGAGTTGCAGGAGGTTAGAGAAATAATGAAAGAACATGAAGCTTCTACCCCTATGCAAACCCGGGAACATGACTCCCCTGGGCACAAGAAAGCCGGTCTCACTAGGATCTTACACATGGATCACTCACATTTAAAAATAACAAGATTGAAGATGCTGTACTGCTTTTACTTACCCTATCCCGCCCACCTCCTCACATCCTAAATCCCCTTATCTTTTAGTAAAGACAGCCACCTGTTTGGCTCAAGAATATCAGCTAGCCTGGCTGAAGTGGACGGAAGTCGAGGGGGAGTGTAGACAGGGAACTACTCTGTGTGTGGTCTCTTCCACCGGCTTTCCAATTATATTGAAGATAGAGGCAACTTGCTTCTTCCCCATCCCTATCCTCAACTCTCAGTTTGAAGAAAATCTTCACACTGTTTCTGTTAACCGTTAATAGTATGATTCCATGTCTCCAGCTCATAATGGGAAAACCTTATGTTCTCTATTAATACGAGTGTTTATCCAAGGGTAATATGCCCTCCTTTTTCATCCAAAACCCCTGGGTACTTATTAAACATCCAGACTCCAGGAACCCATGCCAAACCTACTGAAATATAATCTTTGAGCATCTTAAACTATTTTAAAACTCCCTGGCAAATTATTTTACAAACAAACGTGTGAGAACCTTAACCTCTCATTCCTCTGCATTTTTTTTTTTTATTTTGGGTGTGTCCTCACAGAGCAAAACAGGTGGAGAAACCAATTTAAGAAGCAGAATGAGAACAAGAAGTGTGTCCAAGGGGAGGTGTTATGGGATAGGCTGCTTCCTCGACTCCTAGTCTAAGCCTGGGACCAAAGGAGCACTTAAAAATCAGTCGTAGTACAGCCTTGTTCGTGAGGGCAGGTGACTCTCCAGGGATTGGAACTAGAGTTCTACTTAGATTTAATGTGCATTGACCTAAAGTGCATTTTGCACCATAGACTGACTTCATGTAACGTTTTCCTATCTTCAGGTCATGACCCATAGTGGGCATGAAATTAGTTTAGTGAACCATAACCATCTTAAAAGAAAAATAATGTAATGATAATACTTGAATGAAAATATCTGAAACATTTTGCATTGTAGGAATAAGAATTTTTGTCTGAAAGTTCTGTTTCAGATGTATACATGTGTGGCTGCATCCTGGGTTGAGAAGTTCTGTGTATTGCTTTCTATGGGTTGTAGTCAAAAAAGTTTGAGAATCATTGAAGTAAGGAACCTAGAGTACCCATCTGTTAAAAGTTTACATGTATTTACTTGCAGTTCCCATTGTACAGGTAGAAAGACTGAGGCTAAGACACAGTGGTACAATGAGGACTCTGAAGTATTTTCACCACAAAGTCTAGTAGGCTAAAGACAGAGAACCAGGGAGAAAGTAAACATTGTCTCATTGCCCCGTTCCCTTAGATCCTGATTCACCATCTGTCCATGCCGTTTAAATAACCTGACCCGCTAACCTGGTACTCCTTATCCTGACCTTTACCCCATGATGTCCTAATTATATCATGGATAAGCAGTTCCACACTGAAAGATCTTTGCACGAATTGCTATGCAGTGTTGTGTTTTTAATGCTGTTTGACAGGAACTTGTGAGGAGTTGATAGAGTCTTGTTTGTTTAGCTCTTACTGAAGATCAGAACCAAGATTCACTTCACTCACTGCAGAACTGGCATTAATATTCACATCCTCTCTCCAATTTCAAAGGCTCCTTGTTAAAGGCTCTCCCAGCGGCTTTCAATGGCAGCTTTGTTTACTGCCTTAAGAATCTCTTCAAAAAATTAACCAATACCTACTTAATACATAAGACTGAGTTGGTGGCAAGTGACAGAACACTAGACTCAAATTAGTTTAAGCAGAGAGAAGAACCCTATCCTTTCAAGTAAATGAAGCATGAGTAGGAGAGCTAGCTAGCCTCAGGTTTGGGCATGGCTGGGCACACGTGGTAGAATCAGGATGGGGATTCTCTGCTGCCACATTTCAGCTCTGCTTCATGGATATTGAATCCACTCTGGGAGATGATCTCCCCTAATGGTTACAACAGGATTACCAAAGCAACCCCTAGCTTTGGTTATCTTCTATTCTCACGGAGTATCATTGATTTTGAGTGAGTGACCTGCCCATTCCTAAACCAATCAAATAATCACTGTGGCTATGCAACATGATATGATAATTGATGAAGCCCCACATTAGGACATTAGGTTGAACTAAGGGGTACTTCCATCCTCACCCGATAGAAATAAATATGAGGAAGTACTTATCAGAAGGCTAAATGGAGCCTAGATGTTAGAAGTTCAGGTTCTGTTTTGTGCTAGGAACTCTAGGGCAGAATACTTTAACCTTGATAAACTTATAATAGAGGGTCAATCATGTAGCAGTTACTCTGGGTGTGTTTTCTACACACCGCTTCAGGTGTTGAGCACCATGAGGTGTTGAGAAGAAAACTCAAGCATTCTTTATGGGGAAACTTGCAGTCTAACATCAGAAAAAAATACACACCATTAATAACTTTAAATTTGGCCAGGCACGGTGGCTCACGCCTATAATCCCAGCACTTTGGGAGGCTGAGGTGGGTGGCTCACGAGGTCAAGAGATCGAGACCATACTGGTCAACATGGTGAAACCCCATCTCTACTAAAAATACAAAAAAATTAGCTGGACATGGTGGTGCGTGCCTGTAGTCCCAGCTACTTGGGAGGCTGAGGCAGGAGAATTGCTTGAACCCAGGAGGCGGAGGTTGCGGTGAGCCGAGATCGTGCCATTGCACTCCAGCCTGGGTAACAAGAGCGAAACTCTGTCTCAAAAAAAAAGGAAAATAAATAAATAAATAAATAACTTTAAATTTAATGAGAAAAAATACAAAGTAAAATTCATTCTTTTATCTGGGGGAAATTGTGGAAGGCAGAATATATAAAGTTCAAGCCAAACCTTTCAGCTTAGGTAGGATTTGGATGCGTTGGGAAGATATAAATTTTTCCGTGTGATGAATCTACATAGATTGAACAAATATGGCAAGGTAGGGGAGAAGCAGGAGGCTGAAACATTTGCTACTGCAGAGGGATAGTGTGAGAAGGAGAAAGATCCACAAGGGAGGGGCTAGTGTACTGAATGCCAGGTTTCTGTGGTATTGATGTAGAGTAAGTTCAGCTGTACAACAGGAAATCTACCAGGCATTACTGGGCTTATGGAGGAAATCTGAGAGTAGGGGAAGTTATTAATCCATACAAAGGACTATATGAGCATACATTTTACAGCTATAGCAGAGACGAAAAGCAGGGAATGTTATGAAAGTGACATCAGACACAGAGGTGATAGTCTAGCAGATCCTTAGACCAGAGCAGCCCTGCCCAAAGGGAGTCGAAGTTGACTTCATTCTCCGCCTTTTATGACTGTAGATCACACAGTCCTTTGAGTGGTATCTACTCAAGGGAAATGTGTTTGGGAGTGAACATCATTACATTGTTTATAAGCAATTGTTCTGGTTTGCTTGGGATTGATTTCCAGGGGAGTACAGGACTGCTACATCAGCAAGTCAGTGCTTTGGATTGGAAAGTTCTGGAAATTTGGAGTTAGTTCGACTTGAGTTCAATCCCAGTTTTGGGGAACTAATCACTACTATTATTTCCTTCCTTAAAAATAGGCCTAATACGGGTGTTGAACAAGGAGAACACATGGACACAGGGAGGGGAGCACTATACACGGGGGTCTGTTAGGGGGGAGTGGGGGGGACAGTGGGGGGGTGGGGAGTTGGGGAGGGATAGCATGGGGAGAAATGCCAGATATAGGTGAAGGGGAGGGAGGCAGCAAATCACACTGCCACGTATGCACCTATGCAACAACCTTGCATGTTTTTCACATGTACCCCAAAACCTAAAATGCAATAAAAAAATAAATTAATTAATTAATTAAAAAAAAATAGGCCTAATAACAACACCACCATAGAATCATTGTGAAGTTTGAGATTTGTGTAAGCAACTCCCACTTAATAAATATTAACCAAATATTATATAATTCTTAGAGCAGTATTAAAAATGACATTGACAATATCCTGATTTTATGTTATATAAGGAGATCAGTGAGGAAGAATGGAAATCAGAGAGAGAGAATGAGACAGTCAAATTCTTTGCAGCTAGCAAATGGCAAAGCTAGCGTTGAGATCCCTGTGGATGTGAGTGAAAGCCTGTGGCTGTTTTTCTGCTCTCCACATTTGGGTAAGTGAAGTGACTTTTTAAATTTTATAATCTAACATTTCAAAATAATTTAAATATTAGCTCATGATATCAGTGTTATGGTCAAGGAGCTATCTATTATACAGATCTCTGAGGTCACTTGGGGTTTTTAAAATGACATAAGCATTTGTAATATTACATTATAACCTGAGTGGATGTATGTATTATATATTGGAATAGCAACACTTTTAGTGAATGTCAATTAACATTTTATTATACAGATTTTCCAGAATTGAAGAAAAAGTATACTGATTAATTCCTCCCCTAAATCCTGGGATAAAAAGAAAAGTATTACATTATCCACTTGATGACAAACACATTAGATTAGAGAAAGAATGAGAATCTTCCCTCCAGGCTTAATGAGTGGTGGGTTTAGTGAAGGAATTTGGTTAGAATTGATTCTTCTCATACAGACATCTGTTACTAAACAATTTCTTGTCATCTTCTGTTTATTATTATTATTGTTATTATTATTAACTTTGATGGTGGCCAAACATTCTTGCTGTTTCCTTTTGGTCTTAAAGATATAAAACAGCCAGTATAAAATAGCTATTATCCCAAATGCCAAACTATGAGGAAAGAGGATAATAAGCTGGGCCAATTTATGGACAGGATGTAAAACATTTGCAAACTCTTAGTGTCATGGAGGAGCACAGGGAGGAATCCAAGCCTGTCTGGGGGTTGGGGGCGCTGGGAGCACTCTTCTAGAGGATAAGGGGTCTGGGTGGCTTCCTGCTTGTATTTTGCTTATAAATGGCTTAAGTTTCTCTCTGCAAAGAGAGTTTGCCAACAAGATTGTAGCACCATTAAGACTTGATAGACACTTATAGGTCTTTGTGTTGAAATTACAATTTTTATTTTGCTTCAAAGATGTAAAATAAATGCCATTCAAATTATCCCCTATTTATTTTTCCTTTAATTCTAACTTTCTTGTGGAAGGATTAGTATGACCTTGTTACTAGGTAAAATTGAATCAAACTATCTTTTTTCTGGCCTGTCGCGGTGGCACACGTTTGTAATCCCATCACTCTGGAAGGCTGAGGCAGGCGGATCATGAGGTTGAGAGATCGAGACCACCCTGTCCAACACAGTGAAACCCCTTCTCTACTAAAAATACAAAAATTAGCTGGGCGTGGTGGCACGCACCCGTAGTCCCAGCTACGTGGGAGGCTGAGGCAGGAGAATAGCTTGAACCTGCAAGGTGTAGGTTGCCGTGAGCCAAGATCGTGCCACTGCACTCAAGCCTGGCAACAGAGTGAGATTTCCTCTCTCAAAAAAAAAAAAAAAAAAGAAAAAAGAAAAAGAAAAAAAATCCCCTTTCTCCATGGTCCATAAGGCCCTGAGTAGCCTGGTCTTTGGTGGCTTTTTCTACCTCATGTTGCTCCACTTTCCTTCTCAGAAAAATTATTCCTCCGCAACACTGACTTCCTTTTATTTTCTTCTACTGCTAGACCTTTACATATATTGCTTCCCTGGCCTGAACGTTTCTCCCAATCCCCACTCCACTGTCAATTACCCTCTTTCGCATGACCCTGCGTATCTCCTTTGTATAATTATTGCTATGTAAGATAAGATGATCTGTTTACATTTTAACTAGCTAAAACTGATTGAGCACTTATGTGTAAGCCAATTTCTAAGTATTTGCAGTTATTAAGGCCTTTGATCTTCACTATACTAACATAGAGTAGATAGCATAATTAACTCAATTTATTTGACCAAGAAACTGAAACGTATTGAATTACTCATAACTAGCTAGTAAGTAGAAAGGCCAAGATTTGAACCCAGGAAGTCTTGATTCAGAGTCTCTTCTCTTAATTACAATCCTGTATGCTGCTCAGCCCTGTATATTATTTCTCTCTCACAACTTAAATTGAAAATTTTAGGGATTATTATACTTGCATGCATTATGTCATTGTATTCTTATTCAAAATACACACACCAACATGACATTTCACAAATTTGATTTTTCCCCATAGCTAACATATATCTGCTAACCAATAAATAACACATAACTAACTGCATATCAGGCATAGTTCTGTTTGTGTTACTATTTATAATCCAGAACTGAAAGGCAGAACATAATTCATTGAAGAGCTTCAAATGACTATAGACCCATAAGCAAATGTTCAGCCTCACTACTCATTAATGAAATAAGATACCATTTCCTACCTCTCTAATTAGCAAGGATGTAAAAATAAATAATACCCACTTTTGGCAGGAGTACAGGGGAAGGACTTTGTCATAGATTAGTGGTGGGAGGAAAAAATGTTGACAGCATTAGTGCAATACAAATTTGGCAACATGTAACCAAGGACTGCAAGTTTACCTTGGCCTTGGATGCAAAAGAAATTTATTTCTAGTAAATTAATACTTTCTGGTACAGGTGTGTTATATAGTTAAACTCATGTCACAGCAGTTTGTTGTACAGATTATTCCATCACTCAGGTATTAAGCCTAGTACCCATTAGTTATATTTCCTGATCCTCTCCCTCCTCCCACCTTCCACCCTCTGGTATGTCCCAGTGTCTGTTGTTTCCCCATATATGTCCATGTCTTCTCATATGTTAGCTCCCACTTATAAGTGAGAACATGTGGTGTTTGGTTTTCTGTTCCTGTGTTAGTTTACTAAGAATAATGGACTTCAGCTCCATTCATGTTTTTGCAAAAGACATGATCTCACTCTTTTATGCTCTACAGTATATACGGAACACATTGTTTTTTAATCCAGACTACCATTGATCAGCACTTAGGTTGATTCCATGTCTTCGCTATTGTGAGTAGTGCTACAATGAACGTACATGTGCGTGTGTCTTTATGATAAAATTATTTATATTCTTTTGACTACATACTCAGCAATGAGATTGCTGAGTCAAATGGTAGTTCTGTTTTTCGGTATTGAAGGAAACATCACACTGTTTTCCACAATGGTTGAACTAATTTACACTCCCCCCAGGAGTGTAAGAGTTCCTTTTTCTCCACAACCTCACCAATACCTGTTATTTTTTGACTTTTTAATAATAGTCATTCTGACTAGTGTGAGATATGTCTTTGTGATTTTGATTTGCATTTCTTTAATGATCAATGATGTTGAGCTTTTTTCATATGATTCTTGGCCACACATATGTCTTCTTTTGAAAAGTCTCTGTTCATATCCATTGCCCACTTTTTAATTTCTTTATTGTAAATTATTTATATTTCTTATAGATGCTGGATATTAGACCTTTGTCAGAAACAGAGTTTGCAAAATTTTTCTCCCATTCTATAGGTTGTCTGTTTACTGTGTTGATAGTTTCTTTTGTTGTGCAGAAGCTCTTTAGTTTAATTGGACCCCGTTTGTCAATTTTTTGCTTTTGTTGCAATTGCTTTTGGTGTCTTCATCATGAAATCTTTGCCCATTCCTATGTCCAGAATGGTATTGTTTAGGTTATCTTCCAGGATTTCTATAGTTTTGGGTTTTACATTTAAGTCTTTAATTCATCTTGAGTTAATTTTTATATATTGTGTAAGGAGAGGGTCCTGTTTCAATCTTCTGCAAATGGCTAGTCATTTATCCCAGCACCATTTATTAAATAGAGAGACTTTCCCCATGGTTTGTTTTTGTCAGCTTTGTCGAAGATCAGATGGTTGTAGGTGATACAACCTTATTTCGGGTCTCTCTACTCTGCTCCATTAGTTTATGTGTTTGTTTTTCTATCAGTACTGTGCAATTCTGGTTACTCTAGTCCTGTAGTATAGTTTGAAGTTGTGTGGTGTGATGCCTCCACCGTTGTTCTTTTTGCTTAGGATTGCCTTGGCTATTCGGGCTCTTTTTTGGTTCCATATAAATTTTAAAATAGTTTTTTTCTAGTTTTGTGAAGAATGTCATTGGTAGTTTGATAGGAATAGCACTTAGTCTATAAATTGCTTTGGGCAGTATGACCATTTTAACAATATTGATTCTATCCATATGCACGGAACGTTTTTCATTTTCTGTGTCATTTTTTATTTCTTTGTGTAGCATTTTGTAAAAATCCATAGAGACATCTTTCTCCTCCGTTGTTATGTGTATTCCTAAGTATTTTATTCTTTTTGTGGCAATCATGAATTTGATTGTGTTCCTAATTTGTCTCTCACCTTGACTGTTGTTGGTGTACAAGAATGCTAGTGATTTTTTTATGTTGATTTTGTATCCTGAGACCTTGCTGGAGTTGTTTATTAGCTTAAGTTTGGGGCCACAACTCGGGTTTTCTCGATGTAGGATTTGTCATCTGAAAACAGGGATAGTTTGACTTCCTCTCTTTTTATTTGGAAGTGCTTTATTTTTTTTCTCTCTCTAATTGCTCTGGCCAGAACTTCCAATACTATGCTGAATAGGAGTGGTGAGAAAGGGCATCCTTGTCTTGTGCGGATTTTCAATGGAAATGCTTCCAGCTTTTGTCCATTTAGTATGATGTTAGCTGTGGGTTTGTTATAGATGGCTCTTATTTTGAGGTATGTTCCATCAATACCTACTTTATTGAGAGTTTTTAAACATGAACGGTAGTTGAATTTTATTGAAAGTCTTTTCTGCATCTATTGAGATAATCATGTGTGTTTTGTCTTTAGTTCTATTTATGTGATGAATCACATTTATTGATTCATGTATGTTGAACCAAACTTGCATCCCAGGGATAAAGCCTACTTGATCATGGTGGATAAGCTTTTTGGTGTGTTGCTGGATTCAGTTTTCCAGTATTTTTTTGAGAATTTTTGCATCAATGTTCATCAAGGATATTAGCCTGAAGTTTTGTTGTTGTTATGTCTGTGCCAGGTTTTGGTATTAGGATAATGCTGGCCTCATAGAATGAGTTAGGGAGGGGTCCCTCCTCTTTAATTGTTTGAAATAGTTTCAGTAGAAATAATACCAGCTCTTCTTTGTATATCTGGTAGAATTCAGCTGTGAATCTGTCTGGTCCTGGAATTTTTTTCGTTGGTTGTCTACTTATTACTGATTCCGTTTTGGAGCTCATTATTAGTCTGTTCAGAGATTCAATTTCCTTCCAGCTCAGTCTTGGGAGTGCGTATGTGTCTAGGCATTTCTCCATTTCTTTTAGATTTTTTACTTCATGTGCATAGATATGTTCATAATATTTTCAGAAAATTGTTTGTATTCTTTGCGTCAGTGGTAATATTTTTTATCTTTTCTAACTGTGTTATTTGGATCTTCTTCTTTTCTTCTTTATTAATTTAGCTAGTCATCCATTTTATTTTTTTCAAACCTCCAAGTCATGAATTCATTGATCTTTTGGGTGGCTTTTGTGTCTCAACCTCCTTCAGTGCAGCTCTGTGTTTATTTCTTGTCTTATGCTAGCTTTGGGGTTAGTTTGCTCTTACTTCTTTTGTTCTTTTAGTTGTGATGTTAGGTTGTTAAATTGAAATCTTTCTAACTCTGTGATGTGTGCATTTGATGGTATTAATTTCCGTCTGCCTGCCTTAGCTGTGTCCCAGAGATTTTGGTATATTGTATCTTTGTTCTAATTAGTTTCAAAGAACTTCTTGATTTCTGCTTTAATTTTGTTATTTACCCAAAAGTCATTCCAGAGGTTACTCATTGTCCATATAAATGTTGTGATTATGAATGAATTTCTTAGTCTTGATTTCTAATTTGATGGTGCTGTGGTCTGAGAAAGTGGTTGTCATGATTTCAGTTCTTTTGCATTTCCTGATGAGTATTTGCATTTGCTGAGGAGTGTCCAATTATGCGGTCGACTTTAGAGTATGTACCATGTGGCAAGAAGAAAAATATACATTCTGTTGCTTTTGGGTGGAGAGTTCTGTAGATGTCTATCATCTCCATTTGATCCAGTGCTGAGTTCAGGTCCTGAATGTCTTTGTAATTTTTTGCTGATGATTTGTTTATATTGTAAGTGGAGTGTTGAAGCCCTCCCATTATTATTGTGTGGGAATCTAAGTATCACTGAAGGTCTCTTAGAACTTGCTTTGTGAATCTGGGTGCTCCTGTGTTGGCTGCATATATATTTAAGATAGGTCTTCTTGCTGAATTGAACACTACTATTACAAGAGGATAATTTTTAAGTAATGACATTTTAATATATGTAAATAATGTTGATTAAGAGCCTGTGAAAAAAGCAATGAAGTTAGATAGTAAATGAGTTTATGATTGCATATAACAGATGACATGTAGTACATACAAATACACAAACACACATATAGACAAAGAAAACCATAGATAACAAATTACCAAAACGTTAATGGTGACTACACAGTAAGTAGAAATTCAGAAATTTTTATTTTCCTTTTTCTACTCTAAGTTTTCCACTATGAAATATACAAATAGACTACTCAGGAAAACAATACTATTAACACCAAAAAATTCAACTAAAAAAAAGGCGTTTATGTAGATTCTACATCAAACTTTTCTGTCCAAAGGCTGCTAAGTTTCTGTACCTGTGGGGAAATGAGGAGAAGTCCATTTCTTCCCCAGCTCATTGGCTGGCAGCTCATCCCTCTGAATCTAGTAAAAGCAGAGTCCTGCCTCCCAGACACAATCAGGTCCCCTCGGCTTGCAGTTTCTCCAGAATCCTCCCCTTGGTTCATCACATCGTTTACTGTATCGTGTTTTAATATTAGTTTATTCATAACTCTCACCTAGTCTACTGTGAGTTATGAAAGAGCATGCAAGCTTCCAACTAATAGTCAGGACTCAGAATTTATAGAATTAGTTATTAGTTAATTAGGTAATAATAAAATATATAAAAAATAGAAACAAATAAAACTCTGGTGATTAATAGCACATCATTAAAAGAGAAGTCGTTCTGCATAATTTTTTTCACCTTTTATGTTAGCTTCATGGAGTACATGTGCAGGTTTGTTACAAGGATATATTGGGTGATGCTGAGGTTTAGGCTCTGATTGATCTCATCACCTAGGCAGTGATTGTAGTATCCAATAAGGAGCTTTTCAACCCTTGCCACCCGTCCCTCTCTTGCCCGTTTTAAAGTTTCCAGTGTCTATTGTTTCCATCTTTACACCCATGAGTACCTAATATTTGTCTCCCACTTATCAGTGAGAATATGCAGTGTTTGATTTTCTGTTTATGTGTTAATTCACTTAGGATAATGGCCTTTAGCTGCATCTACGTTCCTTCATAAATAAATAATAAAAGACATGATTTTATTCTTTTTTTAATGACTGTGTAATATTGCATGCTGTATATGTACCACAATTTTAAAATCCAGTCCACTATCTTGAATCTGACACAGCTAGACCATGAGCCTGGCCGCCTCTATCTGTGTGACCATAGGCCAGTTGCTTATACCCTTGGTGACCTAAATTCCTCTTATGCAAATTGACTGTATGGTAATGGTGAGAATATTATAAAATAACAGGATTGACTTGTTTGGCACATAGTAGGAGCTTACAAAATTCTGAGGGAATGTTATTTTCAAGTTTATATTAAATTCAGGAAATAGTTTATTGTCTTTTTTTCACAGACTCTGTCTTTGATTTTTAACTTCTAAATTAACTCATTAGTACTCATTTAACAGATTTTTGATTATGTGTCTTCAAAAAGCTGGTATTCTAGACTGACTTTTTAAATGACCAAATAGCAAACTTGGTTTCAGAAAGAGATTCTCTGTCTCTTTCTCTCTTTCTTTCTCTCTCTCTCGTTTGTGTGTGTGATTTCCTTTGTTCATACCATGATTTTCTTATAAAATAGTAACCTGCTGAAAACAGGCTCCTCTGTTTATAGATAGGAAAATGGAGGAAAGTGGGAGAAAGAATAGAGAAAATTTGTGTTTGCTTTTCATTACAAAATCATTTTTCAAACACTGAGCTAGAAACATTATTTTCAGGCTATTAATGCACTGCCTTTCCTTGTCTTTTGCATAAAAGAAAACCTGGAGAGCTTGGAGGGGTTCAAAGGAAGCTGGATTCAAATTCAGGTCTGTCTTGGTCCAAACTCAATGCTGAGAGAGGTGAAGTGAGCTGAGATCTATGCTTCCTAACTTCCAACCTTAGGTTGGTGCCACATAACTTTGTAGCAGAGAAAAGAGCAGCCTGTGCTTCTACCTTCCCACCCTGCATCTGCTAACCATGCTGCTTAGAGACATTGCTTCCATCTGTACCCCACTGTGAAGCCATGTCATTAATGAGACACCAGGAACAAACAGAAATTGCTCTTTGTCATGTGGCTCTGCTACAAGCTGCCTAATTGGGATTTATGGGTGTCCATGATAAAATTTCTGCATAATAAAATCCTGAGGTTTCTTTTGAACTCTTAAATAATGACCAAACAAAGCTTCAGTGATTGAATAGATGAGTCAAATATGCATCCAATTGCAAACGTGGGTGTGTTGGGGGCAAGAGAAAAGGTTTTTTACACAAATTAGATTAATATGAACATCTACAGCTTTAAATAATGTCTGTTTTTGCCGATTCAGACCTGAAGTGGATTTTCTTCAGGTCTTCCAACTGGTACGCTTGAGGAGCCACTCACCAAGTCTGGACCTGGTGGTTTGCTTTCCTTAGTATCATCCTCACCTCTGATTCCTGAGTCTGATATATCACCTTGTGAGCCCAGCACAGATGGCATAATTCCAGTTGGATACCATCACTTTCTTTTCTTCAGTGAGGATGATACACACCAACAACAATGATAATAATAACTGCAACAACAATGAAGATTGTGACTTGTCATCTGTGACTAGTGCCAAATAGGCAGGAGAAAGCCTTTTATTAATTAATCCTCATAGCATCCAACACAAACAAGGTAACTAGAAATGATCTTCCTTTATAGATGAGAAAAGTAATGCTCAGAGAGTGGAAGTGACTTGCCCAAGGCCTGGGAGCAAAAGCAAAGCAGATCCAGGGTGTGTATGCCATTGTTTTCTGTAAGAAGTCTTTCACCATCACTTAAGATCTTTAACCAAATGCATTTATTAAAATGCTTGTTTTAATTACATATTCAAACAACATAAACTATTAAACAGGATATCTAGAAAGCCTCAAGAAGAGAAAGCACATGACCTTGGTTTGATCACCAAGGAGAATTTCTGTGAGTGATGCTGCGGAGACAGTGGAAGTGATGATTAAAGACGAGAATGTGCTTGACACATATAGAGAAGCCTGTGTTGCTGGAGTTTATAATATTATTGATATCTCCACCCCAAACCAGCTTTCCTGGTCTATGGATGCCACAGTCATCTGCCTTGTTGTTCAGACCAAAACTTTAGGAGTCATTCTCAATTTCTCTTCTTTTCTTTCTAGTTTATATTTAAGCCACTGCCACCCACCACAAATCCACTGGCGAACTCCACATTCATTTTTGGCTTCCAAGAGTATACAGCCTCCTGACAGTCTCCCTCCTCTGCCTTCACCACCTTGCCTCACACTTTGCCCTCCATAGGGTTCTGGGGTGAGGTTTCTAGGCAAAGCTACCTCCTTCTTAAAACTCTCCAATACAGTTAATGGTA
Organism: Aotus nancymaae; assembly: GCF_030222135.1. Classification (NCBI taxonomy): domain Eukaryota; kingdom Metazoa; phylum Chordata; class Mammalia; order Primates; family Aotidae; genus Aotus; species Aotus nancymaae. The sequence goes on from NW_026988443.1 coordinate 19,467,476, forward strand.
CTATGCACATTTTGTTCATTTTAGGTGTAACATTGGCATTAAAGTTATGCTTACCAAGGAGTTGTTGTATTTAGCATATTGAAAGTAGGAATATTTAGAGATGACATTTTATAATATCTGGAATTTGCTTTAGAGGAGGCGGAAGAAGTGGATGGGGATATGAATATACAAAATTGGTTGCAAAAAGCTCAGGTGATTAATGACATTAACACAAGGCAACTTATTATACTGTTTTTTCAACTTAAATTTGAAGTTGTTTATTTAATAAGTAAAAAATAATTAAACTGGTGGATTTCCATTGAAACCTGAATACAACACAAATTCCTACCCATAGCCTACAAAGTCAGTGTGATCTGGCCCATGCTTGCCTCTTGATGCTTCTTTCTTCTCATTGTTCCCTTTACTCCTGATCCACTGACCTTTTTGGACTTTGAAAATGCCAAGCTCTTCCTATCTCAAGGACTTTGAACCTGCTTGTCCTTCTGTTTGGGATTTCTTTCTCTTAACCTTGAGGTGTCCATTCTGTTTCAAATGAGGTCCCACCTCAATGCAACCTCCATAGAGAGACCTTCTCTGATCACTGCCGATAAATTATATAGCACACTCTCCACTCTCCACCATATCACTCTGCTTTATCTTCTGTAGCATTTTAAAACTATTCATCTGTTTATTTACGTTTTTTTAAGTCTACTACATTGCAGGGTGACTCCCTTAAAGTCAGGGAATTCTATCTTGTTCACTCAGGTTATTCAATATTAAAAGACTTGTTAGGGATTAGTAGTCATTCAGAGCATACTGGCTGGGCATTTACAGTTCACTTACAGTGGTGATCTAACTCCACAAACCCCAGAGAACTGCATTTACTGTCTTCACAATGACCAGGCAGTGTCACTGGCATTTAGAACCCAAGGAGTCATAGATACCAAAAGTCTTGCCAAGCATGGAGCACTGTCCCATCCAGTGATGAACTGTCCTGCCCCAAATTCCTATAATTCCATTTTAAAAACCTGGGCTACAGAATGGCATTCAGAAGTGGTGATTTGGGGAGAAGCTTGACATTACAGGAGTCATGTGGAATAAAGCACTAGAGAAAAACCAGGACTAGACCAGGACAGGCCTTCTAAACACCATCGTAAGGAATTTGAAATTTGTTTGGGAAGTTGTCTTCATTTTCCATTGCTGCCATAACACATGAACATAAAGTTAGTTGCTTAAAATAACACAGATGTATACCCCCATAGATCTGTAGCTCAGAATTCCACGTGGACCCAGTTGAGTCCTCTGTACAGGGTCTTGCAAGACCAAAATCAAGCCATGCTCTTGTCTGAGACTCTGGAGAAGAAATCATTGCCAAGCTCCACAGATTGTTGACTAAATTCAGTTATTTGAGGCTATAACACTTAGGTCCGTTTCCTTGGTACCATCAACCAGGGGCCTGGCTTTGCTTCTAGGTGCTTGGCACAAACTTTGTCATGCTCTTCAAGTGACTTTCTCCAGCAACAGAAGGTAGAGTCCTCTTGTGCTTCAGATCTCTCTGACTTCTTCTGCTACAACACTAACTGCAGCTAAAGAAAGTTCTCTGCTTTTAAAGACCTGTGTAATTAGTTTGGGACCACCTGATCATCCAAGTTATTCTCACTGCTTTAAAGTTTGTAACCTTAACTATATAAGCAATGTTCTTTGTGCTGTTTAATGTAACATAGTAACAGCTTTCAAGAATGAAAGCATGGGACATTCTGGGAAGCCAATCTGCCTACCATAGGAGTCATTAAATGTTGTTTTGTTTTTGTTGGTGGTGGTGGTGGCGGTGTTACCATGTTTTATTATTATTATTATTATTATTTATGTGCTTTATGTGTAGAACATTTGCCATGTTCCCATGCAAGTGGGTAGATCCTTTCCATACAAGAAAACGTGAGACCAGCTCTCAGGGTGCCGACTAGCTTCTTACCATTAGCACGTAAAGAGATAGCCACACGATCCAGGGAAATTAAAGTCTGGGGGTAACAGGACAAAAGCCCGCGGTTAGCATCTAACCGGGATGCAGAGGAACTTTTTAGCATCTCCATACATGGTAGATTTCTATATCTTACCTGCATGTCTGCTCAAAGATGGAGAAGGTAGAGACTGCAGGGTGACCATGGCTGAATGAGAACGTTGCTAATTAAACAGTCAATTTCATTTTGGTGCAAAAATTAAATGTTTTAAAAGAGCTAAATCACATTGCTTAAATACATTTAAATAAGTCTTTGTTTCTCTGTGGCTATTTGTTAGCAGTAGGCTTCCTTCTCCTCCAGGAACTATGGCAGTGAAGCCTGCAGGGACTCTACTGGGAAAGCCATTATAAACCAGCAGCTGCTTGTCAATCCAAGTGGTACTGTAGCTCCAGCTCCAAATAGATAAAGCAGAGAAGGGAGTGTGTCTGCTTCCACAAACAGTGGGTCTCAGCTGTGTCCCCATTTCTGGAAATTTATGAGTGAAGCACATGCCAGGGGGCATGGAGAGCTTCTCCCCCAGAAGCAGATGCTGCTGATCCCCACAAAGAAGCCACCTCACTCTTCAGCTCTCCCAGATACTGCTTGCCAGATGGCCACAGCTGAATTCACAGCTGAGTAGATGTCAGCTGTTGGCACCAAATATGCCTCTGTGGGACTGGTTAAGGACCCAAGGTTGTATGGCAAGGCTTCAAATACACACAAAGAATAAAAATGCTTAGAGTATGCCAGGCACTGTGCTAAGCACTTTGCAGACATTAACTCAACCTCTGCAATATTATCATGTGGATGGTGTTATTCTCTTGCTCATCTTAAACAGACAGGGTCCAAGGGTTAGAAAGGTCGAGTAGCTTACCAAAGATCGTAGAACCAGTAAACTGCAGAGTTGGAGTTTGAACAGAAACAGATCTTTCTCCTGAGTCTGTGATTTTAGACGCTGCACTAGCTGATGCTACACACATCTCATGTCAAGACATTTTTAGCTCTTTTCTCCAGTCTCCATAGCATCCAACCTTACTTTGTACCAGCTCAGATATGCCCAAATCTGAGCAGTTGCCAGCTGATATACTACCCCATTTACAGATCAGTGACCAGGAATATTTCCCTCCTATGGCATGGCATGTAAAGCTGGTGAGTGGAAAATTGAAGCTGACACCAAAAAGGATATATATAGCCAAGATAATGCAGAGAATTGAAGCCAAGTGTGGAATGGAGCCAGAAGAGGGTGCAAAGTGGGAGAAAGTACTGTGTGACTCTAGACTCACCCTAGCAACAGTGAGTAGCCAGCATGAAGTTTCGCATGCAGGGGAGATACTGTCATCTTGAGCATAGCTTGGTTGTTTATTATGTGCCAGGGTCTAAATTATGCCCATTACACATGTGATATCATTTAAATCTCATATCATTTCTATAAGAAAGCTTACCCCTGGTTTATATATGGAGGGCCTAAAAGTGAATGACTTACCCTGCTCCAGGTACCACAGCAGTTACAAGGCAACTCTGAGATTTGAACCCAGAAACTCTGACATGATCAATGATCTAAGTCGAAGGAGTCTATTTTGTGTTCCAAAATGTCACAAGACATTTCACATTTAGTTATATGGGTGCTAGATTGACTCAGAGGAGACTACAGTCTATTTTGGTATCATGTTGAAATTGGCCTGAGTCCAGTGAGAGTATGCTTCATGAAATGATGTCCACAGGTTAAGGATGGTTCCATGTTTACACACCAGACATGGGATACATTTTATAAATGATTATTGACTGGATAGATTGAATCAAATTAAGAAAAGTAAAGCCATTAGAGAGAGGATACAATCTATTGTTTAGCTGCCAAATCAGAAAAAAAGAATGTCATGGTTACATATGGTATATAGTGCAGAGTGAATGGTGAGGATAGATTATGAGATTAAGTTAAGCCAAGTCCAAGGTGCTCTTAGATGGATTCATTCAGGAGTGAAATGCAGCTGCAACTTGGATCACTCCTCTCACTTACTGTCAGTTGTTTACAGCAGGTGCCAATGTGGTAACACCTTGGATGGACACTATGACCATCAACCACCAGGTCGGGTCAGGGGCATGTGCACAGAGGTAAAAGGAACAGAACATTCATGTTTTTCCTTGAAAGCTAGTAATATGGTGTGCATATTATAAGACACACCAGGTACATGACAATTATTGCCAACAGAAGGAAATTCTAAAGAAATCTACCATCATTATAATCAAGAAATACAAGCTCTTTCTCTATATAGTTTGGGCACTGAATTTGTACAAATACTGGCAAATGGAAGGCAAATATATGGAATTTCTTACCTGAAAAAGTAGAGATAATACATGATATCCACAGAGCTGTGATAGTTACATAAAATACGCTTAGGAACATGCCTGATTTGAAGGAAGTAGGATGCATATAGTTTGAATGAATTAATTAAGCACAAGTATCTCCAAAGAAATATATTAGGATTGAATTAAAGTTGGGTTTCTTCTCTCCTTTTCATGTTCAAATGGCTTCCCATTCCAGTTACTTTAACTACCTTGGAAAACTTAGCGGCATAAAACAACAAATCTTTATACTCTTTGATATGTGATTCACAGACGTGGATGGGTCACTGCTGGAATTGGTTGTTTCTGCTCATCAATATCCAGAACCTTGGAGGCCAGGGGCTGGACTCATCTAGAGGATCCATAAATTACCCATCTAGCAGTTAATGCTAGCTGTAGCTTGAGACTTTAGAAGAGATTGACAGTCCGACCAGCTACACAGAGACTCTTCATGTGGCCTGAGCTTCCTTACAATATATGGTGGCTGCATTGCATAGGCAAATCCTGAGAGAGAGACAAACCGAAGCTGTATTATAACTTTACTTCAGAGTTACATAGAATAAGCTATGTAACTGCTCATTGGTCAGAGCAGTCACTTCTCACTCAGATTCAAGGAAAGGAAAATACTGTCCACCTCTTGAAAGACGGTGGCAAGGCTCTGAAAGATCATAAGAGATAGCAAATATTACTATGGTCACTTTTGGAGAATATAATCTGCCACACTTTCTGACATCCAAATCCTTAAGGGTACAATCCATCTATTTTTCACAAAAAGAAGCCAGGAAAATAACTTTTTTTACATTAATTTCTTACCAGTATTCCAGCACATCTAAATCTTGGCAACATTATATTTTGAAATTTTAAAGAGAGATTGGGTTAGAAATATGTCTTCATTGATTCCAATTTCAATGTCATATATATGCCTAACCTTAAAAATTAGAAAATGAACGAATAGACTTTTAGTAAGCAAGCATGATAAATTCTCCATGAATCACTAAGGTTTTTTGCATGATATCTATATCCTCATTCTCCCGTGTGTTTAGACATTTACAACTATGTTTTTCTTTCTAATTCAAACATAATTCTTAGAGAAAATATGTAACTGACCTCTTTGGCCCAATTTTCTCATCTGTAAAATGAAAAACATTAGCAATTCACAAAGTGCACTCATTCGTATACTACTTATGATAACAGAAAAAAGTCTTTTGATTGAATAATTTGAGTATGAGAGATTTTTCTTGTTGTTGTAGGAATTCTAAGATGCTTTAAGATTTTCATCAAACCCTATTTTCACCACGGACTTCGTTTGCAAGTTCACTTTAAGGGACTGAAAGTCCTTGGACCACACTTTGAAACATACTGGGATGGGCAAGTCGTTCTTATTTTGTGTTTCTATAGGATACAGTGTCCAACATAAACAAAGAATGGTAATCATTCTCCCAAAGAACAGAGAGAAACAAATGAAGAGAATTTACTCAATTTTACGTATTAGTCTCCTTATTTATTTCTAATTATTTTGGCACCTGTTACATCTTCCTTTTTTTAAAATCAATTTCGAAGTGGCATTTTCCCAATCTTGCTGTTTAGTAATAACAGTTACTATTTTTCTTTGTTATCAAGCCCTTATTATGGTTCAGCACCAATTTGAATACGTTCCATGTATTCTTCATTGAATTCTCCTAAAGACTCCAAAAATTAGAAGTATTACTATCCCCATCGTATTTCCAGATGATGAAACAAAGGCTTAGAAATAGTAAGGAACTCGTCAAAGGTCACAGATAAAGAGTAGAGGCAAGATCTGAAATCAGGTCTTGAGAAGTGCAATGAATTATGCTGACAGCCAGCAATTTTGCCTTTTTGTCACACAGCTACCAGTGCAAACATAATGGGCCTGCACGGTCTACAGATCACTCATATTATTATAATAGTAATTAATTCCATGTTCCAGCTCACCTTGCTCTCCAGTTCCTTACCTCTTTCCAGCCTTCTCAGACTGTGACCCTCTGAGCTGGATGCTACTGAGGCTGCCATTGCTGTTACTACTGATAATGGTGATAGCTTATTTTATTATTTATTATTTTATTGCTATCAATTTGTGATTTATTTTTATCATGGTTTTGTGGGCTCTAAAACCTCACTTTTGATGCCACTTTTCTAGCTTCAGTTCCGGCTTCCTTTCTTATAGAATTTAAATTCATTCTCTTATAATGTAGCATTTTGCAGCTCTAATACTCCATCTGATCCAACCCAACCAAAGGACACTTCCCCTCAGTGCTGACTGTCCATGATGGTGTCATTGTTTGGGTCCAATGTCGGCTACAGACACCATTTGTGTTCCAAACCCCCCAGGGGCTCACGTATCATGTTTCACACAGCACACCATGATATTAATTCACACTGCCATGGAAACAAAGTTGAGAGTCAGTGCTGAATGATTAACTCAACAAGTATTTGTTAAATATCTTCTATATAATGAGCACTGTGCTGGAAATACAGGACAAGCAATGAAACTGGCAGTCTAGCGGGGAAACCAGTGTCAGCACCACACCCGTGCAAGCGGATTTACAAATATAACTGAGATAAATAGCCTGAAATAAAGGAACAGGCATTCATGAGCCTGTAAACCAAAGGAAACTGATTTTCTTTATGGGGAGAGAGAAATCTTGTTTGAGAGAAGGACCCTATGGTTGACATCTGAAGGACAAGTCAAGGTGGAAGTGTGCAACGCGCCAAAGGAGAGAAAAGGGGCAGCGAGAGCAAGGACACAAGGGTGCGCTGAAGCTCCGACTCTGGGGAGTAGACGCTGAGTAGGGCAGCTAAGCGAAAATAACGTGGGCTGACTCGTGCCTCTCTTTCCATTTAGATACACACAGGCTGAGAACAGAATCTTACTATAAAAACAGTTGGGTGCCACTGGAAGTCACAAGCAGAAAAATGAAATGAATTAAATTGCATTTTTTAAAAAAATCACTTTGGCTGCAACTTCAGGAGAGAACTGGAGGGAGCCAGGGTGGATCTGGGGAGACCAAATGCAGTGCAATAGAAGGCTATTGACAACTGATCTCTAAGAGTTTTTTCTGCTCTCATATTAGATGATTTCACGTTTATCCAGCAGAAATGGTAGACACGATTGGTCTGCATTTATTTGAAATAAACACTAAGTTCTATTGAGTTTTTATACTATTGTTCAGTAGATCTATCTTATTTGAAAATGGGCATCCTAGTTCTACCCTGCAAAACTCTACAGTTAGGGCACACTTCATTGATTACAATTGTTAAAGAAGAAGCCCAACTGATGAATTTTTTTAAAAGCTAAAGATGTGTGTATGCATGTATCCGAGTTTGTAAAATAGAAATGTCCTTGAAGAGAAGTGTAGTGGAAAGGGGAGAAATACATATTTTTGGAGGCATTTATTCACTAAATAAATATTTCCTGAGACTATTTATTAAACACCTACTGTATGTTCAGCACTGTCCCACCCTCTGAGATACAATAGAAAGATATAATGAAACAAATTAGGTTTCTCCCTGTTTCTTTCTGTCTCTGCCTGTCTGCCTCTCTCTCTTTATTCTCTCTCTCTCTCATTTTCTTTCTCTCTCATTCAAAATTTAAATTTGTTGAAAAGAATGCAGGGTTTTCCAGACACAGATATACGACTTTTAATTCCAGCAGTGTGACCTTGAACAAGTTACCTTTCTGATACTGGGGTTTCTTATTTGTAATTCAAGGAGAATAGTATCTAAGAGTTTTTGATCTAAACATCTTCTAAGGAATGAGATAACATGTTCCAATCATCTAATACAGTATCTGGTATTTATTTTCAAAATTAAGATAACTCAGGCTCCCAAATTTAGATTATAGTATAATAGAGTTATACTCATATTCATATTTGATAATAGTTTTTACTGACTCCACTAAAAACACTATACCCTTTTGACTTGAAGATACTTATCAGTTTTTGGATATTTTAATACTTTAAAAACTTTTATATCTGAGTAAACCATTTTAAATTATGATTCCAAGTGATGATGCAAAATACCTTAAGTTATACCAATATTTGCTATTTTCTTCTTTGTAATCTTGAAGACTATAAAAAGTAAATGCATATGAAAACATGTATGCATACATATACACACATATATAATTCATTTCATACATATGAAAACATGTATGCATACATATACACACATACATAATATACAGATACAATTGTGCCTATATATATAGATAGAAATAAACACACACACACACACACATCCCAGCAATGTGGGAAATGCCTTTGATATTTGTAGTGGTTTACATTTTGAATGTACAGTATTATCAAAGGATTGAAGTCATTTCTGAAGACTTGAAATAGTGATGCTGCTGTCAATTTAATCTCCACTTTATCCAATACTTCTGCCCCAGGCTGTAAAATGCAGCATTGTTCATGGGTAATTTCCCACTACCTCCTGCTGCTAACAAAATGGATACTTTCTTTAAACTAGAAAACACACTGTCTGGCATTACTCACTTCAATTGGCAATGGGTTTCATATGATCAAAGTCAGCCTGTGAACAGACAGCTCCCATCCCTCTGAAACAAGTCTCAGTGGTCTCTAATTCACAGTCTTGTATCTACCAAGATGTAAATACTTACCTTTCCCTAGAGTAGCAAGTACAGTAAGTGCCTAAATATAAGTCGATCTTCTGTTTTCCCAATATGGAAATCTTTTAAAAAGTCAATCATCAACCTAATTTATTAAATTTATAAATTTAGTTGCAGAATATTTTATAATTCAAATGAAGCATCAAACTTTTTTCATCCTCCAAGATAAATGTCTTTGGATCATTTAACACTGTTCTCTGAAGCACATCATTTTCACTTCCATCGAAGTTACCTAAGTGACAGAGTCTTTAAATCCTATACAATAATGCCACTCACTCCAAAGTAACCACTCTTATAATATGCTCTATTGTTTTACATGCTTCTCCATTCATCTTGTAAGTACAACTTTGTGACCTCCACAATGTAAGTACTTTATTTTAAAAGTCATCTTTAAAAGGGTTGTTTACAACAGCTTCTAAACTTGCAGTTGTGAGGTCACAACTGCACCAGCAATAATTACTAAATTGTGTTACTTTTCCTTGTATTTTTGTTTGTTTGTTTTTTCACTGATTCTGCCACTGACCTCTTTAAGCAATCCAAACTAGTATTGATTGAGGTCCTCTCAGGCTAATGTGCAGTACTTTTTCAAGATACGGTGATTGAGAAAGTGCTTTGTAATGTGAGATATTTTATTTAGACTCAAAAATGTGAACATTTTCCAGTGGCGGGGGGGTGATGTGTATTGGGGGAAAAGCCTTAACCTCCTATGTAGACATTTATGGTTCATTGAATAAATGTCATTTAGCTCTCCTGTGCCTTTAACAAGCAATTTATTTGTAACACTTCATAACATTCTTTTGTGCTGAGGCCAGTCTCTCTTTTGCAACACTTCTTTATAAACAACCCATTTTGTAAACCATTCTGTGACTTGCTGAAATGCACGTAGTCATCTGCTTAGTACTTGCTATTTTTCAGGAATTGAAATTAATGCTTCTCATATATTTTTCAAATCTTGCTAGGAACTCACAACTATTTGTTGTGACATTTCTATTCTTTCCACGTTGCAGATAAGAAAAACTGAGGCTCAGAGAGGTACAGTGACTTGTCAAGTATCACACACCCAATCGGCGACACTTGAGCCTCAAACTCGGATCTACCTAATGCCAGAATTTTATCTGTTTATTTGAATATAGTGTATTTAGGCAGGCCTATCACTTTTATAGAAGAAGCAGTTTTGATATTTCTTAGAGCAGGAAAGATTGTTTTGTAGCTTGGAATGGTATAACTCAATCGTCCTCTGTTTCTGTTTTTCAAAAACCAAAGGACAGCCCCACAATCTCACTTTAGGTGTTGAAATCAGAGAAATAAAAAACATGTTTACACAAAAACATACATACAAGTTCTTGACAGCTAATATGGCTTTTTTCTTTATAAATTACTCAGTCTTGGATATGTCTTTATTAACAGTGTGAGAACGGACTAATACAGCAGCTTTCTTCATAACAGTCCTAAACCAGAAACTACCCTAATACCCTCAAACAGGTGAATTGTTTAACAAATTCTGTTCCAGTACAATGAAATAGCATTCAGAAATAAAAAGGAAGGAACTCTTGATACGTGTAACAACAGATGAATTTGATAAACATGTTGAGCAAAAGAAGTAAGTGCAAAAGAGTATATGATGAGTGATTCCCTGTATATGAAGTTCAAGGACTGGCAAAATTAACCTATAGGGTTAATTTTCTTATAAATGAGAACCTATAGGGTTCATTATTGCCTTTGTTAAGTTACTTGTGATTATCAACCTTTATCCTCAAACTAGCCAATCTTTATTTTTAATTTTTCAATTTTCCCAGTTTTAATACAAAATTCTCTTCTTTGATTTTTTAATAAATTATATTGAAACATGTTTTACATAAATTAAAATGTACCCATTTTATTTTATTTTTGAGACAGAGTCTTGTCCTGTTGCCCAGGCTGGAGTGCAGTGGCGCGATCTCAGCTCATTGCAACCTCTACTTTCTGGGTTCAAGTGATTCTCCTGACTCAACCTCCCAAGTAGTTGAGATTACAGGTGCCTCAACTACTTGGGAGACAAATTAGGAAAGCAAATTAGTTATTCCTGGGGTAATGGTTGAGATGGATTGCAAAGGGGCAGTAGGAAACTTTGGAGAGCAATAAGAATATTCTATATATTCATTGTGGTCATTTCTTCCATGACTGTGTGTACTTATAAAACTCTCTGTAATGTACATTTAAAATGTGTACATTTTGGCCAGGCTTACACTTGTAATCCCAGCACTTTGGGATGCTGAGGCAAGCAGAACACCTGAGATCAGGAGTTCAAGACCAGCCTGGCCAACATGGTGAAACCCTGCCTCTACTAAAAATACAAAAATTAGCAAGGCATGGTGGCGGGCACCTGTAATCTCAACTACTTGGGAGGCTGAGTCAGGAGAATCACTTGAACCCAGAAAGTAGAGGTTGCAATGAGCTGAGATCACACCACTGCACTCCAGCCTGGGCAACAGGACAAGACTCTGTCTCAAAAATAAAATAAAATGGGTACGTTTTAATTTATGCAAAACATGTTTCAATATAATTGATTAAAAAGTCAAAGAAGAGAATTTTGTATTAAAACTGGGAAAATTTAAAAATTAAAAATAAAGATTGGCTAGTTTGAGGATAAAGGTTGATAATCACAAGTAACTTAACAAAGGCAATAATGAATAAATGAGAAATATTTGACTTTTAAAATAGATGACTCAAGAGAAGAATTGGACTGACTTCGAATGTCATACACAAGGTTATATGTAACAGGGAAGGAGTAACCAACATTTCACAGAGCAGAGGACGGAGACCTGGATTTCACATAAAGAAACTTTGAAAAAAACTACAGCTGTCCAGTGAAATGAGCTGCCCTGCACGGTGGTAAACCCCAACAGACTAGCTCAAAAGAAGTCAGATAAACAACTCTTGATAACAATGTCTAAGAGATCCTTCAAATGGATGAAAAGGCAACTTAGCAATTCTTTAAATGAAAATAATTTCATTTATGAGCTAAAAAACTCATATTCCTTTTAAGGTGTCTATAAAGTCCAGTTTAATTCAAAAAGCATGCATGAGATTTTTAATTGAGCAGACAGCTGTCCAGGTGCCAACATTTAGAATGGTTCATTACACTAAAATGCATAGAAAATTGGCCTTAATTCTATGAAGGAATTTGGGCCTCCTTATAAATAAAATAGATTTATTTTTCTCTCCCCACCACCTCTGAGAACTGCTTCAATTCACCAAATTTTATGGGGTTCATAATAAAGGCTGGAAAATGTGTTCCAGATCATGGGGAATGCATATATGTACACAGAATAACAATGTTGATCTAATTATGCCGGAGAAGCCTACACATATTATACTGCAGCCAGGTGTGGGTCCAAAGAATACCTAACGCAAATTGCTCTGGAGTTAGAGGGACCAGCAGTTACCCAACTATAGATCAATCCACTCTACCCATTGGTGATCTCCACCAAGATACAACAGGAGCCCCTCAAAATTAACTGAGAAAATCGAACTATCTGCTCCATTCAGTCTTCTCTCCTCGTATGCCTCATCACAGAAAACAGCACCTAAGCCACTCTTCAAACTTGAACCTGGAATATACTCATGTGCCTCCCTCTTACCCTACCCAATAAACCATTATTGTTGCTAACTGACCTTTATAAAAAGAAAGAAAGAAGAAAGAAAGAAAGGAAAGAAAGAAAGAAAAAAAAGAAAGAAAGAAAGAAAGAAAGAAAGAAAGAAAGAAAGAAAGAAAGAAAGAAAGAAAGAAAGCATTTCTCAGATCCAGCCCTTTCTCCTCTTCTGCCACTTCTCATCAGGCACCCACAGTTTATGACCTGGCATAACGTGAGAGCTATCTGTGCATTTTAGAAAACCACGTAAGGCCCTAAATAGTCTAAACCTTGCCTACCCCATTATCTGTCCTCATCTTGCAGCTTCTCTTTATGCTCGCTGCTCCAGTAATAGTCAGCTGTTTAATACTCTGTTGGTTCTTGTTTGGCTTTAGTACTATTATCTCACTACATCTATCCTGACCCTCATTTTGCTCCACTTTTAAAAGTATCTCTTTAGTGAAGGCTAGGCAGTGCCTAATATACCCCAGGACAGAGCTCTGATGGAAGGGAGTTGGATGATATGGTTTGAAGTTTCCAACCTCATCCCCCGTTTCTTGACTCTAGGACATTTAGTTCTGCAGCATAGATCCATACCTAACTTATTGGACCAGTGACAGATATTTAGAAGGTGAAAGAAAAAGAGACATCTAGCTTATCTAAAATGGCAGGAAGCAGACACCACAGCAGAGCACAAAAGGCTTGTTCAGAAGTAACACCTGTGATTGAAAAAAGAAGGGAGCAAGATTGCGAGGGAGGGGTCCTCACACCAAGACAGGAACCTAACAAGCCAAAGCCAAGGTGTGAAACAACAATTGCTGATTGCAGTCCTGCACTGGACAGAAATGGCTAGGCTCCCATAACCCCAGCCACTCAGGCATGACCTGGAAGCCAATCCAAATGCAGGGTGGCTTTGACTCAAAAGCACAGGTCATCTCTATAATGCAGGACTGAACGTGCTGGGGCTGTCAGTCAGCCACACTCCTCACAGCTAAGAGGGAATCCTTTCTTGAAGCTGAGCAGAACGCTGCGTTTGTATGATTGTCACTGTATGCCCCTGGTACTGCATGTAGCAAATCTGCACCAATATCTAGGGATCTGGGGGCCTGTCTTCCTGAGGAGAAACTTAGAAGATGAAGAAATAGGAGGATGAATTACTGTCCTTGTTGGTATAATTAGTCTCGAGGCTATTCACTCTGTCTTCTCCCTACCTAATTATCTACTGTAAATCCCCACTCTCTCTCAGCTACCTGATAATCTGAACATCATTCCTGAGGACACTGGGCTCCTGCTGACCATACTCTTCTTACGCAGCATCATTTCTCTCTGTCCAGTCACAGTTGCAGATAGGCAAGAAAGAACCAAGAGAAGCCTAAGCAGGTTGTCCAAGTCCCACAGATAGCCCTCCTACTTCTGCTGTGTATCAGAAGCCAACCTCCTCCTGCTGATCAGCGTGAGTTACCTCTAACAAGATGATTGTTTTTTCTTATTGCCTTATAGTCCCTGGATACAACTAGCCCAAAGTACTCTGGTGACAGCCACAACTTGTGTATGATGTGACATTTGCTGAGTCTCCTGGGGAGAATGTTCTCCCCTTGGAGATCAGGACCTCTGACCTTGTAGAACCCTGAGCTTTGTGGACAGGAAGCACAGAATTCCCCAGTGAGTCACTGCAAATGATAATAAATGAATCTAATATTGCTTCCATTTCTTATTCACAAACCCATGACATGTTCATATAGAAAGCATGCACCATACAAATGGCTTTAGATATACTACATTCTGGATGACAATCTATCTTTGCAGAGTATTATTACTATTATTATTTAAAGTATTATTTTGAGTTGGCACTTCAACTAAACTTTCAACAGATCATCTCAAAGCTCTAGGAGGCCACCTGCTTCTGGAAAGTGTGATCTGACATAGTCAGCAGATCTCATGTTCATGGGACCACTCCTGCATATCTCTTACTGTAAAGTGTCTCCCTCCCAGTCAAATGCTGTATTTTGTGGGATCCAATGACTGTGGATCAGGTACTCCACAAGTCCTGGGATAATGGTGATGGCTGTGACTCTATGAGTGGAAACACCAAACTCATATCCAGAATATGTGTCTATCCTGTAGAAATAAATATATATACCATCAAGAAGGAAGCGTCCCAATGTTGCCAGCTTGCCTGCCTGCCTGCCTTCCTGTCTTTCTATTTCTCTCTCTTTTTTCTTTCTTTCATCTCCTTCCTTCTTCTCTCTCTTTTTCTTTCTTTCTCTCTTTCTTTTCTTTCTTCTTTCATCTCCTTCCTTCCTTCCTCTCTCCCTCCCTCCATCTCTCCTTCCCTCCTTCCTCCCTCCCTTCCTCCCTCCTTCCCTCCTTCCTTCCTTCCCTCCTTCCTCCCTCCCTTCCTCCATCCTTCCCTCCTTCCTTCCTTTCCAGGCAGAGTAGCCTCTTTAAGAACTAGAACTGTGCCAGATGCTCATAATTGGTCTCTGTTGCTGGAAAATCAGGAATTGAGGCAGCAGTAGATCAGCCTTGGAAAGCAGGGGTCCATGCAGTTGAACCCATTCCTCACCTTTGTCTCTGCCATCACAGCCATTTCCTTCATATTCCCATCCTGCCAGTGTCGGGGTGGACATCAACATAGCTGGTTAACATTAACTGGCCAAGTCATGCTGTCTCCTTAGTTGCTTGGTGCATTTTCAGTGCTGGAAACATGCTAGGTGGTGCTCACGTGTGATGGGGAGACGTTCACACTTTGTGCCCACTTTCATATGCCTTTCCATTGCTCATAAATCCATATATTTTCTTACCTTCTGTCACTTTTCCTTTCCCGGAAGGCAGATGACTGACATCATCACCTAAAGCTCTGTGCAGAAGATCTGCTCTTCCCCTATCTTTCAAAGCCACTTCGGACTGAGGCTATAATGATGCCATTTATTTTCAGTGGCCAAGCCAAGCCATTCATAAGTGATGATGACAGTAGGAGTAAAGTGAGGAAAGGGCACTTGTGCAGTAGTGGTAGGTGACATGGGAGCCTGGGTTACTGCTCATACAGCTTGCTGCTGCCCTCTGTTCATGCTTGTGATTGGACCCTGACACACCATTTCTGCATGTCCATCTCAGGATGGATTTTTTTCTGAACCAAGCCAGCTTTATTACTAGAAATCACCTCTTAGTGGGCAATTCTAGATCCATGATCACTTGGTGTTGCATGGTTAAATATTATATTCCTACCATGGCTCTGTAGCATTTCAGGAGCTGTTTTTCAAAAGGGGTTTAATTGTCTGCAATAGGTGACATGGCTTTTTTCCATAACTCCAGTGGTCTACATTCTGATTCATATCACATCTTTTTCTTCCATTTACATATCCAATATTGTAGAGTGTACCAAACTTCATGGCTTGATATTATCAAATCCTGACTTGCTATAGCCCTTTACTGATCCTAGCCCTATTCAAAGACTTCTACTTCACCAAGGATATAGATCATACTTGTATTTTACTAGTTGTGGAAGTTATTCCCACCACAATTAGAACAGCATTTAGATACAGTGATACCTTTTCTGTTGTAGGGTATTTAATATGTGGCAACTTGTCTTTTATACTGGAGGAGATGTTCTACGTATCCCTGACTACTGTATAATAAAAACCTAATTGTAAAGTGATCAGGTCAGATGCAAATCTGACAAAATCTCTATCAGTGCAGTGAGGATCTCTGGAGCAAAGACTAGCTGGTACAAAAGTCCTAAGCCCTTCTGTCACCACCTTGCACAGTGGCTGCAGCTTGTTTTTGAATATTAGTAGAGTTCATCTCCACCATCCAGCCACCTCTTGCTCATCTTGTTCAATTAGAATAATGTTATCGATTGACTAGTTCAACACAATTTTGGGGGTATATCCAGAAGATTCAGATCTCTTCAGATCCCAGTATAATAGTAGATAGTACATTTAACTTAGCCCTGTGGGAAAATTATAAATATACGTTTCATCCATTCCATAGGAATCAATATGAGTGAGAAGTATTTCCTATCCTTTTTCCCAATTGGAATAAGAAAGAGGGTATTTACCAAATAATGCCTGCATACCATAAAGCCTTATTGATCTACTCTAGAAGATAAATCACTCAGCATAACAGTTGCAATCAGGGCTACTTCTTGGTTGAGTTGTCCACATATAGTCTCTAGAATTCACCTAGTTTTTTCAGGGGCAAGGTTGAGTTGTGCACAAAGATTATCCAGGATTCATCCAGTTTCTGCAGAAGCCAGAATGGCCAATCAACTGAGATCTTTAAAAGTGACATTAATCTCCATGATCCACCATATATACTCCTCAATAAAAATATTGTCTTGATTGACTCAATTTTAAAGTCCTCCACCTTGCCTTCTCCAACATAATAGCTCTCATCTCACAACCCAAAGTCATAATGTGTGGGTTGCTGAAGCTTCCAAGAATGTCACTCCCATCATACATTAGACGACTGGAAAAAAGATCACTGGGTGAGTCCAAAAATCAGCAGACCCACTGTCCACTGTAAGTCAAATTTTTTTTTATAAGACTTCATCTATTACTTGATTCTCAAATGACTTCACTCTTAAAAAGAGAAGCTGTGATGATTCCTTGGGTTCCTTATTATCAATGACAAGTTGGAGTTTTTATACATTTGTCATTGAAATGCCCGAGTCCCCTTTTCCCAGTCTATGGTCATTTGTGTAAATGCTCATAGATTTCTTCCAGAGTAATTATTGTAACGTATGCATGCCATTTTCCTACAGGGCCCTTCCCTCTGGGAACCTGGAAATTTCTTCAGCAAATGGGTTTCAGGTCTACAAACTTGCCCTAAAATTTAGACAAGAGATTATGATGTTTTATCAGAGAAACCACTTTCAGCCTCCTTCCCTTGCCATTGCTACATACTTAACATATACGGATATTAATAAAATGAAGAAGAGAGAGAAAGAGGGAGAGAGAAGTATCTTTGTTGCTTTGCTGGCTACCCTGTATTTTGCTTTTGGAGATTCTGTGTTCCACTTACCCTTCCCATAACTCTGTACTTCATCCTGGTTTCCATTCTGTCCTTACTGAATGTTATGATAATTGCAGTCTACTGGACTTGGTAGTTAAGAGCCATCACTTGACCTCTGTTGTGTCTCTCACATCTCCATGGCTATGAATTGGATGCCAACCTTCCTGCTATCAGCTCTTGCCTGAGAAGAGAGCCACCACTGAACTTAGTGATATTGGTGTCCATTTACCAGTCCATTCCTGATGGCCTTGGTAAATGGTGTGTTCCCGTGAAATAAAATCCTCAGGTAAGTCTTTTGTCATATAAATATGACCATTCATGCATTCTTCTTCTTTGAGCCTTTTCATCCCTTTTTCTACCACCTGTTACAGAAATTCGGGTGTTTCAACATTGCTCAGTATGCATATCACTTTTTCCAAGGTTATAGGAGCTGTGCCTGCTGCAAGTTTGATGCATCCTCTGGGATTCTTACCAAGATTTGGAATCCTGAGAGAATGGCTTCCAATCAATAAACTCTCTTCTATTCAATCCTGTTCTCCTGCCCCTTGAATTTGATCTAATAACCTTAGAATCTAGCCTCATGGGTACTCCTCTGGCCACTGTCAGTACATGCTGTTTAGGTCTTGGAGCTCCTTTGGGTTATGATCTCTTTCCTCCCTTAGGAATCCCAGCACCTCAGTGGTCGGGATTGTGTTGCTATTTAACCCTGAGTAGTAACCCTGATGGCCAGTGGAGGTGGTAAGAGCATCTCTTGACAGAAGCAGGCACCTGTTGGCTTGAGGAGGAACTGCCTCTCTGCATTATCTCCCTGCACAGGTGAAGTGGTAGCTCTTAGTGGGGGATGGTGCAGAGAAGGCAATTCTGCAAACTCATAAGATTCAGAGAAGTTTGAACTGTTAAATTCCTTGGGGCATGGCTCCTACTCAGACGTCTCCATCTCACATGTAAGGGTTGCATGTTTATCCAACTAGAGGCTCAGATTTTATCATAACTGGCCTGCCATGAGCATAAATGTTTGAACATTCAAACCTCTTTGATGTTAAGCTATGCTAACTATTCGATTAGTGCAATAGTTACTGTTCTGTTTTTATTGCTCTGTCATCGTGTAAGATGAGGGCCTCTTTAAAAGCTACCAGACAGATTCTCTCACTCTCATGCTTAGTTTTCAAGTTTTTTTGTTGTTGTTTTGGTTTCTTTTGTTTTACTTGTCAGCATCTTATCCATGTATAGGGAATCAATGCAACTCAGAAACGACTATAAAAATGCATTAATTATCCTCATGTTTGTTATCATCCCAAGAGCCTGAATCATCAGACTGGATAGTTCCTTCCTTTCCACTGTCACATTCTCCTAAATCATCACCAGTAAGATTTTAAAAATTTGATTGTCACCTTGTGCCAGAGGCTATTTGTGCTCCACCTGCTACCCAAGAAAGTATCTTCACTGCCAGAGAGGTATAGAGTGGCTCGGTACCAAAATCTCATCTTGCTTCCTACTTTTATCAACTGTTGCAGATCAGATTCCCCAGGAAGCAGACAATGGACAGAGCTAAGAAGGAAAGCCTTATTGGTGTCTAACGTCTATGAAAGAAAATGTGATGAGGAAGGTTTCTGCTGGGAAAGTGATCAGATTAGATGCAGAGCTGACAAACTCTCTACCAGTTCAGTGGAGAGCTCTGTGGCAAGGAATGGCTGGTATAAAAGTCCTGCTGTGCAGAAATAATTAAGTATTTCTATCATCACCTTGCACAGTCATTTTTAGGGGACTGTCTCAAGAATAGCATGTCATAGGCTACCACTACTTCACTCAGTCACTGACCAAGGACCACCTTAAGAAAAGCATGTTTTTGGCTTAAAAGTGGAGAGGGTGATCCTAAAGGGACTAGCAGAGGGACCCTGTTACCAATGCCCACTCCACACAGCTAAGCAGAGAGTCCTTTCTTGAAAATCCATCTGAGAGGGTGTCTGAAACTCCCAACTAATTGGATAAGTCACCCTCCTCCTTTGGAGTGGAACTAAATAAAGAGTTGTGAAGAGGGTGGAAACAGCAGGGAACTAGAATTTTCCTTGTCCTTGCTGCTTCTTTTTCTAAGAATCCCCTCCCCCATCCCATGGAATGAGATCCTGTCCTGTCTCAGTCTTCAACATCGTCTTAGTACAACTTCTTTTAAGTTACAGGGAGAACAAAATTATTTCTTTCTTATCTGGGTTCTCAGGATACCATGTTCAAGCCTCAAATCACAATATTGAAATTACTTATGTCTGACCTCTCACCCAAAAGGTGAGGTCCTCATTCCAGGGAGATGAGCTTATCCTTTTCACATCCTAAGAACACTTCTTAAGTAAATCTAATTGTGGGAAATGTAAAAGTCTCCAAAGAAAATAGAAGTGAAGAGGAATTTTGAAGCAAAAACACAGTTAAAGTGTCTTTCATTCAAAAATCATATATTGAAGTGAATTTTCACCCCAAATAGCAATATAACACAGAGATTAAACTAGTTTTAAAGAAGGGTTGTGTATGGTTCTGCTATTCTTGATAGAGAACCATGTATCATAACTTATCTTCTTAACACATTTTTCTTCTCATCTATAAAAGCAGATAGGTAGACTCTATTACATAAAAGTTCTTTCTCTCCTCCAAAACCTAGAACACTATTTCTCTATGATGTTCAAGAACTTCTTTATGAAAGTTTCAAATATTTGCGAAGCCTCTAAAATAGTGTGATTTTAGTAAGTTTTCATGCACCTGGTATAGATGCACGTATTTTATTTCTTTTCTTTTATTTTCTTTTTAGACATGGTTTCCCTCTTTTTGCCCAGGCTGGAGTGCAATGGCACGATCTCGGCTCACTGCAATCCATCTCCCAGGTTCAAGCAATTCTCCTGCCTCAGCCTCCCAAGTAGCTGAGATTATAGGTGCCTGCCACCACATCTGGCTCATCTTTTTTTTTTTTTTTTTCCATGTCTTTAGTAGAGATGGAGTTTCACCATGTTGGTCAGGCTGGTCTTAAACTCTTGACCTCAGGTGATCCACCCATCTCAGCCTCCCAAAGTGCTGGGATTACAGGCCTGAGCCACCATGCCCAGCCACCATATTTTATTTATTTATAGCTAAATGTTGTAGTGATTTTTGTATTACTTTTGAATCTCTGCACATTTGAAACAACCTCAATGTGAAATTTTAGCTGTTTCAAGATATCTTGCAATTAGGATTCAAAGCAAAGTAATTTTCCTGCCAAGATTTCTCCCTTTGTTATCTCTTCATTCCATCAGAAGCCATTCAGTCTGTTATAGAACTGGAGCAGTGCTTAGAGCTTCCCCCTTGCATGGAGTGTTAAATCATTGGCCATCTTTTCCAATGTATTTGCACACAAAGCCCTAGTATAAAGGTTAAGAATCTATCTTGATATTATCACTTGGGTAATCAAAGAAGTAATTACAAAAATGCCTTTGGAAGAGAAGCAGCCCAATTCAGTCTTGGAAAAGCAATTTATTTGCTGTTCATTTTTTTTTTTAAAAAAAGCGGATTTGGCAAGGGTCCATGATTAATTTAACATTTACTCAACATAGCAATGAAGGGGAAACTCTTTTTCTGATAGACAGGTTATTGCAATCAAGTTAAGAAATGATTGCATATTTAAATGTGTGATTATATCATAGTTCATATGCTGAATATATGAATTACAAATTAGGACAACTCTAATGCTTAGAGCATACCACATACACGCGAATAATATTTTTTTGTTTCACATCTTTCTGAAGAATTACTTCCCACTAAATCAGAAGTCCAAAGAATCACCAAATTAGAAAGAAGCAGTGAGAACATCTACACCAGCAATTTTCAGTGTGTTCTATGAAACCCTAGAGTTGCACAAAAATGACTCAAGGATCCACAGAAAGAAAAAGGAAGACCAACGAGGAAAAGTTACAAGTCCCCGATCTACTTCAACTTTAGCAAAATCTTTTACAGAATTTGAAAACTGGTGGAGCTACTAAAGAAGTTCAACTTTTTTCTTATTCGTTTATTTATTGAGACAAGGTCTTACTTTGGGATTCAGTCTGGAGTCCAGTGGCATGATTACAGCTCACTGCAGCCTCCACCTTCTGGGCTTAAGAGATCCTCCCATCTCTCTGGTAGCTGAGACTATAGACATGCACCACCACTCCCTGCTAATTTTTAAAATTTTTTGTAACACATGGTCTCTCTATGTTTCCCAGGCTGGTCTTGAGCTCCTAGACTCCAATGCTCTTCCCACCTCTGCCTCCTAGAGTGCTGGAATTACAGGCATGAACCTTAATTTATTTTTTGAAATACATATTAATGCGAAGCAGATGCTCTACATGATCATCTTGGCTTTGTCTGAGATGCTTACATGATATGGCTTTTTCTGCTTTTGAGGCAGTCAATTCTATTTTTTTAACAGGTCTCAAATAGGTCCTTTCTGATATGGACATAAATATATATCTCTACAGTATACATTCTGTACTTGCATGTAATGTTTGGAGTCATTACAAGTATTTCATTATGTGTCTTACAGGTTGTGTTTTCCACGGAACCCTGACTCAGAGATGGGCTTTAGGGTGCAGAGTGTTTGTTAGGGAAGGCTCTTAGAATCAATGCCTGTTGAAGAGTGGGAAAAGGTTGGGAAAAGGAAGAAGTCAAGACATACTGCATGTACAAAACCAACCCCACAGGAGCTCTAGAACTAAAATCAAACAACTCAGTTGATGAAGCAAACTCAGAATCCAATTCGATACATCCTATACCAATTTTGCTATTATTCTTTGCTTGTTCCTTTAGGGAATGGTCTTGTGCCTCTTTTCTGAGGTTCAGCACATCTTAAGCCGTTACAGGTCTAGTGTCCAGGATAAGAGTCAAGTGATATCCAGAGGAAACTCTTGTTATCATTCAAGGCAGAAATGTCTCAATTGCTTTCCAGCAAGAGAGACTTCCTAGCTTTTTAACTATGGGGTGTAGGTCACTGCTGCAGGCTCAGTAGATTCAGGAAAATATGCAAAATCAAGATTTTCAGGTTCATCAACTTATATGTTCCCATTCCATGTTTTTCCTGTCATACAATATCTGTTCTTACAGGTTTAACATCTAATCTGTCCTCTATCCAACCTAGATTCTGACCTTTGCATAGAAGATCTGCTTTGGTTTTAAGTTAATCTGACCAGTTAATCCTGGTCCTATGGCTCAGCTTTCTCTGCTGTCTTGCACAGGAGAGGAGGACTTCTTTGTCTGCTGTCAAAGGTGCCCTCTGGCTTTCCTGCAGACTTTCAATTGTCCATTAATCACTCTCAGCCCTTTGCTGTATTTGTTTAGAGAGTGGCAGTATCCTAAAATAGCCACATCTTCTATTGTTTTTGTAGTTACTGTATCCTCCATTTTAATCAGTGATCCAATATACTACAGGAACTAATGTATTTCTGTCCAATACATCCCAATTCACAGCATGTAAAAGTTTAACAGTTGGACCACTACTTTTTGCCAGAGGCTGTCTGTTCTCCATCTACCACCTGTTCATGTTCACTACCAGCCAGTCAGTGAATGACCCAGGCCCAAAGTGCTACCCAAAGAACTGCCGTCCCAGATCACTCCTGGAGCCAACTCCATAGGTTTATTTCTTCTGGAAGCAGACTTCTGTTAGGGAGTAGTCTTGGAATTAACACCTGTGGCAGGGAAAAGAAGGAAGCAAGAAGGAAGCAAGATTGGGCTGAGGGAAAAGTCAAGCTGAAATGCAGATCCAATGACAGCCTTGATAGATTGGATGCGGATCTCTGTAGTTAAAATGGCACATCAGAGTTGTCTCACATAGCAACGGAATAGCCTAACTATCGTATTCCCAAATATCACTGGATCTGAGCCACTTCAGGAGGGGTGGAACTATGGGCAAAGTAGCTCTCTGCAGACGTTATGCTGGTCACTTTATCTCATTCATTCTCATATTAAATTAAGGTTTTCTTTTCACTTCGTTTTTCATTCATTTACAATTATTCAAAAATCTTAAATTTGTGAATCTATCTTAGGTGTCAAGAGCCTATGTAAAAGGATATATTTTAGCTTGTGGTTTCTGAGATGAGTTGACAATTCAGTTATGTCTTCAAGGACAAGAAGCCTTCACAGCATCTCCACTATCGCCACATAAATATTGGTATCTCAAGCTTAACATGTTCGGATTCAATCCTTTCCCCTTCCTTATCTCAGTAATAGCAACTCCACCTACTGATTGTTCAGGTCAAAGTATTTGGAGCGACTCTTGCTTTATGCCCCGTCCTTGTTTTACCTTTGTTTTATTTCCCACACCTAATCCTTGTTGTATGCCCCACATCTAATCCTTCATGAAGTCACGTTGGCACCATCTTCAGAATGCAGCAAAAATAAAACCATCTCTCACCATATCTAATACCACAGTCCTGGTCTGAACCACCATTATATCTCATCTGGATTACTACAGGCCTCTCTGATTCTGTCCTTGGTTGTTTATAATCTATTCCCAATATATCAACTAGCGTAATAACTTTATAATCAAAACCTTGCATTGGCTTCCTATTTCATTTATGGCACAAATTAAAACCTTTCTCAGTGATCTAGCATTCATTATCAGTATAACCTCACAATCTAATATCCTCTCACATTCTTGCTCTGATTCTCACATATAGATTAGTATATCCCATGTATGGAGCAGTCATGAGAAATGAAACTACTGTTGGAGGGAGCAGAGCAGGAAAGGCATTTTATGATATAGCAACATGACTGGACATTTTTCTCTCTAAGAATAGTGGAAAGCCTTTGCAGAAGATGTTCAAAAAGGAAAGGAAAATGACTAGATAAGTCATGGAAAAGATTTGTTTGAAAAGATAAGCTGATAGCTCATTTCAAGGGTGGACTAAGGAAGGGAAACACAGGAAATACAGAAGAGTTAGGGATGTTGTGATAACACAGAAGAAAGAAGATGAGAGCTTGAAAAAGGGCATCAACGACATAGGAGAGATGATCAGAGTGTAGAGGGGTCAGCACTTAAGTGACACTTAGAGGGTTTATAGTTGTTAGCCCTTTGAGGAATTGAATGATTTGAAGAGAAGATAAGTAAAAGAGATTTCCAATATCCTGGTTTACACAAGTGGAAAAATGTAGGTGCAAGCAGTAAAAGAAAAGTAACGAATCAGAGAGAAATATGCTTTCTATTTGGGATATGTTAAGTTGAATGTACTAGCTTATCCCATAAGTGAGATAGTCTAGAAAGATTCAAGCAGACAATAGAAATTATAGAACTGAAATTCAGAAAAAAGATCAATGTTGGGTATATAGATATTGGGAATGTTAAAAAAAAAGAAAAGAAACTTTAGATAAATTTAGCAGAGATTACTTGAGCAAACAGATTTATAAATTGGGCAGCACTCAGAGAAAAGAGAGCTCCATCCAGTAGTGTGACTCTCAAGCTTTTATAGACCAAACACAGAAGCAAAGTAGAGAAAAACTTAAGTGGCTACAACTAGGTGGGCTTCATGTGGTAAGTTGGTCCCTGTGATTGGTTGAAACCCAGATGCATGTGACTGGAGGAAACTCTGCTGTTTGTTATACTCCTAAGTTAAGTTTCAGTTTGCTGGCATACTAAGAATGTGGTTTGTTATGTAAGAACTCAAAGTTCATAGACAGACATAGGCCAATAACCTCCTGCTTACATAACAGGATTCAGCACGGCAACTTAATTCAAAATGACTATTTACATCGCGAAGATGGTCTTGGGAATATCAATATTTAGATATAAGTAGAAGTAGAGAATCACTTACTCAAAATTGACAAGAAGAAGCTATAGAAGTTTAGAGTGTAAATTCATCACCTTTTGGTCTCTAAGTTATTGCCAGTGGAGAAAAGACACAGGCAGCTATGTGGGGATCAATAGATCCCCATTATTCATGTCCCAATAATGCTTAAAACACACTCTTCAGAAAAGTTCAGTCTATGTAAAGTACTAACCCTGAATGTTTCCTACAATGATTCTGTGCTACCACACCAATGGGCTCGTGGCTATATTTGTTCAATGAGTAACACTGGTGGAAGATGGAGGGCATAGGAAGAAAGAAAGAAACTGAATTTTTCTTCCTCTTTTTCTATTATTTGGGGACATGTTATTATTGAATCTCCATAAAGGTTCCAGGTTCTAACTGATGCTCTCCTCTGTGGAATGAGGCAGGCTTCTTTCTGATTCTAGCTCCAACCAGACAGACGCAGCCTGTGGGTTCTATTAACACCACTTGCTTCCTCTCTTTGTTCCTCCATTCCCAGGCGGTTAGCAACTTCTCAACGTTACTAAAGTCTCCTTTGTGTTGTTTGGTTTTTTTGTTTTCACCATGCTTCAGTTGGCTTCTCAGCCCTTTCATCAACTGTATAACCAATTAATTACCTGCACGAAATTTGAATTACCTAGAATGGTTCCTGTTTTTTGAACTGATGTGATGATGTTTGCCCACATATTTTAAAAACATATTTAGAAATTAAAGCTAAAATATTAAAAGCCTCCTACTAGCTATGTGTCTCAGACAATAACCTCCCCAAAATGAAGAGAATCAATTTTCTCTATTTTAAAGAGGACTGATCTGCCTTCCCTATGCAGTGGAAAAGTGAGAGACTGAAGGAAACAAGCAGAGAGAACAGGCCGGTTTCCTGCTCAAAGACAAGGAGCACAATTTGAGTCAATGAGACTCAGTTGTGGGGGCAGAAAAAGAAAGATCCATGAACTTCCTTTTAGGACTGAGAACTTACCTTCTGATCAATAAAATCAGGGATCTTCACTCTCTCATCAATAAGACAAGTCATCCCCAATGTGAGTAGATTAATCCTCTGTGCTTTCCCTATGAAGGTCTAAGACACAGGATAAGGGGAACATTTGCATGATCCTTCTCTCCACACTATCTTCAAACAAATTGAATGACTAGCACATTTTCTCTATTGAAAGTTATGGCCTGGAAAATTAATCCCTTCCTGCAAGTAACTAGGGAACCAGGAAAGACTAGTGTGGCTGAGTCCAAAGAGAAAGTAAATTTTAACAAGAGGGCAAGATCAATAAGATTAAATATCCCAGAAACCTCAAGTTAAAATAGCAATTGCAGATTAGTTATTGGATTCACCAACTAGAAAGTCTTTGATGAGTTTTAATGAGAAACTTCAGAGATATAATGGAGGTATTAACCAGACGCCAATAACTTGGGAATTGAATTGCAAGAAAGTGATTCCAGTGTGGCTACATAGTTCTTTCAAGCAGTTTAGCAGGGAAGGGTATACAAAGGTGAAAGAAAAAATGAAAAGAAAAGTAGACAGGAGTTTTTTGTTAATCAGAAATACTTGTGTATGTTTACATGCTGACTGGAAAGAGCCAATGAAGAAGAAAAGTTGAAGTAGAGGAAAAAAATTATTAATGAAGCAAGAACACTCAGGGACCAAGAGATAAAAAAAAATGCAAGATATTGTGGAGAGATGAATTATAGAAGGAAAAAATTTCATTCTCCTGAGACAAGAAAGTGAGAAGAGATTGTTACAGACAGACACCAATTTGTTTAATTCCTTTAAACATCATTAATCATTTTCCTTCTTAAATTAATTTATGGCACATATTACTGCTAGTCAAAGATCTTGATAAATGTACATAATCTGTTATTTCACTGATTTAATTTTTTTTTTTATTTTCTTGAGACAGGGTTTTGCTCTTGTTGCCCAGACTGGAGTGCAGAGGCACGATCTCAGCTCACTTCAATCTCTGCCTCCTGGGTTCAAGCGATTCTCCTGCCTCAACCTTCTAAGTAGCTGGGATTACAGGCACCCACCACCATGCCCACCTAATTTTTGTACTTTTAGTAGAGACAGGGTTTCACCATGTTGGCCAGGCTGGTCTCGAACTCTTGTTTTGCTGGCATTTGTATTAAAGCAGTCATTTCCATGATGTACATATTAAGGAATTAAATGAAAAATAGTTCTATATTAAACAACATAAAATGCTTTTCTTTACTGCAAAATGTATTGAAAGTATTAATGTCTCAAGAGAAGTAGACAAAATTCAGTGTTCTCTACCATCACTAGACTGTAGAGGTTTTTATTGGTGGTAATCATAATTGATAAATGTTCTTGGCAGCATCCTTTGATGCTGCAGTTGCTGCATCTGTAGAAAGTCATGCAAGGTACCCTGCTTTCTGGGGCTTTTTTAGTGAAAACAGTCCTAATGATGTTGTATTCCACCAGGACTCCAAACAGCTTCCATAAAAGTTTTTGTGTTGAAATGAATTGTAACATTTTTTTCAACCACTAGATTGGAAACAATGATTTGAACATGAAAAGTTCTCCATACCTTCACTAAACGCCTATTAGAATGGCGGAAATCTAACATGCAGACAATGCCAAATGCTGCCAAGGATGCAGAACAGCAGGAACTCTCATTAATTGTGGTAGGAACATAAAATGATGATGCCACTTTGGAAGAATATTTGGCAGTGTCTTGTAAAACTGAACATACTCCTACCATAGAATCGAGTAATTGCACTAACTGATATTTATCTGAAGGAGCTGAAAACTTATGTCCATACAAAACCTGCACACTGATGTTTATAAAAGCTTTATTTGTAATTGCCAAAACTTGGAAGCAACCAAGACGTTCTTTAATACATGAATTGGTACTTAAACTGTGGTCCATCCAGACAATAGAACACTATTCATTGCAAACACAAAATAAGTTATCAAGCCATGAAAAGATATGATAAAAATTAAATAAATATTACTAAAGTGAAAGAAGCCAACTTTAAAAGACTGTATGTTATATGATTTTCACAATGTAACCTTCTGGAAAAGGCAAAACTATGAAGGTAGTAAAAATATCAGTGATTGTGTGATTGCCAGGGGATAGAAGAGACGGAGGGAAGACTAGGAGGATCATAAAGGAATTTTAGAGAAGTGGAACTACTTTGTGTGATACTATAATGGTGGATACCTGCCATTATAGATGTTCTAAACTCATAGACTCTCAACACCAAGATTCCCCCAACTATGAGCTTTTATTGGTAATGATGTGCTAATGTAAGCTCATTGATTGTAACAAATGTACAACTCTGTCTGAGAATATTGGTAGTGGAAGAGACTATTCATGTGTGATATCAGGTAGTATACAGAAAATATCTGCACTTTCTGTTTGAGAATTATCTGCACTTTTTGTTCAATTTGGTTATAAGCCTAAAGTTTCTCTTAAAAAATAAGTGCTTCATCATCCATTAATTCATTCATTCACTGATGGACATGTGGATGGATCTCTTGACACTTGTAGTATATATACGCAATAAAATATTATTCAGTCAAATCAAAACTACATTGAGATACCATCTCACGCCAGTTAGAATGGAGATCATTAAAAAATCTGGAGACAACAGATGCTGGAGAGGATGTGGAGAAATAGGAACACTTTTACACTGTTCATGGGAGTGTAAATTAGTTCAACCATTGTGGAAGACAGTGTGGCGATTCCTGAAGGACCTAGAAATAGAAATTCCATTTGACCCAGCAATCCCATTACTGGGTATATATCCAAAGGATTATAAATCGTTCTACTATAAGGACACACGCACATGAATGTTCATTGCAGCACAGTTTACAATAGCAAAGACCTGGAACCAACCCAAATGCCCATCGATGATAGACTGGACAGGGAAAATGTGACACATAAACACCATAGAATATTATGCAGCCATCAAAAACGATGAGTTCGCGTCCTTTGTAGGGACATGGATGAACCTGGAAACCATCATTCTCAGCAAACTGACACAAGAACACAAAATCAAACACCACATGTTCTCACTCATAGACGGGTGTTGAACAATGGGAACACATGGACACAGGGAGGGGAGCACTATACACTGGGGTCTGTTGGGGGGGAGTGAGGGAGGACAGCGGGGGGTGGGGAGTTGGGGAGAGAGAGCATGGGGAGAAATGCCAGATATAGGTGAAGGAGAGGAAGGCAGCAAATCACATTGCCAAGTATGCACCTATGCAACAATCTTGCGTGTTTTTCACATGTACCCCAAAACCTAAAATGCAATAAATGAAATAAAAAATTTTTTAAAAAAAGAAAGAAAATGAAAGTAAGGCCAGGCTTGGTGGCTCACGCCTGTAATCCAAGCACTTTGGAGGCCAAGGTGGGCGGATCACCTGAGGTAGGGAGTTCAAGACCAGCCTGACCAACCAACATGGTGAAACCTCGACTTAAATAATAATAATAATAATAATAATAATAATAATAATAAAAGAAAAACAATTTTCATTATTAAAAAAAAGAAAATGAAAGTTAAAAAAATATATTATTCAGCCACAAAAAAAGAATAAAATTCTGTAATTTGCAACCACATGGATGAGCCTAGAGGATATTATGTTAAGTGAAATAAACCAGGCACAGAAAGACAAATATTGCATGTTCTCATATGTGGGAGCTAAGAAAGTTGATCCCATTGAAGTATAGAATAGAATAGTGCTGACTAGAGCCTGGGAAGAGGAGTGGTGAGGGGGAAATAGAGAGAGGATGGTTAATGGGTACAAAATTACAGTTAAATAAGGAAGAATAATTTCTAGTGTTCTATAATACAGTAGGGTGACTATAGTTAACAATAACTTATTGTATATTTCAATTTGGCTAGAAGAGAGGATTTTGAGTGTTCTCAAAACAAAGAAATGATCAATGTCTAAGGTGATTAATATTAAAATTACCCTGATGTGATCATTATACATTGTATGCATATACTGAAATAGCTAATGCACCCCATAAATATGTACAAATTTTATGCACCAATTAAAATTTTTTCAAGTATAAAATGCTAACATAATTGCATATGTTTTTAAAAAGCATTTCATACTCATTGTCAGAACTTTACCCATCCCTAAAGATCTGCTTCTAAGATCTGTATAAAACTATTAAACCAAAAAGAGCCCAAAAAGGGCAGCCCCCTTGAAAACAGAAATCTCTGCATTGGCACCATGACAAGACATTTTCCATGACAACTTTTACAGTCAAATATTTTAGTGAAGAAAATGTCATGACTTTCTGATTACCTTCATCTGCTAGTGGCCCTCAGAACTTTAGAAATATCAAAGTTAAAAGACTTCTTATCACACCATTTCTCAAAATGTGTTCAAGAACCCACTTGAGTTAGAATTACCTAGGTTGCATATTTTAAATATTATTGTGATCTTAACAATAATATTCTCTGGAGCCCCAAAATCTGTCTTTCTAGTGAATTCCCTAAAATTATTTGTATAAAGTCTAATCATTACTGCATTAGAAATTCTCGAATCTGATTTATCTATTTTTCCAACTTATTGAGATATAACATATGCAGGAAAAAAACCCACAAATCATGAAATTTTAGAAACTGAATATATCTCCGTATCTAGTGCCTGTATCAGAACATGAACCAGACTTGAACCCTAGAAATTCCTTTACACCCCTTTCCAGCTGCTGCACCGTGGGAAGGATGACCACTCTCCTGATGTATAATATAATGAATTTGTTTTGACTATTTTTGAACTCTATGTAAGTAAAACAAAGCAATAGGTCCTTTGGGGAACCTGACTTATTTTCCTGAATGCTATTTTGTATGAGTCATTCATATTGTTGTACTTAGTTGCAGTTTGTGTCTGTTCTTCACTGTGCAATAGTCGATTGCATTGATATACCATGTCATTATCCTTTCTATTGTACATAGACATTAAGATTATCTCTGGTTTTTGCCTATTGCAAATAATGCTGCTATAAACATTTTTATACATGTCTTTTGCACACATGGGTGTATATTTCTGTTGGGTAATATGACTAGGGAGAGAATTACTGGGCCATAGGTCATATCTTTCTGTTCAACTTTAGTTTTCTAAAACTAAAGTTTTCTGGGTTTTTACCTTTCAAAAAGATTGTACCAAGTTAAAGTCCAACCAGCAGGGTATGAAGATCTAGCTGCTCCACATCCTGCACACCCTCACTGGTATCATTTGTCTTTTTCATTTTGCCTATTGTAGTTGGGCATATCAATATCACATTATAATTTTAATTGTATTTCCCTAATGACTAATTAAGCACTCCTTGTTATATTAATTGGACATTTTAGTAACCTATTTTACAAAGTACCTGTCCAGGTCTTTTAACTATTTTTTTTAAATTGGGTTGTCTGCCTTTTGCTTATTGTAGCAGTCATTTATGTATTCTGAATTCAAGTCTGCTGTTAGATATATGTTTTGTAAATATAGTCTCCAATTTTGTGTCTTGGATTTTCACTCTCTAAAGCGTTATTATTTTCTTTTTTTTTTAAATGTTTACAAATTTATGTTTTATCATAGAATAATAATACAAAATAATAACTAAGTAAGGATATGTATCAATGACAAAGGCTGCCTCATGACAAAAGTTTAGAAATGGTAGGTGTGAGTTCCGGTTGTCTTCTCCTGTAAAGGCCGTACTGAATACATTTTTTTTTCTCTTAGGGTCAGTTGACATGTACAAGGCACACCTCAGAAATAGAAAGTGCAACAGAGAGTTTTATCCCAGTCTTCTTATACCTTCTTGATCACATAAGCACATTTTTTTGCTACATATAACCATTCTCAAAGGCACACCATTCTTTGGGGAGTTGGGGGGGTTCTCACCAAAATCAAATGAAAATCATCAGTGCCTTTGTTGTTAATAAACAAATAGTGACAAGCTGATATAAATAAGGCCTCCTACATTACATTTCTCATAAAAGTTACATATTTTTCTAGCGTTATTATTTTCAACAGAAATTCCTAATTTTAATGTGTTCAAGTGTATCATTCATCACTTTGTGTGTCTTTCTTAATTATTTGTCTACTTTAGGTTCATGAAGATATTCCCCTTATTTTTCCAAAAGCTTTAAAGTGTTTCACCTTTCTTTTTTTTTTTTTTTTTTTTGAGTCGTAGTTTCGCTCTTGTTACCCAGGCTGGAGTGCAATGGCGCGATCTCGGCTCACCGCAACCTCCGCCTCCTGGGTTCAGGCAATTCTCTTGCCTCAGCCTCCTGAGTAGCTGGGATTACAGGCACACGCCACCATGCCCAGCTAATTTTTTTTTTTTTTTTTTTTTTTTTTTTTTGTATTTTTAGTAGAGACGGGGTTTCACCGTGTTGACCAGGATGGTCTCGATCTCTTGACCTCGTGATCCACCCGCCTCGGCCTCCCAAAGTGCTGGGATTACAGGCAAGTGTTTTATCTTTTATCTTAAGGTGGCCTATTCAAATAGAATTAATTTTTTAAAATAATTTTTGTATGTTTTGCAGAAAATATCTCCCTTTATTTTTATGAAAGAAAAGAAAAAGAAAAAACCGAAAGAGGGACAAATCTGCCCAGATTGCCCACCTGGTATGGAGGAACGTGATTATGTTAGAAGTGACTTGCCGCTACTTTCTGTTGATTCGTGTGATTATTTTTGCTCTCAGTGTTAATTTCTCTGGGCAAAACAGCCTTATAAACTTATGGTTTTATGTAAGGTTCTATTTCCTCACCACCATTCTGATCTAAAATACCACTAACTTCCATATTCCTTACATTTATAGTAAAACAATGTTGTGGAAAGAAGCTCAGCCCCCTAACACGTGGGTCACATATGGAGTACATGTATTACCACTTACTTCCTAATATAACTTTATATCGTGGTCCAAAAAAACTCTTGTTTCCAGTCTAGTTTTTGTCATTAATTTATTATCTACAGAGAACAAATAAATTCACCTTTGTTTTCTCATTTGTAAAATAAAGAACTAGGATAAGACTAGCCCCACATTGCCTCTCATTTTTAAAAAAATTAAAACCTATGATTTTATTCTTTATTTTGAAAATAGCCTCTCTGTAATTATGGTAATGTATGACACATTCATTTTCTTTTCTTCATTCATTGCAAAGTAAGAATGACTGGATATTATTAAAACTGAAGGGCATTCTGTGAAAGCAACTCTAAGTATTTAAATTCTTGCATTCTATAAAAAGTATCTTATCTCCTTATTGCAGTATGCCAAAAGAGTTCCATTTTAAAACCCAACTCTAGTCTGACACCTTCATTAACCACGCAGATGTGTTGTTTGATGTGTTATTCCTTCCTAAAAATCCCAGTATCCAACTGTGCAGGAAAGACAGATTGAGAGTGAGACCAAAAAATGAGTTTCATTAATGATTACTGCCTGGTTTTGTGTACATATCTCAGTTCATATCCTGAAAAATTCTTTTTCATTCCATTCATTTCTATTACAGTCTTGTATTATGTTACCACCTCATTATCTGTCTGAAAGACTGATTCAAAGTGAGGTTTAACATGCTGAGCATTTGGACAGCAAAGAGCAAGATTTTTTCTTTTTTCTAGCAGGAAATTCCTGGGAGGTCTCTGGCCACTTTCTTTTTATCACTGACAAGTTGGTTTTGATATTTGAGAATGTAGAGATCAATACCGACTTAGCTGTCAAAATGACTTGATAGAAGAAGCACTCTAATATTGTGCCAGGAATAATACCTCATATCTTCAAGACACATGATATAAACTTTTTGACAATTTTCAAGTGTCCCCACAGGGAGATTCCCTTGGAATAACCTCAAGGTATTTAATAAAGCATTTTTATTCAATTCTAGAACAGACACACTCATGGCCCTCAGATCTGATCTAGATAGTATTGAAGTAGTATTAGGAATCCTTGAGATCCTTCCATGATTTTAAATTGCCTGTAGAAAAAAATTGATATCTTATGGGCAAACAGGCTGCTCAGGGCAAATAAAATTACACAACCCTTTACTATTAGAAATTTTTAACAAATCATTTTCATTGTACTTATTCTCACTCAGGTCAGAAACTATAATTGGAAGATAACTTCTAGTAATAAAAATATAGCAATGAATTAAATATAATTTAACAGAGTTAGTTTAAAAGTCAGTTCTCAACATTCTGTGTCTTTATTGCAGTGGTAGTTACAAATGTCTAGGAATTTGTCAACACATACCCAGCTGTATACCAAAAAGAGTAAATTTTAATCTTACATAGGTGAAAAAATATATGTTAAATGAATACTCGCAAAACAAAGTAGGGGGTGACACAGGGAAGCTTCAGTGTTGGGATGTGATTCTGAGAAGTCACTTTCATAGATGGAGGACAAAGTGCTTTCTTCCAAGGCAACAAGGTATGAGGAGAGAGTATTTTGGTTGAGACTCAGAAAGTCAAGAATCTCGATGGAGAGAAGTGCACAGGTATGCTGTAGTCACATTGCCAAAAAGATAGCTTTGCCCACCATTAGCCCTTGGGGAACCAAGGTAGATCAAATCAGAAGCCAGGAAGCAGAGCTGGACACCCGAAGTGT
Organism: Aotus nancymaae; assembly: GCF_030222135.1. NCBI lineage: Eukaryota > Metazoa > Chordata > Mammalia > Primates > Aotidae > Aotus > Aotus nancymaae. The sequence continues at coordinate 19,502,436 of NW_026988443.1, forward strand.
CAACAGTTGATTCTCTAGATAGGGTACAGGTGGTACAAGACAAAAGGAGCATGGCCAGGTGGAAGCAGAAGACCTCAGATGCAGAGCCTAGAGCTAAACCCATAATCAAAAGATGCCAGGGAAGACTTTGCTTTATTCTATTTTTTTAATTTTTTTTTTTTTACTTTTTATTGTTTTTATTTTAAGTTCCAGGGTACATGTGCAGAATGTGCAGGTTTGTTACCTAAGTAAACATGTGCCATGTCCTCCTCAAGTCAAGGAGTTCTAGCTCCCAGCTTTGCACTAATGGCAGTGTGAGCTTGCTTATTCTCTCTGGACTTCAATTTTCTCATTACTCAAATAGGAATACTGGGGTGGATCATTATCCTAGTCTCTGCTCATTGAGAACATTATGCAAACTCAAAGAACAAGTCTGAATCTCCCTTTTATAAGCATTGTCTCGTGCATATGTTATGCGTGAGCATTGTTAAAGTACGCATATAAAAGTCTTTGTGATTGAAAAAAGATATCTCCTCACTTGGTTTTCAATCTTCAGCCTGCTTTATCTCTATGAAGCAAACAGAGACGGAGAAAAGCCAGGAAGGTTTAACATAGGTCCAGTTGTGATTAGTTTTTGCCCTCTCCTCCATGCCATTTTACTTAATTTTGGAAGTGTCGGGTAAGGAGTATAGACTCAAAGGGGCTTTAGACAGGTTCAACCAGGCCTGGGTAAAGCAATTGTTAGAATTAGGCACTGGTGTGGTCAGCTGCACAAACAGAGTTGTATGAAAACCAAGTAACTGGGAAGGAACAAGCTCGTTGGTTGAGCAGCTCTTTCTGCTGCTCTCTGCCCGCAAAGCCTTCATATCAGCTATTTCACTCAATCCTATCAGATGCTCTTTGGGGTAGGTAGTGTCAGTGCTTTTGTGCAAAGAAAGAACTGGGGCTCAGAGTCTTGAAGTTACTGTTTCAAAATCTATGTCCAGAGAGAGTGGTGCTGCCTCAGAACACAAAGATGAGAATGTAGGTCTCTCCCAGGAAAGCTCATAGACAAGAAATGAGGCTGAATGATTTGAGACAAAAAAACCAATAGCATCCCATGTTCCCAAAAATCACCAAGGGAGCTTGTGAACTATGTAGATTCCAAGGGTCCCATAAAATATTTGGGGCAATAAGAATGTGATGAAGTCCAGGGTTGTCATTACCTTGTTGCAAGATGTACTATTTGGGGTGAAGAAGAATCCATTTAGCCACGTCACAGGTAATAATTGTGTGTTGCTGAAGAAAGTGATAAGCTAGTCATTCAGAGTCACAGACGGTGAAAACGGACAAAACTTGGAATAAAATGTCTCCACAATTGTACATCTATTAAAATGACTAAAATCTAAAACACTGACAACATCAAACGGCGACAGAATGTGGAGCAAAAGAAACTCTCTTTCATTGCCATTGGGAATGCAAAATATTACATCTACTTTGAAAGATGCTATAACAGTTTTTTTACAAAAGTAAACGTAGATTTACCACGTAATCCAGCAGTCATCCTTCTAGGTGTTTACCCAAATGAGTTGAAAACTAATGGTCATGCAAAAACCTGAGCAAAAATGTATATAGCAGCTTTATTCCCAATTGTCAAAATACGGAAGTAAGCAAGATGTCTTTCAATAAGTAAAAAGATAAACTCTGGTATAGCCATAAAATGAAATATCACTCAACAATAATAAAAAATGAGCTCTCAGGCCATCAAAAGACTTGGAGAAATATTAAATGCTATTACTAACTGAAATCAATCTGAAAAGGCTACATGCTGTACAATTTCAACCACATGACATTTGAGAAAAGGCAAAACTCAGGAGACAGTAATAAGATCAGTGCCAGGGCCTTGGGGGTGGAGGAAGGAGGTATGAATAGGTGGAACACAGGATTTTTAGGGCAGTGAAATCTATGATACCACAGTGGTAGATACACGTCATCCTATATTTGTCAAAACCCACTGAATATACAACAAAAAGAGTGAAGCCTAATGTAAACTCGTATTATATCAATATCGACTCAGCCATTGTGGTCAATGAACTACGGATGCAAGATGTTAATAATGGGGGGAAACTTTTGGGGAGGAGGGGACTAAGATGGCATATGGGAATTGTCTTTACTTTCCACTTAATTTTTCTGTAAGCCTGCTGTTGCTCTAAAAAAATTTAAACCTATACATTTGTAAAAATAAACATGAACTGGCTGGGCATGGTGGCTCACTCCTGTAATCCCAGCACTTTGGGAGGCTGAGGCAGGCAGATCACCTGAGGTGGCGAGGTCAAGAACAGCCTGACCAACATGGAGAAACCCTGTCTCTACTAAAAACACAAAATTAGCTGGGCGTGGTGGAGCATGCCTGTAATCCCAGCTACTCAGGAGGCTGAGGCAGGAGAATAGCTTGCACCTGGGAGGCGGAGGTTGTGGTGAACTGAGATTGCACCATTGTACTCCAGCCTGGTCAACAAGAGTGAAACTCCATCTCAGAAAAAAGTAAATAACTAAAAATAAAAACTATGAATCAAGATTTCTTCTATGAAATCTCAGGCTTCATTGCAGCATTATCTTAGACTAAACCACCCTTCTCAGGAAGGGATCTATCCCATGAGGGCAATTTGAATGTGTTAGAAGTGTGTCTCAAAGGATCTCAAATTGTCAGAGGTCTGAGTTTCTTAATACAGTTATGTAAAAATCCCCCTGAGTATGGTGACCTCACCGAGGACACTGGGCTTTCTTATTGGTAAGTAGATGTCTGATAAATGTCTCTCTCCATGTCCTTACTTATGCCATGAAATTCCAATAGATCTGTCTGTCATGGAGTCTTTGGCAGCAAAGAAAGGCCATTGACCCAGGCCCTGTCAATCATAGCACTCCATTCCTTTCTTCTGTATGTAACAGAATTGATCTGGGGGTTCGACATTGACCCAAGCAGGGCCAATCATAGTTCTTCTGTAAGATTTAATATAGAAAGCTGAGAGAAATGGGAGACAGGGAGAAAAGGGGGAGCAGAAATGAGGGAGAAGAGAAGAGGGAAAGGAAAAGAAGAGAAAGCAACAGAAAGAAAAAGAGGGAGCTCTCTTCCTGAGATTACAAAGCTGCAAGAATATTGAAAGCAAGGAGCTATCAAGTCCCTTCATTTTTTTCTACTCATACAGACAGTCTGAATAACTAAAGCTAATAAAAGAGAAAAAGGATAGAGGAAAATGGGAAAAGAAGAAGAGAGGTGTCGGGAGAAAAAATAAAATAGTTTTATCACACTGAATTTTAAAAATCACACTAGCCAATAGAGCCTTTTTTTGTCTGTTAGTCTCTAGACTTGGGTTTCTTTCATGTGCAGTAATCCTAGCAATACAGTGGGTGGCACATATTCCCTAGATGCATCATTACCCAAACTCTTCCCATGTCTGAGATATCTGCATGGACTAGTATCTAATTTCATTCCAGCATTCTGCACTCAGAACAGTCACCAACATCTGTTTCCACAAAAATGGAAGAAACCTGCTGAGAAGACAGGTTCAGGAGAAATTTTCGCATTTACAGGTTGAACAAACAAAAGAATGCTGTTACTACATCAGAAGCAAATCACAGGAATGCTCGGAAAGTCAAAATAGAGAATTCAAATAAAACAATGTCACGAAATCATAGCCTGGCTTAGAAAAGAAATTAGCCTAGGAGTTGGCTGCACATTTTAAAAGAGGCTTTCAAGGGACAGATGTCACTAAATAAAGGGCAATGAGGTGAAGAAGATCCATGGAAGGGAAGCAAAATGAGCAGAGACTAAAGGCCTGACACTGTTTTCTTTCAAATACACTTTTAAATTTTATTTGCAAGTTGCTTTTATTATGGATATTGTAATCTCTATTTTACATGTGATGCACTGGAGGCTGTGAAAAGATAAATAGCTTCTCCAACCAATAAGAGTTCCTATCAATAAAATTTGACCTTATTTGTCTGAATTATAACCGGTGCATTCTTTACTGTACCACTGTACCACTGTGGGGTAGTGGGAGATAGTAGGCATCTAATTTCTCTGTTAATGGCCTCAATCTCATGAGATAGAAAGTACCTGGACATCTTATGTCTTGAACTGTTCCTACCTTTTGTCTCAGTTTGCATCTTCTTTTATAGCCATGCCTGCAATTAGCAAGCATTTCTAAAGATGTTTACTATCAATGTGAGACACACAAGAAGATGCTGATTACCCCTCCCTTAAGAACGAGAGAAGAAGAGGGGTGGTTCTCTAAAGGATATTTTTATATTAAAATAGGAGAGAGAAACAGACAGACAGACATTGTATTGGACAAACAGAACAATAGTTTCACACCCCAGAGAGTTTAACCAAGGAAAAATTCTATTGGAGAAGACATGGTAAGCAAACAATCACAGTACAATCTGGCATTTGCAAAGATGGAAGTACATCCAAAGATCTAGGGAAACACAGAGGTAGAAATGACATGCTCTTCCCAGGAGTTTGGGGTAAGACTTCACAAAACAAATTAAAGTTTAGATGGGACATGAATGGTTTTGACAGAAGAAAAGAGAAACTTTTATGAATTTATAGCATTAAAGGAATTTGTTTCTTTTCCTTTTTTTTCCCTGTTGGTTAAACTCTGTGTGTGTGAAACTATTGTTGTGTTTGTCCAATATAATGTCTGTCTGTCTGTCTCTCCCTCTCTCCTATTTTAACATAAAAATATCCTCTAGAAAACCACCCCTCTTCTCTTATTCCATAAATTGTTTTTGTGTTCGACCCCTGCCTAGAAAATCACAGTAGGACATTGATTTATTTAGGGATTGACACATGCCCAAGTTTGACCAACTAAGAATCACACCCATCATTTTTGTATTCATTATTTGTCAGAAGGTGAGGACTTTCTCAGGGCTTGTTATCTAGGAGGATGTAAGTCCGTAAGGCCCATTGTTCTAATGTGCCAATATATGGGGAGGGTTCACCTAAGAATGAAGTCAATTAGAGCAAACTTTTAAATATCTGAATCTATCTGTACCAGTAACACATCTATATTCCATAGGTAAATTCGCTAATTAAATTCTAAATTGATAATATGCCTCACTAATATGGTGAATGCTACTTAAGTAACTTATTCACATTTTATCTGGGCTCTTCTACAGAGACAGGTTCTCACTCTGTCACCCAGGCTGTAGTGCAGTGGTGCAAGCATGGTTCACTACAACCTCCAACTCCTGGACTCAAACAATCCTCCCACTTCAGCCTCCTGAGTAGCTGGGACTACAGGCACACACCACCACGCCCAGATAATTTTTGTATTTTTGTCGAGACAGGGTCTCATCATGTTGCCCAGCTGGTCTCAAACTCCTGGGCTTAAGCAATCCACCCCTGTCAGACGCACAAAGTGCTGGGATTACAGGTGTGTGCCACTGGATCTGAACTGGAGGTACCTCCTATGCATATTAATGGTAATATTCTTTAAAACATAATAGACATTCAGAAAGTATTTGCCAATCAAATCATCAACCATTTACTGTGAATATACTCTGTATGAAATATCCTTAGCCTGAAACTATAGATAAATAATAGTGAACCCTTCAAGAGGCTCACAGTCCAGTGCTGGAGACCTATGTATGGCAATCACTCACAAGACAACATAATAAGACAATATAACGTGTAGTCATGGTAAAAAGAAAAGAGAAATCATCTTTCTAGATAAGGAGAAGAAAAGCTTCCTGGAGGAGAATACATCTCTGGCAATGGAAGATGAATATTTTCCAGAGACAGGATCACCATGTTATTTAGCCAAGCGACTTAGCGGTGGGGGGGAAAAAGCAGGCTCTGTGGCTCGTGCCTGTAATCCCATAATCCCAGCACTTTGGGAGGCTGAGAAAGGAAGATCATTTGAGGTCAGGAGTTTGAGATAAGCCTAGTCAACATGGTGAAACCCCCTCTCTACTAAAAAAATACAAAAATTATTAGCCAGGCATGGTGATGCATACCTGTAATCCCAGCTACTCAGCAGTTTGAGACAGGAGAATTGTTTGAACCTGGGAGGCAGAGGTTGCAGTGAGCCGAGATCACATCACTGCACTTCAGCAACACAGTGAGACTCCATCTCAAATTTAAAAAAAAGAGAGAAAGAGAGAGAGAGAGACTTAGGAAATAGTGTGTTTCATCAAGGTTTTTCTGTACTTGAAGAGCGAAATGTGGGTTGGCAAGGTTGGTTTGAAATGCATCTGAAAAGCATGTTGAAGTTCAATGATAGAGATTTTTCTTTTTCTTTTTCTTTCTTTTTTTTTTTTGACAAATGCTCACTCTGCCACTCAGGCTGGAGTGCAGTGGTGGAATCATGGCTTACTGCAACCTCTGCCTCCCAGACTCAAGCAATTCTCATACCTCAGCCCCCCAAGTAGCTGGAATTACAGGTGTATGCCACCATGTCTTGCTAATTTTTATATTTTCAGTAGAGACAGCATTTTGCCATGTTAGTCAGGCTGGTCTCAAACTCCTGACCTCAAGTTATCCACCCACCTTGGCCTCCCAAAATGCGGGGATTACAGGCGTGAGCCACCGAGCCTAGCCCTTGGTGATAGATAAATGTTTATGCTGTGCTGATAAATTTTACCCCGAGAAAAACAGGAAACCAAAAAGCATTTTTCAAACAAGAACTGAAGTTCTCAGATTTGAATTTTGAAGAGGCATTTGGCAGTAAGTAGAGAGGCTTGATGGTGACTGGAGCATAAATAGACTAGACATAGGCTATAAACATGAATGTTACTATAAGAGACCGAGAGAGATGACAAGGCAGATATAGGGCAGTGGTAATTGGGGTGAAAAGAAGAAGGAGAAAGAGGCAAGGGAAGGAAGAAGGAGGTGAGAAAGATGACAAAAGGCTACATGATAATAGGGGGATAAATAATTTTTTTTTTTTTTTTTTTTTGAGACAGAATCTGGCTCTGTCACCCAGGCTGGAGTGCTGCGGTGCGATCTCAGCTCACTGCAACCTCCTCCTCCCAGTTCAAGTGTTTCTCCTGTCTCAGCCTCCTGAGTAGCTGGGACTACAGGCATACCCCATCATGCTCAGCTAATTTTTGTATTTTTTGCAGAGATGGGGTTTCACCATGCTGGTCAGACTGGTCTCGAACTCCTGACCTCAAATGATCCACCTACCTTGGCCTCCCAAAGTGCTGGGATTATAGGTGTGAGCCACTGCACCCAGCCAGCAGAGAAATAATTTTACTCTTTAATTTTCTCCACAAATGCAACTCAGCATGCCAGAGTCAGGTGGCTCTGGGTGGACTTGAAAGAGGGCCTCCAGTTGGCACACATTTTGGTGGAGGGCTTCAGCGGCAGGCATTATTGTTGAAGTAGCTCATGGGAAGAATCACGTACATCTTTGGGGATGCCGCATCCACTTTAAGCAAGTCTTTCCTGAAAGCACTGACCAGCGATAGTTTTTAAACTGAAATAACATATCCATAATCCATCTATGAGCTCAGACTCCACTGAGGTTTTCAAAAGGCTATCATCATTATCATCACTCAACATGAATTTGTTATGGGCAAGAGACTAGGCTAGACTGCCATTCTAAGCACTTTGCAGGCATTAACCTTGTACAGTTCCAACAATAACTTATTAGACAGGAGTATACATTTATCTCCATTTTATGAATGAGAAAATTCTGGCTTAGGAGAAGTTCACGTTTAGGTAGCGGTTTTTGTTTGTTAGTTTTCTTCTACTAAATTCACCTTGTATGTACGCATTAGTAATTTTGAAGAAAAAAAGGTGCTGAATATGTTTCCACTTCTTTATATAATATTTGGAAGCAGATTATAAAGATTGAATAATATTCAGTGAAATTGATGGATCATCATCTATTTTTGAGGGCATTTAAGTCACTTCCATTTTTTTCTCATATTGTAAACAATGCTATTATAAATACCCTTATTATAAAAGGATGGATATCTGGTTATCCCCTCCAATGAATTTCTAGATATAGATATAGTACTATGAACATGTCTTAGTCATAACATCTTTTTCCAAACTTTGAAAAGAGTTCCTGAAAACAATGTGGCAACTTAGGGATACTGTGAACAATCATAATTTTAAAACAAGTTTTGGAGGAAGAGTTACTTGCTTAATGAAGAAAGAGCTGGTAGTACAGTCAGTTACATTTCTTACTGATTGAGTTGGACTTTTCTTCTCCTCATCACCAAATCATAATGCTGCCTTAGAAGAGTGAATGCTGTTGCAAGAAACAGAATTGTCCAGGGCTGTACATCGATGAGAGCTAAAGTCTATTTTTTCTTAAATTGTGAACCCTTATTTATTTTAAATTATTTTGTGCATTAATACATCTTTGGATAAGGTTAATCATTTTTAGCAAGAAAATCATATGGCAATGGAAATATTCACCAAATGTTTTCTCCATAGCATGTTGCTTTCAAAAAGAAGTTATTTTTATTTCTTCATGAATTAATAATTATATACTTAGGATAAGGTTTATTATGGATGTAGGAAATGAAAATATGTCTTTAAAATAGCTTTCTTTGGTTATCATCTCAAGTTTTTTTATAGTTAATTGGCGTTTGTTTTCTTCATTGCCAGGATTTTCAGTTTATTCTATAATTATTTGTCCTCAATTCACCTTGAATTCTTTTAATAAGCTTTTTATTTCTGAAATAATTTTAAGTTTACAAAAAAGTTTATAGGATGGTATAGACTGTTCCTGTATAGCCTTCACCCAGTTCCCACTAATGCTAAATACTTATACAACTATTTGTTAAAACTAATAAATTAGCATCCATGCAATACTACTAACTAAACTATAGAATTTATTTGGACTTCACTAGTTTTTTCACTAATGTCCCTTTTCTGTTCCAGAATCCAATCCAGAGTACTACATTGCGATTAGTCCATTTTGGAGTTTATCTAATTCATCATAAGTCAGCCTAGGTTGTTATGTTAATTTGAATTGTGGCTGAGGAAGGCTCATACTCAGAAATAGCAATTTCTTTTCTTGTCTGTGGTTCCACTTTGCATGTCTTATCAGTATTATTTTCAACCCATATTCTCTTTCCACATATTTATAAAATTAACTTCTTTTTAAATTAGTCAATTTAATCAAACCCACATTATATAATCCATAAATTCACTTAACTGAGCCTCTCTAAACAGCAGAACTTCACAGCACAAGCAGTAGAATGATTGTTAAACTAGTGAGGCGAGGAAACTTCCACCCTTTTCAAGATGCATCAGAGATAGTTCAAGACCTGGGACTTTCTTAAAGATAGACTAATGGTGCCAGTTTCAATTAGTGACTAAACATCAGGAAAAAAAAAACGTATTTTAGATACATGGATGTAAATACCATGTATATGCATGAATATAACATAGGTTCCAGCATTTCCATCCCATATCCCTGTAGATTTGCTTGTGTACCCACTGGAGGGACCTTGGTCCCCTAGGAGACCTCCCTACTCCTGCAAGGCTTTCATGATGCTAGGAGGAGGTAGTCCTGCACACAGGGGATGGCCTGCTGTGCTCCCACCCCATAGCTTTTCTTTCTAGTCCTCATCACTCAGGAATGTATCCTTATTAAACCAGGCTCAGAAGCTCAATGTGTCAGCTCTGAGTCACTGAAAATGCTCCTGAAATATGACATCTTCAGTGTTAGGGAGAGCAGGACTTTGTTGAGTGGGATTTAAACTTTCAGCAGGATCACAGAGAGTCTGTTATTGCAAGTTGGACTTGATTAGTTTTTTTTTAAACCGCCAGACTTTCAGACCATACAATACCAGCTTTCTTCAAATGTAACTCTTCCATTCCTTTTATGGTGAAGTTTAATACTGTGAACATATGGAGGGTCTGAACGTCTGCCAAATGTTTTAAAAGACAAGGTTATAAATACTCCAGCAGCGAGCTTTGTTCCTTAATGTATGGCTCTGTTACTCCGAGTCAACGTGGAAGATAAATCAGAACATAGAGCTGGCTTGGGCATTAACTTGATATTTCTGGCAAGAATTCATATAGTATCTCATTTCAGAGAGCAAAAGAGAAGTGGTTGTCTGAGGTAACATTAAGAGAGTAAAAAAATTAGCTTTTATAAAAAGCAAAAAGCAGAATTATAGCTTAACTAAAATATCTAAAATCCAAGTACTCAGTCCAATTTTCTTACCATCAAATTTAAGCTTAAAGAGTCATAATAATGTCTGTGGAGTTGGTGATTACACTCTCTGGTCCCTCTACTCTAGATTTGGAATAGATACCTCTCCATTTTCTTGGTAGTACATTTCTCTGTCCCACCCCAGCTTGGCTTTTCCCTATTTCCCAGTACCCTATTCTCAAATTTTCCTCTACCCGTAATTTGGCTTGTTCCTGTTTGACTCAGTTCAGGGCCCACCTCTCATCTCTCTGCTGTTTCTGTATACATAGAAATTTGCTGAGCTGCCCTCCACTCCCCAGCATTTGACACAGCTGGTCCCATCTGTCGCTGGGCTGACAGCTAAAAGGAACCCTCTCCATTTCTGCAACACAAGATGCACCAGGCCTAACATCACTTTGGGAGGAGACCTCTTGGGTGCATCAGCTGCAACACGGTATAAGGAAAGCCCTTTGCACGAACTTTCCAGGTCACTCGGATAATGTTCAATAATTCATGTCCTTCTCATAGTAAGTGCACTTAGTATCCCAAATGGTTTAATGTAGCTTCCAAAGAGTCCAGGAACTGCCTGGACTTAGCGCATTTATGTAGCAGGATATGATTAAGGACAGAGAGCTAAAAGAGGAATCAAGAGAACTTCACCAAGACTATTTTTTCCATTTCCTGAATGAGGAATTTTTTCTTTTTAGTAAGCCATGTAAGCTTGAACTTCTCTATATCTAAAATGGGAATACTAGCAAGTCTGACTTGCTTAGAATATTGATATGGGGCCCAAATGCTACTAATATAATGCACAAGAAGCACACAATGCCCTTACTATTTATATTAATGAGCTGGGTTTTGCTGGCAGAACAAAGAACCCTCCAATCTCAATGGTTTGCAGCCACCGTATTGTCTCTCATTCATGCTACATGTGTGGCTGCAAGCCACTCTGCACCAAGTGGCTTCTTCTTCATTCCAAAGTCAAGGCTAACTCTCTACCTGGGATGTTACTGCCTGGTAGTAGAGAGCAAAAGAAATAGTAGAACCTTGTGATGGTTCTTGAACCTTCTGCCCAAATGTGGTGCATGTCACTTCTGCTTAGATTTAATAACCAAACCTGACCTCAATTAAAAGTGTACACCCAACAGGAAGAAGCCCCAAGGAAGGGCCCTATGGAGAGGGACCTAGTAGAAAGGACCAGTGAATGTCTTCAACAAGTAATACGTGCATGAAGTTCCCAGTAGAATTTGACCCAGCCAAGTATCTGGGAGATGTTCCCTGGTTACTAGATATGTTATTTTAAAACAGCAAGAATAAAAACTCCTCAAAATTCTTTCTTCCTTTCTTATTTGAAGTTCTTAAATAGCCTAGAAAGAATGGATTCATCTGCAATAACATCAATAGGAAGAGAATGGAGGATGAGGAATTTGGGGGCCAGGAATTAGATTAAAAGGCAATGAAGAGTGAAAAGGTGAAAAAGAAAGACTAAAACATTATTAATGAGAATTTTGTCACCAGGATTAATAAAAGAGATGCTGTATTTGATAACACAAGTGTTAATAGTGTATTCTTAGTGAAAACCAGGGCTTACATAGTCCATGTGTCAATCACTGTGACATCGTGGATTAGACTCTGGGTCTCACTGAGCCTTAGCTACTTGATTATAAACAAAAAGAATTCATGTAAGTGCATCTCATTAGTTTCAGAGAGATAATGGATATAACAGCATAAATTATAGAATGGTGAAAGAAATAACAATTAAAGCAATGTTCTTTTAGGGGGTCGTCTATTTGTTATTTTTTTCTCATGTGAACAGTAATCATGGTAGACTGACCCAAGAGCAACCAACCCATCTATTTTTCCATCTACCTGGCCATCAACCGCTAAGTAATTTGTCTACTAATTTACTCTATAGTCTCCTACATAAATGACCTAAAAATATTCAGAGTACTATGAAGATGACAAAAGTATTTGCTAAAGATCACTAACCTACAGCCATATTCATCATTATACCCATTTAATTTTGAACAATTTTGAGTACATACACTTTTGTCCTCAATCCTTCCATCTGTAGAGTTGATGAGGCAAGGAAAATCATAGAAAATTTGTCGCATGGCTGAGTGCAGTGGCTCACGCCTGTAGGAGGCCAAGGCAGGCAGATCAACTAAGGTCAGGAGTTCGAGACCACCCTGGCCAATATGGTGAAACCCCATCTCTACTAAAAATACCAAAGTTAGACAGGCATGGTGGCGGGCACCTGTAATCCCAGCTACTCAGGAGGCTGAGACAGGAGAATCCCTTGAACCTGGGAGGTAGAGGTTTCAGTGAGCTGAGATGGCACCACTCCAGTCTGGACAACAAAGCAAGATGCCACCTCAAAAAAGGTAGGAAGGAAGGAAAGAAGGAAGGAGGGAGGAAGGGAGGGAGGGAGGGAGGGAGGGAGGGAAGGAAGGAAGGAAGGAAGGAAGGAAGGAAGGAAGGAAGGAAGGAAGGAAGGAAGGAGAAAAGAACATTGGTCTCACAAAGTCCTGAGCACCTGTCTCTGTAACACACTCCCCTCTCAGTCAGCTTGAGGCCTCTTTCAGGACTGATTTTTGATCTTTCTGCCTAGAACACTTTTCCCTTGTTGGTTAGCATGACTGGCTCCCTCATAACTTTCAGTTCTCTATTCAGATGTTACCTTAAAAGATGACTTTTGTGAAAATCTTACCGAAAATAATCATCCTGCAGCATATTTGATTACAGATACAATATTGCATATATTTAAAATTGTGTGTATACATATATATAATTATATACATGTGTGTATACGGCATATACACACAATCTTAAATATGTGCAATCTCATATCTGTAATCAAATATGCTGCAGGATGATTATTTTCTGTAAGATTCTCTCAAAAGTCATCTTTTAAGGTATATGTGTGTGTATAAATATATAAGATTATATACATATGTGTGTATAGTGTATACACACACACACACATAAATGACTCCATAAGGATAGAGACTTTTTGTGTTGTTCAATAATCTATTTCTTGACGACTAGAATAGCATCTGCCTCATAGAAGGCACATACAAATATGCTTTGAATGAAGCCAACTGTCATTTGTTTCAGGACTTTTCAGGCTTGTATGGTTCAACTTTTGCTTCAACAATGCCATGTAACAAATATGCCCCTAAAAATCTAAGACATGACAAGTACTTGCTAATAAATCTGCAGGTAGTCTGTGTTTGGGTGCCGGTCTTCTCCCCGTGCGTTTAATTCCAATACCTAGGCTGCAAAAACCGAATGTGTTTAGTGTGAACTCTTCCCATGGGAGAAGGCAGATATGCAAGGACAAGTCAAAACACACACACACACACACACACACACTCTCTCTCTTAAAAACCTCCTCCTCGATGTGGCATATGCTACGCTCAATCACATTCCATTGGGCAAAGCAGATCATATGTCCGAGTCCAACTTTTATAAGGTAAGAAATGTGTGTCTCCCACGGAGAAGGGGAGGAAATAGAATATATATAGAATATTTGCTAAACAAAGATACAACCTACGAAAATTTCCTCAACACCCAGGAACTTTTCTGCCGCCTCTTTTGACAACACTTCCCTGAGGTTGACTCTTCTATAAGTCCTGGTTTCATTCCCCTACCCCTACAACTTCCTGACTATGGCTCTAATTTAGTCTCTCTCTCTCTCTCTCTCTCTCTCTCTCTCTCCCCCCCCAACCCCCCCAATTTCTCTCTCTTTCAATCTCTCTCCCTCTGTCCCTTCTCAGGAAATTTCATCTCAAGTTGGACTACAGTTTTGGCAATTTTTAACGACTTGATATTTCTTTACCATCACTTCTGGGTCTCAGGGCTGAGGACTGGTGGTGCCATCTCCATCCTCCTCCTTCATGCAGCCAAAGATGTGACTATGATACCATCAGAAGTGGCAGCTCAGGTTTGGGTAGTTTCCACCCCTGCCTATAGAGCCTGTTACTAAATAAAAAGTATCTGAGTCAGTTATTAAAGTCATTCCCCTGGTGTAGAGGCAGTTTTTTTTTTTCTCTCTCCCTTTCAGACCTTTGTGTTTATCTAATGGAGCCAAAAGGGCTGAATCATCTCAGATTCAGACTGTTGAATGGCATGGGCAATAGAAGACTAAAATGGATGAAGATGGAGAGTCAATCCCAAGATTTGGAAATGGGTAAGGGCTTATATGTTCTTCAAAATCAGAGGCTCATGTCCCATTCCAAATAGGGCTCTGGGGACTTAGAGCACCTCAGAGACTGTACAGAAGTTGCCCATCTGTGGCTGGTGACTATTATGAGTGGGATATCAAAGAGTGCCTCCCTTTATCATGTCTCGACTGTGGAGTACCCTTAGGATCATCATGACATATGGGCAGGAAGTCCCTGGAATGTCTGAGATCTAATATTTTGTCAGCCCAGAAATAAGGGAAGTCTCTGAGGAGATAAACTTTGATCTAAAATGTCAAACCAGAATGATGTTTCACATGCCCCATGTTACAATGGGAAAAAGTGCACCTACAGCATATGTAAGGCTTTGGAATGTCATTCATGACATCTTCATGGCTTTCCACTCTATGTCTAGAGCTGCAATGACAAAACCTTTAAAACCGTTCATTTTGCTTTCAACCATAATGACATCTCTGGCATAGAACTGGACTACAGGTTTTTATCTCTCTAACTGCTTCTCAGAATGTCTCCTAGGGCATGGCGTGTATGAAGTCTCTGCTTCCAGCCCAGCCAACCCAGAAAGCCAGTGCTCCTACCTAAGACAAAAATTTCAGGCTCTCGTCATCACCTCCAGCCATTCCTCTCTAATTGGCTCACCCTAGCCTTCCACTAGGACGTTGAGCAGCCACGCAAACTTCCATAGATCATTAAGTCTACAAAACTGTCAAGCACACTTCCATAAAACATGCACAGCAATCTTTCCCTAAGTGTGAGTTCTATTTGAGTAAATTCTAGAATAAAAAAACCTGGAGTTTGGAAATAGAAAAGAAAGAAAAATAGAAACTTATATATTTCACCTTTGTAAATCTAAGGAAAACAATTTTTAATTAAAAAAAGTATCAGAACTCCCAAAAGTGGCACATAAAAGCAAAAATGAATTGAGTCTTTGAATAAAGATCTATATCCCCAAATTCTACACAATGGGTATATTATCTGTGACAAAACAAGACATATTTGCATATATTTAGTTGAGGCTAAGAAGAAAAAAAAAATCTTAGAATTTCCCAATGAGCATAGGAATACAAGAAAATTTATAATATAGCATCAAATATTATTAATTTAATGTTTGCAAAATGCATATAAAATATATTATTCAAACTATTTCACCTTAACTTTCCAAAAAGTTTTTTTCCAAAAAGTTTTAAGTTTCAGGATTTATTTTCTCACATGGATTTGAAGAGCCAAATCTTCTTGACTAAGGAGTAACTGCTATAATTTAGAGTTTCAAGAGCTGAATCCAACACTTGGATTTCCTTATCCGAATGAATCCTAATTCTGACAATGTCATCTCTTCGTAGCTGAATGTCTCTGACTCAGCAGGTCATTTCACCATTCTTTGATTCTGTGTTCTCATCTATATCATGGTAATGATATTAGTAGAATTAACATATGGGCTGAAGAAATAATAGAATAAATTCAATTCAGTTGCTTAATGCCTGGCACTTATTTTACCGTTTTATAATTAATCATAATGACATAGATTTATAACACTTTTTTCGATTAAAACCATTAAGGCCTATATTCATTGAGATTCTTGGATATAACCAACAGAAAGCAAAGTCAAGCCTAAGCAAGAAGGCTAGTTTATTGGCTCTCATAGCTGGGAAGATTGTAGGTGTATATGAACCTAGGAGATGAAAAGATGTCATCATCCTCATCCTCGTTCTCCTTTCATTCTTCTTTCTCACCCCCCCTCTCTCTCTCCTCTCTCATCTCTCTTCTTCCCTTCCATTGTTCTGTGTGCCTCTACTTTTAGTTACCTAACAGACTGATTCTTTTCTGCTTCAAGTATAGCCTCTTCCTACAGCTAGAAAGATGGTTATCATCAGCAACGAACCCATATCCTCACATTTATGGTGCAGGAGGAAAAAATCAACAACCTTTTATTTCCATATCTTCTCCTAATTTCGTGGAATAACCTGCTTGAGTCAGGTGTTCACCATTTGTACCCATCTCTGTCAACAGGCAAATCATGCAAAACAATGTGCATACCAAAAAAGCATACAAGATAGTCTCCAAAGAACCACGTGTAATGGGCAGGTGTAACTCTCAATGGACCAGGATAGACACAAACAACAGATACTTTCTGAAAGTACTTACATGTGTAGCAGTCATTACGACACACACTAACCAGTTAATATAAGCCTCCACTCCAAATCCCTAGATATCTCACGTTTGCATTCCATCACCACAAAGTCAGAAGAAGCCTGATATACATACCATATTGCTATTTGATCATCAACCTGACGGCTACAGAGCATTAGTTTTTAAGACTAACAGAATATTACTTCGGTCTTTTCCTTTCCCTGTGCTCTGATCACCACAAGAATTACAGAAACTTAACAATTATAATTTTGTATACACATTAAAAAATTAAAATTGAAGTAAGCTAGGTTATAGTGCAAGTGTTATGGTGAGAAAGTTATTTTTCAAACACATCAGTGACTCTTACACAGTGGGACCTTAATAAATGTTAATAATGACTATATTTGTTTACTTTCTATAATTGTTTCTGCCACTAAAATGCACCTCTGCTTTCTGGAGGAAAATAACAAGCCATGCCTTATCGTGAGCATGTACAGAGGGTTAAGATACGGAAAGGGCACGGCACTAAGATTGGTGTGAGGGACACTTTTCTGGCCAGAACAAAAGAGTTCAGAGATTTTTACTTCTAAATCCCTGGTTTAATCACACATACATGGTATATGTAGGGGCTTCAGGATTTAATCAGTGGTATCCACCAGGCCTATTTTACTCCCATTGTTCCCAGTGCTACGGTTTTTTGATAATCAGTGAACAGATCAATTCACCAAGCATTTTCAAAGTGCCCGAGTGAACAAATAAAGATGTCAGATGATGTGGGTACTGCAGAGATAAAAATAGTGAGAGTTCCTGATTTGTTGAGAGGGAAAGATTTTTGCAAAGTTAAATATAAAGCAGGTTATAAAATGTTTTGATGTGAGTCATTTGCATATGTGTACTGGTTTTATAAAGGTTCCCATTCATACAATATACAGAAACCAGATTTTTGTAGACACACTAACAAACATTCATTCAGGTTGCTTAATGCTGTATTCTATATTTAATTACTTGCTGAGAACAACAAATTCCAATGCCAATGCATTGTGTTAAATAATCTATTAAATTCCTAATCTAAAAATATCTAACCTTCAATTGTACTTCTGTGCTAAGCTGCACAAACAAGTAACAGCTTCTCTTTTTCTTGTTCTTATTTTTTAAACAGTCACGTAACTGACATTCTGAAAAATAATAAGTACTAGAAATTATATATTGTCAGAAAGGCAAGGAAAAACGAAGAGATCTTTCACACCTTATCAAGTATTAGCTACTACTGCCTATACATTTTTTCACTAATCATAGATGCGTGATGTACTATTCTGTGTTACTTTTATCATTGCACTCCCCAGAGTAACACACTTGTGGTATATATTATTCTCCCCATGTTTCTGGTAATTAAACTTTCTCAGATGCCAGAATGTGGAAGACATGAAACCAGAGCTGGTTTTTCAAACCCCGCATTCCATGTGTTTGAAGTATCTGAAAAACCTTAAATTGTTATATATATCTGGTCACACCAACTGTGCATGGAGATACGTGGGGCAGGAATGACAGACAGCAGCTGGCATCAGGAGCCTTATCATGTCATAATGTGAGAGTAGGGTAAACAATTAAGGATTTAAGCATTGATGTGGTTCACTGCGTGTCTTAGAAATATCACCCTGATGATTAGACTGTGGACAGCATGGCTTAGACAGAGAGGAGGAAAAATGAAAGGAGGAAGATCATTAAGGAAACATTTTTCAATATCACAGACAATAATATAGATGGAGAAGACAGAAAATTTAAACATATCAAGGAGGTAAACACTATGGGACTTACTGAACAGCTGAGTATGGGACCCAGGATTCAGGCATTAAGGAAAAACAATCATATAAATATACCTGGTTTGTAACAACACCTGTAAGCTCTCCTGCCTTATTTTCTTGTCCCATCCCTTGTCAGGAATTCTTAAAGGTGGCGTTATCTTTGAGAAAGCATATTTATGCAGAAAGAAGGACAAGCCCACTAAAACCAGTGTGTGTGAGGAGCCAGGCTGCCGTCATTCTCCTTATTAGCAAAATATGGGACATGCTCATAGGTTTTTAAAGATAGATAGGGAAGTTCCTGCCTTATTGTTCAAAATATATTTTATCTTTGCCCCGAATAGATCTGCCAATTCATATTTGGGGATGTGGAAATTACCTATATATCATACTTGTAGTAAACAAACAAATAAACTTAATCTTCAGTACTAGTGATGATCTTTACAGATAAATTTTATGTGACAGAATTGTTGTGTTACTTTACATAGAGTAACCTTTTTAATCCTTGCAACAATTCTTGGAGGTAAGTACTATTACTAGCATTATTCTGATGGATAAGACCAACTTATTTTACATTAAAAAAAAATCTTGCATCAAGAAACTGCTTGTTAAGGAACAAGTTATTATTGTGAGCTTAGACCTAGGGTATGACTCCAAAGAAGTCCACTAACCGTAGGATACAGGAGGATGGAGGGAATACAAAGTGAGGAAAAGTGGGTACAAATTTTGTTTCTGTTTCAAACTTTCAATATTATACGAAGATATTGACTCCACAATTTGGAATCTTGGGTTTCTGATGTGAGAAATGAAAAAGTTATAGAAAATACTCCTTAAGACCTTCATATTTTAAAGAGTCCATGGTTTAATAGAACTATGTTTGCTAGAATAGGCTGGTCATTTGTGAAACTCTTCATGTCAGCATCCATTTCACACTGTTCTAATTATGACTCTGTCTCTGAACAGGAACAGGAACCCTGTTGAAACAGGAACCCTTCTTAACACAGAGCTTTAGCAGCCATTACTAACTAGAGTTGACACCTAAGATGAAACTTACATTCCATCCAAGTGACACGATATCTATCCTATTGCAAAAGAAACAAGCACCTTTCCATAAAGGTATATCCCTCATGTAAATCTGAAACAATTAGTGTTTCTGCAAACTCTTAAAGAGGACAGCACACCAAGCCATGAAGCAGTGCATGGAAAATTGAGTAATTTCTGCAATTCTCTCTTTAGATACAACTACAGCAACACCCTTTGTCCTGACTTTGTTAACAGATAAAGACCTGAGAAAATTCTCAGCTGAGAAAATCTCATTCAGAGGCTGAAGAATTATTTTTAGTATCGGGAGGGATTAATAATAATGTTATCTAGGCAGTAGGTGTTAGATTAAAAAGAAAGCTGGTATTGGAGTGTGTTAATGGGTCAACAGACAGACTTCAGGATCCACCACCTGGCTCACCCAGGCCTGCTGTTTCTCACATAGGCCCGAAAGTCATGTAAAGAAGGATCACACTCTCATTTTGTCTCTGAGCTGAGAAGAGGTGGCTTGCGGCATGAACAGAACCTAGAAATAGAAGGCAGATTTATACAGATGTGTGTACATTGGTTGTGCTATTTGTTACTAGTTCTTGAGACTGCAGAGATGTGCTTTCCAACTAATTAATAAAGTAAAAGAGCTGATATCTTGAGGAGGAAGCGAAACATGGCTCTCTGAAAGACTCATGATAATTTAGACCTCTGGCTCTCTGGGCAAGATGACTCCATCATTGCCTGGTTGAGGGTAATAACTTATGCCAAAGGCAGAGTGTGTCCATCAAAAATGGTAAAAGGCGGTGATCTGCCAAGGAGACCTAGAAAATGTGACCCAGAGAGACACAGGCTGGCAGCATCTGCAGATGTATGGAAGAGGAGGAACCTTAATTGGCCATTGCTCTTTTAAGATGTGGCAGGGGGAGTCAGAGCAGTAATTCTAGATTTCAATGGGCTTCTTCAAATACATTCAGATAACATCTTCCAAGGAAATGGAAATGTCCTTAAATCCCCAAACAATCTTTTTCATTTTTTTAAGTCCAGAATTGTACATTTCAAAGTAGAAACTTTAAAACCAAAATATCTAATCACGAATAAAAGGCTATAGCTCAGCTCTTGAAGAATTGCCCTGACTGGGTTGTTCTAGCAGTAAGAACAAATTCTTTTCATCAATACTCTTGTCTGAAAGCCAACGTTTTATGCTGAGGAGGTCAAGAGCACTTTGAATCTCAGGGGAAACTTTCCTGACTTTAATTTTTAATTAAATCTTTTCTTGCCGGCAATAATATAGTTTAGGAAAAGGTCATCCACAAAAGTCGTGATTTTAAGTGGAGCCAGGAGAATGAGGATGGGACATGTTTAACCTCTTTTTAAATATCCTGCAATACTTTTAGGGAGTGATGCAATGTTTAGTTGAAAGACATCAACATGTATTGAGTAGCTACTCTGTCCCAAATATTGTGCCCCGTGTTGAATCATTTATTATTATCTCAAAACCTACAGCCAGGCGCAGTGGTTCAAGCCTGTAATCCCAGCACTTTGGGGGGCTGAGGTGGGAGGATCACCAGAGGTCAGGAGTTCGAGAACAGCCTGGCTAACATGGTGAAAACCTGTCTCTACTAAATATACTAAATTAGCTGGGTGTGGTGGCACTACTCGGGAGGCTGAGGCAGGAGGCTCCCCTGAACCCGGGAGGCAGAGGTTGCAGTGAGCTGGGATCACACCACTGCACTCCAGCCTGGGTGACAGAAGGAGACTCGGTCTCCAAAAAAAAAAAAAAAACCTCCCCCAGTAAAGGAACAAACTAAAGAAATTTAGAAAAAGCACAATCCAAACACTTAATCATGTATCCACCCAGAATCTGAGAGACATAGATTTAATTCCATAAACAATTTCCTATGAAATATTACAATCATCGGCTGGATGTGGTGGCTCACGCCTATAATCCCAGCACTTGGGGAGGCTGAGGTGGGTGGATCACCAGAGGTCAGAAGTTCCAGACCAGCCTGGCCAACATGGTGAAACCCCATCTCAACTAAAAATACAAATATTAGCCGGAGGTGTTGCGGGCACCTGTAATCTCAGCTACATGAGAATCTAAGGCAGGAGAATTGCTTGAACCCAGGAGGCGGAGGTTGCAGTGAGCTGAGATTGTGCCACTGTACATTCCAGCCTGGGTGACAGAGTGAGACTTGCCTCAAAAAAAAAAGAAAGAAAAAGAAAAGAAGTATTACTATCATCCTTGCCCTCCTTTTTAAGTAGGAAACTATAATGTATTAGAATAACATGATTCCTATTTTATTAATATTTGATATCTGTATTTCTTCAGTAAATTTATTGTTTTTGAGGATGTATGCATTATGAGATGTACAATGCTTGTTTCTAAAACAAGAGGGTCTGACACTCTCCCTTAAATACCAATTCAAATTTACTATGAGGAAGAAAGATTATGTATTGATGATTTTATGCATTTATTCTTTCTTTTTTTTCTTCTTTCTTTGTCCTTCTTTTCCTTTTTTTCCTGCTAATAGTAGTGTTATTAGTTAATAAGATAACACTATTAAATTATTTCTTTTGATTTGGAATGTAATAAAATGTCATTTATTCTTTCAAAATGCAGAGAAACTTCACACTACCGTGGATGCCACTTTTAAGTTTCTAAGTATGTGGCAACCAATCAACCACTTGTTAGGGAAATTATTTTTCTCTAGGGCAGAACTGCATAGCACTCTAGAAACATATAAATGAAATTCTAAATAAAATTAAAATACTTAGGAAATTAGGAAAAAAAGGGCTGCATCATCATCATGTGATTGTAGTGGTTTTGGAGCACTCAGTCACCTGTTAAGCAGTTAATATATTAATAGGATTCTCACTGTCCCTACTCCAACAGGATACTCTATGCAAATTGCTTGTATAAACCAAGCAGAATCACAGTTATCCTTAGGAAGTGGAATAGCAATGCCTGAAATTCCTACAGTGCTTTCTTATTTTTAAGAGTTCACTGTTTCATTAGTCCTCACAAAACCATAGAAATGGTCATAATTGTCTTTCTCTAGAGGATGAAACAGAGACCCAGAGACTTACATTGATGGCCTGCTTTGACTGCTGATAGTGACTTACAATACTCTTACCTTCTGACACAAAGACTACTGCCACAACTTCATACTACAACTACCCACAAAGCACCAACATTTTAATTCCTTACCTAGTACTGGACCGTAGTTCTGTATATCACTTCTTCATTTGCTAAGAAAATGAGTTAGTGCCTACTACTTGTCAGAACAGTGCTGGGCACTGGGAATACTATATTGAGCAAAAACTATCAGAGTTTCAAGGTGCAGGGGAGTAGTAGGTAATACAAGGCCAAAAGTAAATGTATAGAAACCACCTATAATAGAAAGATAAGCAGCTGACCAAAGAAAGGTAAGAAGTTGACCAAAGGTTCATGGAAGACATTTCTAATGAACAAAGAAGAAAGAACAATTTAGTGAGTATCTGAAGAGCGAGCAGGCATAAAGGTGTCTATACTGTGGATGATTCAGTGTGTGTAAAGTCAAAGGCACAGAGATGCACAGGCCCTGTCATGTGAATAATATGAGCAAGGATGGAGAAACAGGTGGAGTTTTTCAGATTGTAACTAAGGCTTCAGGCCAACAAGGTTTAGCATGCCTCTAAAACCAGTGGGAAGAAACTCAAAAGTTTTTCTAGCTTGGACAGAGAGAGAGTGCTGTGACTACATACATAGCAGCTGGCAATCTCAAGAAAATTCTACCAAGTTGGGATCCTCTGAAGGTAGAAAATGATATCTCCACCACATTCTCAACTAAAATTTACACTGTGAAATTAAACATCCCTAAATCAAATATCATGACCTTTTTTAAAAAAATGTAGAAATCCTTTTTTGTTTGTTGCCATCTCTACCTAAAGAACATCTATTCTTCTTCTGGGTTGAAGAGATGACAATAACCTGGCTGCAAAAAGTTGAAGTGGTAATTTGCAATTCTTAAATCTTTTTAAACTGCAAAAACTTATTTTCCTCTTCCTCCTACTTCAGGTTTTCTTCCTTTTTTTGGTGAATAAAATATTCGTTTTAATTGTTAAGATGTTAATTCTAGGCCGGACGCAATGGCTCACGCCTGTAATCCCAGCACTTTGGGAGGTTAAGGTGGGCAGATAACAAGGTCAGAAGATCGAGACCATCCTGATTAACAAGGTGAAAACCCGTCTCTACTAAAAATACAAAAAAATAAATAAATAGCTGGGCGTGGTGGCAGACACCCGTAGTTTCAGCTACTCAGGAATGTGAGGCAGGAGAATCACTTGAACCCGGGAGGTGGAGGTGGCAGTGAGCCAAAATCACGCCACCGCACTCCAGCCTGGAGGAGACTCCTTCCCAAAAAAAACAAAAAAAAATTAAGTCTGTTGGGATTATAGAAAACTG
This sequence comes from Aotus nancymaae, assembly GCF_030222135.1. Lineage (NCBI taxonomy): Eukaryota > Metazoa > Chordata > Mammalia > Primates > Aotidae > Aotus > Aotus nancymaae. Next base: position 19,526,164 of record NW_026988443.1, read on the forward strand.
ACAAAACATATTGTCAATTTTATAATTTCACAATATATTTCTATGCAAGTGTATGGAAACAGGTTGGACCAGTATTTTAAGATGACAGAACATAATTTAAACTATCAGAGCTTGCTTACTATTATAATCATGATTTTTGCTAATTACAGATGCAATAACAATCATTCATGTGTATACTTTAAAAAATTGGGCAAGTCTCTTTGAATATGATATACATTCTAATGAAGCAATATTCTTTACCACAATTATAATCTATTCTTTCTTTTTTTATTTCAATAAGTTTTTGGGACCAGGTAGTGTTTGACTACATGAATAAGTTCTTCAGTGGAAATTTGTGAGATTTTGGTGCACCCATCACCCGGGCAGTGTACACTGAACCCAATGTGTAGTCTTTTGTCCCTCAACCCCCCTTCCACCTTTCCCTCAAGTCCCCAAAGTCCACTGTATCATTCTTATCTCTTTTCATCCTCATAGCTTAGCTCCCACTTAGAAGTGAGAGCATATGATTTTGGTTTTTCGTTTCTGAACTACTTCATTCAGAATAACGGTCTTCAATTCCATCCAGGTTGCTGCAAATACCCTTATTTCATTCCCTTTGATGGGTGAGTAGTATTCCATGGTGTGTGTGTACATATGTATATTTATATATGTATATATATATTTATATATATATATTTATATATAATAAATAATATATATTAATATATTTATATATTATATATAAATATATATTATATATATAATATTTATGCTAATGGCCTGGTTTGATGCTGATAGTGACTTACACTACTCTCATCTTCTGACACGGAGCCTAATGCCACAACTTCATACCAAAACTACCCACAAAGAGCACCATTTAAATTCCTTTACTTAGTACTGGACCATATTTCTGTATATCACTTATTCATTTACTAAGCCAGGGAGTCAGTGCCTACTACTTGTTCAGAACAGTTCTGGGCACTGGGAATGGGAATAAGCAAAAACTGTCAGATATATATACATACATATATATATATATATAGTATTGGAACTATAGTAGTCATATATATATATATATATATATATATATATATATATAGTGTGTGACAACATAGCAGTTGGCAATCTAAAGAAAACTCTACCAAGTTGGGATCCTCTGAAGATAGTGAATGATATCTCCACCACATTCTATACTACATATATATACACACACACACACACACACACACACATTATTCCACTGCGTATATAGTATTCCTATATATATGTAGTATAGAATATATATTCCTATATATATATATAGAACATATATTCCGATATATACATACATACATATATAGATAGATAGATAGATAGATAGATAGATAGATAGATAGATATAGGAATACTATAGTTTGAATACTATGTATGAATACGTATATATTTTCTCTATCCACTCATTGATTGATGGGCGTTTGGGCTGGTTCCATATTTTTGCAATTGCTAATTGTACTGCTATAAACATGTGTGTGCAAGTATCTTTTTTATATATTGACTCCTTTCCTCTGGATAGATACCCAGGGTCTGGATCTGGATCAAATTGTAGATATACTTTTAGTTATTTAAGGAGTCTCTACACTGTTTTTCATAACGGTTGTACTAGTTCACATTCCCATCAATAGTGTAAAATTGTGCTCTTTTCACCACATCCATACCAACATCTGTTTTATTTTTAGTTTTTTGACCATTCTTGCAGGAGTAAGGTAGTATCACATTGTGGTCTTGGTTTGCAGTTCCATGATAATTAGTGTTTTGGGGCATTTTTTATATATTTGTTGGGTATTTGCATATCTTCTTTTGAGAATTGTCTATTTGTGCCCTTAGCTCACTTTTTGATGAGATTTTTTGTTTCATTCTCGCTGATTTGTTTGAGTTTCTTGTAGATTCTGGATATTAGTCCTTTCTAGGATGTATAAATTGTGAATATTTTCCTCCACTCTGTGGGTTGTCTGTTTACTCTGCCGATTATTTATTTTGCTGTGCAGAAGCTTTTTAGTTTAATCAAGTCCCATCTATTTATCTTTGTTTTTGTTGCATTTGCTTTTGGGTTCTTGGTCATGAAGTTCTTGTCTAAGCCAATGTCTAGAAGGTTATCCCAGCACTTTGGGAAACTGAAGTGGGTGGATCACTTGAGGCCAAGGGTTCAAGACCAGTCTGGACAATATGGCAAAACCTCATCTCTACTAGAAATGCAAAATTTAGCCAGCCATGGTGGCACATGCCTGTAATCCCAGTTACTGGGGATGCTGAGGCATGAGAATCACTTGAACCCAAAAGGCAACTGAGCCCAGGAGTGGAAGTTGCAGTGAGCTGAGATTGTGCCACTGCAACCCAGACTGGACAACAGAGCAAGACACTGTCGCAAAAAAAAAAAAAAAATTGAAGACTTTTTTTTTTTTAACAAGGACCTAATATCATGGTACAGAAGGTTAGAGTAAGGCCACAATATTTATAATCAACCCCTAATTATTAGGAGTCTAAAAGATTGCACACAATTTCAAGAGTGGAGATAACTGGAGAAAAGCTTGAGTCTTAGCCATTTACTGTACAGGCAAGGAAACTGATGGTCAGGAATTGAGTTATCAGAATCCACAGAGCAAGCGAGAGTCAGAGGAGTGATTTCTCTGGCTGCCTTGGCATTTTCCATTTCTAGGGAGATGTGAGTAAATTTCCAGAGAACTAATCTCCCCTATTCATCCTGCATGATATGCAACCAAGATGGTATGGTACCTTCAGATAACAAAGAGCGACAGCTCTCAGAAGACTGGCAAATATCCACTTCAGAAGCAGTGGGGAAATTAAATACAGGAGACACGCACACATTTATGTATTTTCCATATCAGAAAATGACCTTGTTAACTGTCATCTTCCCATTGAGGCATCTCCTCCAGCCCAACATATATTAAATTTATGGATACAAGATATAAATATAGTCACCAACCATTCATTCCACCAGCATGTATTAATCATTTGTGTGTATCATGCCATAATTCAATTAAAATCAATTCATTTTTACAAATATTTGAAAGGAAGCAGGAGCAAAAAGCATGCGATGCAATATTGAATCATGGTTTTAATACTTACTGACTGTAATGTTAAGTGAAACATGTAACCCGCTAAGTCTCAGTTTCCTCATCAGAAAAAGGAGGAAGACTAATTATAATGATCTTGCTTTGTGCAGGAAAGAGTAAATGAAGTCATGAGATGCCCAGTGCCTGGCGCATAAGTGCTTAATAAACATTTCTTAAAAAAAAAATAAATATTTTCCAATGCATGAGTAACTGAAATAAACACCCATTTTCCTTTTAATGATTATATCTGTTTGTAAACAGATACTTTGGTTATTTCTCTACTTGAGAACCTGTGCAAATAGGAATCCATCTATTACTGTGGTAAAGCAAATCATTCCATCACTATAAAATAGCCCCAGGAGACTATGAAGTGGAGTGGAAAGGCTGGGCTTGGTTTTTCCAGGTGTTAGAACACCATCCCAAACAGGGAGGAGACAACAATGACCTGCCTTTCTCAGGCACTGGCAGACTCTGCTAGAATGGTTATATTTTCATAAGGAAATAAAATTGGTTAGTAGCCTTTTTCCCTTCGTTCCTGCCACACGGTGATTTGGCCCATTAGTGAATTGCCAATTGGCTTTCTAGTGGCCAGGGACTGTTCGGTGAATCCAGAGCTCCACTCAGCTGGGGAAGATGTGCTGTCTAATTGCATTAGTCTTGACTGCCAATGACAGAATCACAGAACCCATGAGCTGCTGGGAGAACCATTTGTGTGTCCTAGCTCACTGATCATATGGCACTAGTCATGTGTGTCAATTTCTGGCTGAAGTCTGAGAAATGCCTGAGAGTACCCATCTCTGAAATGGAGGAGAGGATCATACTTACTACTGAGCTTGCTGTTTGAGCAATTATATACTCCCTCTATGCTTTGAAAAATGAAGAATTTTACTACATTTCGGTACACACATGCATATCCACAAATATAAGTGCCCTATGTGCTTTATAACATACTGGGCTTTTGAAAATCTACTGATTGGTATAATGGAGAAGACACAGGGTCCATAGAGCTGGATTTGGGATTGATTCTAAACTCAAACTCTTATTAACCCCATGACTTTGAGCAAGTTATCTCCTCTCTGAGCAAGGCCAGGACTAAGGTGATATAAAGGAAGCATCTAGGGTGCAAAATTTAAGGAGACAAGCAGGGGCCTGATAGTGTCCTCAACTTTTGTGCCCCAAGCATCTTGTCTGCCTCACCTTCATGCTGGCCCTGTCTCTGGGTCTCAGAATCGTATGAACAGAGACGTTTAAAGCACCTACTGCATGACATAGCACAGCCACTTAGTAAATGCTGGTCTTTAATCAACAAATTTCACATGCACAAGCCCCTGGTGCAGTCAGAACCACATCCAGATGTTATGCCTGCCTCCTGTCCATGTTAGGGTGGGGTGGGTGTCCATGACCACCCAGCAATCCATCCGAAAGCAACCACTGATGGCCCAGCAGGACTGCTGAGACCCAGATCAAACAGCAACCTGGTGGGCTTCTGGGGCAGAATAAACAAGTCCATTTACACTGTACAAGGAGTGACCCTAACTAAAGCAAAGGAATTCCAAAGTAAAATTTGAAATACCTTTTCTGCTTATTTGAGTTAATTTTAGAGAAAGGTCCACAACAGAGACTCACTGTAGATTTCTGAGATAATTATTTCCTCTGTTATACACACTCTCACATAAAATGGATTGCATTGCATATAAAGATTTCTCTTTCATTTCTTACCTAACATTGTGTGCTATGACTATTATGCCTCATCATGAAATGTTCCTCAGCTTTAATGGTTGGGAAGTAGGTTATTTCATAGATGTAACATAACTGATGAATTTTACATTGTTGGATTTTGCAGGTGGATCTGAAACATATAATTTGGTGATGATCTTGTCTGCATTGATCAATCCACATGTTTATTTATGTGTTAATATTTATAAGTTGAATTATGCATCACTTATCATGAGCATTTTTAAGGCTTCCTATGCTATGTTGAATGTCTTTCTGGGGAAGTTGTATCAATTTAGATTCCCCACAGCTCGGTGTGATATTGTACATGTCGCAGCAGGACATTTGCACTCTACAATGGCTGGTGGTTGAGGAAACAGACTTGGCCTTAACCTGTTTGGCCACAAGCATACCTTTTATGCCTGTGATGGCTCTTCTCCTAGCAGCCTGTTTTCCTCCTTTGTTAGGTCTACTCTGTGTTCTATAGTTGGGGCTCTAATATCCCAAGATATGGCTGAAGGTTGGGGCATTCTCTGAGGATCCCTTCTTTTCTAAAATGCAAACTCTGTACAGTCTTTAGGAGTGAGTGGTCTCTGCTGAGCACAAATCAAGAGGAAAGGCATTATAGAAAGTTGATCTTGTTTGCACAGCTGGGAAAAGGGGGAAAGAAGTTTCTGGAAATTGGTTAAATATGGAGACAGCACATTCTGCAACTCTGGGAGAATTGAGAAAATTGTTGAAAAGGTTGATCTGGGCCCTTTGTTTAAGTTACCATTTATTAAGCACATGTCTTTTATTTCCTTAATTCTTATTGAATCAAGAACGATCACTTGGGTAAGTGACATTATTCCCGTAATAGATGAGAAAATAGAGTCAGAGAAGTTCAGCAAATCCCACTGAGCAATCAACTAGTGAATGATCAGACTGAGATTCAACCCCAAGGCTGACCCAATGATCATCCTCTTTTTGCAACGTTCTCCTGTCTGCTAAAGTACCTTTGGCTCCCTGCAAATTTATGTGGATATTGGATTTACCTAACAGATATTTCTAATCCTTCTGATCTTGATGCTGTTTTGAAATTTCTTGTTTATTTTTTAAATTTTTTTATTATTATTATTATTATTTGAGATGGAGTATCACTCTGTCACCCAGGCTGGAGTGCAATTTCAGCTCACTGCAACCTCCTCTTCCCAAGTTCAAGTGATTCTCCTATCTCAGCCTCCTGAGTAGCTGGGATTACAGGCACATGCCACAACGCCTAACTACTTTTTGTATTTTTAGTAGAGACGGGGTTTCACCATGTTGGCCGGGCTGGTCTTGAACTCCTGACTCCAAGTGATTCACCCACCTCAGTCTACCAAAGTGTGGGATTACAGGCATGAGCCACTGCACCCGGTCTACTTATTTATCTTTGATGCTCGCGCTGAAGTGGTTTAATTCGTCCAACCCCTTTTGAAAACAAAAATTGATAACTTGGCATTTACACTCTTTCAGTTGCTTTTCCAAAGTGTTACTTCTTTCCTTGAAGTCATTTCACCTGAAACAGCTCTACAAAGTTATTATTATCCCTACTTACAAATGAAGAAGCACAGGCCCTGAGAAATTAAGTAATTGGTGTATGACTGCACAGTGACTGTAGTCTTAACAATAGTTAAGTCTGTTACCCAGATAACTACACACCCTCCTTCAGTGATGTTCCTGGTAGCACCTCACCTCCCTTTGCAGATGACATGATGGATCCCATGAGAGGTGCCTGCACTGCATGGATAGCAGAGGAGCAGTAGGTGAAACCCACAGGAAGGTGGTTATTAGACCTGGGACTTGAAGGTTTTGAACATGAATGAAAAATCAGCTGCTGTCATATCACTTTGCACGTAAAATATATTCAAAATCACCAGTTTAAGCAGTGTTACACCATCTCTTCTGTGCTGGATTTTACAAGGCTGACCTTTAGTTACACACACTGACTGCATGACTGTGACCTACACTTGGCCCCTACTTATGGGCGCATGCTCAACATTAATGGCCCGAATGACTCCAACCGAGGAACGGCAGATGAATTTAAGCAGTCAACCATCCAACAAAGAAATTTCTATTAATATTCACAGCACTTAGAGTGCAATAGAGCAGATAGTAAAATTGACACTGGTTTTAATCCGATGGTGAATACATTCCTATGCTTCTTGGTAGGAGGGAATGAAGATAGTTCAATGACATAACCAAAAAACAGTGAGGGGTTCGTGCTCTGTGTGCACACAACCAAGTCTCCATCAGATTAAGAAAAACACGTATAAAATTATTTAAGGATCAAGACTCTGTCCATGTGTTACTACAGCATCTGAAAGGAAAGTGCAAATATGGTGCTTTTTCCAGACATGTTCTCTTTGTTGAGCATATGTGTGTTTCCATATCTTCAGGCACCAAATAGTGAAAAAAAAAAGCCAGGTGGTACATTACATGTTTCCTTTTACATATACACATTTTTATGGGGGATATATCAAATGGTTTGTCTTAGGAATCTATTTCTGGTTTGAATGGATAAACTAACCCACGTGAGTCTGGCTATATTCAACAGTCACACAGAGCTTCCATATACAAGTGTGACCTTGAGAAAATTATTAAACTTCTCTGAGCTTTCATGTAAGTGTCAGAGAGTCTGAAATTCTCTCTGTTGCTATTAAGTCTAATGAAGTAGAGTAGAAACCCTGTCTCTACTAAAAATACAAAAATTAGCCAGGCGTGGTGATACGTGTCTGTAGTCCCAGCTGCTCGGGAGGCTGAGGCAGGAGAATCACTTGAACCTGGGAGGCAAAGGTTGCAGTGAACCAAGATCGTTCCACTGTATTCCAGCCTGGCAACAGAGGGAAATTCCATCAAAAAAAAAGAAAAAGAAAGAAAGAGAAAAAGAGAGGAAGGAAGGAAGGAAGGAAGGAAGGAAGGAAGGAAGGAAGGAAGGAAGGAAGGAAGGAAGGAATAGAGAACATAGGCGGGCTTTGGTGTCAGTCTGTATTTGGGTCTGAAGCCCATTTTGCCACTTGGTTAGCTGAGTGACCCATGCGGGGGCTTAGACTGTTCTTCTGCTTATCATAGGGAATAATAAACATCACAAAAATAACACAGTTAAAGCCAAGAGGTATTACTAATTGTAACGGAGGATCACAGCAGTGGTTGTAATAGTAGTCAGAAAAGCTATAATTGCAATGAAATCATAGCAGTAGTAGAAAAAAATGTATTCATTTCATAGGAATTTTATAAAAATGCAGTGCAGACTATGTGGCTTAAACAACGGAAGTTGATTTTCTCCGAAAAGCCTGGAAGCTGAATGTCCAACATTAAAGTGTCTGCAGGGTTTCTTTATTTTGAGCCCTCTCTCCCTGGCTGGTTATGGCCATCTGCTCCCTGTGTCTGCACATGGTCTTTCCTCTGTACATATCTGTCTTTATCTTATTTTTTAAAATAAGGACACTAGTCATATTGGATTAGGGACCACCCTACTGACTTCATTTTAGCTTAATTTCATTTTTAAGACTCTATTTCCAAATAGTACAGTCACATTCTGAAGTGCTGGGGGTTAGAACTGCAACATATAAGTTTGGGGAGAAGACTGTTCACCTCCTAATATTAGACCTTCCACATAACAATTTCCCACGGGAAATCCTTCAGAATACTTTACATGGAATTTAGGACTGTCAATTTCAGAAGTAATTAACTGTGTCATGGTTTGAGCAAGACACTGGACATGTGGCTTTCCACCAAGAGAGTATCACCTCATTAGTGTGAATGCTAAAAAATCCATAAGGGATTGTGTGTGTGTGTGTGTGTGTGTGTGTGTTGTGTTGTGTTGTGTTGTGTTTATTTTAGAGACAGGATCTCCCTCTGTCACCTAAGCTGGAGTGCAGTGGCATGATCACAGCTCACTCCAGCCTCCAACATCTAGGCTCACGTGATCCTCCTACCTCAATATCCCGAGTAGCTGGGACCACAAGAACACCCCACCATGCTTGGCTATTTTTTTTCTTTTTTTTTTTCTTTGTAGACACAGGATTTTACCATGTTACCTAGGTTGGTCTTGAACTCCTGGCCTCAAGTGATCCTCCCACCTTGGCCTCCCAAAGTGCTGGGATTACAGGCATGAGCCACCGTGCACAGATGGCATGTGTGTTTTAAAAATGGTGGGGATAAAGGGATCCTGGTATTTTAATGGGTGGAGATTAGGATTTTCATGAAAGAAGAATCTGGTTCAAAACACTTATCCTGCATTCCATATGACTTTTGAGAGTCTATCAGGAAGTCAGATAGACTAGAATCTCTTTAAAATCATAGGTATCTAGATTTATGTTCATTTTAGATATGAACATGAGGAATTTATTTCATTGTTTGAAAATCCTTGAAATTTCCAGTAATACAACTTCAGTGTAAATTAGGAAACACTAGATTTTTTTTTTTTTTGACTGTCTCGCTCTGTCACCAGGTTCCAGGCTGGAGTGCAGTGGCACGATCTTGGCTCACTGCAACCTCTGCCTCCCGGGTTCAAGTAATTTTCCTGCCTCAGCCTCCCGAGTAGCTGGGACTACAGACGCGCGCCACCATGCCCAGCTAATTTTTATATTTCAGTAGAGACGGGGTTTCACCATGTTGGCCAGGATGGTCTCGATCTCTTGACCTTGTGATACACTCGCCTCGGCCTCCCAAAGTACTGGGATTACAGGGGTGAGCCACCACCCTGGCGGAAACACTGGATTTTTTAAACTTTTGCCAAAAGTTGTTTACCTTTTGGAAAATCATAGTTATGAAAGTATCCCTCTTTGTATCTATGCTTCCATTACAGTACATCTGTTTGTCTATATTTTAGGCAGTCTAATTTTTGGTGATTTTTTACATAGATGTAAATATCTTGCTACTTCATTATATCTTCTTATAATGTTATGTCAGAATTCTTAACTTATGGGAAGTAGTTATTATTCTATTATAATCAACTTGCTTTGATTTCTGCATTACAATCAGGGCATCGCATTGATTTTTAAAATTATGGATGTAGATAATTTATATTGTCAATGGATTTTATTTCAGGATAATAAAGGAAATGTTTTTAAAATATTTGTAAAAGTAGGCATTGAATCAATACAATTCCCAACCACTGCAGTCAACAGTGCTCCCAGGATTAGAAAGGCTACATGTGACTAAGGGGTCAAATGTTGGACTAGTGAAATTGAATCCAAACCATCCAAAGCTAGAAAGGGAAACTGAGTATAAGAGAAGACAGACAACTTGCAAAGGTGCAGAGCCAGAATCATACAGTCAGACTGCATTGTAGAAATATATACCGTATTAGAACCTTGACTCCAAACAAGCTTTCCCCACACTGGCTTTCACAGGGATGCAATCCAAACTATGGACACAAACAGAAGCAGCTTTGGGTTTGTGGAGGGAAAGCAGAGTTTACATGCAAAGCTTGAACACTGTAATATGTCTCTTCTATTAGTTTTCTTCTGGGGGATAGCGGTTTTCTTCGTTCATAGCTCTAAATTAATTTTTCAAGTTTATTCATTTGGTTTAGAGTCTACAAAGGAAGAAGATGAAACACAATAATTAGCTTATTGCCCTGCAATTATTTAAAGGCTACAATGGCGGTCTCCACAGGCCTCTCCCTGTGGGTAACACTCTTGGAAGGAATTCTTACCTTACACTTAGCTTTGCATGCACTTATTTCATGGTAAGTTATATGCCTCTCCAAAAACATCCCTCCTCTTAGTTTTAGAAGTATGAACTGAGTCTCTTAGCTTCACCACAATCACCATGATTCAGAGAAATATGTTCGTAAATTAAAGCCATTGAATGGCAAAACAAATTCCATCAACATCTGCAATGATCCTTGCACACATCATGGCAAAATCTAGAGTCCTCAGAATAACATTTGCATTTCTCCCTGTGATATGATTTCCCCATTTGTTCAGCTTTTGTCTCCCATCCTCTCTCCTCCAAACCATGTCTGATCCAGCCACACAAACTAGGTTATCCATTCCTCAGCAAGTCTTGTCATCCAAACAATTTCCAGCACTTGGTTGTTCTAGCCAACTTGGTGAATGTACACTCAATATTGAAGACCCAGCTCAAGTAAGAAGCATTTCTATTTCATCAGCTTTGACCTCTTTTCCTCGTGTTCCAGTGTTCCCCACCATAAAACTTGTCAACTTAGGCTGGGCACAGTGGCTCATGCCTGTAATCCCAGCACTTTGGGAGGCCGAGGCAGGTGGATCACAAGGTCAGGAGATCAAGACCATCCGGGCCAACATGGTGAAACCCCATTTATACTAAAAATACAAAAAAGTTAGCTGGGTGTGGCAGTGCATGCCTGTAGTACCAGCTACTTGGGAGGCTAAGGCAGGAGAATTGCTTGAACCCAGAAGGTGGAGATTGCAATAAGCCAAGATCGTGCCACTGCACTACAGCCTGGGCAGCAGTGTGAGATTCCATCTCAAAAAAATACAAAAAAAAAAAAAAAAACTTGTCAACTTAGAGTGTCATTATTGGTGACCCCATTTCAGGGGATTCCCACCCAATCAGACAGTGAGTTCTTAAACAAACAAAACCTTTCATTATTTATCATGTATTCCCAGAGACTAATACGGCACCTCGGACAATGCTGCTTAGTAATGTCCAATGAAAAGAAAAGCTGAGGAGTACAGAGTAGAAAGAATTTGGTCTCCTTCTATTTCAACAGTGCTTGAAGTATTTTCTTTTTTTATCGCCCCTTTCAGGTTGAGCCTTCTTATCCTTCCATAGCCAAGAGCCCACATCTTCTTAAATACACCACAAATGAGTTAAAAATCTCTCTATTTACCTATATATAATTTCAGGCACCATGAAATCATATGATCTCTCTTTCTCTCTCTTATAAATTCAGCACTAAGAGTGAAAGGAGAGAAGGGATACTGAAGAACTGAGAAAAGTTAATCAGAGTTGCTTGTAGAATCTTAAAAAGGGGCTTTGGGTGAAATTAGAGTTTCTTCAAAATTATAAGCTGGTAAATTCACCCTGATGGAGGTAGAGATCTTCAAATCTTGGGCAGAAGGCTGAGACAGAAGTCCTCGAGTGAGGCCATTGGTGTGTTATCATTGGCTGTGGTGGGACAGTGGTCAGCCATCTTCCTGCTGAACTTACCAAAGCAGCTGGGGGAGCTTAGGAGACACCCCCTTCTCACACACAGGTCGCAAGGCAAGGACATGATGCAGACTCTCTAGAAAGTAACTTCTGTGTGTATTGAAAATTTTGTTAATAAAGATGTTCATTCTACAATTATTGAAATTGGGAAGCTAAGGAAGGAACTAAATGTGTAACAATAGAGATAAACTTAAGTAAATTATAGAACATCTACATGATGAAACACTGTGGAAATACTATATATTGTGCTTATTAATTCAAAATAATATTGGTAATAATACCAGAAATAAAAGCCACAGCTAGACAAGTTTTAAAGAGTAACCAGTTTTATCCTTTTGCCATGTTTATAATACAGTTATTGTCAGCCCTATTTTACAGACAAGGAATCTAGACTAAACGAACTTGTAAAGTCTTGTTTACATCACATCACTGCTAATAAGAGCTGGACTTCAAGCCAGATGTGACAAACATAAAAGTTCATGTTCTTTCCACTATATATAATAGCCTATGAATACTTTTAGTGAGATAAAACAATGATCAAGCTAAAGTGTTACATGACAAAGGTGATCATAGATGCATGCATTATATTAAGACCTTGAAGGAAAAATAGAAAAAGGAGGAGGAAGAGGAACTAGAGGAGGAGAAGAAGAAAGAAAATAATTAAGTTGCGATTTGATTCTATGCATCATTTTCTTTTTCTTTCTTTTTCTTTTTTTGAAACAGAGTCTTGCTCTGTCACCCAGGCTGGAGTGCAGTGGCATGATCTTGGCTCACTGAAAACTCTGCATCCCAGGTTCTAGCAATTCTCCTGTTTCAGCCTCTGGAATAGCAGGGATTACAGGCATGTGCCATCAAACCTGCTGAGTTTTGTATTTTTAGTAGAGACAGGGTTTCACCATGTTGGTCAGGATGGTCTCGAACTTTTGATCTTATGTGATCCACCTGCCCGGCCTCCCACAGTGCTGGGATTACTGGAGAGAGCCACTGCACCTGACCTTCCTTTTGTTTTTCTACCATGTGCATATATTACTTATATAACACAGATATTGACATAATATAGGAAAAGAGAACATTCTAGTTTTATTATAGTTACACAAATATGAAGGAATCTGTCTTTCATTTCCAGGAGAACCCTGGTACACTTCCTAAGCACAACTAGAAAAACTTCTTCTCAGAAAGAAACTTTAATATTGCTTTTCTCCTCCAGTAGGTCTTGCTGCATTTTTAACATCATCGGACAAAATGAAACAGAGTGGTGGGTCAGAAGGATTAGGTGGACAATGTGACAAATAATCCAATCTGGTGGAAGAGAGTAGCAGCAAAGAAAAGCCATTTGGCTTGGTGATTAGAAAGGGATTGGCCGCACCTGCCAAAGTCAATGTGCTATCAGGGGCCAGAGCCAGACCACAGGGTGTGAAATGAGACAGAGAAATGGGGAAAGTGTCAGCAGGCACATGCCACTTTCAATAAATGGGAGAGTAATAGCATGTCAATTGAAGTGTGCCCAAGTTTATAGGAAGGTTGTCCATTGCAATTAAACAATCATTTCAAGTTTCTCAACTGCAAATACTTATACACATTTGACAGGTGGTAGAAATTGGCGTCAGTGCGTTCTAAGGAAAGGGCTAAGACTGAACCATTTTGGATTGTTAATACCCTGCTAATTTCTACATAGAGTGAGTTGGGTTTTATTTATTTATTTTTTATAGTCCTTCAATGGCTTTATCTTAAAAATGGGACTTTCAGTGCCACAGGAGATGTGTGGATTAACTACTGATCTGAATCCTTGTGAACTAAATAATCTTGCTCCAGGTAGCTTTCTAAGAAAAGAATACTACGAGAAAAGCAATTGCCATTAGCTCAGCCTGGCCTTGGAGAATTTAATGAAGAGAAGAAACCTGCGGAGAAAATAGCACTTTTTAAAGAAAATGTGAATATCTCATTTCCACTGGCCTCCCCATCCTAACTTGTCTAAGCTGGATCCGTTTTTCTCCTGCACCCAGCAAAGCTTGCCCGTCTGCTTCCCTTTCCATAAGTGGCAGCCTCCAGTTTAACTTACTGGTGTTCTCAAGTGAGCCTTCAACAGAACTGAGCCATTTAAGGGTTTGCCCTCATCTCATTATAAATTAGCTTTGAATATCTCTCAGTATGCACAACAGTCCTCAGCTATCCAAGTTCGAACTCCTTATTAGGCTAGGAAGAATTTGCGTTTTAATTAGTTTTACCTCTGGTGTATGAAGCCCACTGAGATTACTACACTTAGTAAAATTTAATTAACTTGACAAAAGATCCTAATTGTTTTCGTGCCACTGGTCCTTTGCAAGGCTAAAAATAATGCCCTCCAAATTAAGCGGCCACCACAAAGCTTCATTTTCACTGTCCTATATTTTTTTTAAAAATTGTAATTCACATGAAGTTTTTCTTTGTCAGACATTGGTGCAGTTTGTTGCTAAGGCAGAGATTTACAAACGCTTTAAGAAAGGATATCTGGGAGTGAGAATGAGTAGGAAGGGAACAGGGAATAGACATCTCCTCTCACCTTCATTCTTGTGGAAAGCTTTGTGGAAATGAGATGAGGAACATATTGATTTGTTCAATTCCTCAAAGACTCAAGTAGACATAATATATCATGTGAATTCATAATGAAAGTTTATAAGTAAAAAATGCTGAATGAATGAACATGCATCCATTCATTCATTCATGTATCATTTATTTACTCTTTCAGCGTGCATTTCTGGAAGACTGTTTTTTTGTGTGTCAAGTGCTCACAATGGAAATATTCAATCTTTAAAAGCCCCAGTCCTTTTCAATGTCATTTCCAATGTCTGGTTCCTATCCCCTGCTCATTCTGGTTGACATTTTATAGGCTTCAAGACCAGCACATTCTTATTCATTCTTTTGTGATTCTAAACTCCTTTGTCTTCCTATTCCAACTTCATTGGAAGGAAGTATCTTGACATAGTGGGTTGCAGCTGCTGCTAGCTTTTGTCGGTTTGTTTGTGATCCTGTAGCAAAAACAGGTTTTCACCTTGGCACTGACCTTGTACAAGAATATCTCCTTTGTGTTTCAATTTCTTCTCCTTCTTCCTTTTCTTCCTATTCTTCCTTCTCTCCTTCTCCTTCTCCTTCTTGTTTTCTCTTGAGATGGAGTCTTGCTCTGTCACCCAGGCTGGAGTGCAGCAGCACTATCTTGGCTCACTGCAACCTCCACCTCCGAGGTTCAAGGAATTCTCCTGTCTCAGCCTCCCAAGTAGCTGGGACTACCAGGGGCCCGCCACTACACTTGGCTGATTTTTTTGTTTTTTAGTAGGGACAGGGTTTCATTATATTGGTCAGGCTGGTCTCAAACTCTTGATCTCAGTTGATCTGCCCACCTCGGCCTCCCAGAGTGCTGGGATTACAGGTGTGAGCCACTGTACCCAGCCTCAATCTCTTACTTAAATGAAAAAATATAATTGCTTCTCTCTACCAGAATTTGCTGAAGGATTGAATGAGGCAGTAAAATAAAGCAATGGAGAAAGTTTGACATGGAGTTGGTCCTCAGAACTCTATTATATGCATCACTTCTAAGAGTCACATTAACTTCCCTCCACCCTGAGCCTATCAAGCCAAATTCCGTTACTTCCTTGCCTGAGCCACCAAATAATTAGAAAAACCCAGCTGACTCATGGCATATTTTTGACCTGAGAATATCATTGTCATCATTATTATTCCTTGTGTAATGAAAATAAGACTAGGAGTCCAGCAGAAACTGTATCTATTATTTGAAGTTTTTTTTTTAAGGCTGATATTGAGGATAGGCTATAACATTTCAAAAGATCCCATTTCCACTTAATTACAGAATTGGGCCACTCTACTTAATGGTAGAATATTGTAGATATGCCCAAAACTTTACTTTACTCTAACTGTGTCTATTCTTTCTTTCTTTTTTTTATTGTACTTTAGGTTCTGGGGTACATGTGCCGATCATGCAGGGTTGTTGCATAGGTACTTACATGGCAAGGTGGTTTGCTGCCTCCATCCTCTGTCACCTATATCTGGCATTTCTCCCTGTGTTATGCCTCTCCAATCTCCCCACCCCCACTGTCCCACCTCTAGGCCTCCCAACAGACTCCAGTGTGTGATGCTCCCCTCCTTGTGTCCATGTGTTCTCATTGTTCAACACCCGCCTATGAGTGAGAACATGCGGTGTTTGATTTTCTATTCTTGTGTCAGTTTGCTGAGAATGATGGTTTCCAGCTTCATCCACGTCCCTACAAAGGACACGAACTCATTGTTTTTTATGGCTGCATAGTATTCCATGGTGTCTATGTGCCACATTTTCCTTGTACAGTCTTTCATTGATAGGCATTTGGGTTGGTTCCAGGTCTTTGCTATTGTAAACAGTGCCACAATGTGTCTATTCTTTTACCCTCATTAAGGAAGACTCTGCAAAAGTTGTTTTTCACTCCAATGCTCACCCTAGTGAACTTCCAAGAAGATTCTTTCCCCCATTTCTAAAATGATCCAGTAGTCTACTTCTCATCTCCTATTTTGTCATGGTTCCCCACTCTAGACATTTCATTGGGAATCTTCCCCTCCTCCACATAATGTGGTTTTTACACCGGCTGCCAATCATAGTGTTCTGTCCCACTAAGGGTGGGCATGTGTTCCAGGGCAGGTCCCTCAGGGTACCCCATCCCTCTGGCCACGGTGACTGCACAATGATGAGTCTGTCACCAACCTAGACTAGATACCTTCTCTGGATTGTATGTAGGCTAAGTAAGTTCTCTATTTATTTCATGTTCAGAAAGTTAACCTAATGGAAGCCCAGAGCTGGATATGCTTCTGCCTCTTTTTGCTAGCTACATGGAGGATGCCTTCTTATAGGAAGACAGGCCAAGGACAACTTATTGAGAGAAGCAGAACTAAGACAAGGGAAAGGGAAAGAAAGGAGAAGGTAGAGGGAAGTAGACGAAAAGAGAGGGATGTGATATTCTTGAAGTCCATGGAGACACTTGGTTCCAAGCTTAGACTTTCTAATTATGTGAAAAAGTAAATACCTGTTTCCCACTTGGATTAGTTAAAGACAGATTTCTTCTTGCCTTCTTTAAAATTCTTGACATCTCTTCAGTAAAAACATGCCCAGCTCCAAAGAGCAAGACTACTATCAGTGTGCAGTTTCATGAGACTATAGGTGAAACGTGAGAGTCCATGAATGGTGTTGGCCTTCACCCCTGCCTCCAGTCCACATACATCATTAGCACACCAGGGAGGACATTGTTTCAGGAGTCCATTGCATACTCACTGATGAATTCTGATGAGGTCAGGCACAGAGGATCCCAGCACATTTTAGCTCTGAGAACTTTACTAATTCAAAGGGCAGCCAGAAACAATTGAACCTTTCCCAAGCCAGTGGACCCCACAAGTCAGATTCACAGCTCAGAAATGGGCTTCTTTCTCCAGAGCTTTGTTAGATCTTCCTGGCAATTTCCCCTCCATAGTCTAAGAATGAATCCTGAGCCATATTTTAAATGGAATGAAGTAATATTTGTTATTCAAATACTATACATTTCTAAGGTCAATTGTTATCATAGTGTGAAACATGACAAGCATATATTTTAGCACTAGGGGAGAAATATGTATGTGATTCATCTCTATATCCATATCCATATTCGTATTTTTATAATCTCCCCTTTTTGGTCTAAACTTTGGAGATCAGCTCTATAATACTTACATTATCACAGAAAATTAATTGTCCACAAGCCTTGTTTCATTTATCCACAGCTACTCTCATTCAACACACTGTTAATGTTCACCAACTATGTGCTGACACATGTACCACGAAAACAAGGATCCCTGAGAAACAGTCCTTAACCTTGATTTATCGTTCGTAGTGTGTTGACTATTTCATAGTCACTCTTTCACTTTATACTGTTTTTCTGTCTTCAAAACCCTCTGTTTTCTGATGTATATTAGTCCAATCCTCTTCAAACTTCACTATCTATGACATTGTCTCTGATATATCTACTGTGGAATTGGTGTTTCCTTTTTTCTCCCAAACTCTTGTAAACTTTTAGTTATATCTCTCTTTTGACATGTGATACCTTTGGTGATTTGATAGTTATTTATGTTCATGTCATCTCTGTGGATCAGTGGTTCTACCATATACATAAGTGTATAATGTGCATAAGTGTAAGTTTGTGTATGCACATCCTGTAGTACCTATTATAGACACTGTGCTTAGTGCTGAGTATGACACATTGTTGGTGTTTAAAAATAATTAAAAAGGTGTTTAATGACTGTGTAAATAACTAAGTCAAATTCCCCTGGAGCATGGGATCCTTTCCAATAAGAACTGTGCATTAGAGACAGTGATTGTCGGAGATTGTTGCATTTCCCAACAAAATTGCTGAGGTCTGTTTATATTGGATAGAATGAATTGCTTCCTTCTGACTCAAGCATCTGTTTGAGAGGTTACAAGTTCCTGTAATGACCACCACAAAAGGTGGTATTGATCTCCGAAATTGGCAGATACACGTCCTATGGATGGAATATTCATTTAAGAAAATTAGAAAGATCGATAGCTCAAAGGTTATCAAGAACGATGACACGTTGTAATTTCAATATATGGCCGGCCACAAGTTAATGAAAAGGGAAAGGACTCATTTGTTACATCTGGGTGATAAATCTTTTATGTGCCTCACTATTGAACATAAAGCTATGCAAGCTGTCAGGAGCTGTGATCTGGGCATCCTAATCTGAGAAATGGAGTAAAGTTTATTTTCTTTATCAAAAGGACTATTCAAGGGAAAGAAGTGAAGCATTTGTTAAAAGCATAAAGGGCATGCTCAACCTGACAAAACACACTTTCACAAATGCTGTTACTAAATCTAATAGTCACAATAGCCTCATGGGACAAACAGTGTCATTTCTGCTTTCCAGACGGGAAAACTGAAGTCCATAGGGTGGGTGCGGGGACAGGGCTTAGCAAGGTCCTATCAACGTAAGAAGAAAGCTCATAGTCTTGCCTCTCACTAAGTCGTATAGAGTGAAGAGAGCTCAGAAAAGGAAATGTCACATGCACTGAGCTCCAGAAAGGTCGCCCTGATCCCCCAGTGGATCTCCCACTTTCCTTCTGGTTGACATTCAGGCAACTCATTTCTCAGCCTCGGTTCCCTCATCTACAATGTGGGAATAATAAGATGTGTTAGAGAGGTGTTTAAACACTGCAAGATTCTTGAAGCTTCTGCACATCACTCTTTCAAATGTCAGAGCATTTTACTTACACCATCAGAGAGGGGAAGATTAGGATAATGCCACACGTTAGAGAGTGGGCCCTTTAATTTTTTTTGTTTTGTTATTCATCTGTCTAATTCATTTATGATTCAGTCCATTAACTTTAAAGCTAGCACTGGGAATATAACCCTTTCTCTATCACATGGAAAGAGCAGAATTTACTTTAAATTCTCAGTTCCCCCAAAAAGCTATACTTAAAGCCTCCTGTTCATCTACTCACTATGAAATATACAGACATTCAACAGAAAATCTCTCCCCAAAATTTTCTGACTTGTCCTAGAGGAAGAAGAACAGAGTAGAGAAACGATTAGCCTCAAACAGAGCTACAACCAAATCCCATATCCTCCTATAAAAGTGATGTAAACTGAAATCATCAAGTTAATTAACCTTTGTGAGACTCAATCTATTCATCTGTAAATAGAAATATTATCTAGTTTACAGTTTCATTCCAAGCCTTAAAGGGGATGATGTATGTCGAATTCCTTCTCTGTAGCACACTGCAATCACACAAAAAGTGGTCCTTAGATGGTTTGCACTGGCTTTCAGTGTCAGTATATCTGAGTGCACATGAGAAAAACATCTGTCTGATGCATCTTTGGCAGAGATCCATAAGTTTGTGTTCCTTACAGACACTGACTGTCTAAATTGACTACTACCCAAACAACCAATCAGAAGAATAATTTATGCAGCTGACACACACCATTTTTGTAAAAGGGAGATTTTCTATGGGTGTTTTTTTGTTGTATTAGTTCGCCTTCACACTGCTATAGAAAACTACCTGAGACCAAGTAATTTATGAAGAAAGGAGGTTTAAGTAACTCAGTTTTGCAGGTTTAACCAGAAACACAACTGGAAAGCCTCAGGAAACTTACAATTATGGTGGAAGGCGAAGGAGAAGCAAGTATGTCTTACCATGGTGGCGAGAGGGTGGTGGATGGTGAGGGAGACTGCTACACACTTTTAAACCATCAGCTCTCCTGAGAACTCATTCACTATCACAAGAACAGCAAGGTGGAAGTCTGCCCCATGATTCAATTACCTCCTACCAATCCCCTCCCCCAAAGTGGGGATTACAGTTTGAGATGAGATTTGGGTGGGTACACAGAGCCAACCCATATCACTGGGCATTGGGAAGTTTAAGTAAAGAACAGAGGATGAGAAGTGAGGAGACACATAAAAAAAAATTGCATTGCAAATTATTCCAGTCTTCTTGTGAAAACTACTCTTCTTTCCCCCCACCCCCCCAACCCCCCTCACTCTGTCACCCAGGCTGGAGAACAGTGGTGTGATCTTGGCTCACTGCAACCTCTACCTCCTGGGTTAAAGCAATTCTTCTGCCTCAGCCTCCTGAGTAGCTGGTATCACAGGTGCATGCCATCACACCTGGCTAATTTTTTGTGTTTTTAGTAGAGACGGGGTTTCACCATGTTGGCCAGGCTGGTCTTGAACTCCTGACCTTGTGATCCTCCCACCTCAGCTTCCCAAAGTGCTGGGATTATAGGCATGAGCCACCACGCCCAGCCATGAAAACTATTCTTTACTGTACAGTTCTCCAGTACTCTTTTCTTTGGTGAAAAGGGGACTTCTTCACTCCATTTAGCTGTCACTAACCAAGGTTATTGAAAGACTTGCCTTTTTCACAACAATTGCAAAGATGCAATTGATGATGACAAAAATCTTTTCATGTATTGTTTTTATTGTCAGGAGACACTGAAGAGTGTTTTAGAGCCATTAGCTCACAATTCCTCAATGGAAGGCATTGTTTTTATACCTATTTTGTAGAAAAGAAAATTGAGTCTTCCTCGGATTGCTCATTGTCGCACAGCTGGTTAATGGCAAAGCTAGAAACAAACTCAGCTCTGTCCTATACCTGTGACATTGGATGCTCTGATACACTGAATTGAGAACAATCAACTTTAAAAATCAATGAAGGGAGAACGATAACCTTGATGATATTCTCACTTTGAGCTTCTATGGCCAAAAGCTTCCTTTGAGATTACTTCACAGAATCCTGAAGAAGGGGAGTGATATTAGGTCTGATTTAAGTTTGGGGTGGGGTGGGAAGAAATGCCCCTCAGAGAAGCCAAGTAACTTGCCAAGATCACACAGCTTTTCATAGGCAGAGCTGGAAGATTTCATAAGATGCTACATTTATGTTTGCAGAAACATATTATGCTTAATTCCTATATCCTCAGGAAAAACATCTGTCTTGCTAAAATTAGTCTGCATCAAGGTCAGCAGCAACCATAAAGAGTGTCATACCTAAAAGAGAAACTAAGTCTTGTAGAGAAGGAAGTTTGCAAGTGTTAAAGGGAATATGAGAAGTGAGAGAAAACCTCTGTTCCTCTGACTAAGCTGACTAAGGCCATGCTGACTTGGAGAGCAGGAGACTGTATCTGTGCCCTGGTGAGGACACAGAGGAAGACTCCAGTAAGTACCTATTAAACACATGAAAATTAAATTAAGAAATGGGCAAACAAATGACTGCATTTAAGAAAGAGTTTCAGAATGTCACAGTGTCATGGTAGGTGTTCCATTATAGGTGGCTAGGTGGCTTCAGTGGACAAGGGGTGGCTTCCCCCCCTTGCAAGGGGAGGCCAATAGGAAGCCAGCAGCATCAGATACTGGATCCTAGACAGAGGTGCAGAGATGCATCCCTCCTATACCAGGACACTTAAGATTTAGGGAAAAGAAACCAATCTCCTTCTCCAATACCGCTTTGATGGCACAAGCAAATTCTCTGGGGCTGCAAAACAATAAAAATGTAGACAAGAAAAAAGTAGCTGGAAGAAACATTGGAAGAAGAGGTGAAGAAGAGGAAACTAACATATGCTGAGTCCTCACTTTGTGCCAACCCTATACCAAGCATATTGCATCATTATAGGGTTAATTTCTCCAAACATCACGAAGCAGAGTCTATGTTTTTACAAATGAGGTTACCATAGCACAGAGAGGGTAAGATTTTTCCAGAGTGCAGGACTGGGAATATGGAAGCCCGTGTTCTCAAGTGGGATTATGCTCCTTGG
Organism: Aotus nancymaae; assembly: GCF_030222135.1. Lineage (NCBI taxonomy): Eukaryota > Metazoa > Chordata > Mammalia > Primates > Aotidae > Aotus > Aotus nancymaae. The sequence continues at coordinate 19,548,431 of NW_026988443.1, forward strand.
GGCTAGATTTCTGCTTAGGGTTGGGATGCCATAGCATTCCATGCCTTTGCCCCAGTAGACTGCATTTATTTTTAATTTATTGAGGATCTAAGAAGAGTCTGGAAGCAATAAGCAGACACATTCTACTGTGCTGACAAAATGGACCTGGGTGTAGAATATAGACCAAGGCCCTTGGGTATGCATTTCTAGGCAGAGAACTGGGAAAGGGGTGGTGTAGTTAGAGGCTAATGCTGCCAGTGCTGACACTTTAAGGAGGAATGGGTGATCAGTCTTGTAAAGCTACTCGTGCCTCCCAGGGCCTCCACTGAAGAGTCACCCTGGGGGCACAGCCAACAACCAAAAATGCCTTCTCCTCTGTTATCTCTGGATCCTCCACCACTTTTGACCTCTCTGGACACACTGGGAAGTTCTGTTGCAATAATGAGTGATGAAGGTTATTGTCCATCCCATTCTCGTCTTTGCCCTCTGTTTGCCCTTCTGCATTTTTACTAACATATTGTATGCCACAGCATTTTCTTTAAATAATACATTTATGGCAGCAAAATTGGAATGGCCTTCGAAGCACATTTCTTGAGATGAACATTGGGTCGATGTATTATAACATTTAAAGCAGGAATCTCTCACCCAAAGAAATGACTCATCAGGACCAGAAATGACTAGTTACATAGGGAAAGGAACACTAACAGGAAAGGCAGGATCCTCTCTGACCTTTGTTTCCCACAGTCAATACTAAGCTTGTTCATTTTCAGTGACAACTACAGCTCCTGCCCCTAATGAAAATGTTCTCACCATGAGCTTCTGTCAGGAGAAGAGTGCACCAGAATAATGTACCTGTCCACATCTGGACTCACACCAGGGTGTAGCAGCAAAGCTGAAAGAAGAACAAACATTCATAATGACATGGGCTTCCTCTCTACAAAGGGATGTTAGCTGTTCCCATTTTTGCATTTATCTCAAGGGTAGAATAAATCATTGGCTGGTTGTTAGGAAAAATATGATTCTGACTTTTTGTTCCTGATGTAATTGTGTGGGGGCAACTTCAGAGGCATGTTTCTAAATTGGCCTCTTAATTTACTTTAATATATTAGTTAGACATGGGGAGGGAGTGCACAAAATTGCCACAGTTTTTGGAGAATTTTACACAGTTTATTGGTTGACTTCAAATTGAAGATGGCCCTTTCAAGCAAATTATGATTTCTTAATTCCATGCTATTGCATTTGAAGTCACCTTTGAAATTTTATCATAGCCTATAATTGATTGGTTTAGTGAATCACATCTTAATTGAAAAATATAATGTCTAAAAGCTATTTTAATTAGCCATTATACAGGCATTTAGCAGCTGAGCTGCTGTAGACACTGTGAAAATAAATAAATAAACGAATAAATAAGTATATAGACGATTTGCCAGCTCTATCTGATATCAGTGTTCTATTTCTGAACACGGAGTTATGATCCGGGGCTCAAGAGGTAGTTAGAGAAAGACTAAAAACAGCACCTCTCATATGACAAATTTCAGTCCGGGAAAAACTGGCTGATTTGTTACCCTACTTATTATACCCCATTGAATTTCCTTCATTCATTTACCCAGCTGCTGCTTCAAAAATAAGGTCTTCGGACAAAGTTTATTTTGGACTTAGAATCATGAGTTCTTTACGAAAAATTAAAGGAGCATGCTTCATAAGGAAGTTTTCTCTATCATTTTTGGGGGAACAGGATCTGAAAACCTATAAAAATGTGCTTCAAAGTTTACTTGTAAAAAGTCTGATTTCTTTCAATTTGAATGACAATTACAGCAGTATACACTTGTCAGAAGTCACCCAACTCCACATTAAAATGTTAAATGTGTGTATTTATTATATGTAAGTTATGCCCTCATTAAAAAGAAATAAGCATTAAAGGAAGTAAAAAAAAAGTCCAGTTTACTTAGACCTCTGTCTTCCTTGGCTATTTTAATATCTTATTACCCAAAGTGAAAGGAATGCTGATTAAGAGAGCCACTGGGCTGGGCACCATGACTCATGCCTGTAATCCCAGCACTTTGGGAGACTGAACTGGGCGGATCACCTGAGGTTGGGAGCTCGAGACCAGCCTGACCAACATGGAGAAACCCCATCTCTACTAAAAATACAAAATTAGCTGGGCGTGGTGGCTCATGCCTGTAATCCTGGCAAGAGAATCGCTTGAACCCAGGAGGTGGAGGATTCGGTGAACCAAGATGGCACCATTGCACTCAAGCCTGGGCAACAAGAGCAAAATTGCATCTCAAGAAAAAAAAGAAAGAAAGAAAGAAAGAAAAAGAAAAAGAAAAAGAAAAGAAAAGAACAAGAGAGCCACTGGTCATTAGTGAAGAAAACAACAACAGAAAATTAAAGGTTTTCTGCTACTTTATCTTTAGAAAGATTTTTATCATATAGTACTTCCTGTATTCATAGCATTTACTTTAAAATGAACCAAATAAATGAAAATCCTTTCAAAGCTGAACAACCTGAAATTGTACAATTTTAAGTCTTGTAGGAATTAAAAGAAGAGAGAAGGGTAGGGTAGAGAACCCAACCTGTTTATAACATATTTAATCAGCCAATTACACTGTTAGCCACAATGACAAATTTCTCTCTGTATATCACTTAGCTCTTCCTTGTTCATGACACAAATTTTCTTCTAATTTGGCACTATCTCATAAAGTTTTGTCAATCATAAGCATTGTTTTAGAAGATTGAAATGGCAAGTTAATGGCTTACAAGAGACAAACAGGGAGGAAAAACAGCTGTGGTATTTAAACACTGAAGGAGAGCATTGGTGTAATGAAGGAGCAAGCTGGCAATTAAAGAGAAGGAAATGCTCCTAGAGTAAAATTCTAACACTGAGGTTCTCTCATTTTTAAATCTATTGAGGATTGTCCAAACACATTTCTTTTGATCAATAAAAATCCTAGTGGCTGTTTGTATTCCCACTGAATGTCCCCAAACTGGCATCTGCAAGTTTAGCAAAGTTGAACACCAAGTAAGTCAAAGAAAAATGCAGAATACTAGTGTATTTACCATCCCCATAAAACTTGGAATTCAAGAGCAAAAATTATGTGTCTGTTAGAGCGAATTGCAAAGATAAAAGAGATTTGAAAATGTCTCTGAAGCATGCTGATCCAGAATTTTTCTGCACCTCCCTCTAGACTACTTATTGTTTTTTTCCCCTGTAATCTGGTGAAGAATGAAATAACATATGAGAGTTGAACACCAATATTTAAGCTTCTCTGCATTATGAAGCTTCATATACCTAAAAAAAATGTGGGAGAAAAGGATGTGTCTTCTGCAATACATTTGCTAGAAACAGCTCGGCCTGCCCTTAACTTTTCTTGTTTATTCTGAATCCGTGGAATTATCAGGCCTGTTCCTGATACCATCGAATAAAAGACCTCCTCTGATGCTTGCTCTACATTTTGCCCAGCCTTTCTATTAACTTATTTCTCTTGGCATAATCCACACCGTATTTACAAGGGTGTCACATTCTTCCTCTCATTGGATTGTGTGTGTGTGTGCATGTGTGTGCGTGTGTCTGTGTCTGTGTGGTCCTACTAATAATTTGTTAGTAAGATAAAATCTCTTGCTTCATTCTAGACTAAGATTGATATTCTCCCCTCAGTTCCACTGACTTTAGCTGCACTGGGTAAAAAGCCCTACCTATGTTTTGCTTCTGTCTTTGCACATATCTTGGAAAGGACTTTTCTGGTTTGTTAATAAGAGAATAAAGCTGCACAAGAATAGTGAAAACAAAGTTCATTGCACTAACTTTGGAAGCACAGGGAAGATGCATCAACTTAATGAGTAAGGAGAACAGGCTTAGAAAATAGCAAGGGTGTGGTTCAGTTGAGCAAGAGAGATGTTGGCTCTGAAATCTGATGCTGGGGGCTCCAGGGAACCTCTCATCACAAGCTGGAAGCATAGGGAGAATGTGGTCCCCTTACTCCCAGAATGATGGGACATTCAGCTCTGTCATCTGCATTGTCACAGTAGCAGCAAAGCTTCTTCTTCGCAGTGGGAGGGAGAAGGGAACTAAGGACTGTGGTTAATTTCTATCATTTATTCATTTTAAGTAGAACCTTCAAAAGTAAAACATTATGAGATGAGCTAAAGTTTTCCATGGACTGCAGATGAAAGAATAAAAAAAAACACTTTTCTGGTGCTTTACAGCTAAGAAAACAGAGGACAGACGAGTCTGAATGACAAGCCTTCCAATACACATTACATTATATATATATACACATCCAGTGTTAACACAAACACATAAAGAAAACTTTTTCTTTTGAGAATGTCCTCTGGGCTAGCCTGTGTGCTAGGTGCTGGGGACAAAGAGAAAGACATGACCACTGGCTTCATGGAGCTTACAGGTTAGTAGGAGAGGCAATCATACATAGCTGCTAATCCCCTCTGCCCCTTCCCCTCAAAAAAAGACATTACGGACTTAAATCCAAATTTCAAAAAAAGATAGTTGCTAATCCAATCAGAGCTTTTGGTTTTGTTTTGCCTAAAAAGGAGAATGAGTTTATTTCTATTTTCAAAATTCAAATTGCGTAACTTTTTTTCTGATTATGGAAGCAATGCATGCTCATTCATAGATATTTGATCATACCACGTATATGTCTCTCTAACCTGCTTATGTCAATCAACTAGATGCAGAGCACATTTTTCAATTTCAAAATAGGCTTTATGTCATCGTTTTTTTTTAATGGCCGCATGGTACTCCATTACCTGAATGAACCATTTTACCTGGTTTTAAGTTCATTGTCTCCTTAAATAATAATATTTCTACTTATTTCAAACTGAAGATGGCTCTTTGTGATTTTACTGTATTATTTGAAAGCAAACTAGACAAAATGTATGACAGCATTTGGTAACCTACAAACATGGTGCAAACTATTATTTTTTCTGGTTCAAATATCGACCAATATTTCTGTCTCACACAAATCTTGGACAAATTCTAGCTCTACCAATCAAATACACTTACTGTTTTGCTTTTATGTCTCTAAAATATAGTCTCCTCATTTTCAAAATGGGACTACCTACATTTCACGGTTCTCTCATATATTAGAGACATCAATTCAGGTAAAATGTTTAGTTCTGCACCTTATAGTAAGCTGCCACTGCACATTAGATGTGTTCATTTCTGTCACTGCTCCATCTGCACTCTCAACATCTATATTGTAATTCCCTCCCTCCTACTTGGTCTTTCTTCTTTGCCCAATCATTTTATCTTCACTAAAGAACAACTTATTAATAAAATGCTAATAAGAACTTTGTATTAATGCATCCAACTAGTCTTCCAACAGCCTTTGGGTGGGTACCACGATCATTACCATCATACAGGTAATGAAGCTCAGAGAAATTAAGTCAATTCCCTATGATCACCCTGCCTGTAGATGGTTCTCTGCGATGGTGCACAGACACTAGGAAAAGGGAGACATCGTTGAGATTAGAGAGGCAAGCAAGAGTGGAAGCATGTAAAGCACGTTTTATATTTCAATATGAAACATGAGTTCAAAGAGCTCAACTCCAGCAGACAACTGGACCCACGTGCCTATAGTCATCCCAAGTGGGGTGAACATGTAAGTCAGGTGGAGTGTGAGATGGCTGAGACACAGCTTCGAAGTGACCTGGCAATAGTGATAACACCATTTATTATTCCTTGAACATGTACACTAGGCACTGTTAGAGTTGGAAAGAAAGATAAGATTGAATACCAGGACTGATCAGGATTGCAAAGCTCATCACCCCTCTGAATTAGCCCTATAAGAACTACCTGTGTAATTCTGAAACAGGAATGTCAATTGCGGTCTTTTAAATTGGAAATTTCAGTAAGAGAAGAGAAGAAACAAAACCCCTGGTCATTACCGCTATACTCATCTCTATCTTTGAATTCATACACTTTAAAAAAAAAAAAAGGTATCTTCCAAATGTATCATTTGTCTTCAAACTCTTCAAGAAAAACAAATGTCAATATAATGTAGTCATGTGTATCTGAGTAGCTTGATACATATAACAAGGGAAAGACATATATTATGACAGATGGCAGCCAAAGGTAGAAAATTCCTTTGCCACGTGATATTTTCTGCTTTGATAATACATTAAAACCCAATGAGAATCTCTAAGGAGTGTGGTTTGATGGGCTGAGGTAGAGGAAAGCCCAATATAAATAGCTATTTGTATATGAGATCACACACCACAGAGTTATTTTCACTAAGACTGGACTGGCTAACCACCAGCTCATCTGACAGCGGAATGGCATAGACCCTTCATAATGCATGTGCGTGAGTAGGGTAGATGTCTCACGGGGACTCCATGGTAATGCTGTTGATGTGGTTTCCGAGAAGGGTGATAATACTTTATCCTGGAGACAGCCTGAGTTACAGAAACACTATTTTCCCACTTCACCTACCCTCATTATCATCAAGAGATGCCTTCATATGGGATTGTGTTTTAAGATGCTTGGCTAACACTGGGATGAAAATTTTATAAATTATTATTTTTTAAAGGATGTACATAGCTGGCAGAAAAGCATCCTATTAATCTGAAATTGCTTCCTTGTAAAAATATTCTAAGAAAGATAAAAAAGATCCATCTCACCCTGGTATGGAATGGTAGAGTTCGTAATCCTGTTATTCCACACCCAGTATTGTCTATGCCTGACACCAGAGATGATCATCATTGCCGAGAAGATCCAAAAAGAGAAGTTGTTATAGAATTTATTTATAAACTCAGTTATTTATTCATTCATTCCACAATTTGAATATGTCCCCTATGTAACAACTATGCTAACAGCTGAGTGTACAGAGATGATTAGACCTTGTTCATACCCTCAAGGGGTAGAAAGACAAACTGACAGTTATGACGCAATGTGATTAGTTCTATAAGGAGTGTGTGTGTGCATGGGTGTGTGCACATATCTGAGAAGAATGACAAAGTTTATCTTAAAAAGCAAAGGATAAAAGGAGATAAGGCCACACACTACAAAGTTCAGGTTAGAATGAACTAAACTGCAGTACATCAAGACAGGGGAATTCAATGGAAGTATTTTTAGGGTGGATAAAAGGAAAGCATATGTCACAAAACCACTAGTCATTTTGAGAAAATCGTTTGCTCTAAAATATGATGTGACCCAGGCTCAGTGGCTCATGTCTGTAATCCCAGCATGTTTGGGGGCTGAGATGGAAGGATAGTTTGAGCACAGGAGTTAAAGGCTTCAGTGAGCTATGATTGTACCACTGCACTCCAGCCCGGGTGACAAAGCAAGAACCATTCTCAAAAAATAATAATACTTTTAAAAACTAAAATAAAATTAACCGTGATGCCTCCTGAAAATAGAGAAATCTTCATTAAAAATAGCACCTACTTCTCAGAATTGTGAAGACACAAAGAAGACATGTCTAAGACCCCATCAGAGGGCCTGATGTGTATCCAGGACCAATATGTTTTACTTCACCTGCCTGCCCAGGTCCCTTAACCTACTGGGCCACTTACTTGGCTTCAAGCTTGTAAAGATGCATTTTTCTCCAAAGACAGCTAAGCTCTTCTTTTATGTAAAAGTCAAATTCTACCAACAAGAAATCCTTCCCAACCTCATAATTCTAGGTCTGCCTATATCACCAATTTATCATGATGCCCACCCAGAGAATTGCTGAGCTCCAGAAAACCACTCTTTCTGAAAATGTGAGCATCTTTCAATTTCCTACATGGTGGTTCTATAAGCTCACTTCTTTTGTAATGGCTCACCATTCTATAAAATGTATGACACTAATGGGCCCTTTAGCTAAAAAAAAAAAAAAAAAAATCTGCAGTTTTTCTTTTTAAGAGAGTGCTGTAGACTGAGTATTTATGCTGTCCTCAAAATTTATATTTTGAAACCTAAGCCCCAATGTGATGGGTGAGACCCATGGAGGTCATTATTGGAGAAGCATTTGGAATTTAGAGCCACAAGAGGAACACGCTAAGGGTGGAGCCCCCGTGAATAGGATTAGTGCCCTTATAAGGGAGGTATTAGGAGCTTGTTTTCTGTAGAAGCTTGTTTTCTCCTTCTGCAGTGTGAGAAAGCAGCAGAAAGGTGCCTTCTGTGAACCACAAGATGGCCCTCGATGGACACCAAATTTGTCAGTACCTTAATCGGTTTCCCAGCCTGTAAGAAATAGGTCAGGCATGGTGCCTTATAACTGTAATTCCAGCACTTTGGGAGGCCAAGGTGGGCAATCACCTGAGACAAGCCTGACCAACATGGTGAAAGCCTGTCTCTGTTAAAAATACAAAAATTAGCTGGACATGGTGGTGCACGCCTGCAATCTCAGCTACTCAGGAGACTGAGGCAGGAAAATCCCTTGAACCTGGGAGGTGGAGGTTGTAGTGAGCAGTGATCGCGCCACTGCACTCCAGCCTGGGTGACAAAGCAACACTCTGTATCAAACAAACAAACAAGCAGAAAAGAACTGTGAGAAATAATTATTTTTATAAAGAACTCACTCTGTGGTATTTTGTTATGGCAGCCCAAATGAACCAATTATCCAATACCTGTGGATAACTGAGACAGGCTAGGTAAATATTAATACATGACGTTATCTCAGTAACATCATGTATTAATATTTACCTAGCCTGTCTCAGTTATCCACAGGTATTGTTGTAGGATCTACTAGTATCTATTGGTATTATTTTTAAATTTTATAATTACCTCTATTAATGAGGTAACAGATTCAGAGATATAGAAGTAAAAGCAGAATTAAAATTTATTTGCAACAGACCTCAAAGCCTGTGCTCACACCTTGTGCTGACTCTTGTGGCTCTAAGTCCCAAACGCTTTTCCAATCACTTGTCTGTTCTCTGGTTGGTTCTTCCCATATCATCCTGGGCTACATAAGGTATCCAGGCATCTGCACTTGTGTCATACATTTAGGAGGATGACCCAGTTTAATAGAAAGAGAGAAAGCAAGAGAAATAGAAAAAGATAAAGAGAAACAGAGGCAGGAGTGGAGGCACAGAAGGATTCAAAGATGCCCCACTCTTTACCAACAGGCTGAGAATGCTGCCATGTCATCATAAAAGTTATTGTTACACTTAGGAAGTTACTAGTCATTATTAAAAATATATGCAATGGATCTCCTCGCTTAGTATAATTCAGCTACTTAACTTTTCAGGTAACATTTCGAAATCAATTTAGACATCTGAGGAATTAGGCATTCAAGCCCATAGGTTCTACTTTGGACTTCATTTGAGGAAAGGAAACCAAACAGTGCTATATTACAGAAAAATGCTATTCCCTAATGAAATTCCATGAAGGAATCCTCTGCCATTGTGTTTGGTTTTAGAGTCAGGTTTTCACTCTGTCACCTAGGATGGTATTCCATGGAACAATTGTAACTTTCTGTAACCTCCAATTTCTGGGCTCAAGCAATGCTCCTGTCTCAGCCTCCCAAGTAGCTCAGACCAAGGCATGTGCCACCAGGCCTGGCTAATTTTTATTTTTATTTTATTTTTGGTAAAGATGGGATCTTGCTATGTTGCCTAAGCTGGTCTTGAACTCCTGGACTCAAGCAATCTTCCCACCTTGGTCTTCCCAACACTGGAATTACAGGTGTGAGCCACTTCACCCAGCCATCACCCACTGTTTTTGTAAGATATGGAAAGCTAACTAACAAATCCTTTGAGTACTGATCCTGAAATGTTATGAAGAGAAAACTGGAGAGTGTCATGGAGGCAGAAGAAATTCCTAGAATCTTAGATCTTGAAGGGCCTTTAAACATCACCTGGTACATTATTAAAAATAGGAACTCCTCCATGCCATTGTTACTGAGACAGTTTTCTATGAAACATGCAGATACAGGGGAACCTATTGTCTCCCAAGACTGTTCATTTTACTTGTTTGGCAACAGCAACGTTGTTTAAAAATTCTTGCTTCTATTGAGATTAATTTTGCCTGTCCCAGTTCCAACTTTGTCTAGAATGGTGTGATCCCTCTTGTTCATGACACATCCAGTAAGCAGTGGGCATCCTCCTCCCTCCCTGCCTCTCAGAGTTTTCTCTAAAGTGACCTGGTAGATTCTCTACATTTTCAGGGAGAAACAATTCATTACAGAGTCAAAGAAGGGGAGAAGGCATCAGTAGATATTACACAACAATTTTTTTTAATGGCGTCTCACACTGTTGCCTGGGCTGGGGTGCAATGGGTGCCATCTCGGTTCACTGCAACCTCCACCTCCAGGGATCAAGCGATTCTCCTGCTTCAGCCTCCCGAGTAACTGGAATTACAGGCTCCCGCCACCACGCCCAGCTAATTTTTTTGTATTTTTAGTAGAGACAGGGTTTCACTATGGTGGCCAGGGTAGTCTCAAACTCCCGACCTCATGATCCACCCACCTTGACCTCCCAAAGTGCTCAGATTACAGGCGTGAGCCACCACGCCTGGCCGACTCAACAAATCTTGAAGGAAGAGAAAGTAGCACAGGTCCTTTGAAATTTGGAGGGAGAAGCAGCTCAAATACCTAAAAAGATTCATGGACCCTGAGATAGATGTCACCTGGAGGTGATTTTCCTTGAAGGTCTATAGTGATGAGACTAATGGGTGTTCAGAGTAACCACAGTGCTGGTAAGGATAACGTTCGTCCTGCAAGCACGTGCACTTAAATGCCTTTCTTCTTGCGTCTTTCTGGTCTTCCATGCATAAATGTTTAATTCTCCATTTTGCCATCAATCAGCTCACTGCTCTGGGAAGGGTCTGTGGATAAAAGCTGCCCAGCGCGGTCTGCCCAGTCCTCCAGATGCACTCAAGGCACCCGAAGAGCTTCTAAAGAGCTGATGTCAGGTCGGGGCGGTTGATTTATGATTCCCTAGGATATTCTGACACCATTGCAGGGATGGAAGAGATAAGAGCCTAGCCAAGGCTGCCAGAAAGCCTCGCTTTAGAAGAATGAGGTCAAGGTCAGAAGCATGAGGGAAATCCACTGAAAAAAACACAAGGCACAGACTCTCCCTCTGGGGGCAGTGAGCTGGCCGGCTAAGGCCAGGATGAGAGCGAAAGTTCATTTTGTAGTACTGTAAGACAAACAAGAGACAAGAAAGATCGTGTTAAAGGGGACACTGGAGACAAGAGAAAGAACCACAGATAGCTAGGGCAGAAGGCACTTGGGGATTTGTTCTGAAATGCGTGATTCCATTTAACAGAAGAAGGACAGTTTTTCATCACCAGCCTTCGGTTCTTCTCACTTCTGTGTAGGGGTGTGTGTGGGTCATCCAATCAATGCAGGAGCACCTAAAATTACAGATATTTGATACATTGCAGTCTTATATTTTCAATAGCTGGAAACAATACTCTCCAGGATACGTATCCTCACCAAGGAAGGTCTCTCTGGGCTCATTCAAAAAGACTATACCTCAATCCAGGTAAGTGCTGTAATCTATAATCATAATCGATAATCATCTCCAAGAGAGAAGCAAGAATGAGGAACACTCATTCCCAGAATGTCTCTCTACACTTCCTTAGCCCACTTTGGCACTTTGATCTTGGATGATCATAAGGGCCTCTGATTGGCCTCCCTGACATCTATCCTAGTTTCTAAAATCAGTGATTCTCAAACGTTACCAAAGTATGGAGGGTGACAGTAAGAAGTGGAGGAAGGATAGCCCTCAATGAGTATTCTTTAAAATTCATGGGAACCAGTTTTTTTAAAAACTGGCATATGCACACTTACACACGTAAGAATCTTTGAAAGTACATATGTTTATGTTAATAGGTTACATGTCTATTGATATAAATATTTAAATATAGTATCTATCCTATTACTCTATTGCATTGTGTGACTTCAGCTGCTTCTCCCTTTATTCTCAGATATCTCTAAAAAGAAAGGTACTGGTCATGGGATATCCTAAAGACCACTGCTATATGTGAGCTTCTAGACCTCACATGTAGCTTCTAGACCTCACATGTAGCTTCTACACCTTGTTTGTTTGAGATTTCTGATTTGCCAGAGAGAGAGAGAAAATGTTTACCCTTAATGTTATTGTCAGAGGACTGGAACTATAAGCAATATATCTTCATTTATTCATTCACCATTCATTCACTATCCATTCATTCATTCACCATTAAATTTACATTACTTATTTACAGGTTAGGCACTGTGTGAGGTGTTGGCGTTTCAATGATCAAAATAAGGTAGTATCTTCTCTGAGGAGTTCCCAGTGTATTGGAAGATATAGGCAATGGGACAGGCAATTTTCAATACAAGGGGAAAAATTTTTTTTTTTTTTTTTTGAGACGGAGTTTCGCTCATTACCCAGGCTGGAGCGCAATGGCGCGATCTCGGCTCACCGCAACCTCCGCCTCCTGGGTTCAGGCAATTCTCCTGCCTCAGCCTCCTGAGTAGCTGGGATTACAGGCACGCACCACCGTGCCCAGCTAATTTTATGTATTTTTAGTAGAGACGGGGTTTCACCATGTTGACCAGGATGGTCTTGATCTCTTGACCTCGTGATCCACCCGCCTCGGCCTCCCAAAGTGCTGGGATTACAGGCTTGAGCCACCGCGCCCGGCCAAGGGGATAATTTTTATAGCAGAGGAGTGATCAGGATACTTACTGTGACTGCCCCGCCCCCAGAAAAAGCATACTCTTTTATATGTGCCACATGAGATATGAAAAAGCAAAGTCTGATTTTAGGGAGTCATTTTGCTCAAAGAAAACAGGCCCTCAGCAAAAAAAAAAAAAAAAAAAAAAAAAAAAACAGCAGCAGAAAGTTGAAACCAAACAACTGAGTGTGTTTTGATTTTGATTTTGAATGGTTGTTTTTTTTTTATTTTGGCTGTTTGGTCCAGGGTTTGGGAAGGGGAGAAGAGAAATTAGTTATTGACCAGCTTGTGAAGTTCGCTTAGTTATCTACCATTTGTGTGTTCTGAGCTTCCCTATCCAGAGACACAGAGAGGTAAGAAAACCTCTTAAGAACACACAACAGGGAGTATAAAGACTAAGGGGGAGCAAACTGATCATTTGTACTTTACCATCAAGCCCCTTTGAGGAGAAAGGGAAGGCTCACTTCTGATGAATCCCATAGAAGAAGCGAGGAAAGCCATGCAGGACACAGCCACCACATCATTCTGTTAACCTGCTGATTCTGGCTTGAAAATAACCCCTGGCTCCCAACCTCATGGGGTGACAGTGTGAGGAGACAGGTGTCATCTCATACGTAAGCAGAAGACACCAGTGAATTACTCATGGGGGTCCCTAACCGATTAGGGTTCAGGGAAACAGTACAGCTAGAAGCCAGAAAGAATCCGAATCATGGGAAGAACAAACAGCTGAGCTCCACACTGTTTCAGGATCTGTGAGTGGCCTCAGTAATATGCCCTCCTTGCCTGTGAGTTGCAAAGGTGGAATGGCAGATGGAAAGCCCCCCATCGTATAATGAAATGAATAGAGGTTTTGAAACCAGTAGCCCAGCTTTCTCTCCATAAGGATGGCGTCTTACCCTGTCTGATTTAAAAGATAGACCTTGATGATGCTTTCTCCCACTTACCCTTGATGAGTTGTGAAACTCCAGCCTTATTCCTATCTGACTCACCTTGTTGGCTGAAGCAGGAGAAAGTCCAGTCCTCCCTTCCCAGCCTCTCCTCCCCTAGCAGTAGGAACCAGCTAAGAAAGGAGAAATCCTAATCCCAGGAGAGCTCTGGGGGAGCTGAGCCAACACCCACACAGCTGCTCAACAGGAAATACACCAGACAAGCTCTCTCTTCCCAGGGGAATTTGGCTCACCAGCCGCAGGATTCTCAGGCAAAAAAACGCAGAGACAAGGATCAGACATTTGGCTGCCTCAGGCTCCCTTATTGCCTTACAATATATTTAGACAATTTCTGATTATTTCTAAAGGTGCCACTGAGAGGCTTCAGTTCTTATTGTAATGAACAGAACGTCTGAGATTCTAGTAGCAAAACAGATAGAAATGCAGAATTAAGCTTTTGAGGAGTAATGTGGTATGGCTGGATGATGCACAGACACTCTGAGCACAAAATAAAAAATACATTGGCTAGCAAGTTATGATATTATTCTCAGCCTCCCTAGTAATCAAATGCATGAAAATCAAAATAAGATATTATCTGATTCTCAGTTGGCAAATAGGAATGAATAAATGAATGAATGAATAAGTGAATGAATGAAAGAATGCATGCATGCAGAAGAAACATAATACCCTGTGCTGGTAAGAGTGTGAGGAAAACAGGTGCTCTCGTGTACCATATAGGAGCAAAAATTATTCTACTCAAGTATGTTAATGACATGGTTGAAAAATTTAAAAATGTACAGAGTGCCTATACAGCCCCTAGGGATTTATATTAAATAATAATATTTATATTAAATGAATAGGAATACGCCATCTGTTGTGGCACATACCTGTAATCCCAGCATTTTGGGAGGCCAAAGTAGGCAGATCACTTGAGCTCAGGAGTTTGAGACCAGGCTGGGCAACATGGCAAAACCCCACATCAAAAAAAAAAACAAAGTAGCTATGTATGGTGGTATGCCCCTGTGGTCCCAGCTACTCGGGAGTCTGATAAGGAAGAATCACTTGAGCCTGGGAGGTCAAGACTGCCATGAGTTGAGATCATCCCACAGCACTCCAGACTGAGTAACTGAGTGAGACCCTATCTCAAAAAAATCAATCAGTCAATTCATCCATCCATTCATCCATCAATCCTTGGATAAATACATAGAGATGTGCAGTTGTTATTATCTCAAAATCTTTTCAAATACTGAAAATGTTGAAAAAGAAACTTTAGGTTAATAATGGTATGTTCCTAAAATGTAACATTATTCAGACTTTACAATGACAATGGAGATCCATCTGCATTTATTAATAGATCTCTGGAATTTAGTAGCAGGTAAATAAATGGTTGTTTCCATTTACCTCCTTTTCTCAATAAAATGTTCTTTCTTTTTATTTTATTAGTCATGCTTTTATTTATGTTATATAAATAAGACATATTTATTTCAAATTCTAAAACATATTGAAAAGCATTTTTAAAAAATTACCTGTAATTCAACATCATTCAGAATGCAGTATATTTCTGTTGTATATCTTTTTGGAATTTTCCTATGCAGTTATATGAATATATTATGCGTATTTTCTGTGAATGAAATAGATTATACATGTTTTATATTCCACTTTTCTGCTGAGTAATACATTATTAATATCTCTCTATATTAATAAATATAGATGAATAATAATGTTTAATCATACCTGAACCTCATAGTCTCCCTGAGGGTAAGTATGATTAAACACTATTATTTTTATTTATATGTAACCATATACAAGGCAGGCAATTTCATTATTTCACATCGCACAATTAAATAATTTAAAATAAAAAAATCTAGCAACCAATAAAAAGGAATTTAAATGATTTATTAGAATTTCTTGTTAATATAGGGAAAGATAAAAATAAAAGATCTGATGAAGTAAACATACTATGAAAACTTTATACATAGCAAAATATTAATTGTGGAAAAAGTGCATACAAACTCACACACAAAAAGAGATGGGAGGGAAAGCAAACCACCAAAAGATTTACAGATGTTTCTTCAAGCTGAGAAATTTCAGGTGATTTTTAGTTTTGCATTCATGTTCTTTTAAACTTCAATATGAGCATAAGTTCATTTTGTATTCAGAAAGATTTATGATGACAAAATGTGATAAGCCATACAGTATTAATTTTAAGAATATAAACACACAACTGTGTAAATAAACAAATACAAAAGTAAATATTTTATCTTATTCAATTTTACTGAGGCCGAGGGTAGTCTGGTTTTGTCTCTAGTTTATAAGAGAAAGAGGGAAGGGGTGGTGGAGCCCTATCTATATTCCTGGGATTTTATAGAAAGAGACCTACCGATATTAACATGCTTACTTGATATAGAATCTCAATCTTGGCTGCACATTAAAATCACCTAGGGGACTTTTAGAATTCTGGGAGCCATTCCCAAGAAATTCTAATTTAATTCGTTATAAGTGGAACCCAGGCACCAGTATTAAAAAAAAAAAAGGTAAACAAAGGAAAGAAACTTTCTTGTTGCTACTGATGTGTAGCCAGGGCTGAAAATAATTAGGTTATGTCATTTATATTCCAAAGGCTCCCTCCAAAATCTGTGGCAAACGTCTCAGAGCGTCAGTGTTAGAAAGGCTTCCTCTTGAAACCTGCCCCATACATATACATTCAATGGTTTTAGCTGAGCCTTCTTCTAAACTGGACACTATTGTAAATGTTCTTGCATTTCCCTGCTTATTCTGCTTTGCAAGTTTCAGACAATGCTCTGAAGGACAACTGGAGATGTTACAATTTTAATCCATTAAATAATTTCCTTAATATTAATTCTTTGGTTAGTGCTTAAAAAGACTTGGAAATTTTTATGGCTCTTGATGCTTTATATATTACTTTCTGAAGTGTTTCTACTGATTTCCATCATCCCCAATACATAGCAGTTCACCAATTCACCACAAATTTAATACATCCAATTAATCCATCTCTTTGGTTTTGGTTATTATAGGGGATGAAAACATTCCATTTCTTTCCTCATTTCTTATTACTTTTTGTTCTTTCTTACTCAGGATTTTTTTTGACTAATGTATCTATTAAAATCTGACATAATTTTTGTTATAAATATGTACAACTTCTACCAGTATCAAATATCATCACCTTTACTGATGATTTTTAGTCATTTTATTCTGAATCCAACTTTTAAATTTTGTTTTGTTTTATTTTACCATAGAGAAAATTTTTATTTTATGAGAGAAAAACTCTGGGATTTTTTCCGTAAGTTTTTTTTTTTTTTTATCACTTTGAAACTTACAAGCACTTTTTTCTTCCAAAGATCTCATAAAGTGTTCATTCTATTCTAGCTTTTTATGCTTAGATTATTTTATTATAAGCCCCTTATCCATCAGGGATTTACACTGGTAGACAAATGCAAAGGATTTATTGTAATTTTCATTCCCTCAAAGATTAGCTAATTTTACAAACGCCATTTATAAAATGGCCCCTTCCATTCAATTACACAATGATAGTTTGAAGTCATATGGGTAAGTGCACATATGGGTTTTCCCTCTCTCATTGACCCAGCCATCTAATTTCATGTAAGTACCACACTGTGTTAATTTTTGCTACTGTATCATATCTTTTTATATCCAAAAGAGCTAGCATCCTCTAATTCTTTAAAATATTACTTGACTTGCATATATTTAAACATGTTTTAGAAAAATTTTAATTTGTTGCAGGGTATTTCCTTTTGACGATTTATTTAGGGTTAGATAAAATGTATGCATTAATTTGTGGACAAAAGATATGTTAAGCATATGCCTTTTTTGGACATATTGAAATTTCATAATGCAGCCATCCCTTTGGGATCAAAGCAAAGGGTGATTACCTTGTGTCTCTGCTCAGGACTTAATTTTGATACTGTCCCCTTAGGACTGAATTTCCTGCCTACCAGAGGTCTAGGTTTGAGAGTTATAGAGAAAACACTGAGATTTTTATTTCTAGTTTCTGACAGTGACATTAAACAAACAAAGCAATAAGAAATCAATGGCTGGCATTGGATTTAGATTTCACCTGCAAACAAAGCAAGCAGTGCCATGCTGAGCTCGGGTGCATAATCTTGCCTTGTGAACAAGAAAGGGGCCGAGGTGATTATGCAGGGCAGTCACGTCAGGGTGCCAGCCTTTTTCCTTGCTCAGTTCAAATATTATTGCTTTTAAATGTCAGCATATAACCATTGTAAGCATCTGTATTTATTAAAACTTCTCTTTCCTAAGACATTTCTGGTAGACATCTTGGAGCACAGTACATATTTAAATTTTAATCAGAACTGCAGGCACAGCAATGCTTCTTTAGAGCTGAATTGTTGAGAGGAAGAACACTAACTTTACTTGAGGTCCTACGGTAGGAGTGGAACTGTGCTGGGCACTGCACATATCGGACCTCATTTGATCCTCATAGATGCTCTGTGAGGGACGGATGTGTCTAAATCCTCATTTTACAGGTGATGAAATTAAGTTTTAGCCTCTGGGGATTGAAGTGGGCTTTAAGGGACTCTCAGGCCACTACCTTCACCATTCCCTGCTCACCAGCATCTCTAATATCTTGATAAAGTTCTAGCAATTCTTTCTGAACACTTAGGCCTGAAATGCCTCTGAGGGTGCATGCCTTTCCCTCTAAAAATGGTTCATTTCATTACTGGATGCCTCTGACCTAACCATTTAAAAACAAACAAACAGAAATAACAGTCTTTATATCAAACTAGATCCCATTTCCTTGCAATTTCTGACCTTAAGCTCTACTTTAGTCTTCTGATATCAGGGAAAAAGGCCTCTCTCTGTGCCCAGAAACAACTCAAAGGAAATAGAGGGGCTTATTCCCACTGAGTGACAAACTCCACATTTCATGAGATGGAGAAACTGCCACCAGCCCTGGCACTACAACAGTTAGGAATCCAAAGTGAAATGTCTGTTTTTCAAGGCACCATGTTCTTCATGACTAGAAATATCAAGAAAATCTGGTGTTCCCCTAAATGTCAAAGCTTTCATGAAAACAATCCTGGGACCTCACGCTTATCCCAGGGAAAGCAATGCCCTCCACATCCATTTCTAACATCAGTGGGTTCTAGGAACAAGTTTCCTGGAGAGTGGAGGGAAGCCAGAAGGTTGTTGTTTTTAAATCTCTTTTGCAACCTCTCGGTTAGAGCTTTTCTATGTCTTGTTTGATATAGCTTTGAATCCCTTGGAGAATGAAAGGATGATGTGTCTCTTAGCCGGTCTTCCTGAAATCTTATTTCTCTTGCCACTGCTTGAAATAGGAGCTAGAGACCAGGCCATTCAAGGTCATGCCCTCTAATGATGGCCTGGAATAACAGCATCAGGGTAAGGGATTTGATATCAGGAACTATCAACACTCAATCCGTACAAAATTATTTTCGGAGTCCAGCTGACCATGCACTTTTCTTTGCAGCTGCAACTTCATTAAATGGAGGACTGAGTTTCCAGCAAGAAAAGGTCAACATTTCCATCTGGGCATTCAAACATCTCCAAGATGGGCTTGAGGCTTTAGTGTTCTATTGATTCAGCCATCTCCATGCTGAGCACAGAACTTTGCCCAGAATAGATGGGCTGTGTCAATCAAAGCTCACCAGTGGGCCTATTCATTTTCAGTTTGATTCACAGGGCTATCAAATATTGAAACTGAAGGGAATCAAGGTAATTCTACTTCAGTATAAATTTGCAGATGAAACTTTTACAACTAATACATTACTGAAGCTAAAATTCATGAGGAACTCTTTGAAATGACAAGGTTTTTTCCTGCTTTCATTTGGCCTGTGTTTATCAAACTCTCACTAAATGCAAAAACACTAAAGTAGAGCCTCCAGAGGAGATGCTGACTCTAAATTTAAAAAAAAAATGTAATTATGTGCCAAGCAACATAGAAATATAAAGTACTGCTGATCAGGGAGGGAGTCTATGATTTGGAACAAAACAGAAATCGGTGGCATTTGTTCATGCAGAGATAGAAAATACTCTCCTGATAGAGGGAACAGTCCATCTGGTAGTAAGTTTACCTAAATTATGTACGTAATTAATTATAGCAACTTCTCAAATGCATGTTATACATTTTGTGAACTTTCATAGCATTTAATTGCATCGTGATAATGTTTTCATTTAAAAGGTTTATTTTTATGTTATGTATTTATATTTATTCTCCTAACAACATGAGCTGTAATAAAGGTGTTATTAATTTTTGTGAACCTCATATTATTGGAGTTATTTTTTTCTTCAAGTGTTCTCCTTCTCATCCCCACAAGGTGCATTTTTGCCCTCTAAATGGATCACACTCTCTCCCCAACACACACTTAAATCATGTCAGTCTTTCTGATGTTTTGAAAAGTCTTTGTTCTTCAAGTTTGCCTTTGTCCCTCCACTTCAAAATAATTTGCTTTAATTTTAAACATGTTTAATTAGCAGTGAATATATCAAGTCAACATTAAATAACATGATTCAATCGCCTATAATCGTATCAGCCACATCCAAAGGGTATGTATAAACCTTTTAATAAAATGCTTTCCATTTACTCTGTAGATGTGTTCAGATCACTAGCATTTCTACATCCTTAGCATCTTAATTTATTTTATATAATTTATGTTTTACTTTTTAAAATTTTCTTGCAAGAGATGAGACATTAATTTCTATTTCTTTAAACTTTTTATTTTCTTTAAACTTTTTTTATAGATTGCCAGTGCATTAGTCTATTGTCCTGCTTCTAAAAAAGACACACCTGACACTGGGTAATTTATAGAGAAAAAGGACTTACTGAACCCACAGTTCTACATGGCTGGGAGTCCTCACAATCATGGTGGAAGGCATGGAGGAGCAAAGCCATGTCTTATGTGGCAGCAGGCAAGGAAAGAATGAGAGCCAAGTGAAAGGGGTTTCCCCTTATAAAACCATCGTGTCACCACCATGAGAACAGAACAGGGGAAAACCACCCCCATGATTCAATTATCTCCCACCAGGTCCCTCCCACAACACATGGGAATTATGGGAGCAACAATTCAAGATGAGATTTGGGTGGAGACACAGCCAAACTGTATCAGCCATTTCTGCCTTTCCTGACCTAAGATTTAATACTTATGTTTATATAAATTATATATGAATAATCTCTTTACATGATTATATATATGAATATAGATTGAATCTATAAGGTAAATATGAGAAAGTACTAAATCTACATATATAAGAATCCTGTAGCAGCAGGAAGAGAAAAATCTGAATAAAGCAATTCATTTATCCTTATTGCATTGCTATGAAACACAAGTTACAGTGACAACTGCTCCTTCCATCCTTTATGTTTAGAAGTTTACCATGTCTAATGGAATCACCAGCTCTTCCTGAGTGGTCCCCAAGATGGTGTGTCAGGTGTGGGCAGGAGGAGATCCCATACCCTTTCCCATACCTCCTCATTTGAAAGACCTCTGCTCACTCTCCAGCAGTGACTCTTAAGGAATCAGCCATGTCAGGATGATGACCCCATGCATACCACTGGTCTCCTCTGCCTTCCTTTCTTCCTTTCCTGGAATGTGCCCTTTTCTGAAGTCTACAAAGGCTCACTGAGATATGCCTCTCAATGTTTAGGAAGATTGTGCCAAAAATCTAATTACTGTAGAAGAGAATACTACCTATGTTTCTCCTCCTGGAGACACAGGCCACACTAACTTGCCTCTACAGAAATGAGCCAGGTTCCTCACCCCAGTTCTTTCCTGACCAAGGTGATGTCTTCTCAGGATGACCAGAAGCTGGAGTGCTCATTCCCTTTCAGAAACACTCTCCCGCAACCCCAGCACCACCTGCAGGAGAGTGGTCTGGCTAGAACCCCCAGTAGACACTATCACGTACACAGACACCAGCTCACTTCTCAAAAATCAGTTGCTCAATCTCATTTCCCCACATGTGGGACAACTTCAGCCTCATCCACATTTGGCCACAACAGTTCTCTTTACTCTCTTCTCATTAATGGCTTCAGAAAATCTCCAGGTCAATTGTGTCTTTATCATGACCAAAGAGAAAGCAAAGCTTCCACAGTAAACTGATCCATTAACTCCACCCTCTCCTTCCATGATCCTCCCAGCTAATCTTTCCTCTTAATTTCTTTCTTTCCATAGCCTCATGGCCTTGGGACATGCAAATATCATCCAACCATCACTGTGTAAGCACCTGTACTGAGCCTGGACCTGAGAAGGCTCTATGAACAGAACTGACTTTAAAAAGATGAGTGAGAGAAAGGGTTCTGAAGAAAGATGCAAGAGAAAAAGAATGGCACATTTTGACTGGAGAGATGTGAGAAAACATCATGATGGTGGCATTATGGAAGTCAGATCTTGAACAATGGTGATAACCTGAGACTAAACAGATATTTATTATTCAGGTGTATGCAAAGAATAGTCTCTGTTTGTACAACACTGACGCAATTTTATTTCATTTCATCTCTTTGGTGATACCCTGCAGCTCATTCCATTAATTCTTACCTAGAGAATCTGGCATACTTTCTTTCTCCCTGTCTTAGTATTTATCTTTCTAAGAACTCCCATGTACCACATGGGAATGTAAATTGATGTGAATGTCTTACAAAGCAATTTGGTATTAATGGATCCAGAGCCTTAAAAATGTTCATACCAGGTTATTATGAGCCAGCAATTCCACTCCCAGAAATCTATCCAAATGAAATAACATAAGACATAGGGGGAAATAAATATGTATAACTATATTTGCAAGAATATGTTTATCACACAATAGCTTCTCACTTTGTTGATATGATAAAAAAACTAAATTTATAATCAAAGAAATGATTAAATGATAACATATCCATTTGATGGACTGTTAGGTAGCCATTAAAATGGTGCTTGTGGAGAACTGGTAACATAAAAAATACATACAATATATTGTTAGAAGAAAAATGCAAGGTGTGAAATTATGCATAGAACATGATCATGGTCATGCAGAACTTGCATGTCAAATAGGTTACAAGCCAAAAGAAGTAGAATGGGAAGGAAGAGGAGACAGTGTCACAGCAGGATTCTGTGTGGCTTTTCTCCCTTTGTTTCCACTTTACTAAATATTCTAGACACTCTTGAACAAACAGGTTTCCTTTTAAAGTATAATATTTGAAGTAATTTTTTGACAGTGCCTTGTAATCTAAAAGTGCATCTTCCTCCTCACCAAGGGGATATATTATGCAAAGGAACCCAGCTCAGATCTCTCCATTTGCTTTTCTTCATCATCGGACTTGTACCCTAATAAATTTCACGTTTGAGGCCTCTCAGCCCACACATGCAGCCTCAGTCACAGAGGTCCACTCACTTCCTCCCACCCTCTTCAGGGTCATTTCCACCCAGCCCACCCACAGAGCACAGAGAGTCTGGCTATTTTAACATATAATAAACATGCATATTTCTGTCACTTGTCTGGTGTTCTCGATCTGCATTGGGCTAAAAAGAAAATTCCAGTTTGCTCAATAAAATTTTATTCTTACTCCAGCTGTCACTTATATCCTGTCTGCCTCTCTCTTCTGGCATGCCCCGTGGTTTAGTGTTGCACAAGCACCAATATCAGCTCTTTTTGAAAGCTCTCTGTACCTTGCACTTCAAGCCCCTGTTATCCCAGCAAAGTTTTGCAGCAAGATGTCCATAAACTCCTACAATCCTTATATAGCAATGCCAGTGTATTTTTTCCACTGCAGATGGTGTATCAGTCCATTATCATGATGCTAATAAAGACATACCTGAGACTGAGTAATTTATAAAGGAAAGGTTTAATTGACTTACAGTTTGACAGGGCTAAGGCGACCGCAGGAAACTCACAGTCATGGTAGAAGGGGAAGCCACCATGTCCTTCTTCACATCATGGCAGCAAGCCGAATGCAGAGCAAAAGGGCTAAAAACCCCTTATAAAGCCATCAGATCTTGTGAGAACTCATCACTATCATGAGAACAGCAGCACGGGGCTAACTGCCCCCATGATTCAATTACCTCCCACTGGGTATCTCCCACAACACATGGGAATTATGGAAACTACAATTCAAGACAAGATTTGGGTGGAGACACAGCCCAACCATATCAGATGGCCTCTCTTGGTCACCTTTTACAATGATTGCTTCTCTAGATCTTCCACTGCCAACACCTCTCTTTTACCCCTGACCAGCCAGCAAAAGATTTAGTCTCTTATTAAGTGAGATTGCCCTGAAGTCTCTTCCACAGTTCAGGATGCTGCTCACATAATCTGATGCTGGGCTCTTTTTTGTCTCTTTCTCTCTACTTGTCCTCCCTCTGAAAGAACTTCAGGAGGGTCAATTTTACTTTATACACATAAGCAATCAACAGACATGTGTTGAGTGCCTACCACATAAAAAGTATAGTGCCAGAACCATGAGAAATTCAGAGGAACAAAGTGGACATCCTTGTTCTCAGAGATTGAACAGTCTAGTAAGAGAGAAAAGATGTTTTGCTTAGCATGTAAATAAAAGGCATAGGATGTTATGTGACACAAACAAAGAAAGGGAGGAAAGGAACCAACATTTATTAAGCCCCTACTTTATGCTGAGCATATAAAAGTCTGCTATGGAGAAATAAAGCCGAAGACTTGAAAGAACTTAATAAATGCTCTCAACCGTATTTATTTTCATAAAAAGTTCAGGAAGATAAATGGAAACTGTGTGTGAGAAGGGGTGAATTTGGAGCAGAGTTCCAAAACTCTAAGCTTAAGAGATAGAAGTTTATATGAATGTAATAAAAATGATAAGGTAAGCAAATAGAGGTCACAGATGGAAAAGAAAGCATTAATTTATTCCCTGATTCAGAATATTATGTACTTGTTGTGGGAAGAAAATAATTCCAGGACTTCAGAAATGACAGAGTAAGAAGCACAGTGGATCATTTTCCTAGCAAAAGAACAATCTAACTGGTGAAAATAATAAACACGACAAAACAAAGCAATTATTTAAAGTGTCTGGAAAGTCTCCCAAGACATATTCAAATAAATAAATTATTCAAAAAAATTTACAAAATTTTAATAAGAAAAGTGAGAGTCCATGGCATATGAAGCACTGCCAACTCTGCACAGAAGCAACCAAGGAAATTGAGGATTCAAATTCCGCAGCCCACAGTCTGGGGTTACGGCTTTACCTGGAGGAGCAGGCTGCCTGTGTTGTTCATAACCTACCTTCCCAAAGCCTGTGCCACAAAGACTTTATTCCAGTCAACAGCTGAGAGGTGTGTGTAGTTCTTTTTACCCAACCAGCCCTCACTCCTAGAGGGGAAGCTCTATTTCAGGTAGGATAGGCCAAGAGTTCTGGACCCTGTATTAGTCTTGGTCTATTTTGCATGCTATCAAGGAATATCTGAGGCTGGATACTTTATAAAGAAAGAAAAATGGTTTATTTGGCACAGGGATCTGTACTCTGTACAAGAAGCATGGCTCCAGCATCTGCTTCTCGCAAGAACCTCAGGAAGCTTTAAATCATGGTGAAAGGGGAAGAAGGGGAGCCAGCATGTCACATAGCAAGGAAGGAAGGAAGAAGAGAAGAGTGCCAGCTCCTTTTAAACAACCAGTTCTCCTGTGAACCAATAGAGCAATAACTCATTCATTACTATGGGAGAGCACCAAGTCATTTATGAAGGATCCACCGCCATGTCTTACTACAAAAAAAAAGCAGGTCCCATGCCCAGTTCCATCTTAGTCGTGAAGAGCTGCTCTCCACTGGGCAAGGCAGGGCATTTGGACAAGAGCGCCTGCACCTCTCCCTCAGGAAACCGATTTTATATGCAAAATGCACGGAGAACTCCATGCCTGTGAGTGTTGTGGGAGACAAGAAAGATCTGGAGAGGAAGCTGAAGATCCCTGACACAAGCAAAATAACAGAGCCCACAGAAGTTCAACAGAGAGAACCAAGGAAGCAGGAAGCAGGCAAATTCGGAGAGTCCTCCTGGGACCATGGTTAGTTCTGGGGGTCAGGAAGGCTGTGTTCATGTGGTAGGCTAAATCCACTCAGGAGCAGGCAGAGACGAGGAGGGGCCAGGCATTCTCTAAGTCACGGCACAGGAACGCAAGGCAGAAGCCACAATGCCAGGAGGCTTAAATAGAACCACTGACCAAACACTGACTATTTGGATGCAGAGGCAACTCCTAGGAAGCCGGGCTTGCGCATAAAGTCATATTCTTCCCTGTCAGTCTGGAAGACTGTATGTGCCCAAGGCTGCATCCTTCCAGGAGAAATCAGAAAGGAAATCTCACGTCTGCTAGGTCCTGAATGAAAATGGGCAAAATGGTGTAAACTCTAACCTGTGATAGCCACATCTGAGCCATATGCACACCCAATGGTAATGGGTTAAAATAAAACTGACGCAGGGGAGTTAAGCACAACTTTTGACAAATAAGTTCCTTCTGATGACCCAGAGTGAGCCCGAGCAGCCAATCTAAAGGTGAACACCATCTGGGAAAACACAATCTGAGAACATCAGAGGCCACAAATTACCAGGGAAATAGATTTCATAGAACTAATTCAGCCAAGCCACGAAACAAATGACCAGGCAAACAACAAATAACAGTAACCCCGCAGGGAGGTCAATATCCAAAGCTGCTCCACCGTATCACCTAAAATGTCCAGTTTTAAACAAAATATTAAAAGATATGAAAGTAACAGTATATTAGAATAAGTTATCTAAAATGTAAAACGGTAAGAAATAGTGATCGAAGACCACATCTTGTATGAGTCCATTCATATGAAATGTTTAGATTGGGAAAATTTATAGAGACGGAAGGTAGATTAGTGGCTGCCAGGGGGAGGGGGAGGGTCAGGGACAATGGGCCATGACTGTTGATAGCATAGTACTTCTTAAGAGAGACGAAAATATTCTAGAATTAGATGGTTTTGATGCTCACAAAACCCTAATATACTTTAAAATATTGAATTGTACAATTTAGATGGATACAGTGTATGATATGTGAATTATGTATTTATAAAGTTTTTTTTAAAAGCTGCCTACAATTTGTGTTGGTTGCAGTATAAGGTTGCCACATAATTCACTGGGGTAGGAAGGAAGACATTGTTTTTATACAGAAGTAAGTAAAAATAAAATCAAGTACAACTACTTAATGACCTTTCACTAGGGCTAAAAATCTCATTCTGGAATCAGGGGATTGATGTACTCCATGTAATCAATACATTCATCTTAGGGTATTTCTCTCTCTCTCTTTCTTTCTTTCTTTTTTCTTGTTTCTCTTTCCTTCCTTCCTTCCTTCTTTCTTTTTCTTTCTTTCTTTCTTCCTTCCTTCCTTCCTTTCTTTCTTCTTTCTTTCCTCACTAAAGCCTCAACCTCTGGGGCTCAGGTGATCCTCCAACCCCCACCCCCCCAGTCACAGGCACATGTCATGCCCAGCTATTTTAGTTTTTATTTTATTTTATTTTATTTTGAGACTAGAGACAGAGTTTTACCACGTCACACAGGTATTTAGCCCACATTGGTCTCTTAAAGTGCTGAGATTAGAGGTATGAGCCACTGCACCTGGCCTTTTTCTAATATTAATTTATCTCAAGGTTCTCCCATTTATATGTGATGGGAGGCAAAGTGGTCAGAAATATAGGATGCTGAGAAAGTACAGAGGAGGAGATTCCAGAAAAGAGAATATGCCTCTAGGTCAGCATTAAAGAAGGAACAGAAATTTGAGAACAAGGTAGACACTTAGGAAGAACATTCCAAATGAAGGGATTATACTCAAACACATTGAAATGCAGCAAATGGAGTCTATCCCAGTCTAGGTACTTCTAATAGATATGTGTTTCTTGGCATCTCGTTGGAAATGAGGTTGAAAGAGGTTGGGTTGAAACCATGGATGATCTCCAATACCCTGATAAGGTTTGGATCTTATCTCATGAGCAGTGGACAATTACTGAGAGTATAAAGCAAGAGACACATTTGCATTTTAGAAAGATTTTTCTTGTTATGTTATAGAAAAAGAATTAACGAGGATAGATTAGCTGTAGACAGAGAGTTGAAGAGGATGTCTTAACAATCTCTTCACGTAAGAAAATGATTTGCAGTTGTCATGAAGAGGAATCAAGACACAATTCTAAGACAGAACCAATATTTTGATGAGGAATCATATGCAGGAGTAATAGGAGAAAGACAAGGTAACACCCAGGTCTAAAGCAAAAGTTTACCATAGTCATGACCCAGGCTCAGCCATCTGGTAAAATTCAGAGCAGAACAAGTAAAACAACTAAAAATTACAAAAGGTGAGTAATCTAAATTAAATGTAAACTAAGTCAGGTTCTTTTCGACATATCTTTTTTTATTTTTTTAATATTTCTATTATAATTTTTAAATTTTTTATTTCCATAGGTTTGGGGGCATATTTTGCATGTACATCATAGCAATTCAGCATAAAATATTATGTTCTCTTCCACTCATTTTCTTTACACAGTGTAACTGCTCCGTCACCTCCCTCAAAACTCTTTGAAAATTTTCTCGTTTCAACCCAACAGCCTCATTTCTTTTCAGCCTTCAACTCTCCTCTTTATTTTGCACCCTAGGAATTCCAAAGAACCAGGATGGCTAAGAAGGCTCTTCTTTGAAGGGTGGAAGAGGTGAAGAAACTGAGTAGGCAAACACAGAGTCTATGTAGTTAGAAACAGTCACTTCGATAATTTGTTTCACCACACAGATTTCTAGACTTCAGACTTAGGCTATCTCCTCTGCTTTGGAAATGTTTAGTACTATTAGGCTCTGAAATTCCCCATACTCTGATTGCAGAACAACATATCCAGCCCTACTGGAATAATGCGTTTTCTTAAAGAAAAGTACCAACTATGATGTGACAGCAGGGGCAACAATTTGAAAATACCTTAGAAGCACACATCAGAAAGTCTCCTCGAGTAAGACCACTTGGGGCAGTCTGACAGCCTGGAGTGGAACTGCACAGACGATAAAAATACAGAGGTCTCTTCCTACCTGAGGTTTGGTGTTCCATGATTTCAGTTACACAAAGTCAACTGAGGTCCAAATATCGATAAGGAAAGTACAATAAGATAATTTGAGAGAGAGACCATATTCACATAACTTTTTATTGCAGTGTATTGTTATAATTTCTCTACTTTATTGTTAGTTATTATTGTTCTCTTACTGTGCCTAATTAAGAAATTAAACTTTATCATAGGTATGTCAGGGTAGAGAAAAAACACAGCATTTATAGGATTTGATACTATCTGCAGTTTGAGGCATATAATAGGGGTCTTGGAACATTTTCCCCAAAGAAAAGATGGGAGTATTTTATACTTTAATCAGTCACGTTAGCACACTTTTCTGTATCACCACAAATGCCATATGGGCCTAGGAGTGACAAACAGACACATCAAGAAAATGTTACCTCTCACACTCGGACTAAGGAGATTTCTCTAATGACCAGAGCTTTGGCACCAATATCTTCAGCTCAAATTTCCCCAATTTGAGCACTTAAGCAAATTCCTCTCCAGGAAGTATTGGCCTATCTGTTGCTTAGACTACAAGGCAGATGGAGTACAATTTATAGTTCAATCAGGAATCCAAATTAAAGTCATTGGCATGTTCTTAATGGGATTAATGGGAGTTGAGGAATACATCCTGGCAGCTTGAGAAGCTGCCTGTCTTTGGCATGAGGCCCGTCCTATGTTAAGTACACATAGGTATGCCAGGTTGCCAAGTCCCACCTTCTGGGATTTCGGATCTAGACCAGGAAGACTACTGAGAGGATGACACAGGACAGCAATGCTCTTGTTTATTAAAGCCAAAACTTGTTTGACTGAGTACTGTTTTTTATTTATTTTATTGAACTACAAGTTATACACAGTAAAATTCACTTTTTTTTTTTTTTTTTTTTCAGTGCATAGTTCTGCTAGTCTCGACAAATATTGTCAAAGGGCTACTACCATAGTCAAGATATAGAAGAAAATTCCCTCACATCCTTTTTTCCTCCCACCGTCAACCCATGGCAAACACTGGTTTGTTTACTGTCCTTATATTAATAGTTCTGTCTTTGCAAAAGGGTCATATAAATGGAAGCATGAGTATGCAGTCTTTCAAACCCGACTTCTGTTCCCTAGTTGATGAACATTTTAAGGTGTTTCTAGTTTTTAGTGATTATCAATAAAGCCACTATAATAATATGCATACAGAGGTTTGTGTGAACATAGAATTTCATTTCACTTGGTTAAACAGCCTAGAGTGAGTATGTAAAACTGCATGAGAAACTGTCAAAAGTTTTTACAAATCAGTTATAATGTTTTGCACACGATCAGGAATGTATGAGAATTCCAGTTATTCCATGTTCTTTTTCTTTTTTTTTTATTGCATTTTAGGTTTTGGGGTACATGTGAATAACATGCAAGGTTGTTGCACAGGTGCACACGTGGCAGTATGATTTGCTGCCTCCCTCCCCTTCACCTATATCTGGCATTTCTCCCCATGCTATCCCTCCCCAACTCCCCACCCCCCCCACTATCCCCCCTCCCCCCCAACAGACCCCCGTGTATAGTGCTCCCCTCCCTGTGTCCATGTGTTCTCCTTGTTCAACACCCGCCTATGAGTGAGAACATGTGGTGTTTGATTTTGTGTTCTTGTGTCAGTTTGCTGAGAATGATGTTTTCCAGGTTCATCCATGTCCCTATGAAGGATGTGAACTCCTCCTTTTTAATGGCTGCATAATATTCCATGGTGTATATGTGCCACATTTTTCCTGTCCAGTCTATCATTGATGGGCATTTGGGCTGGTTCCAGGTCTTTGCTATTGTAAACTGTGCTGCAATGAACATTCGTGTGCATGTGTCCTTATAGTAGAACGATTTATAATCCTTTGGATATATGCCCAGTAATGGGATTGCTGGGTCAAATGGAATTTCTATTTCTAGGTCCTTGAGGAATCGCCACACTGTTTTCCACAGTGGTTGAACTAATTTACACTCCCACCAACAGTGTAAAAGTGTTCCTATTTCTCCACATCCTCTCCAGCATCTGTTTTCTCCAGCTTTTTTAATGATCTCCATTCTAACTGGCGTGAGATGGTATCTCAATGTAGTTTTGATTTGCATTTCTCTAATGACCAGTGATGATGAGCATTTTTTCTTATGTTTGTTGGCCTCATGTATGTCTTCTTTTGTAAAGTATCTGTTCATATCCTTCGCCCATTTTTGAATGGGCTTGTTTGTTTTTTTCTTGTAAATCTTTTTTAGTTCATTGTAAATTCTGGATATCAGCCCTTTGTCAGACGGGTAGGCTGCAAAAATTTTTTCCCATTCTGTTGGTTGCCGATTCACTCTATTGACTGTTTCTTTTGCCGTGCAAAAGCTGTGGAGTTTGATTAGGTCCCATTTGTCCATTTTGGCTTTTGTTGCCAATGCTTTTGGTGTTTTGGTCATAAAGTCCTTGCCTACGCCTATGTCCTGAATGGTTTTGCCTATGTTCTTATCAACACTTAATATTTTTGTTGTTGTCTTTATTATTTTGTTACCTATTCTAACAAGTGTGCAGTCATTTCCATTGTGGCTTTAATTTGATTTCATTGTTGTTCAAAAGTTATTCAGGAGCAAGTTGTTTAATTTCCATGTAATTGTGTGGTTTTCAGAGATCTCTTTGGCATTGATTTCTGTTTTTATTCCATTGTGGTCTGAGAGTATGAGTTTGTATGATTTTGATTTTTTCTTTATTTAATTTATTGAGACTTGCTTTATGGCTGATGACGTGGTCAGTTTTGGAGTAAGTTCTGTGTACAGATGAAGATAATATGTATTTTGGGGTTGATGGATGCAGTATTTTCTTTACAATTTCTTTTTAGAAGAAGTTCTTCATTTGGTAAAGTACAATTGATCGAGTTTTTCCCTTTATAAACCTGACTAAAAAATCTCTGCTTAATCCAAGGTGACAAGTATTAATACCTATATTTTCTTTGTGATATTTTATAGTCTCAGGTTTGGGCTTTATGTTTATTATGCTTTTTGAGTTAATTTGTGTAAAAGGTATGAAGTATGGATTGTGGTTTTGCATATAACTATTTTGATCGAGTTTTGATTCCATTTGTTTATAGCTTTACTCATTTTAAAATATTTATTACTTACTTTAATATTTAATGTTTGATCTTATTGTAATTTTTTTCTCATTTTTTTCTTCATTTGTTTCTTTCATTGTTATTATTTATGATTATTATCATTATCATATTGAAATTATTAATGCTTGGTTATTTTGACCTATACAACTAGAAATTTTTAAGCTGGGAGGTCCCTTTATGCTAAATTAATTTTTAACAATTCTTCATGCATGTTATAAACTGATTTTTTGTTTCATTTTTACTTCAATTACTTGTTTGCCTCCCAGTTGTCATTCTAAAATAGAAATAGGATTTCAGCATTTAAATGTGAAGACTTTAAGGCATACCTTTTGAATGAATATATGAGAATTGCATTCATGAGAAACTATCATTTAGGTCAATAAAATACTATGTCTCTTCTGCCTAAAAATTGTTAGAAGACGAAGACATTGAGCAGCTGTAGTTCAAGGCCTTATGGCAAAACAATTTCAAATTAGCTTTTAAATTTCCTCCTTTCTTATCAATTTGTAAAAATGAGCACTACCTCTTGAAAACGCAAGTTGAATAATCAAATATGTTCTGCAAGAGAAGCAAAAATATCAAAGTATTAAGTATTTTGATATTAAAATCCAACATTTAGAGGAAAAAATAAGCTGGGTTTTTCTAAAATGGGTCTCCATTGACATATTTATTGTTAAATTAAGAAATAGAAGCACCTAGGTCTTCACTATTCCACCCAACCCTAACACTCCTGGGTCTGCTACGAGTATTTAGAACTTGAAAGAAAAACATGATGAATCCTTAGATTCTATTCTTACTCCCTGTGTTATGTATAAGCAATTTCCCTGATCAGTAATTCCATAGCATCTTCCTAATGTCACCATTTGTGGGGAGCTTATTATTTTCCAAGGGCATAAATCCCGTAGTTTTCCTTTACACTGATTTTTTGTCTTATTATTACTCCCACACCCTAGCCATCTGGGACCACTTGAATATAGCCTAACTCCATCCCACAGGAAAGTCTTAGGGATTGTTGTTAGCTGTATATATATTCAGATAGGTCTATTTTCTAGTCTACGAACATCTTGATGTTTGACTCTGAACCTTGAGAAAAGATTTTAAAATCCTTTACCACTAAGATAGATGTGAATTTGTCAGTGCTTTCGGAAAGCAGGTGTATTCATATCTGTAAACAATTCTAAAGTTATGGTGCAATCAGGGAAGACAGAAATTATCTCCTCTTTTATCCTTTTGAACAAATAAAGAACTGTACTTGGAAAATAAAAAATAACATTAGGGAGAGTATATTAGTGCAGCGTTGAAAGCTCTGTGCAGGTGGCTAGAATAATGTCTGGAGAAACACATAGTCAGAACTTCTATTTGCTCAACATTCCTGTTTTAGCCTCTTTTTTCTCTAGGCCTTTTCTTTAAGACATCCATTCAACTGGTACAATTTGGGCTGCACTTTCTACCTCACTCTGTGTGACCTAGGCATGTGAAACACTAATATGCCAATCTCTACTCACTGGGATTAGAGATTGCCAAGAACATCAAGGCAGGCCAATCCTCTCTCAGGCTTTGTTAGAACCACCAAGGAAGAGGTGCTCTTTTTGTTTCATATCATTATGAAACTGAAGAATCCTGTAAATCTGGAGCCATTGGAGATTGTGATAGTTGGTTTTATGTGTCAACTGGGCTAAGCCATGAAATCCAGATATTTGATCAAGATTATTCTAAATGTTTCTGGGAAAGTATGTCTTAGATGAGCCTAACATTTAATTTTTTCATACAAAACAATCTTTCTGATAAAGAAATCAATAAACAATCCTACTTATAATAGCACCAAAATGAATGCAATACTTAGGAATAAATTTAAGGAGGTAAAAGATATGTACATTGAAAATTATAAAACATCAATAAAAGGAATTGAAGATGAAACAAATAAACAGAAAAATCGTCCATTTTCATGGATTGGAAGAATTATGTCCATACTATCCAAAGTGATATACAAATGTAATGCAATCCCTATCAAAACTTCAATGGCACTGTTTACAAAACATAAAAAATTCTAAGATTTGTAAAGAACCAAAAAAACCTCCAAAAGCTACAACAATTTTGAGAAAAAGAAAAATTAGAGGCATTACACTTTCTGATGACAAATTATATTACAAAGATGTCATAAATTACAGTATAGTAGTAATCAAAACAGTACAGGAATACTAATAAGAATGATTAACCCCAGGGAGAAAAAGAAAATGACGTGAAAGAAAAAGATGGAAGCTAGACTTCTTAGCATAAATCTTATTAGGCAGCTTTGACTTTGAAATCATGTATATTATTTATGTAATATAGACAAAATTAAATCTTAATGATAAAAGTCAAAATGACATGAATTAACTTTTTAAAAACCCAGTATAGTACTGACATAAAAATAGATACATAGACCAATGGAACAGAATAGGAAGTCCAAAAATAAACACATGCGTATAAGATGAACTAATTTTCAAGAACTGCACTAAAAAGACACAATAGGGAAAGGATAGTCTCTTCAATAAATAGTGATGTGCTGCTAGATTTGATTTGCTAGTATTTTGTTGAAGGTTTTGCTTCTATGGTAGAGAGGGATATTGGTTTGCAGTTTTCTTTTTTTGTTGTGTCTCTGCCTGATTTTGGTATAGAGGCGATGCAGGCTTCATAGAACGAGTGAGGGCCTCCTTGATTTTCTGGAATACTTTCAGTAGAATTGGTATCAGTTATTCCTTGTATGCCTGGTAGAATTCAGCTATGAATCCATCTGGCCCAGGGCTTTGTTTGGGTTGGTGGGTTCTTTTATTTTAATTAATTAATTAATTTTTAACTTTGTGTTCCAGGATGCATGTGCAGAACGTGCAGCTTTGTTACATAGATATATGTGTGCCATGGTGGTTTGCTGCACTTCCTTTCATATAGGTTTTAAGCCCCACATCTATTAGCTATTTGTCCTAATGCTTTCCCTCCTCTCTCCCCCACACTCAGACAGGCCCTGGTGTGTGTGGTTCCTCTCCTTGTTCTTATTGTGTTCTTATTGTGCAACTCCCATTTATGAGTAAGAACATGTGTTTGTTTTTCTGTTCCTGTGTCAGTTTCCTGAAAATGATGGGTTTCCAGCTTCATCCATGTCCCTGCAAAGGTCCTGATCTGATTCTTTTTTGTGGCTGCACAGTATTCCCTGGTGTGTATGTACCACATTTTCTTTAACTGGTCTATCACTGATGAGCATTTGGGCTGGTTCCATGTCTTTGCTATCATGTATAGTGCTACAGTAAACATATATATGCATGTATATTTATAATGGAATGATTTGTATTCCTTTTCAATAAACACACATATGAATGTATCTTTATGATGGAATGATTTATATTCCTTTGGGTATATACCCAGTAATGGGATTGCTGGGTCAAATGATATCTCTGGTTCTAGACCCTTGAGGAATCGCCATACTGTCTTCCACAATGGTTGGTAGGTTATTTATTGCTAATTCATTTTCAGAAGTTGATATTGGTCTATTCAGGGTTTCAATCTCTTCCTTATCTAATCTTGGGAGATTGTGAGCTTCCAGGAATTTATCTATTTCCTCTAGATTTTCTAATTTGTGTGCATAGAGTTGTTCATAGTAGTCTTGAGGATCTTTTGCATTTCTGTGCAATCAGTTGTAATATTACCTTGGTCTTTTGTGATTGTGCTTACTTGGACCTTCTCTTTATTTTTCTTTGTTAATTTAACTAGAAGTGTGTCAATCTTAAGTCTTTTTTTCAAAAATACAACTTTTTATTTCATTTACCTTTTGTATGGATTTTTGCATCTCAATTTCATTATGCCATTCTCTAATTTTAGTTGTTTCTTTCCTTATGCTAGTTTTGGGGTTAATTTGTTCTTTTTTTCTAATTCCTTTAGGTACAGAATTACAGTGTTAATTTGAGATCTGATAACTTCCTGATGAAAATATTTAGGGCTATAAACTTTGCTCTTAATACTGTTTTGGCTGAATCACAGAGATTTTAGGAAGTTGTGTCCCTATTTTCATTCGTTTCAAAAGAGCTTTTTATATCTGCTTTAACTTCAGTTTACACCCAGAGGTTACTCAGAAGTAAATTGTTTAATTTCCTTTTATTTGTGTAGTTTTGAGAGCTTTCTTGGGATCGATTTCTATTTTTATTGCTCTGTGGTATGAGAGTGTACTTGATGCAATTTCTTATTTTTAAAAGTTATTGAGTCTTGCTTTATGACTGAACATGTGGTTGATCTTGGAATATATTCTATGTACAGATGAGAATAATACACATTTTATGGTGTTGGTTGGAGTGTTCTGTAGATGTCTATTAAGTCCTCTTAAGTCCAGAGTTTCTTTGTTAGATTTTTGCCTGTATAATCTGTCTAATACTATCAGTGGAGTGTTGGTCTCCACTGTTATTGTGTGGTTGTTTAAGTCTTTTTATAGGCCAAGAAGAGTTATTTTATGAATCTGGGTGCTTGAATGCTGAGCGTGTATTTATTTAGGATAGTTAAGCCTGCTTGCCAGATTGTTCTCCTTATCATTATATAGTGTCCTTCATTGTTCTACTTAATTTTTATTACTTTAAAATCTGTTTTGACCAAGTGTGGTGGCTCATGCCTATAATCCCAGCACTTTGAGAGGCCAAGATGGGGGGACTGCTTGAGCCCAGAATCTCAAAACCAGGCTGGAAAACAAAGTGAGACCCTGTCTCTACAAACAAACAACAACAACAGCAAAAAAAAAAAAAAAAAAAAAAAAAAATTGCTCCAGAATGGTGGTATGTGCTTGTGGTGACAAGTACACAGGAGGCTGAAGCAAGAGAATCACTTAAGCCCAGGAGGTTGCGGCTGCAGTGAGTCATGTCTGTGCCGCATGACCCTGCATTCAAGCCTGGGTGACAGAGTAAGATCCTGTCTAAAAAAATCAAATAAATGAATACTGTCTGTTTTATCTGATGTAGTAATAGCAACTCCTAATCAACTAGGCATTATTCCTGGGATACAAGGTGGTTTAAACATGGGCAAAACAATGAATGTACAGAGAATCAAAAACAGAAATCACACAATCATCTCAATAGATGCAGAAAAGCTTTCAATAAATTCCAACATCTCTTCATAATAAAAGACCTCAACAGGCTAGGCATTGAAGGAACATACATCAAAATAATAACAGCCATCTGAGACAAACGCATAGCCAACATCACACTGAATGGGCAGAAGCTCAAATCATTTGCCTTGAGAGCTGGTACAAGACAAGGATGCCCATTTTCACCACTCTTATTCAACATAGTTCTGAAAATCCTAGCCAGAGCAGGTAAGAAAAAGAAATAAAATGTATCCAAATAAGAAAATGAGAAGTCATACTTTCTGTTTACTGATGATATGATTCTAGACCTAGATTATCCTAAAGATTCTGCCAAAGTCTCCTAGAGAACCATCAGAACTTGTGAGAATTATTCACTACCATGAGAGCAGTATGAGGGAAACTGTCCCCACAATTCAATTATCTCCCACTGGGTCCCTCCCACAACACATGGGAAATATAGAAGTACAACTCAAGATGGGATTTTGGATGGCAACACAGAGCCACAGAGCCAAACCATATCATTGGGGTGGAAATGGAAAGAAATGGGGATAAATAGGTTGAAGGATACACATTTGCAGTAAGGTACAATGAATAAGTTTATCAATATAATGTAAAGCCTGAGAATTATAGTTCATACCATTATATCATATAGTGAAAATTTGCTGAAAGAATAGCTTTGAGGTGCTCTTACCACATACACACACACATACACATGGTGACTATGGAAGATGATAAATTTATAGGAATCATTTCACTGTATATATGTATATATCAAAATATCCTACGGTAAACTTCAAATATGTTCAATAATAACATTTAAACAAGAAAAACATCCAAAT
Source organism: Aotus nancymaae (assembly GCF_030222135.1). NCBI lineage: Eukaryota > Metazoa > Chordata > Mammalia > Primates > Aotidae > Aotus > Aotus nancymaae. Next base: position 19,586,039 of record NW_026988443.1, read on the forward strand.
TAGTTAACTCTGAGTAAAACAGATTACTCCATATTGTGGGTGGGCTTCATCCAATCCATTGAAGTCTCTAATAGAAAAAGACTAAGCTCAATTGCAGAAGAAAGAATTCTTCCCACTGACTGCCTTTGGACTCACAGGGCCATTCTTCCATTCTAGGTGCCACAATCTGGTGAGCTCATCTCTCGCTCTCTTTCTCTCATGTTGGTTCCGTTTCTCTGAAGAACCCTACTACTGCAGGCCAAACTTTCCTCCACAGGAATGGAGAATAAAGACACACCCAAACTCGAGAATATACATATGTATACATGTGAAAGCAGTTGATAAACTTAAACTGTAATCAAGATATACACCTATTGCTCTACAGGATTTCACCCACTTCCATTTAAACATGTCACAAACATTTTCTTTGTCATCATGTTAGTAAATCATTTTTGAATAGTCACTTTTTAAAAATTTTTTAATGTTTAAAAATCATTGCCTAATTTTTATTATTATGGGTACCTAAGAGTAGTATATATTTATGAGGTACATGGGAGGTTTTGATACAGGCAAACAATGGGTAATGATCAAATGAGGGTAAATGGAGTATCTATCCCTTCATTTATCACTTATTTGTGTTAGGAACATTCCAATTCCACTCTACTAGTTATTATTATCACTATTGTCACCCTCTGTGCTACCAAATTCTGGATCTTATTTGCCCTTTCTAACTTTGTTTCTGTACCTCTTGACACTCCTCACTTTACTCACCCCTTTCTGAAACTCTAGTAACTATCCTTCTACTCTATCTCCATGTGATCAATTTAAAAATTTTTCACCTCCCACATTTAAGTGAAAGCCTGTGATTTTTTTTTTCTTTGAGACTAAGTTTCACTCTTGTCATCCAAGCTAGAGTGCAATGGCATGATCTTGGCTTGCTACAACCTCCACCTCGTGAGTTCAAGCTATTCTCCTGCCTCAGCCTCCTGAGTAGCTGGGATTATAGGCACCTGCCATCACAGCTGGCTAATTTTTGTATTTTTAGTAGAGACAGGATTTTGCCATGTTGTCCAGGCTGGTCTCGAACTCCTGACCTCAGGTGATCTGTCCACCTCGGCCTCCCAAAGAGCTGGGATTACAGGTGTGAGCCACCATGCCTAGCCGAAATTTGTCTTTCTGTGCCTGGCTTGTTTCACTTTACATAATGTCCTCCAGTTCCATCCATGCTGTTGCCAATGAATCATCACTGCTAATAGCTACATATTAATTCACGAATAAAACTTGCCACATTTACTTAAGTCATAACATGTTGCTGAACACTTAATTTGCTTCTGATACTACTGACTGCTCTTGTGAATACACATATGCAAGTACTTTTCCCATATTTGGATTATATCCACATATTTGGATATATTTCCATATTTGAATTATGTCCAAATACAGGTAGATAAATTCTCAGAGGTAGAATGACTGCTCTTGAGGCCATTGGGCTTAGATTCACATTGCCAAATTGATTTTTCAAAAAAGAATACCAATTTACACTTCAGCCATTAAAACATTAATGTTTGTTTATCTGAATTCTTGCCAGTACTAATATTATAATTGTAACTGTTTTGTTTGTATTGTGGTTTCTTTTAAATGTAGCAGTTGAAACACTACCTTAGTCTAGAATATATTTATTTATTATTCGTGGTTAGTGGAGATATAATTTTTCTGGGTTGTTTCTAGTCTGTTGCACTTACTCTTCTGTAGTTTGTTCATGACCTTTATTCATTTGTCTGTTAGTCCCTTATTGATTTATACGAGCCATCTGGACATTAAAGATATGATCCCTTTTCTTGCTATATTTTACACAAACATTTTCCCTTTTCTTTATTTCGCCTTTCTAGTTCAGTCTCCTTTGCTTTTGGTATTCCCATTGCTTGAAATGTTCTTGCACCAGATGTCTGTGTGATTAGCTGCTTAACGTCTTCAGGACTTTACTTAAGTATCACCTTCTTACAGAGGCCCCTCCTGGCCAGACTGTATAAAACACGAGCACCTTCTCCCCAGACTGATGATCGCTTTCCACTCTTTTTCTCACCTTAATATTCATCACTATACAACTACATATACCTTAACTATAACTGTAACTATATATGTATGTGTGTGTATGTAGATAGATTTTTTAAGGGCCCTATTTACTGCCCCTTTTTATGACACCCTCCACCAGAATGATACAGCAGAATATTATCATTCAATACTAACTGGAGCTGATTTGCTTTATATTTTCAGTTCCACTATCTTCCATTTCAAAATGGATGCCAGAGTGTTTTGTATTTCTTGCCTCAAGGATATTTGCCCTGCAGAAAGCAGACATAGCCTGAAGTCAAATAGCTTTTCAATGTCTTTTATAAAAGACTAAACCCAATGAAAAGCTAATAGCAGTGAGAGGGGAAACGTTTAATGCTCGACTTCCTTTCGAAACAAGACAGAGAGATGTGATGTCCATCTGACTGAACCAACCCATGTCTGGCTTGTTGGCAGAACCCCAAGGAATCAGGCACCTGTCAGAGGAGGGATGAGGTGGTGTGGAGCCAAGGCAGGACTCTGTCCACTGACAGCCAACCCCGGAAAGGAAGGAATTACTTCATCTAAATGTGTCAGGCTTGACTGGGGACATGAAGGAAATATTTGAATGGGATAATAAACTAAGGCTCTTTAATCATCTCCAAATGAAAAATGTTCTATCTGTTAACCCTAATAGCCTTATTATTGTTACTTTAAAAGGAATTAATAAATACATATTTCATTTTTTCAACTGTAAATGATAAAAGCAAATACAAATAAATACATATAACAAACAGATACAAAATCTCTTTGGGGTTCTCATTAGAGTGTGTAAAGGAATTCTAAGACAAAAAAATTGAGAATTACTGGTTTTCATGATCTGATTAAAAGCTCGACATTTTCAGGTTGGCTTAAAAAACACAGTAACTGGCCAGGCATGGTGGCTTATGCCTGTAATCTCAGCACTGTGGGAAGTCAAAGTGGATAGATCACTTGAGCCTAGGAGCAAGAGATCAGCTTGGGCAAAATAATGAGACCTCATCTTTACCAAGTATACAAAAAATATTTGGGTGTGGTGGTGCATGCCTATAGCCCCAGCTACTTAGGAGACTGAGGTTGCCTGAGCCCGGGAGGTGAAGGTTATAGTGAACCGCGATTGTACCACTGCACTCTAGGCCGGGCAATGGAGTTAGACGCTGTCTCAAAAAAAAAAAAAAAAAGAAAGAAAAAGAGAGAAGGAAAGAAAAAGAAAAAGACAAAAAGAAAAAACAAAACATTTTTTAAAAAACATAGTAATCATGCTATCTATAAATAACCTATTTTCAAGTAAAAGATATACATAATTTAAAAGAAAAAGAATGGGATATCATGCAAAATATCGTCTCATATAAATATCAAGAAAAAATTGGCTAAACGAATATTAGAAAAATTACACTTCAGAGAAAAGAATATTATCAGAGATAAGATACTATGACTGTCCTAAGTATATTCACCTCGTAAAAGAGTTTCAAAAGGCATGAAGCAAAAATAAATAGGAATGAAAGAAGAAATGGAAGAATCCACAATTATAGTTAAGCATTTCAATGGTTCTCTCTCAGTCATTCATAGATTATTAAAGAGAAAATTGATAAAAATATAGCAGACCTGAATATTATCTACCAATTTTAACTAATTAACATTTGTACAAAGTTCATCAATAAACATACTCCCAAGCGCTCATAGAATATTTACCAAGATAGGTCAAACTTCGGTCCCATAATACAAGTCACAAAAAAAAAATCACAAACATCGAAATCACAGAGTGTTTTTCCTGATCATAGTGGAATTAAACCAAAAATAAAAAACATAAAGGCATATAGAAAATCTTTAAATATTTGAAATGAGTCAATGAAGAAATCTCAAGGAAAATTATGAAATATTTTGAACTAAAAGAAAATGACAAAGCAGCATATCAAAGTTGTAGATGCAGGTAAAACAGACTCAGATCTTGGGAGGAAAGTTTTAGCATTAAATATTTATACCAGTAAGACAGAGAGGTTTACAATTAATAGTCTTAGCTGTGGCTTTAAGAAACCAGACAACAAACACCAAATTAAGTGCAAAGTGGGAAACAAGAAATCAAAAGCTGCTCTTTCAAAAACATAAAAACAAAAGAGACATTTCTAGACAAACAGACAAAGAAAACAAATACATAAAAAGCACAAAATACTAACAAAATGTAAGACATAAGTCCTTTGGATGTCCTCTAAACACTAAATGGAAAATAAGGGGATATTGTGAACAGTTTCATGCCATTAATTCAATAACATGGATAACATAGACAAATTCCTTGAAGGACACACAGTATCGAAACTTACTCAAGAGGAAACCGGTAACCTGAATAGCTTCATATCTAGTAAATAAACTGAATTTGTAGTAAAAAGCCATCCCACAAAGCAAACTCCAGAACCAGATGGCTTCCTTGGTGAATACTCACAGACAATTTAAGTGGAAAGAATACAAATTCTACTTGAGCTCTACCAGAAAATAGAATAGGAGGGACCACTTTTCAAGTAATCTTAAGAGAACAGAATCACCCTGAATCACACAAGGCATTAGAATAAATGAAAAGGACAGCCCAATACACTTCATTAATATAAATGCAAATATCTTCAATGAAATTTTAGCTAATCAAGTACAGAAACACATCGTTACAAAGACTAATGTGTATACACACACACACACACACACAGATACAACTCTTTATTGAAAACACTATTCTTCATATGTATCTTTATGTATCCTTTTAAAAGGCATCCTTAGTAAGGATTGCATTAAAAACAATATCCTTTTCTTAGTGAGTTACCATGGTATCTTTGCCAATATGCATATATATATCAACCATTTAAGAATGAGTCTGTGTGTGTGTGTGTGTGTGTGTATACACATTATATATAATGACACACACATATATATAATGACTACGTGGGGTTTGTCTCAAGAATGCAAATTTGAAAATCAAGCAATTAGAATTTGTACCACCTGACTTCAAAATTTTATATAAAGCTATAGTAATTAAGGCAATATTGTGTTGGTGTCAGGATAGGCATATAAATCCAGGGCACAGAAAAGGGAATCAACACACAGACCCATTCTTACATGGTTGAGCTGTATATATATACACACACACATATATATACACACACGTATATATATACGTGTATATATATATATACGTATATATATACGTATATATATGTGTGTATATATATACGTATATATATATACGTATATATATGTGTGTGTATATATATACGTATATATATGTGTGTGTATATATATATACGTATATATGTGTGTGTGTGTATATATATACGTATATATATATGTATATATATACACACACATACATATTTGCAAAGGTACCGTGGTAACTCACTAAGAAAATGATATTGTTTTTAATGCAATCCTTACTAAGGATGACTTTTAAAAGGATACATAAATATACATATGAAGAATAGTGTTTTCAATAAAGAGTTGTATCAGTTGAATATCTGTATGAATATATTCTGACCCTCATCTCACACTACTTACAGAAATAATTTGAAGTTTTTGACATAAAACCAATGGGAAAAATCAAAAAAGGAAACTACCACAAAGGATTCAATGGCATAATTTTCTGGTATATATTATTAAGAGCATATAAATGTAATATCAAATGGGAAAAACATTTCAGCAAATGTTAAACATCACTGTTCAGAATCTTTTTCTTTCTTTCTTTCTTTTTTTTTAGACAGTCTCGCTCTGTCGCCCAGGCTGGAGTGCAGTGGCTCTGCAACCTCCGCCTTCCGGGTTCAAGCAATTATCCTGCCTCAGCCTCCTGAGTAGCTGGGATTACAGGAGCCCACCACCACGCTGGGCTAATTTTTGTATTTTTAGTACAGACAAGGTTTCACTATGTTGGTCAGGTTGGTCTCAAACTTCTGGCCTCGGGTGATTCACCCTCCTCAGCCTCCCAAACTGCTGGGATTACAGGCACGAGCCACCTTGCCTGGCTGGAATCCATCCGAAGGAAATAATCAGAGCTATACACGTTGCTTTATGCACAGGTATGTTAATTTTTAAATTATGTATAACATTATGAGGAAACAATCTATTTCCCATTATAATTATAACTGCTTGCTTTGATGTCCTTTGTAATTACAGGTTTGAGTTATATACCTGTGTCAGTACTTAATTACCACCTGAACATTCACACTAGAACTTAATTCATATGAAGACAGGGACTTAGTCCATTTTGCTACCAGTGTTTTCTTTGGGCTCTAATGAGTGTCTGCCTTACAATAGATATTTCTTTAATATTTGATAATTTAGTGATCAAATAAGTAGTGATTCATCCACATAATGTAATATGGAATAGCAATTCTAATAAGGGTTAAAAAATCTGTTTTTATATTGAACGTGCTCCTATGTTAAGTGAAATATACAGAACATTAAATTGCAAAACAATGTAAATCTACTATGCATTTTTTTTGATACTTATATATCTTGGAGAAAGTGTTATTTTTAAAAATTAGTCTTAAAATTTAAACGTGCAAAAAGGGTAGAAATTTAATATGTTATAATATTTATCTCAGATTAGTGAGATAGGTAAGGTGAATTAAGATTTTCTTTTCCCCCCCACTCTTTTTCTTCCTTCCTAGAGTAGTCTAATTGCCTTTCTGCATTTGTAGGGAAAGTTTCTATGGGCCACTGAAAACCTATTACACTGTCAATGCAGTGTGGGATAAAATCATTTGTAGAATGACCATATGCATTGTAATCTATATGGGTCAAATTAGACAATAAAATAGTGGGCATTATTAAAAATTCCTCCAAAACTACAAACAAAACCTGGGGCTGTCTCGGGGGAAAGCCAGGACACGCAGTCACCAAGCTTATTGACCATACCCATGAAAAGTGCCATGTACCTACTTATTTCTATTAAGTAAATAAACAACAACACCAAAAATACGGCATGGTTATGGCATATTTGGATCCTCAGGGCTTCAATCATCTTGCCAGAAAAAAAATCACAAAAGAAATAATTTCCCCATGGTCAGTTGCATTTTGATTATGTTCATTAAGTTTATCCATAATAGCAAACAATTAAAGAAAAATCACTATTAATATTAAATGGGGCCAATTTTTGAATAAAGTAGAAAATTAATAAATTTTCCACTTGATCTTTTTGGGTAGGAATCATGTGCATGTTACAACGATTACAGAAAAGAGCAGTTGTTTAATGTATAGCAGAATGACTAGAACTATTTTAGTTTTCTTTCTACCTACTAATTTGGGTTGAATAATCCATCATATTTATTTTATTAACTAAAACTTCACTTCATGGCAATGCTCTCCACATCCTTGGAGATTATTAGAGTAGGAGTTTGAAGCTTTCTTTCATTTAAACATTGGACCTCCAAACAAAATGTTTGTAACAGTTCTTCATGCAACTCACCTAAGGTCTATATTCCATTGATCTCGAGCTTCTCCTTGAGCACAGAGGATGCGTTGATTTTTTGTGCTCCAGCTGTTTGCAGGCTGGAAAAGCAAGAGGGAAAATCCTGTTACTTGGTTAGCAGCTGCTGATCAACCACACACTTGAATCTGAAATGTTTGTGTTTGTTCTGGGAGAGAATGCAATAATACTGCATCTTCATTTGGTTCACAATGTCTTTCCTATTAATGAATAGGATTGAAAAAAACAACTGAAAGAAAATTCTCACTCAATTAAAACCATAAATTAAAAGTCTGATGTTGATAACACTCATTGTTATTCATTCATTTGATCAAAAATTGTTTATTGGCCCCTAATATCCTGTAGGTGCTCTTCTAGGTTCTGAGTATACAGAAGTCAACAACAGAAAGCCTCACTGTCCTCATGAATGTTTTGTTATAATATGTGCAAGGGCATGCATACAATAAGCAAATACATAGATCTTAATTATAACATCGGGTAAAGATAATGTATTGAAATAAAATAAATGAGACAAAGGGTTAGAAAGGATCTCAAGAAGAAAAGGTGTTACTGAAGGTGATCAACAAAAGCCTTTCTCGGGAGGTGACATTTAACTAGAGCAGTGGTACATTCGAGGGAAAAGGCAGACAGGGATTGGGGGGCTGCTCTAAATTGGATGATCAGAGAGTCAGCTAAGAGGGAAGTGAATTTCAAACAGAGGATATCTCTGTGTACATTATGCTCTTAGTAATTTCAAAGACAATACCTTTCTCCCTTTAAAATGTATTCTTATTCAATGTCACTTAAAACGATGTCTTCTAACCACCAGAGATGCAGAAATTTGTATTTCAAACTTGGAAAACACTAGGCTATAGGGGTCAAGGTTCCTCATCCAAGCTGGCGATAACAATGCAGTGAAATCCCCTAGGCTAGGCTGGGAAGATCCCTGGGGTCACAGTCCTTACACAACACAGATACAATGTTTATCTTTTAGAGGTTGTTTAAAGCCTGCCCGGGGGCTACTAGATCAAAGTCTTCAAAGGAGAAGCCAAAGGGTGCCTTAATTTCAATTTTGGATATGAGGCTGCCTTCTCAGTCATTTGCAGATTCAGTTTACAGTGGGAAAAGTATAAGTAACAGCAAACACAGCAACAATAAACTCACTCATTTGTGCAGCTGGTTATATATTTACTTTTATTTTCCTATTCTAGGTCAATCATTTCTTGCATTCCAATCAGAGATTACATATCTCCACCATATGGATAAAGAAAATGAGACTCACAAAATAGATGACCTTTCCAGTGCTAGCAACTCATACAGACTTTCTGATGCCATTTTATTGTTATTATTACTATACTTTAAGTTCTGGGTACATGTGCAAAACTGCAGGTTTGGTATATAGGTATACACGTGCCATGATGGTTTGCTGCATCCATCACCCTGTCATCTAGGTTAGGTATTTCTCCGAATGCTATCCCTCCCCTAACCCCCTTGTATGATTTGCTTAGTGCATTGGGGACCAATTTGATCTGAAGGTGTGCTGGGTGACTATCGAGGCAGGATATCTAATCATGTCAAATCTAAATCGGATGCATTATCATGGTCTTATCAAAACATTGGGAGGTGGAGGAATGGAAGGTGCCCTGATGAATTCTCACTTAGAGATTTCTAGTAGTTTAGAATGCTATAATGCCTAGGACATGAATTTCCCTTTACTCATCCAACCCTGTTTTCTTGCCCCTAACATTTTACTCCATACCTGTTTTTGGCTGGGAAACTGAAGTTAAAAAAGAGAAGAGATTGGTGTCTTTGGGAAAAGCCCATTTGTAATTCTAGAGACCCTGGACTAGTTTGTTAGGTAAGCAATATTAAATGAACCACCTCTTTACTAATTCATAAGAGTAAGTCATTTGAAAATTATGTTTCTAAACCCCACTATTTGTTTCATATCCCACTTAATGTTGGGAGCCAGGGAGAGGGAGGGAGAGCATTACCATAGCATAAAATAATTTCCAGTTTCCTAAGTTCTTACTGATTTAAAAATAGTGATTAAACTAAGCTCATTCTAGTTGTTATGTAAAAAGGAGTATTCTAATAAAATTATATGCCTTTAAATCTCAATATTTTCAGAAAAGAGATGTCTCTGAAACAAAAGACGCACCACTGCTTGAACAAATGAGCAAAAATATATCAAATATTTAAGTTTCTTATATTGGAAGAGTCCAAGTTTGTGCAGGTCTTGACAAGCTCATCCCAATTTCAGAATTATTCCATAATATCTTCTATCCAATTATATATAATTGATAATTATGTAAACTTGTCTTCTAAAAAATTAAAAGCTATTTTACCTGTTGCTTTGCTAACATTATGCAGCATACTTTAGTCAAATATAAGTAAATTTCACTAGACAGATAATTAGTTTTTTTTTTTTTTAATATTTGGAGGTAGGTAAATTGTCAAGCAGTTCTCTGCCTACACTATAGTGTGTGAAGACATCTATATCCTATTGTTGGCTCAGGAGAGAGGAAAATGAAAGACTGGATTGATTTCTGAAGACATGAGTCAGATAAAACAGAAGGCATGAAGTGGTAAATTCTTCCCTTATATTATTCTGAAGGCTGGAACTGGGAAAATAATACAGATAGTAACAATATAGTTGCTACTTTCTAGGGTTTTTCCTGTTTTAGGGATGGTTAGTGGCTGTAGAAATGTGAATTCATCGATTCGTCACCAGGACTGGCAATGTAGGACTTATTGCTTCCATTGCACATTTGTGGAAAATGAAGTTCAGAGAGGTCAAGATACCTATCTGAAGTCACACAGTTAGTAAGAGTCGGACCTAGGCTTTATAAACAGGAGTATTTAAATGTCATGCCCAATATGCCATATATTGCTTTTACTTTTCAACTGAATATCTGAGCTCTGTGCAAGCTGAATGTTAAGCCAGGATTGTCTCTATGAACTTGGGAAAGATGACCAGGCTCTCACTATTAGTTTCTTAAAGAGGCAAAGAACAAGGAAATCATATGTAAGTCACCAGGATGAAGAAAACACTTGGGGGACAGTAGCCTCTGATCATGGAAAATGACTGGATGAGTTAATTTCCAAGATAAAAATTCAATTCTTATACCCAAGCTGTAGATCCAGAGATTGACTCCCCCTTGCTGTCCCCTATTATTAATCCCATGAAGAGGAAGAAATATCAAACTTCTCTATGGAACAAATAGCTGAACAATGCCTCATTTCTTTCTTTTAAATTTGATTTCCAAAATTCATAGTGTAAAATGATGTAAACCCTAGCAGAAAAATTCACAATTCTTACCCTTGTGCCATTTTAGACTTGTAACAGCCTGAGCGTTCAGAGATATGATTAAATTCTCTCATCAAACTATGTGGTGAATGACTGCTCAAAGTAATAACCTGAACACCTGGAGGCTGAGGAGCTTCCATCCCCTTCCAAGTTCTCACTGCCAATGGCTTAGCTAAGTTAGCAATTGTGAAGGATAGCCCTTGCTGTTGGCTTCTTATCCTGAATTTAAAGGGTACATCTCCTGACCCAAAGTGGTAGAAACAGGATTTTCTCCCATCCAGCTTTGATATCATTTCCTGTGTAGCTTTGGAGAAATGCTTAACCTCTCTGGTCCATAACTGCCTTCAGTGTAATGAAGAGATTGTAGCACATACTTTGTCTTCTCATAGGAGCAGGATGTGTTACACATGTTTAGTACATGACACCCATACAGTATGAGCTCAAGAAAGGCTCACTAATTAAAGAGAAGAATGATTGAATTAATTAATATTCCCTTCCTATTTTTTAAAGCATTTGACATACACGGATAAGGTTTATGCTTACTAATTACCCTTATTAATAAAACTAAAATCAGCATTACTCTTCAACACCAGAGGGATTTTACCATTAAAATACTCTTTTAAATTTGAGAGAGAACATTGAAAACCCAATTAGGAAAAAAGCTGTCACTCCTGAGGCTTCAGCTCCCATTTGATGACTCTTATACTCCATGCCCAGGCCCTACTTCTGCAGTGAGCAAACTGAAAATCCATACTTTCGATGGCTTACTTGAAAATCCATCCAGCTGTCACACAAACACCTCCCATTTACAGTCCCAACCCAAACTCAATTCAACTTATTTTCCCCAAATCCACTTCTTTTCAATTTACCAATCCTAGGTACTAAGATCGTGGTTGACACAATTTTTCAGATAAGGATGCTTAAAAATCACACTGGCAATCTCTAATCAGTCATCAAATCCTGATAAATCTGCCTCATCAGTATATTTGCTTTCATTCAATAGATATTTATTGTGTACCTGTTATGTTTCAGGCACAGTGTAAAGAACTGGGTATACAATGGTAAACAAGAAAGCAAGATTCCCTGCCCTCATGGAGCTTACATTCTAGTGTGGCAGTCAGACTCACCCACCCAAACACATACATAAAGCCAAAAAGCAGAATAAGTTTAAAGAGTTGTAATCAATACAAAAAAGAAAAATCAAGAAAGGGTGACCTGCTTTCCATGGAAAAGGGAACGTGTTTTGTTTGTATGAGGAACCAAAAGATGGCCAGCGTGGCTGGAGCATGGTTCACTAAAGGAGGATGGAATGGAATGACACTGGAGAGGTTCACAGGGCCCTGTTCATGTAAAGCAATAAAGTAAAGGCATCAGAATTCATTTTAAGTCTTTGGGAAACCAGTGAAGAAGTTTAAGTTACGAGGTTGTGTGATCTGGGTTGTGTGTTAAAAGTATCCCTCTGGCTTCTTTGTGGAGAAGAGGTTGGGAGGCAGAGGATCAGCCAAGAGGTGGTGTCAGTCTTCCGGGTCAGAGATGACCCTGGCCCAGACCAGGCTGATGGCAGTGCAGGAGCAGAGAAGTCTTTCCTCTTCTCCATCCCCAAATTACTGAATTATTTCAGGCCCTCATTCTCTCATTTTGACCTTTGCAAAAGCCCTCCTGGGGGACACCTCTAGGTTTATATGCTCCTAATCTGTCCTCCACACTGCCTGCCTGCCTGCCTGCCAGATAAATTTTGCCCCTATTCTGCTCAGAGACTCCAACTGCACAGCCCCCATTTACTCCTATTGTCTTATAAAGTTTCTCAAAAAGAGGCAAAGGATATGTCACAATGACCCAGGAGCAGTTTCAAATACCCTGACCTGGTTCCACCTAACACACAGAGACATGCTCTCTGTATTTTTAACCAATTCTCCAAGAGGTGTGAGTAAACTATTCTTTCATCTTCCCTGTCACCCCCAGAAACCCAGGCCTAAAAGACATAACTTAGTTAAACCCTAGGTGTGTCCAGAATTGCCACAGCTGGCCTACTCTCCGTTCATACTCTACATCTCACTGTCTCCTTTCTGTTACATCTTTCATGTTCTTCCTTCAACCTGGAAGGAGAGAAAATATCTTCTTGCATTGTCTAAGAGGGCAAACAGGTAAACAGGTGATAACAAGACAAGGTGGATACTTTGGTACATGGTTGAATGAGCGAAAGATGTCAGGAAAGGTAGTTAGATTCATTCTGCATCCTCAAGTAACTAGAACAGGGTTTACAAAGTAAGATGAATCAATAAATGAATCAATGAATGAATGATGAATACAAACTATACCCATTACTTGAGGACAAGAACAGAGACATGTTCCTTGTTTCCACTGCATAGATGGTATAAATCAGTTATTACTTAAGAAATAAGGAAGGACTATTTAAATTAAGACTGCTTTTAAGGCAAAGTGTTCCAAATGAAAAAGGACTCCACTAGTTGGGAAAGACATTTTATTTCCAAGTTTCTAAGAGTGTTCTACAAACAATAGAGGCTTAAAGAAAAAATAAAAGATAAAAAGAAAAAGAAAAACAAGTATTCTTAACTACTGAAAGGTAAACTGTCTTTTTAAAAAAGACTTCAACATAAAAATGCGAAAATGTAGTTGTCATCTCTAATCCAAACACATTCCTAGAGAAAAGGATCATCCATGGTGACAGGGTTACTTACAGCTGTATACTTATTTAAATGCTATTCATATTCCTTTTGAGTTATTTCTTCATTGTAAATTCAATTGGAGATCTGTGCAAATCTAGCAAAATATTCTTTGGATTACAAAAACTATATAAAAAATGAACACAACCTGCAATTATGGAAGTATTGATGATGCGTAATCCTTCACTGAGATGAAAGATTCTAAAGTGACATTGTCCACACAATTTATTCCATTGAAGTGTTCAGCCCAATTTGATTTAAATGCAAAGTAAAATGGAAGTGAGCACTTCATAAAAAACATTTCTTTGTATGCATGCTGACTAAATCATAAAAATAGTACATAACATGGTATCAAGAAATGCTTGAAACAAACTTTCACAATAAAGTCAGAAAAAGAAAACTGTAAAAAAATTGTCTGCAATCCAAGAAAAAGCATGTTCCCTGTGTTTAGGGGGAAAGAGGGAAAGTACTTACAATGTGACTTTGTGTGGTCTTTCCCCAAGTATTGCTACGTTTTGACCTTTGGCCCAACTGAACAGGTGAAATGCCCTTCACGCAAGTTTCAATCCCCCAAGAAACTAGAAACTAGCTGGGAGGCAGGGTACTATAGACAAACTCCCAGCCCAAAAGGCATTGACTCTCAGAATCCCACATGGTCCCTGCCTTCATTCTGAGTTTACGGCCCTAAGCATATTCTAAACAAATGAATGAATTTTGAAATGAATCGCCCTTTCTCTTATTAAAACTTAGAATGCCACATCATTTTACAATTAGTTAAAATTACAGTAGGAAAAATACCCAGTTTCAACTGTCAGAGTCTTACAATAGCCTGGTAAGTTCAACAAAAGGAAAAATAGAATAACATTTGAGTCTGGGAAAATTTATATTTTGACTCTGGTCCCCCAGGCCCCCAATGCTCAGTGTGGGGCACAGAATGTATACCTGGAATATTAGAGTTCTGATAGCTCCATTCCCTCATGGATTCATCTCTCATAGCCATCAAATTATTGATATACAAGATAAATGCATATTATATAAGACATATTGCAAAGTCATAGACTGAACTAATTCTTTCACATCTTTCTTTTCAGAAGATGTGTGCGAAGAGAAGTCAGGAGGTTAACACCAAGAATGTACAAAAAAGCTTTACATGATGTTACAGAATCTTGTCTCAAAAAACATTTGTAAAACATACTTGATTTTAAATAAACAATAAAAGCAGCAGGCAGACTACAACAGATCATAAATAGGGTTATTAAAAGATCACAATTAAATTAGAAATATAAATGGATCATTAGAAATACTTAACCTTTTTTTCAATGTTAAGAATCAAACCCAGAATTAAAAAAGAATCTTTTTTTATTTCAAAGGTTGCTTCTTATATTGAAGCTCATATTAAAGCAACAGTACAATGTTCATAAAATATAAGTGTGATGCTGTAACATTTTCTTACATGTCAGAATACTGATATTTGTATGTATACTAAAATAAGAACTTTAAAATTGTACAAATAGATACATTAAAAATGACATAGAAATAGGGCGTCTCTCACTGAAACAAGACAGTTATATCTGGCACGTATTAGTTTAAGATGAAAGTAGAAGCAAAAAGATTTACAAGAATCAGCAGTAACAAGATTGATGCTCAAGAGACATAATTGTACATTGTATTGTACATACATTGTATGGGTTTAAGCTGGCTGAATATTATATATTTCAAGTTTAAAAATGCACTACATATAGAGTGTCCAGAGTTTAAGGCGAAATTACAGCTCAGAACTGTTGTCCTTTCTAATTTTGTGGAAGCTTCTTTGACAACTTAAAAAAGAAGAAAGACTTAGATGTTCATAACACATAAACAATTTCCCTTCATTGTCAGTTCACCATTAGACTTCTCCTTCACTTAAATATTTTGTATGCCAAGTGTTTTTTTCCCCTAGTGAAGTTGATAAACAACTTCAATATTTGCCTTTTTGTGAGAAAAGGTATTTCACAGTATTTACCACTTTGATGTCCTCGCAGTTTTATTAAATGTGTCCTCTCTGTAAAACTTTGCCTGTTTTAAATGAGCCTTTCCTTGTTTTAAAAAAATACCTGTTTACACATCTTCTAGATTCTTGAGAACGCCAGACACAGTTCTTAAGGCCAAATTTGTATCGTTATTGTTAAGAATCGTCATCAAAAGTGTCTTTGGAACCATATAAGTCTGCTAGTTTCTTAAAACGAGGTCCCCAGTTCTGTAGATAATCATAGTCCAAGTCTGAATCTGTGGTGGCTGACTCTAGGGAGCTCAGGGACCCGGCCACTGAGCCCCTGCCTTCATAACCATAGATTTGAATGGAGTCATAAGGAGGGGCCGTGGGGTCATTGTCTGCCTCTTGTATTCTTGTGTTGATGAAGTCATCGACATCCACGCTGCTGGGCGCTGGCCGGAGCCCAGGTCTAGGCATGTACTGATACTCAGGTTTGATGTCTTTGCGAGGGATAAATCCATTGATACCATCAGGATTCTGGAGGGTGGCAATATCAAAGGCTTCTGTGTCTTCTTCCCCACCCCCTTCATCATCATAAGTAATGATGTTCTCACGGACATCTTCTTCCTCAAAGACAATGAGTGGTTCTTTCTTTTGCCTTCTCAGGGTCACGAACAATACTACGATGACTGCAGGGACAGAAAAAGAAAGTAAGCATTTGTGAAGTCCAGTATTCCTGGATTCTTCTACCAGAGGAACTCTGCTTACTATAAACCATGGGCTACAAATGCTCAGAACTGGAAACAGCATAGGAAATGAAAGTTTGGCCTGCAATTCCCAATGATGGATAAAATTGACCCCCATCTGGCTCTTCTTCTACAAATGCTGCCGTGAAAACATTACACCCAACAAGTTGGGAGGTTGGGACTATTTTGAACTTTTAACAAATGAATCCAGATACCACTTAGAAGTCATCTTCCTAAGAACTAGGATGATTCTGAATACATTGGTCTGTAGTCTCTTAAAAGTGGGTAATGCCTATTTCTCTTTGCAAAAAAAGGTAGCTGTTTTTCCAAGGTTTAAAAATGAGAACATGCAGAGACCTCAGAGCCTGCCTCTTATAGGGGGTGATGGCTAGCTCCTGCGAATGTCTAAGAAAGAACATTGATCCTATGCTAACTTAATGGGAAATCTTTTCATAAGTGTGGCTGGATTATTTGTAACCACCACATAGAGGAAAGGAAGTTTATAAAGCCCCAGAAGACAAAACCTTCTGTTTATTTCAGCATAGGAAAATAGCATCAGCTGGAAGCCCAGGTAAAGCAATCTCATGTCTTCCCTGGGAGAGGGGATTCCATTAAGTTTGGGCAACTTAGGAGGGGTAAGGAAAGTTCAGCCACAGTTTAATTCTTCATTGATTCCCTCTGTTCCCCAAGAGGCTTCTACCATGTTCCATTAGAAGGCTCTCCCACACACTTGGGAAGGTTGAAGAAAATGTTTATGACTGAATTTGGCACACCAAATGTGTACCCCTCTGGCTCCACCATTGCTCTGAGAAGCAGGGACGAGACATTGTTTTTCCCCTGGACTTCATATGGATCCCAAAGCTCTGTGCCTTATTCTCGTGGGCACTTCCACTCACACAGACCACTCCTTTTCACTTTCTCTGCTTGGTGGACTCATTTTTCCTTTCATCATGGATACATTTCCTGGCCTCCCATCCTGACACCAGACAGAACTACTGGAACCTTCTTCATGCACCAGCCTGGCCCTTTCCCCCTAATCATTATAACATTTATCACATGGTTCACACATCCGTCTCCTCTGCCATTAATTTTTTAGGGGTGTTTGTATTTTACTTCCTCTGTTTGAAATATTCATCTATCCAAGCCTCTGTCCTCAACTGGGCAACTCTTTCAGCAGCCAACCCGTGTGTCACATCCCCCAGAAAGATTTCTCTGACCTTCTCAGGCAATGTCAGGTGCTTTCTACTCTGTGCCCCAACCAGCTTGTGTTCATGTCCCTATTATAGCACCCACCATGTGCCTCAGTTTATCTCTTCACGCATACTTTCCTTGACATTCTGTGAACCTGTGGAGCACAGAGATCTCATAGAGTTCTCCTCTTTATCCCTCAGGACCTAACACAGGGCCTGTTGCCCAGAGAATACCCAATAACTGTTTGCTAAACTGTACTTACTGGCTCTTTCCTATGGAGTAAAGAGTTTATCTCTTCATGCATACTTTCCTTGACATACTGTGAACCTGCTGAGCACAGAGATCACATTTCTTTTTAGCCCTCAGGATCTAACATAGGGCCTGTTGCCCAGATAATACCCAATAACTATTTGCTAAACTGAACTCACTGGCTCTTTCCTATGGAGTAAAGCTCCATGAATTCATTCGAGGTAGAACCAAACACCATGGGAAAAGTCTAGGTTTGGTGTCAGGCATGCATGGGTTTGAATCCTGATTTTGTCAGTCACTAGTTCTGAGACTCTGGGACAAAATGATCTTCCTGAGGGCCAGCAATGGCAGATGTTATGAGCACCAGCAAATGGCTATTTTTTTTTTACACAGAATAAGCCACAGATGAGACACAAGTGCAGAAGAGGGGTGCCGAACCCAGGAGGCAGGTGCAGGAAAAGCTTCCAAGGGGTCCCCATGAGCTAAAGTGTTAGCACAGATGTTATGTATGATCATTAGTGGAGGGGTTAGAGTCCTGCTTCTTCCTTCTTCCAGTTCCCAAGTCCTTCCTATGCTGTCTTTTTTTCCTCCTTGTGTGCCTAATGTCCGTAAGCCTTCTTTTTCCTTGTGAGACAAAACCATTGCTAATACAGCAGGTTTCTGTCCAAATTCCTCTTAATGCTAAACCTTCTCCCATGTCCCTGAAGCCCCCTGCTGACTCCTGCAATACAGCCCTGTGACCGCCAGGCAAAATGTTCATCGTGACCTTCCTTCCCTGTTCTCTGCTGGAACCTGCTGGTTCAGTTGTCTGCTCCCCCCGGTACTCCACCAAATGCATGAAGCAGACGTCCCCCACCATGCCCCCGGAACCCCACCCCAGCCCACTACCCCACTTCTTGTCTTAAACTGTGTCGACACTCATAGCAGGGTCCTGGTTACCAGCCTGTACTTGAGAAGCATGTTTCAAGGAGGGGCATCCGGTTACCAGGCTCTTCCTGCAGGGGACCAGGAAGCGCCCTTACCCAGGAGAATGACGATGCAGGCGAGGATGGCGATCAGCGCGCCCGTGCTCAGGCCGGCGTTCAGGATGTAGGCCTCTGCATTGCAGGAGAGCAGCGCCCCGTTCACGTCGCACCCGCAGACTTTGATGGTGAGGGTGTTGGTGCTACTCATGGGCGGGATGCCACCATCGCTGATGACTATGGGCAGGAGGTACAAGTCCTGCTTCTGCCGACTGAAGCCTCCACGCCGGGCGTACACGCCTGCTGTGTTATCTGCAGAAAGAGGGGAGACAGGCAGGGCGCCCGTTCAAGACAATTGGAATCACAGTGGCTCTCTGCTCTGCAGATCTGAGGGCACTCTCTTTTCATAAAGGTGAACCACCAGAATCGTTCTTACTTATTTTTTCATCTAAGTATCTGCAGAAGCCACCGTCAGTTGGCATGATAGGATCACAAAACAAACTATCTGCATTTTGGAACAAATCTCAGAATTAGGCTCTTTGGGATTTGGTAGGGGATTGCCACTGAAGAAAGGGGAAAAGCCAAGGAGAAAATGATGTAGCAGGCTTGCCAGTGAAGGAATTCCCCCACCACCTTCCGCCACTCAGTTAAACATGTCACTCCTCCTGCTTAGAATGATTTGAAGTTTGTTGCTCTCATGACTGCGCACCTCTGACTGCATGGTGGACAATTAGATATTATTTCCCTAAACCAGACTTCACCTTGCCTTCTAGGTTCACATCCTATGTTTTCCCACAGAAAATGGTGTGGCAGGCTTGCTATTGAAAGAAATTCCCTTATTGGGTATTGTCCCTTCTTCAAATGCCACAAGAAAGCATGAGCTTCAGCAATCTACTCTATGTTAGCACAGGAAATGTTAATCATTAAATATTCAAGTGAGTAAGACGGAAAAAAAAGAACAAAGCTTCTTTCTCATGTGCAAACTTCCTACCTTATGACAAGCATTCAGCCAATTTCTGTTTGTATATTTTTGAAAAAGAAATCCCAAGTCCACCTTCAAATTTTACGCAAACTATGAATTCACTCATTAGTCATGGAATTAGACATGATTTAAAGAGAGCAACTATTTTTATAACCCTTGCAGGAGATTCATGGTTCCTTTAAGACCCCAACACCATCAGCTACCCAATTAAACATGTCACTCACTCCTCCTGCTTGGAATGTTCTGAAGTTTGTTGCTCACATACCGCAGTGCACCTCTGCCTGCATGGTGGACTACCAGATTTTATTTCCCTAACTTGGACTTCGCCTTGCCTTCCAGGCTCACATCCTACGTTTTTCCATATGGACCAGTTCAGCCTGACATGAAGAATTCAGTTTTGGCCCCCAATAATGCCATGTTCTTCCCTTTATCTGGTCTTTTTATCCATTGCTCTCTTGCTCAAAATAGCTTTTCCTTTTATCATAACAGTTGAACTTCTCAGGCCTCAAAATAGAATTCAAAATTCATCTCTTCAGGGAGGCCATCCAAGACCTCTCCCATCATCTCCTGTGTGACCCATCACACTGTCTATTCTCCTAGAAATACATAGCCTACTCTTCTGTCATGATTTGTTGACATAACCACTTTGACCTCTGTGAGACTGTGCACTTCTTGAGAATAGGGGATTTTTATCTGATTCATCTCAGTCTCTCCAGGGCCAGAAACAGAGCAGACATTCAATAAATATTTGTTGAATAAATTGCAAAACTGTATTCTGGGAAGGATTTAACCAAAATTCCAGATGTTGGCTTTTCTGTATTTCCCAATCTTGTGTAGCCTCTGTCCCCAAAATGCTTCCTCATCATGTTTTCTCTATTAGCTGCAACTATTTCTAAGATGTACTTTTTAGTAGGAAATCATTGCTATTATAAAACAGTAGAAATTTTTAATATGTTCCATCAAATTACACATACATGCATACACACACACAGTGAACTCCTGGTATGGTCTGCCTCTGTTTGTGGATTAAGAATCAGAGTTTATAGCAATATGAATGTTATGACTAGCATCACAGCCCAATAGCTGGTAGACTTTAAATTGACAGGATCCTGAATTAGCTCCTGTAGTAGGGAAAAAAAATCTCAGACTTTCAAAATTATTTAATATATTTTAGGTTAAAGAAAATGTATAATTTTCCCTTGGTATCTGCAGGGGATTAGTTCTAGGATCCTCCCTTGAATACCAAAATCCAGGAATGCTCAAATTCCCTATATACAATGGCATAGTATTTGCATATAACCTACACATATTCTCCCATATGTGTTAAATGATCTCTAGATTACTTATAATACCCAATACAATACAAGTGCTATGTAGTTATTATATAGTATAGTTTCAAATTTTGTATTATTTTTTATTGCTGTATTGAAATTTTTTGTTGTTTTCTGTTTTTTTTTCCCCCTAAATATATTCAATGTTTGGTTGGCTAAATTCACAAATGTGGAACCCATGAATATGGAAGGCCTATTACGATTTATTTTCTGTTGATTTTACATAAACACACACACACACACACACACACACATATGATAGATTCAGTCTTATTTAGGGATGAGCAGAAATTCTGAGTATTGCAGATGGTGAGGTTTGGTACTCTCTGGCTCTAGTAGACCTTAAAATGACCAATTCTCTGCCCTTCACTGCCAACATTTCACCCAAAACAACATGGAACAAGCCCTCAACTCTGTATTTTCTGAATTTTGTATGATTGGCATACATTCCTCTTATTATTGGGGAAAACTATACAAAAAATTGTACATACTATGAAATAGAATAAAAAAACAAAAGTAAGCTAGTCAAATAAAATGGCAAGTGAAAATGCAGTCATTTGAGGTTCTTTCATGCTCTAGGCTGTACATACCATTGTTCCATACTTACCAATCACAACAACAATTACATATCTATAATAAATTAATTCTAACTATATTTTCTCTTCTTGTATATAGACTCTCACAAATTGAAAGTTACACTATCTACTCCATTTTAATAATCTGAAATGAATAAAAATGAATGTTAAAAATTTAACTGAATTGCTAGGTTAAAGATAAGGGTCTGATATGGGTGACATGCCCAGCAGATGACTTGCTTGGTTTATATACTGGGTCCTACTCTGTTACCCATGGTGCCGTGGCTGGAGAGTATGAGAACAGAGTATTTTTGTTTTTATACACTTGTGGAAGTCACAATTTAAAATCTATGCTTCAGTGTGCCATCCATGCAGACCTGTACTTCCACATCACAGCAGCTTGGCTTATAGAGGAAGATACTTGAAGCTCAAACACCAATGGCAAACATGGATCTGGGCATGACATTGGCATGTGAATTCAAGATGTTTCATATTCTGAACAGCTGAGTCCTCTCAGACACACAGAAACCACTACATAAAAGCTCATCGAAGTGCCCGGCTGACCAAACCATTTATTTACAGTCTCTGAGTGTTAGATCAGTAGAATCATAAGAACTTTTTAAATCTCTGCTATTAAAACATGCTTTACATATGGATTTTAAGATCAGTTGAAGAAGTGGGAAATAAATGAGCTAAGGGTTTGTGGGCAAATACTAATTATCTGCTTTTGATTGGGTAATTTTTCCCATCTAGAGTCTCATTTGTTCATCTTTAAAATTAGGAGAATCTTTGATAGCAAGCGTGTCTCATGGGGTTGTTTTGGAACTAAATGACATGATAGAAACCAGTGTTTATCCTCTGTGCTGTGCTCCCAGAAGGCTCAGGGAATCCTTCTACCAGAAAACTGAACACCCATTATTGAGAACCTCCAGGGCTGGTGAGCTGGCAAAGGTGAACAGAGTGGGTAGGAGACGTGTCTAGCAGCCTGGTTTGGCACTTAGGTGGTCTATGTCGCTTGAGTCAATAAAATAGTCCCCCTTTAGATCCAGGTTGCTCCACGACCAATGGGAGTGTCAGCCTTCTCTTAGAAGTGGCATTTCTGAGTGGCATTTCAGTATCATGGCCTGTCTTTCTTGTGACCCACTCTGATCACTGATTAAAAATAGTCACTATGGCCTGGTGTGGTGGCTTAGGCCTGTAATCCCAGCACTTGGGAGAACAAGGCAGGCAGATCACTTGAGGCCATGAGTTTGAGACTAGCCTGGCCAACATAGCAAAAACCTTTCTATACTAAAAAATACAAAAAATAGCTGGGTATGGCGGGGCATGCCTATAACTCCAGTTACTCAGGAGGTTGAAGCAAGAGAATCTCTTGAACCTGGGAAGTGGAGGTTGCAGTGAGCTAAGATCGTGCCACTGCACTCCAACTTGGGAGACAGAATGAGACTCTGAATCAAAAAGAAAAAAAAATCCACTATGGGTTGGTATAGTAGTTCACACCTGTAATCCTGACACTTTGGGAGGCTGAGGTGGGAGAATCTCTTGAAGCTAGGAGTTTTAGACCAGCCTGGGCAACATAGCAAGACCTTGCCTCTACAAAAAATAAGAAGTTAAACAATTATCTAGGCAGGGTGACCAGCATCTATAGTCCTATCTACTTAGGATACTGACACCAGAGTCAGTATCTGAGCCCAGGAGTCGAAGACTACAGTGAGCTATGATTGCACCACTGCACTACACCATGGCTGACACAATGAGACCGTGTCTCTAAAAAGAAGAAACAAAATAGCCACTATGGTCAGGAACTTCATGAAAAACAGATAGGGACACACAAATAGAAATAGAAACAAACTAACAATAACAAAATCTCTTAAAAAAAAACAATTTTTAATCCTATGTTTGACTACATACTAGCTTTAAACTCCCTATCCATCTGTAGTGTGTCCCCTTCCATCGGACATATGCATTACTGAGGTTTATGGATAACCTAAGATAAAAAGACGTTCAGTGAGGACGTATTTCCATAAAAGTATCAGATTGGCTCCAGGTTAATAAGATGAAACAGAAAAAGACAAATATTCCATCAATTTAAAAATTTCCATAGAGATTTCTCAGATCTTTTTCTTATATAAAGATTCTAAGAAGTAAAAAACTCAATCTTTGGGGTCAAACAGACCTGGGTTTGAATCTTGAATCTTGTACATATTAATTGCCTGACTTTGAACATATTAACGAGGTGTCTTGGTTTTCCATATTCTCATCTGTGAAACTAATACCTTTAGGTTAAATTTGATTCCATTCATAAAGCTACTTAGCACAGTTGCCAGTCTATTGAAGATGCTCAGTAAATATTAATTCTTTTCTGGGAAGTTCTTCTCTTTGAGCAGTAGACTAATGAGGAAGAGGAACTTATTGGCAAAGAGCGGAAAGTGAATTCTTGGAAATGTCATTGTAGCTTTGAATGTAATTGCCTATGCAGAAGGACTCTTCATTCAAAGGTAAGAAAATATTTCATATTCTTCAGTCCTGGGCAAGTTATTTCCCATGAAAAGAAAATGTTTTTCAGGCATCTTGGTTTTTCATCTTGATACCAGTGTTCTCATCCCTGGCCCCAGATATGTAACCAGTTTTATGTTTTCTCCCACTTAGGACAAAACTTGCAAAGGGGGCCATTAATTACTAGAATATATAATGCACAAGTTGTAGTGTTTCTATTCATGGAAAAGCAAATTCAGGCTTCTAAGTTTTAGTTTAACCTGGACTCCTAATTGCATGCTGCTTTTACCTGTACACATTTTAATTATACAAATAAAATATAAAAGTTCCTGGTAATGATGATCTCCATAGTACCAACTGGGAAATAGCAATATAGGGGTTATGATGGTGATGTAACCCAGTGGAGAAATACATAAGACTGGCATTCAACAGGAACATTAGAATGGAAAGAGAAAAAAAGTCCTTGATAGACAGGCTGCACTGGGTGACAACCCTGCAGTTATAGGGAAAAAAAAGGAAAAAATTTGGAGCAGATCAAAGTGGGCAATATTTGGGCCTAGCTCCTACACGTCGAAAACCTGAAAACAGGAAGCACCAAAGCAAAGGGCCAGGACCCTCTGCCCTCACTGTGGTGTGAGGAGAGAGACTTATCTGAGGGAACAGCATCAGTCACCCAGCAGTTTCCCTAAGGCTCTGCAGATGCTCTTCCTTGCCAGTCCTTTTCCTCTGTCCATCTCTTCTCTGAAGTCAAAGAATTCTCACAGTTTGACCTGATCAGAGACATTCTATCCTACGAAAAAAGGCCACAGGGCGCTTCAGTCTAGGGATCCTCTCTGGAGACTGGTGGGAAGCTGAGAATGTAGGCCAAGACTTGCTCCCAGGGAGGTATTTTGTTCACTGCTGACCCAAATCTGCCTGCTCTACATTTCTGCTCAAACTTCAAGAGGAAGTAGATCTATCTACCACATGAAAAGCTCCCACGCACTTGAGGGCAGGTATTCAGTCACTAGCAGAATACTTTGCTCTAGCCCACATCACTTTCCTTAGAAATGTGGCAATAGCTCTGTCAAGATAATGGAAAAAATATTCCTGTGCCCATGTGTGTGTGCACACACACATATCTATATATATACACATGTATAAGCACATACATAAAATGTATACATAGTGTGTCTCTAAAAAGTCTTAGCAGAGTTTTAAGCTTTAATACTTTCAGAAGTATAGATGGCATGCAATTACAAAAGACATCATTTGAGCATTTAATTATTTACATTTCTTTTATACTCATTTACATTTTTGAATTTTGAAAAATTAATTTCATGTTTTGATGTCAATGTTTGCCATCTTCAATCCAAGAGACTGAAATAATAGAAATTTTGTAGAACATTTAAAGAAGTTTCTGGCAATATACTCCTGGTGTTGCTAATGTTCAACAATGAACTTAGATGAACTTAGTAGCCCGTGTGACACCTCTATTTTCTTGCCTTTCTGAATACCCTATAAGCTCTCTACCTACCTGTTATCACTGCATATTTTGCACATTTCACAGCCCATGGTGATTGAACGTCTGCCCTCTTCACCAGACAGTAACCTTCTTGAAGGCAGAGGCCTTGTCTTATTGAGCTTTTCACTCATCTTTGTGCATTTAGGCCTTTAGCAGTGTTGTGTGTGTTGGCAGAACATATGACTGGATGCTATTCTTTCCAATGCATCTCATATCAGTCTGGCTTTTCCACACAGTCAGATTTTACTGATTCATTATCTCATAGTCCATTTCTAGTTTCCATCTTCTTCAACTCCTCACTAATGTTGCTTATATTTATATTGTGGATTTTGCTTTTGCTAAATATCTTCATTTTGCTATCTTATTATTCTGTTATTATTATTAGTTAAATTGAAGCAGATTTAACTAAGCAACATTGATTGAACTGCTAATATGGGCAAACCCCATTCTTTGTCACTTTTACATATCTCATCCCAAATAATTTCTAAAACTGTGCAGAGTATAATGACTCATAGGAAACAAAACGGAGAAAGAGGGAAGCAATTCTCACAAGCTTATGGAAAATAATAGAACTAGAATTCAAAGTCCTCTAGGTTTCATTGAATTTTATAAGCACACAATTGACCCTGGAACACTGACATTATTGCATTCCAATTAAACTAGTTGCTTTTTTAATATCCACAACCTATTGTTCAATTAGTTGAACTCCATCGCAGCCTATAGTTGGACTAAAAAAAAAAAAAAAAAACCTGTTTCTAGACTCAGTTTCTAGATAAAAGAACAGTTCTTAGAAACCTAAGAATTTCATGGCAACAAGACTCACAAAAAATCAGGTACTCATTCAACAGCTTTTCACGTGGCATTTCCAGACACACACGTACACACACCAAAACACACCCTTCACAAACAAATTAATGTGAAAGAGACAAGAAGAAACCTATTACTTTCCCAATATGTTGGAATAAAGGAAATGCTACAATGATGCAAATTCTATAAATGATGAGCCTTAACATACTAATGAACGTAATTGACCAAGACTCTGATGGCTATTATGTCTTCCATCTGAATCAGGGAGCTACACACTACTGTTCTTCCAATGATTGTCTTTCAGACTGAGTAATCTGCAAAATAAGAAGTACAATAAAGAGTAACAGGGTAGGAATAATCATCTGCTCACATGTGAAATTCAAGCATGTGTGTATGAGATATCGAAGCATGCAGTTTGTTAGCATTAAGAGACTTTTCTTTGTTACATTTTATCACATTTCTCATAATCAACTCTGCTTCCAGTTATGCTTGATAATAATTGTCTCCTTGTTGGTAGGGTAAATAGAGAAAAAAGAACATACTGCCCATGTATTTCTTAGTTTAAGACAAAGAAAACTACCAAGAGATTCAGGGGGATATTGACATTTAGGGTCTTTAAGCTAACTAGTTAAGTCAGTGACCACAAGCAACCTTGAAAGAATGATGTCTGATCTACCAAGAAGATCTATATATTTTGTTGCTGTTGTTGGGCTGGGGAGAGTGCAGGTTCCCAGATAAACTCTGTTCTGTGTGAGGCAAACTGCAGCAATGAATTTTAGGCAGAAAAGAAACCTGATTATTTACACAAGTGAAAATGGCAGGGCATTAAAAGACATCTGCCATTTTGATCTGCCAACAGAGCACCTTCCATATTGGAGCAATTAAGGGAGAAAAACACATTCTACAAAAATCTGTTTGGCTATCTTTAAATCATGAAAGTGAAAAATCAGAAGCATATTTGGATGCTATTTTGTGCTGCTCATAAAAAATGTCCTTAGTTTGGTGGAGGGGGGGTGGTGATAAAGAAAAGCATTTATTTGCCAATTAGTTCAATCTCAGTGAATCTATCTTGGCTATCCTTACTAAACCAACACTGCTTTACATGCAAACATTTTTTATTTTTTTAAATTTTTTAAGCAGTGCAAACTCAACTCTGAATGTATCAGTGCTCATTGATCTGCCACATGGCCCATCTTGGATATTATACTTGTCAAATGAATATATTAGAAGGTCATCTCATCTTGGCCCCTAACATGGTCTCCAAGATAATTTTGTGGACAAGTAAATGAATGAATGGATGAAAGAATGGAAGGGCTGGGTGACAGGGCACTGACTTCTTTAGAATATTCTGGCATCAAATGATGTGTTGTCTTTTTCATCCTGAAGCTTATTTCATGACAGATTCATTCTTTCCATAATAATAACTAATTCCTAAAATTTCTGAGGAAGATTATATGTCATGAAGTGTTTTCTCATCTACTCCTTTACTTTTAATTTATGCCTTTAGTCAACCTACTTTTCTTACATGTTTGGATATTGCCTTCACAGAGTTCACATGCTAGTGGGAGATGGGGAAATGTTTTATATGGTTAGAATTTATACTGACGAGAAAAATTAAGGTCAGGGCAGTATTCCTGAAGTACTAGGAAGACGCAGCCGAAATGATCTGAGATGCTGGGCCAGACTTCACTTAAGAGATGACTTCATGTACAGTGAGATAAAAGGAGGAAGTGTAGATGGGGGAGTAAATTCCTTGCACCTGGACATGTGAGAGCATGGCATATTTGAAAAATCTTGACATGGTTTTAAATTTCTGAATCTCAAGATTTAAGGTAGCAAGAGAAAGGAGATGGTACAGGCAAAGTGTACAAGGAGTAAATCATGGGATGTCTTGCTCATAAGCTATGGAGTTTCAGTTAAATATATAGGAAATAGAGAGGCAGGGAAGAATTTTAGAAAGAGAGACACATCGTCAGTTTTATTTTTGAGGACTGAGTGAAGTGGGGTCAAGGCCAGAGTCAGACAGACCTGTTTGGAGGTCACCATGTAGTTACAGTTTCTCTGTGGGTAACTCCATTCATGGTCACTATCAAAATTAGTTGTGCTTTCACAATATAACTAACTTTGTCGGATGTGCTTTTGGGGACTCCCTGACATCAAAAAGGCTATGTCTTATTCACTGTGAAAGTCTTCTTTTAGGACACTTTCTGGCACTTAGTACATGAGAACACCTCAGCTTTTTATGATTTTAGAAGGATGGAAAGAAGAGGCTGTCATAGGGAACCTAAGAAATACCTAGAATTTGATTAAAGCCAAACTGGCACTAACTACAGAAGGAGCATCAAAGATGGAGAAGGCCAAATCAAGTAGGGAAGGACTTCATGCTCTTAAAATTGATTTACTGGAAAATCCCAAGTATTTTTATTGTTATTACAATAAAAACTCATTGCAAATTCCTAAAATTTTCCTTTGCTGCTTGAGCCGACAGCAGAACTTTCTCATAGCCATGTAACCCCATGATCTGATAAACCTTCAATTCTAGTTTAGATGGCCCATTATAAAGCATGTAGCCCTGGGGTTCTGAGATCCTGGGATATATTCCCATTTCAGTACTAGTTTTTAGTATGTCAGTGCCTTTATCTCTCAAACTGGCAGCTCAATTCATATAGTATAATAATTGACAACTGTTTTATAAAGTATTATTAGGATTAATTATATGTCAAATATTCAGATATTAATATTAAAATTGTTCCCCCTTCAGATATGAAGAGCAAAGCCAAGCCTTTCATCTCTAGGCCTTGCTTTTTCCTCTGTACCTTATCAAATGATCATTGTTCAGAATAAGAGGTTTGAAAATTAAAATTGTGAAGTTAATATGAGAATGTTGTAATTATAATTGCCAGGTTATTAAGTCAGCAGACAAAACTATACTATCTTCTTGTTAGAATCAAAAAATTGTGATAAACATTAAACATTTATTTTTTAGTAACAACAGTGTAAAAAAAGTTCTATCTTTTTTTCCTCTCTCTCTCGCTTTCACACACACACACCTCAAAACACAAATTGTAGGCCGGGCGCGGTGGCTCAAGCCTGTAATCCCAGCACTTTGGGAGGCCGAGGCGGGTGGATCACGAGGTCAAGAGATCGAGACCATCCTGGTCGACATGGTGAAACCCCGTCTCTACTAATACAAAAAAATTAGCTGGGCACGGTGGCGCGTGCCTGTAATCCCAGCTACTCAGGAGGCTGAGGCAGGAGAATTGCCTGAACCCAGGAGGCGGAGGTTGCGGTGAGCCGAGATCGCGCCATTGCACTCCAGCCTGGGTATCAAGAGCGAAACTCCGTCTCAAAAAAAAAAAAAAAAAAAAACAAAAAAAAAAAAAACACAAATTGTAATTTTAATCTAACAATCAACATTATGTGTACTGATGAAACTCGAAAACTAACTTTCCTATTAAAGTAATAAGTAAATCAAGAATGGCCATTACCATCGCTATGATGCAACACATACCTGAGAAGTATAAATCTATGCAATTAGATGAAAAACAAATATTTTAAAAGGTGAAACAAATTGTCATTAATTTTTATGTAGTTATCACTCTAGAAAACCCAGGAAAATCAGCTAAGTTCTATCACTTTGTAATAATGCCCAGTAATAAATAAATTAAAATAGCTATAATTAATTCTTTATATAGTGACTAAGAAAATAAAATTAGACCAGATTTAGTACAGTCTGAGACATGAGAAGCTTGGAAGTCACCTCCCCATCCAAATAAAAAACCAAACAAACTAGAAATTTAACAACTTTTCCTAGATTCCTAAGAGAAGTGAGTTTACAGGGCAAATAGCTGTCCCAGAATTGGAAACATACAGGTAGATATAGAGACTCGAACTTACTGAAGCAGGAACCCACAAGCAAAAACTTCCACAGGAACCAGTGCTGGGCTAGAAACACTTGAATTGTAATTGACAAATTAATGGAGGCCCAGTGTGGAAAAGTTAAAAACTCTAGGGGAACCCAGTCATAGGACCTCTCCCCTGACTCCTTGCCACACATATGTACGTGCACACTTTTGTGATTTTTACCTCCAGGAACTCTACATGGTTCTTACAGTGAATAACAGAGAAAAATTACCTCCTGCTCTCAGGAGAAGGAGGCAAAAAGGAACCATTTTGAAATACACCAGAGCATTCTGTTTTTAACAAGGTCTGATCTTAGAAAAAACTTTTAAAGGAAGCCTAATTTTCTGGGATTTTATCAGAGACCAGCTGACCTGGGGAAAATAAACATCCAACCATAGGCCACCCCAGGTATCCTGTCCCAGCAAAGGAGGGAGACAAAAAACAAAACCGAGGAGCACTTGTGAAGTTCACAGTTCAGAGGCACAAGCTTAATAAACTCTGAGACCCAGTCATAGGACTGTGGAATGCTAGCCCTTCTTTAACTTACTACCACATTGTTAAAGGCTTATTTATAGCGATTCCTGCTACCCAGAACACCATTTCTGGTAATAAAGAA
Source organism: Aotus nancymaae (assembly GCF_030222135.1). Classification (NCBI taxonomy): domain Eukaryota; kingdom Metazoa; phylum Chordata; class Mammalia; order Primates; family Aotidae; genus Aotus; species Aotus nancymaae. Next base: position 19,616,874 of record NW_026988443.1, read on the forward strand.
AAGAATTACAAGGCATACTAAAAGGCAAAACAAAAAACCCTACAATTTGAAGAGATAGAAAAAATATAAAAACCAGGCACACGTATGTCAGGGATGTTGGAATTATCCAGCTGGAAATTTAAAACTGTGATTAATATGCTAAAGTCTTTAATTCATAAAGTGGACAACATTCAGGAAAAGATGGTCAATGTAAGCAGAGAGATGGAAATTCTAAGAAAGAACCAAAGTAAATGCTGGAGATCAAAACACCAACAGAAATAGAGAATGCCTTCAATGGGTTCATTAGTAGACTGGACACAGCTGAGGAAAGAATCACTGAGCTTGAGGATAGCTCAATAAAAATCTATAAAACTATAAAGCTATTTAAGAAAAATATGATACCAGAGTAAATAGACAGAATGGGGAGAATAGAAGGTCAAAAAAATCTAATCATAAAAAATGTAGAAGACAACAAAGACAGTGTTACAAAGCATTTGGGCATGACTGAATATTTCATAAATAATATTTAGGAAATGGCCAACAAGTGGGGAGAAAAGTGAGAAAACAAGTGGACATGCATTTTACAATTGCTGTTCTTTTTCTTTCTTAAAAAAAGAAATGTATGCAAAGAAAGGATACACAAATAGCAGTGATTATTTCTGGGTAATCTATTATCAAGTTATTTTACTGTTTTAATATTATTTTTGCTGGTTTGTATTTTCCAATTTTCCTACAAGAAATAGGTATTAATTACGTAATAGAAGCAAATTATAAACTTCTTTGCAAATGTATTTTACTAGAATTATTATGGCTGTGCGTAAAGTGAAAATTGAAGTTCTTCTTCCTCCTCTGTTCACGCATTCCCTGGAATCCTAGATTAATCCATAAATTAAATTTCAGATTGTGCTTCTTCTGAGGATTGTTATTATCTGACAATGGGATAAACAAAGACTTTTTAAAATGACTAACTTAGAAGAGACACAAGCTTTATATTCATTTTACAGTGTGCCACGTGCAACAGACAGGGTCCTCCAAATATTCAGATTTAGTGTTTGCACTCATTGCTGTGTGACCTTGAGCAAATCACTGATCCTTTTGATGTCTCATATTCTTCCCTTATCTGAAAATTGGACAAAATATAACACATGCCTGCCCTATGTGGCTGCTTGAAGAACTGGGTGAATCAATGGCATGAGAAGGCTTTATAAACCAGTTAAGAGCTACGTAGAGGAGAGATATTATCTCAGTCTTTTTTTTTTTCTTTCCACTTTTCTCATCCATTACATATTTCTTGTGATTTAAGAGATGCCACATGCCTGATGCTTTCAAAGTAAATGCATCTCAAAACCTGAGCGGACCAGCTCTTCACCTACCCAAACAGCCCTATTCCTGATATTAATAGCCCAAGATGGACTTAAATGTTGAAGAATCATCCAGTGTTCTACTTTCCTGCTGCCTGCTGAGTTGGCTTTGAAGCTCAGGCTGTGGAGTGGAATAAGATAAAATGAAATAAAAGGCTTGTGTGTATTAAGATGGCTTTTCCTCTTATATTCCTAAAAATGCTGAACGCTTATGCCGGAGTTTAGGCAAACACAATACTGATTATTTACATGGCATAATGGAAGTAAACACTCAAGGAGAAAGAAACTTGATGCTTTTACTCAGCATGATATAGACCATTATCTCATGTTTTCTATGGAAAGCAGTCTCAGCTGAGAAATTTGGTAACTCAGTAGGCTATTAATAGGATGTGGAATGTGATTACTCCTTTTGGATTACTTCAATATGTAATTACTTTTAGGAGCTAGTAGAAAGAAACTCTATTAAATGATAATTATAGGACTCTATTTGCTTTAAGGTTCTGTAATAGCTTTAAACATGGGAGTTTTCATTAACTGTTTGCCATAGTTAATAAAGTAATTTTTCTTAAAAAGTAGCGATTTTCTGCAAAAATGGTAGCTCAACAGTGGTATCAGTCTCTTATAAGAGAGGACAGGGGAGATTTTTTGTTCAGCAGATGCACTTATCTAGGGTTATATAATCTCCTTGAAAATATAGATGGTATCCACGAAGTAGTGTGACAAAGTAAAATACTTATAACTCCCTGGAGAACAGTATGTCTTAGTATAATGTTTTCAGAGGTTAAGAGCAACTAAATATGATTGCATATATAAAAAGAAAATGTACAGGCAGGTGATGGAGGCAGTTATCACAGCAGGGGAAGTTTAGTAAAGATCCTTTTTGTAGGTGTCCCATGATAAACAGGAATATTGCTAGGAATACAGCCCCAGGAATTAGATCTCCAATGTAAGTTGAGAATTGCATCAACACAGGTAAATGATTGACCCCAAATATTTGAGAAGCTAGACAAAAGATGGTGGCTAAGAGGCACATGAGAACATCTGAGTTTTCTGGACAACTCAATCAATCTCTTCACTAGTGTTAAGACGAAATCCATTATGCAATATATTGCTACAAGCATTTCTTTGTCAGAAAACTGATATAAGCCTAAGCTGAAAAAACATAGCTGTCTGTGAATTCAAGGTGAAACTGGAAACAAATTTGAGAATGCAGAAAATTCCAAGAGTAAACATAGGGATTTTCATAAATTCAAGTATAGATGTATACATATCTTAGAAAGCGTTATGCAAACACTGTTTGTGCCACCCTGTTCAATGCAGTTCAGTACACATTTTTAAATGTTCACTATGTGCCTGAGTTTCCCTGTTTTGGAGAAAAACTATCATTATGAAATGAATTCCTATATTACATGTCTGGGTGTGTTTCTGGTTGAGAACTATCCATTTACCTTAGTGCTCTGCAGAACTATCTCTTTCAGAGACTTACAAGTGCACATTGACTAAAGCCAAAATGTGAAAGAAAAATCCTAGTGTAAATACAGAATCAAAAAGCGTCAAGTAACGTTTCTGTTTTAAAATGATGGAAATCATTTACAAAGTGAATCAGGGGTTGTTTCATAGGCTTCTTTTAAACCACATTTTTTTTACATATAACTTCCTTCACACTTCAGTTCTTAAGAGCAAGTTCATTGTAGAAAGCAAGGCATTGGGAGAGAAAAGGCTGTCATAACACCTAGTGCATTTTGCCCCATCATCTAATTTGGTGTGTGCTTGATTTATAAGGCCCATAATTAAATACTCACATGAGTTCAAGAAATAATAAAATAAATCAAATCATGTACTCTTAAAGCCCAAGCAGGATGGGGAGCACCTGTCTGCTTTAACCATCAATGCAGAAGGATTCAGTGGTTAAGGCTATAGCATCCGGCCTCTGAGAGCCTAGGTTTAAACCCAGCCATAATTTCTATTTGGTTGATTGATTTGAAACAAGTTATTCAATGATTCAATGATTCTGTGCCTCATTTTGCTCATCTGTGGAACATGGGTGATAATAATGCCTGCCTAGGATGTTGTTAAAAAAAACTAAGTGGACAGAGTGTAGAAAGGATCTTGGCATGGGTGATGGAACACAGCAACTGGTATTTATGGTACTGATGATAGTGATAACAGTAATGGGGAAAGTAATAATATTTACTAGAAAGTTTAGGAACCTCTAAGCCTGTTCTCGATCACTGGGCAAGCAATCAACCTGTGGCCTAGTAGATGCCTAGCATGGATGCAGGAATACAGCAATCGTTATTCCTCCTTTTGCTCCCATGTTAAATGATGGCATTTGTTTCCGTTTTCACAGGCCTGCACCGTCGCAAACTTAAATAGGCAATTTCACTACCAGGTAATGCACAGAGCAAAACAGTGTGGCTGAGAGTAAAAACTATACATACATATTCATTGTTGCTGGCTCTGCCACCAACTTTATCTAGGGACTGCATCAGGTCTGGGATTACGTAAACGAAAACATCTATTTCTAATAATCTGCAAGTTTGGAACCTCCTTAACTGATGAAAGGAGAAGCAGGAATCGTATTAAATTTTGCCATTTTTATAATGGACAAACAATGCTTTGTTTCATGCCCTTCAGGCAACCATTCTGCAACTACTTTTAGATAACAAGCTCTGTACCCAGCCACATTGCATTAAAACTATGCTTGGAAGGGAAGGCCAGCTGAAAGATTAAATTGCCTTACAAAGTTGAACTAATCTCTTTTAATGCTTTACTTGATATCAATATTCATAAAGCCATCTTCCCCCAAGGGTTTATCAACCTCCTGAAAAAAAAGATAAATGGAGTTGTTTGCATATTGACCCTGTAAGCTTCCCCACTTAGTTTTCCGACTGCTTCATGAATATCAAAGCCAAAAAAAGTGAAATAAAATTAGACTCACTTATTCACATGCATCACATGAACCCATGTTTCAGAACAGAGGTGGCATTATCATTTCTGGTGTGTTCTTCAACGGGAAGACATTATAAAGATTAGTGAAAATACTTGTGCTATGCAATGTAAACGCCATTTGTTTTCCAGTTCTACTTCCCTGAACACATAGGAACCTTAGTACGAACCTCGGTTGTCTCTGACTGTGAAATTTGGATTGTGAATGATTTCAGGGGGTAGGCTGAAGATAAATCTTGGTCCATTGGCCGTGTCATCCTTGTCATCTGCACTAATTGTAACAATTGGCTGAAAGAGAAAGGTGGCCCATAAATAAATCATGCTGACATTGGCACATCATTTATTCAAAAATTCCTGGCTGGCTAGAAACCCTGATTTTAATTAGAGAACATAGCTTCAGAGCAAAACCATGGCTCTGAAACCTTTTTGGGCAGTGGTTGGTATCTCTAGGTGACACTTTAAAAGACACATTCTATTTTCAAGTGTGTTGCTCCTAGCCAGGGTTAGGGAAAGCAGCATTACCTGGTTGGAAAGTGGCTTGGTCTGATCACTCTCACAGATGAAACCTTCATAAGGGGCAGCAAACTTGGGAGCATTGTCGTTGACATCAAGTACCCTAATGGCCACGGGGACTTTGGCTTCCTGATGCCGATTGTCTGGGAAAAGAGAATGCAGACAGTCAAGAAAAGTCAGGGAGAAATACACATTGGTCCCAGCATACTCTTGGGTAAGAGTAAGCTCCAGCCACCCATTTGGGCAGTGCAGGGAAAGATGTTCTTGTCACATAATCTGTGTAAGAGCTGAAGGGTGCTAAGTACAGTGGGAAAGGCGTATCCTAGAATAAATGTCAATGTTAGATCAGTAAGAACTAAACCACTTTTCCACGTCTACTGATTACGATGCTGAGCTTTATTCTAAAGGCTTATTATGGACCCTGTTCCCCAGAGAGTAATCTATTAAAGCGCTTCTTAAATGTAGGAGTATACAAAGAAGCATTAAAACCACCTGGGGACTTGCTGGAAACAAAAATTCTCGAACTCTATCCCAGACCTACTGAATCAGGGAATCTGGGGCACGGTCCAGAAATCAAACTTAATGACGGGTCAACTTGATGCATGATTAGGTTTGAGTTGTTGTCTATACATAAACAAGAACCCACAAACCTTGGGCCTAAGGACTTTGCTTTTCTGGGTTCAGCAACGTCTAGTGACTGGATGGAGTGGGAAATCTTTCAGTGATGGTTATGAGTTTCAAACTCCTGAGAGCTATGAACTCTCTTGCCAAGTCTATACCCAGTTCTGTCAGAGAAAACAAAAACATCTCCCTTTGCCTATGTGTCTTCCTAGAGAGATAACCAAAAATGCATGTTAAAGACTGAAAAATCTGTTTAAGACCAAAAAAGTTAGGCTATCTCAGCTATTTTATTTTCCAGAATATAAAGTGTGAAGTAATAATACTTGGTAAAGTAAAATCAAAACCCTGAGGAGAAAACTTACGGATTTCTGCTGCAAAGACAGTGATGTTGAGCCAGGCTGTTTCCTCTCTATCCAGAGGTTTTGTAGTTTTAATAAAACCGTCCTCTGGATTAATAGTGAAAAATCTGTCGAGGTCAGTGTGACGATCGATGGAATACCTAAGCAGAATGCAAATGAAGCAATTAGACCAAGGCATTCGGAGCAGCTTAATATTTGAATATTTTCTCCTTGCTATATTTAAAGCAAGCTTCTCAATGAATTGCTTAAGCTAGATTTTCTTTCTAATCAAATTTACTTCTGAAACTTCATACATGAATCTTTTATAGAAATAATTTTGCCACACTGGAATTCCTTATTCAGTACAATGAATGAAAGAGTTGTTTAGCATATTTGATTGAGAAATATAATAACATGGTGCATATTTCTCCATATTTACTACAATCACCCATCCTCTGAATATTTATGAAACTGCATCTGGGAAGTGAGTTTGCCTTGCTCCCAAACTACTCAGAAAGTCACATATGTATCAAACCTTTGCCAGATTTTTGCATATGAAATACTAAATACTTTCAAGTGTACTAAAACTTATCAAGATCCTGTATAGACCTAAAAATCCGTTTGTTTTTATTTAAAGAAAACTGCAGCCTGGTGTAGTGGCTCACTCCTGTAATCTCAGCACTTTGGGAGGCTGAGGTGGGTGGATCATTTGAGGCCAGGAGTTCAAGACCAGCCTGGCCAATATGGCAAAATCCCATCTCTGCTAAAAAATACAAAAATTAGCTGGGGGTGGTGGCACACCCTATAATCCCAGTTACTCAAGAGGTTGAGGCATTAGAATCACTTGAACACGGGAAGTGGAGGCTGCACTGTGTGAGATGATGCCACTGCACTCCAGCCTGGGTGACAGAGCGAGACTCTGTCTCAAAAACGAAAAAATGAAGTATGTTTCAGTAAATCTGTTTAGTTTATTTGGTTTTAGGGGTACTCAGTTTGCTTGCATCTGAATTCCAACATGCAATGTACAAAGTAAGCTTGGCCATCTATTTGTAGGGCATTTTTTCCCATATTTTAACAACTCCTGGCTGTGCATAACAGCATAGCTTGAAGATTTTAGCTGCTCCCATCCACTAAATTAACTTTTTACTAATAAATAACAAAAAAATCACATAATATTATTGGGCTGTATTTATGGCAAAGTGAGGTGGGAGATGGGGCAAGAATGGTTTTACTGAGTTGTAAAATAACTTGCCCAGGATACAATCTTGTTTTAATGGGTCTGTTGAGCTCCAAAGACCTTTCCCTTTCCACTCCCTTATACTAACTTCAAAATAGAAAAGAATGAAAATTGGTTATGTTAATTCAGGTAATATGCCGAGCTTCATAAGTGGGTGGTTTTCTGCTTTTAGAGTCTAAGTTATGATTTTCAAAAATTTACAAATTGAGTATGTCAGAAGGCATTCAGTGATGGTCAAAAACCAAAGGCTATTAGAGATAGCACAGACCAGGAATATCAGAAGGTTTAATCACCTAGATTTACAAAAGATGAAATTTACAAATGGCCTATGTCTAGTTTCTGGAAGAGACAATATTGGAACCCAGATCTTCTAATTCCATTATCATATTCCTCTCAGGAAAGAGGGACCCACACCAAGTGGTTCCTCACAGTATACAAACGTGAGCTCATTCATTATGTCACTTAAGTTCACAGGTCCCCATAAGAATGGAATGAGATGAGTTCCCTTGCACAGTAACCAAACCAAAGATATTCACACATCTCATCAATGTCAGGAGAGGCTCAGCAACTAAGCCTTCAGCAGATAACGCTAAGTGGAAAGGAATCAAAAAAATAATCAAATACTTTTCTCCTTCCATGAGGGAGCTCACTAGTTGACATGACAATATACACATAGAAAGAAAGATAATTAAAAATTCAATCGTTATTCTATAGAAATGAAGGGCATGAGTTTTGGGGTTTTAGAAGTGCTAGGTACAACTTCATGATCTGCTACATATAAGCTGGATGATATTGGAAAAGCCACTTAAGTTCTTTGAACCTTAACATATCTATCTTTTAAAATGCACACACACACGCGCGCGCGCACACACACACACACACACATATATATATTTTTTCTTTTCTAATAGAATCTCACTATGTTACCCCAGCTGGTCTTGAACTCCTGCTTACGTCATCCTCCTGCCTCAGCCTCCTGGGTAGCTGGGATGGCAGGAACCTGTCTGACCTGGAATATTAATAGTACCTAACTTTTTGTTATCTGTGAGAATTCAATAAAATAATAAATGTTTAAGATACATGATGTAGTGACTCACACATAGCAAGCATTGCAACCAACAGTAACTGCTATTATTTTTGTTGTTGATGCTGCTGTTACACACTGAGAACAGATTGTGGAGGCTCTCGAATGTAAGAGTGTGACCTTCATCCCATAGCCAGAGAGAAATCATGGAAGGCTTTAAGCAGAGGAACAAATAAATGGAAGCAAGCTCTCAAGGAGATCAATACCATATGATGGGCAAGATAGAGTAGAAGAAGGAGCAGAGGAAACTTAAGGATTTGACATCATTTTAAATACACGAGGTGATGAGAGAGAAGTACAGGGGTGACAGAGGAAATGGGATCCTAGATGATGACAAAAGCCCCGGTAGGATTTAGTGGATATTTGGACATCTAGGGAAGGCTGAGAGAAGGTCGTTTCTCACCTGAGTGTCTGAGAGAGGGAGATTTGAGGACATTGAAAAATAAAGTCTTTGCTATTGTGAATAGTGCTGTGATGAACATTTGAGTGCTTGTGTCTTTGTATTTTCTTTTGGATAAATATTGTAAAATAAATTTTTATAAAATTGATTTTCCTTTGGATATATGCCCTATAATGAGACAGGATCAATCATACCTTCAACCTCAGCACTATACAATGTGACCATGGAATAAGCCTACACATGTACCCTCTGAATCAAAAATGAAAGTTAAAATTACTTAAAAAATTAAAAATAATAAAAAAGAAAAAGAAAAAAATCAATTACCAGGAGAGAAAGGTTGGCATTTAATTAGGGATATGTCAAAATGCTCAGAGAGCAAAGACTCAACTCGATTGTAGGCTTTGGGAAGTCAGGGTGGAAACAGCTGTTTCTGTTTTAAAGTATGCCACAATAATTATAAGATCAAAAATATGTCTTGGATAAATAAGTGAACCAGTGAAAGAAAAAGCAAATGGGTGAAAATGCACAATGGACAATATTGTAAATGCAGAATTAGAATCGGGGAGAAAGATCAGCCTAGGAGCAGGAAATCTGAAGCAGCAACTCAGGTCAATCACGGCATAGGTGAAAGCCCAATAGGTGGTTGGACACAGAGAGAGAAAGGACTAAGTCAGTGCCTGGACAGGGATTAAAGGCTAGTGAAGACATCAGGTACAAGGTACAGTGTTATCAGAGGCATAAAAGATTAGTGCCAAGAAAACTAAAGGGAGAGAATATTTTAGAAAATCATAAACAAAAATGTGTCTAATGCTACAGTCTAAGAAAAAAAAATCTGCAGAATTTCCAAGAAGCTGAGTTAGGGTGATATTTCAAGGCCTCTATTATATGTCCAAGGACACAAATTTCCTCAAAGGTGAAGAGAAGCAACCAGGAAATTAGGTAGTGAGAATAAAAGACCCATCAGAAAAAAAGCTTTGAATAGACTAGGTGCAGTGGTTCATGCCTGAAATCCCGGCATATTGGGGGGCTGAGCCAGGAGGATGACTTAAACCCAGGAGTTTGAGACCAGCACCAGCAACATAGTAAGACCCCTTCTCTACAAAAACAAAAACAAAATTAGGCAGACATGGTGGCATGCACCTGTAGTCCCAGTTACTTGGGAGGCTGATGTGGGAGGATCACCTGAGCCCAGGGAGCTCAAGTCTGCAGTAAGCCATGATGATGCCACTGCACTCCACGCTGATTGACAGGCTGAAACCCTGTCTCAAAAACAAACAAACAAAAAGCTTTGACTATTCTCTTATAATTTGTCTGGCATTTCTAAAGAACAAAGACCCAAGTAGGTGGGAGTGGGGGGTTGGTTCAAGTGTGATATTGAGCATCCTTGGATAATTATAGACATTGAAATTGCCTACATGTGCAGAAGAGTCACATGTAGGCATGAAGTAAACATGACCCAAATAATCAATTGCAGATGTGAATCCTTGGAGACAATGAGGTGCAGAGGAAATGAGTGAGTGTTTCTACGTCAAGTCACTGCTCTTCTAAAAAGTTCCTAATGCACCTCGATATTCTAGGTCAAAGATAACTCATTTAAAATTCATACCATGAACGTTTTTGAGTAGTCTAAAGGTGTTAGAAGAGTCCATAGTCATTATGTAATGTATCTTTCTGCACAGAGAGAATACATTAATCAAACCTTCTAGGGAAATCTTTCCATTAGAGGCTGCTGGGTTAAAGTAAAAATCTCAGAATGAACTCAAGACAGATCTGGGTTAAAATCCAGTGTTCAACACTGACTGTCCATGTGACTTTAAAATAGTTCCATCATTGCTCCGAGCCTCAGTCTTCCCACCTATTCAATTCAAGAGCAGTCATAGCCACAAAGGATGTCAGTGAGAACTGACTGAAATAACTTTGTAAAACCTGTTCTATGAGGCTGAGAAGACATTCAGTAAATGTTAATTATCTCTCTTTTCCTCAGAAGAATCAATGTTCAAAGATGCAAAAGCAACACAACAACACTTATAGTTGGGAATTTTTTCTTCCCTGCCACTGTTTTCTTTGATAGAAATGGACAAACTCCATAGTCCATGTAATTACTTTTCATACTTAGATCCATTTACTTTTTAATAAATGTCTGCCTCCTTAAGTATACTGGGAACCCCCAGTGTGTGCTCAATGAAGATCTGCCAAATAAATGTGTGAATAAGATGTCATCACTTCTATCACGCTTCCTGTTTTATACTCAGAAACTGTGAGCTTGACGTTCTAAGCCAAGGAGTTATTTTACTTATTTGTTCAATAAATATTTGTTAGATATTGGCTTTGGGCCATGTACTCTGTTTAGTGGTAGGTGCAGTGATGAGCTAGAACAGGGGCCAGCAAACATGTTCTGCAAAGGGCTAGCCAGCAAATGTTTTAGCTCGTGCAGAAATTAGAATCTCTGTCTCAACTACTCAACTCTGCCCTTGTAGCAGGAAAGGAGACATAGGTAATATGCAAACAAATGGTGTGACTGTCCTCCCATATGACATTATCTACAAAAATAGGTGGTGGGGAAAAAGATGAAGAACTCACAGTTCCTGATTTCAAAACATATTACAAAGCTATGGTGATGAAGACTATGTGGTACTGCCGAACAGACAGACACATAATCAGTGGAATGTAATCAAGAGTACAGAAACAAACCTGGATTCTATGACCATCATCAATTTCTAACATTAATGCCAAGACCATTCAATTAAGAAAGAATAGTCTTGTCAACAAATAGTGCTGGAATAATTGGATATGCATATGCAAAATAATTAAGTTGGACCCCTTCCTGAGAACATATATAAAAGTATACTCAAAATTGATTAAAAAAACTTAAATGTGAAAGCTAAAATCATAAAGCTTAACGTGTAAATCATCGTGACCTTAGACAATTACTTCATTATAGACATTAAAAAAATAGATCCATTGGAACTCATCAAAATCAAAACCTTTTACACCTCAAAGGACACTGTTAAAAAACTGAAAAGATATCTCATGGAATGAGAAAAAAAATATTTGCAAATCATATATCTGATAAGGCCCTACCATTCAGAACACATAAAGAACTCTTACAGCTCAACAACAAAGAGATAAATAATACAATTATGAAATGGGCAAAATACTTGAATAGATATTTCTCCCAAGAAGATATACAAATGGTTAATAAGCACATAAAAAGACGCTCAGGCCAGGTGCAATGGCTAATGTCTATAACCCCAGCACTTTGGAAAGCAGAGGCAGGTGGATCACTTGAGGCCAGGAACTTGAGACCAGTGTGGACAACATGGCAAAAACCATCTCTATTAAAAAAGATTAGCTGGGTGTGGTGGCATGCCCCTGTAGTCCCAGCTCCTCGGGAGAATTGCTTGAACCTAGGAAGCGGAGACTGCAGTGAGCCGAGATCATGCCACTGTATTACAACCTGGGTGACAGACAGTGCGAGACTCCATCTCAAAAAAAAAAAAGTGTGTTGAATCTGTGATTCAATCCCTTCTCAGTCTCCTTCTCATCACCTTCTCATGAGTGGAGAAGTGGAGTTCTGGATCACTTTTCCTTTTTCCTTTTTCTTTTTTTTTTTTTGGTTTTTTGAGATAGGGTGTCACTCTGTTGCCCAGGCCATAATGCAGTAGCTTGATCTCAACTCTCACTGCAACCTCGATTTCCCAGGTTCAAGCAATTCTCTTGCCCCAGATTCCCAAGGAGCTGGAATTACAGATATGAGCCACCATTCCCAGTTAATTTTCGTATTTTTAGTAGAGACAGGATTTCACTATGTTGTCAAGGCTGGGCTTGAACTCCTGACCTCAGGTGATCTACCCACCTTGGCCTTCCCAAAGTGCTGGGATTACAGGTGTGAGCCACTGTGCTGGCCACAGTTCTGGATCACTTTTTTTTTTTTTGTCACACACACACACACACAAATGTATTCATAATAAGAACAGCACCTGGAATTTATTTGGACACTTTGTTACTTTCACAAAGTACTCAGCAGCAGTTAGGCAGAGCTGGTTTTCCTTGCCTGCTGCTCAGTGGCTGTGTCATTCCAGGCAAGTCATTTTGTCTTGAAGTGCCTCTAATTTCCTCTCATTTTAAGGGATAACAATTCATGCATCAATTACATTGAGGGGATACATTAGATCACATATCTAACCTCTTCATAGAGTAACTGGAGGATGGGAAGGTAGTCAACAAATTGCAATTACTCTAATTATTTCATAATCATTATTTATACTTCACCACAGTCCCCTGAGGCAGACAGGCCCAGCTCAGAGCTATATCGCCTAGTATGCCTGAGAAAATCTGCTCCAGAGAAAAGTCATGTAGCCTGAACAATCCTATCCAAAAAGTCAGGAACTGAGGTCAAGTGAAGCTCATGTCTTCTAAATCTTAATCTTGTTTACATTCTGTTGAACCTGATAAACATGGACTCTTTTCGAAACTGAAGAACGTGGTTCCTACAGGGCTTTCCCAGAACCTCTTGACTCTAAAATTCCCTTAAAATAAATCCTTCTGTACCTTATCTGGCTGTTGGCAGCATCAGGGTCTTTGGCATGCACTCTCCCAACCACGGTGCCAGCAGCTGCATTTTCTTGGACTTCGTGGATGTAACTTGGGGCCAAGAACATAGGGGGCTCGTCAGCATCTTCCACTGCAATCTTGACGGTCACAGTGTCCTTGAAAGGCCCATTGCTGATAAACTTCTGGTCGATGTGCATATTGGCTGCCTCTACCTTCAAGCTATAGGCTCTTTTGGTTTCAAAATCTACAGGCTGGCAAGAATGAAGAGAATATTGACAATCAATTCCTTGAAACAATAATGGAAGAGAAAGACCTGATTGTTTTATAGGGCAGAGTGAATAGTTCCTCAAAGAGAGAAAATCAAAATCTATTCAATATCAAATTACCTGAGCCATTTGGGCAGAAAATCAGACAAATCAACTGCTGAAACTTAGAATGTGCTTAGTGGGTCATTCTAAGAGCATGACAGATACAGAAAGATCATGTCATCTAAAATGAACTTTATTCTATATAGCAACACTAATGTTGCCCAAATCAGTCACTAAGAATTATCTAAGGAAGGGAATTAAAACGCTACAAAAGTACATTTGGTAGCTCATTGTGAAAAGTAAGTATCTTGGTAACAAAAATACCCACTGAATTTCAGCCAAAAAGCATGTCTTGTTTGTTGATTGCCACCTCTCCCAAACCCAACCATGCAGCTTGATCAGATGGAAAGCTTCATGTTTAAACTTTCTGACGACATTGTGTTTCCCACTGTCTGGGACTCTTAGCAGCAGTGGCCCAGAAGATGACTTAGGGTGGTTTATAGGTAATTTTGATAGGTGAGGTTGTCAAATGACATTAACTTACCTATTGAGATAATTATTTCTTTTCCAAGTCTTTAAATCCTTAACACACCAAGTAGAACACCTCCACTTTAACATATCTGCTCTGCTTCATAATCTCTTTTGTGAGAGATTATTACAACTCTAGCTAGAATGCAATGGCATCGTTTTGGTTTGATTGCATTTATTTTTAAGTTACCTTCTATTTTTGGCAAGTGACAAGATAATGAGGGAAATGCTTCCTTTTTTTAAAAAAAAAGAATGCATATATATTAAAGATGGTCTATTTAAAGAAAAACAAATGTAAGCAGTAAAATTTTACACGGATATGAAAGAAAAAAATGAGTAGTAGCATTTGAATTGCTGTAGTTATAGAAAAATTGATGGTAAACACTCCCTAATTCTGAATGAGAGGAGTTACAATGAATCAGTCAGCAAAGGGTGAAAAGTAACATTGTAGCAGAGAAACAAACCCTGATGCCTAGAAAACAACTTTCTCATTAGCACTCTGGATGTTGCTGAACTACCAAATGTTTGGAAAGAGTTTCACCTTTTTTTTTTTTTTTTTTTTTTTTTTTTTGAGACGGAGTTTCGCTCTTGTTACCCAGGCTGGAGTGCAATGGCGCGATCTCAGCTCACCGCAACCTCCGCCTCCTGGGTTCAGGCAATTCTCCTGCCTCGGCCTCCTGAGTAGCTGGGATTACAGGCACGCGCCACCATGCCCAGCTAATTTTTTGTATTTTTAGTAGAGACGGGGTTTCACCATGTTGACCAAGATGGTCTCGATCTCATGACCTTGTGATCCACCCTCCTCGGCCTCCCAAAGTGCTGGGATTACAGGCTTGAGCCACCGCGCCCTGCCCAAGTTTCATCCTTTAAGGTGAGCATCTGCCTGCCATGCTGTTGTCATTTGCCCGGTAAACACTTATTCTGAATGGGCATGTAATCACGGGGCTTATTCCTGACCTAATTTTGCAGTACTCTAAACTAAGGCTGATAGCAGTTTCAACAGGGTTAAACATATTGGATATCCTTGACACTTTTTCCATCATCTTCCCACCTCCATCTTCCCAGAGTCAGGAAACACTACCTTTCCTAAATCTAAATCTGTTCCCAGCCTTTCCATCAACCTGGGGCCCAGCTGTTCTTGGCTAGGTTACAGAACAGTGAAAAAGGAATGATATTTATAGGCTGAACATACAAGATTGCTGCAACTTTTCAAAAATCCCTTCAATTATTAGATAGCATCAAACACTGGAATATGATAGTTCCGAGACTGGGTAATTTATAATCAGAAAAGTAGAAAATTTCTAATAACAGATATTCTGTTGATGTTGGTACAGCAGAATCTTTTGTACTTGGTTTAGGCATATGCCTAAGGACCTGGAGCCATTTTCCCACGGAAAGCCCTGTTGGTGTTGAGGATGCTATACTCATGCTGCAGTCTGGCTGATACATTTCACATCCCAGGTTAGGCTCTCCAGGTCTTTGCAAAGGTTTGTGTGGGATGGCCTTTCCCAGTTTGGCAAGATGCCAAGTCTGGTAGTCAGTTCAAGCCTCATTGCCTTGTGAAGTCCTCCTCAATAGCCCCAGGTAGATTTGTGTGGTCTCCTAGTGGCCCACTGGCAGCTCCTCATTTCCCTCCCCAGCGAGGCAGGGATGGAGTGAGATAGAGAAGAGCATCCCTAAGCAGTCTACAGAGTCTTACTGCTCTTTGCTGGTCTTTGTCCCACAGTATGCAAGAATGACTGTATCAAGTGATAATATGCATCCATCATTTTGACTGGAGTAGGGCTGATAGATGCATAACATTTAGACATTTGCCTACAATTCCTTCCCTTCCTCCCTCCAAAAATAGATGTGAGGTAGTTTCCCATGTGAACATTTATGTCCATGTTATGAGTAGTTGAAATAAAGCTAAATGAGGCAACACATTGCATAAGCCATAAAAATCTTAATACCCCGTAGTTTACTAATCCCACCTCTGAAAATCTTCCCTGAGGGATTAATTCAACAGAAAACCAAAACAAACAATATTCAAAATGCATGATACGTGTTAGATACAGTAGAAGGTTATATCTAAACTGTGGAAACGTACACACAAAACACCAAATCCAACTGTGAGATTTTATTAAGGAAATAATGATTTGTCAATAGGATGGGATGTTACGTAGCCATTAAAAATGATTACATATATTATATAACAGCATGTAAAATGTTTATGATATGACATTAAGTTAACAAATCAGATCACCCTCTGATTGCAACCGTGTTAAATGTGATGTATCCACATCTATATGCATGCGGACAAAGAATATAAAGAAAAATTAGACATAAAAAGAGTTTTATTAAAATAGGGAATATTAAAAATGCCTTATAATTCTGCTCTCACACTGCTTTACAAGGAGTTTATTTGGTTGAAAATAAATAGCTCAGACACTGTGCTGAGATTTCTCTGAGATAGATAGGATTCCCATTTAGTCAAAGGTGCTGCGTGAACAGATTAGATTTTCCTCTCAAAGCCCACCAAGCCCCCTAAAACCTCACTTTATTTTAATTTAATTTAATTTTTATTTATTTATTTACTTATTTATTTTATTGTACTTTGGGCTCTGGGGTACATGTGCACATTCTGCATCCTGCAGGATTGTTGCATAGGTACATACATGCCATGGTGGTTTGCTGTCTCCATCCCCCCGACCTCTGTTGCCTACAACAGGCATTTCTCCAGGTGTTATCCCTTCCCATACTTCCTGCCCTCCCCTGCCCCCCACCACCACTATCCCTCCACTCCCCTCCTCTCCACCCCTCACCACACCTAGCCCAATGAGTGTTGTTCCCTTCCCTGTGCCCAAGTATTCTCATTCTAAAACCTGGCTCTTCCTCAGCTAACCACATAGAGATTGTCTAAATACAGCAAGGGTAGTTTCTCTCTCCTCTGTCCACCATTAAACTAAGACACAGAGTCAGAACTCAAGAAGTATTCGTTTTCTAAAATATTCAATAAATGAATGACTCTATCTAGTAATTATTTCTTGAATTCTTCTCCTTTATTACCATCTCACTGCCTCTTCTACCTTCTTCAATTCTTTGTAATATTGCCCTTGAATTTTAACATGTTTGTCCATTGATTTTACTGTATCTACCTTAAGACTCAGGATTGAAGTTTCTTAAATGTGTCCTGTTTCCATTGATACTGGCCCTTCATAAACTATTTTTTTTTTCTGCCTTTTCTGTCCTTGACTATCCAGCAAATTCCTCCTCATCTATCAAGACTCAGCTAGAGAACTGCCCCCTAAGAAGTCATTCATGACCCATGTTCATAGGTCTTATTGTACTATTATAGTCCATTTTCAACTGTGGAGTGATTTTGCTCCCAGTTACTCCAGGGATACAACAATGTCTAGAGTAATTATTTTTATTACTATTATCAGGACTGTTGGGGGTGGGTAGAGCATGTACTTACTGATCTCTAGTGAGGGGAAGCCTAGAATGCTACCAAATATCCTACAAACACAGAACAGCCTCCTGCAACAAAGACATCAACACTGCCAAGGCTGAGAAAACCCTCTTGGTTTTAATTATTGTTTCACTTCACTGTCCTGTTAAATTGTGAACTCCCTGTGGTCAGGACTCAATCTCTTCAACTTTAGATTTCCAGTCTCTGGCAAAGAGCCTGCCTGACAAATAATAAGAACTCAGTAACTCTTGGAGGAAAAATAGGTGAATGAGTTAGAAATAAACAAAAATACTAAGTTAAAAAATGCTTTAAAATGCAAAAATATTGCTATAATGTCTCTGTAGACTTTTATGGTATTAAATTGCGTATAATGACTTTCACAAGGAGTTATATTTTTACTCTGCTAAATCCATCTCTAATTTTTCTTTTCTTTTCCCTTGGTGGACATTTGGAACTTTGTGCTGCAAGTTTAAGCAAATGTTCTTTTACAAATGAAATAACATCTTGCACTGTTTAAAACCTAAACGTCAGTGCTTTATAGAAGATTATTCTTTTGCCTAGAATAAACACACTGAATTGGGGGGAAATGTGCAAATTAATCACATGCAGAGAGCTCATTTGTGATGTGTAAGTTCCATTGGGGTGACTTAAATGTTTCAAGATTTCAGAGATAAAGTGTGTGTTTATGCCCGGAATACACTGAAAACAGGTGACAACCTTAGCATAACCAACTACCCAATTACGGGAACAGCAAAGGACAGGAGGCAGGAATCGCTGATGTCAACGTTCATATGTCAGTGTCAAGCAGAAGAGATAGTAATATTAATTAACGAAGTAAGTTGACAGCTCTAGGCAACACACGATTCGCACAGGTACTTTTCCAGAGGAGAAACCCGAATTAGTGACTACCTTAGCTCCCTGTGGTTGATAATTAGGCTTCCTTAGTCCTACCATTCATCCACTAATGTAGACTGTTCCAAGTATACAAATTTCACCCCAACTTGCATATCCTTCATTTTCTTTATTTTTCTTATAACAGAGTCACCCCCTACTTTCTCCTTGCTTTGTGCCCCATAATATTTTCCCCAACCCCAACATGCTGTTTAAAATGCTGTGAAAGGTCAGCTTCTTAGCATAGGTCACTCCTTGCTCACCACCTGAAAGATTCCTTTCAGGACCAGCCTTCCCCCACTGGTCCTCGGTGCTTCTTTAGCTACTGGCCTCTTTATTGATTTTTCAAATTAATTTTCTATCAGTGTTACAGTCCAATCTTTTCCATCACACCAAGTTTAATATTCATGCTACAAAACCAAGTTGAAAATGAATGCTTGATTAAAACCAAGGTAATCCCATCCTCCAATTTCGATTTAATGCTCCATACACTCTAATGATGGAGAGGTGTTGATTTCTTAAGTGGTAAATCACGGGGGGAAACCATGTTAGAAGGTACCGGAACTATTTCTTCACTTGGAAGTGAATCTTATCTGGTTCTTTTTACAAACGCTTTCTAGCCCAGCTGTTTTCAAAATGTCTTGAGAGGGAAGATGTTCTAGAATAACCCAGGTCTGAATTCTAGGTCTGCATACCTGAGCTGTGTGACAGTGACTGGGCCAAACGATTTCATCTGTCTGAGCTCGAATCTCCTCAAAATTAAGTGGAGATCTCTTTGCCCACTGGGACAATGCCACCTACTTTGTATGATTATTTTGTGTGTGTGAAAAGTAAATAAAATGATGTTTGTAAGAGGCTGGTGCTATGTCTGGCCAGTAGTTAGTATCGAGTAAACATAAAAAAGAAGAAACACTAGACTTCTCTTTGTAATGAATTAATCCCAGAGACGTTTTTAATGACAGACTATGGGGGGAGGTCCATCATTGTTGCTTCTTCAGGTTCACTTGAGATAAAAACGAGCAGAGAACTGGCTTAAGTTTCACAGAGGGTCCAGCAATGCAGCGAACCTTGGATGCTGAAACAGGAAAAGTTCTGAACAGCCTACTTAACAGATTCAGCTTGGCAGGGCTAAAGGGTGGCAGGGGGTCGGGGAGAGGAATTCCATGCATGCTCAGGGCTTCTTCAAAATCTAGATTTATCGCATTGTCCTTCCCTCCATGGGAAAATATTTAAGAACTAACTAGAAATCTCCGGCAGGTATCACCAACCCCTTTTGTCAGTTTCTCTGCAGTAACAGAAAGGAATACAATTCTGTGATCTTCCAGAGCTCAGGGCTCAACTACACAGTTGAGTTATCCCCCAGTTTCACAAATTCTGATTTTTTTAACCATTGCGTCCCTGTTTCTTGCAGTGTTGCTTTGGCAGAGCTGGCCACACCACGTCTGATTCCTTACCCTAACTCACCTTTTTCAGCTTTATCACGCCCTCCTGTGTTTCATAGTCCGTTGTGATTTCAAACAATTCCATGCCATCTCCATCAACAATACTGTATGTGACTAAGCCATTCTCTCCAATGTCTGGGTCTTTAGCTTTCACTCTTCCCACCTCCTCCCCGGGGACATTTGCTTCTGACACAGACATCTGGTATACGCCTAGAAGAAGAAGACATCTGTTTTTATTTTCCCTTTTATTTGGCAGCTGTAAGACTATAGATTTCATTGAATCCCAATACATTTCTCAAAGGATCTGAAATGGAACTTTCCATTGATTGAAAACATGAAAGAAGTGAATGGATGTGGGGAGGAAGATCCCACATGGCCTGCTTGTCAAAAGGATGTGTTCTACAAAGGACGATAAAACAATATCCGGGTCCAGGTGAAATGCTGGGGTCACCTGCCACGTGTAAGGGAGGAAAACAATGCTCTGTTATATTTCCCATCAGGTAATGGAGAACAGGAAACATGTCTTTATGTATTAAAACAGCTGAGGCTTCTTTTCATGTCTTCAGGATGGTCCATGAACTAATTCCAAGGCTCACTTATGGTATTGCCAAGTGCCCAGAAAAAAAAATTCTCTGTTTAAAAGCTGTCCTTCAACAGCTCCATATTTACTTTAAAAATGCAAACTTTAGCTTTAACATCATTCCCTATCTAACTCTACATTGGACGCTTCCCTTTTTTCACCTCCTTTACAACTTGGTCCGGTGTTACCTTCTCCAGAAAGCTTTCCTGCAGTGTGACCCTTCTATATATTTATTTAATGTTTACTGGAAACCTAATACTGTACATGGGGGTACTGTCCTAGTGCCAGGACACTGTTTTATTTAGTTGTTTTGTTTACTACTAAACAAAACAGTCAGAGATTCCTCTCAATGCAGCAGACCAGAAAGAAAATTTAAAAACAAATGTAAACACATTCTGATGTCATTGCAATGAAAAAGGAAAATAAAATAGAGTAAAAGGGTTAAGATTCTGAGAGAATGAGTATGTGGTTGTGTGTGTAAGTGCATGATTGCATGTGAGGGTGAAGGTGTAAATGTGTGAGTGGCTGTAATTGTGTGAGTATGAATATGTTGTTTAAGAGTGTGAGTGTGTGTATGAATGTGTGAGCTATTTGTGTGAATTTGTGTATGTGTATGAGAGTGATTGAATGCACGTGCTTGTGTTAAATATCTGTGGGTGAGAAGCAGAAAGAGAGACTGGTTTTCAGTAGTGTGGTAGGAGAAGACATTCTTTAGAAAAAGAAATCTAAAAAGACAGAGCAAGACAATTATGTGAGTATCTGCAGTATAAAAACTACAGGCCAGGTGATTAGGAAATGACAAAACCCCAAGATGAGAAGATCCTGAATACCTACAGAGGAATAAGAAGAGGGGAGTGACTACAGCCTTCCGGTGAAAGATAAGGGCATGTAGGGAAGTGGAGGCCAAATTGTGTAAAATAGATCATTGTGGGAGATGGAAAAGACTTCAGGTTTTGTTTTAACTTGGGGAAATCACTGGAAGGTTTTCAGTAAGGAGTTAAGATTCAACACTATCTTATTTGCTTTTCACATCTAATGCTCTGTGTAAGCAAAGTGGTCTTGGGCAAGTTACTTAAGCTCATTGTATTTTAATTTCCCCTTACAGAGATTTCATCAGTTCCAATACTTTGTCTATATTTATCAATAGTACTTTGCTTTGCAACTTTCTTTTGGACTCATATTTTTTAATCTCACCATACCCTCTATATTAAAGGATGAGTAAGAAGTGGGAGTCCTTTGTAGACAATTACCAATTACTCTGAAGGTTTGGAAAAAAAACTGTCTTGTGTGGATTTTCTCTAAATCTCATTCAAGTTCATGGCTGTGAAACCAAGACAGCCAGTACAGTAGCAATGCAACTTTACTGTACGATTGTCTATGACCAAGGGCAGTAAAGGCTGCCTGCTAATAATTCTGCTTGACCTTTCTTTTCCAGCACACCAGACAATCGTACAGTGTGGATAATGGAGCATGCAGTTTTAGAATGTTATATGAGCCTCAGGCTTATTGAGGATGCTGAACTTGTGCCTGGCCAGGCAAAGCAGTCTTGGGTCGATTCTTTTCTTTTAATTCCTTTGAGTAACCACAGTGCCTTTCTGGGGCCACATTTAGTTGCCTTTATTGTTATCTCATTTGCAAAAAGTTCCGTCTCTCTGATAGTAAGCTCATAGGCTCTAATTGAAAAAGATACTTTCATGATGACCCACTGCCGCCATGCACCAACAGCACCGGCAGCACCACAGTCATACTGTCCTTTCATACACATCTATACGTACGTGGACAGATTTGTGTTCAAACTCTGACTCGCCACATCTCTAGGGCATCTTATGCACTTTTCACAGAAGCAAGTTTTATCTGTAAAATATAGGTTCTTGCAGAGATCTACAATAGTAGTGACTATCATTAAATGCTGATAGTTGCTGTAATTACCATTATTAATAACAACCTTTCAAAATCATTTTTAAAATTTAATTCCCTCAGCAATTTTATAAATTTTGTAGAACAGCCATAATCCTCCAGGTAACAATGGCTAGAATTTGTTGACAACGTATACCAAGTTGTCATTATAAGATTCTACACTAGCTCCTTTAGTACAAACAGTAATCCTATGAATTAAGTACTATGGAACATTGCATTTTCCAAAACATGGCCAAAACAATATCCCCCATTTCACATGCTTTTCCTTCAACATGACTTTGACAGGTCTTCCATTGAAAGGTGGGGTCTACATGAACTCCACTTAGATCTGTGCAGCCTTATGACTCCAGTGGAAACAATGTGATATGACTTCTGAAGCTAGTTAACAAAAGGCCACACAGTTTCTGCCTGATGTCCTTGGGGATCACACTTTAGAAACCAGCCCACGCAGAAAGGAAGCAGCAACCAACACAAGCTTGCCAGCCATACAAGTAAGCTCTTTTGGAAGTGGATCCTCCAACCTCAGTGGAGCTGTCCCAGCCAATGCTGTGGGGAACAGAGGCATGCTGTCTCCTCCAAGCCTTGCCCAAATTGCAGACTCATGATAAAAACAAATTATTGGCCGGGCGCGGTGGCTCACGCCTGTAATCCCAGCACTTTGGGAGGCCGAGGCGGGTGGATCACGAGGTCAAGAGATCGAGACCATCCTGGTCAACGTGGTGAAACCCCGTCTTTACTAAAATACACAAAAAATTAGCTGGGCATGGTGGCGCATGCCTGTAATCCCAGCCACTCAGGAGGCTGAGGTAGGAGAATTGCCTGAACCCAGGAGGCGGAGGTTGCGGTGAGCCCAGATGGCGCCATTGCACTCCAGCCTGGGTAGCAAGAGCGAAACTCCGTCTCAAAAAAAAAAAACAAAAAAACAAAAACAAACAAACAAAAAAACAAATTATTATTATTACTGTTTTAAAACACCAAGTTTTCCAGGAATTTGTTACATAGCAATTGATAACTGATTCAGGTACTGTTATATCCAGGTTAGAAATGAGGACACTGAGACAGAAAAAGGTTAATTAATTACTAGACTGCATCACTAGTACCTAGCAAAATACTTAGCAAAAACAATACTTTGTTTCCAGGGTTGTAGAATGTTTCACGTCTTTCTTTTCTCCTACTACCTCTATTCCACAGACATTATTCTTGTTTTTGTTGTCTTGTTTTTCTGTTTTGTTTTTGTAAGAATGACATGCGTTGCCTCTAGTTTTCTAGATTTTCCTTTTGATACCTGAGTAAAGCACGAATGGGTTAGAAGAGGCGGAAAGCTGGCTGTGACACCATGGAAAAGTGAAAGCCAAGCCCACCTACTTACTCTGCGGAAACTTTGGTGGGTTGTCATTGACATCGGTCAGTGTGATCGTCACTTTGGTTGTCCCTGAGAGTCCGCCCATGTGTCCACCCATGTCCTTGGCCTGTATCACCACGTGGTACTCCTCCTTAGCCTCCCTGTCCATGTTGGGTAGGGCTGTTCTGATGATACCTGGACAGGTGAGCAGGAAACATCACAGGTATTTGTTTATAACAACATTATGACAACAAGAAAGTTCTGAGCACTGAGGAAGCGATGCTGAATAAAATAGCCCATGCCCTCAGCAAGAATCATTTCAACATGATAATTATGACCAAAGGCAGCCATACTGAAGCATCATTATGTCTTTTCAAGCAAATTATAAAAATTACTATACAGCACTTGTATTTATGTTTTGTTGTACATGCAAATAATAACCTTATTCTTCTCAGACATAAATACCCTAAAGACTGAAATATTTGTGTGGCAATTACATGGATAACCATGACTAAACTCATATTTTTTGACTTCCAGCATAATCTTTTGTAAATCTTTTACTGCATACAATTCATAGAAATGTTTCAATGGTGCATATTAAGTTTAAAGTAAGAGGTTTATATTTCCTGCAATACATTAAAATGTAAATGTTAATTTTTAAAAGAATGAACCAATGGGTTAAAATATGTAAAATGCTTATACAAGAACATACTGTCCATTATCACCTGTCAGTGAAAACAATGATAATAACTGAATTCTACATGATTGCTGGATATTGACTCATGACTGGCATGCTCACTTAAATCTTTAGGAGACATTTGGAAGCTTTTTCTCTCTGTAGATATGACAACATTTATGTGAGAAATATAGAGAGCATTGTGGAAGCCTTAGTCCTTATCGTTCTCCTCCTTCTAACATTAAAGTTTAATTTTAAGATATTTGTTTTTGGTCATCGTGAAATATGGGAAAAACAATAATAAATGTTTCATGGTGTGCTAACTATATGCCAGGCACAGGCCAAGAGTCTGATCCTCACATTAACCCTGTAAGGTAGCCCCTCTTTATTCCTTTTTTATATTTGAGAAAACAGAGAAATAAATTGGTTTACTTTATCATGACTGGGACCTCTTATTCACCATGTGTCACAAATCACAGTGACATTCCACAGTACCTGTCTGTGCTTCCACAGAAAAATAGGGTTGTCCTTCAAGGATACTATACACTAACTTGGCGCTATTTCCGTAGGTGGGGTCATCTGCATCTGAAGCTGTCACCTGGATTACTGACGTTCCTTAAAAGTGAAATAAATTAATTAGCAACATCCCCTCAGCTTTTCAAATTATGTTCTTGTTTACAAAGTTTTATTTTAAAATTAACCCTGAAGAGGGCACTACAATTATTCAACATGCTCTCATTTTCCTGGAGTTGAGATACAAAACAACCAACCTTCCTCCCTTCCTTTCTTTTCTATAAAAATGCCCACAGTTTAAAAATGAACTTTCTGTATATATAGTATATCCTGCATTGGTTGGCAATTAAAATAATATTATAAACATCATTGCAAAAATATCTTAAAACCCATGCACTTCAATTGTTCATTATATCAAATAATTACATTAAAATCTTCTCAAAGAGTATAATAACTGATAATTAACAATAAATTGCTTTTCATGAAAGGACAGAGTGCAATCTTCCATCTGTAGCAGAACAATAAATACATCATTTTATTGTTACTTTCCATGTAATAAAATTGCTGCTAATACTACGATTTAATTAATTTATGGCCATAAATATTGAGCAGAATGTTGTTCCCTACTGGCATGAAAATTGCATCTTCCCACCTGTAGCTGGTCTGGTAGCCATAGAAATCACCAGTAGACATCTGGCGAGAGGTAAGGGGAGCTTTCATGGGTGAGATTGAAGGGAAACCGGGAAACTGAAGAAAGACGGGGTTCTGATTTTTCTAAAAACAACCTTTGGTCCTGGCTGGTCACAAATAACAAGTATCTAGGGCATAACATGTTGGGCTTCAGGGTGGGGAGAAAGCAGCTGGAAGAAGAAAACCAGCAATTATAACATTTCTCTGTGCCAGCGTGCTCTGGGGGCACATTCCATGTATTTTACCAGCATTACTCTGTTGGGCATTTTTTACATCCACTGTATTTGTGAGAAACTGAGTATGAGAGATATGAAGCTTTGTAATCTGTTTCACAAAGTTGGTAATTGCCAGAGTCTGACCCCGATCCAGCACGCAGCAAAACTCAAGTTCTTTCTGTAACATTTTCAGCAGAGGAGAGGGGCAAGGTTCTATGTGGGAGGCAAGGCAGCCAGTTTACACAGCCTCTCACTACCTTTAATTTATAAGGTTGTCAGTGATTTTTGTGTGGTGTACATCTCACTTTTTTCTAGTTACTCTTCTATAATTCATTATTTCATAGAATAAAAATCCTCTTTGGAGTGCTTCCCATTTGTCAGTCACTATTCTAGGCAGGGCAGATTTATAAAAGAAAATACCTTCATGGTGTGGCTAGGGAAATCATTAATTTTTAATGCTTAATTTCCTTCTAGAACTCTGCTATGTCCTTTACAATGCTTTTGCATTTCACATCTATCTTATTTAACCCTCAACATAGTTTATATTATTCTCATTTTATAAATGGCAAAATAAAAACTTAGAAAGGTAAAATGGGTTGCCTGGGTTCGCATGGCTGGTTAGGAGTACAGCCATACTTCATAGTACTGTCTGACAATAAAGACTATACTGTTATATACCATAATACAACATATGAGTGCTCAAAATAATAAAAGCCATCCATGACACCACATCCCACATCACACTGAATGGGCGAAAGCTGGAAGCATTTCTTTTTCAAGCAAGAATAAGACAAGGATGCCTACTCTCACCAGTCCTATTTAACATAATACTGGAAGTCCTCACCAGAGCAATCAGGCAAGAGAAAGAAATAAAAGGCATCCAAATAGGAAAATGTCATATCTTCAATAATGATGTGATTCTATACCTAGGAAACTCTAAAGGCTCTGCCAAAAGGCTCCTACAACTGATCAACAACTTCTTCAGAATACAAAATCAAGGTACAAAAATCAACAACATTCCTATGTACCAATAACATTCAAGCTGAGGGCCAAATCAAGAATACAGTGCCATTCACAATAGCCACAAAGCAATAATATGTCTAGGAATACTTCTAACCAAGGAGGTGAACGATCTCTACAAGGAGAATTTCAAAACACTGCTGAAAGAAATCATAGGTGACACAAACAAATAGAATATTGATCCTTTCAATGATATTGGTTCTTTCAACCTATGAGCATAGCATGTTTTCCCATTCTATATCATTAAAATGGCTACACTGCTCAAAGCAATCTACAGATTCAATGCTATTTCTTTCAAACTGCCAACATCATTTTTCACAGAATTAGAAAAAAAAAATTGTTCTAAAACATATACGGAACAAAAAAGAGCCTGAATAGTCAAAAGAATCCTAAGCAAAAATAACAAAATTGGAGGCATCACCTTACCCAACTTCAAACTATACTACAAGACTGCAGTAACCAAAACAGCATGGTGCTGGTACAAAAACAAACACATAGACTAATGGAACAAAATAGAGAGCCCAGAAACAAAGCCGCATATGTACAGCCATCTGATCATTAACAAAGTTGACAAAATTAAGCAATAAAGAAAGTATTCCTTAATCAATAAATAATGCTGGGGTAGCTGGCTCACCTTATGCAGAAGAATGAAACTTGACCCCTATGTTTCCCCATATAGAAAAATTAATTCAAGATGAATTAAAGATTTAAATGTAAGGCCTCAAACTATAAAAATCTTAAGAAAAACCTAGGAAACACCATTCTGGACATTGGCCTTGGGAGATAATATATGACTAGGTTCTCAAAAGAAATTGCAAAAAAAATGGAAGTTGACAAGTAGGACCTAATTACACTGAAGAGCTTCTACACAACAAAGGAAACTATCAAAAGAGTAAAGAGACAACCTACAGAATGGGAGAAAATATTCACAAACTACACATCCAACAAAGGTCTAGCATCCAGAATCTATAAAGAAGTTAAACAATTCAACAAGTGAAAAAACAAATAATGTCATTAAAAAGTGGGCAAAAGACTTGATGGACACTTATCAAAAGAAGATATGCAAATGGCTAACAAACATAAAAAAAATTGGTCTTCACTAAACATCAGAGAAATGTAAGTGAAACCCATAATGAGATACCATCTCACACTAATTAGAATAGCTGTGATTAAAAAGTCAACAAATAACATGCTGGTGGGGCTGTGGAGAAAAGGGAACACATATAGACTGTTGGTTGTAATGTACATTAGTTCACTGTGAAAAACAATTTTGAGAAGTCTCAAACAAAACAGAGTTACAATTCAAGGCTGGGTGCGCTGGCTCAAGCCTAGAATCCTAGCACTTTGGAAGCCAAGGAGGGTGGATCACCTGAAATCAGGAGTTACAGATCAGTCTGGCCAATATAGCAGAACTCTGTGTGTACTAAAAATACAAAAATATTAGCCAGGCCTGGTAGTAGGTGCCTGTAACCCCAGCTAAATGAGAGGCTGAGACAGGAGAATCACTTGAACCCAGGAGGCAGATTGTCGTGAGCCAAGATCACGCCACTGCACTCCAGCCTAGGAGACAGAGTGAGGCTCTGTCTCAGGAAAACAAACAAACAAACAAACAAACAAAAGCAGAGTTACAATTCAACCCAGCAATCCCATTATTCTTTATAGACCCAAAGGAAAACAAATTGTTCTGCAAGAAAAACACCTGCACTTGTATGTTTGTTGCAGCACTATTCACAATAGCTATGACATGGAGTCAACTGAGATACCCATCAACAGTGGATTGGATAAACAATATGTGGTACATATATACCATAGAATACTATGCATGGTGGCGTGAATAGTATCACGCCTTTGCAGCAACACAGATGCAGCTGGAGGTCATTATCCCAAGCAAATTAACATAGGAACAGAAAACCAAATTCCACATGCTTTCTTTTATAACTGGAGGCTAAGCATTGGGTATAAATGGACCGAATGTCTACCCAGTGGGAATAATAAACATGAGATTACTAGAGTGGGGCGAGAGGGCAAGTGCTGAAATCTATTGGGTACTTTGCTCACTACCTGAGTGATGGGATCATTCATACCGCAAACCTCAGTGTTACACAGTATATTCATGCAATAAACCTGTGCTTGGGCCAGGCATGGTGGCTCACATCTGTGATCCGAGAACTTTCGGAGGCTGAGGCGGGCAGATCACTTGAGGCTAAGAGTTCAAGACCAGCCTGGCCAACCTGGTGAAACCCTCTGTGTACGAAAAACACAAAAAAATGTTGCCACACGTGGTGGCATGTGCCTGTAATCCCAACTACTTGGTAGGTCGAGGCAGGAGAATTGCTTAAACCTGGGAGATGGGGGTTGCAGTGAGCCGAGATGGTGTCACTGTACTCCAGCCTGGGTGACAGAGGCTGGGTGACTCTGTCTCAAAATAAAATAAAATATTTAAATAAATAAATAAACCTGCACATGTACCCCCTGAATCTAAAATAAAAATTGAAACTAAAAAAAAAAAAAATGGGTCAGGTGCGCTGACTCACGCCTGTAATCCCAGCACTTTCAGAGGCAGATCACAAGGTCAAGAGATCGAGACCATCCTGGCCAACATGGTGAAACTCCGTCTCAACTAAAAAGACAAAAATTAGCTGGGCGTGGTGCCATGCACCTGTAGTCCCACCTACTTGGAAGGCTGAGGCAGAAGAATCGCTTGAACCCAGGAGGCGGAGATTGTAGTGAGCTGAGATCCTGCCACTGCACTCTAGGCTGGCAACAGAGCAAGTCTCCATCAAAAAAAAAAAAAAAAAAGCCTGAATGTATAGCCCTAAACATCAATGAGCCTGCAAAGGTGAGAATAATAAAAATTTCCCTGGATTATATCTTTTGATGACTTGGCTTTCCACCCCATCCCTTTGCCTGCCACTCAGTTGCTGACATTGCTGTCTCCTTTATATGGATTTATTTGATATTTGTTGTTTCTCATTATAATACACATGCTAAACATCAAGAGGCTGAACGACTGGGCAGGGAAAATAGAAGAGATGAAGGTGGAAAATGGTTCAGACTGGCTTTTGATAAGTACTTGACTTTTCCTGGTGGAGAAGGAATACACCATTTTCTGGCATAAAAAGCTCTATATGCACAGGGAAAGGATCCTGGGGTTCTAGAGTCACATCTACCTTTCTTAAGTAAGTCGATTCCTATATTGGTGCTGGATTTTCTCATTTGTAAAATGATCCCGAATTCATTTGAGCTCTAAATCTCTTTTAAGCAGACT
Organism: Aotus nancymaae; assembly: GCF_030222135.1. Taxonomy (NCBI): domain Eukaryota; kingdom Metazoa; phylum Chordata; class Mammalia; order Primates; family Aotidae; genus Aotus; species Aotus nancymaae. The sequence continues at coordinate 19,646,751 of NW_026988443.1, forward strand.
TACTCCCTGATTAGACCAGTTCTACTTTCTGTCTGAATGACAAACCTTTCTTAATATGAGGAATGTTTCTCAAAAGAAACATTATATAAATGTTTCATTATGTGCATGATATAAAGAAAGTTATTGCCAGAAAGTGGCTAATTCTTTAAAGAAATCCTTCAGAAAATTATCCTTTAGCAATTTAACGTGTCTTCAATCGTGCTGAAAAGCTATACCTACTTCTGAATACACGGTGACATACTGCTGTGGTTAAATGTGCATTCTAGATCCATTTAATAGCTCAAATGTCCCTACAGAAATTAGTTATCTTGTTTCTGGTGTGGGTTTCTTATCTGAGAAATATGGTGAGTTGGAATTACCTCATGGTAAAGATTAATCATTGCAAAAACTAAATAAAATAGTGCATGTAAGTCATTATTAAGTAGCGCAGTGCCTACATGCAACAAATATGACCATTGTCATTACCTATTAGACATCATCAGTATGCCCTAGTGACTGGATGTATATTATCTCTATTCCTGCAAGACCAGAAATTGTTATTCCCATTTTACAGAGGAACATAAGAATATTTGTTCGTTTTGTTATTTTGCCATAGAAGATACAGAAACAGCTCTACTTCCTGATTTGGGAGAAGGGACTTCAGCCCATTTGCCACAGAGACAGCAGACTTGGAAGCAGAGCAGGCCTCCCCCACTGTACGCACCCACATTGGACCTCTCAGGCACGTTAGCATGATAGGTCTCGTGCAGGAACTCCGGAGGGTTGTCGTTAATGTCCTGGACCTTGACAATGAATTCTGACGGTGGCTCCAGTGGCCGGTTGGTGTCCCTATCCACCGCCTGAGCCATCAATGTGTACTGGGCTCTCTCTTCTCGATCCAACTTCTTGGTGGCATGAATGTTCCCTGATTTGTCATCAATCACAAAAATGGTTCCAGCTCCTTCACCTGAGAGAATGTATTTAATGTTCCCATCACCAGAGTCAATATCTGAATGAAGCTGGAAAAAAGAGAAATTGAGATTTGCAATTCTGCGAGGAATGCAGTGGTGACATAGAAACTTGCTTACAAGCGATTGCAACAATCTGTTGCACACACACACGTCATGAGAGGGAGATGTTCATCCTCATATTACAACAGGAGAAAGGCAACCTCAGAGAAGATCATAGCCTTGGCCAAGGCCACACTGCAGAACAGTGAAGCCAGAGTGCAAATATGTATATATACATATATTTTTTTAATTCTAAGATTCATGCTCTCCCTTCACCTCTCTCCATATATATGCACAGATACGAAATATAAATACCTAAACATATCTGTCGATAGTTTGAAATAAATGTATGTTTATTTAAAAACATATAAGCAAACATTTATGCAATAAGTAAGTCTTTCTCTCAGTTCTTTCCCATTCCTTTGTTTTCTTTTGTGCTCAGAGTCTCACTGTTACCGGTTTCTTGTGAACCCTACAAGAGATATTTTATTCTATGCATATGAAAGAAAATCTACACAGATACATATGTGCTCTAGTTTATTGTTTTACAATAAAGTGCCAGAGTATACACATCACTCTTCACCTCATCATTTTCCTCTAACAATAAATTCAGATGACTATTCAACATTTATAACTATAGATCTTCCTCATCCACTGTATGGAGTCTATTATCTTTTTAAATTTTTTTTGTTCTGGGGCGTTTTGTTGAGGCAGAGTCTCACTCTGTCGCCCAGGCTGGAGTGCAGTGGCATGATCTTGGCTCACTACAGCCTCCACCTCCCATGTTTAAGCCATTTCTCCTAAATCAGTCTCCCAAGTAGCTGGGATTACAGGCACATGCTACCACGCCCAGCTAATTTTTGTATTTTTAGTAGAGACAGGGTTTCACCATGCTGGTCAGGCTGGTCTCGAACGCCTGACCTCAGGTGATCTACCTACCTGGCCAAGATTGTGAAACCCGTCTCTACTAAAAATAAAAAAGAAAATTAGCTGGGCATGGTGGTGTGTGCCTGTAATCCCAGCTACTCAGGAGGCTGAGGCAGGAGAATCACTTGAACCCTTGAGGCAAGGTTGCGGTGAGCTGAGATTGCGCCATTGCACCCCAGCCTGGACAATAAGAGTGAAATTCTGTCAAAAAAAAAAAAAAAAAAAAAAGAGGCCGGGAACATTGGCTCAAGCATGTAATCCCAGCACTTTGTGAGGCTGAGACAGGCAGATCACTTGAGGTCAGGGGTTCAAGACTAGTCTGACCAACACGGTGAAACCCCATCCATCTGTACCAAAAATACAAAAACTAACCAGGCGTGGTAGGGTGTGCCTGCAATCCCAGCTACTTAGGAGGCTGAGGCAGGAAGTTCCATTGAACCCAGGAGGTAGAGGTTGTAGCAAGCCAAGATCTTGCCACTGCACTCCAGCGTGGGAGACAGTGAGACTCTGTTTCAAACAATAAAATAAAAAATATAATGATTATCAATGCCATTTAATATTAACAATATTAATAGTATTTATTACTAATGCCATTTTTATATTTTTGTCAAAATTAAAGTATTTTATTATTTCAATTTAAATTATTATTATGAGACTAAGGCCTAGAGAACTTACCTCATGATTATGATTATGAGACTGAGGCCTAGAGACCTTGCTTATAAAGGAAGATTGAATACATTGACTTTAAAATTTTTTATATTGTTTCAACTTCCCCAAAGACATCTAATTGATTTGCAGTGCTTCAGTGAAACCTTAATTATTTCAGCTCAAGGGGTTACCTGTAGGTACAAATTACAAAAACCATTTTGTTTTTAGTCCCCTCTGTTTCTCAGGGGATAAATAAACATACTTTCCTGCAGAATTTGTTATTCATAACAAACTATGTGTTGTCATGAAATTATGGCTAACACATTTCTGATGAATAAGTCCATTTGAGGGTAAAATACAAAGCTGTTTGTTGCCCTATGATGGATGAACAGAATTGCCCCAATCTTCATTCAAGTTTCCTTAATGAAGGCAAAGTTCCTGCCCCCACCCCAATTCCAGGGGAGGCTTATGTTTGTTCCTCTGTTTACCCTGCTGCAGACCTGGCAAACTTAAGGGCAAAGATGAGCGATTGAGAACAAGAAAATATAAATGAAATGCTTACTTTAATGGGCATATCCAGACACTGAATCTTTCTAGAGGCCTTCATACGTTACATATGAATTTGGCAAGTTTCTTGAAAATTAAACAGATCTATTCCATGATCAGCCAAATAACTAAAAACTTAAAATATTTCCTATTATTTTCCTACTTTGTTTTCAGGTTGGAAAGTTGGACATAACTTCCCTTTTTTGTCTCTAACAAAGATGATTTATACAACTGACACGAATACTTACTAGACTACACACATACACACACACACACACACACACACACACACACACACAAACAGTTTCGGAAGCCATTTTCAGTGCTATCAAGGGATCCAGTTACCGAGGCATACACAGCCAATTCTTAACTCCAAAGACAAATGGCTTCCTTCTCTGCATAGCACAGCAGGATACAGGCTGTATTTCTACAAGAAATTTTAAAGTACATGGTTTGCCAAATTTCACTTTTTCAGGGTATCTTAAGCATTCAACCTTGAATGTCATCAAATCAAAGGTTGTTAGGAAACAAACCATCTACTCCATCCCTCCTATTTCTAGGGAACTGTCTCAGCACATTTCAAAAGAAAGATCCACAGGACCGACCACTTTATCTTTCCCCTAGCCAACCCGACATCAGCTTCATTCTCATATGCTTAGCTTTTGAAAGTCACACAGCATGAATGATACTAGAATTTTCCTTTTCCCTCTTTTTTACCCCTATGTTTTCTTCTAGGAGGCATGGCAATTGCTTGCTCCACAGAAATGCTGAAATGACTCTCCAGATCCTGTTTCTTCTGCAACCCCCATCCTGAACACACGCACTCCTTCCCATTGAGAAAGTCCCCAAGGCAGAAGGTTCTATTCATATCTGAGAATGATTCATGCACAGCCCTTCACATCATTCAAGCTCCACATTCCCTGCCATGGCTGAGATCTCTTTTTCCTCTCTGGGCACACAGCCCATCCCCTCTACTTAGGGAATTCCATGTGCCAATTATTTCTGTTTCCATTTCTCACATCGACTTCCACATCTTTCCATTTGGGATAAAAATGAATGAAATTCCTTGGTACATCTCTTCAAGAAGAATTTTTCCAAACTTACACAATGTTTGGAATTGAGATTCTAACATGAAGTTCCTTCAAGTAAGTCAATTATGTGAATATGAAGTGCTGTTCTCATGTAAAAGAACAATTAAGATAACTTTGTAGAAATCAGTACTGTTCAGAAACCCCTCATACCTACTCTCTTTCCCTTTGCCCTTTCACTGGGTAATTCTTGTTCATCTTTTAGGTTACAGTCATTACCATGTTCTCCTTGCAACCTTCCTTTGACATCCTTCCCAAATATTACCAAGTAAATTCACAATCATTTACATTGAATTTCCTCATTATTCAACGCTTCATTTTCTTTTTTTTCTAATTGCTTAGGTAACTGTCTCTTTTCCATTAGACCTCTTTGAGGTCAGCAGGTATCTTAATCTAGTTTACATTTTGCCTAGCACAGCAGCTGCACATGGTAGGGTTTTAGTTCTTATGTATCTAAGCATCCATTTTTTTCTTTTAATTGTTTTTTTGAGATGGAGGCCTTTATCTCATAATAATAACTTAACTGAAATAATAAAAAATACTTTAACAAAAATAAGAAAATGACTTTAGTAATAAATAACATTATTAATATTGTTAATGTTAAATGACATTGATAATCATCTTTATTATATTTATTTATTTGTTTGTTTGTTTGTTTATTTATATAAGTCTCACTGTTTCCCAGGCTAGAGTGCAGTAGTACATCTCAGCTTACTGCAACCTCCACCTCCTGGGTTCCAGTGATTCTCTTGCCTCAACCTCTGGAGTAGTCAGGATTACAGGCATCTGCCACCATACCTGGCTAATATTTGTATTTTTGGTAGAGATGAGGTTTCACCATGCTGGCCAGGCTGGTTTTGAACTCCTGACTTCCAGTGATCCATCTGCCTCAGCCTCCCAAAAGTGCTGGGATTACAGGTGTGAGCCACTGTGCTGGCCACACCTATCTTTTTGTAGTTTTAATGTCACTATCATCTGAAAGATAACTATATTTTACTACAAATTCTAGTGGGTAGATAATTTTCCAAAATCTCTTGAATTTGTATTTTGGACTCTCTTTCTACACTTGCACTTTTCTGGAACGGACACACAGAAACCACAGAGCCTGGAATCTGAAGCCATCTCACTGGGTTTTACCATTCCTATGGAAACAGGGATAAAATCACACCAACCTTCTGATACATAATCATGCATGGGTCTAGCACTAGGACCTAAGTACACAAGGAAGACACTGTCCCTGACACAAAGTAGCTTGAAGTCTAATGAAGCAGACAGATTCGTAAGTAGATACATTGAATACAAAAAGGAAAGCTATGATAAAGGGTCTAAAGGAGGGGCATTCAAGTTGGGGTTAGGGTGTGGTCAGGGAAATGCCTCCAGTTGGAAAAAGGTTAAATAATTTATGGCTATGTCCATTTAATGGGCTATTAAGCAGCCATTTAAAGTGGAATTTGAGCCTGGTGTGGTGGCTCAGACCTGTAATCCCAACACTTTGGGAGGCTGATGAGGGAGGATCACTTGAGGTCAGGAGTTTGAGACCAACCTGGGCAATGTAGCAAGATCTTGTCTCTACAAAAAATAAAATAAAATGAAAATTAGCCAGATTGCATGAGCATGTAATCCCAGATACTCAGGAGGCTAAAGCAGAAGGATTCCTTGAGCCCAGGAGTTTGAGAGCTATGATCACACTACTGCATGTCCGTCTGGGCGTCAGAGAGAGACCCCATATCTAAATAATAATGATAAATTTAAAATGGAGTTTTATGATGTAACTCCATAAAACTAAATGGGAAAACCTAAGACGTATTCTTAACATGGGTAAGTCTATTAATTTTAAAAAACATCTGGAAGGACATATTATGTACAATGTTTGGGGAGTTTTACTGGCTGTTCAGGCCGTTGGTGTTTTCTCTCCTAGATGCCTGTGGGCCTTTTGTTTCTTTCTGGACACAGATGACTATTCCAGTGGTAGGATGGAGAGCTGGGGATTGAAGGAAAGCATCCTTACCCTGCCCACAAGCACAGGGTCAGGCCCAGTGTACTCCTCTATCACGAAGAACTGGTTCCAGACCCAGCCACGCTTGGAGCGCTGTAGCACCTGCCCCTCCTTGCCCTTCTCATGGTGCCCATGGAAGGAGGGCCGCAGGTGGCCCCGCCACTCTGAGGCAAAGGCCTGGCTGTGGCACAGCATGCCCAGGCACACCAGGGCGGCTTGTAAACAGTAGTTCTCCTTCATTTTTGGTTACGTGGTAGGCACAGGAGAATGCAGCTGTCACCCCTTCCACCAACCGTGGGGTGGTCTTGCCGAGGTGGCCTTCTGGATGAGTCACGCAGACCTCTCTTGGAATGGAATGTCTCTGCTGGCTGAGCTCATCACGTCAGGCCTGCCCACGTCCCCAGTCAGCTTCTGCAAGCAGAGAGAGGTTGGATTAGCTGCAGGCCAAATCCCCACTTCATTTCCATTCCACTCTGTAAGCCTTCTTACAAAGGACTGGCATCAGTTTTATCAGGTGGGAGCTATGGCTTTGGGGAAGCTCACTGACTGATGTGAGCTCAGCTTCCTCATTTATGAAGTGGGGATAAGAATGTACCCACTACAAAGCTGTCACAGGGATTCAATGAGTAATGCATATAAGTCTCTTAGCACAATGCCTGGTACATAGTAAGCATTCCATATTTATCTATTATTATAATTGACCAAAATATTGCTTAGATATGATTTTTTAACGGGAATCAGGGAATTAAAGGAGCCCAGATGAGGAACATATAGTCCTCAGGGGGATTCAGTTCAGGGAGAGGATGGACGGCTGGACTCAATCCTTTGGTGAGGTTGCTGTAATAAGAAAGGAAAGTGCTGTAGGATTCCATGCAAAGTAACAGCACATCCGAAAGCACAGTGTGCTCCAAGACATTCAGCATGCCTGGAGGTAGTAATGAAGAAGGCAGGCAGGCAATGGATCCTGCTAGAGAAGGGATGTAGGGGAAGATCCTGAGAAAACACTGATGATTACTGAAATATTTACCAGAGAAATAATGCGTCAAGTTCTCTTTGGTAAATCAGTTAAGGGTATAGTGTCAATTCAAGGAGGAAGATTTGTTCTTGTCTGGCAAAGACCCATCCACGAAGCCAAAGATCCTACCTTGCTTAGCCTGGAAATCTCAGAAAGGATATTTTACAAGCTTTCACTAACCAGAAGAAGGAAAATGAAGCAAAACAGTATGCCAGTATGCCCTACCAACCAGTCCATGGTCATGTTCCCGGCACCCAGTCATGACTCAGCTACTTAATACCAGTAAGGATAAGCCAGTAACGCCTTTCACCTTTCCACACTCCTCACAGGTTTCTGACCCATAGTCACTCCTATCCTCTTTCCAGCACTCTGGTTCTCATCAGCAGTCCTTAACTTCTGCCTCAGGTTCTAGAATTCTTCACTGGACTTTCTCATGCTGAAAACTTAATTCTTCTCTAAGGAATTCCCCTTGCTTGTTCTCCTCTCTTAGAACCATACACTTGTTTTCTGGAGAATCAACTTCTCTCTCTGGCGTGCCACCCAGATTGCAGAGAATCAGACGACTTCACCATCAATGTGAGGGAATCTCAGAAAGTTCTTGTGCAGGGGGATGACACATTGATATTAAGGATAACATTCTGTTTCAGCATCTAGGTCTAAATGAAACTGTAAAACTCACTGAGCATTGTAGGAATCACTGTCATCATCTAATTTTTTTGCTACTTGGTTTGGGTGAAATGGTTCAAGGAAGAAGGGAACAAGAAGGAAAGAGCATGGATCTTGGCATAGTGAAAGGTACATAGACTTGGAGATCAGGTACACCTGGATAAGAATATCATTTCCATATTCTACAATCTGAGTTATGTTGGGCATGCCAATCAATCACTCTGAACGTCCATGATTTCATGTGAACAATGAAGATGGCAAGAATTCTTGCACCTATATAGGCCTGAACACAGAGTTGGGAACTGGGCATGCACTAGGTTCCTTCTTCTTTTCCTAGAGTGTCACAACATAGGGGAAGATCTCAAGAAAATACTGATGGTTACTGAAATATTTGCAGAAGAATTAATGGGACAAGGTCTGATAGGGTTTGGCTGTGTCCCCACCCAAATCTCATCTTGAATTCAACATGTGTTGTGGGATGGACCCGGTGGGAGGTAACTGAATCATGGTTGCAGGTCTTTGATTGCAGGTCTTTCCCATGCTGTTTTCGTGATAGGGAATAAGTCTCAGGAGATCTGACAGTTTTATAAGGGGCAGTTTCCCTGCACAAGCTCTCTCTTTTTGCCTGCTGCCATCCATGTAAGATGTGACTTGCTCCTCCTTGCCTTCCACCATAATTATGAGGCTTCCTTAACCATGTGGAACTGTAAGGGTACCCATGCCTTGCACATGGAGATGCCTTAAAGAGAGTGATGAGGTGCTTTCTCCAAGATGGGAATTGAGAAAAAAATGAGTTACTTGGGATACCATAGCCATCTGACCTAGAAAATAAGAGAATTGGTGAAATTATAATTTGTAGATACAAATCCATTCCCTTCTGATGGCCTTTGACTTTGCCAACCCAAGCCTTTCTGATTCCTTTGTAACATGGCAAAGTGGTATCTGGGGAGGCCACAGATGCACAGTTAATTTCTGGTGACTGTCACTGTACTCAATAACACTTTGGGATGATATTATGTTAGTCTTTATTCAAGGAATAGGGAAATTGAAACCTTTAATATTGATTGTAGACAGACACTTCGAGATATGTGAAAGGCTACATGGGAGAGAGAGAAAAGTGAAAAAGGCAGTGTCATCATTTAGCAGTTTCATCCTCAGACTCAGGCACTTTAATAAAATACATCACATGCTGTTTCTAGAAAGCCAAACTGACTGTGTGGTAAGAGCACAGAGAAGGCTCCAGGAGGGGTTAGATGCTAAAATGAGGCAATATGAAGCAACAGGAAGATTTCTGGGCAGAAGTCAGGAAACTTGAGATTTGGTGGCGAATGGAGCACTAACTTGCCATGGGAACTCATTGATTCTGCTCTTACAGGTTCTGTCTCACTCTTTTTCTTTTTTTTTTTCTGAGACAGAGTTTCACTCTTGTTGCCCAGCCTGGAGTGCAGTGGCATGATCTTGGCTTAGCACAACCTCTGCCTCCTGGGTTCAAGCGATTCTCCTGCCTCAGCCTCCTGAGTAGCTGGGATTACAGGCATGCACGACCATGTCCGCTAATTTTGCCTTTTTAGTAGAGACGGGGTTTCTCCACGTTGGTTAGGCTGGTCTCAAACTCCTGACCTGAAGTGATCCGCCACTTCGGCCTCCCAAAGATTTGGGATTACAGGCGTGAGCCACCACATCCAGCCTCTCATTCCGTAAAATGAAGCCTGTGTAAAGTTTTCTACAAGTGGCTCCCAGCTTCATGTTCACAGTTAAGAGTTTCAATGAGCTACTGAGGGGGCATTTCTTCTGATTCATACACTGTCTCTTTACTAGACTGGAAGCTTCTGAATGAATGGGATTATATCTTACTCACATTTACATGTCTGGCACTTGAGCGCAAAGCAGGCCATCCATAAAATTTGAATATATGATTTGAATCTCACATTTCAACTCCAAACTTGACATTGTCTCTGTGGAAACTCCAGAAGAAAGAAAAAGGAAACAGCATATGGTGAGGCAAGATCCCTGCCCATCTTGCACCATGCCAAGTATTAAACGCTCATTCACACAGTGATAAATTATTCTTGCATATAAGCCGTGAAGTGTATTTGAAAGAAAGGGTTTAATTAAAGTTGATATTTCTGCACCTCTTTCTTCTGGCTGCCATTTTGCTGTAAAGCACAATTATTTCTAACACTAGAAGTGCTGAAACAAGATGACAACTTTTTCCTTTTATAAAAATTATCTAGCTTAATAGTAATGAATTTAAGGGTTTCCACATGATCAATATGTTTGATTGACCAACATTCAATCTGTTAAAAAGATGAAATTATCTCTTTTCTTCTTTTGGAAAAGATACTGAATCAACTCGCTTTTAAGAGCAATGGCCCACTATTTTAAATGCTTATATGACTATATGTAATACAGAAAGTTATGTAATGGTTAATCTTAGGTATGTATAAGATGAATTTTAAGACATAATCTTTTTTAAAAATATTCACTTCCAGAATGAAAATTTATCTAGCAAGTTATTTTTCTTAACTACTGCTCTAAAAGCTTTACAAATAGTAACTCACCTATTAATTTTTATAACAATCTTATGAATAGGTGCCATGTATGTTCTTCTCTTAAAGGATGAGAAAACTGAGTCCCAGATACATTAAACAATTTACTCAGACTTACACTTATGGTAAATAGCAGACCTGAGATTTGAACCCATGGACACTTATGGTAAATAGCAGACCTGAGATTTGAACCCATGGCATCAGGCCCTAGAGTCCATGTTCTTAACCAGTGAACAGTCCTAACTCTTGTCATTTATTTGGGTTTGAATTTCATAAGAAAATTATATGGACATTGTGATGAAAAGCAATAACTTAGAAGCCAGCTAAATGTGGGAAGTAAATTACTATTGGAACTCAGTGTATACTAATAACAGGATTAGAATGAAAATACTAATAATAGGTAATATTTGTCAGGCGTTATCTACCTAACATTCTTGGATGTGTTTTCCATGAGTTAGTCATCACATCTTAACGAAAACCCTAAAAAGTAGCATTATTGCTATTCCCATTTTACTGGTAGGTATTCTGAGGCACATCAAAATTAAGTAATTTGTCCAAGGTTACAGAGTCAGCAAGTGAAGGAGCTGGGATTGAACCCTGAATGTTTGGTTGGAGGACTTTCATTCCTACTCTCTACAATTTTACCTAAGAGAAGGCTGCAAGCCAAATTTAGGCACACTTATACAAATAGACACAATAGCCTTAACATGAGTATTTAAATTTTGGTAGCATTGAGAAGTAGACTGTTAAAAAAAAAAAAAAAAGAAAGAAAAATCCAAACCAGAAAGAAAGAGAAAGCATTCTATATCAATGGCCAAAGCGAAAATGAACAAGTGGTAATTACAACAGTCCATCAATAACCATCAATAACATAGTATAACCATGTCCTTAAACAACATATTACACAAAATTTGATCTTTGCTTTTTTATTTTAAATACTTATTTCTGAATTTCTAAATGTGTAGGTTAGAAAAGGTGTATTCAGAGTGGTTTTAGTTTTTTTGTTTCGTTTTGTTTTATAAAATGCTTCTAGAATTTAGCGAACTGATTGATGTATTCAGTGGTAGGGACTTAGTAGGAATCTCCCATGAACATTAATAGGACGCTGCCCTCCTGAGAAGACCTTGATGTTGGTAATAATTAGGGAAATATATCAAAGTTCTAATTGGTTTTAATAAAGACACCCAAGGCAGTTCTTGAAGAATCCTTCCATTAAAACATTTTTTAGCAGTATGCCAGGATGCCTGAGCATTGGGGTTCTACTAAAACACATAGGAGAACTTTATTTTACGATGGGAGCATATTGCTTGGAGGGAAAAATAAATGTTGTTGAAAGTCACAGCAGTAATAACATGACAGGAAAAGAGATGTGCAAAGCCACCAGCTCTAAAGGGGAAGGCTCACCCCTCTATCTTGAGAGCAGATAGCCTGTCATAAGCTACCGCGCCTTGAGCACAAAACTCTCTTGCTGCGCCTGCTTTTGTCTCCGTAAAAGAAAATGACATATACAAGTGTTTAAGTATATTTGGACTCCTGCTGGAAATTGTTATTGGGTGGAGAATGAAAGACGAAAGCGCTTAGCAGACATCAAGCAAATTTGGTTTTTCAGCTGTTCCCTCCCCACAGAGCTGGAAGGATCAGACGGGCTGACCTGTTTTTTTCATTTTCAGGTAGCTAATTTACAGTTAGACACAGGTGATTATTATATCAAGACTATTATGAAGGCCCACACCAGAGCTCAAACCCCCATTCTGTATCTGCAAAGTCCCCTTGTTGGTGAGCTCAGGGGCTCTGGCATCCCTTTCAACAAACACAGCTTTGTAACCAATCCAATTCTATTATGCAAATTAATTCAACCATATTTTATTCCCTGTTCAGATTTCATCACTCAGCACTGAGCTGGTCTCTCATTTCAAATCAAATCACAGGAATTATGCCACGTCTGTGGAAATCATAGAGAATAGGGGAGAAGAAGTATTACAAGAATTATTGAGTCACACTTCTCAATAATTCTTCTCCCCTGATTTCTATACTTGCAGCAAGGCATAAGCTTGGGGTAATCACTTCTTCTCAGGTGCAAAATACACAGTAGAGACTGCAAAAAGGTTATTGCATATGCTGCTCCAATTTCTAATACCAAATTCAAATGTTAAAGTAGGCAGCAAATAAGGTCCCTTATCAAAGACCCCAGTGCTCTGCAAAGGTGAGTGGAAATTTTAAAACTGCTTCAGTGGAGGTCTGAGTCTCTGATTCTAAAGAAATAGAGAATGATAGAAGTTCAACTTTGAAAGTGGAAAGAGCATTCACTACCTATGTGTCCGGCAAAGCTGGGTTCAAATCCATGTTCCATCACTCATGATTTACATTAAATTGTCATAAAAGTAGGTACTATCCTTGGTCAGGTGCTTGAGTTTTCGAATGCTGGACAGTACGCTCAGGACTTGGTACACATTATTTTATTGCATTTTCACCATAACTGCATATAAATATCACTCAGACTTTATCTAGGAGGAAAGTGAGGCTCAGTGTCCTTATGTAACTCACCTAAGTACACCCTGAATCATTGACAATATTGTAATTCCAATGCAAGTTTACAGGACTGCAGAAGCCAGGTTTGACTTTGGACTATTTTATCTGGCTACCGGTGTCTCAAACTCCAGGTTCCCAATGTTCAATATAAGAATATTGCATGACTAACTCCAAGGATCATCTCAGCTCCAAAAATTTTATTTGCTATTTAAAATAATCTTTGTTACATGTGACTTCCACTTATTTTTTCAGTAAATACAATCAGGCTTTATATTCTTAGGGTCTCATGGCCACAAAGTATTATAGGAATCCAGTGTAAGGCCCCAGACATAACACTTGTATATTCATTTAGTAATTATGTATCTCTTTAAGTAACTAAATCATCTTCAAATGACAACATGTTAAATACAACGTGTGCAATGAATAACTTATTATTGGTACTCTACTCAATCCGTAAAACAGCCTTTTTCTTATTGTAGTATTTTTAAATGTTGATCATTAAGATGAATAAAATATAGCAACACATGCAGGATAACACTGACTTCAGTGTCATTTCTGACTATGAATAAAGATATGAATGTGTGGAAAGAGAGATAGATTTTATTTTCAATTTTTCTTTTGGATAAGCTAAGATACCTGAGGGAAGGTCAGAGCAAAGTGGTGATGATAAACAGATGCTTAACATAACGTAATGTCATTTGTGATAGCAAAGGCCTATACGTAAACCTCTCTTTGTCTCCAGGCAGTGAATATGCATCAAGCTTTTTTTATTTGTCTATGTCTTCACTTGGTAATAACTTTTCAACAGTTCTAGGCCTAGGTTGAACTCTGAAGATGCACAGGCGTCAATGTACCACCAATCTGTAGACTGTTCTCAAACGATAGTGACACTGCTGTCTAAGTAGATGGATGATGATATGATGTGTTCAGTACAGATAGGACCATGTACAAGAGCACAAAGGAATCAATGACTACACTTCTGCAGACAAATTTGTAAAGTATCAGTCCTGTGTTTCTATAGTTGCCTACTAAAACCTCTTGCAAGTAAACTCCCATATCCACAACTTCCAGTGCCTGGAGCTTCCATTCCCACTTTGGGCCCTGGCTCATTAAATCACACCCAGTTCAATGACAGCTACATCATAAACCAACCATTGATTATTTCAGCCTCGTTCAAAACAATATTGTGGGTGAATCAGATACCTTTGGGAACGTTAATGAAAGAAAATACGAACCTTTTGCAGTTAGTGAGGGAACTAAAACAGGAAGGTTACAAGGCACTTGAGAAATGCCATAGCTACCAAGTGGCTACCAAGTGACATCCGATGACCAATGTTTCAATGAAATCAAGGCTTAGAGCAAGTTACAAACTAAAGAGAAACAAACGTGACATCTGTCTCTGAGTCATGTAAATAGCAGAACACATGGCATCTGAAGAGGTTGGCAATTAAGGACTCCCTCAGCAGCTGTCTTCATGGAGCCCACCCTACTGATTTGTTCCTGAATTTCTGTGAGATCACTTGCAATGCCCTTGAATGACACCAAGCTTCCTGTATGTAAACTCACTTGTGTGATTTCTTTCATTATCAAAAGAGCAAACCTAGTAAACTATTATAATCAATAGGAAAAAAAGTTTGGTGATTCTTCTAGTCAAGACTAAAATAACGTAGCTGTGCGGATCACTTGTTCAGATACAGACAATGCCTTCTCTGAATTTCCAAGAAGACTGAGACAAGAAAAAGAATCTCTAGACCAAAAGTCAAGATTACAGTGATCTAGCCTAGGTTCTGCCATTGAACCACTGTGCAAACTTAGAAAAATTCTTTTCCCTGTGAGTGAAGTTTCTCCTTCTATAAAATAGGAGGCTGGGAAGTAGCCTATAAAAGGTCTCCCATGCATATCTGCAGGGGTTCGCGAATCTGTGCTATGCTGAGAATAAGTGACCCTGCCTAGATGGAAGTTTTCATCTCATTTTGAAGGTCTAGGTCGCAGTTGGCAGGGCTGCTCTGTATACAACTTGAGGCCCTAGTGACCTAGAATATCATGGGAATCGTGCCTTCTCGGGCTAGGCAATGCAGAGGCCCAGCTACTGTGACAGGTCCTTAAATCCCAGTATTAAGAATCAGGGCTTTGGGCCAGGTGCGGTGGCTCATGCCAGTAATCCTAGCACTTCGGGAGGCCTAGGTGGGCAGATCACAAGGTCAGGAGATCGAGACCATCCTGGCCATGGTGAAACCCTGCCTCTACTAAAATACAAAAAATTAGCCAGGCGTGGTGGCACACACTTGTAGTCCCAGCTACTCAGGAGGCTGAGGCAGGAGAATTGCTTGAACCCAGGAGATGGAAGTTGCAGTGAGCCGAGATCATACCACTGCACTCAGCCTGACAAGAGCGCAAGACTCTGTCTCAAAAAAAGAAAGAAAGAAAGAAAGAAAGAAAGACAGACAGACAGACAGACAGAAAGAAAGAAAGAAAGAAAGAAAGAGAAAGAAAGAAAGAAAGAAAGAAAAAGAATCAGGACTTTATTGGATAGACAATGGGAATCCATTCAGGATTTCTGGTCAGGAGGTTGATAGGAGCTGAACTGTCAGAGGTGTTCAGGAAAAATGGAGGTGAGGAGTGGCAGTTCTTAGAAATCAGTTTAAAGGATGAGTTCAGGAGTCAGAAGGAGTTGGAAGGTCAGAATTCAACAGCTACAACTCAATACACTAGAGGTGGAAGTCAGCCTCTGCAGTTTCCTCACTACCCTGTTGAAAATGGGAAAAACCTGTCCAAGCATGGTGGCTCATGCCTGTAATCCCAGTATTTTGGGAGGCTGAGGTGGGTGGATCACAAGGTCAGGAGTTCGAGACCAATCTGGCCAACATGGTGAAACCCCATCTCTACTAAAAAAAAATACAAAAATTAGCCAGGCATGGTGGTGTGTGCCTGTAATCCCAGCTACTTGGGAGGCTGAGGCAGGAGAATTGCTTGAACCCGGAAGGCGAAGGTTGCAGTGAACCGAGATCATGCCACTGCACTTCAGCCTAGGCGACAGAGCAAGATTCCTTCTCAAAAAAAAAAAAAGAAAATAGAAAAACCCTAGCACCAGTCTCTAAGGGGGAGTGCCAAGAGCAAAAGAGACGATGTGTGTACTTTGTACAGTACCTGTTATATGGTAATCATTGACAAAATGTAAAGTCTATGAATGCAGGGACCCCTGCTGCTCACTGCTGTAACACAGAACATGGTCTGGTCCTCAGAAGGTGACTAAGAAGATGAGTTAAGAGTTTTGTTTATTCATCAAGAATCCGTAAATACATATTGTAACCCCTGGATACCATGAACTAATCCAATAAAGAATAAGCCTTATGAAGGGGCTCTAGGAGTCCACTGTCTATTAAGGGGAAACAAGAAACCAGTGTTATGACAGAGGTTGCTAAATGCAATGACAGGTATACGTGAGGCAAGGAGAGAAAGTAGACCAGTGTCTACTTTCTGTTGAACAACAGAAACATAATGTGAGTCACGCGTCATTTTAAATTTTCTAGAAACCATATTTTTAATAAGTTCAAAAAATCTGTGAAGTTAATTTTTACAATGTATTTTATTTAACCCAGTATGCCCCAAATTGTATCATTTTAACATGGAATCAATATATACATTCTCAAGATATTTTACATTTTTTTGTCCTAAGCCTTCAAAACCTAATTATATTTTATATTTAAAGTACATCTCTGTTGGGACCAGCCACATTGCAAGAACTTACTGGCCACATGGGGCTAGTGACTACCATCTGGGCAGCACAGGAGGATACTTAAAATTTCTTGAGAGAGTAGGGCGTGCAGTCAAGGAAGACTTTCTGGAAGCATTGCAATAGTTCAGGTGAGAGGTAATACGGTTCTGAACCAGAAAAAAATAAGGCTTGGGTTGAGGAAAAGGGGCCATTCTTGAAACCATGCAGATGTAGACAGCTTTAGGAACTGAAAAGATTGAGGTTAGGGAATGAGGCAGCAGTGAGGGGACAGTGAAAAGACAGTGGTGCTGTTCCTGGCCTCAACAGGAGAAGGGGCTGTTTGGGGAATAAAGAGCATTTGGTTGTAAACATTTAAGGCTTTCAGAAGCCAGTGGGAAGATGTGGAGGGGAAAAGTTCAGAGTTGAATTAGGTTCCTCTGTTATTGCAAGAGTAGGTATTATCAATTATATCATGTCTTTTCAAGTTTGGCAATTTCACTGCATTATTAAATTCTAGAATCTCAGAGTTGAATGACACTCTTTTACTTCTATAGACCAATGGGAAAACTGAGATACAGAGATGATAACTAACTTATTCAAAATAAAATAAAAAGTGAAAAAAAACATTGAAAACCTAGAGAAAAAAGCAGAGAGGACAGGGGAGGCATCAAGAGGGAAAAGCTAACTTTTACAGCACCCACCTTGCCCTCTCTCCCAAAAACCTGGTTTAAAAACAGTCTTCCCTTTTAAACTATTTCTGTGGAAACAACCAGTCCAGGTTCTATAAGGGGGAGGAAAAAAAAAAACATTCATAAGTAATGACCTGAGAGAGCTCTTTAAAGATTTTCAGTGGATAACTGAACTAAGAATAACAATCTGCATATTCTCCCTGGAATCTAACGTCCTGCAGAGAACCACTCTCCACAGTCTGGTTTGTAAAGTATAAAAAATGAGAGGAAGAATTGTCCCAAAGTGGCCTTAATAACAGAAAACGGCTTGATGTGGTCTTTCAAAATAATTGCCAAAGCCAGGGAAGAGAGTGCCTTAATCACCACTGCCAAGAGCCTTTAGAATTCTGAGATATCTGTCCTGTGCTCATAATCCACCAGGGTCCCCATGCATCCATGCAGCTTAATCAGATTGTGTGGATGGATGCCACTGAACAGCAAGGAGGAATGCAGAAAGTCAAACTGCTTCCAATTATCAGAAATTTGACTTTCACCAGCATGTGGGTGGGTTGTTCTGAAGGACTCCTTTCTAATGTACCTCACCAAACCACTCCATCACACTAAGATTAGACTAAACTCTGCCACATTTTTAAATGGCTTTTTTTAATATCTATATATACCACAGAGTGTTTCCACCTCCCTTTATTTTAAGAAAGCAGACATCAACAATAGCCTCATAATGATCTCATTGTTCGTTTCAAATAATCCAATCTTTGAAGCCTATTTCTTTCTTTTCAGGTGTATTAGTGTCATTTATCAAAAGTAATGAGAGTTTTTCAAGTTAAGGATAAAAGAAAAGTAATGGGATACAGCAAACTAGTCAAGTGCTTAGTACAAACGCAGAGCATTTTCTGAAGCATATGCGGAACACCTCTTAGACAGGCAGGACTTTCAAAGGCAACATTAAGCATCTTTTGTGGGTCTCAGATAATATGGCTCACTTAATTAGATTTTCCATAATTCCAGGTAATCCTATTGTGAATTACAGACATGAATTTTGACTTGCCTGACAGAAATACCTATTGCTACAAATGCATTTCTGGAAAAAATAATGCTTTATTTATAAATTATTACCAGAATGTTCACAGGGGAAACCCAAAAATGGGATTCAGCCTGGGAGGCCACATAGGTTCTTGGCTTCATACAGGAAGGAATTCAAGAGCAATCCCAGAAAGTAAAGTGAAAGCGAGCTTATTAAGAAGTAAATGAATCAAACAGTAGCTACTCCATAGGCAGAGCAGCAGCATACAAGTATACTAAGTATACAAATGGTTATTTCTTGATTACATGGTAAACAAAGGGGATGCTATTCATGGTTTTCTAGGAAAGGGCTAAGGAGTTCCCAGAACTGAAGGCTATTCCCCTTTGTAGACCATATAGAGTAGCTTCCAGATGTTGCCATGGCATCTGTAAACTGTCATGGTGCTAGTGGGGGTGTCTTCTAACTCAGAAATGCATTCTAATTAGCAAATAATGAGCAATGAGGATAATCAGAGGTCGATTTCATTGCCATCTTGGTTTTGTTGGGCTTTGGCTAGCTTCTTTACTGCATCTCCCCTTATCAGGAGGGTCTTTGTGACCTCTATCTTGTGATATCAGTCCTGTTGACCTCCTGTCTCATCTTGTGGTGAAGAATGCCTAACCTTCTGGCAAAGCAGCCTAGCATATCTATTTTCATTTTACCTATCGCCTATTTAAGATGGAGAGGCTCCTGCTCAAATGCCTCTGACATATTTCCTCCCTCCTTTTTGCAAGAGAATGCTTAATTCTGAGGGTTGTAGAGGGATGAAGATCCATCTTTCATAACTTCTTCAGGCTGAATAGAAGCAATGACATTCCTGTCTAACTATTAGGGTCTCTTTTATTCCGGGTAGATCGTAGCTCAGTCAGACAGTGTCAATACAGTGAGGGCCATTCATAACTGAATCTTGAGAAAAATGGAAATATGAAAGATTAGTAAGTGTTCAATTTGAGAAAATGTTGAGTAAGTGTATCTTGTATTCCTACACAAAGAGGATGACAGAAATATTTTCCACAACAGTAACACAAAATAAAATTATCCCAAGTAAACTAAATAAGAAGGCTTTCCATGAACTGGACAGTTGTTCATACTAAGTTAATATGGAGTAGTCAGCTGATTCCAATATGTGCCCAGAATTAGAATGCTCAACTAGATCTTTATATTACCTATTCCTCTTATTTCTTCTAATCAGCAGCCAGAGATCACTAATTGCTTCACAGGAATAAACAGAGTCAGACTAAATTGCAGAAAATACTCGAAAACAATAGACCAGACCAGAATCTAGTAACAGGTATATTATACTTTTTGAAACAATTTTTCTCTCTGGTTCCCACTTATATTAAAAACAAATCATGGTAGAACTGATTTGTTTGCAAAATAAGTTTTATTCTTACTATACTTGGCTTAATTATCTGTATAAAGTACAGCAAAAATAATTATTTGCCATATAGTCGCATTTTTAAAATTGGCTTTGATGGAACTTTGTTCAACAAGGAATCTTAGATGAGACTTTTTAAAGCCTTAAGCTCAGTCATGGATTTATTTGTGGCTGCAAGTACTTGAAACCCTCTCCACTGAAGAACCCAAGATAACTTGGGGCTTCTGGGCCTGTCAGAAAGTGACATTCTTTATTTTCCACAGGTTAGGAACCCCATACAGGGACTCCATAGGCAAGGTATGAGGCCAGTTTACCCAAGTGGCTTTCATTGGCTCTATAAGTCAGCTTTGATTCCTTAAAGCAGTCTGTTTGAATCTAAAAGCACAGCATTCTAGCCAAAGTCTTGGAAAAATAAGAGTGTTTTTCAATTTTGCCTGCCTGGTTACAAAAGAAAACAGACTCTCGCTGCACTTATGCAAATGACTATATTGCTATAAGGTAAGAATACTCACATAGTTTTCAAATTCTGGAAAAATAGGGGAGAGATAAATAAATGTGCTCCAAATTTTGCTCATAGTAATACACTTTTCTCAATTGCTGGAAACCATAAATAACTAAGAAAAAAGTTTTATCAGCTCTGAAATAAAAAACAGAAAGGATCAGCAATGTTTTAAGGAAAAAGTCATGAAAGAATTACTTCAGTCTTTTATTACTTTGGTCTATGCAATTAATTCCTATTTTGCTCGATATTTATGAACACAGTTTTCCAACAATGTCTTGGAAGTATTTTTTGTCTCTGTTTTACTGGTACACTTTCCCAACTTATTAAAGACCTGCATTTAAAAGTACTCATCAGAGTCCTATAAGTGACTATAAACCATGTTTTCAGGAGAACCAAAGCATCACACCATTGTCTGTGGAGGACAAAAAGTCTTACCGTAGCCACAGTCAAAGATGCTATTGACAAGAAAATGCAGTTACCTCTGTGGTACACAACAATTTAACATAACAGTTATGAGCATTACTGATAACATACACTAATTCATGTAAGAATTATAGGGGTTTCATATAATCTGGAAACATATACGAATAACACAGTTATACAAATAAAATCCAAAGAAAGCCAAACACCATTTTATATTATACAATGTTTCCTGTATGATTTTAATATAACAAATAACCAAAATATGTCATTTTTGGACTTTAGGGGACTTAGTATTTAAAAGGATTAATAAGAGCAGAAAATAATTTATAATTTGATTTTGGAAAGTTTGTCAAATATCTAAGGTGTAAAACATTTGATATTGTAAGACAGAATTTCAGGTCATCATAAATCATTTACTTATCCAAAATAATAACTGAAAATTTCAAAAATGTAATAACCTTACTCATTGATAAAGGGGATACTTAATTTTCCAAACAATCTGTCTCCTTTCTCTCCTTTCTTTTCCCATTGTTTATTCAAAAGACAAACAAAAGTCTTTCATTATCTTTTAATATTACATGAAAATTTTGTTCAAAAGAGAAAGCCAAATTTCACTTTTGCATTAGTGCATCAAGTCTAACTTTAAATAAAACATTGTAAACAAATTTATTCAAGTTTAATTTATTTGACCATAAGTTAAAATTTTCATAAACCTTTTATAACTCTTTATTATTTTCTGTTAAGGAGCATATTAATGTTCGAAAACGCCCCATTATTCTGACACATGTGTCTGACACATGACAGATTTTCTATCAGTGTGCTTTTATTATAATATTTAATTTTTGGAAATATTGAATAATACCCTTTTAATTTTAGTCAACTTGCATACAGAATTCTTTACAAGGTCAGTTTTTAAACAATACAAGTTTAATTTTTCATGAACCTTCCACAAATTGCTCAAAATTTCAGCTTTAGCCTATCTCACTTAAAACAATTTTTCAACTCTTTAAACTAGGCATAAAATCCAGTTTCCCATGCCTCCTTATAATCTTTTACCAAAAACACACTCTACTTTCTTTACACACCTTGAATGTAGAACTCTTCCTACAGTAGTTTCAGTTATATATGTTACAATGTTAACTATTAGCAACTTTTATTTTTGGTTAAAAACCTGATAAGTGATGTTAATTATGTGCCAGGTGCAGAGCCTAGAACACCAGATAGAAGCGCAAATAAGGTCTGACTCTTTCCAGCAAAGCCAGGGACAGGGCTGATAACATATGTCTGTCCTTAGGCCTTATGTAGAATCTGATTGCTCCACAGCAGGTAAGTCGAACAATTACCAAAGACAATGGAGCAGTTTATGTAGTTTAGTAAACATAGTATCTGACTTGCCTAATTTAGACCAAATGTATAAATTTTGAAGAAATTTTTATTGTACCAGAAATCTTTTCTTTCTTTCTTTTTTTTTTTAGATGGAGTCTCACTATATTGCCCAGGCTGAAATGCAGTGGCATGATCTCAGCTCACTGCAACCTCCACCTACTGAGTTTAAGCAATTCTCCTGCCTCAGCCTCTCAAGTAGCTGGGATTACAGGACCACACCCAGATAATTTTTATATTTTTAATAAAGATGGGATTTTGCCATTTTGACCAGGCTGGTCTTGAACTCCTGACCTCAAGTGATCTGCCCACCTTGGCCTTTCAAAGTGCTGGAATTACAGGCATGACCCACCATGTCCAGCCCCAATAATCTTTAAAGTTACCTTTTTTTTTTTTTTGACAGAATTTTGCTCTTGTTGCCCAGGCTGGAGTGCAATTGCACGATCTTGGCTCACCACAACCTCTGCTTCCCGGGTTCAAGTGATTCTCCTGCCTCAGCCTCCTGAGTAGTTGGGATTACAGGCATGTGCCACCACGCCTGGCTAATTTTGTATTTTCAGTAGAGATGGGGTTTCTCCATGTTGATCTGGCTGGTCTCGAACTCCCAACCTCAAATGATGTTCCTGCCTTGGCCTCCGAAAGTGCTGAGATTACAGGCGTGAGCCACTGTGCCCAGACAATAATCTTTAAAACTATCTTTATTTCCCAAAGATTACTAAAGTCATGTGAACTGAATGGTGTTAAAGTTTTCATTTTTTTGATAAAGTATTTAAGTGCTTATTTTTCTTTAAGTCAATTAGAGCTCTTTTATATAAATAGCACACACATACAACACATATAAATAGACAGAGAGGAGAAGATCTAGTAGTTGTAAAATTTTTCATTTGCCAGTTTTTAGGTTTTTCTTAATTGAATAACTGGCTTCAGGGTGGAGCCCTTTCAGAAGCATGGACAGGAGAGCATTCAGTTTCTAGGACCAAATAAGCAGGCACAGCTGGAAGGCAAAACACCAAAAATCAATAATCTCATTTTTTTTAACCAAATCCTGGATCCCCAAAAAGGGAATCAGCCTGTTCCCCCAGAAGTCTTACCCCTCAGTGGGAGGTGGGGACATCTTTATACTTTCTAGGTGACCAAGAGCATGCTTCTCTGATCCAAGAGCAGAGTGCATCCCCCATAACTACCATTAGCCATCTCTAAAAGTATATTCCCTACCTAGTTATTACACACCAAAGCTCTCTCATAATGCAAAGTAATTTCTGATACCTGCAAAACTAAAAAACACCGGATAACTCAATGCAAAACAGAATAGGGCCTTAGATTTTGGGAGGATCTATCCATTTTCAATTCCTGGGGTTCCATAAGGAAAACAGAGGTTTTCCCCAAAATGGGGGTCTGGGGCACCTCCTCTGTTTTCCCAAGGACTTCCAGAATGTTAGAAATCATCTCACACCCTCTCATATGGGTCTCAAGAGTGTTAAGAAGACAAAACAGAGAAAAACAATTCAGTCATCTGAGAAGTAAAAAAGCTTTTTTAATTTCAGAAAAACAAAATTCAAGAAGAGAAAAACAAACGTAAATGACATATATGTGTATATATATATCTGATATATATGTGTGTATATATATATATATCAGATATCCATGTTTAATTAAGCTAACTCTCAACAGTAGAGCTCTTTAAAAAAAAATCTTTTTAAATCTCTTAACACCAGACTCTAGGCAGGACAAATAGCCAGCTCCTCTGGCTTTTAAGCTATTTATTGTTTTTGTTTTGTTTTGTTTTTTGTTTTTCTGCAAAATTATTTTCACAAGTAAAACCAATAAGCTTTAACTAAGGTTATGGCTTAACCATGGGCCCATGAGGTTGTCTCCAAATAGATGACAAGTGGTTTTTTACAAGCTCTAGAATCACCATGAAAGTAGCTCAGAGACAAAAAAAAAAAAAAAAAAAATTCAAGTCAGGAGTCAGAAACTGTCCATGGAGGGGAAATGTTTAAATAAATTGCCCAAGTCCCACAAACGTCAAATTAGAAAAAACTCATTCTCTGAGGCAGAAATCGAACCCAGGCCTCCAACATGAAAGAGCAAAGCTTTACTTACTAAGCTATAGTATGAGGAAAGCACCATACTGCTTTCCCCAGAAGGAGTTTAGAGCAGACATTTTTGAGCTTGCAAAGGATACACCTTTTCACAGGAAAAGAGATACATATAAATCTGAGAAACCTTAAAAGGACAAATATGAGAAGTCTTAAAAGGAAAAAATATTTTAGAATGAATAGTCAATATTTCCTGTAATCTTACTGAAAGAAAATCAATTTAAAAACAAACAAACAAACGTACAAACGTGTTTTAACATAGGGAACTGACACTTAGATAGTCCAATAGCTTTTACTTTGGAACTCTAGCCACAAAAGAGTAACATGATTCTCTATTTTATAAAAGATATCTCTTTGACAAAATTGAGACTTGTTCATGTGGCTAAATTTTACTAATTTGCATTTGCTCCAATTGCTTAAAAGACACCCTAGCAGTGGGTCCTTCAGGACTCACCGTTGTCCTCATGTCTCACAAGGATCTCCACTAAACAGAAGTTTTTCTAAGTCTAGTGAAAGCCCAGTTATCTTCCCCTGCAAATTCCCACCTCCTATAGCAAAGTGTTAAAGTGACAATAAGGAAAGAAAATGGTGTTACAGAAAATGATAACTTTAGGGCATAACAAGAAAAGGTAAGGCCAAGGTTCCCCTTGGGTGAACCTCTAACCCACAATCCTATAGGGAATTCCAATTCCAAACTCCTTTGAACATCCTGGGTGGTGTTAGGGTGTGGCCAACAGCACTAAATGCTGGAAAAAAAAACCAGAGTCCCCAAGTATTGGCCAGCGAGGGTCCCCACAACAAATGCTGAAAACCCCAGAGCATCAAGATGCAGCCAGCAGTGAACCCCCAAAACATAAGACCTAACACAACTGGAGCCACAGAACCACATGACTCTGGTGTCTCAAGATCAACACAACAGAGGACCTCATATAGCCAAAGGTCCTTCCTTAAACGATTGCCCAAAGAGTCAAAGCAAAGATTACAAATGTGACCAAAAAATTAGAATAAGCACGGATTTGGGCATTAAGAGAAAGAAAGTAAAATGGCCAGTTGTTAATAATTAAAGAAAAAAGATCTGAGAGAAGGGGCAATAACATGGGTTATAAAGGATGTGACCAGCCAGGCGTGCCTCTGTCTGTCGAGGACACCCAGAAAACAGAAGACTGCATCAGGCTAACAAGCCAAAGGCCTCACAGCCACTCATCTGTCTGTCCAAAATAAATAAGATGGAAAAGGACAGAAGTGCCCAAATCAAAGGGAAATAGCGAGTTTAATTTGGATTAAGGGAGACTCAGCCACCCATCATTCAGGTCCGTATGGTACCCATGAGTCTTAATTTGGCATCCAGATGGGAGGTCTACGTTGCCCCTTCATTGGTGGCCAGAAAAGATGTCACAGGGTCAATCCCAAAATTGAGGTTCAGCCTGGGAGGTCACAGGGTTCTTGGCTTCTTGTAGAAAGAAGTTTAAGAGCAAGTCCACAGAGTAAAGTGAAAGCAAGTTTACCAAGAAAGTAAAGAAATAAAGAGTGGCTACTCCTTAGGCAGAGCAGTGGCATGGGCTGATTGACTGAGTATACATATGTCATTTCTTCATCTTATGCTAAACAAGGGTTTTCTAGGAAAGGGGTGGGGAGTTCTTGCAACTGAGGGTTCCACTCCCTTTTAGACCATATATGGTAGCTTTGGGACAGTTGTTATGCCATTTGTAAACTGGTGGGAATGTCTTTTAGCATTGGACTGCATTACAATTAGCCCATTCAAGATGGAGTGACTCTGGTTGGAACGCCTCTGACAGAATCATTACAGCAAGAAGACCACTCTGCTCTTTCCCTTCTCCTTTCCTTTAGACCACACTGTCCTTTTGTGAAATTTGATAAGGGCACTTCCATGGTTCTTTGCCCCTGGTTATGTCTTCCTCTTCCTCAGGATATATTAAGTTCTCTGAAATTCTGGACAACAGCTAACTCCTCACTGAATTCCTTGTCACAGGAGTCAACGGAATGCAAAGCTGACATGGTTCCTGCCCTCAGGGAGTTTCAAAATTTGGACTAGTATCTCTCAAACTCGACTGCACATTAGAATTAACCAAGAAACCTTAAAAATTTAATTGCCCAGGCCTTACTCTAAACCAATTTAAAGGCAGGAATCAGTATTTTTGAAGTTCTCTACGTGATCCCATTGTACATCCAAAGTAAAGAACCACTGTTTAGAGCTACATTATCCAACATGATAGCAAGTAGGCACATGTGGCTTTTAAATTTTAAATTAAATTAAAAATGTAATTATTCAAAGTACTAATCCCGTTTCAAATTCTCAAGGGCCATTTCAATCATGGCAAAAAGCTCTATTGGTTAATGTTGGTCTCAGGTACTAAAAACCCTCATCTGAAGCATAAAACATCTCTTCAGTGAATGAAGGTGTACAAAGAACACAGCACTGGGCATTCAAAGACCTGCCACTAACTCACTGTGTAATGTCCAACAATCTAGTTCTCCTGTCTGTGAAATGAAAGGCTGGGTAACATGAGTGGCTCTCCAGACATGATCTTTGGAATACATTAGAAAACCAAGGAATCAGGGCCTACAATGCCGGAAAAAGCTGAATCAACAGGCCCCACACTCCACAGCAAACAGAATAGGTAGCTGAATTCAACAAAATTTTTCTTTGAAAAGCAGCTCCACTGCATTACAAAAGAAGAAAAAAATAAACCATGCCTGATATCTTGATAACTAACAGACTCCCTGTCTCAGTCCAGTTGCAGGTTAGTGAATTCCTGCTTCAATGCTCATAATCTTGTGGTACAGGGAGGAGGCCCCTGCTCTGCAGGCTGTGAGGCCACTGACAACTGACAACTCACTTCCCTTCTCTGAGTCTCTGTTTCCTTTTATTAGAAAAACAACAAATGATGCCTGACCTCCCTCATTCCTGTTAATTTGAAGGTCAAATGAGATGATGGATCTGGAAGCCCTTTGTAAAAGCATCATGAGAGTTACACAGGTGGGGAGAAGAATGATGAAATGCTGACAGCAGTGGCAACTTACATTTATTTGGGTGATTTTTTTTTTTTTTTTTTTCCTGAGACAAAGTCTCGCTCTGTTGCCCAGGCTGGAGTGCAGTGGCACAATATTGGCTCACTGCAACCTCTGCCTCCCGGGTTCAAGTGATTCTCCTGCCTCAGCCTCCCAAGTAGCTGGGAATGCAGATGCCTGCTACCATGCCCTGCTACTTTTTGTATTTATTAGTAGAGATAGGGTTTCACCATACTGGCCAGGCTGGTCTCACACTCCCAACCTTGTGATCCACCCGCCTTGGACTACCAAAGTGCTGAAATCACAGGCGTGAGCCACGGTGCCCAGCGAAGTAATTTTTAAAGTTTTAGCTTTTAACCTTTAGTAGTGTGGGTTGCCCATAAATGTAAATTATGTTATTATTATAGAAAGGAGATGTGATTTCACTCCTTTACTCTAATATGAATATAAAATCTGCCAGATACTGCAGCAGGTTCATTTCAGGTACACAGGCATCCTTTTTGTTTGTCCCAGAACTCAAAGGGATTCTGTAGTGTTGACTTGTGAGTATGCTGACCTCAGCTGTAGCTCCTTGGCTAGGGTATGAGGGGAGAGGAGGCTAGGTGTAGTGGGGAGAGGAAGGATACCTGATCCCTGCAGGGAAAGCTGCTATGTGTCAGGACCACAGAATGAATGGGGATACAGGCCAGATGTCCCTCTGCAGAAACTCCTGGGCCTCTCAATTATCCATGATTGGGGGTGAAAATGGAGCAATCATGGGGTGAATAAAGCTCCAGGGTGGATGATATGGGTTCTTCTGCCCAAATCACTCATTCTCCATCAAACCTCTGCTTGCAACAGCCTAGCACATGAGTGGGCATCCCTGTTACTGAGTTACCTAATAATTCATTTTTTTCATTGAGCGTCTACTATGTGAAAGACACTGTGTGACATGCTTTCCATATATTTTCAGAAACAATTTTTCTGCAGCATCTTGATGAGGTCGGTATTGTTTCCACTGCCCAGATAAGAAAATAAGGGTTTGGAGCACTTTCGTTTGTATTTAGTTCACATGCCTAGCTAATGCCCAAAATGGAATTTGAAGCTATACATGGCCCATTTGGAAGCTCTTGCCCTTCTACCATTTGACATTGAACCAAGATCTACTTCTCTATAATTCTCCCAAATTTTGCTTTCTGGAGATGCTCAGAATTAAGCTAGCTCTTTTTTCCACATAGCAACCACTCAAGAAATATTTTTGGAGACAAGAATTTCTTCAATAATTAAGTGCTAAGAATTTAGTAAAACATGTTTTTTTGCCCTCAAGAAACTCCAAAGTTCCTGGAATTTTTAGAGAGTAGGTATCTTCCTAAGGGTCTCCCAATCTCCACCTCAAACACCAGGGGTTCCTTTAACACTCCCTTAGGGGAACATCTCCCATCTTTCCCAGATGTTCTCCAGCCTGCCCACCTCCACCAAGTAGTTCCCAAATGAACGAATCATGATTTTCAAACCTCTCTCCCATGACATTTTCCACATTAGAACAAAATTTTGTTCTGCATCCTTCCCTGCCTAAGTCTCCAAAGAAGGTGCTAATGAATAATAAAATGCAAGCCCTGCAGGGAACTGTAGGAAGGCAGCCAGATGATAAATATCTTCTAACAAATGGAGCCAGCTCAACAGGAGATAGCTCTGTAAGATCTCATGAGCTAAGCACAGTCAAAGGGATTGGTAAGGCACCCATGGAAAGAGGAGTTATGTGGTGGTAGAGGAAGTGCCACGCTTCTATCAGTGTTTCACTCAAGAGCATTGAGTCCAGGTCCAGAGTCATTCCCTGATAGAAAGAGCAGCCATTACTTGGCCACTGCTCACACCACTCGCCAATTCAGTACTCACACCATAAAGAAGGGGCAATTCTATTCTGGACAGCAAATGTTAAAGAAGTGGAGCTAACCTTGTTTTTTATGAAAACACATAAAGCAGCATTGTGACAAAGCCCAGCTAGATGTCTCCCCAGGCCCGCATGACATCTCCCTAGGAGAAGCATATGCAGCTGGAGATGGCGTTGGCCTTTGCTCTCAGGGATCTTACATACCATTGACCAATTGCATCTTCTTCCAAAGAGATTTACCAGCAGCCTAAATGTGCAACTCATGCACCATTGGTTGGGCAGAAAGTAAGTGCTCTCCAGCATTACTTTGTAAAGGAACCACAGCTGCCCTGATCAACTAGGGAGTAGATGAAGAGGGAACAATACAGCAGTTAATATAAACCATGAACTCGGCCAACAAGGACTTAGTGCCTCCATGGTAAGATGTTCATGACAGAAAGGCTCACCCTTGTATCTCAAGGGTGGTTACCCATGAAACCACAGAAAAATAGCTCGATCTTCTGATTCAGAGGCTGCTCCCGCTTCTGAATCCAATCATGACATTGGCTTGGACTCTCCGCAACCCCAAGATTTAAATTTTCATCCTCCATCTCTTCCATGCATAGATATTTTTGTATGCCTTTAGGTTTTAAACCTCAAGAACCTAATCTAGCTCACACAGCACTCACAGGGAGGGACTTGCATTTGAAGGATAGTTGTTTTAACAAATACACACATAAAGAAAATAAGAGCTCTACAGCAAGTCAGCTAACTAAAATAAATAATACTTATGCAAATTAAGAAAGATCAGGATATATTCAGGATTGCAAGGGTACTTCACAAAGAAGGAAGAAAAGTCCTAGATCATGAAGAATGTGGGTAGATTTTTGAAAGGAAGAAATGGAAAGAACAGCCTCATCCCTCCTCTGTGGGGATGCTTTCCATATCACAAGTTTATTCCTTGTTTCCTGGGAAACCCACTGTCTGGGCCACACCATGACCGCTGCTCTGCTGAGATGCCCACTTTGATTGCTTGGGGCTTTGGAGTTTCACCTAAGGCACGGCAGGTTTTTCTTCCTGGTGTCTGCCCCTGCCTCTGGTATTTTTACTTCTTGCTTGAGTCCTGTTTGGTTGGAGGAGAGAGTAAATGTTGCTGCCTACTGCCTGTTTCTATATATCCCTGGCGGCACCTGTGCATCATCCCCAGATGGATATTCTTTGGACCAGCTCAGATCAAGGACCCTGGTACCTTAACAGATCTAGAACCTTAGAGTTGTTATATCCATGCATGTCCCCTCCCCTCCAACACACACAAGAGAATCACGCACACATGCCTATGCCTCATCTTCCCTCTCTTCCCTTACACTGCAGCTGCGATATCCTAGCCATCCTATGGCTGTGTGTTTATAAGATACGGCTAAATCCTACTTTACACTGCACAGAATAAACTGAGCCCACTACTGATACATAATTCCTTTCTTTGTCAATATTTCATAAGCTTCCACAACTCCCTTCCACAGATGCCCAACCCCCATGCTTGGGTAACCATTAACATCTTCCTGCAGAATATCCCACAACATGGATGAACCTGGAGGACATTATACAGAGTGAAATGAGTCAGTCACAGACAGATGAGTACTGCATGATTCCATTTATATGAGATATCTAAAGCAGTCAAATCCATAAAAGCAAAAGGGTGGAAGGGTGGTTGCCAGGGCCTAGGGGCAGGGGGAAATAGGGAGTTCCTTATTTGTGAACCAGCAGAAATACTTGCAGTTAAACAGGATGCATATGTTCTAGAGATCTGCTGTACAACATTGTACCTATAGGAAACAATACTGTATGGTACACTTAAACTGTATCAAGAAGGTAGATCTCATGTTAAATATTCTAACCACAAGAAAATAAACATTTTTAAAAACACTTTAAAATATCTTCCTTCTGAGAAGAAAAGATTTAAGCTTTACACAGGATCCTAATAAAAAGTGCTATTACCATAAAGTAAGTAGAGTATTGGCTTTTAGACACGAGGAGAGGATGGAGATGTCACCTAGAGAAAACTCAAGGTGAAACACCAGCAGTATCCAAACCAAAAGCCAGAAGAAATCTTCCCAGGGCCATTAAAAAAGAAACTACTACATAGACATTCTGTCAAACACATTTAAAGAAGAAAAGTCTCTTTCAAATCATTACAAATTAAAAACGGCTTGAGATTGAACTTTGAGCAAACAGATGAGAGAGGGAAAATATTTTTTTTTCTGCCAGGAATAATAAAGATCTTGATACAAAGATGTGATTTCTTCCCCCCAGTGAGGTCACTCTGTAACGAGAAAAGCATGATGAGGAGGAAAAATTCCGATTACAGAAGAATAGTGGCAATTCTTTCATTTATAACTTGCTAAAGAATGTTGAATCAGTTCCTTAGCGAGCATGGAGAACTGAAAGTTTTTCACGGGAGAACACTGGACGTTGTTTATGCTGGCAAAATGAGTAGCGTTAGAGTAAACTGCTTGTTCTTACTCTATTGTGTAACTCTGGTTATTTGAAATAGATTTTCTTTTATTACCTTTCCAATGTCCTACACAACAAAAACCTAAAGCATTTTTTAGAGAGAACCTGGCCTCAATGAAAACTCACCTGGCATTGAGGTCAAGCTTGCGGCATTTCAAATTGCCTATGTCACGAGTACCCTTGATAAAATGATCTCAATATGGCTCATTTCTCTTGAGTCACATTTCATGTTAAACCAACTCTGGCCACGCTAAGATGGGGCAGATTTCTAGAAATAGTCATCACAAATTTTCAAAAGGCACTTTGTGCTAAAGTGGAAAATCGTTTATCCTAATCATAAGACCTGAGGAATGGATACTGGTTTGGGATTCAGGCAACTTGAATAATGTTACAGACTGTATCATATCATATGAAATCAAGCATCCTATATCATAATAGATAAGTAATTAACTTGTGTGGGAACTAGGGAAGCCAGATTTAGCAAACTGAATTATAAGACCTCCAGTTAAATTTAGACTCAAATAAACAGCAATAGCTTTTAGTATAAGTATATTCCATGCCATTTGGAAGGCATACTTATATTAAAGCAATTATTTGCTGTTTACCTGAAATTCAAATTTAACTCAAAGTCCTATGTTTTGTCTGGCAACTCTACATGAAATGCATCTGCTAAAATAATGAACTGGACGAGGTAAGTCAATGTTCAAGTACCATGTTATTTTTGTTTGAAATACTACAATCATTTTCTTTTTAACTATCTTCCTGTGAACTCAGAGTGCTCATGCTTAGTCCTCACAAAAGCCACGTTGTTGGGCAGAAGAGATCAGACTTGGGGAACTGTGGAGAGTTTGAGAATTTATGTATTTATTTATTTTTAGACAGGATCTCCCTCTGTCTTCAAGCCTGGAGTGGAGTGGGGCCATCTTGGCTCTCTGCAAACCTCTGCCTCCCAGGCTCAAGTGATTCTCCTGCCTCAGCTTCCTGAGTAGCTGGGACTACAGGAGCATGCCACTGAGCTTGACTAATTTTTGTATTTTTGGTAGTTTCTCCATGTTACACAGGCTGGTCTCAAATTCATGAGCTCAGAAGATCCACCCAATTCAGCTTCCCAAAGTGCTGGAATTAGAGGCCTGAGCCACTATGCCTGGCTAGTTTGAGAACTTTTAACATCAATGTAACTGAGATCAGTAAAACCCAAGGAAGGATCTTTCATTCCCCCAGGAAAAGGCAGAACAGGCCCTTCAATATTGGCAGGTGACTTACAATGTAAAAGGCCTAAGGATGAAAAGATTATCTATGGTGCTAATTGATTGAGGAATTAGGAGTAATGTTCTCTTTCATCCTCTGAGTTGATACCAGTTCTCAGAAAACAACTAATACCCAAGTCCTGGAGTCAGGATAATTTATATTAGGAGCATGTACCACACTGGATTAATGGGTAACTTTCAAGGTCTTTTCAGAATGCAACACTCATATATAATTGTTCACATGTACAAAAAAATAATAGAAATGCATTCACCAAACACACCTTGAGCATGGCCAGGAAGCTGGTGTTGTATTACACAAAGGCAGTAGCAAACAAATGCTGTTATGGTCCTCAGGTCACTGATAGCCTAAGAGTGGTGTTGGCTTGGTGGGAGGTAGCCCAGAAAATAGCTGGACGTAAATAAATTGTGAAAAGTTCTTTGATGGGGGATGTAGGGGGCTGAGAGAATTCAGCAGAATCACATAAACCAGGGTATGAGGCAGTTGGTCAGGGAAGACTTAGTGGATAAGCCAGTAGGTATGAATTTAGTCTTGTTGTACATACATAAGTCGAATGTTCAGGGCGAGGAACAGCAATCCAGGCAGAGGGAAGAGCGGGAACAAATATTTAAGACATGAAATAAGATCCCATATTCAGGTAATCCCAAGACTTTGGGACTGTGAACACATAGGGCTTGCTCAGGAAAGAGGAAAGGGATGATGCAGAAAATGTAGGCAGGAGGTGGATCACATACACACATGGATACTAAAGAAATGACAACCATAATTATAATAACTTTTATTCTTTGGCCACTGCAAATGAAGAAAATGCTGAGATTCATGACTGTGCTGAAGCATGCAAACATGGAAAGTCAGTAGCGAGTCAATTAACCATGAAAAAATAGCCAAATGTCCATAATTTCAGTGTCTGTCCCTTGGTCAAAATAAATGAATGTCTGCTTTAATTATTCAGTTTCCATCTGGATGTGTCAAGCCCTTAGGACATGGAAGGAGCAGAGTGTCTAAGACTCAGATTTACAAGGATGTGTGATTGCTGTGGGAGAAGAAAAAATAACTCTGTCCCATCATTGAGAGTGAATCAATGGGTGTGGGGAGGAGCAATGAAATAAAGGCAAAGGCAAATATTACACCGCAAACCTGCAATGTTAGACAAGTTAGAAGCATGAATGATACTGAATCTTTACAGTCTTGTGAGGTACAGATAATTCCTAAACTGACAAACAAAAGAATTGAGTGGAGTGGTTCACGCCTGCAATCCCAGCACTTTGGGAGACCAAGACAGGCAGATTGATTGAGCACAGGAGTTCCAGATCAGCCTGGGTAACATGGAGAAACTCTGTTTCTACAAAAAAAAGAAAACATAGCCAGGCATGGGGCTGCATGCCTGTAGTCCCAGCTACAGGAGACTGGGGTGAGGCTCACTTGAGCCCAGGAGGCAAAGGTTGCACAGAGCCTAGGTGACAGGATAAGGATAAAAAAGAGAGAGAGAGAGAGAGAGACAGAGAGCCCGAGTTCTGGCATCAGGCAAAATAGTATAACCTAAATTTGACCCCAGCTATGAGAAATAAACCCAAATACATGTGCCAAGAATTCTCTAAATCTGCAGCAAAAACAGTCAAAGCAAAATGACTCCTGATATAACAGAGATAGTGCCTTTGCAAAAAAGGAAATTAATCTCATTCTGATTTCCCCTGATTTGTACTGTATGTACCAAATCACAGCCCTCTTTGTGAAATTAAGAGCATTAGTTATCTCCCCATTCAGTTGCAGTGGCATTATACTTGCATACAGACAGTCCTAGATGAGATGAGACATACCAAGTTTTTACAAAATCATTCATCAAGAGGTGAGACCTAATCCTGATTAGCATTTCAATAAGAAGCCCAGGACAAAATAGAGAATAAGCACAGGATCACAGCAGCAATTAGGCATCTCCTAGACAGTGATGCTTTTCCTCAGACCAATCAAGTTTGAGCAAATGAGAAAATTTTCCTTTCTCTCCTTTTGCCCCCTGCTGTGAAATGAACTGCCTTAAATAACTGATGAGGTGACAGCAAGCCTGTTAAAGGAAACATTTGCCCATTAAGTGAAGCTTAATTAAACGGAGCGCAGGCTAATCATTCTTCCATCTAGTAAGTGATACACCCTGGTTAACATATCCTGCTTGAAGGGCTTGGTCTAGAAGGCCTGTGATGACACCTCACCAGTGAACAAGGAAACACACACACACACACACACACACATTTTGAGAAATCACAAGACAGTTTGCAAATGAAGCTGTGCACATGCAAATAAAGTTAATCAAATATTAATACTCATCTCCTGGTTATTCTTTAGATTTATTCAGAATGATGAAGCTAAATTCATTTCCCCCGGTAGATAGAACCATTTGAAATTAATGATAAAAATTTAGCACCAATGGCTGGGCACAGTGGCAAATGCCTCTAATTCCAGCACTTTGGGAGGCCAAGGTGGGTGAATCATGAGGTCAGGAGATCGAGACCATCCTGGTCAACATGGTGAAACCCTGTCTCTACTACAAATACAAAAATTAGCTGGCTGTGGTGGCACACACCTGTACTCCCAGCTACTCGGGAAGCTGAGGCAGGAGAATCGCTTGAACCAAGGAGGCAGAGTCTGCAGTAAGCCGAGGTCACGCCACTGCACTCCAGCCTGGCAGACAAGAGTGAGACTCCATCTCAATAAATAAATTAATTCTTGTAATTAAATTAAAAAAATTAAAAAAAGTTTGGCACCAGTACCGTGAGGGTCTATGGACTTGAAATTCTCCAAGAGTGCATCATTAGTCCATGAAGATGGGGATCATAGGTGTTTTGCTCATTTTCTTATCTCCAGGGGGCAGCATGGTATGAAGCATTTAGGCAATATTCAATGAATACTTAATGTGAGAAAGACACACTTGGATACATTCAAGGAAAGGGGTAAATCCTACAGATGTGTTTATGGGCAGCATTATGGAATAGTATTACGGGTTGAATTGTGTCTCCCAAAAAGATGTTGAAGCCCTAACCCCTAGTTTCAGCACATCTGACATTATTTGGAATTAGTGTCTGTGCAGATGGCCAAGTTAAGATGCAGTCATTAGGATGGGCCCGAATTTGATGTTGCTGATGTCTTTACAAAAAAAGGAAATGCAGACACAAGGAGGAGGCCAAGGAATGCCTGAGTTACCAGAAACTAGGAGGAAGGCATGAAACAGATTGTCCCTCAGAACACTCAAAAAGGACCAACTCTGCCAACACCTCGATTTTGAACTTGTAGCCTCCAGAAATGTGAGACAATAAATGTCTGCTGTTTAAGCCATCGATTTGTATAACTTTGTTTCATGGCAACCCGTGAAAACTAATACAGATAGAGCAAACTAAGCTAGAATGAAGAACAGCCCATTACCAGGATGCCAGTGACCCCTATCAACCTGGCCACAGGCCATTTGTACCCTGATGGGTAATGCTGGAGCCATGAGCACCAGGTTCACCGCTGACCTCTGCACTTCCTAATCCTGTGGTCTTATTTCAGAATTGTGGGTAATAGTACAATATATTTCTCCTTAGGTTGTTGGAAGGATTAAATCAGAAAATTCTTGTGAAGTGCCAAACACTTTGTATAGCACGAAGTAAATGCTCAATAAATACTATTAGCATATAATTAGAGCCACAGAACAGACCCTAAAACATAATGTCACTGGAGTCACTTTTACATTACTCTTGTTAGTCACAATAGCAGGGTGAGCGTGGCTGTATTTGGACTGCCCAAATGGGATTGGCTGGTAATATAGGGTCCCTGGGGTCCAGATAGGCCACTCAGCATCTGAGGGACATAGCCAGGAATTCAGGCGTTCACACTGGCTTTCACAAATGGCCTTCTGCTCCATTCCATCTCTTCATTTCCTCATGCTCCCCTCGACCCTCGAGTTATCAAGAGGAGGCTTTGAAATCTGCAAAGACCCAGTTATGTTGGAACAGACCCAAGAGGCCTGAAGGCCAGCAGGGCTCATGAGGTGCTGCAAGGCAGGGCTGGGGAGCTGCACTGGCAGTGGTCTTGCAAGGCTGCTGGGAACCCAGTGAGAGGAGGAACCCTGACTTGTTTCAGTGAGAGGCTCAAGGCAAAAGAGGGAACACCTGTCAATCAGGGCATCCAGGATGCTACACTGAGGTGGCTTTCTAGTCTCTTGCATTAGGGAGTGTGCCCAGGGCTTGGTAATCATTATCTTATTTACTCTTCATAGCAACTCGGTCAGGTAGGTATTACTACCTTTATTTTACAAATGAGCAAAGTGAGGTTCAGAATACCTTTGGTAATTCAGCTCAAAATAAGTTGCAAAGCGCATGAACAGCTGATATTCAAGACTGGTAGCAGTACAGCCTGTCACAGCCAACCACTGTGCCCAGCTGCCTGCTGGCACCCACAGCAGTGCCCCTGCTAGAAAGTCACTCTTAATGGGCACTTGCTAATATTTAAATCAAATTGAAGACTGCATTATCAAATCCATCTGCTGAAAGTTTATAGCGATATACTTAAAAAGGCTTAAATGCTTTTTGAATGCCAGGAGTGTGGGTTCTTAATTTTCCACATTGTTTATGGAATACCTGGAGTAGAGCAATCACAATAATAATTCATACTTTATAGCACTTTATAATTTACAAAGGGCTTTCATGAACATTAGCTCATTTTACACATCAGCCAACAAAGGTAAGGATTATTATTATCCTCGTTTTATTGATGGAGAATGAAAGCATAAATCATACCTAGTCTTTAGTATTCAGAGATTTGAGTGAGGATGAAGGCTGCTATCTGAGAGTTGGGCTGAGGCTGGAAAATCCTGCCTCAAGAAAGAAAATCTGTTCTATCAGGAAAAATATAGTTTCCACGTGAGAGAGGACAGGTCCAAAATCAGCCCCAATTTGGCTTTCTGTCTGCTCAAGTCTTCTTGTCCAGGTGGTCACAGCTCACTAATAGCAGCTGATGAGGATAGTGGCTTATAATTAGCAGGGGCTTATTTCATGCTGAACACTTTGCTAAGCACTCTACATACCTTCTTTTGTTAATTTGCACAGAGCCCTGTGAGTTTTTACTTAGGTTATTCCCATAATATAGGTGATGAAATTGAAGCTCCAAGAGGTTAAATAGCTCACTCAAGGTCATACGACTACTGTGATGTTCTTAGAGGTTTCATTTTAACAATTTGACTTTAAGGTGGACTGCATGATTAGTGTAGCCTCTTTAACTACCTTTGTTTTTATTTCCTACTTTCCCCCAGTGCCTCTTGACTTTTCTTATGGCTTGCACCAGGTAAGAAATATGACTTGTAGCTGATTCAAAGGCTTGGTTTTGTTCTGCTCAGGACTCTAGAGGCAATGAATCTGGCACTGTACCTGCTTGTATTAATAGCAAGGTGCCTGCCATGTTCCTCTTCCATAGAGACTGTGGTTTGCAATAAAAGAGATTGACTTTGGGAAGAACCCAGGCATTGAAATATCTTCATGGAGACAGCTTGGAAGTCACAAAAGAAATGCAGACCCAACTACCCCATTAGGGTCATAAATCACTGCTCACCACAACCCATGTAAAGTGGTATGTTCTTCTCCCATTCTGCAGCCATCCTGTCTACAGGATGTCATTTTGGAAGCTTCACATGTTCTCCAAACACAGACCTTTTGCCATTTCTAAAATGATTCAAAATGCATACCTCCCAAAAGAATTCCAGAGATATTATTAACCAAAGTGGTATCTTAGGTAATTAGAGTCCAGCTCGCAGTGGGACATACACTTTGAAGGCAAGAAATCATTTGGATGCTTAGGTCCAAGTCTGTTTGTAAACATCTACCACTTGACTCTCTGCCTGAAATAACTCAGAAAAGAAGAAATTTTGAGATGAGAAGACAAACGGCAGAAAAAAGCTGGCAGGGTAGACGGAGACGTTTCATGCAAGAATTTTGGATGAAAAAGGAAACGCTGAAACTAAATATATACTCTAGCCTGGGGTTTCTGTCATTCAGTAAGAGAGAGTGGAGACGTTCAAGGGGGCACACCACACCACATCACTACAGCCTGCTCTGCGTAACATCACATGAGAGAGAAAACCCAATAGCTCAGGCAGAGGAAGAGCCCCCTGAGAGATCTAAGAAGCTCATCTTGGATTTGAAGTTTTAGTTCAATTTCCTTCTTCTGGTGCTACTTACCAGCTGCGTGGCATCAAGAAAATCATTCAGTCTTTCACCTCTGTTTTTGCATTGAAAAATCAAGACAAAATTCCCACCATTCCCACTCCCCCATTGCAGAGGGCAGAGTGTCAGGAAGACGGCCCTTCAGCATATTGTAAAATTCTAACTGTGACCCAGACTCCATCAGTCACTGTGAACCTCTGTCTACATAGCCTCAAGTTTGGAAACACCTGGATATTTGGAAATGTGTAGACTTGCATCTTGCCATCCCCATCACCTTCACTCCTGTTTAGGGGGCCTTCCTATGTAATAGTCATTGGTTTAAGTACACCAGAAGTAAAACATTCCTCAATCAACACAAAATCCTTCTGGTGTAGACACTGATTATTGGATGATTATAATAACCACTCTCTGCTTTCCCGTAGCAACACTGCTAGAGCATCCCCCATCAAAGACACCTGCTTCTGAACTGTTTGCTTGGCTCTTGAGACCATCCACATCCCAGCAGCAGGGACTCAGGCTGTTCCACTTCCCCGAGGAGACAGGAGTGCCCAGAGACCTGACAGAAGAAACCCAAGAGGAGCCTGGGGCTGGGGAGGGATCTGGAAGTCACCAACTACTTGAAAATACAGAGCAGTCACTTGCCCAGCAAGAGATAGAAAAAAGATGAGGAGCCAGGTATCCCCACTCCTGAGTCAGGCTGCATCCAAGCCCTCTAATGAGGGGAGAAAGCAAACACGCTCCAAAACTGGCAGGGATGTATTTCAGGAAGCGTTCATTCTTCTTCTTCTTCTTTTTTTTTTAATAAAAAAAGCATTGTTCATTTAATTCCTTTAACGTTAACAAAACTCCAAAGAAATGAGGAAAGAAGACATCCACTGCTGGAGAAAGACTTCCGTTTCCCAAGTCCCAGTTCCTTTTCACTCTAAGAAGATCTAATTTTATCTAGGCTTCCTGAATGCAGCCACATAGTGGGGACTGCAGAGATTGGGGCTCTGGCAGAGGGATCACAAACAGAGCTTTTGTTTTCATCTCACTGCTTAGGTTAATGCATCGTGACTCCTCCATAGGCTGTTTCCCAGGACGCTGCTATCTCACTGTCTGCTAGGGAAGAAAATGTCTTGTGAAAATAAATTAAATGCAGCAGTATTTACAAATCCTGAGTTGGATTTCCATCCTGTCCAACAGGATGAGAATTTGACCCATTATTTACACTAGTAAGCTGAGAATGACATCAAAAGCTCTCTCATTATCTCTGCAGGGGAGATAATGATTTAAGTGGCTTTAATCTAAACGTGTGACTTAACAATAGAAATGTGTATCCACTCCTTCCACAAAGGAGAAAAGAAACAGCACTTACTTCTATATTGAACAATCAGGACATCTAATTCTAAGCCTTGCTTCTAAACATCCGTGGATCCTGCGTCTCTATCATTTCACTCGGAAATTCCTCTTGCCTTGGGGAAATAGGATGCATATCAAAGTCCAGGTAGAGAAAGAGCCCAAAATAGAGATGAAGGCACAGAGAAAACGCCTTGGACACCTGGGAAACAAATACAGCATTCTTTATGCAGCCTCAAAAGCAGACTTGGTCTCCTTTCACTCCATTCCTTGTCTCCTATGGCACACCTGTCTCTGATCCTCTCTCACAAAGATGCTCTAAGAACAGGTGAGAGAAAAGAAGTGAGGACATTCTCCAAACTTTCAAGTACTCTGCAGAGACATATCACTTTATCATTGTTGCCATTCGTGTTCCTAGAACATCTCAGGATCTGTCTTTTTCTGGGTACCAGCAGAATAGGGTGGGAAGCATCTGGATGTGATAAAAAGTCCAGCTGAATTATTTCCCAGCTCTGTGGCTTCACAGGCAAGGCATGAACTTACTTGACTGGTTTTCTCCTCTGTAGAATGGGCAAGTGCCTCCTTCCTTATCACATGAAGCAAGTCCTCAATCAATGTTAGTCTGCCTCATCGATGTGTGTATTCTAATGAATTACAGTTTTCTCTGCCTGTAATAAAAGTTACTGTAATTTAGCAGTGTTGAGTTTGTAAAGTACTTGAAAATAACGGCTTACTAATATATAATTCATGTATCATAAAGACCATGCTTTTTATTGACATATAATATGTTACATATTTATTGGCCACATATGATATTTTGTTGCATGCGTAGAAAGTGTAATGAGCCTTTTAAAGTGTACAGTGTTTGTTGGTGTGTTGTAAAGTTGCACATGTATCACCACTATCTAATTTCAGAACATTTTCATCTCTCCCCAAAAGCAACCTCACAGCCATCAGCAGCTACTATTTTTAGAACATATTTTACTAATCAACATCCTGCTATTCTTCAAGGTCTAAGAACTCTTCTCTAAAGTCCACAATTAATTTTCTCCTAAACTTACACTCAGCGCCAAAGTGCTGGACAATTGTCTAACACTTTGGAGTTCCTGGATTGACACCTGACATCTCCCTGGCCTGGTCTTCCCAAATAGATGGTATGTTCTTGGAAAGCAATAACGATGTTTTCAGTATTTTCTTTCTCCTCCAGCACCTCAGCTCAGGGCCGAACACACAAGTAGGTACACACATGGGTACTGACTGGTAGGCCAATCGCCACCTCTTCCAAAGACCAGCACATTTGTCATCTGTCTGCTACTCTGAATTCTGATGCCCCCACAAGCTGTGAAGAATAATCATGAAACATGATAATTCTCCCCATAGTATGTGCTGTTAATTTTTCATCTTAATGAACTGTCCAGTCGAGTTTAGCAACAGGAACAGTGATAAAAGCACCATAAAAAATGGTTTATGCCTTGATATTGTCAGAAACCTTTTCCCTACAACACCCGCACATAATTGAAATAAAATATCTCAATGGCTACAAACACCATTTGTCAAGAATAAAGTGGAGTAAGTGCTATTTCAAAAATTCATACTAACAGGCTTCATAAACATGGATTATTGGGACGTTCTTCTGATTGATACCTACTCAAGCATTTTAAGTGCATGGCTTTTATTCTCTGCGTTTACTTGAGTGAAACCACTTTGGGTACCAAGCTACATGTCAGCCCCAATTTTCCAGGGTATTACAGATGCATGGTCTTTCCTGCTGGGAGATGGGTCAGGCAAGTCAGAGCAGGTCCAAAAGGCCTGTGTTAATGCATGGGCAGGGAAACCATTATGCAGCTGTTGGCGTCCCCAGAGTGGAGTGCTCCAGGAACTGATGCCCCTCAAATCTGAGTGATGGTCCAGGAGGAACTCGGAGAGAGAGATGTCTGAAGATTCTGCTCATCCCAGCAGTGTGGAGGAGCCCAGGCTCCAGGCTTCTGCCCTGAACATATCAACCATCGTATTTCTGTCAACTTATAAGGGAAACACTAAATAATTGGTTATCGGTGTAGTTATGCTGGTTTAGTCATTCATTCAAGAAATATTTACAGAGTGCTCTAGTATGGATGGCACTGCCCTTGACATTCAGGACATAGTGGTGGACATAGCTGAACAAGTCTCTAAGCTTCAGGGGGCTTAGAATCTCATGGGG
Organism: Aotus nancymaae; assembly: GCF_030222135.1. Taxonomy (NCBI): domain Eukaryota; kingdom Metazoa; phylum Chordata; class Mammalia; order Primates; family Aotidae; genus Aotus; species Aotus nancymaae. The sequence goes on from NW_026988443.1 coordinate 19,689,332, forward strand.
GAAAACAGACTATATAAAAATTAACCATGAAATGAAATAGACATGATACTTGCTAATTGTGATCACTGCTGTGAAGGATTAGACAGAATGAGGAAATGTCAAGTGACTGCAGCGTGGGCAGAGGATATGGCTTTAGAGGTTGTGAAGTCAGGAAAGACCTCTCAAGAGGGGGCATTTAAGCTGAATCCTAAAGGATGAGAAAAAGTTATGTGTGAGGAGACTTCCAAGACTGAGAGAACAGGAAATGCAAAGCCCCTGGGGTTAGAAGAAGCTGGGTCTGCTCAAGGGGCAGCAATTGTCCAGTGCAGCTGAGCTGATGGGCAAAGAGAGACGTAGGGGTGACTGCATGAAGGAGAGAATTGGCAGTGGAATTTAGGTCTGGATTTTATTCCAGTTAAAACAGGATGCCAATAAATTGTTTAAAATAAGGACTGTGGACAATTGCAAGAAAACCCCCACTTCATTCCTCTATTGGGTATTATTCCATCCTGCTACAAATTAAATATGGACCTGTCTCTCCTCCATCTGATATTTTTCATTCAACTTCTGATCCTTACAGTGATTCCCACCGGCTTTCTCATCTGCACCTGAATTCTCCTTCTCCAAATCTATTTTGCACAGACATTCCAGCCCCTGTTCTCCTGTCTTTTCCAAGTTTGTTGTAGCCCCAACTTGACTCTGGGTCCTCCTCTAATAGGGTGGAAAAGGCCCTTTGGACACTGCTACTGATTTCCTAGAAGCAGTGTTTACTCTGCAAAGCAATCAGCAGGGCTCAGGTGATGAGAGGCTTCTCTTGCTACTCCATCTAAATGCTGGGGTGACCAGAATGTTCTGAAAGTTGCATAATTTTAGTGCAGAAACAGGATTAATATCTGCCTTCAGAGTAGAAGCAATTTAAGTTCCTTGATTCCAGAGGTCCTTTTCTGTCTTGTTCACCACAGTATCTTGGTACCTAGCACAGTGCTTAGCATCCCACAAATAAGCATTCAGTGAAAACAATGGAGGAACAAATGAATCTTGTGTATTCATGCACAGACACAGCAAGGCTTGCTGCAAAATATTTAATAGAGTTCGTTGCAGGTTGAATTATCTGGGATGCTGACTCTGATATGGAGTTTAGTGTGGGGATGTTTACTTGGGGTCCTTTGGAATAACACCTGGAGAAGAAAAGAGAGGGGAAGCAGAAGCAGACATAAAGGGATGTGTGATGCAGCCCAGCAACAGCCTCAGACCACCTTTCATGGTGATCTGTGCTATTTCCTTCAAAATAATCCAAGAAAGCTGATACGACCAGACTTTTTCTGATCAGCCCTCCAATGTGAGCTGCCCTGGGAAAGAGCATGACTTTGGCTGAGGTGAAAGCTGCAAGTGAGGTCATCTGCCAAGAGCCTTCCCAGTATCTGATACCATCAGACCTTCAGTGAACTGGGAACCTGGGTGGTGCATGGCAGTGTTCAGTGCAGAAGCAATTTCTACACATGTTGCGATTTCCTTTTTCTTACAGGTCTTGATGCTTCCAAAAAGTTAAAGGGAATGAAGTGATCTCTGCCTTAATTTAGGTTGCTTGTCCTGTGGTTTGATGGAACATTGGCAATGGTCTTGTGGGGAGGGAAGGAGTAGAATCCTGGCTCTGTCATGTATTACGCGTGACTCTGGGCAGGAGACAACTCTGTTTTCTAGGCTCTGCTTAACCTCTTTGGGCCTGATTTTATTCTGCTATGGAATGGGGTAGCTAATGTTCATCTCAAGGGATCAAAGTGGATGATGCATACGGGAGCTCTGTGCAGTTTAAAGGGCTGTGCAGAAAGAGGAAGGGGAGGATCTTGTCCCTTTTGAAAATGGATGAGGAACATTAGCCTAACAGGGACTGTGTGCCAAAGCTCTCTGCAGTGGAAGGCAGGTGGATGGAGACCATGCTCTCATTCCTGTGAAAGCCTGTTCACCACACATGAGTATGCACTCCACACACTGCAATAGATGGCATGCCATCACACAGCCAAACTCTATTCTCAAGGATCTTACAAACTTGAAGATAACTAATTGGCAACGTGGTAACCCAGGAACATCAATGTGATTTCCCCATTAGAACAGTAGGCACAGTGCCCACAATACTTTTAGAGGATGCACAGCAATGTCTTAATTTCTTTTAAAATCAGAAGGAAAAAGTACCTTTTAGGGTAGAACACTGTATTCATCTTTAAACCAAAATTGTCATAAAATGTAATTTTTAAATTTATTTATGGAAAAAGAGTCTCATGAAGATACATGTACCCAGGACCCGTGGAAGTGACAGACACTGAGGAATCAAGGTACTTTCTATACAGAAGGAAGAAATGACAAACTATCTCACAGGGTCTAGGAGCCCCTGCTGGAGGAGAAGATGCTTCTCTGTGCACTCGGACAAATGGGGGCGGAGAAGAAATATGTGTACAAGGGAATCGAGGAGTGAAACCTCACGATGCATTCAGGGACTATCAGCAGTACAATATGGACAGCATTAAATGGGAGGAGGGAAAGGGACGCTTCCGGGAATGGAGCCTGGATCAAGTCAGTCTCAGAAGCCAGGCAAAGGACTTAGCAATTTATCCTGAGAGGGACTGTAAGCTTCTGAAGTTTGGGTTTTAGACTGAAGCAACTTGATACAATTTGGATTTAGAGAAATGATGCTGCGGCTCAGTGGAGAAGGATTGGGGAAGAGAGAATGGAGCTGGACATGCTCCCATGAGCCTGAGCTCTAACCACCCTGGTGGGGGCTTGTGTGGGCACCAGTCCATCCCTCACTGTGGGGGGGCTGGCATGGCAGGGATGTGTGCTGCTGCTGAAACTGCTGGCAAGATGAAACTACACAAACACTTTTACTTTCCTTGCCTAAAGAATGATGTAAATGGTTCAGGGGCAATGAATCACCATCCTCCTAGGTCCATCTTTCAAGTGAAAATTCTGAAAAGTGGTTGAGAGTGTTAATAGGTCCAAAATAGTGTGTTATAGACAGACATATGATACATCAGGAAACTAGCTAGACATTCATTTAGAGAGGTATCTTCTCATGAGCCCTTGCAAGAATGTGACCAAATTTTTTAAAACTATTTTCTTCAAAAGTATATATATATATATACTTTTATATACTTTACGTGTGTGTGTGTGTGTGTGTGTGTGTGTGTGTGTGTGTGTGTGTATGAACTGTTGCTATGGCAGCCTAACAGCCTTTTGGAATGGTGCTTAGATTGTAAAAGTTAGAGCCCCTAGAAAATGTAAACTCACCAGCCCTGCCACAAGTGTTCTAAATCTTCCAAATGGTGGCATCTGCCAGGTGTCTGGCTACAGTTGTCTAGATCCTCAGCAGACACAATTAACTGGTGGCAGATTTTAGTATGGCTAGTTCCTTTTACTTCCTTGCTTTTTCAAATTCCCTTTAGCTCTGAATCTCCCACTGGACATGGGATAATTTGGGTTAGTAGCCAGGAAAGGAAATGGTGATTCTGTGGCTCAAGAATCACGTAAGACCACAGAATACAGGCAGGGGTCAGTAAATACGTGTTTAATGTATGAATGAATTAATGGATGGCCAAGAAGTAATTCCTTGGAGATTCCACTCCACTGCTCTCAGGTTCAATTGCTTTCTTCGGCTGAAACTGTTATCTGTCACCCTGTAGATCCTAGGGACCCAGTCTGCAAGGAGCATGCACATGTCTTGGCCCAGAGCATAAAAGAGTACCAAGGAGACTTTCAGGATTTATTTGAGTGAGTGAATGAATGAATGAATGAATGATTACCCGAAAACAATCCTTTTAGGCCCAGAGCATATGACTACAAAACCATAAAAAACCGCCTTCTTCCTGCTTGTCATGCTGTTCAAAGTCCCTTTCACTTTGAGGACAAACTACCCCTTGCCACGAAATGCAGGGAGGAAACACACAGGTAACCTGAGCAGTGCTCAGACGCTTTGATCTTTCAAAGAAGAGTATCCGATACCAGCCTTTGAGAGGCCATGTTGACTCTGACAAGCTGAACATAAGAGATAATGCTGTCTAAATGGCTAGTTGTCGGAAATGAAGTGATTAGATTTCAACAGGATTGCCTGTTACCACCCTGGACCACAGGGCCCGGAAGGCAAGTGCAGAGAGCATGCTCACCTGCCCAAGAAGCTCTCGCTGAGCACTTGAGAAGGCAGAGAAAATCCTTTCCTGAAGATCAAGTGGCCCAAAGAGGGGCACCTCCAGCCATCTATATCCTGGGGATGGATCCCCATCCTGGGGGTGGATTTGCTGCATATGGGCATCTCAGGGAAACTGACAATGAGAAGAACATATTATCCATTTTGATAACATATTGGGTTATCTCACTAAATCAGTGCTGGGGAGATGAACTGCACTCCAGTCTCCAGGTAACTGACATCCAAGCTGTACCTTGATTAGGGATTGAATTCATGGAATCATTGCATAGAACATAAAAAATGATTTTTTAAAATTCAGCGTCTCCAGATGAAGTATTCATAGGAATTTATTGTGCTATTTTGGCAACTTTTCTGTAGGTTCAAATAGTTTTAAAACTTAAAAAAAAAATTTTAAATCAAATGAGTGCAAGCAAAACAAACAAGGGAGAAAACTTAATACTTTTTTTCTTTTTTAAATCAAGGTGGCTGGGCACATTGACTCAGCCTTGTAATTCCAGCACTTTGGGAGGCTGTGGCAGGCAGGAGCTTGAGACCAGCCTGGCCAATAGCAAAACCCCATCTCTACTAAAAATGCACAACATTAGCCAGCTGGGGTGGTGCACGTCTGTAGTCCCACTTACTCTGGAGGCTGAGGCACAAAAATCGCTTGAACCTAGGAGACAGAAGTTGCAGTGATCCAAGACTGCACCATTGCACTCCAACCTGGGTGACAAAGTGAGACTCTGTCTCAAAACAATAAAATAAATCAAGGTGTAAAACAGTGTTTATAGATGGGTGTAATCTGTGTATACGAATGTGGAGGAAGTGGCTATATGGATGTGTATGTTTGTAACTGCCCAGAAACTGTCTGGAAGTCACACAGAAAACTGACAATAGTGTCTTCCGGGGGAGGAAATTGAAGGCCTAGAGTATAGAAATTGAAGAAGACTTAATTCTCTCCAGACTCTTTTTCACCTTTTAAATTTTAACCATCTTTATCTATTTTAACCATCTTAACTATTTAGACATATCTATTTAAGGACACATAAAAATAAAAACAAATATTTCATGGGACATCCCACCTAGTAATGACACATACTGACTTAACTTCTATACTGTTCCCTTTGCCTGGAAAAACCTTCCTGGTCTTCTCCTGATAAATTCTTACTCATGATCAAGTCTAAATCCAGAGGTCACCTCCTCACTGAAGCTCCCTGTGATTTCCTCCAGCAGTCAGCCCTCTGTGTTCTCACAGATCCATGGAGCTGTCTAAAAGGAACTCTGTATAGTGGTTATTTGTTTGCCAGCCTGGATCCATCACAAGAAGAGGGGTTCTTTGGAAGCAGCAGCACGGTTTCATAGTTGTACTGATACAACACTGCCTTACTAAGTTACTTCATGCATTGATTTATTATTGTATCCCCAGTACCTAGTCCAAGGCCTAACACATGGAGGTTCTCAAGATGGTTGATGAGTGAACACAGGCAGAGTCTTTTCCCCTCTAGTCATTGTTGCCCCTCACTCACTGGATACATTCAGCCACATCCTGCTGCATTAGCCAGAACCAGCTATGCCTCCTTTAAAACTCATGTGGAGATGAGAATGTGAAGAAATGGGAATGCATATACACTGTTAGTATGAATGCAAATTAGTACAACCTCCATGGAAAACAGTGTAAAGATTTCTCAAAGAACTGAAAATAAAGCTACTTTTCAGCCCAGCAATCCCACTACTAAGTATATCTAATGGAAAAGAAATCATTATATCAAAAAGGCACCTGAACTCATGTGTCTGTTACCACACTGTTCACAATAGCAAAGTCATGGAATCAATCTCAGGGCTCATCAAAAAATTACAGGATAAAGAAAATGTGGTATATGTGTATATGTATATATGTCTGTATGTGCATACATATATATGTGTGTATATACATTCTCTCTATACACACATATATATGTAGAATATATATATACACACACACACATACACACACTACATTCTTTTTTATGGCAGTGTAGTATATTATGAAATACTACACAGCCACATACTATACAGCCACAAAGAATACTACACAGCCATAAAAAAAGAATGAAATCATATCTTTCGCAGCAACGTAGATGAAGCTGGAGGATATTATCCTAAGTGAAAAAACTCATAAACACAAAATCAAACACTGCATATCCTCGCTTATGAGTTGGGGGAGGGTTGAAAAATTACCTATTGGGTACAACATTCAGTGGTTTGGTGATGGGTATACCAGAAGCCCAAACTTCACCATTATGCAGTATACACACAGAACAAACATGTACATGTACCCCCTGAATCTATTATTTAAAAAAAAACAAAAACTCAAGTAGAGATTTAGGACATGGCCATACCAAAATAACTGTAATAATAAATGCCCTTCAACTCCCTCCCATCCCAGCTTGGTTAAGACTGGAAGCCAAGGTACAAAAGAGTTGGATGAGACCTTGATCAACAGGAGGCACTACAGTGCTGTGTTTAGGAGGGGAGATCCTGTCTCTACCCATTGCTCATGGAGGGGGGTCTTCAGCAAGTTCTTTAACCTCTCTAAACCTCAGTATCTTCATCTATGAAAGAATCATGACCCCTGCACATAGCAGCCAAAGTCTTGGTAACGTCGAACAAGATAATAAATGTAAAGCACATAGCACAGTGCCTGGTGCAACAGCATGCTCAGAAAATATCAATGTCATTGACCTCTTTGCCCAACACCAGCTAAATAAAGCAAGATCAAAAAGGCACAACTTTGGTTGAGGTTTTTCCTTTAGTAATGATTTTGCGCAGGAGTTGGATGTTCAGGTTGCCTGCCACATAAGAGTTTCATGTAATCATTAGTTGATTGTGGTGATGACAGTCACACTGTACACATTGAAGAGCTGCAATGTGTAGGCAACAAGTGAACTGAGCGTCTGTTTATGATTCCGATGATACCAGATACAGACACATACCTGGCCTCCTTCTCCACAGTGGCCTACATCCTAAAATAGGAAATATGCATTCACAGACAGACCCAGCAGCACAGGGGGTTAGGAAGCAGGCTGCCAACACTTCAAGCTGTCAGGGACAATGCAGAGCCTGGTGGGTTCTGCAGCACAGGTGAGCTGCCCGCAAAGCAGCTTTCTTGGATTGACTCCTATGCAAATGAAAGATAATTGGGTGACCTGTGACCAGCAATTCCTGCTGGTTATTACTCAGCAGGATGCCAATGTGTGTACACTTCTCTTGAGCAAAGGGCAAATCCCTTCCACTTCTCCAAGATGTTCATTTCTAGGCCCCCATGACCTATTGAAAACTGAGAGAGGTTACAGGGCTCAGAAGCCTTATTCTGAAGTTGCCCTGATAATTCCTCCTCTGCTGTGGGAAGGTACCTAAGTAAGACAGGTGTGCTAGAAATGGAAGCTCAAGCTCCAGTGGATTTCACTGTAAGTTAACCAGAGCACCGATCCTGTGAGCCCGTGCCACATTTGTTTAAAGTCTCTCTTTCCTTCCCACTTGGATTTTGACTGCTATATGCAATTACCTGACCATAAACTCGAAGAAAGAGACAATGCCCTTTCATCTCTGCCTGCCTTTGTGACAGCTCGTAGGTGCCTGTTCTAGAAAGCCTGGCATCTTGAACTGCTTGGGAATTAAGAATCTGAGTCTCAGCTAAAGTGATTGGTTAGTTTTGTTCTTCAAAATTCTTACAGTGTAATCAAGAACACCTCCTTTCCTCCACTAGGCACAGAATTCTTTTCCATCAAAGAAGCTTATCCTAAAAAAGTCAAAGGATTGGCCGGGCACGGTGGCTCAAGCCTGTAATCCCAGCACTTTGGGAGGCCGAGGCGGGTGGATCACGAGGTCAAGAGATCGAGACCATCCTGGTCAACATGGTGAAACCCCGTCTCTACTAATACAAAAAATTAGCTAGGCATGGTGGCGCGTGCCTGTAATCCCAGCTACTCAGGAGGCTGAGGCAGGAGAATTGCCTGAACCCAGGAGGCGGAGGTTGCGGTGAGCCGAGATCGCGCCATTGCACTCCAGCCTGGGTAAGGAGCGAAACTCCGTCTCAAAAAAAAAAAAAAAAAAAAAAAAAAAAGTCAAAGGATTGTTCCATCTGCATTTCTGCTGTTTTTGTTTTGTTTTGTTTTTTAAAGGTTTCATGCCACCAGCATTGAAGTAATTTACCTTCCTCTCCTTGCAATAAAAGCTTTACAGAACTCTTCAAAATAGACTATTCTTAATTTCCAGGTTAAAAAAAAAAATCTACCAGATTTCCTAGACACGAAATTAAATTCAAGTACTTTCTATTTAACTTTTGACTCTGATTCATTGATACCTCATTCTAATTGTCCCTATTATCTAGAAAAATAGGAAATGTCACTTGCACATCTTACTGAAGAATTCAAAGGGCTGATGAAATGAAGAGCCCCACTTGGCTCAGCAGAAATGAAGTGATCATCATTCACAGACATAACCACAGGAGGGACGCACTTCCTCTGCTGAGCCAGGCTTCAGAGCAAATGAGTGCAAAATAAGCAAATGCAAGAGGAGTCAGTCATACAATTTCCAAATCGTTCTGAAGCGTTCGTAGGGGAGTGCAATTTCGCTTCTAGGATAAGTGTTTTCATTCATTGGCGTATTCCCTCAACAAATATTGATGAGCGCATAAGAGCTAGGGACTCCCCAAGTTGAAATTTTCTCCCAAAACAGACCCACATTAACACATAGTGTAAAATACCTGAGAAATTATCAGAAATTTATAGTTCCCAGTCACAGGGGAGTACCGTCTACTTAACAATAGCTTGTGTGAGGTGCAGGAGAAGCCCCTGGCCTTATGTGGAGATAATGGTGTTTGCCCATAATTCGGGAGATGCATTCAGGAGAAAGGCAGACGGGGAGAGTGGTAAAAGACACAAGCACTGGCTAAAGTTAGACTTCCCATACATGCAGATTTCAAGGATAAAAGTTACAGTACCATGGCCATAGACAAGTTACTTATCTTCTCTGATATGCTTTGACTCTGTGCTGCTACCCAAATCTCATCTCAAGTTGTAATTTCCATGTGTCGAAGGAGGAACCTATAATTCCCCACATGTCAAAGGAAGAACGTGTAATCCCCAAGTGTGTAGGGAGGAAGGGGACTGGATCATGAAGGCATTTTCCCCTTTGCTGTTCTTGTGATACTGAGTGAGTTCTCAAAAGATATGATAGTTTTATAAGGGCCTCTCCTCCCTTCACACGTGCTTCTCTTCTCTCTTCTGCCACCTCGTGAAGAAGATGCCTGCTTCTCCTTCCGCCACGATTGTAAGTTTTCTGAGGCCTCCCCAACCATGCAGAACTGTGAGTCAATTAAACCTCTTTCATTTATGCATTACCAGTTTCAGGGAAGTTATCTATAGCAGTGTGAAAACAGACTAACACATTTTCCAAGATTGAGTTTTCTTATTTATAAAATGTTGGATATTAATAATACCTACGACATAAGGCTTTTGCAAGGATTAAGGGGAGTGATAACCTTTAACATCCTTAGATACCTGACTTATAATAAGCATGCAAATCCTGTTAGCTGCTGTTATTATCACTTTTCTCTGTGTAGTCACCTTAGTCCACCTTCCTCACATTTAATTAAAAATATACTGAGGGTCCCTATTCATTTGCTTAATAAGTACTTACTAAGTGCATACTTTGGCCCAGATACAGTACTTACAACTGGGAGCACAGTGGCCCCAAATAAGTCCTGTCCTCAAAAATCTCTAGGTCTAACTGGGAAGACAGACCACTAAATAGACAATTACAGTCCAATGTAGAAATCACAGTAAATGGTGTAATCCCTGGCTGCTAAAATATTGTCCAGGTAATCTTAGGCTATTATAAAAGCTCCTTAGAGATAGTGAAGTCCAAGCTAAGATATAAAATTCCTTAAGAGACCTTATGAGTGGAGAGAGATTATGAAGCTTTGGGGAAAAAATGGCTGTGCCCTATGAGGAGATCCTAGAGTGGATATATATAATACAGGCAGGGTGGATAGGGAATAGCAGCTGAGAGATAAATCTGGACAGCAAAACAGTACCCCTTCTCATTAAAGGATCCTAGAAGCTTGTTAAGAAAAGCTTATCTCTATCATTGAAAGGGAATAAATGGGAAAGAAACATAATGTATAGATTTAAGGACATTGTTCAGGATGTGTATAGATGGTGGATCACGTTGAAGCTGATGAGTGAGAAATAACCTTGGAGGCAAAAAGACCTATTAGGTAACAATTTCAGTAATATTGGAGAAAGAAGGCTTGACTTGCATTTGAATGGTGGCAGTAGGGATAGAGATAAACAAAACTATTTCAGAGATAGGCAGAGAATAGAATGAATAGGAATCAAGAGGAATTAACTGCTATTGGAGATGAGAGGTTGAGAGGCTTAAAGTAGCTGGCCTATGTTTCTATTCTGAGTGAATTTTGATACTATTAGAGAAATGTGGGACCCAGGAAATACCTGGATTTGACATATGTAGTTAAAGCATCCACTGGACATCCACGTGGAGATGAGCCATAGACACTTGGATAAGGAGGTCTAGATTCCCCAAGAGTGGAAAGTCACACTGGTAGAATTAATTCTCAAATTTCTATCTGGATATTTAGATGTGTCTTATGAAAATTGCTCCAGTTACCACTCAGCAGATGGAGAAGGTAAATGGATTATAGAATCCTAAAATATAAGAACTGTTAGAAATCCTAGGTCCAGCCACCCTGGTGGCCCAGTAAATGGAGCATTAATCTCATAGCATAGACAGTGAATAGCAGAGTTGGGTCTGGGGGTTGGAATCAGGCCTCCTGGCTCATGATGGAGGGCCCTGTCATTTGAAGTCTAAAAGGTTCAGCCTCCTAGCAATCTCATTTCCTTGTGGGATATAAGCTACCTTGTTCTCATTTTAAGACTTTATTTTCAAAAGGAAAGGGGAAGAAAAAGCAACATGGCAATCATCTTAGTTGACCTGTTCAGCCAAATCCTTGCCAAAGAATTATAGTCCCTTTGGTTCCTTCTTTCTCCTTCAGATCTTACTATTACTAGCACATAATAGTGTTCAATAAAGAGAATCCGATGACATCAACACTGAATAATCACATTCCTCAATACCAAAAAAGGTAGGCCTTTCTCTCCCTCTCAGATTCTACTTTTGCCTTTAGTGAAGGTCCAAATCAAGCCACATTTGAGAGACGGACCAATGACATAATTTCCATCTTGATATACATAGTAACATGTGAATTGTTCAGTAATGTTAGTCCATCTTACCATCTTCACCCATTGGATACTTGCTGCCAATTTCTGTAACACACTCCACCCATCTGATTGGTCACTCAACAACTGACAACTGGAAGGAATGTCACAGGGCCACTGAGCCGAAAACACAGTGATTTCTGCAAAAAGTGAAAGGATCATTAGTGACCTAGTGGTGGCATGAATTGACCAAGTGATACACTATTAAACACAGTTGCATAAAACGGACTTTTCTCTTAGAAGATAACAATGCAGGTGTGCAAAGAGAGAGATAAACAAATTACTAAAATTATGTGAAAAGTGAGAAAACCCTGTCATGTATTTATAAGTACCACTGGATAGTGTGATTAACCATATGTGCATTTAGTACTTTGATAACAATGGTAACAGCAATCCTACACACAACTTCTTACAACATGCTGTATAATTCACATACATTTGCTCTTGCAATGTATGTGAACACTGATGGGGGACGGTATGAAGACTTAGAGCCCATTTCTAATAGACCCTATGTTCCAATGCCAAAGCAATGTCTTCCTTCTTAAAGTGAGAGCACTGTTCTGGTGTCGACAGATTCTCACGAACAATCGGCTCAAGGATGAAGAGTAGCAGTAGCGGTGCTGGTGATAGGAGATGCAGTCCCCATGCCGGCAGACGGGGGCATTGGGCTGACAGGGTTGCAACTCTTTTCAAGATTGCATTTCCCCCACCCACACCACCACATTCTGGACTTTCTGTGTGGAGGCTGTGTTCTGCCTGGATTCTGGTCTGATTCATCTTCCTATCTCCCAAAATGTCTAACACATTTCCTAGCCCAGAGCATCTGTTCAATGCATATTTGTTGAGTGAATAAAGAAAAGAATATGGAGTGTCTAAACAGCTGTCATCTTTAAAAACTGAGGCACTGAACCAAGAAAGGTGCCAGCTGGCATAGCTTCCCTAACACAACAGCATAAAGGAGTTCTTGAATGTCCTTCATCTCTAGGCTTCTACCTTCTAGGATCAACTCAGCCTGTGTTAGGGGCTTAAACAGCTTATTTCTTTGAATTGACTTCATTTCTTTCCAAATCTCTTTTCTTGTCTGAATTTTCTTCCATCTAATATTCTACACAAAGCCTTCTCCAAAACAACAAACAGGCAAACAAAAGCCCTTTTTAGTGAAGGACTGTGGATGGACCTTAGATCTACTAAAATTTGTTCAGAGAGCCTGGTTTTGGTGACTGTAGAATGATGAACAATAAAGCTGTCCTCTTGTGTGCTATTTCTCCAAATGTTACTCAGGAAAGAGTAACACTGAAGTTATTCCCGGAGGCACAGGGAGTCATGGAAGAAATGCTACCTGCAGCAGTTCACACAGTGCATACAGATGAGGAAGGACCCTGCTTGTCAACCACGTTACATGCTGCAGCCACTCTCCAAAAATGCCCAATAAGCCAGATCCTCTGATAGGCATGCTCTTGCGCAGTCTCCTTATATGGAAATATGAGCTGGCTCTGCATAACAATGAAATAGCAGAAGTGATACTATATGAACCACAGGAGAGGAACCTCCACACTGGTGAGTCCAAAAGTTGGATCATGGAACCAAAGAAAATTATTCTTGAGACTTAAGATTCAGCGGTATTTGCCTTTTTATGTAAACTTGCTTGGAACCCATTACTACTTTCGTTTCTCCAATTTCTCCCTTTCAGAAAGGGAATGCCTATCCTCCACCTGCCCCACCACTCTATTTTGGAAGCACATAATTTATCTGATTTCACAGGTTCACAGCTGCAGACAAACGTTGCCCCAGGATGAACAGTACCCTGAGTCTCACCCATACTTATTTAGATGAGAATTTGGATTTTAGACCTCAGCGTTTATGCTGAAACAAGTTAAGATTTTAGAGGCTGCTGGTATAGAGTGAACGTATTTTGAATGCAAGGACATGGATTTTGCAGGATTAGGAGTGGAATGTTATGGACTGAATGTTTTTGTTCTCCAAAATTCACATGTTAAAGCACTAACCCACAATGTGATGGTATTCAGAGGTGGGGCCTTTGGGAGGTAATTAGGTTTAGATGAGTTCATGAGGGCAGAGTCATGAGGGATTGGACTCCCTCAAGAAAAGGCAAAGAAAGCAGAGCTCTCTCTTTGTTTCTGCCATGTGAAGACACAGTGAGAGGAGTCTCGTCTGCAAACCATGAAGAAGACCCTCACCAGGAACTGAATCTACTGGTCTCCAGGACTTTGGGAAATAAAGGTCTGTGCTTTAAACCACCAAATCTGCGATATTTTGTTACAGCAGCACAAGCTAACTAATGCAGGAACCCTGTAACCTATCTTGTGCTCTTTGAAAGCTTGTTCTAGGAGAAGTTGGCTGCCATGTCAAAAGTTCAAATACTCGATATTACCATGCTGTGAGAAAGCTCCAGTCAGCCAGGTGGAGAAGCTGCATGGATGGAGAAAGAGGTATCAATCCATCTCCAGCTCTTTCAGCCTTCCAAGCTGAGGTGCCAGACAGGTGACTAAAAATGTCATCTTGGACACCTAATCCGTTCAAAGCTTCGTATAACTCCGGCCATCTGACTACACGGCAGGAAAGAATAAATAAGAATACCTAAATGAATTTGCTCAACCCTCAGAACTATAATAGATGATAGTAATAAATAGTTGTTATAAGCCACTAAATGTTAGTATGGCAAGTTACTCAGCAATAGAAAGATAACTGGAATGTTATAAACAAGGGTGGAAAAGATATTTGCAATGTGTCTCACCGATGAATTATCTTTAAACACATAAAACCATCCTGAGTATTATGAACGCCATCTCACTCTACAACACAAAAAGGTAAGACTCTTGCTGAAAGTGTATAGCCAATAATGCCCAGGGTAGGACTGAAATCTAGCAGTGCTGACTTCATAGTCCATGTACCTTCTGCTTTCCTTCTCTAGTCTTCTGTTTATAATGCAGCTCTTGCTGGGCACAGTGGCTCACGCTTGTAATCCCAGCACTTTGGGAGGCCGAGGCGGGCGGATCGTGAGGTCAGGAGATCGAGAACATCCTGGCCATAGTGGAACACTGTCTCTACTAAAATACAAAAAAGTTAGCTGGGTGTGGTGGCGTGTGCCTGTAGTCCCAGCTACTCAGGAGGCTGAGGCAGGGGAATCGCTTGAATCCAGGAGATGGAGGTTGCAGTGAGCCGAGATCATGCCACTGCCCTCCAGCCTGGCAAAAAGAGCAAGACTCCATCTCAAAAATAAATAAATAGTAATAATAATAATAATGCAGCTGTTACTGTACCCAGCGTGTTTAAAAAGGTTTACTTCTCAAATCTATAAAAAACGGATTCAACTCCCCACTTTGTCTTGCATTCTTTACCTCCCTGCAAAAATGTTTCCTGTAGAAATCCTTTCACCAAAAGCCTGTGCAGTCAATCAAAAAAGCTTTGGAAGAAAAGCAAAAATAGATGGAGAATAGTGTATGAATTCTAATCACTGCAGGCATTTGAGAAAGAGGGACTGTGGATTCTGCGAAAATTTTTGGTATACAATTATATCATGTCTCTTACAAAAGAAAAAAAAAACGAATGTATGAAATCCAAGTTGTTCTTTATGCTTCTAGCATAGTTGATGGAGGTAAGACGGCTGTGTGGGCTATGGTAGCTCATCTGTTTCTGCATTCTCTGCATTGGTCTTCATGGCTGGAATGTTCATTTTCCTTCATCTTCCCCACAGCTCATGACTCCCCCAGACTTGGAATCCTGTGTCCCCTTCTGAGCCAGGAAACTACACTCCAGCCTTGCTGCACCCACTTCCTACTTACTCTCGGCACCTCTCTCTGTCATCTCCCCGGCTCTGCATACCATCACGGGCTGTCTTCAAGTACAGAGCCATTGTTGCCTATCAGCCCCTCCATTATTGCGCTTGGCTGCCCACAGCACTAAGCCTCTTAGGGGCTCAGAACACTACATGCCATATACTATTTCAGAGAGACTGAGAAACCAGGAAAAAGAACACTGTGAAGCCAGAGTGTATAAAGTGGGATAAAGGATATACTCGGCAAGCATACCAAAATCAAGGAAGAAAGTCAGAGGAGGATGCACCTGTGATGGTGGCAGCTCCCTTTTGCTGAGCTTTGATTGTGTGGAAGGCTCGGTACCTGCAGAGCCATGTCCTTCCTTTTGCCGCTTTCTCTCTTTTAGGTTCTGCATTACAATGGAAAGAGTTGCCATTGAAAGGAGCAGCACAGCCTGAGGAGATGGTGACAGCTCCATTTTATAGATGGAGAAACTGAGGCTGAATGGCAAATGCCCAAGTGCATAAAGCAAGGAAGTAGCATAACTGGGTTGGATCACTAAATCCACTCCTTTTTCCCCAGGTTTAAGAACCCACAGGGAGACCCACTCCCCAGGGCAAATCATGCCTATTCCTGTGGGGTGCGACTACAGATGATTTCTTCTTTTTGCAAAAACACAATGGGAGGACCAGTTGCGGTGGCTCATGCCTGTATCCCAGCAATTTGGGAGGCCGAGGCAGGAGGATCACATGAGCTCAGGAGCTCAAGACTACCCTGGAAAATATGGCAAAACATAAAAAATTAGCTGGGGATGGTGGCAGATGCCTGTAATCCCAGCTACTTGAGGAGCTGACACTTAAGGATCGTTTGTGCCTGGGAGGTTGAGACTGCAGTGAGCCAAGATTGCACCCAGCCTGGGTGACAAAGTGAGTCCCTCTATAAAAATAAAAAACAAAAAACAAAAAACAAAACACACACACACACACACAATGGGAAATTTTAGATATTTTGGAACATAATTGATTAAAGAAAACTATAATTAAATGTTTACATATTACTATTGTATAAACAAGCTAAATGTTAGGTTTTTAAAACTTTCATTTGGCGAAGAAGTTGAACAACGAGCATCCACTTTTTCACTTTTCCAGTGGTCTAGAAATACCAGTTTGCTTTGCTGACATTGCTCTGTGCAGACAGGAGAAGGGGCCACATATATGCAGTCATCCCTTGGTGTCTGCAGATGGGGGCTCTTCCTTTTTTGAGCATCATATGTTTCTGACATTGTTGAAGGGATGATTAAACTCAATTAATAATCTCCATTGGGTGTTTTTCTTTCCTGTTATTGCCAAAGTTCCAAAACCATATGGTAAAGCATATTTTGTAAGATAGGATTATAGATCATGAATTTTTTTTGAAAAATGGGAGAAGCAGGAAGCTATTGCATGTGAGAGAACAAGACTTAAAACTAAACTTTTCCTCCTCTAAGCTAGTTTGACTTTGGGCAAGCAAGAACTTTCTGAGACAGTTTCCTCACTATAAAATGGGGATAATAACAATTATTTTAGAGAATGATTGTGGAGAATAATCATAACACATGCAACACTTCACATGCACTCAATAATCAACAGTTGTGGTTATGAAAAGATATATTGTGCTTCTATGATTCTGCATGATTAAACATTTTACTGTTTATTGAATATTTGCTATTCAAAAACTGCTGTGATAGATGTGTAAGCATTTACACAGAACCAATATTGATATGTGCATAAATATTAACATACAATCTTATAAAATGTAATTAATATTAATGTATAAGAATTTTGTATCTTATTCTTTTTTCAGATGACAAAACTGCGTCTCAAAGAAATTTAGAGATCCCTCAAGGTTCCTGGACTCAGCTTCTGCTCCCACCGTGTGGTTAAGGGATGCCAGCTGCCCTCTGCTCATCCCTTCCTGCAAAACCTCCAAGCCTGGCTCCTTACTGCCTGTACAGAGGGTGATGCCCAATGTCTATCTGTAATTACAAGAAAACGTCCATAAAGAGTTTCTGAGCTCCAAACAGATTTGACACAGTGGCCTTTTAAATCAAACTCTTACTGTTATTATCTTCATTTCTATTTGGTAGTTTTTCTAAGTAAGCCATGCTTTCAGAGGCACCTAATGCAAAGTGACAACCTTCACCATTTTCCAAAGTGCCGATGGACGAGCGTAGAGAGAGAGTCCATTGTCACCATGGTAATTACTGCACAATACCTGACGGCCAATGGACGGTCAGGAGGCTCAGGCAGCCGCTGAATCCAGCATTGTCCAGGCCTGATAAAAAGACTAGAGGCCTTGAAAAGCCAGGGAGCAGGATCTCACAGCTCTTTCCCTGGGCCCTGAAAGGCCCATTGTGCTGCCACCATAAATTCTGGGTTCCCCGGGCACTTGACAACTGAAGCCAGGGACAATAGAATTCTTGTGTCCAACAAAACAGTCCTTGTCCAATGCCGGTCTTATCAGCCGCATTTACAAATGTCTTTCGTTGTACCCAAATAATTCCCTATTAGAAGGGCTATTGGGAGCAGAACTAAATAAATATTCACAGCCTTTGTCATATCTTTGGGAAATGAATAAACAAACAGTCATCTAGCATATGAGCAAACCTCCCTACTCACTACATTTTATCCGTATATCTTGCCCAAATTATGTAGCTTCACTTTCTCCTTTTAACATAGTATCAGCAGCAGTACTGGGTGTACCACCTACTACATGCCACTGGTACTATTGTGGTGCTGCTTCTACATGCGTTTTATAAAAATGACTCTTCCCCATAACACTAGAAATTTTATTTCTACCTCCTGAAAGAGGAGGAAATTAGAACCTAGAGAAGTGAAAGAACTTGCCCAAGATAACCAAGCTAATTAGTAGCAGAGTGGGAATTCCAATCTAGATTTCCCTTGCTCCAAAGACTCTTCCCTTCCCACTCTGCCATGATGATTTCGCTACTGAATAAAGAGGAATAAAAGTTGGAATAAGGGAAATATCTAAGCACAGCCACTATAAAAGTTACATGTAGGGAGAGAGACTATTTATATTATTAACAACTTGAGAACAGCTAGAATAGAAGGAAAATGAAAACACTTTTCCCAGGAGTATATATTTTATTTCTGTCTAAAATGCTAGCAATTTACTTTTTAAACTTGCTTTTCTTAGATGGAGGTGAGAAGACAAAAATAAATATAAGCATGCTGCCAGAAAGTTTTAAGGGTGTCCATACGGTCAGTATGTAAAGTTTTCAAAAGAATTACTAGGGTGAGCAAAGCAACCAGCATGCACACAATTACATATGCTTCAGAATGACCTTAACCTCTTCTTCTGTAGCTGACTTTATTTTACTTATCTGTCTCCTTGTCATGTATGGATAAATATATAAACATTTGAAAGTAATGCACATGATCAAACAGAAATTCCCTTCTCGATAGAAGCCATCAACTAGAAGAATGGCGTTTTTTACATTTTAAAAAAATGACAAAATTCTAAATGGTTTCCTATCAAATCAGGAGATGCTCACACTCCTTATTTATTAACACAGCTTATCCATCTATCTCCTATCTGTCACCAGTCTCATCTGCCCATCTTACCTCCTGCTTCAGTAAGTGCTGCTGTTCCTAGGCCTGGCAGGCTGTGCACCTCTGTGCTTCTCTGCATCTGATCTCTTCTTCCATTTACTGTTAATGTGACTTTGATGGAAATTCTCCTCAGTACCTAGTATAAACTCAGAGGGCCTCAGGATTTTTTTAGTGTCACATAGTGCTTTTTTATTTCTCCCGCAATTAGAGATCTTTGTTACTTATGGCTATTTGGTCCTCCCAACTTTGTATCCAACTAAACTGTGAGCTATTTGAGTACAGAAATCACATATTATGCTCAGTTTTATCTGGCCCAGGTTGATACGCTGCTAATCCTCCTCAGGGCTAGACTGTTGGAGAAATAAACGAATGGTAGTAGTTAAACAAAGAACGACCACAAACTTATATATACATTTTTTAATTTAAAAGATTGAAAATATCTATTGCCTTTTATCTACTTGATGTCAAATGACAGGTATAATTTGTAATTTGTTTTCAAGGACTATAATAATGTACTCACTTGGCACAAATTATTCAGCTTTGATAAATGCAACGTGGCACTGTTTGGTTTGTTTTCTATAATATTTTAATATTTAAAATCAGTAAAGTAGGCTATCCTTTTGCAAATAATTGGCTATTAACAAGAAAAGACTGGGAAACCAGCAGGTATTTTCTGACTGGCATTAAATGCCTGTGTTTGTGCAAGTATTAAGTTTGAAAAAGTGTGATCAATATTTTCTAAATACTTCACATGCCAAATGAAGCATTTAATCATCTTTGGAGATTTAAGGCATGAATGCAATTGTATACACATGATGCTAACTCTCAGCATTTCTCTATCCCCAGGGGCTGAATGTTCCACAGACACAACTTAATCCAAACAGGCAATGATGACTGCTAAAATTTATTGAGAATTTCCAACGGACCAGATCCTGGGCTAAGTACCTTCCTACAACATACAATTTCGTCTTATGACAATCTTGTAAGTCAGGTACTGTGCTTTTTCTTTATTTCACACTAGGAAATTGGAGGAGAAAAAGACTGAGTAAAGTTGCCCTCAATCACAAAACCACTCACCAGTGAAGCCAAGACTTGGACACAGGCAGTTTGAATCTATAGCAATTCACCCAACAACTATACTCTACCGCAGTCTTTGGCTATAAAATAGGGCACTAAATTAGGAAAGTAGTCCAATGCTTCAAAAGAAACATGACTAAGGACTACATCACTTTACAGGCTACCTAACTATCCAGAAAAAGCAGAAACCAACTATGAAGGAGAACCCATGAACATAGGGAAGAACTACAAAGACCTTTAACCACACCCAAGGCCTGAGACAGTCTAACATTTTATCAAATCTGGGCAACTTGCAGATAACCAAGAAATCTGCTTGTTTGCAAGTTTCTGGAGTATGCAAATCTTCATATTCACAAAGTCAGAGAAGTACCGCGCGTGTAAACACACACACAAACACACACACACACTGCAGTTTTTGTTGTGTGTCAGAAATAGTCACAGCCTGCTATCTTTTCATAGTAAGAAAAGTAAACTGCATTGTCCATAGTAATATGCCTGATTTATGATATAATAGGAGAGAGTTCCCTCTGGGGCCATTATACTCAGAAAGAAACAAAATAAGGTTTCTCAAAATTAAGTGGTACTATCCTTTTGCAATGTAAAATTAGGTTAAGAAAAACATGCCATTTTGTTATTTACCTCTTCTTAGGCACTTACTCTGAAGATACAAGCTGTGCAAACTCTTCTTGTCTATTAACTCCACAGGGATAAGAAGCATGTATGTTTTCCTGTCCACTTTATAATCAGGTAGACAAAAGCACAAACTGAATGCTTCAAAAGAGCTCTCAAACCAACAACTTAGTAAATAAAAAACTGAATTCCGGACATAGTGGTCTCACCTATTTGCAAGTGCTTTGGAAGGCCTGCAGTGAATGGAGACTGATTTTCTTCCGGCACAAATTTGAATTTGGCCACAGAGGGGCTGACGTGAGCCACAGAGAGTCCAGCGGATGCTCTACATCCTCATCACACCTCATTAAGTGCACTGGATTCACTCAGGGTCGGCAGGGGAATCAGGCCATTAAATGTTTCAGTTTGCATTTGCTGCTTTTTATTGGTGGAAGGACATTCTTCATTGCTATGCACAAATTTTGACATTCTTGAAGAATGGGAGAAATTATTTGTCAATATCGAAAATGTATTATTTTCATAGGAAGCTTTACGTAGGCTGTTCCACCTTGATTTGTTTGTAAGTCATATGTGTGTGTGCTTTAGATGTAAATGTGCCTGCACACACACACACACAAACACACATCCCCAAGGATGCATTTACTGTTTTATTTCTTTTCATTTTTTTTTAAATATTGGATGTTTACTTTTACTAACTCCATAGTTAGGAACTATAAAGAGAAAAAAATAATTGTCAACAGCTATGTGGAGCCCGGTCATCTTACCAGACTGTGCTTGGATCACGAGTATGGAAATGACAGAAAAATGGTTCTGTTTGTCTGCAAATCAGTGGATCAGAGGCTTGGGGAGGTCTTCTTCTACAATATTCATTTGTGAATTCTTTATCTTATGGCCTCCATCAAGAAAATGAGCCTGGTTTTCTACACTTGATCTTAGCCAAAAGACCAAGAGGCAAGGAGGCTGGCTTTCTAAACAGGTTTTTAAAATGCGTCCTTGGCTTTTATATCTGCAAATGTTCCATATATAGAGATATATCATAGTATCTATATGTATGTTAGTACACACACACACACACACACACACACGCACATGTGTATATACTATTCACAAGTTGATCATTCATATTTGGAAACATTTCAGTCACATTCCTTATCCAGTAAATAAATAAATGTTGGCATTGGGTACCAGGATGGATTTGATAGGGAGTAAGAGTCTTTCCTACTTTGAAATTACAGAGCATTGTAATGGGAACAATCAGTTCCCCTGGCTAAAAGCATCCCACCTCCCTCCATCAGTGTTCCTACCACGCTCTGGAAAACACAGAGCTAAGAGCTGATATTTCTCTAGTATTCAACACGAGTTGGTGATTTCATGGACCAAATCCAATACCATGATGTGGCCATCTTCAAGAGGACATTGCCTATGCAGAAGACCCTGGGGACCAGGGATGGGTCACCTTTGGCTCTCATGGTGATGTGTAGGCACAGCCAGGTTTTCAGAGTCAAAATGGTCATCAGAGAAGGCCCAGGGGACCCCATCTAGGAGCCAAACCAAGTGGGCATGCCCCCCAGCAAGGCAAGAGCCCAAGCTGTGGAATTAGAAAGACTCTGGTATGAGATGCAGCTGCAAGCTGCTTCCTGTTTGGGCCTCTAGGACTCGTCAGAGCACTATAACCCCTCACACATGGGTGGTCAGCACAGAGGTGATTGTATGTGTACATAACGCTATTGTTTCTGACACAAATTTACTGTTCACTAAACATAAGTCAATATCATCATCAAAATATCAGGATTCTGTTACAAAGACTCAACATAAAGAAATTAGTGCAATACCTAACACAACAGGGGCCCAACGAATTACTAGATTACTAGCTTTCAATGACAATGAATGGGGGAAATACAGAAGTACCTTTTCAATTCTTTTTCAGTCCTGATGTCAGCAAAGAGAAAGTCTCTGTTTGCAGTGATTCCTGAACAAATTTTTTTTTTTAACAAAGACAAGACAGCCTCAGGCTCAGAGAGGATTCAATTATGTTGTTTCCTTTTAATTATATCTGCTTTTTGGGGGGCTGCCTCATATTTATGACAAGAGATACTGGCTTGCCAGACATGAGAGCAATATAATTTTCTCCAAAAATATTTTTAAAATAGCAGAAAGTAGAAGGAGTCAAAAGAAAATATTAAGTAAATGACAATATGAGTGGTACTCAGATATTAGAGAAGACAAAAGCTGAATGACTGAGGAGTGGGAAATATGGATCCACGGCACCACAATTATTTTATGGACAGGGAGACAGGGGCCCAAGGGGGACGTGGGAGAGGAGCAGAGCCTACAACATCTAATCGCCCCAGACCCTGCCTCCAGCATCCCAGGGTCTCTGTACCACATCTTCATTAATATCGCATGTCAGGTCAGCTATGTGAGAGAACTACAAAAAATAATCACAGTTCTCTTCCAAGGACAGAGAAGTTCGGAATGACAGGGAGAGACAAATGCCAGCTCCGACATGGTGGTGGAGGAGGGAGCAGAGTCTAAAGCCCTCCAGGAAAGTAGGTCTTCATGAAGAAACTAGGTTGAAGACTCACCCAACCCATTCGCCACCTCATACCCCTCCCTATGACTCATGCCATGCATATTACCAATGCCCTGTCTTATTCCAAAGAGAATTGCAGGCCACCTACAAAGGTGTATATAGTACAAACATATATAAGACTATTTTGTACGCTAAAAATGTGAAAAGGAGAAAGAACAGCATGAAATAATTTGAATGAAAGTCACATGCAAAGCTTGGGCTAAGAAGTCATATTAGTTGCAAGGGCTAAACCACAAAAGGGGCAGGGATACATGACCTGGCACAGGACCACAGGACCCATGAAGATAAAAGTGGTCCTCAGCTGGATTGCAGCCACTCCGGGTAATGATCCCAGCATGCTATTTATCTCATTGGTTCTCACAGAGACAACCCTGTGCAAGGCATAAAGCAACATTTTTTTTTTGATGGAGTCTTAATCTGTTGCCAGGCTGGAGTACAGTGGTATGATCTTGGCTCACTGCAACCTCTGCCTCCTGAGTTCAAGTGATTCTCCTGCCCCAGCATCCCCAGTAGTGGGGTCTACAGGTGTGTGCCACCATGTCCAGCTAATTTTTATATTTTTAGTAGAGATTGGGTTTCACCATTTTGGCCAGGATGGTCTCGATCTCTTGACCTCGTGATCCACCCACCTCAGCCTCCCAAAGTGCTGGGATTACAGATGTGAGCCACCGCACCCGGCCCAAAGCAATATTCTTAAACATAGTGGAAAGAAAATTATTGAGCAGCTTAGAACAGCAGCACCGGCCCACGCAGGTGAGGGAAGGAGAGAGAGGAATAGACTCAACAGCCTCTTTCTGCCAGGAGGACTTGAAAGCCAGCACATCCTTCACATGGCTGCCACAGGCGCACTCTACCAGGGGCCTGCTCATGCCACTCCTGGTTGCAAAACCTTCAAGGTGTCCTTGGATTGGCCTCCTCTACTTTTATCAATAACCAAGCCTGCTTTGTTCCAGGTACTGTGCTAAAGTTGAGTGCCACATAAGTAACCCCTATTTGAAAGTGGAGAAATCCAAGATGGAGAGGGTGAGTGATTGATGTCACCTGCCTTGTTTGTAGGGATTCACATCCAGGCAGTCCGACTCCAGAGCGTCCTCTCCTAACCACCACCACACTCTGACCTCAGGAAAAGCTCTTCATTAGTGAGCCTCAGCTGGTCTTTGGCTTCACCTGGGGAAGCTCCTTCTAGGAATCATTATTTGCCTCAACTTACCATATTGTTTCACTCTGCTTCCTTCATTCCTACGTTTGCCTCTGAACAAAATGTCTCTTCCTCTTCCCTTTTCACAGACTTATCCTTGTCTTTCAAGGTCTTGGCCAAATATCACCTCCTGACAGTCCACCTTCCCAACTACACACACACACACACACACACACACACACACACACACACACACACAAGCTTACACTGTGACTGTGGCTTCATCTCCGCCAACCACTGTGATTGGTGGTGGAGATGATGCCACAGTGTAATTCTGTGAGCAAATGTTTCTTGAGCATCTACTATGTGCCAGGCATCAGTCAAATCCCTGGGTACCAAAAAGCTAAGATTGCTCTTTTTAATAGAGTATTCAGCCTCTGGTAGAGTTAAAAAGTAAACAGAAAAATGAGCAGCAAAGAATTAGATAACTTACACAAAGAAAATTTTTAAAGGTTAATAAAACAGAGAGGAGATCATGTCTTCTTAGGATTCCTTTAAACTAACACAATGCCCAGCAGGCAGCTGATGCTCAGTAACTATTTGATGAAATGAGAGGCAACACCTATGACTTACAACAACCTTTATCAGTCATTTTGTTCTTATGTCTTGGAACATTTTGTTGTTTTTAAGAAATCATTTTCCCAACTATTTTTTGCCTGCTTCTCCAGTCCCTGCGAGGTTATGAAAAGCAGAAAACCTCTTCTGCATCGTGTTTATAGCTCCTGTGGTACCTACTTCAGAACCATCTGCATTTGCTGCAAACCATAAACACAGAGACCCAGACTTAAAGTTTGAGAGACATCACAAATCATGGGATGTAAGAGCCAAATGAAAACTTGGCAGTGATCTAATGTAATGATTTTACTAACCGTTCTTGGCAAAGACTCGTATTCCTGGGTATCCCAAAGGTTGCTGCAGGGGCTGAGTTGGGATGGGGAGAGTTGGAGGGAGGATTTTAGGGATTCCTACAACTTTCTCTTTTCTTCTGTTTAATCCACAGAAGCTCTACTTTAGCCATGTTATATGCTGTAGAGGTTAGGGTAAGATTTTCTTTACCAAAATCTGCATGACATTCAAGAAATCGACAGGAGAAGAAAACAAAAACTATGAATCGAGGAGTTAAATGAGTCCTCTGAATTTTTACAGAACCTCACTCTGAACAGATGTATATGTTTAGATACGGGCAGATGCATGCCACCACAGACAGATGATAAGTCATAGATAGAACACATACACAAAGTAAGTAGAGCACATATTTGGCAGTGGGGGTGGGTACAAGAGTGTGAAAGAAGGAGATATTAAAATAGTAGCGAAGTATGCTTTCAAGGGAAGCAGAAGTCTTTCTAGCCCCACCATTCTCTCAAGAATTTTGTCTTCTTTGTAGCTCTGACCATTCATTCATTCATTATTATTACTTTTTAAATAATTGTATATCAAGTATTTGTATGCACACTGACACATAGAATTGGGACCTATGTAAAGGTGAGACAGAGAAAGAGGAGGGAGGGAAGAAGAAAGGAGAAGAGAAGAAGGAGGGAAGAAAGGGAGTAAGGGAGAGAGGAGAAAAGGGAGGGAGGGAGGAAGGAGGGAGGGAGGGAGGGAGAAAAGGAGGAAGGGTGAAAGGGAGAGAGGGAAGGAGGAAGGAAGAGGGGAAGAGAGAAGGAGGGAGAGAGGGGCATAAAGACAGGGAGAAAGGGAGAAAGAAGGAAAAGGAGGAAAGGAAGGAAATGAGAGAAGAAGGGAAGGAGGAAGGGAAAGAGGGAAGGAGGGAGGAAGGGAAATTGGGAGATTAAGTAATCAGGTGAGTGAGGGGCTTTAAATGTCCTGCCTTTCCTCTCTTCCTCAGCACACAAGGATGCAGTGTCTTATGCAAAGTAATTGCAAGGTTCCAAAGGAGACAGGTGGGTGACAAGAATGAAGAGAGCTACCAAAATAAGACATGACTACAGAGGAAAAAAAAAAAAAAAGGAGAGATGACGGCATGATTGGATCTATGAGACTGTCTATTTTTAGTGGCCTAAAGAAGACTCTCTCCAGTGACCTTGCCAAATTATGATGCAAACCGACTTAATGAAAACTCCCTCAACCTTCTTTTCTAAGTCAGCTCATTACCAGATCATTTCTGCAGACACATAGCCCAAAACCCTGTAACCTCATTAAAGAACTAATCCTAACAGGTTTGACCTGAAAGTGAGCAGATGGATTTACTCGAACAGTTTACTGCTTTGCTAGTGTTTGTTTTTTTTCCTGAAGAAACACTAAAGACCAGGTTAGCATTTCTAAGCCATTCGTTTTAATTTTTTCAACATTTTTTATGGACGTTGTTGTTTTGTATTTCAGATAAATGCCACCCATTTTCAGAAATAAGAAAATTCAGAAATAAGAAAAATGCTCCGAGCAGTTAAGAAAGATCCTTGCTTTCGATGTCATCTTAATTATTCAAATTATAAAAAATAGAATGAGAACAAAAAGAATTCTGGTACCAATTCTATGTTTCCCTATGCATGTTTTAAGTATTCTTATATTATTAGGAAAGCAGGGCATTAGGCTGACTCCAAAGGGAGTAACTCACTTGAAGCAAAGGACCTTGTAGGTATTGCAATTCTTTGAACAGTCTCATTAAATTTCACCCAGATTGCCAACAAGAAACGCTTTTTTATGTTCCCATAAAGTTACAATCACCTTGTTGTAATAGGAGAATGTTTAAGTAAAACACGATACACATCGTACATGGAATCGCAGGCTTTCCCCAAAGTCGCAATGCTGTGACTTACAAAGAAACATGGGAAAATACTTTGGGACTATTTCAACATGGCTCACTATGATGTCAAATCTCGATTCCGATTACAATAATGTAAAAATATTTCTGACTAATTTGAATAGTAGGAGGAAGAAGAAAATAAGGACAGTTTATGAGTCAGAGTTAATGAATTATGGGTGAATTATTTCCTCTCTTCTTCTTCATTTCTAATAGAATGGTTAATGTATTGTCTGTTCTGGAAACACCTTTTAATCTTGTCATCACTTCATGTCACATCGAGTACCTTTTTCGCGCATAGATACCTGAGCCGGCCACATCCAAAGTGAGTTGGGGTACCGATAGCAATACCTAAACATCCTCTTTCTTATATAGCCAGGAAAAACTACTCTGCCCAGAGATGCCCAAAGAATAAGCCAATTTATTCCAAAATAGAAACAGGCAAATAGTTTTACAATACCAAATGACTGAATCATCGAAGTGTCAAATTAAATATTGATACCATCAATTTGAGTCTAAAATACTCTCTGGGGTTAAGACAACCCAAGAAGAAAGGCAAGCAACTACTAAACCTGTAGCATGAACCTGAGAAGGTTTTCCGTGGAAGCCCCTTTCATTTCATCCAGTTGATTCCTTCAGCACATACCAGTTGACTACCAACTACACCATAGGACTGTCCTGGGGACCAGGGACATAGCGATGAACAAGATTAGACCCTCGTCTCTCATGAGCTTGCATTGTGTCTAATTTTGGCTGCTCTGACCTCAACCCTGGACAGAATTTCCCAGAAGAACTCGAGATTGGCTCCCATACTCAGAATAAATTAGCCAATAACCCCACCAGCCTGTAGATCAGAATTGCTGAGTTTAAGTCCAGACGATGCCACTGCGTGACTGTGGGCAAATTCCTTTGCATTCAGAGCCTCACTTTCCCCATTTAAGCAATCAAGAGGTAAGTAAGTTTAGTATCTTAGAAAGCTAGATGATCCCTTATTTCATAGGGCAACAAATTCATGTGTACTCAGGATTTTCAGGCACTAAACCAGAAGCCACGGAACGTAGAGAGAACATAGAGCACTCCTCATGCCCACAAAAGCAAATACCTATCCAGTAGGAGAGTGGAGGAAGGAATGCACGGAGCCAGTGACTCTAATCTCCATGAGGGAAGTTTTGGAGTCCAAGAATCCAGGGTTCAAATCCCGCCTCTACCCTGTAATCATATGTGTGACTTTGAGTGAGTGACTCAACTCAACTGTATACGTTTCAGTCTCCACACCTAAAATATGGTATCTCTAATGCCAAACTCATAGGGTTGCCCCTGAAGATTAAAGGAGGGGTATACATAAGGCACTTGCACAACCCCAAACACACCATGGGTGAGCAATAAATTTTACCCAAATTAAAGTAAATTAACAGCAATATTATGATGCATTGGAAATCCCTGCTAAGACTGAATTTTGTTCACTTTCCTATTGCCAGCACCTGGTGTGGGTCAGACACACAGAGGTGCTCAGTAAATAAACAAATGTTAACTCTGATTAACTCATACTAATTAGAAGCTCTGATTGGAAAATAGATACAAATGAACAATCAAAAATAGGAAAAAGAATTTGTTATTACTTGATAAGCACAGTTTGTTCAGGGAGGGTATTTTTCGAAATGCAAGGGAAAATGGTGATGAAAAAGTCACAGACTCTGGGAGATCGCTGGAAAAAACCAGCCTCCCACATGGCTTGTGAGATCAGCAGAGGCAAAAGCCAAATGCATGAGTCATGCTCCAGCAATTCTGAGGCAGGGACCAATCAGAGGTATGTGCCGTCCTCGTCACTGTCCGACTGAACTCTTCATTCATTGAATAAACGGTTCAAAAGGTCCTTTGAGGAACTCCCTGGTGCCCTTTGGCAGAAGAGCGGCCACAGGGCTGACACCCTGAGCAGAAAATGTGAGAACCTGTGCTTGAGAGAAAGTGCTCCCGGTGGAAAATAAAAGGAGGTCAAGGCAAGGAAACCAGCAAGCCCATTAACGATTCCATACAACACCACAGAAGTGTTTTCCAAAAGCAGAGTCCCCACATAGCAACAGAAAATGCCAGCTTCATTTAGGCAGCTGCACAACACACACACACACACACGTACATACACACATGCATGCATAAACAGATGCACATGCGCCCGTATGCACAAACTCCAAAAAGGGAGAAATGACTCTAAAATAGCAGAGTCCACTTAGAATCACAATGAACAAACCGTTATGATCCGTTTATGATGATGAGTAAGGGGTTACGTAGTGACTCTCTGTAACTAGGTCAGGCACCAATTGGTAGTCAGCTCCACAGACCCAGGAAGATTTAATGAGGAGGAGATCAGACAAAGACAGAAGATGGAAATAGTGCCCCAAGCGCGTGTCCCTAGACACCACAATCTGGTGATGGGATCCAGTCCATGCTATTTCTCTCAAAGATAGACCAGAACAAACTTTTAGAAACTCCTGACATTCGGATCAACAGTTCAGGCCAAGCCGTTGAGCCATGACTCTGGCAGCAGCAACCAGGCTGGAATAAAAACAAACCCCGCATCAAAGGAAGATCACAACCCGAGCCGAAAGTACAGAAAGCGTGAAGGCATACAGAGGCGGCAGCTGTTGCAGCAGGGACAGGGCATAAATAAAACGGCACTGCCAACCTCAAGCTTGTGTCCACAAAAGCCGATCCCCTTTGCCGGGATCTATGCACCACCGTTCCCGTCCCTCATCTGTGCTGGGCAGTAGTAACTGGCACCTGCATTCAGGCTGGCAGATGGAGAGGCCAGGCTTATTAATTCCAGTGCCTACTCACTCCACCATCACGAAGGTCACGGTGCAGCAGCTGGCCGCGGAGGGACTTCCTTGAGAGGCAGATTCCAGCCTTGGTGATGCCATCGCCCAGAGGCACCTTCTCTCTTCAATCTCGGGACATCTCGTGTGGGGACACCAAGGGCCACAGGACTGTGAGAGGGCTCGGCCCAGCTTTGTTCTGGACAGCCGGAGAGGCGGCTCCTGATCCCTGGCACTGCCAACAGCCCTGTGAATGAGCCACTGTAGTGAGACACACACCCCCTGCTAATGAGATCCACACAGACACAAGCAAGAGAGGCAAGTGCAGAGGCTGCTGCAAAACAGGCAGAGAAGAAGCCAAGTCGGGCAGGGGCAAGATCACATCGTGCCCACCAGGCTCACAGTACCCCCAGCCCACGGCAGGGTCCCAATCCAAAAGGGAGGACCATGTACTATTTGTCTTCCTTGAACTAACAGCATCTCCTTGTCCAAATTTTAAAATTGGCGGCCAAAATTGTATGGACATTTTTTAAAAGCAACTGCCATCATCTATTACTCTTATTGTTTTAGGAAGCATTTTTAACTTAAAATATTTAAAGGGATAGATTTTTCAGAATAGAAAGACACTTGGCAATGGAATACACATATATTGAAAAAAAAGGATGCATTTGATTGCTTTAGAACTTCAAGTACAATGTAAACTTATTTTACACTATTATATTGTATATTGTAAAGTAGCAAAGAGAGGAGGCTCTGGGAAAGTTGCCTGATCCTACCTGTTCTAGTTATTAGCTGGATAATCTTAAACCAGTTACCCACCCTCTGCATACTTCCATCACTTCACTGCTAAGATGGAGATTAGAGTGTGCCTCCCAGGTAGGGTTTCATGTAGAAATTAAATGAGTTAATTCACGCAATTTGCTTAGCACATAGCAAGCTCTTAATAAGGGCTACCTACCTTGATCATTATCATCATCATTAGTGTGATCTGTGTTGGCCAGGTGAACTGACCTTGCAGAATAAATGCTTAGGTTATAACACTACATTTTTGTGTGTGTGTATAACCAGTTATTGAAAATCCAATCATATATAAGTATGTGGACCAAAGTGGAAACAACTCAATGTAATTTCACTTGCTGAAAATTCAGAATATTTAGAGAAAACAAGAAACCTAGACCCCATCAACTTTCCCTGCCCTCCTTTCCCCCAAAAATCCAGAAGGGAGAAGATTGAAATTGTCCAGTTACATTTTATTTAATTAATTAATTAGTTTATTTACTTATTTATTTGAGACAGTGTCTCCCTCTGTCATCCAGGCTGGAGTACAATGGCATGATCTTGGCTCACTACAACTATTACCTCCTCAAGTGATTCTTGTGCCTCAGCCTCCCAAGTATCTGGGATTATAGGCATAAGCCAACACACCCAGCTATTCTATATATATATATATATATATATATAGTAGAGATGGGGTTTTGCCATGTTAGCCAGGCTGGTTTCAAACTCCTGGCCTCAAGTGATCCACCCGCCTTGGCCTCCCAAAGTGCTGGGATGTTACAGGCGTGAGACATGGCACTTGACCTTCATTTTTAAAATATTACTTTTGTTGATTACTGCTTTTCTTGACACCCTCTCGGCCAGTGACTCACTTATCCCATCCTAGAGCTGGCCCTGGGTGGGAGGTAAGTCTTCCTCTTTCTTCAGAGTATGCTTCTGCCACTGTAATGTACAAGTCACTTGGGGACATTATTAAAATGCAGACTCTGCTCCAGCAGGTCTAGGAACAGGGATGAGGTCCAGGTTCTGCCTAACAAGTGCCCAGGTGATGGCGAGGCCACCGCTGGTTCACAGGCAGCACTGGGAGAAGCAAGGCCTTGGAGAAAGAAGATGCTTGGAGGATGCGGAGGGGAAGCAAACACCTGAGTTTCATTTGGTTGTCTTTTTGATGTCATGGTTGTTTTCAGACAATTTGGAAACTCTTTCATTATTCATGGGAACCACTGTTGTTAAAGCTGAGGCTACGTCCTTGGACCCAGAGACGGGGAACGCTTTTTGTTTTGTTTTGTTCTAAATTAAACAAATAGAATAAAGCAAATACCTATTGACTCCTGGTGACTGCCCTTTGGGGAGTTCATTTAACGTTCATTCCCTTGTTCCTTTGCCTGGCTATGGAAGCAGGGCTAGGGATGCCACAGAGGACAGGGCTATGCAAAACACCCAGGCTCCAAAGGGGACAAGTTGCTGCTAAGACTAATAAAACAGTGCCAGCTCGGTATACCCAAGTTAACTGCCACTGCCCCTCAGAAAAACTGCAGGGAAGAGCAAGAGTTTGGAGTTTTTGATTTAAAAACTCAGGGTTCGCATGCAGGCTCCATCACTTGGTAGTGTGCAATCCCCCTGGCAAGTGGCTTAACTTCTCCCAATCTTAGTTTTTCTACATAGAATGTGATCCTAATACTGCCTGCCTTATAGGATTGTTGCTGTAAGATAATTCAAATATGTGTATACTCTATGTGAACAATGGCATGCCTTCTTCCAAAGTCCCAGGAAAACACCCAAGAGGAACACTGATAACAAGTTCCTACACATGTACCCTTGTGTGTAATTTTCCCTATTTCCAAGTCCACGTCTTCCCCAGAATATGTGTATGTGCACAGAGACAGACAGACTGACAGACAGAGATAGAGAAGAGGGGAGAAAGAAGAAGAAGAAATGAGAACAACTTAACGGCAAGAAGAAGAAAGAGTTTGAGGAGTAATAAAGACCCATATTCAAAATAGTATTTTCTTCTTTAACTTCTTCTTAATTATTATACAGAACAACGCAAACATTATAAAAGAAATATTAAACCATCTTACATCCTCGTGCTGAATAAATGGTTAATATTGTCTATTAAAGCGTATGTACTTGGAAATATTCTTTTGAAGGGAAGGAAGCATTACCAAACACACAGGCACACACACACACACAGAGAGAGAGTTCCCCCTCCTTTCTCAAATCTTATACTCTCTAGAACATGGCACTGTATCCTACATGTAGTACACCCCGGCAAGCAGAAGCAGGCTGAATCCATGGAAGGAGAGGCTTGCGTGGCTGGTAGTCTGCTCATCATTCCACCATTTGAGGTGTGCACTGCCAGCCTGGTCTGCCAGCTAGACTCGGGTAGAGAAAAATGGAGGGAAAGTAGGCCTGAAAGGAATGGCTCTTGGTCGTGCCTTTAATTGTCACCATGCTGGGGGACAGAATGTCAGGCAAGCTTTCTCGTCTCTGAAAGAAACAGAGCCACTCAGGCAGAGGATTAGAGGACTCTGCATGTGGCAGTGGCCTTTCAGACAACACTGCCCTAAATCCCGTTTCCCTGTCTCCTTGTGGGATGAGGGGGCTCTCTTCATCAAATCCTACTTACGGGACCATCTGTGTCCCTGTCCATGTAAATAGGCCTCTTGGCTCTCACTCAAGCATTGTTGCAAATTGTCCTCTTCTCCACATTAATGCTCAAGCTGTGGGACACTGCAAAGAACCCTTCTTCCGTTAGGGATTTCTCTGTCTAAGCAGGATTTATGATGATTCTTTGGCAAGAATCTTTGAATTGCTGGCATTCACAGGACAGCCAAAGCGTATTTCAGGAGACTCTATAGCAAACAAGCAATACAACCCTGAAGATTTATCTCCTCTGATGAAGCAGGCAAATCCTGATGCTCCCAGGATGCCACCCCTAGACAATGGGCTATTGCACAGCCAGTGTAGACAACGTTGTGTTGGATACCTCAACCCTCTCCCAAATAGCTGTGTGACCCCAGGTAAGATTTTGAACCTCTCTGACCAAGTTGTCTCATCCATAACATATAAATGATTGTGTTTTCTTCTTAGGGCTGTCATCAATATTAAGATGTTGAATGGAATCAAATGCCTGATATACCTGACACCTGATTTATGGGCAGAGTCTAATACACAGTACCTATTCTTTTTGATAAAGATGTGAGCATGTGTAGTAAGAAGGAGGCAGCATTCACTGACTACCCAGAGCTCTGCCTCTGGGAGGGGCTGTGAGCTGCGGTCCCAGCAGAATGAAATGAATGCACCTGTGCTTTGAAAGTTTGCCAACAAGCCAGCCCCCTCGAGGTGCAGTAATTGTGTTTCAGCAAGAGGAGCACAAATCCTGCCTCACCACTCCGGCACTTGTTAAACTCAAATCTCATTTGTTATCTATTCTAGTCGATTTTCTTTGATTTATCTCCTACAAACCCCTCTTCCAATTCCTGCATCTCAGCTTGAAAGGCCTAACTGCCTTTGCTTCTTTGCTTGTTCTTTTCTTCTACAGGGTGATGCTGACAAACCAAATAAGAAAACAAAACAAAACAAAAACCCTCCCTCCCTCAGGCTCACTGAGCTGCTCCTCCACCAGCAGAAACCATCAATAACCTCATAGATGGCTCATGGCCTGAAGAAGTGGAGACTGGGTGGAGAACAAGGTGGAAACAAGAGTGGCTCCCTTTGATTCAGCCCATCCTAGAAACACATGGCATTTCTTTCTTTCTTTCTTTCTTTTGTTTTTAAATACTTTAAGTTCTGGTATACATGTGTAGAACATGTAGTTTTGTTACATAGGTATACATGTGTCATGGTGGTTTGCTGCACCCATCAACCCATCATCTACATTAGGTATTTCTCCAAATGCTATCCCTCTCCTATTCCCCCACTCCCTGACAGGCCCTGGTGTGTGATGTTCCCCTCCCTGTATCCATGTGTTCTCATCGTTCAACTCCCACTTAGGAGTGAGAACATGTGGTGTTTGGTTTTCTGTTCCTGTGCTAGTTGCTGAGAATGATGGTTTCCAGTTTCATCCATGTCCCTGCAAAGGACATGAACTCCTACTTTTTTATGGCTGTCTAGTATTCCATGGTGTATATGTGCCACATTTTCTTAGCACATGGTATTTCTAATCTGAGACACTGAAGCGGGGATCTTTGGTCAACCTCATTCTTCTCAGGGGCAGCTGAGACTCAAGAGGGTTTAGGGAACTTCCTAAAACCCATCGAGGGAGTAGCAGGAGTATGAAAGATACCCAGACTGGCCTGACTGCACATCCCATACACTTTCCACTGTATCTTGTTATTTCCAAGAGAGAAAAAGAAAAATCCAATTGGCTTTTAAAGGTCATAAAATAGTAAAGATGCCTGCATGTTTAACTTCTGTCTCTGCCATTAGTTAATACGAGCACCTGAAAATCACTGGATCTCTCTATGATCTCTCTAAGTTTTCTTATTGGAGAAAATAATGCGTATAAGCATCTTTATTGATGATTACATGTGGATAAAATGAGATAACAGTGCAAAGAGCCTGGCATAACGTAGAAGCTCATCACCTGTGTGTACCTTCTTCCTTTCACAGCTGCAGAAAAAAAAAATCTTACTGTGAGGCACATGTGGCAGAAGAGTGAAATTTTAATGTAAAGAGAATAAGTAATAACCATAGAAATGAGTGTATTGCCTATCCTAACTATAAATGTGTACTCAAATGCAATGGCAACTGAGACAAGAGAAAGGAGAAGTTAACAAATGCTGCATCACATGTCACCCACACAGTATCTTAACATGTTCCTTGTAGTCAAGACGGTGGAAAGGTGGCTGCATCACATCTCACCCACACAGTATCTTAACATGTTCCTTGTAGTCAAGACGGTGGAAAGGTGGCTACATCACATCTCACCCACACAGTATCTTAACATGTTCCCTGTAGTCAAGACAGTGGAAAGGTGGCTGCATCACATGTCACCCACACAGTATCTTAACATGTTCCCTGTAGTCAAGACAGTGGAAAGGTGGCTGCATCACATCTCACCCACACAGTATCTTAACATGTTCCTTGTAGTCAAGATGATGGAAAGGTGGCTGCATCACATGTCACCCACACAGTATCTTAACATGTTCCCTGTAGTCAAGACAGTGGAAAGGTGAACTACGTACCTTACAAGGAACCGTACAGGTTTTCCAATTAACTTAATATGCTTAACAAAAGAAATCCTTTTAAATTAAATATTACGTCATTAGGCAGCTACAGAACTCAGCAGTATCAAGTTTCACAAATATTTGGTGGAACATGCAGAACAGATTTAACATCGTATATTTCGCTATTCTGTTCGTCTCTAAGACTTTGCAGCATCTTACTTCTTCATATGAAAGATAAAGAAGACTCTTCTCAAATATTTTCTCTTCAATTAATGTTAGCCAGAAATGCATTTGTAGGCTCTCTGTGTCTTATCACCGGCATTGACTTCGTTCACAGATGTGGAAACACAGAGACAGCTACGTATTTCTGAAGCAGAGGGTGGCAATTAGGTTGATCCTCTGATTTATGAACTGCAATCACTTGGTCTAGCAATTCTTACCCTCCCCGACTATGCCAGGGTGCATTACCACTGAAAGCAAATAATGGCATCCTCTGTTAATTCTGCAGGAAATTTGTTTTATATATTTTGACAATATAGAAAAGTCAAAGAAATCTCCCTGACACTGAGAGTGAAATTTCAAGAGCTCAATCTGTGATGGTGTCTGGCTATAAGACTTTACAGTTTTTTGCCCTCACGCTGCAATTTCCATGTGTAGAAAAACAGTTTACAAATCCCTGCTAGTGAATAAATGTGCCTGTGTTTACCGAGCTCAAACTTTCTGCCTTTTGCTTGAGACATGTGATACATGCCACTTCTGGTGGCATCAGGCATATGTAATATCCCCTTAGTGACAGGACAGCTATAGAATTAGCATCAGCAAAGGCACTACTTCATATTATATCATTCTCCTCATAGCAGTATAGAGACCCCTAAAGAAAACCATGGCCTGCCCCATTAAAAAATGTCTTGAATAAAATCCCCATCACACTGCAAGAAGCTGATTTTTTTTCCAGGACTTTCCAGAAACTTTATAGGATGATGTAATCCATCTCAAAATATAAGGAATTCTAGTTTAATAGACATTTTTTTTAATCAATAGGTCATCAAGCATTTATCAGCTGCTGTTTTCTGCTGAACTATGCACTAGAAATCACAAAGTAGGTAAGCAATAGAGGTTCCTGTGGCAGGCTCCTGGAATCAGAACTCAGACTGACTCCAGATCCTCATTTCACAGTGGGGAAAACTGAGGGAACTATGTGCTACTAGGACCATTTGGGGAATCTGGTAGAAACTCAACCAGAACCCCGTCTGACTGCCTGACTGTAAGCAATGTATAATCTAGCTGTTTATGTCTTCAAGTTTAACAATAATTTAAAAATAAACATCAACTTGGATGTGAAAAGTGAAATTACCCCAGCCTAATATGACTATGCTGATTCCTGGACTAAGAGTAGCCTGAATCATTAGCAAAGTCCACCTCATGAATTTTGACAAAGCCTTTCATAGGCAAGGCATTGCAAAACCCATTCAGGAAGAAACTATTAATGAACCTGTTCTACAAACCAGGTGTGAGGGACACAATGACATATACAATGGAGCTCCTCTCTGCACAGAGTTTGCAATCTAAGTAGTGACTACTAGTAGACAGATGGGATGGAACACTTGCTACACGGTGGCTGGCCAAGAAAACCTCTATGACAGATCTATTTAAGGGCAGAAAGCCTTGAAGAATAAAAAAGAGTTGAGAGGAAATATTATTTTTAATGTGTTATTTTTTTTTCTATCATGATTTTCTTTGTATTTATTATGGAAAAAATTAATGTTTTTTCTCAAGATGTTTTCTAAAAAGTATTTATACATGCATTTAAATGTATGCTTTTACTTTGGTTCTTGTAATAATTTACCTTACACTATTGTATATGCATGTGCGGGTGTGTGTGTGTGTGTTCCAATCAGCATTCTGGTGTGAGTCGCCCATTCTCTAGGATTAGGTTTTAATGCTTAAACTCTTTAGCATGGCCTGAGAATGAAAAGCCTCCCACAGCCTTGTTCCTATCTACCTTTCTTGATTCAATTGATCTCTCTGCATTGCCTGCAGAGTGTGTGCCCCAGTCACACCAGATCAATTTCACTCCTTGAACAAGTTTATGCTTCTGTCATTTGCATAACCTACGCTCTTGAAACTCCTGAAAACAACTTGCTTTCCTGTCTAACCAGGCAAATGATGCCTTGGTCCTTAAAAATTCATCTCTTTTATCTAGTTTTCTTGCCTGTTTCATCAAGTGGAATTAACGGATCAATCTCCTGGAAATATCTCTTTTATTTGCACAGTTCTCACCTCACATTGCATTATGATTATCCATATAATGTTCAAGTTTTGCTTCTTGGTATGTTTTCTAATTATCAGATAATGCAGACTTAGTGTCAAAATTTTAGAAAATAAAATGTGCAAATGAGAAAATAAACATTTCCTTACAGTTTTTTTATTTTTATTTTTACATGCAATTGAGATTTTTCTTCTTCTGTTAATATAAACCCTGAGCATTTTCATACACTCCTACTGAGAAGTCTCTGGGAGCTCTGCTTTTAACAGTTGCATAATTGCTTGTCCAATATACAATAAACTATATAACCTTTCAGCCTCTACTACTGGGCTACTCAGTAGTTTCAAATTTTTCCTATTATAAGTATAAATGCAAAAACATTAATTGTGCATTAATCTCTGTCTTCATTCTTGCTTATTCCTTTAGAATGGATGCTTGGAACTGAAATCGCTGGGTCAAAAGAGGTAAGATTTTTAAACCTCTATGTATATATTTCAGATTATTTTCCAGAAGAGATGTTTTAATTAACGAAAGCACCAGTATTATTTTTTAAATGCCCATTATAATTCTTCAATCCATCACAATAACAATAACAGATTTTTTAAAGGGATAAATGCATTGCTTGAACATCTTTCTTTGATTAGTAACAATTGAATTATTCATGTGAGCACGTGTATGCGTATGTATGTATAGTCACACATACAATGTTGGTTAATTGTATAGTTAGCTGCTTCCCCTCTTTTCCATGAGAGCAATGGTATTTCTTATCCATTTGCAAGAACTCAGTATTCAAATATTAAAATACCCTTTCATTTGTTTTGAGTTTTTCGCAGATTTGTTCTTTAGTCATCATTTTGCTCATGATATTTTTGAGTTGGTAGTTTAATTTGTCCATTCTTTTCTCGGCTATTTTTTCCCTTTATGGTTGTTTCTTCACATGCTTAGATTCTTGATGCTCCATGATCTTTGTTAAGAACGGTTTCTTTCTTTATTCGTCTTTGTATCTCTAGCATATTATGCAATGGCAGTGCCCGGAATATAATCATCATTCAATAAATCCTTGCCAAATTGTGTTGTATTTTATTGCATTGTATTAGTAAAAGCTATCTCTCAAATCCTTTGCTTTTATATACCAAAATTCGCTAATTAATAATTTATATATGTTAAATTTATTTAATAATGGATAATACTACATGTCTATATTCTGTACTTCAGTATTTCTCTTAAATACCTAAATTGATCAATCAAATTACATGTTCTGAACATTGGTATGAAATATTGGTATATAAACATATTCCACAGATGAGCCATTCAGTGCAATGGCAATCAAATAAGGACCCACACAGGGAAGGTGAAGAGCATCTACCATGTAATACGGCCCTATCAAAATGGGGGTCTACTTTGGTCGTCTATCAAAGTATAATGTTATCTGCCATGATCAAAGGCTTGAACACCCCAATGAGAACCCGAGTTTCTTGTTTGTGTTTTTGTTTTATCTTCCAAACCATAAAGTGATCACTTCACTCAAAAACTTTCATTCTGAATACATTCTAAAATAAAATTTATCTATTTCAAATAGCTATATTGTATCTTAAAGTGTCCTGAAATCAATTTTTGTTACAAACCTAGATGTGATTTGTAGTGTGAACACAGAATGGTTTCAAGGAAATGTTAAGTGAAGTCACATCACATGTCCTTGGGGGAGGGGAAGCAAAGAGGAGAGAGGGTGCTGAGGACTGACTCCTCCAGACCCTGCACAGGGGCACTGCTTCTCCAGCACTGCCGCTTCCCTTTCCAGAGGCTACCTAACAGGCCCTCATCTTCCCACCTGAATGAGTTCCTTCCTAGAGGCCATGGATAGGAGATTTCCAACCCTTGGAGTAAACCAAAAGCTGCTTGCCCACCTACATTCTTTTCCAGGAAAGTCTGGCTCCCTGGGCTGAACCAGTTTAAATTCCTGCCAGTAGCACCCTGACATCCAGTCACGTCAGGGCTCAGCTGAGCTTGGTCTGCCCAGGTGTCGAATAGAAAGCCCACACTTTAACAGGTAATAGCAGAGGACAGAGAAAAAGGCTGGGATCCAGCTTTTGCCAGGGTACCGTGCTGACCACAGGACTGGGTGGCCCAGTGAGCCCCTCATCATAGAAAGATAAGCAGCTGGTTAGAAATGAGTGCCAAGCAGTGTCTGAGCATAAGTGAGGCTTATTCAACCCACACTGCCAACCAGTAGCAGAAGCCAGACTGGACACCTGGTATTCCTCTTCCTTCAGAAGTCTACACTGAAGTCACGGTTCTCTCTGGCTGGTCTCTGTAGCCTCAACTCACGTGTGAAATGTAAGCTCCAGATTCGACTGACTTCTGGGAAAAGGGACAGTCTGGGAGGAAAGGATTATTTGCTAATAAACTCCTAGTATCATCTTCTTTTATCTATTCATTTAGTCATTCATTCATTTATTCAAGCTGTAACACCCAATTAAAGGCAGGATATACATTGAATTTTGCCATCAGGAAGGTCCGAGTTTAAATGCAGAGTCAACCCACATCGGTTTGGAAATTTAGGAAAAGATATTTAGCTTCTGTAAGCCTCATTTTCTTTATCTATTTTGATGTTGCTTTTAACAGCCCAAATCATTACCTTCCTGGTAGGACCATTACCTGTTTCAAAAGCATCACTTGCCTATGACACTGCAGGGGGCTCACATGAGAAGGCACGCAAGGGTTTCATGTAGTAGGCCTTGGCACGTGTTGAGTGTTTAAATAGAAGCTACTCTTACAATAGGAAATAATGCCATAAGTGTATATTGAGTAGGAATCCCATAAACACTGTTTCCAAATGACTTGATCCTTAAAAGTAACTCTGAGAAATGACTTTTTCCTATTTTGACAATGAAGACACTGAAGCCCAGAAAGTTTGAGTGCCTCACTTGAATTAGCCAGCAGCTCCTTTTCAGATTTAGAACCTAGGAGTTTTGATCCAGGTTTGTCTTCCTGAAAAGCCTGCACTCTTCCCCAGGTATCAGGCTGCCTGGTTCCAATCTAGGCAGTGGGGATGCCGAGGAGTGAGACAGCCTTGCTTCATGCATTTACATGAGAGCACATTCTTATGTCTGACACAGTAAGTGGCATTGAGCCTGGACAGCATAGGAGTGATTGACTCCATGCAGAGATGGGCCAGGAGGGCCACACTGATCCTGTCTCATTTGATAAGTTGCTTCTTCAAAGCTGAGAAGAGTGTGTCCAAATAGCAAAAATGGGGAAGACTAGCTACTAAGTAAAAGATATCCTAGAAAAAAAATGGGCTAACTTGCATGGGACTTTTCCCAATCAAGCCATCCTGGCAAACAAATCATTGCTGAGGCAAGACATTTCTTGATACAAATATTCTGACAAATCAATGACCAAGGGATGACAGAATTGGAATATCAGCATTTTGCAATCCCCTTATAAGGGATGTGAGCATCAGACATCAGGGGTAGCTGACATCACAAGAGAAATTACCAACATTACGTGCCTCCAGAGGGAAGTTCCCATGCCACCTAGGAAGTAGTCTTAGCAATAAATTTAAAAATTGAATCTGAATCAGATGAAGACTCCTCCAAGATCCAATTTTCAGAAAATTAACAGGACAGAGGGAAAACAGAGCAGAACTCTTCAGTCAGAGCAATTTTATTTTACAGAAGACATTTGGTAAGTTCTGGAGAGGATTTCCCTTGTCACGACTGAAGAGGAGGTGCTACAAGCATCTGACAAGTAGATACCAGGGATGCTCCTAAACATCCTACAATGTACACGACAGTCCCCCACAGTCAGGAACTGTCCTGCTCCAAATGCCAGTAGTGCTGAAGTTGAGAAACCTTGCATTATGAAATAAGTTATTTCATTTCTTCAATGGCATAGGATGATAGGATGATTTACAGATGAAAATAAACTTAAAAGGTCTATCTAAGGCCAGATGTGATGGCTTATGTCTCTAATCCCAGGACTTTGGGAGGCCGAGGTGGGAGGATCACTTGAGACCAGGAGTTGGAGACCTGCCTGAGCAAACATTAATTGCACATGGGGGTGCAGGCCTGTAGTCCTAGCTGCTTGGGAGGCTGAGGTGGGAGGACTGCTTGAGGAGGTGGAGGTTGCAATGAGCCAAAATTGCACCACTGCACTTCATCCTGGATGACAGAGGAAGATTCTGTCTCAAGAAAAGAAAAAAGTGTATCTAAAGATTAAAAAAAAATTAAAACTGTCATAATTAAGTTATTGTGTTTGGGAATGCACACATACATTAACAACAAGGAGGGAATCAAGGGAATAATACAAATGAGGATAGTAGTCACCTTTGTGCAGAGTGATGGCCTTAGGGAGCCGTCCTGAGTGTCTGACAAGGTTTTAGATCCTCACAGAGGTGGTAGTTTAAATGCATTTATCTTGCAATAATGTATTCAGCTACACAATTGTTTTACTTTTTTTATTTTTTGGTAGTATATCTTACAAGAACATAGTTTAAAATAATATTAACCACAAAATAAAAAGCCTTCTCTTCCCATTTTGGCTAGGAGTTAATTAGCTTCTAGCTACTGAATTAACAAAAATGTATTGCTGATTCAACATAATGCATAATTTTTTTTCTGTCTTATCCACAGGTGCTTAAAAAATTATTTCTTTTTTTTATTTTTTTGAGATGGAGTTTCACTCTTGTTACCCAGGCTGGAGTGCAGTGGCGCAATCTTGGCTCACTGCAACCTCTGTCTACCTCCCAGGTTCAAGTGATTCTCCTGCCTCAGCCTCTTGAGTAGCTGGGATTACAGGCACCCACCACCATGCCAGGCTAATTTTTTGTATTTTTAATAGAGACAGGGTTTCATCAGTTAGCCACGCTGGTCTCGAACTCCTGACCTCAGGTGATCCACCCACCTCAGCCTCCCAAAGTACTGGGCTTACAGGCATAAGGCACCATGCCCAGCCTTAGAAAATTATTTCTAACCTTTCTAGCCCCTGCTGCTTATTGCTAGAGATTACCAGACAAAGCTGCATAGTGGTTAAAGCAGGATAGCAGACTAATTAAGCACAGGATCCCTGAGTCAGATAACCTGTGTTGCTGCCCCATTCCACCTTAATCAACTCATTCCATCTCCACCAGCTTGAGGTTCTTCTTCTGTAAAATGAAATCAGTAATTATACCTACCTCGTGGAATTATTGGGCATATTAGCCAAAGAATGCATATAACTGAACTCTGAAAAGCACCCCTTTTGTAAAACACAGCTATTGATTAATTACTCACACATCTATTCACCAAGTACTTAACATGTGCCAAGATTAGTCCTACAGGCTGGAAATACCGATTGATTGGTCTGAATTATTTCATTTTTCAAAGGAAGACTGTAGATTCTATTGCAGGGATCCACTTAGTTCTGTCTTTTACCGAAACTCCCTAATTTTAGACACTGTAATTACTCAAAATTTAAGATGAGGGAACTAAGAGCAAAGGAACTGCAATGCATATCCATGGTTATGTGCCTTATAACATTCTTTGGACATTTTCTTATTACCAGATCCTCAGTAAAGCACTTTCATTCATGGCCTCATGTAATGCTCAAAATCGCCATGTGAAAGGAAGGTACTATCATTATACTCTTTTTCAGGTGTGAAAAGTAATCCTCCTAGATTTTCTTTAGCTTTTCAAAAAGCTACACAGCTGGTAAATGTCAAAACCAAGATTCAACTCAACTAGCCGTAACTTAGAAATCTGTTATTTAATTTAAAACCCAGTGGGTCTTGTGGTGCCATTTTGATGCTGCTTTTCGGAGTCCAGACTATTACCTTCCTGGTAG
Organism: Aotus nancymaae; assembly: GCF_030222135.1. Lineage (NCBI taxonomy): Eukaryota > Metazoa > Chordata > Mammalia > Primates > Aotidae > Aotus > Aotus nancymaae. The sequence continues at coordinate 19,733,252 of NW_026988443.1, forward strand.
GACCATTCCCTGTTCAAAGTCATCATTTGCCAATGCATTGATTCTAAAATCTCTTCTGGAGCTTCAGTCCTTGATATTCTCTAATAGAAATTGTGATCTGAAGCTAAGAACTGTCGCCCTTTACAGAAATTGGTAATGTGATAACTTAAATAAATAGTGCCATGCAGCTAGTACCAGGAGGCTGTAAACTATACACTAGGTATACCAGTGGTTCTCAAACTTTATAGATCATCAAACTCCCCTGCATGTCTCTTTAAAGCCGCCCCAAGTGTTCCTGATTCAGAAAGTGTGAGGGTTAGCCCAAGAAAATGCATTTTTAACATATCCTCAGATGATACCGAAACTGCTGGCCCAGGAAGGGCATTGGGAAGAGCTACATATAGATACGCCTCTGTTGGCTCCGTGATGTTAGAACGTTTATTCACCCTTTGTATGAAGGCGCCTTCCTGTAAAGAAACCTGTTATGATGTACAGAATAAAATAGCGTGGGTGAATGCTCTCTGAAAACAGAAGAGAGCTAATCTGGCACTTCTCAAGCTTTAGGTAACCTCACAGTCACCTGGAAGCTGTTTAAAATGTGGCTTCGGCCGGGCGCGGTGGCTCACGCCTGTAATCCCAGCACTTTGGGAGGCCGAGGCGGGTGGATCACGAGGTCAAGAGATCGAGACCATCCTGGTCAACAAGGTGAAACCCCGTCTCTACTAAAAATACAAAAAAAATTAGCTGGGCACGGTGGTGCGTGCCTGTAATCCCAGCTACTCAGGAGGCTGAGGCAGGAGAATTGCCTGAACCCAGGAGGCGGAGGTTGCAGTGAGCCGAGATCGCGCCATTGCACTCCAGCCTGGGTAACGAGAGCGAAACTCCGTCTCAAAAAAAAAAAAAAAAAAAAAAAAAATGTGGCTTCTCAGAGTTCATCCCGAACTACAGAAGTCCGGGGTTAGGGCTCTAGAAGCTTCCTTTGAAATGAGTTTCTCAGGTAATGTTGTAGCATATGGTCTGCAGACTACCTCTTATAAACACTCTTGTAAAATGAACACAAGTCTCAGAGCATGAAAGACAATAGGTCCCAAAGCCCTCCCTCTGAAGGCCAGGGTATGGTCTAGAAATTGGATATTATACAAAATTATAGACTCTTAGATATTCCAGAACAGACAGTAAAAGAAAGTGTATTTTAAAATTGCTTTCATGAAAACATCTAAGTCAAATATTCGACTTTAGGACCTTCAGAGTGAATTTTAAATGAGAAAAAAAGTGGTATCATTTGAGATGAAAGAAAGTCCTAGACCAGCAAGCCCTGGGATCTTTCGATGTAGAGCAGACTTCGGAGTTAAGTGTGAATTGGAAATGTCCCAGATGATAGGTAGTAGGTAATCAGAACTATTACATTTTGCACCTGACACAGGTATTGCTTCCTTCAACAATGACAGCAGCAGAGCTTGAGCAATTTCAACATCTTAATCACTTTCCCTTTCTTTCTGAATCCAGGGAATTTAGTCTAATTCTTCATCCTTTCCCTTAGGAATTGTGAAATGTCAGCTACCATGGAGAATATGCAAGTGGCTCTGTATAAGAAATGTTTGCTGCAATTTAGGGGACTGTGTAATTGAGTTAATTTGTAGGAAACATGTTTACATCCTGGACTAGAACTGAGAGTCTGACCATGAGAAGGTATCAAGCAGTAAGTACTAGGTGGATTCTAATGCAAATCATTCATCACATGTGGCTGCAGTGAGCAAATTCCTTGCTCGTAATCTTTTTATCAGAGTTGACAAAAATAATGGAAATTAAAAACCCTACTGTTGGCTACATGTGGAGAAGAAGACTTATGTAAATCAATTGTATTAGGTGAATTGTTTGCAACACAACCTGCTCTGAATGATGTTCTCAGGGCTGATCGACAATTACTATGATTGAGAAAATGAAACGTTAATGAATTTTATTAATGCCATTAACTTGGGTCCTCCTGACCAGGTAAGGGCTCTCATCAAACTGTAGTTGAATCTATAAAAAAGTGGGCCACATGTGGTCATCCTGTGACACAAGCACATTTAATACAACATGCCTGTGTAGCAGGACTCCTCACTATGACCTTTACTACTGTCTTTTTTCCTTATTTTTAACAGTAATTAATAATCACGGAAGAATATTTTGAAAATGTACAAAGTAAATTTAGGGAAGTAGTTAAGTCAGGAGGCCTCCAAGCTCATGAATGGCATCAGTGTCCTTACAACAGAGGCGTAAGGGAGCTCCGTTGCCTCTTGACACAGAAGGTGCCATCTATCAGAAGTGGGCCCTCACCAGTCACCGAATCAGCTGGCACCTTGATCTTGAAGTTCCTATCCTCCAGAACTGCGAGTAACACATTTCCATTGTTTATACATTACCCACTCTAAGGTATTTTTTAATAGCAGTCCAAAGGAAATAAGACAACTGAATAATGAATGGATAATCCTGTCACCCAATGATAACTAATTTTAGTTGTCAGGCTAAAATGTTCACTACCTTCTAATAATTTTAACCATGTTTATGGTTTTTAAAATAAAGATAGTGATTTACATACAATTTTCATCATGCACCTTGTGATAAATACTATACCACGAGTAATTTTCTACATTATTAAAAATATATTCATTATTAAAAATACTTTAAACTTTTAAGTTGTAGGAATGAACTGTTACTAATCTGAGTTCCTCTAAGGGGTATTGATTTAGCATGTTCTCACTTTTGCTTCCTATAAATAAAAATGTGATGAGCAATTTTTAACAGCTCTGTTAAGGTAAAATTTATGTGCTGTAGAAATCAGTTGGATGAATATATTTTTATGAGCTTCTATCTTTGTGTGTTTCAGAGTGTTTCCTAAGGCTGGATAGCAGAAATTAACCGAGTAACACAAAGGGTCTGACGTATGTTTAGGTTCAAGATAAACTTTGCCAAATGCCCTCTACTGCTGATTTATACTTTCATCAGCAAAGTTTTAGAGTGCCCATCTCATTCCACCCAGGTCAGAATGAATAGTATTATTATTCAAGATTCTGTCACTTTTAGGGAAAAAGTCAAGATATCAACATATGTGTTCAAAAAAATGGAAGCTGCATTTAGCAATTTTGTTTTCACTTTTGATGCACTTTGATTGTTTTTGTCATTTTTTTTTCCTTCTTGTTTAGCTAGGGTCAACTTCTTGTCATCTTATTGTTTAGTTGGAGTAACAAGCTGTTCAAATGTATTGCCCTTATTGAAACTGTTAGTAATAATTAAGGTAGAAAATGACAATATGAGTAACTTTCATGCAACTCAAACAGCAGCCTCACCTAAACTAAGAATCCTTCAACTCTGGGCTCCTAGTCACGAACTATATTACCCTAGGCAAGGATTTAAATTTCTCTGAGCATTATATTTCTCATAGCAAAATGATAATAATAATAATAATAATAATAATAATAATAATAAAGAAAGAAAGGAAAGAAATAGAAGATCAAGTTTTAGGCATTTAACCAGCCATACCAAAAAATTTAATAACATTCTATATTTGAATAATACAAAAGGATTTTTAAAATATTCTTTAACCCTCCAATTCAAATCACCCTTGTGAAAACTTGCTCTTAAAACAATCAAAGAATAGTAAAAAAACTAATTATGTATGACTTACTCTCATGACCTATATCATTCTACTAAGGCTTGCTGTGCTTAAAAAAAAATAAAAGATGTGTAACTGTTAGTTATCAGCACTTTATGTAACTTTTGATTCAAGTAACAAATAGTATTCCAGTTCTATGCATTCATTATGCCACTAAATTGCAAAGGAAAGAAGCCAATTCTAATGAATTGTAACCATAGTTTCTTTTGCGTGTTACATATTAGAAGTGGGTAGCACTTTAAATTATGGTACACAAAACAGCATATAATTAATTCTGAATAAAAGATAATGTATTCTTGCTAAATATGAGTTATTTTAAAATCTCTTAATGAAGAACTAAGCATATGCTGTGTTGCACTGTGAAAATGTTTAGCATATGCCGTTAGAGCCAACATTTTGCATTTATTATTATATTTATTTTCAATAATAATATATTATTTAAGTGAACATACAAAAAATTTAATCACTAACATTCCAAATGTGGAAAATATATGCAAATTACAGGAAACTTTTTGGCTCCCCATAAGTTGTCACTAAATAAATTTTTGATGACATGGTGTGATTGCAATTTGCAATAAAATGAGAAAAATGGAAAAGGCTGTTACTTTTAAATCACAGAACATATGCACAATGCATTTTAAAATTCAGATATGGAGATAAACATTTCTATTCTGAAAACTGACATGTTCTAAGTTTTCGCTTATAGCAAAGCTGAAATCTAGACCTTAAGTTTCACCTGATCTAGCTTTGGGTTTATAACTTCCTTTCTGATACTGCGTTCCTGCTTTGAAAATAATGTATACAGAAAAATGTCATCTTACAACTAATATACTGTGTCACCCAGTTGATTATGTGCTGGATTATTCATTCTGCCTCTAATCACCATTACCACAGATACCACTGTCACCACCACCAACAGCAAGAAAATAACAAATCTTGGGCCAACCCCTTTTTAAGCCTTATTCTCCCCATCTGCATCTTGATGATCCCTAATGTCCCTATAAACCAGCCATGTGACTATGGGCAAACAACTCCCCATCTCTAAGCCTTAGAATCCTCAGTTATGAAATGACTACACTGAGGTCCTTTTCTCTTCCAACAGTTCTTCCTTCCCCCAGCCATTCCTGGGGTGCCAACAGAAATACACAGTAAAATAAGTTTTTTTTTAAACTCACATATGCTTTCTATTCTTGCTTCACTTAAATTTGTAGGGAAAAATGTGGACAGTAGAAATGAATTACAATTTTCTAAAGGCTTCAGATTAAAAACAAAATGAAAAGTTTATTTTTAAATCCAAGCTTCTTCTTGTGTTCCAAAGGTGTGATGACTAATTCACCAGAAACAGACTGAAACTAGAGAAAACCACTATTCCATTCTTTTCCAAACACTCCAGGTTTGGAGGTATTTAAGTGTGTTTCCTACTCGAGTACTAATATACAGTAATTAAAAATTGAAAATGCATAAAATTAAAAATTTAAGCTTACATTCCAGCCCTATGCAACTGCTGCTGGCATTTTGCCATAATTTCTCTATATGCACTGATGTATGCGTAAGTGCGTGATAGGTATGTGTGTAGTAAGTTGAAGTCAGACTGAATACATAATTCAAAGGCCTACCTTGTACCTCTTAGCATCTTATCCTAAGCATACGTCCATGCAGCTATAATTTCTTTGTAATACTTCCAGTGACTGAATTATAGACCACCATAAAATATATCATAATTTATTTAAGAAATCTCCTCTTGTTAGATATTTAAGTTTCTCTTTTTTACCATGATATTTTCGTGCTTTTAATTTTTAAATATTTTCAGCTATTTCTTTAGCATTAATTCCAAAAAAGTGAAATGATTACTGTAAAATTTCAGCAGAAGCCGGGTGCGGTGGCTCACGCCTGTAATCCCAGCACTTTGGGAGGCCGAGGCGGGCGGATCACGAGGTCAAGAGATCGAGACCATCCTGGTCAACATGGTGAAACCCCGTCTCTACTAACACAAAAAATTAACTGGGCATGGTGGCGCGTGCCTGTAATCCCAGCTACTCAGGAGGCTGAGGCAGGAGAATTGCCTGAACCCAGGAGGCGGAGGTTGTGGTGAGCTGAGATCGCGCCATTGCACTCCAGCCTGGGTAACGAGTGAAACTCTGTCTCAAATAATAATAATAATAATAATAATAATAATATTGGTGGTTCATTTTCCATTTGAACACTCATTTTCTGTGAATGCTTTTGATCATATCTCGACACATCAATGTCCCTGAAAGCCCCATATCCCTTGACTACCATTGTTATAACAGAAGAAGGATATTTATTTCTGTGTGCCTCTTCCCTCTCTAGAATAGGCCTTTCTTAAAGATTTCTTACATATCCTAGCCTCAGTTTCCTATTTAAAGTCAGGAACAGAGTATGTGCTCAATAAACATTCACTCAATTGCCTAATGTATCTTGAAAATTATTTATCAAGTTCCCTCTTTGTCCCAGGGATATAAATAATGCCACCTCCCCAGAGAAGTCTCCTAGGTCTACATTAACTCATTTCACTTCTTATTTTATTACACGACTCTGTTCATTTCCCTTTGGACAAATACCACAATCTGAGATTGTCCTGTCATAGATGTTGTGCCTCTTCCCATAGAATGTCATAGTCATAGATGGCAGGGTCTGTCCTCATCACTTACTTGTCTCCATCCCACAGCACAGTGATTGCTACACTGGAGCCCCTCAAAACTAAAAAGTCTCTTAGAGGTCACCAAATTTAGCTCCATTATTTAAAAAGTACATAAACAGATATCCCAATTGGAAAAACTAGTTGCCCAAGTTTTAACTAAAAGTGACAGAATTTAGATGAGAATTAAAAATGCTGGACTTCCAGGCCAATGTTCCTTCCACAGCTTTCCGGTGATGCCACCTCGCAGCCCAGAGCAGAAGCCAGAAAGATGACCTCAATTGCATCCAGCCCAGGGAGACAGAAGTGCTTTGGGCTAAACTGATAGAAACCTCTATTCTTGGCTGTTGTTGGCACTATATAACCCATTTCTTAGTACCACTTGCACACCGAGCTTAATAAACATGGGGTGGCTATTACTATCTTCTGCTTATTTATGGGGACACCAGAGACACAAAGGAGCTGAGGAACATGGCCACAGCCAAGTGGCCAAGCCCAGACCATGTATCAGGTGTCCATTCACCTAGTGCCTGGATGTCTCCTGTGTCTCTTGCAACTCAGCGCAAATCACAGGTTCCTTGTCTCACCCATGACTCTTCACTGGGACACTGAGGTTCCTCCTCATCTTGAGGGACTTTTCCCAGAAAATAAAAAAGTGTCTTGATCTTTCTTTAAAAGAAAAATAAATAAATAAAAAGAACCCTGAAGTCAAGTCACTTAGGTGGTGATGTGTTGTACTATTTAACAAATTCATTCAACTTAGAGTAACTACAAAAATACAAAACTTTTCTTTTTTTTTTTTGTTGAGATGGAGTCTCACTCTCTCATCTAGGCTAGAGTGCAGTGGCACGATCTCAGCTCACTGCAACCTCTACCTCCCGAGTTCAAGTGATTCTCCTGCCTCAGCCTCCTGAGTAGCTGAGTTTACAGGCATGTGCCACCACGTCCAGCTATTTTTTTTCTATTTTTAGTAGACATGGGGTTTCACCATGTTGGCCAGACTGCTCTCGAACTCCTGGCCTCAATTGATCTGTCTGCCTCGGCCTCCCGAAGTGTTCAGTTTCCTTTCTTTTCTTTTAAAGAGTTCGGGGTGGGGGGTATTAAAGGCCACAAATCCACCCTGGATGCTGTACCTGTTCACTGTTTCTGAGACCCAAAGACTCCAAGGAGCACAGTGACCCACTACTAGGCATGCAAACACTGAGGCTAAAAAGGAAAATTTCTTGCCTGTGGTTATAAAAGGAGATGGGTGACAGAAGTGCCCAGAACTCAAGGCTCTCAGTGCCTCTGAGCCTAATAAACTCTGAAGAGTAGGGTGGGTCTAGAGCAATCAGCAGCTCTGACCCACTTCCCAAAAGCCACACCTCTTAATACTTTTTAAGGATTATGTTTCAACATGTATTTTGAAGGAGACATGATCCTTCAAATAATAGCAGTGTGTATATATGTACAAATATACACACACGTACACAGCAGCCATTTTAGCAAGCATCCGTTCACCCAACAAAATAGTCTACTATGTGATATTCACAGTGGTAGAGATGGGGTATACAGAGATAAAATCATTATAGTCCTACCGTCAAAATGCTAACAGTCTGGAGAAGGATATGATTACACGGATATTTCAGTATGTTCTTATATGTGCTATAATGCACACATTAAAAACAATAAATAGAAAGGCCTCACTGAATGTCAAAATATGAAAGCAAAATTAACTAGCAAGAAGTCTATCATTTGAATATATGCTCCGTGGATAAATATTAGGACCATCTCTGCCTTAATAAGAAATTACTCTTTGATGGGGTGTAACTAAAGCTCTGAGCAAGCCTCCAGAAGAAAGGTGATTGAACTCCCAATGATTGGCCATCTGAAGAGCTCAAATACTAAGGCCTATTTCCCGGCCCATTTATTTAAGGCCTTTCCTGTTCTTAAGAGAAGTTGAAATGGCCTTCATAAATACCAGCAATGCACTAAGATTTAAACAAAGGGAAGTTTTAAAGAAAGTAAGATGAAGGGAAAGTAAAAGTAGAAGGTTGTAAGCTGGAGCAAAGTACTTCACTCTAAAGCACACCACAATCTATGACACATAGTGTTCTTTCCTAGCAAGCCAAAGCGACTGGAGAAACAACAATAGTTATAAAACCACCAGAAAATAAAATTGCATTCTTTCTAGGTGAAACAAAACATTGATGCCAGTAGAATTTCTCCCAAAGAGTCTAATAAAGAAATCAGTACCTTAAACAATAACCCAAAAATAAACAGGAAACCACACAAACACACACACACAGTATATATGTATTTACATATAAATATGCAGGTGTATATATAGACACATCTCTAGGGTTGCCTAATTCAAATGGGAACCCAAGCATAGCAGTCCAGTTCAATAACTGCAATCTCAGCCAGTGACTTTTTCATGGAATTTATAACAGCCTGTCTTAGTCCCAGCCTCTCCTTTATATTCCTCTCTGTGTTTCTTAAACACGGTTTCATAGCCTCCTCCCAGAAGGAGACACAATGATACTGACTACAAACAGAGGACTATAAAGAAAGGATGAATCCCTTTACCAAAGGACTTAAAGGAGGAAATACACCTCTTTTCACCCCTTCCATCTCTTCTGTCATCTGAAGACACCTAAAAGGCATCGTCTGTGAGGAACCGACCCTTGCTATACACCAAACATGTGACACCTTGATCCAGAGACTTCCCAGACTGCAGAATTGTGAGAAAAAACATTCCCTTGGTTATATACCACCCAGTATGTGGTGTTTTATTATAGCAGCACAAAGAAATTAAGACATGCGTATCTCTTTACAGGAATGTATCTATATTGCCATACACTGCACAAACCTGTTTCAGGTAAATCTTACCAGAACCTGTGAAGTTGCGTGTTACTACCTCTAATGGAGGTAGGTCTTAGGTGTATTCATATAGCTTCTAAATAGCAGAGCCAGGGTTTGGTTCCAGGTCTGCCTCCCTCCTCCCTCTTTCCAGTCCGCAACATTGCTTCTCTGTATGACGTCACTGTGAGTTTCAAGACAGAATTACAAGTATTGGTTGCATACAAAGATACCTCTAATCTTGGAGAACAGCTGGATAGGTGGGTATGGCCACCTATCCTCTCACTGTTGAGAGAAACAATGTGCTTTATGTTACTTAACACTGGTGTCTTTTGATAACCCTACTCCACTGTCTAAAGTAACTTCTAGATTAGGAAAAAGATAGAGTTTACTAGGCATAATAATCAGTTTTATGTGTTAATTTGGCTAGGTTATTGTCCACAGTTATAGGATTAAATAATAATCCAAGCAATCTAAGTGTTACTATGAAGGCACTCAGGAAATGTAATTCAAGTCTGTAATCAGTTTACTTTAAGTGTGGAAAATTATCCTAGAATATCTGGATGGGCCTGATTCAACCAGTTGAAAGGCATTAAGATCATAACTGAGACTTCCCTGATAAAGATAAAATCCCACCTACGGACTGCAAGGTCAGCTCTCATCTCAGAGGTCTAGTCTGACCTTCCTGCCTACTGCCCTATGGATTTTGAATTTTTCCAGCCAACCTCTGTGCTAAGGTCTTAATGTAGCTCTCTCAACTTCATATGTTGAAACATAATCTGTAATGTGATGGTAATAAAAGGTAGGGCTTTTTAAAGGAGATTAGGCCAAGAGATTAGAGCCCTTATAAAAGTGAATCAAAAGCACTCCCCTGCCTCTTCCACTGTGTGAGAATGCATTGACATGGTGGCATCTATGAGGAATGAATCCTCACCAGATACAGTATCTGCTAGTGCCTTGATCTTGGACTTACAAGCCTCCAGAACTGTAAGCAATTACATTTCTGTTCTTTAGAAACTAACCAGCCTAAGGTATTTTGTTATAACAGCCCAGACAGATTACTATATGCTACAATTGCTTAAGCCAATCCCTTGCCACAAACCTTTTGGTGTATATATCTATAGATATATAGGTATGTATATGGTGTGTGTGTGTATATATACACACACACACATATATACACACATATATAATACATATTATATATACATATATATAACATATATCTCTATACACACATGTATATATACCAAATATATAGATTTGGTGTATGTATTACATGTATATATATATCAAATATATGCAATTTGGTATATACAAATATTTATGTATATTAGTGTGTGTGTGCGTGTGTGTGTGTGTGTGTGTATCCTGTTGGTTCTGTTCCCTTGGTTGAACTTTGACCTAGACCCTATGTATATATTAATATTTACAAATGGAAACTTCGGAAAATTTTTTACTCAAGGACTAGAAGAGGCTATCCAGTCTCCTGACTACAACCAGACACACATTTTAACTCCCTTGAATGACAGTTGTCTTCTTACCTGTATCCAAAGGTCAAATTTCAATTCATTCAATAACTAGAATACTATGCTTTCAGTTTGATTTTTTTTTTTTGACAAGTTCTTGGCAAAAATAGTTCACAGTAGTCTTTTATTATGTTTTGATAAGGACATCATTGCAGAAGACCATGTGGATAACATCTTTTAAAACCTCTTCTCGTTATTACCTTTTAACTGGTTGTTTTACACACACACACACACGCACACACACAGACATAGACACACACAAAAACTCATTTCAGCTATTGAGAAAAATATATTTGTAAGTTTATAAAATTCTTTGTGCTGGAGAAATCATAATAAGCAAAATAATATATGTGTTGTAAAGAGCAAGGTTTGGACTTCTGGGGACCTGGATTCCCAACTGGGTCATGCTAGACAAATCAGCTTCTGTTAGCCTCAGTTTCCTCAAATGCAAAATGAAGACATGGCCTATCTACTTCAGAAGTCTCCATAAATGGTAATTGTCATGACTGTTCAATAATGACTCTTTCAGACTGACCCTCATTCTCTAGGGTAGGGCTTGTCAGCCTCAGCACTCCTGCACTTTGGGTCAGATCACTGTTTATTGCAGAGGGCTGTCCTGTGCACTGCAGGAGGTATAGTGGCATCCCTGGCCCCATCCACTTGATGCCAGCAACATTCCCTCCCAAGCTGTGGCAAAAGAAATGTCTCTAGATCTTGCCAAATGTCCTCTGGGGGCAAAATCAGCACTGTTATAGGCATGAAATTATTATTTTTATCAGTAGTAGTCACTTTTTTAGTTTTCTAAAAATGTTAAGTATAACATACACAAAGAAAATCGCAGCTCTATGAATTCTTAGGAAACATACCTATGTAATCAGTCCTATAACAAAGAACAGAAAAGTAGCATCTTCCCCACCCCACATGGAAATTCTTTCATATTCTCTACTTCCAGTCCACTACTGGGGACTTTTGATCAGAAAAATTAAGTTAAAATATTTTGAAAAATAACAGGAAATTCAGAAATTGAGTCTGTAAATTGGTTTTCCCTGTGATTTTGCCCAATAACAAAGTTTTGCTAGAATGACAATCTAACCAGAAACCATCAAAAAGAGCAGATGAACCACTCAAACCCAGCCTAGGATTGCTTGGATTATTGGATTAACACAAGGATGGCAACCTTTATTGATTCTTCCTTTCTGCCAGATACTCAGCTTATTCAACCCAATGGAGAAAATGAATTCTCAAAATAGATCAACTATGAAGAGAAGGCCATGAAATTGGGTAGGGCAGCAGCTGGAAGAACCAACTGGCCAACTGGGTATCTTCAGGGAAATAACAGGAGTAATGAGACATTCAGTAGTAAATAAGCTGTCACCAGTTGCTATCACATCCCTCTCCCTGTTAATTCTTAAGTTCCTTGGATACTAAGGGATGACAGAACAACATGCTAGAGTTAACATCTTCAGACACTACTGCAAGATAAACCTAGTCTAGTTACATGATATATTCAAATACTACTCCAGCAGCAAAGAAATATGGGAGCAGCTGGCCAGAGTGACTCTCCTTCTCTGGGTATCTAATGCATGTGCTGTTGGGAATTTATCAAATTACCCTCATTTGTCTATGAGATGCTAAAGAATTGCAGATTGTAGCTGTGTCTTCAAGGTATTTGTTTCTTTATTTGTTTGCTTGTTTGTTTTTAGAGACAGGGTCTCACTATGTTGCCCAGGCTGATCTCAAACTCCTGGGCTCGAGCAGTCCTCCAATCTCAGCCTCCCAAGTTGCCTGGCTCATTGGCATGGGCCACTATGCCCCGCCTCTGTCTTTATTTTTAATATGCCCTGTAATGTCTCCTATTGGCTCTGGAATATCATAGCGACTGAAGATAAGAAACTGTGTAATGAACAGTGAACCTCAAGGAATTAAAATTGCTGAAGTCCTTTTCTAATCTCTGTCACTACTATGTCATGTGATTTCGTGGTGGTGGTGGTGGGGGGTGTTTATCATTTAAATTATTCTAAATACCAGCATCTAAATCTGTTTTAAAAAGGTAAGAATAAGATGGCCTTCAAGGTCACTTTTAGATCTCTGATATATTATATTTGACATATTGAGCAGAGAACCTGAAATTAAAGATGTGCCTTATATTCTTAGTCATGCATTTATTTGTAATTTCAGTCACCTACTAATCCTTTCATTCACCCATCCAATAAAACTGGGTATGGTGACTTGTGAAATGGAATGCCAACCTAAGCCTTATGGAATCCATTGCTCCTAGGAACAGCACATAGACAGCTGTACCATAACAAGTCTTATATTATAGGGTGCCATGATCTCCCAAGGAGTGTAGACAATACAACAGAAGACATGGAATAATTAAAACACAAGGAAGATCTAGGGAAGCCAAATGTTAATTCATTCATCCACTCATCTATTCATGTCATCCAACAATTTTGAGCACCTATGCAGTAAACCTCATTTTTTTCCTGTCTCAAGTGCACTGTCAATCACAAGGATGAACACAGGACCCAAGTTTTGTTCTTCAGAATATTCACAGGACATAGCAAATGGCCTCAGAGATGGGCTGGTAACTCAAGGAAGGCAGTCTCAGTTCTTTGCAGCTTCCTGATTGGCAGAAAGCTCATTCTGTCCTGTTTTTAGTGATCTTAGGTACAAAAGCTATGTTCTGAGACTTCCAGCCATGATTATCCCTGGTTGCAGGTAAGAAATACCCTATTCTTGGCCATCCCCTTAGTATGGATCCTTCTGTTAAACCCAGCTTTGGGGTGGAGACTCAGGACAGAAGCAATGGAGCAAAAAAATGCAAGAAGATGGCTTCAGCAGCTGTGGTTTGAAAGTATGGAGGCATTATAAAAACTGAGCATTATCTGTCAAGTTATTTTGGCTCTCTACTGCTGTCTATCAATTCACCCACAATAGCTGCAACCTGGAGCCATCCCATCTCCCTGTGTCCTCCTCTGGTCACCCTCCACCCAGCGCCTGCACCTGCATGTTCACACAGGTGCCTACCACGTGGCCCAAGCACCACGGCACACCTCCTCGGTGCTCATATATTTTGCATTCCACTGAAACTCTCTCCAAAGTTCACAGGAATATGATTTCCTGGATAACCTGGGCCTTGAAAGCAGCTTGGTTTATTGAGTTATCACATTTTCTTGGTTAGCTTTGGATCTTGCAACCTGCTAGATGCTTATTTAGAATATAAATACATGTTTTAAAGAATTGTGTATGAAATGAGAATAAGCATGAGACAATGTAAGAGAAAGTGTTATAAATTCACGGATGCCAGGTGGTAACAGAATTGGTATGTTAATGGTATTATTGTTTCATCATCATTGCAATAATCACCATCATTATTAAGGTGTTACGGTATTGTGGAAAGAGGCCTGCACGGGGAGATGAAATACGCAAAATCTGATTTTAAGCTCTGCATTTTACTAGCTTATACGATGATAAGCATGTTGCATAATCTGATTGTAACTTTTTTTTTGTCTGAAAAATAGGGATGGTAGTATAGGGTTATTTTGAAGATGAATTAGATAACATGACAATATGCCCAACAGTATCTCCTTCACCAATAGTAGTTTTTTAAAAATCTATAAAAATTTATCCTTCAGAAGTTGAGGCCTGCACTATCTGTAAGGTATTCACTAGCTACATACAGCTACTGAACATTTAAAATGTGTCTAGTCTCAACTGAGATGAGTTAGTATAAAACACTCCACATTTAGAGACAGTATAAAAAATAGGCTGGGCGCAGTGGCTCACGCCTGTAATCCCAGCACTTTAGGAGGCCAAGGCAGGCAGATCATGAGGTCAGGAGATCGAGACCATCCCGGCCATGGTGAAACCCCATCTCTAAAATAAATAAATAAATATATATATAAAATGAAAGGTCACATTAATAATATTACATTGATTATAAACCAGTAACTTATATTATGTTATAATCTGTTGTATTGCATTATATTTTTTATATACTTGCTTAAATAAAATAAATTATTAAAATAAGTATCACCTATTTATTTCCCTTTTACTTTTTTAATTTGACTGCTAGAATATTTTAAATTAAATATGTGAATCATATTTGTGGTTTGTATTATATTTTTATTGGACAGCACTGGGTTAAAGGGTTATCATGAAATTATAATTATAAACATATAAAAGCTCAAAAACAAAGGATTTGGTGGAGAAAATTGAGTTCTTACTTTCAGAGGTATGCAAATGTGATTCATGCTGGGAAAGAAAGTATTATTTATGCCAATTTCCTTTAAAAGTGAAGCATGAAACCTTTATAAGCAGAGGAAAGATTCTCTTCCTTATACCCAGGTGAAAGTCAGGTTCAGAAGAGCAGCAATAGCTTAGTCAACTTAAGTAAAGGGAATGGAAAGGAACAAACAGGTTTGGAAACACTGAACTTGAAGACAAATTCCACATTGTCACTTAACTAGCCTTATAACCCAGAGTAAGATGCATAAACTCATTGAATCTGTTTCTCTATACAGACCAGAAATACTGCTATACTTCTAACTCACAAGGTGATAGATAGCACTTATTAAGTCCCACTATGCACTTGGCTTTTTGTGGAGGCCACTGTCACCCCAAGGTAGAGATAAGAAAATTAAAGCAAAATAAAAAAAACCCAGAAGCCTGTAATATACACAGGGCCACGACAAAAGACTGGGGGCAGTGGAGTCTGTTTGGGTCTAAACCTCTGTGGTACTGCGCTTTCTGCTCTCTATTCAGATCAGTCTTTTATGGTTATCCTGGGAATGGAATGAGACAACGAATGTGAAATGTATACCAAGATCATCAACGAATAATCCCCATTTACATTGCTGTTGTGAAGGATATAAGATTTAAATCACTCTGTACCCCATTTGTTCGTTCAAAAGAAAGACCCAAAAAGACAAGGAAATATGTAAGCTGACTGCAAATTCTGTTGTCTTGGTAATAGTCTCGATCTCATAAGAATTAAGTGTTCGGGGAAAATACATTCATAAGTTAACTTATTAAATGTAAAGCCAAAAGAATTCTGGCTTTACAGATAACTTAAAAGCTTTAAAATCAGCTCCTGCATCGCCAGTATAATAAATATCTGAGATCCTCCCAGTTCTTCTCCAAATGGCTTTGAATCTCTCTGCCCACATTTGCAGTGCTAGCATCAAGTTACAATATTTGTTTTTAATATAAAACATACATTTCATAAAGATCGAACTATTTATATAAAGGTTGGGTTTGGTGGTGGTAGTGGTTGTTTATGTATTTGTTTTTTTGAAAAGGCTTTAGCGTTCTTGTTTTTGTAAGGGGCCCAGAAAGGCACTGAGAATTAGGAAGAGACTGAACTAAATATAGAAGGAGACTGGGGAATATTCCCAGCTGGGGCAAGCCAGCTGCTAGCTATAATCCCTATGAGTTTCCCAGGGGGTGCACTTGGATCTAGCCTACTGGATGACCTCCATCAACACATTCCCACAATACAACACACCTCCCAGGGCAGCAGCCACATCCCTCTCTGACTATCTAACCTGACACCGCTGCAACAGACATGATTGTTCCTGAAAAACTCATTTCTTGTTCAATTTGATATGAAAATGAAAGTTGGATTAGCACAATTTCTCATATTTGAAAGCATGTGCATGAATAGCATTTTCAGTGTTGCCTTATAGTAAACCCAACTGAGCTTTGAAAGGAGGTGCAATAATGCAGGTAAAGTTGATGTTTTCAAGATCTCCCTGCTTTGCATCCAAATCAGCCCTGCAAGGTGAAAGCATGCTCAGTGGGCCAAGCTGATACAATCAATGTCACTCTCTCACAAGCAGACCATCTTCAGAAAGAAATGTTGATCGAATTGTTTCCCATGCAAATGTAAAAACAGGTTGAACAATACCAGAAATAGTATCAATGTCTTTCAATATTAAGCAAAGACAGGCAATTCTTGAAGAGTGATGCCATTTCCATGAATTTCATCAATTCACAGTTCTACCCACAATGCTTTTCTTACTTGCTTTGTTTTCACAACTGTTCATTTAAACGAGTTGGAGGTCAGGTTTAGGGAGCTCTTTGCCAGATCTGAGAACTATGTTCTGAGTTTCCATGAGCCTACCATCAATTTGATTTTCATTGTCCAGATAAAATTTTGCACCCCAGGAGCTGTGTTAGGAGAATAATACATGTATTCTCTGGACCAAGTCAGTGTGACCAAAACTTCATGGACTTTTTAAAACAGAGCTCAACTGTTTTTCCCGGTCTCTACTGTAGGGAGGAAATGTTCCATTCTAATCCTTTTATTCTATAAAAGAGGAAACTTGAGTCCACACTTCATGTCTCTTAATGTCATCCTAAAATTCAGTGCACATTATTCTTTATCTCTTAGAAATCTTGCTTCTTATTAATATGCATTGCAGAAGCTTTATGTCCCTTTTTGACATGCAACATACAAGCTCTTAAGGCTGCATAACAGACAGTGTATAGTATCTATCTATGGACAAACACTGAATGTGTACATCTTCTTTCAACAACCCTTCGAAACAAACTGTAAATCCTGGGTGCAAGATAAATGTTCTGTCATGACACTCTTGGTGGCATCTTCCCTTCATTTGTGCCAGGGCTGGACAGAAGCCAAACTCTCAGGAGAGAACATGGATCTTGGAAACACAACTTCTTTCTGCCTAACACATCTTTTTAAATATTTAAGTTTTATGAGCACATCACAGAAAACATAGCACTCAGTGTCATCCTTAAATAATTCTTGGTGGGGAGAGTGCCAAGAATCCATCAATCTTGTATGCCTGAGAAAAGTCATGGGAAAAGGTTTCTGGATCTTTCAGGTCCTGAATTTAAATCATTTGCAGCTGTCCATGTGGTCTCAGGCTCCCATTTATGGAATTGGAAAGATGAAATGAGATAACCCATGGGAGGCCCAGTCCTGGGCCCTCAGTAAGCACTTCACAGTGGTCAGCAGGAAGTCTCATGGAGCTACCCTTGAAAGTATCTTAAGTCTGTCTCCCTATAACAGAGCAATGAAGAACATAGGATCTCTTGACACAAAGCACTGCTCATCCACTTATTAGCTGCCTAACACTGGGAAAAGTTGCCTAATTATCCTGGGCCTTGATTTGCATATTTTATAAATGGATAATTATAGCTTCTACCTCACTGAGATTGTCCTGAAGATGGACTGAGAAAATTCATGGGACATGTTGAACACATGTGTGCACAGAATGCTCAGTCCACAACAGCTATCACAACAATTCTTCCACCCTAGGGCTGGCTTCATCCTCTCTACCAGGGAAGAGAGTGCCAGAGGGTACTCACAGGAGTACTTTCCCTGTGAGTTTCTCTGTTTAAAATTTCTCTATCAGTTCCTTTCAATGTGATCCGGAAATCATTTAATAAAGCATGCTTCAAATCCAGTAAAACTTCCTTGGGACCTAGGGAATAAAGTCCAAAGCTCTAAATTTGGTATTGAAAGTATCCCACAAAGGGTTTCACAATGGTGTCTCACTATCACCCTCTGCTTATAAACTCTGCTTGGGCAAAGCAAACCGGTGCCTTCACATCCAGGTGTGCTTGTCTCCATGATGCCTCCTCCAGAATGCTGAGAAACGATGGTTAGAAAGTGCCATGCCAAGTGATTTGTGGAGGAAGATTTGAGAGCCAGGCCATTTTCAAGCTGGAAAGGACCCAAAAGGCCACTTTACAGATGAGGAAACTGAGGTTAATTGGCTTTCTCAAGGCCATGCAGCTATTTATCAGCAATGCCAGCATTGCAAAGGCTGATCTGCCTGGAGGGAGGGAATCACAGGGCAGCCTATTAGGGAAGATTTGTCAGCAATTGGCCACAAACTTGCTGACAGGTGATCTTTCTCCAATCATGAGAAATGAGACAGAAGTTATGCACCCAATAAGGAAAGGACAGTAGTCATGTCTCTCCGTAAGTGAAAACCGTTGATTCTCTGGCTTGCGATACAGGGCACAGGAGGAGTGGGGGTGATAGGGAGGGAACAGCTAAAATGATGCCTCAGGATGTGATCCATTCCTCACTTCAAAGATGCAACCTGCATTAATTCAGACTGCATTAGTCTCCTGAATAATGCTCCCAAATGCACTGCTGAGATCTGCTGAAGCTGAAGATTCCCTGCAATGCTTGCAGCAAGAATGGTGATGAATAAAACACAAGAATCACCAGTGCGTTACTTGGAATTGTCCCCAGCTCTAACTGCTAAATCGCAATTTTTACTCTAAGATAATAATACTAATAGTGACAGTCCATTTATAAAATGCTTTTTAAGCTCCCCCAAATAATAATAAAAATAAAAATTATATATTATACTATAGCAGTGTTTGAAGAAGAGAGTGAAGTGAAGCTGTTCAAGATAGATCTCCCTTTACTACTGAAATATTTTGGCAAAGTATTGAGATTTAGAATTGTTTGCATAAATGAAGCACTTCATCCTCATTTCTAATTTGGCTTTCGATTTAAATGTAGTTTTGCTGCTGCTGTCAAATAAATATTAAAAAAAAAAAAACTTTAAATATGTGGTTTTAAAAAGTGAACAATGGAAAGTTGATTACTACTGATATTTTACTAAGCCGCCTAGAGAGCCTCACCAATGTTTCATTAGTCATCTTTCGTTAGTGATCTAGGTTTGTGTTCATGATGACCAGACAGGGATTACCACATAGAAATTGAAGTTAGCTGGGCATGGTGGCTCACATCTATAATCCCAGCACTTTGGGAGTCCAAGGCAGGCAGATCACTTGAGGTCAGGAGTTCGAGACCAGCCAGCCAACATGGTGAAACCCTGTCTCTACTAGAAATACAAAAATTAGCCAGATGTGGTGGCACATACCTGTAATCCCAGCTACTTGGGAGGCTGAGGTAAGAGAATGGCTTGAATTTGGGAAGTGGAAGTTGTAGTGTCCCTAGATGGTGCCATCACACTCCAGTCTGGGAGAAAGCCAGATGCCATCGAAAGAAAGAAAGAAAGAAGGAAAGAAAGAAAGAAAGAAAGAAAGAAAGAAAGAAAGAAAGAAAGAAAGAAAGAAAGAAAGAAAGAAAGAAAGAGAAAGAAAGAAAGAAGGAAAGAAAGAGAGAGAGAGGAAGGAAGGAAGGAAGGAAAGAAAGAGAAAGAGAGAGAGGGAGGGAGGGAGAGATAAATGAATGGCTCCAAGAGTTCTGTTCAGTTATAACTGGGTTAAGTTTGGGCAAGAAGTTTTCTCAGCTACAAAATCAAAGCCTTTACAAGGTTCTACTCTCTGACCCATTAGACAGGCTACCATGTCTCAGATGCTCTGAGACCTTGGGCTTCCCCTGCAGACTTCACTCCCTGAAAGAGGAAAGCAGATTCCTTTCAAAGGTGTGTCAGAAGAGTTGTTCTGGGATGCTATGAGACTAACTCCAGAGAACATTTTTACCTGCATGGCCTTGCTGCTCAAACTCACCCAACTATTTGCACTGACAACTTTCACTGTTTACCCAATACTTGGGCCAACACGGAGGCTATACAGTTAAGAAGGTGTGTAGACTGTCCCCTCCAGAAGCTAAGATGTGACTTGAGGCCACTTTTCCCTTCTTATGGGGGGGTCTTCTTGGCATGAACCCATTGATGGCATGAACCCATCAATGCCAAGAGTTCCTACATATTCTAGCTTTTGAGATTTTTGCATTGGCTCCATGGAAAAGTTTCCCACAGAACTGGATGTGTCCCTTGCAAGAGACCATTTGCCATCCACATGCCAAGCTCTTATGCTGCCTTCCATAGCTGCCCTTGGAAATACCACCTCATCCACTGAGCTACATTACTGGACTTCTACCCAGGTCCTGACACCTGCCCAATATTTGCACAATGAAACTTGGACTATTCAATATTTGTTTGTTTTAAGACAGGATCTGGACCTGTCCCCCAAAGTTGGAGTGCAGTGCTGCAATCCCAGCTCACTGCAGCCTTGACACCTCTGGCTCAAACAATCCTCCCACCTCAACCTCCCGAGTAGCTGGGACTACAGGCACATGCTGCTGTGCTCAGCTAAATTTTGTATTTTGTGTAGAGATGAGGTTTCACCGTGTTGCCCAAGCTGGTCTCAAACTCCTGGGCTCAAGCAATCTACCTGTCTCGACCTCCCAAAATGTTTAAATTATAGGCATGAGTCACTGCACCCAGCCTATTCAATGTTCACTAAAAGCTCCTTCTGCTCCAGCCTTTCAACCTGTCTGACTTTCAGCATTCCATTCAGCCTTTGAGAGGAAATCAAAAGCCAGATATCGCATTCAATAATGCAACAGACATTGTCCTCATAATAGTTCTGCAAGGATATGTGGGGAAATGAAAACTTTTGTGTTTCTTAGTTGAAAGCAACAGAAATAGACTTTAGGCAGCACAGTCTTTGCAGGAAAACTGAGGAAAGAGGCTCAGAAAAACCCCAGGTACCTAGGAAGCCTGGGCAGTTAGAACCACAGGCCAGACTCTGCCATAGAACAAGAAGAGTGAAGGCACCACAGTTGTTCCCACTGGACATGGGTGGCAACGTGTTATTTTACCACCTCTGTGGCCCCTGGAAATCAGGTGCTATACAGCCACTGCTACAGTGACCAGAATGAATTATCCATGGACAATGATGTGTGTGTGTGTGTGTGTGTGTGTGTGTGTGTGGAGGGGGGTAGGTGTGTAAGATACTGAATCAAATTTAAAACACCGGGGAGGCATTGCTGAGCTGGCATTCTAGCTTCTAGGAAAGTTGATGAATCAACTCTCTAGCCATTTAGGCTTCTGGAGTAGAAGGAACTCTCTTCCTCCTATAAAGATGCTTCTTGGGGTTACTTCCTAAACACAGGAAGATGGTTCTGTGCCCAAGTACCCAGATAATAGAACAAGCAAACAAAATGACAAGGATGTGCTCAATAGAATAAGTAACACATGGAATGTTGTCTTCCATGGTTTTGAATCACTCAAATAGAAGCGTAAGTATCTCATACTATTTAACAAGACTCTGTCCCTGCTCCCATCAGGGTATTTTCATTGACATTGCTTTGTTCCCTGTTTACAAAGCAAGGTTGGTGACCGGGGAAACCACCCCATAGCGTGAGATTAGGAGAGATGACAGATATACTGAATAACAGACTAAAGATTTAAATGTTAAAATGTTTCAGTAGACTGGATCAATGGACCAAACCCAGCAGTATGAAAAGTAACAGCAGTAATAATAACAGCAACCCCATTCCACGTGCTGTTTTAAACAATTTTATAGATGAATATCATTTATTATCAGAGCTACCCTAGAAGGAAGATACTGATATTAACCCCAGTGTGATGAGGAAATTGAGAAGCAGATAAAGAGATTTGTACAGCTGGTTAGTAGCAGGGCCATGCTTGGAAGCAGGGCAGCCTGACTCCAGAGCCTGTGCTAACACCACTGAAGGTGACTTATCATGTCTTATGTGCACAGGGATAGGTGGGGAAATGCGGTTTAACAGCAGCACGTAAGGAAAAACAAATAAACAAATAAACTGTGGAGCATAAGTCCTCTGGGTGATGTGGCTGGCAATAAAAGCTAATGTAATGTAGCCTCAGGCTGCAATAAAAGAAGTGTGTAGAAGGGAGTTGATAATCTAGAGTCCAGCTGCCTAGATTTCTGACTTCAGTCCTTTCCTCTGAGGAAGGCTAGAGACAGAAAAAAAAAAAAGAGAGAGAGAGAGACAGAGAGAGAATGGGGAGTTCAATGTGGAGATTTTAAGACTGGGGAGAAGGCTTTCTGGAAGACAACTTAAAAAATGGTAATTGCAATGTGGAGGAAGAATTACATCTATTCTGCATAGCATCATAGGCTATATCAAAGAACATAACCTTTGGGGAGACGGTTTGGCTCGGCTGAAGGAAGCGCTTCCAACACTGAGGGTTCTCAGTGTCTCAGCGGTTTGCGTAAGTGGGTAATGAGGTCCATATCACTAGCAATGCTACAACCACCACCAGGACGTAGCAGTAATGATTCAAGGACCTGATGGCAGGGTTTGTTGGTCCAGGTGGCCTCTGTGGTCTCTCCCTACCATGTAGGAGTAGAATTCTGTTATTTCTTCCTCATACCACCCTTGATCACCAAACTGGATGTGACTTATCCTTCCTGTGGCCCAGTTTAATGCTTCCTTTGGGCCCTTACTCTGTGAAGCCTTGAGTTTTAATCACCAGGCCTAGTATTTTCTGTACTGTTAATATTGTCAGCTCTCTGAAGGGAAGCCCTTGTGATTTGACCACTTCTGTGTGCCTAACTCAGGACCTTTCATTATTTTAATGACGAAGAAATGGGTTTGTAATGAATTTCAAACCAAACCCTGCCAAAGTGTCCTGTACAGGCTTGGCAGTGGCAAGGTAAGGACATCATTCTTACTCTGTTCTTTACAGAACCTTGGAATGGAGTTAGCAACAGGAGGTGACTATAAAGTAGGACAGAGCTGAAGGCCAGGGCCAAGTGTTGCATATTGCAAAGTATTTTCAAACAGCATATGAACTAACCCCAGACTGACCATGAACTTCCAAATAAGAGAGTCACATAAAGCCTTGTATTTAGGGCTCATGACTTAAATGCCCAGGGACATTAGAGGGTGAAGCTTTACATAAACAAACGAACTAATGATATGTTTACAAAGAAATCAGAACACAGATACAACTATTTTTTAAAAATCAATTAAAAAATGACTTTTGGCCAGGTATGGTGGCTCACACCTGTAATCCCAGCATTTTGGGAGGCTAAGTTAGGTAAATCACGAGGTCAGTAGTCCAAGACAAATCTGACCAACATAGTGAAACCCCATCTCTGCCAAAAATTTTAAATTAGCCAGGTGTCGTGGCACATACTACTCAGGAAACTGAGGCAGGGGAATCACTTGAACCCAGTAGCTGGAGGTTGCAGTGAGCCAAGACCATACCATTGCACTCCAGCCTGGGCAACAGAGCAACACTCCATCTCAAAAAAAAAAAAAAAAAAAAAAAGACTTTTGTTTGTAGATAATGAAAATTAATGAAAAGAGATTGGGTTAAGAGCCACAAGAGCCCAGTTCTTTCCATTTGGCCCGAAATTACCGTGGGACCTTGGGTAAGTCCCAATTCCCCTCTGGGCTCCCGAACCCTCATCCCTAAATGAAGGTTGACTGGAATAGCTGATGATTCAGTCAATGACTTCACACATCTGATTCCTGACAATTCTACTCTATTCCTGGAGTTCAGCCCTCCTTGGAGAAAGTAGTGGATCCAGAGGTTCGAAGTGGTTAGACTGTCTGCAATAGGGAACATGATGTAAGGTGCCACGTGGTAAAGTGGGCAATGACAACATGGAGTGGAAGCAGAGGGGAGTGATGAGGATGGTGAGAGGTCTGGAAACTGTATCTCATCAGATTAGCTGACACTCGGAATGGTGGGAGCAGCCTGATATGTTGACTAAGCTTCAGCATCTGATGCTTGGGTTACAATCCCAGGTTTGTCGATTACCAGCAGTGGAATGCTGGAATACATGATCCCCCACCCACTGTAATATGCTGATGACACTCTTAACTAGCTCATGTGGCATTGTGAGTAAATCTCATATTCTACAGAATGTTCTTAGTACAGTGCCTGAAACTAACCAAGTGTTCAATAAATGCAGGGTTTTAACTATTAACCAATACCAGTTTCCAAATATTTACAGAGCTTTCAGGAAAAGGAAAAAGTGAAGGGGGATCAAAATGTAACTATTGGAAGAAAGTTACCAAAAAGGTTATTTAGGCTCCTTCTTCATTAAAATGGAGTGCTTTTAATGACTAGAGTCAATGAATCATCTGTTCACCTCCTGGGTTCCCTGAGAGGTAGTTAGCAGGCTGTCATCAGGACATTTAAGAAGCTGTAGGATTATGGGAAAACAAAAAACCTGCTGAGAAGGGAGTTGGATCAGGGGATCTCAGGCGCTCCCATTATGGATAAACTTTGAGATCTTGTAGGAGCTCAGAGTCCAGCAGTCAGTTCTTGTCCAGAGAGTGAAGGAGGCCCAGACTGTGTCCTTGTCAAGAGAGTAAAGGAGGCCCAGGCTTGAGACACACCAAACGTAGTGGAAAATGAACATTTGGAGTCAGAGCAGGTTTGGGAAGCCAACTTTCCTTCTCCTCAGACTCATAATCTTAGACAGGCATCTTAATTTCCCTCTGATAGTCATTTCCCTAATTGTAAAATGGAGATGAGGGTACCTTCCTCTCGGGGTGGTTGTATAGACTAAATGAGGTACCTGGGAGAGCACCCGGCAGACAGTAAAGTCTCTGAAAGTTGTCTCTCTCTCCCTCCTTTTCCTGGGCAAATACAGGCAGATATCCCCTTTCATTGCAAGGTGCAGGCAGGAGGGAATGCCAGCCTGGGGCGAGAACAGATGACACTGGCGAGCTGCAGATGGGAAACGGCAGGATGACCTGGAGGTCCCAGAGCCTTAGAAAGCCCAGCCTGGCTGCAATACTGGGTGAGAAACAGTTGGAAAACCATTCAGGACCGAACGAGGGTGAGGACTCCATTATTTTTAGCGTGATGCCAAATCACTGTGCTTTTGCCTGGGCCTGCAAAAGACAGAAGCCACAAGGCAAGACCAGGACTTCTTCAGCCACAGTCTATTTATGAGTTAAAATTGTCACTGCTCAAACCCCTTAAAATCCCAAACTACATTTACCTGAAAAACAAACAGAAATAGTATTGAAATAGAGATGATTTATCAAGAGACTAATTATCTTTTGAGCTAGTCTGGAATAGTAATGAGCCCCTTTTAAACGAAAGCAAACCTGTGATGAATATCTCAACGTGGCATGCTTAGCAAACTTTCCTGGTAAGATATTACTGCAGGGTAACTTACCACAGCAACCCGATGCAAAATGAACAGAGGGGAAAAAAGCAAAGGTAGGAAGGAGGCAGGCAGTGTTCAAAAGCAGTAATCATCTCTAAAATCTCAAATCCCAAACTGCCTCTTGAATATTTTAAGTGGAAGAAGGTTGGATCACTTAAATTTACGAAATCATTCAAAAAAGGTAGGTACTAATAAACAATTCATAGCTAATTGGAAGAGGACTCAATCTAAAACGAATGTTCAATGCAAGATTTCTGGCTCATAATTATAAGAAAGAACTGCTACCTGTTCTCATTAGTCCATAAAACTGAATCCCAAGTCTATTTCAGAGAGGGCAACAACCCCAGGACATATTGAAGGCTCATCATGAGCTAGGGCTTGCACTAAATTCTTATTTTATCTTTACAAGAATCCTAGGATATAAATATTATTATGGGGTCTACATCCATTACCAAGAAGACATCTGAGTCTTGGGAGGTTATATAGTTTCTTCTTGGTCACATACTTTGCAAGTAATGGAGCCAAGAATCCTCACTCACAAAATATAGGGCTACATCTAAAAACTCAGTAACCAAGATAAGTAATACTTTAATGTAGTATTTTAAAAATCAAGATTAGTTGGCCGAGTACAATGGCTCACACCTGTAATTCCAGCACTTTGGGAGGCCAAGGCAGGAAGATTGCTTGAGGCCAGGACTTTGAGACCAGCCATGAGCTGTGATCACAGCACTGCACTCCAGAGTGAGACCCTGTCTCTAAAAAAATAAATACATAATGAAGATTAGTGGGAAAAAAATATCTATGATGAGCAAAAATCAAAATTTTCAATCAAGACAGAATCTAGCCATGTACATACATGACTTGGCCTCATTCTCTTCACCCTCATCCTGTCCCTGCTACTGGACACTGTTGCTTCCAAGTTTGAATAACTGGTCCAAGCTTCTAGGATGATGAAAAATGAACTTTCCAGAATTGGTTTATGGGTTAAACATTGCCAGAGACCTGAGGCAGGGTGGGTATGCAGCAATTTGACCTGCTATGCCTATCCTTACTTCCTCCACCCGTGCTCTTATGGAGAAGGATAAAGATGCATTGATAGCAAGGACTCTACCGCAAATTCTCACTGTTTGCTCTCACTGATGGAGCCTAATGAAGGCTGAAATGAGATCTCTACATGTCTTAAACTAAGACCAGGGCGGATCCTCCCCTACCATGCTGGTTGCCATGTGAGGTGATCGTTGTAGTGAGAACAAAGCCGGGCTCCAGGCCATTTTCTTCAAGAAGGCTGAAGGTGGAGAGCTAACTTTAATTTGTGAAAATAATTCCAGTGCAGAGGACCATGTCAGGAGGATTTCTGGCAGAGAAGTGGTGTGGAGTTTAGAAAGTGAAGGCTTTTTTTCACCTGCATCAACCAGGAAATTTTGAGAATAAACCCCTGCTCATTCACAAATATTGTTTGAGGGGCACTTGGTGCCAGAAAACATAGAATAAGATCTTGGCTACTGTTTACTGTAGTCTTTAAAGCTGTTTATATCAACTTCCTAGATTCAGCTTTTCAAGTGGCTTAAATGCGGGTGGGAATAGAGAGGGAGAGAGAAAGACCAGTAACTGGCCTCCATGAGAAATAGCATCATCAGTCTCTCTCACTCTTGAGTTTCTTCCTCATTTCCCTCTCTTCTCTCTCACATTCCTGTCTCACCTAATATCCCGATGTACCAGATTTTCTGCTTGAGCAGAAAGCTCAACTATACAGACTGTTTGAGCAATGCTTTATCTCAGTAAGAATCCCTGAACTCTGCAACTGTCTCATGACTAATTAAACCAAATAACAATGAAATTTTGCCTCCAGTTCTAACAATGTGCATTAGTCACAAGTGCTTAGAATTTAAAATTGCCCCTTTTTAAGTTAAATAAACTGTCCAGTGATAAGTGAACATCAGTTTACAAAACACTTCGTCTTACTTTCCATTGAGTTACTTAATACTCCCTCCCATAATCCATTTGCATCGATTCCTTCTTCATCAACTGTCTACACATTCCAACACAGCTCAGAGCTGCAAAGAACTCCGTTGCTGAATCACCAGGGAGGCAACTGTACTCAGTTAAGACAAAAATACAAATAAGTATCCACTTAAAACAGTACTTATTTTTTAATAGAGTTTTCCTCTTAATTATAATATAGCATTAGTTTCTTTTTGCATTCTCCTTCTGAACTTTTATGACACTATCAAACAGGAGCAAATATAAATTTGTGTAGCCTGAAATATGCAATTTAATCATAAGCCATAATTTTCATATCACTGAGAAAAAAACATCAAATGATTATACTCCAGTGCATGAGGAACAATCTTGAATTAAATTTTACTCTTTGCTAAAGTTAGATCTTTCACAGCAATATCAAGAATGGTTTGAAGGAAATAGTAAAACATTACTGTTATATTAAAACTCTAGGCCCCAAAGTGTTTACCGAAGATCAAACTGCTATTCTCTTTTTGCAAATTAGAAATGTCTTGCAGACATCTTCAAAACCTCATGAAAGAACGGGCAATGATATCACAGTAGTCTCACTCATATTTTTCTTCTTTACCCATTCCCTTCCACTTGGAGTCAGGAATGATGCTCTTTTTTGCCGAAAAAAAATCTAGAAAATCCTCCCAGATCACTGTCTCAGTGAGAGCTGACCTTGTTTATCCTGCAGCCCAGCCCCCACCCCGGCTGCTGCTCAATGTCAAGTTACAAGATTTCCCAACTTTCTAGTAAATTCCAAGGTGGGAAGAAGAGGCTCAAGGTAACAGGATCCGGCCACTAAAAAGATGCTAATCCTGACAAACTGCTCGAGCAGTAGCTTGAACCACAGCTAGATTGAATTCGGTCTCTCCTGAGAGGGCCAGACAAGGCTGGTAAGTAACAAAACGCCTTTTCACGATGCCCTCAAAAGCAGATGGGCTCCATGCAGAAAGCTGGAGAAGGGTGCCATTGCCCTCTAGTGGCCAAAAGTGCAATCTTCCGCGAAGGACTCCATTTCCAGAGTTGTACAAGGCTCTCAATGTCAGGATAAAATTATAGCAGAAAGATGTCTAATTGTGGTCCTCGTGTGTTTTCTTTAGTTCTTCCTGCTCATAGGGGAGGCTGCGGATGGCTATCACAGGAATCCCGATGGAACACCTCATTCTTAACTCCTACTGGTGCATCAGGATGTGTCCAATTTTCTCCAGCTTTCTTTTTCTTTAACGGACCTGTTGACGTTTTTCCCCTAATCAATTAAATCATAAATTTATATAGACCAAAGATTTTTGTATTTTTCAGAGGTAATAACTTTAAATTGAAAAGGCTGACAAGTCATATTCTTGGTAAAAGCAGAATAGGGATTCTTGACAAATAAGGTAACTTTTTATGAAACAGCAGTCAATTCCATAAGGGAGAAAGTTATCCCAAACACATTTCAATCCCTTAAATCATTGGCTAGTGAATTTCTACAGTGCTCAAATTTTCTAGGAAGAAAAAACTTGGAAGTTCATAGTCATTCTTCAAATTTGACAATTCAAGAAAAATGTTTGCTACCTACATTCAAACTATATAGTCTACTGTTTTATTATTGAATAATCAAGTATGCCTGTGATCAAAGTGAAAACATCAATATTGAAAATAAACTCCAACGAATTTGTTACTTTTCTCAAACATCTACCTAATAAACGTATTGAGAATGAAGAAAGACTAAAATCAGATTTGCAGATCTTGTTTAGATGGTTCTGAAAAACGGATTTAAATATAACAGATCAAAGTTTACCAACTTTGTAAGTTACCACTTCATAAGTCACAGGCATTCACAGGCAAGATTCCAAGACACGCTATGCTCCTGGGAGTGCAGCACTGGCATTGTAAATCAGACCACCATGAGGTCAATGTCATGGCGTTTCCCATATGAGGGTCCCCAAACCAGAATCTTTACAAAGCAGCCATGTAATTCTATTCAAAGTGGAAGAAAAACCATGAATTATGAAGACAAGTGCATTAAAAGAGCATGAAATTGATCCGTATTCCCCAAAATCATGGCGTCGCTCTCCAAGTCTGTCCTCTGCCCCCTCCTCCCACAAATAAACAATCAAACATGCACAGCCACAGCCACCACTCTACAGAGGGAACGTGAGTTCTGGGGCATAAAAAAATTGAGCCGTAACTAATTTTTTTTTTTTAAATTTTCAAATTAACAAAAGATTGCATCTTAATTGAAAATAGAATTTAGGTTTCTAGTAGTTTTACTGTCTGGTGTTCTGATAAGAATGCTGAACGTAATGGAAGTTCTGAAGAGTTATCAAGATGGTCCACTGCTTCAGTGAGAACTATTTTAAAAGCTTAATTTCCTAGTAAGCAATAAGCATCCATTTGAATAAATCTACATGTCTGGGCCTCGCCAGATTATCCAGTCTCAGTCCTTCCAGGCAGGTCTTCATTCCTCCTTTCCCAGGGGTGAGAAGGGTGGTTTTCTTCAAACAATGTCATAAAATGCCCAGTTTATGCAGACTCGGAAGTAACAACTAAAATGATAGTAATAATTATTATTAATAACAATGCATGCCTGCAAGACATTTTAATGTCTTAATTTGCAGTGTCTCAAAAGTAAGATGTAAAGATAATTCTTACTCCAGCAAAGTTTATTGGCCTCTCAGATGCCTTTCCCAGGTCTCTATTGAAAAGCACTCACATTTCTTTTGTACTAGGCTGGATTTCAGTTTTGAATAGAGATTTGAATTCCAGAGCCCACTGGCCAACTCTAAAACTTGGAATCAGAGATTACATTTAAAGAACTTCAGTGGCTGGAGGAGCCTCAGAGTGCCTCTAGTATTGGCCACTACTCTGTCCCTTTGTTTTGTAACTTTTATTCCTTTGTCCTATTGGAAGAAGACCAGGCTCCCTGCAGCTAGGGTTAGGCAGTTAATATTTCTGTGTTCTGGTGTCTGCACCTACGTATTTGTAGGAAAAAAAATTCCAGGATTAACGAAAAGAAGGTCAGTCTCTTCTCTTCTCCATTCCCAACGTATTAGGCTCTAGCGCTCAGAGCCCAGACTGGCAAATGTGCTGATGCGATGCTAAAGGATCCTCGCTCCTGAGAACACATCTGCATCCCCATCCCCAGGAAATCCAGACACCCCGCAAAACCATCGATGTCTGCTGCAAGCCCAAGTGATAAGGAAATTGATCCGTCCTCTAGCCAGATTAATTATGGTAGCTTCCCTGTGATTAAAACGAAAACTTACTGCCTCATATTAAACCGATAGCCATGATTAGAAGAAGAAAACAAGAAAAGATTTCAGAGCGATCGTAGCAAGATTTCTTTAGGGGGAGACGAAGGGGAAGACTTTAGTGAAATATATACCCTCATGCAGCAGGGTTTCAAGAACAATCCCCCACTCCCACCCCTTAGGGATGACCCGTCGTCATGCAGGGCTGGTATTAAATAATTAAAAGATGCAATTTCTTAACAGCAGTGTGATGGCCCATGAAATTCCTACTGCATTATCAGCAAAAGCAACAGGGCTTCTTCTAGCACCTAGAAAACCCTTCACCCGGGAGAGGCAGGCGCGTGGAGCCCCAGGCGAATGCAGGGCCTTGGCAAAAAAGGGACATGGAAGCAGGATCCGCAGGCCTCCCCTGACCCCACTTTCTCTGGGGATTCTGCCTTCACGGCGCGGGGCGGGCCCTCCTACAGTTCCTCCGGGTTGGGGTGTGGGGAAAGGGGAGCTCTCCTCGCCGCCCTCCCCATCCGGCCGGCCCCTCCGCGCTCCCCACCTCCCGGCTCGCGTTCCGGGGTAGAGCGCGGGGAGGGAGGCCGTGCGTGCCGGGAGCTGGAGAGGCTTGGCGCGCTCCGAGAGGCGGCGCAGGTTTCGGGAAGGTTTGGTTCGCAAAGTTAACGTTGACCCTGGCAGCTTTCGCCAGTCCCTAGGCAGAGGCGAGCCCGAGTCTGGGCCGCTCGAAGACCTACCCCTGCGCTGGTGGGAGCTCGCAGACTGCCGCCGGAGCTCTGGAGGGGACTCGGGCTGGAGGGCTGGAGCGCACCGCAGCCGGCTGCCCCGGAACAGCAGTCGGCGGCCCCAAACCCACGCTATTAAAGTGCGGGCAATCGCCTCCCGGAGCTGGGGTCCTTCCGTTTCCCTGGGCTTCCCCGGCAGTCTCGACTGGAGGGACTGAGCCCCGGGGAGCTTTCGGCGGGGATCCGGGAGGATGGAGTAAGAACCCCGCAGAGCGCGGGCTTGTCGCGGCTTTTGGGAAGCGGCGCAGGGCGGGCGGGCACCGCGCAGAGGGCGACTTTCCCCAGAGACAGGACCGGGGGCAGTCGGCGTATCCGGAGCTCTGCTCTGCAGCCTCTTGCCCCCGCCAGGTGCAAACTCCCGTCTGCCGCGGCTTCGGCGCAGACCCCAGAGGAGGCCGGAGCCGGGAAGAGTCGAGGAGCGCACATCTGGAGCCTCCGTCCCCTGCGCTGCCCGCGCCCACAGCTGGCCCCCTTCTCCCTTTCTGATTTTTAAACAAATCTCTCCCTCCCTTTTGCTTTGCATTAGTGAAGACTTCTCGACTCAGATACCACCACCACACCCCACCCCCGCCAAGACATTCTTTTCCTGAGAAAATCCTGCCCCCTACTCCAAGAAGCCCCAGCCAGGCGAGAGGAAGGGACTGGCGGCGCGCCTCACCTGGGGCCCTTGCGGGTGGACGCAACCTCCGGGCCGCCTGTCCCTGGCGCAGGGCGAGCGCTGCGGTGTCAGCCCCGGCCCCAGTCCCGGTCCCATTCACAAGTCAGCGGCGGCTGCTAGCGGCCCCCGCGGCATCTGCTCCTCGGCCCGCGACGTTCCCCTCGGCTGGCGGCGGCCGCGGAATGAGCCGCCGAGCGCGCTAGTGGCAGGAATGAGAAACCGGGGGGAGGTGGCGGGCGGGTGGGGGGGGGGCGGGAGGAGGGAGGCCGCCGCTGGGAGGGGAGGAAAGGGCGGGGGCTGAGAGGAGCCGAGGCTGCGAGACGCAGCGAGATGGGCCTCGCAAAGACTGCGGGGGCAGACCTGGTCCGCGCCCCTCCCCCCAGGGGCCCAGCGATGCCAACCCTTGGATTCGTGGCCGCCCCTCCCGCCCCGAGGCGCGGCGCTCTGACTCCCTCGGGGCTCAGATGGAGTCTGGAGCGACTGAAGTTGGGCTCCAGGGACGCACAGCCAATCAGGGAGGGCGGCGGAGGGAGGCTGGAGAGAGGTTGGGAGCCCCCATTTTCCTCCTTCCCCCAAATCCGCTCCAGCTGGCCAGGCTGGGCCCTTGCCTGGCGGGCCGGGATGGTGGTTAGGGGAAGGTATCGCCCAAGTGAGGGGAGCAATCGGGAATTCGGGAGTGTGTTCTATTCTTTCTCACTCCACCACCCCACTTTCCAAAAATCCCTCTACGTTGGCGGCTCCTGCCCAGCCCCCACCCCCCTCAATCTCCCACCCCTTGCAAACTCTTCTGGTGGCTCTGGTGGTGAAGTCGGGCGGGGAGGGAGACTCCGACTTGGGAAGAGCCCAGTCTCCGTTCTCTTTCAGCTCTCCTCTCCTCCAGTGCCCCCCACGCAACGCCTCGGAGAGGGGTGCGCGGGGAGCGCTTCGCCGGGGTCGGCCTCGCACCACCCCTTGGGAGGGTGCCTTGGCCCCTGCCAAGATATCAGTGGTCCCAGCCGGTAGTGTCACTTGTTGCCACCCCCTCGCTGCAGACCCGCCAGGACCCAGTGGAATGTGCGCTTCTGCGGGAGTGAGGGCCTAATGGGGCGCAGCGCTCGAGTCCTCTCTCCTTCCTGCCCTGTTCCCCTCACCGAGGACTCGCTATCGGGAGGGAGCCCCGGACCTGCTTCCTGCCCTCCTTCCCTGAGTAGCCGGGAAAACAGGATGGCTGGGCCGTGGCTTAGGAATCACGCCAGGGACTGGGCGGGGCGCTCGTGGTACCGGGAACGAACGGCGTGGGGACCCGCACACCCAGCGGGGAACAACCATGCGTGCGTGGGGACCCCTGGCTTGAACAAGTTTTCAGGGTGGGAAGTGGAGGCAAAAGAGGAGGCAGAGGAAGGTGGAGACGCCAGTGGGCGAAGGAACCGCCTGTGGGGACGGAGATGAGGCTGGGAAAGGAAGAGAGATGGACCCGCGAGAAAGAGGAAGGAGGCTGCAGAGAGAAAGCTGAGCGCCACAGCCAAGCAGTCAGAAAGGGTCAGAGGGGAGGAGACGGACCCAGCAGTTAACGGAAAAAAGAGGCCGAAAACGGAAGAGAAAGCTTGGGACCGTTAGCGCGTGGGGAAGGAACCCCAGTGCGTGGAGAAAGCAGGGGCGGCCGAACCCCGCTCTCCAGCTCCTGGCCACCAGCCAGCGGGTCCCCGAGCGCCCGCAGCCTCCCGAGTGTCCACGCGGCTCCGGGAGACGCCCGCGGGGGCGGAGGCTGGCGAGGCTGCCCCGGGACCTACCCTTCTCAGCCCGCCCGCCCACGTTCTTCTTGGCGACACCAGGATCCGGGTGGCACTGCGTGCCTGCCCCTAGTCCGCGTCCTGCGCGGAGAGGATGCCTCTATCACCCTCTGTGTGGACGTGTCCTTTAAACTGCTCATTCTTCTTCTGCGGGGAAAGAGCTGTAAGTTTCGCTGCCCAGTTCACTCACTCCTCAGCCTTCCCCCTACCATGGCTGTCCAAGGTGATAGCCCCTTGGGCCCCCAATAACCCCCCACCCTCGTAACACACGCTCTGCCCAAGGGACGCGCGAGGCCATTGACGCCGAAGGCTTTCCTGTAGAGCGTCAGTGAGCAGATCGCAGTGCCTGCCCCTTCTACCTCCTCCTGTGGGTACCTGGCCCTGAACCTTTTCAGAGCTCTACACTGCTTTCTCTGTGCCTTGTTGGCCTTTGCTCTAATCTCTAAAACTTTGGGTACTTCCCAAGCCACCGCCGAAAGCCCCCACTCTATAGTAATGGGGTGCTCTGATGGCGCCATTCCTGCTGACAAATGAAGTTACTTACACAAGAGAGGAGGGAAAGGGGGTCCGACTTTCCCTCAGAGATATTCGAGTTTTGGTCTTGTTTGGCTACAAACTATTGTCTGGATTTTCTCAACCCTTCCACGTGGTCCTAGAGGGAGTGTGAAGACACGGTCAATCTGATTGTACATATATTACACAAAAATGCCCAGGATCTGTGATTATTAGGACATCTCTTGATCCACGAAGCAAGTTTCATAAATTCTCTTTTGGAGGCATGGCCAAAGATGAGCCTGGCCACGTGTCAGCTGACATTAGCTGGACTTTGACCTCGCCTCTCCTTTCAGCATTTATGAAATCACAGCAGTTGTTTTTATAGACCATCCCTGTAGTGATGGGTGCATCAGCCGATTTTAACAAGTAAGTTAAAAAATTGCTTGATAAGTTTCCACTGACACTGCGCACCTGAATCAGATGGAACCTGGTGTATAGCAGCAATCCAGCAAGTCTATGCCTGGGATTCTACTCAAGAGAACAGTAAACATATGTCCACACAAAAACACATACCAGAATGTTCATAGCAGCGTTATTCGTAATAGTCAAAATCTGGAAACAATTCAAATACCCATCAACTGGTGAGTAAACAATACAGGGTGTATCCATACCATAGAATATTGTTTAGCAAGAAAAATGGAAGAAATGCTGATGCTTGTGACGTCATGAATGAACTTCAAAAACATAAGCTAAAAGCCAAATGCAAAACAACATATTGTGTGATTTTCATTTAAACGATATGTCCAGAAAAGGCAAATTTATAGAAACGGAAAGAGGATCAGTGGTTGTCTGGGGCTAAGGATGTAAACAAGAATTGACTGCAAACAGGGCACCAGGGAATTCTGTTGGACGATCGAAATGCTCGAAAAGTACATAGTTGGGATGGTCCACAAATCTACAGATTTACTAAAATCATTGAATTGTAACCAAGAAAGGAAAAAAAAAATCCTTTCATACCTTTATTCCCAGAATATCTGCGACCTGCAGCTAATCCACAAGGGGAAACTTGGCAAAACACTTTCAGAGAAAAAAATATGTTTAAAAAAAAAAAGATTTCTAGTTCTTATGGAAAGATAACCATATTTCTATTCATCAAGTTCTATTTTGGCTGCTGCTTTGGAGAACCTTATAAGTTTTAAAGAAAGTTAATTCTCCCCTTTCATTCTTCTAAGTGATTAATTCCTGGGAACCAGAGTTAGGCATTCCAGTTCGTGACATTTTAAACACACCTACTCATAGACACAGTACAAAGTGCACGTTTCAGAGGGGATTTTTTTTTTATGACTATGTTAGGATCTGTCTTAGAAATCCTTATCAAGCACTTGGGTGAAAGTATTGTGTGATTACAGTTTAGATTTAAAAAAAGAAAAGAAAAGGAAAGAAGAACCCACTGACAGTTTATATTGAAAGATTCAGTTCAGCCAGCCAGCCAAAAGTTTGGGTGTTATCTTAACTTACCTCACCTTTCCTTCACCTTGTTCTTCTTCAAGGGTTGCTCTGGAGCCAGGATTAAACAGCCCCTTCTGCTTCCTGTGGGTTCCCATCCAGACAGATGTGAGGCCCAATTGGGCTTTTCCTTTTCTTTGTCCTTGCTGCATGAGGCTGTTAATTTCCTGTCGGTTCCCTCATCAAAGGTACCAGGTTGTCATTCCTTTGATGCGCCTTTCCTCAGACTCTAAGATAGCCAGACCCTGCTGAGTCAGTTCCTTGTTTGGACTTAGAAGTTCCAGGCTCCCCACGTCTTCTCAAAGCTTCCTGCTCTAGAGGCATCCTTTGGTAAATGGTGTAAAGAGTGATACAAGATCCAAATAGGGTGTGAATTTCATCACATTGCAGTGGAGTTTCATGACATTGCAGTGGGCCCCAGCCACCCGTTCTCCAGGTGGAGCGAGGAAGCTGAGAAAGATGGAATGGGAATTCCATTTCTGAATCAGACACATCAGGAGAATACTCGCACAGCTGGATCTGTAGAGCAACATGGGAGGACCACAGGCCTTTGATCTGTGTCTGATTCCTGACTCTGCCATTCATTAGCACCATGACTTTGACTAAAGACTTTATCTCCTTGAGATGTGCTTTCCATATCTATAAAATGGGTATTACTATCTGTGCCTAGATTGTTGTGGGGATTCAACATGCCCAGCAAAAAGCACTACAGCAAAAAACACTAAGCTTGGATCGTAGGCTCAATAAGTGAAAGTTAACAATTACTATTATTAATTATGAGGTCTGATTATTATCACATTTTAAATGACCTGGGCAAGAAAAGAGTCATGTTACAATTGTGATTTATAATAATTACAGAGATTAATCTTATCTTAAATGGAACTGGTTATAACTGGCCAAGAATATTATGTCAGTTCAAAATTTCTAACACTGTAAATTGTCTAAATAAGACTTGTTTGGGGTCATGTAGAATAAGATGTGCCACCCTTGGGGGCTGAGGCTCTGGGTACATGTCCTTTATGCGCCACAAATTCATTGACTCACCCTGAGAAAGTCATTTCCTTTCTCTGAGCCTCAGTTTCCCAACTGCAAATGAGAGCTTACCCGAGATGAGCTAAGAAGAAGGTTGTTCCAGAGCTTAAATCCTGGACATTTTAAGTCCTACTCTTCATTACATGTACTGAGACATCACACTGTACCCTATAAATATGTACAATTACTGTGTATTGATTTTAAAAAGTCAGAACATTTCAGAGATGTAATTCCCCTTTCTAACACTAGGAGCAATCAGCCAATCATCTCAGGCTAAGGCCTGACTCCAGGCAGTCCCTGTCTCTCAAACATACCCTTTTCAACTCTATCAAGAACACATGTCTTTCTCCCTCACTTAAAGTTCCCCAAGGGTGGGGGTGATGCTTTTCTGTTTGATTTATGTATGCCTCTCTAATATCTAGCATGGTGCCTAACAGGACATCAGAGACATACAATATGCATTTAATGAATTAATATATTTGAGTGAATGAAACCAAAATATTGATCAAATATCATCACAATAATACTATGTTGCAAATGATTCTGGTACTTCTGGCTTAGAAGAGCACTCATTTACTCTCATAGATCTGTGAGTTAGCTGGGTTGCTCGGTCTAAACTAGGCTGGGCTGGGGCGACTCAGCTTGGTTTTCTGCATTTCTCATCCTCCTCCTGGGACTCTCTTGGACATATCCTCATGGTGATGAAAACTGCACAAGAATTGAAGCAGAAATATGCATGACCCCTTGAGGCCTAGGCTCAGGACTGGAAGATATCTCTTCTACATTTATCTGTTGGCCAAAGCAGCGTGGTCAGATAGAAAGTTAAGGGGTGGAGAAATAAGATCTGCTTTTATAGGTGAAGAAACTGTAGTTGCCTGACAAAGAGTGGGGATAGAGGAAAGGGTGGAGTGTTGAGCCACTAATGCAGTCTCACACAAGCAGAAACAGATTTTCATCATCATTCATTCTAGGTCATCTTGAATCTTCAGGTCTCCTAGGTTATATCCCATAGTCATTGTGACTACACACATACACACATACACACGCACCCTCTATATATAGACAGAGACCTATATAATACATAAATATATCACATATATAGAGATGAATCTATAAGATATATAAAATAATTATATATTATTTTATATATATAGTGACCTATATAACATATAGAAACCTATATAGTATATAGGCTTTTAGCCACAGTTCCTGGCCCATAACTCACATAGCACTCGTTATAGTGTTGGGGTTTTTTAGACCTAAGAAGCAGGTCTCAGAAAATACAATCTCTCCCTCTCACCTTCTCCTGTGTCCTTTCACCTGCCCAAGGCTGGACTCTAATCTGACTATGGGTCATAAGACCTTTATACCAGAGGGGGGCCTGACCCACACCCTGGAAAGAGGAATACTGCATAGAAAGGACAAGAAGAATTTGGACAGGCTTTACCAGGTTTAGGTAATATCCTTTCTGTCCAATCACATTTCTATATGGTTGTCCATCATGTGTATCCCATGAACTATGGCTAAAAACCTATATAAACTATATATGCTCCTATATATACTACATAAAACCTATATATAGTATATATAGGGTTTTAGCTGCAGTTCCTGGCCCATAACTTGCATAGCCCTTGTTATAATGTTGGGGTTTTTTTAGACCTAAGAAGCAGGCCTCAGAAAACACAATCTCTTCCTCTCACCTTCTCCTGTCTCCTTTTGCCTGCCCAAGCCTGGACTCTAATCTGACTATGGGTCATAAGACCCTCATACCAGAGGGGGTCCTGACCCACACCCTGGATAAAGGAATACTGCATAGAAAGGCCAAGAAGAATCTAGACAGGCCTTACTGGGTTCAGATCATATCCTTTCTGTCCAATCACATTTCTATACAGTTGTCAATCATGTGTATCTAATGAAGTCTTAATAAAAGGTCCAAGAGGACAGAATCTGGGGAGCTTCCAGATAGCTGAACTTGTGGAGGTCCCTGGAGGGTGGGACACCCAGAAGGGGCATAGAAGCTCTGTGCCATTACCCATAACCTCTCCTTATCCATCTCTTCATCTGTATCTTTAGTAATATCCTTTATAATAAATCATAAAATGTAGGTAAGTGTTGCCCCTGATCCCTCAAACTTCACTCACTTTCTTGCTGTTCAGACAAGTTTTCAGATTCAAGACCTTTGTACTTGCTGTTCCTATTGTCTGGAACCCCCTCCGTGCTCATTCCTACAGCTTGCTTCTTCCCTTTCCCTATTTAATGAGGCTATTCCTGGGTGTCTCATGAACACTTCAATCCCCTTCAGATCATCACTGTCTATCCATGTAAACTGTATTATTCTTGTTAGTAACACATATACTTGAAATTGTATTGTATATTTTTATTTACTTATTTTTTGGTTGCCTCACCCCAGTAGGATACAAGTCTCAGGAGAGCAAAGTACATGATGTCTCTCATTCCTTCCTGGATCTCGAGCATCTAACACAGTGCCAGGCATATGGTGGGCACTCAGTAAATATTTACAGATTGAGTACATGAAGAATAAATGCATTAATAATGCTAAATGAATACACGACTCCAGAAACCAAAAGCAGATGGATCATCTGCTTGAATCTAAACATGTTGCAAGTGTCCCTGTTTACAAAGTGAACTTAGTGATGCCAGTCATTCGCATTACAAAAATAATTCTTCGGTTTACGAAAGATTTCACTAGGAAGCTAGTTAAAATAACTCGTTCCTTTAATGCTCTAAAAAATACAATTCAGTTTACAAAATGATGGTATATGGACAATTTTTCTAGAATATATGAATTTCCTAAAATGAAGTATTCAGGTATACATAATGACAATTCTGCTTCTGATTTCTGATTCCAGTTTGTTTGCTGTATGAACTAAGAGACTTGCTTATTAAAACCCCTCATAGAAGGCTATTTCAATGTTCTTATGTGTGGACATTTACATTCTTTTATAAACTTGTGGATAGATGCACTTAAATGTGTTTGCGCTCCAGGAGAACCACTGGAAATGTTTTCAAGATTCGTACTGGCTTACTTTGCAAATAGTCTACAATTTGGACAACAGGATTCATGAAAGCTCCAGCTCTGTGTTCCAGTTTTCGTGTCCATTAACTGTCAGCACTGGGAAGGAGAAGGCAGAAACCATTTCTACTCAATGGAGAAGCCATTTTTTAAAATTTTTCCTTCTTCAACGTCCCCAGCTTATGATAGTCGATTTGCCTAGCATAGGCTGTTCGTATTTCAGTGCTTTACCTAGTTGTTGCATATGTTTCCCTCTCCTTATTCACTCGCCTCTTTCATAGCTAAGAACTGTGGCAGTTTCTCTACAGCACAAGGTAAGTCACACCCAGTGTATTCTACACACAGGGGGCTAAAGAGCTTTCTTCTTGGAAATGGTACTCCAGAAAAGCCATTGTGTTCTGGTCAATAGTCATTTTAGCTCCGGGTCTTAATCCGTGATTGCTTCCCCATTGTACAGAATATTATCCTGGGTTGTGGATAGAACTAAAGAATAATATATTTTTAATAGTTATTCATTGAATGCCTACTAAGGGCTTTCACTGAAATTCTTACTACTATTCCACAGAGCACTATTATGCCCATTTTATAGGTTAGGATGGAAGAGCTCAGAGAATTGAACATCATATTTAAAGTCAAACAGTTTGCCAATAAATACATGTCATTTTATTACCCAGAGTTTATAAGGGAATATAACTGGGATCCTAATATACGTAGAGGAGATGGTTAAGAGAAATACGCAGAGGTGTTAGGATAAGTTAAGTGATAGAACACTTCACATACGAGGAATAGGGCTGTGTAAGGGCTCTGAGGCAAGACTGGCTCTGGAGAGCTTAAGAATCTGAAACAGAATCTGTAGAGCTAGTGTTTTTGTTTTTTGTTTTTTTGTTTTTGAGACAGAGTCTCACTCTGTTGCCAAGTGCCAGGCTGGAGTGCAGTGGCAGAGTCTCGGCTCACTGTAACCTCTCTCTGCCAGGTTCAAGCAATTCTCCTACCTCAGCCTCCCGAGTAGCTGGGACCACAGGCACAGGTTGCCATGCCCAGTTAATTTTTGTATTTTTTAATAGAGATGGGGTTTCACTGTGTTGTCCAGGATGGTCTCAATCTCTTGACCTCGTGATCCACCCGCCTTGGCCTCCCAAAGTGCTGG
Organism: Aotus nancymaae; assembly: GCF_030222135.1. Classification (NCBI taxonomy): domain Eukaryota; kingdom Metazoa; phylum Chordata; class Mammalia; order Primates; family Aotidae; genus Aotus; species Aotus nancymaae. Next base: position 19,774,452 of record NW_026988443.1, read on the forward strand.
GATTACAGGCGTGAGCCACCGCGCCAGGCTAGAGCTAGTGTTTAATCAGTTTTGGGAAAGGATTCAGAGGCAGACAATCCAGACCTTCATAGAACACACACATCAGAAAAACCCAAATTATATCCCAAATGCAATGGGCTGTTACTGAGTGAGATTGTGTTGTTGTTGTTTGTTACTGTTATTGTCTCGTTGTTATTGTTGTTGTTGTTGTTTTAAGCAGGAATCATCAGATCGCATTGGTTGACCAAAAGCACTACGGTCGAAGTTGATTGGCAGCTGGAATGGATTCCTGGAAACGGTTGCACTTTACCAGGAGAGAGGGTCCACAGATGGGGAGAAGCGGTGACAATGAAGAAGGGGCAAGTCCTGCGTGTGGTTTGAAATAAAATCAGGACTTTATGTTGTGGCAGTTAAGAGAAAGAAAGATGTCAAGGATAATCCTCATGTGACTTGCTCAAGCAATTTGGCAGATACAAGTGCTTGTTACTGACTCGGAGAAATCTGGAGGTTGACTAGATGTATGAGTATGGGAGGGTAAGGAGCGTAAGCTTTCCAAATCTGAAGCTTTTTCAAACCATTTGGGACCCTCGGGTGCTCTGCTTCCCTACACTCGTAGATATGTCCCAGGGTCAGGGAGGCAGTGTCGCCTGATATTTAGTTAGTTAGAAAGAGAAGGCACTCATGTTTTAGTCAGGAAACTTGGGATCTGGACTCAGACTTTGGGCTTTTCTTTATTTTTCTCTGAGCCATTTCTTCTTGTCCAAAGTGAGGAGTTTGTCCGAAACACTTTTATGTGCCAATTTCCCTCTAAAAGCCCGTGGTTACTGATTAAGACCACAGCAGGGACAGGTTTTCAAAACTATGTCCAAAGGTTACATTTATATTGATTCTGTGTCCGTTGGAGTCTCATCCTGAGACACAGGTGAAGCAGGATGTAGGGCAGTGATAATGACCAGCAGACAAACAGAGTCACTCAGGTTACCCAGAGCTCAGGGCAGAGGTCAGCTCCGTCCCCTAATGTTGCCACTCAAGGCCATGTGTCAGTGACTGATTGCTGTTCACGAATCCCAGGATTATCACCTGCTCTCCTTTCCATCTAAAATGTTTACCATCACCCTTCTCCAACTTCTCCTTTTCTGGTCCTATCAGAGAAGGGAGCAGAATTTCATGGCAGAGACCATGGGCTTAGAAATTTAGCTTTGTAAGGCTGAGTCCTGCTTATATCCCTTACTTGCTGTGAGCAACTCATTTTCCTCTGTGAGCTTCTATTTTCCACATCTGCAAAATAGTCACTGTATCGGTACCTGCCTCAAATAATTGTTGTGAGTCAGGAAGACGATAATTCACAGTGCCCAGAAGACAGTAAATACTCAACGAATTCTTTTCTCCTCCTCCCCATGTTCTCCCTGCTACCCATTGTTATCCTTCATCTTTCAAAACTGAGCTAAGGGATCATACATGTCAGAAAAATATCTCCTGCCCCTGTCCCTTCCCACAGAGAATCATGTCTGTAATTTTGTCTTGCCTCAGAGTATCGTTCCCTATGCTGTCGGTCTCACCCTAGCCCTGCAAAAGACCTTTAGAGGTCAATCATTATCAACACTTCATTGATGTATCTCAAGCAAATGGTATACAGTAGGTATTCAATAAATGTCTGCTAACTTTTACTGCCAAAAGGCATGTTGAAAGGAGGAACACTGGAAGAGGTAAGGAAGACAGAGGCAACAGAAGAAAAAAAAAATCACATATGTCACGCCAGCTCCTCAAAAGAGATTTTATATTAGAATGTAAAGGAAAAATAGAGCAAAAGAAAAAATCATTAAGTGGCCCAAATTGCATTACTAGTTCTCTACTATGGGATACACAGCCACCATTGAGTCTCTAGTATAAGCAATTCTTGATTGACTAAGAAGTGTTTAGCAAAAGAAGTAAAATTTACCATGTGTATTTACAGTTTGAATGGCTTGGCTCCTCTAGCTTTGCTTACATCAATGAAAGGGGGAAAACGCACCCAGACAGTCTAATTTCTTTAAGTCAGCTGAGTCACAGAAGCAAACATTGGAAGATGTGCTACAAAATAATCAATCATCAGATAAAACTGTTGTGGATGTAGCAGATGTATAAAATAAAGTGAGACTATTTTTTAAGCTACAAGTTTGCATATTTACAAAAGATTCTGGTAGAAAAGAGAAATTTAGCCAAAACATCACTTAAAAGAAGGTAGAGTTTCAAAGCAGAAAGGCAGCTGAAAATAGCAATCAGTTCTCTTCATTCCTTAACCCCTAACCTTATTCCTCATCCTCATGCTCAGCACCCAGTAACTGATTTTTCTTGATAAACACCTTTAATTTTTCTTTCATTAACATTTTGCTTCTAGAACACTTGAATATTGTATTTGGCCAATGTCTGCTTTAAATATGTCATAAATAGAAAACATCACCAGCAGTAGGAGTAGCAGCATGCTGAACATTTACTAGAAGGGAGGTGCCTCCCCACATGTGATGGTGAGTATCATCACACCCACTTTGCAGGTGGAGAAATTCCTATGCTAGCTGAGAAGCTGTATGGCCACATTCACACATCTTAGATATTATGGAGCTCAGATGTCCACACGGAGCTTTCTCATTCCAGTGTGCTCTGGCATTTTCCAAATGTAAACTGACAAGCATCCAGTCTGATGAAATGATGACTTCCTATAAAATAGATGTTTAATGTCTTATAATTTATGTATTTTCTGAAGCCAACTGTATGAAAATCTATCAAACCACCTGTGTCCAAATGTCCACATGCTGGAGCATCACCATTTTTGCATATACTCTTCTCCCTGCTTAAAACAAGCTTCCTCCTTCATTTTCTATTTCCAGTTTATTCTTCAAAAACTCCATTCTCATGTGTCCTGTCCTACAGACATATTTTCCTAGCACTCCTTGTTTCTCCCTCCCCTCATCACCAATATGGAATTAATATTCTTGGTCTGTGTTCTGTGCACTCTGTGCCTAATTCTGATAGCGTACTTGACCCACCATTTTCATTTTTTTTTCTCAAAGGATCCTATTTCTTTAAGGGTGGAGGCCATATTTTATGCATCATTAAATCCCCAGAAACTATCTGTGATAGTTATTATTGAGCATCAAATTGACTGAACTGAAAGATGCAAAATCTTGATCCTGGGTGTGTCTGTGAGGGTGTTGCCAAAGGAGATTCACATTTGAGTCAATGGACTGGGAAAGGCAGACCCACCCTCAATCTGGGTGGGTACCATCTAATCAGCTGCCAGTGCAGCCAGAATAACAGCGGGAGAAGAATGAGGAAAGACTAGACTGGCTAAGTCTTCTGGCCTCCATCTTTCTCCCTTGCTGGATGCTTCTTGCCCTTAAACATCAGACTACAAGTTCTTCAGCTTTTAGACTCTTGGACTTAACACCAGTGATTTCCTTTGTCCACAAACTAAAGGCTGTACCATCAGCTTCCCTACTTTTGAGGTTTTGGGACTTCCTCGCTCTTCAGTTGCAGACAGCCTTTCGTAGGACTTCAACTTGTGATCGTGTGAGTCAATACTCCTTAATAAATTCCTTTTCATATATACTTCATCCTGTTAGTCCTGTCCTTCTAGAGAACCCTAATACATTATCACATCCCTTGGCAAATAGACTGTCAGTGCATGTAAGAATAAAATAAGAATAATTTCTAGCATTTATTTAGTGCCTACATGGGATAGGCATCTTTCTAAGCAGTTTACATGTAGATTTACTTAATTCTCATAACATACATGTTGGATAGAACTACTGGCCTGGCGCGGGGGCTCATGCCTGTAATTCCAGCACTTTGAGAGGCCAAGGCAGGTGGATCGCCTGAGGTCAGTTCAAGACCAGCCTGGCCAACATGGTGAAACCCCTGTCTCCACAAAAATACAAAAACTAGCTGGGCATGATGTTGGGTGCCTGTAATCTCAGCTACTCAGGTGGCTGAGGCAGAAGAATCACTTGAACCCTGGAGGGGGAGGTTGCAGTGAGCTGAGATCACACCATTGCTCTCCAGCCTGGATGACAGAGAGAGACTTCATCTAAAAATAAATAAATAAAAATAAATAAATGAAACTATTGACAAGGATCATTTCTTGCAGAAGAAAGAGGGATAGAGAAATATCTACACAAACACATGTACAACTTATGTGTACAAACACAAATATACATCATAGATCTAGATACTTTATTGATTCATATACTTGATAACTTTCAACACAAATAAATTGGAAATTTAGTTAGCTGCATTGATAAACATACAATGCAGATCATAGGTGGCTTTACGCTCTCTGTGCCCTGTCATGGTCTGTGTGAGAGTTTTCAGTCCTGGTGTCACATCGACATTCAAGACATTGAAGGTCCTGGAATGTGAGCCACATGATGAAATGATTTGAGGATGGACAGTCTGCAGAAGAGAATAACCTTTGTTCAAATATCTAGACAGCTGTCATGAAGAAGAGCGATTAGATTTATTTTGCTTGGCCCAGGAGGTACAAAACAGACTAACAGATGGGAGTTTCAGGGAGGGAGAATGTGCTTCACTCCAAGGAAAGATTTCTGCAAGAAAAGTCTATGCTGATAGATCTTGTGCTCCTGGGAATAGGGAGCTTTGGTTCCCTTCCAGAATGGGAACTCAGGCTATATGTCCAATTAACAGGTAGTGTCATATTTCACAAGATACTTCTGCTTTGGGTAAGAGAGGGTATTACAGGACCACCATGATCTCTTTTGTATATACATTTTAGTGGAAACTGTAACAAGTCTAGTTAAAGTGACATATGCATTGGAAAAAAGTTTATTTCTACTAACGTTAAAACTATTATGACTACCACTGCCACTGCTACTACAATTACTATTAATGGCTATATGATAGATAATGTTTGCAGGGCAGCTACTCTATACTAGGTATATAATCCCTCTACTAGATATTTTGCATTTTGCATATACCAATCATTTAACCTGCACAGCAATCCTGAGCCATTGATATTATCAATCTCTTTTTGCAGTTTCTGAGAACTGAGGCTCTGGGAAGTGAAATCATCTATTCATGGTTAGCCAGATAGTAACACTCAGATCCATGTGTGTCTGACCACAAAATCAGTTCTCTTTCTGTTTTAGAGTTCCAGGAGAAGAGGAGAGGACAGGAGAGGACAGGAAAGGATTGAAGAAGGGAGGAGAGGAGAGGAGAGGAGAGGAGAGGAGAGGAAGAGGGGAGGGGAGGGGAAGGGAGGAGGGGAAGGGAGGAAAGGAGAGGAGAGGAGAGGAGGAGGGGAGGGGAGGGGAAGGGAGGAGGGGAGGGGAGGGGAAGGGAGGAGGGGAGGGGAGGAGAGGAGAGGGGAGGGGAGGGGGAGGGGAGGGGAGGAGAGAGGAGGAGAGGGGAGGGGAGAGGAGGAGAGGGGAGGGGAGGGGAGGGGAGGGGAAGAGAGGAGACCACAACATATAATAGATAATCTTAGGCTTAAGCCAGATTTGTTTTGGGAAAATATGAGGCTAGGTTACTGAAATATTCTAACTTTTTATGTAACAAGCTATAGATTACTGAATATATAGGTTGCAATTATTGATGATAGATTCATTAGTTTGATTCTTTCTCTGATGAACCCATTCATCCTGAGGTCATTTCATCCTTCATAGGAAGAGCTACTACTTCACAATTGCATGAAAACAGATCAATTTATATGTGTGGCTCATACACATCTTCTCAAAAGGAGAAATCAAGAGGGACTTAGGTATGGTAAGTTGAAGAACATAAAAAGGAACTGGAAAATCAAAAAATCAAAAATGGTGAGGTGATTTTGGGATATCATCAGGACATCAAGAATAATGAAATTAAACATGTATCTGAAAGCAAATGATTCTAAGCAATTTTGATACAGATAGTCTCTTTTCCCCCAAGGGATTTCAAAATCCAAGTTGGATGAGATGATTTAGATAATCATGCCAGCCTTAGTAGAAAATAAAAATGTATGGAAAGCATAGTTTTTTTTTATATATATAAGGTGCTTTTTTTATGTAACATGTTCTCCGTCTTTCTTTCTTCCAGACCACCACTATGAAGTCTTGCTCAATTCTCTTTTTCCTGAGGTTTCCTCTCAAGCTTCTACAGAAGCTATCCTCTGCACCACAAAGTTAGATTCTGAATCATGTGCTATCTTGTACTATTGAATTTTTTGTTTTTCTGTGCCTGCTTTTCTTCCCTGTGCAGGTGGACAGAAATGCACATGGGTTGCAGTATCTAGGGAAATGCCAACTGAAAATTCCCCAAGACTATTACAGTGAATTCCAATATCTAATCTTCATCTTTGCAAGACCAATAATTCACTGTCTGAGTCCTAGAAATGATGATTGATTCGAGCATTGATTATATTTTCCTAATGTTTGAGTTGTCTCATTGTTAAGTGGAGACAGTCTGGACAAAACAGGAGCTTTCTGCTCCACCTACTTACCAGGCAATGAGGGCAATCACTCGACAGAATTCCTCCTAAGAGGAACCCTGAGAGTGTTTTGAAGAATAAATACTATGCAGAATGGATGGTGACCATCAAGAAAAAACTTCAGTGGACAAAGATGGCTGCCAGATTGATTTCCTTCCCAAGAAACCCATAGCTCCAGGAGAATGTTTTGCTTTGACCGAATACTTTACTGAGCCAGAAGATGGAAAATTGGATGTCAGAGTCAAGGTAGAGCTAAATTGTATTAGGCGGTTACAGTGCACAACTCTAGGTGGTGTCACTGGCCTTAAAGCCAGGAAACAATTATGGAAAAGGAGAATGTCTAATTATATCTATACATATGATGCCATATAAGATCTCTATTTTTCTGGCATGCACTTTCAGTAATTTCACCATGTTTGATAATCCTTTTGTGACACTGGATTGATTTTGGTGGGTAGAATCTTAAAAAAAAAAAGGGTTGAGTTATGAATCTGAGTTACCGTAGGTGAAACGAAGTACTTTTCCTGAAGCTTACCAACTGAAAGAAAAGAGGACATTTGGGTTGCATATGATTATGAGATACTGATGTCTAATTTGGGGGGTTGTTAAGATAATTAAACAAAAGGAAATTATAAGCTATATGGAAATTGTAGAAGCTCCACATGTGTTTACTATCTTCTTATAGGAAGCAAGTGATATGGACTACTTGTAAGAAACTAAACAAGTTCATAAGGTTGGTAACAATGAGGGGTGTGTGTGTGTGTGTGTGTTTTGGGAATTGCATGAAAAGAGCAGTTATAATGGCACATTTGGGGAAATCTCACAAAGAAGGAGAGTGCAGCAGTGATTCAGGTGGTCAAGGCTCTAAGCCTGATGGCCACTGTATTATTCCTGCAATAGGTCAAGGCCTGTCACAGGATAGAGGGCCATATGAGCACATCTCACCTCTGTTCCCCCTATACCTTGCTAGGACACTTGTAAATCTGTTTCTCTCATCACCTGCCTCTCTCTTTTGATAGCCACACTTATCCTCAAATACATTAATGCAAGCAACATTGCTCTAGCTAAATCTTGCTGTTGCCAAGAAGTCATTTATCTCTTTTAGATGATTTTATGTATTTATCACTTATTTTATTTCATGGTTTTTAATCTCAGAGCTTCTTCTTGTTATTGTTGTTGCTCTGAGTTCTGGAGTCAGGAGACCAGCAATTTATTAAAACCCCAGTTATAGACAACATAGCCAACACGAAGTATGAATTTACTAGAAAAAAAATCTTGCTTTTCTCATTGTTTGCATTTCCAGAATTTCAGTCATAAAACAAGACACAAAATAGAAGCTCAATAAACACTTGACTATTTCCTGGGGCCCTTTTGGTGAAGGAATCTATATGGACACTTCATACATTTTTTTTTTTTTTTTGAGACAGAGTCTTGTTCTGTTGCCAGGCTGGAGTGCAGTGGCGCAATCTTGGCTCACTGCAACCTCCGCCTCCTGGGTTCAAGTGATTCTTCTGCCTCAGCCTCCCGAGTAGCTGGGACCACAGGCGAGTGCCACCATGCCCGGCTAATTTTTGTATTTTTAGTAGAGACGGGGTTTCACCATGTTGTCCAGGATTGTCTCGATCTCTTGACCTGGTGATCCACCTGCCTCAGCTTCCCAAAGTGCTGGGATTACAGGCGTGAGCCACTGCGCCCAGCCTACATTTTTTTTGATGACAAAAGCTTTTGCCCTATTCTTAAGGTCTATTATTATTATGTGCCTCTTCTTGGGTTCCAGTGAATTAAAATTTGTAGCAACTTAATCTGTCTCTCTCTAAACACATTTGTAATGCTTGGTATTCTTTATTCAGTTGTGCTTTGTGTGTCATATATCATTACACTATGTTGCATTTCTTACAGAGAAAACCTACTGAAAGTGTCTATTTTAGAAAACCAAAATTCTTTATTACTATGGCCTATAGCAATTAAAGCTTGAAATTAGAATTAAGTATTGTGCATTGTGATGCAGGTGACCATATAGATATATTAACATTTTGGCAAGGTTTTTCTTTGCAGGCACAAAGTTGTCATTAGAAAATATAATACTCATTTTTTGCTTGATCAATTATAGCAAAAGCATAACAAAATATATACTGTGTGTTACAGCATGTAGCATTTTGTAAAATTATGAATCATGGACAAGCTGAGGTATGAATCCACAAGATTCTGTAAGAAACTCAGATTATGAAATTTGTTCTTTGAAGTACTTTCAGTAAAGAGAATTTATGCACTCCAAACACAAAGAAACACATCTTGGAGACACAACTCACAATCTAAAATAATCTGAGTTCTCTTCCTAGCTTCCCAAATCTGCAATGGATTTACTTATGTTTAACCTTGGAAGATATTCTGATAATTACATGTAATAAAAAAATACTTAGCACATAATATAAATATAATAATAGCTATTATTTTCTAAAGATTTTCTTTGTGTCAGACATCATTATAAATGTTCTCCATTACTAATTCAACCCTTACAAGACCTCTGGAAAGTAGGTACTATTTTATTATTAATTATTATTATAATCATTATTGAGTTAAACATATTCAGTGAGATACATGTATTCTATCTATATAATTTCATAAATCTCTGCAAATGTATACATTTTTGTATCTGATACCTAAGTCCCATCACCTAGAAGTAAACACTGTTTATAGCTCTAATTTTCTGATAAATAACAATGGACTCAGAAGGGTTAAATAATTTGCCCAAATGTAATAATTTATTACAGCGGTAATAAATAGCATAGCTGATCATCAAACTCACAATCCTCATCATACTATATTAGGATCCCCAAGGCTTAACTTCCACATCCATTGACTTTCTTTTGATTTTTATATATATAAAAGTAGAGTTTGGAAAGAAAACAGATAGAAGGCTAAGTGGAACTAGCTGACATCTAACAGTGTTTTTCATAATTGCTAATTACTAAACTATCCTAGCTTTTTAAGAATAGAGATTTCCTCTCCTTGCTTAAAATATTAATCTAGTAGACTGAAGTTTTGACGTAACAATCTGAATTATGTTTAAATGCTCCCTAGTGATTCTGATAGTCACCACATATTTATCAGAACAGTCTATGTAGTGCTATGGTCACAAATTAACCACAAAATATCAGAAACTTAACACAAAATTTATTTATTCACAAATCCATTGCTTGGGTGACTCTCCAGTAAAAAATGTCTTCTTTGCAGTAACAATGCAAGATACTCTATCTTTGTGCCATTGAAATGTTTACGTCCTTGCAACAGGCAGAGAGAAGAGTTAGCTGAAGGACTGTGCACTGGCTCTTAAATCTCAGCCAAATCCATTGGTCAGAATTCATCCTGTGGCCCTGCCTCTTCTAAGGGGCTGAGAAATATGGAGGAGAACACAGGCATTTGGAGAAGAGTGCCACAGTCGGGTTTTGAGAATCCTTGAATCGTTTACCTCTAAGTTTCCTTCTTTCTCCGGATGTTTGAGGATCACATGTGGTATAGATAGATCCACACTTTCTGGTTTTGTAGGGAGTAATACCACAGTGACAACTCCAACTCGCCATGAAATACTTTCCTTTGTTTTCTCTTTTACTAGCGTGATGTAATATTTGCATGAAAACTGTGAAGCTATTTTATTGATGTGGATCTGATGGTCCTGTCACCCCTTCTCTTGGTTGTTCCTTAATTCCCTTGAGTTAGCATACTGTAAGTTAGTCCTAGCCAGAATGCTTTGCATTTCCACCCAACTTGCTGCCAGTTGGATGCCAACGTAATGTCTGCTGGTACATTAGAAGGCAAATGTTTTAAGCTTCTAGCCTCTAGTGGTTATGCGTGGACTATGGAGTCAGATTGCTTGGCTTTAGATCCAAGCTTCGTCATTTACTAGGTATGTGAGTTTGGTAAGTGACTTGACCTCTCTGAACTAATCTCCTTTTGAGCAAAATGGGAGTAATTATATCTTCTTCCTCATGGGACTGTCGTAAGTATTAAAAATGATAACCTACATTAAGTGCTTACCACAGGGTCTTGCATATGGAAAGCAACCAATAAACTTTGTCTACTTTTTACAAAGGGATGTCTTTAAGACTGCTGATCTGCCAATAACTAACAAAAAGAAGCTCCTCTGCCTCATCTCACCCAGAGTAATGAATTTCACCATTATATGCTGATACAGAAGAGTTTTTCTACACCTTCAAATCAATCAATTTCAATTCATTTCCCCATCTCTTTGTAAAGCCAGATTTGATCCTGTCTTTCAACTCTAAATGATGATTTTATGGAAGTCAAAGTGAAATTAGCAAAGTGCATCTTTCTGTCAATGTAAGTATAGAAGCTTTAAAAGACTGGTGAACAGTAACTCACATCTCTGCTACTCTACGCTACATGAAGCTGTGTGTTATCTAACAACAGGAGGATGTTAAATCATGAAACGTAAACTTTCTTCCCCCAGAGTGGCAAGTGAGCTATTTTCAACTTTCTGTTGTGACACCATTTTTTAAGGTTGTGTCAGCATGCCTATTATTAATTTACCTCTTCACAAGCTGTGTGCATCTTCTCCAAGAACATTTATTGAGATCTCTTTTCCAACACTGTCTAGGAGTTTCTCTGGATGTCTCGCATGGAATGCTAGTCTGGCATAATCATTTAAGGTATATTGCCCTTGAAAAGATACTTTCTTGCTCAAATATGAAGATACTTCAGATTCTACCTATCTTAGACACTGACAGTATGCATTGGCTCATAAGTATACATTAGCACATCCAGCATATGTTTCTAGACATGCTAAAGTAATGTCTGTTTAACTCCATTCTACTGATTACCTACAAAACTAATTTGGCCATGAAAAACTTATTTTCACAAAAAAAGATGTTCCAAAGAATTATATATTTGGCAGAATCGTGTGCAGAATTGATGAGACAACTTAAGCTATGGAAGTCTTTCTGCATCTTAGGTTTAGAAGGATAATAATAAAAGAGGCATATCTTGGTCTGGTCTGATTTTATAAAGCCAATGGCTAACATAAGCACAAAACTCTAATTTGGCAGGACTGGGACTGAGGAGAGCAGAGTGAAGCACGTGTAGGTGTCGCACTATCTAAGGAGGCACCAGAAAGCTCAGCAAACAAGGTAAATAATATTTTAATACAATATTTAAAAATAAGTAAAATAAAGCTATTTTAAAAATAAAAATGCCAATATGACTATTGCTGATTCTTTTTTATGGTTCTGTACAATACCGTCACTGTTCCATTATTTTAATATCTTGATATTTTGCTCATCATGAATTTTTACATTAGGTTTTGATACTTAAAATGGTACACTGAAATATTACTTGCTTTGATTTCTGAGTGTTTTGGGGCCCCTTCAATTTTACAGCTGAGTGAACACCTAATCACCTCCCTCCAGTTCCAGATTTTCTACTCGATCCCTGCCCAAATGTAATAAGATGGAAGAGCAAACTCATTTTATCTAGGGCTGAGTTCTGCACAAAGTCAGCATAATATTGGGAGGAAATGGTACAACCATGATCATAGCAGCACGATTCACAACAGTTAAAAGGCGGGAGTAACCCAAATGTCTATCCGCAGATGAATGAATATACACAACGTGGTGTATACGCACAATGACGTGTTATTCAGACTTAAAAAGAAAGGAAATTGTGACACGTGCTACAACATGGATGAACCTTGAGGACGCTGTGCAAAATGAATTAAGCCAGTCACTAAAAAGACAAATACTGTATGATTTCACTTATATGAAGTATCAACCATAATGAAACTCATAGAAATGACAAATAAGAATGGTAGTTGCCAGGGGCTGGAGGAGGGGGAAAGGGGGAACTTATTGTTTAAAGGGTATAGAGTTTCAGTTTGGCCAGATGAAAATTTCCTGGAGATATTTCACAACAATATAAATATACTAAATACTACTGATATATACACTTAAAAGTGGTTAAGGTGGTGAATGTTCTGTTATGTGTATTTTATCACGATTATTTTTTTAATTAAAATTTTGAGAAAAAGGAGAAATGGCAAGAGTCAGGGACAGAGATGCACACCATCAAAAGCGGAATTGGAGAGAGGTACCAAGGAAGCAGAAGGCCAGGAAAGGGAGGAGAGAAAACACAGGTTGGGGGAGTAACCTGGGCCAACTCTGGTGTCTGGTCTCAGGGCTTCTACCTGTCCTTGGAACAGGCTGCATTGAAAAGGAAGCTGAAACACGTTCACTCAACTACAGGTGTCTTTTTCTGGCTCTTCTGCTTCTCCTTTGGAGACTTTCTAGGGGGAAAGAGCTTTAAATATAAGATGTATTTTGATTAGAAATCCTGTCTGTTAATGTGCAGCTTCGCAGTCCTGACGGGCTGACCAAGACGTGCAGCACATTTTGGGTGCTTTTATAGAAAAGCTAAGATTATTTTTCTAATAACTCTTTCATCTGCAGCGTCTAGTTTTTCCATTAGGAAAACTAAAATAGCTTGTGGAATTGCTTTTTGTCCTTCTGCAATAACAGATGCTGCAGCAAGCCCATCACTTTGGGACATATGTAGAATATGATGTGGTTACAATGAGAAAATTCTCTCCTCTCCACACCCGTTTTCGCAGAAGGACATTTTGTGACATCTCCTTCACATTTCTGGGTCAGAGAATATTTTGTATGAGTGGAACAGAGATAATATATTTCAACATATGCTGAAATAATAAGTACGATCTCTTTAAGGGCAGATAACATCCATAAATAATTTTAACAACCCACAAAGATACTTGCCCATAATTAATTCTAAGTAAGATTTTTTTTTAATGTTTTCTTTCTCTGGGAGACACTGGAAACTGTTTTGTTGGTGGTGGGAGAGGAGCGGATGGTGAATATCAGTCAGGCTAGGCTGGATTAAGCAGTGGTAATAAACATCCTAGTGACTGGAAAAATTGAGTGTGATTGCTCTCTCATGTTGCATGCCTGCTGCACAGCTATAGCAATGTGTTCTGACATCTTCACTCTGGGACTCATTCGAATAGACTTCCTGTCCTCTGGTTGTCATGACCAAGAGTACAAGGATGTGTGATGAACCAGGCTTCTTCTGCTCAGAAGTGACACACCACTTGGCCCACATTTCATTGGTGAATGAAATGGCCCCTCGAGATTAAAAAGGTATATCTGTATAATCTTCCTTCAGGAAAGTTCTCTGAAACAATAATAAAAGTGAGCTGGAATAATTAGCAAAGAGGACTCCTTGGTGGTTGAAGAAGAGAAAGAGAGCTACTATAGCTGTAATTTTCCAGAAACATTATATACTGTTCTTAGTCAGTTGTCCCTTACTCTTGATCACAACCCTATAAAATTCACTATTCTTCTTTCTATTTTTCTTAGGGATGAACAAGGTAAGTTCAAGCTGATGCAGTGTATTGGTCAGGGTTCTCTAGAGGGACAAAACTAACAGGATAGATGAATATATGAAGGGGAGTTTATTAGGAGAATTGACTCACGTGATCATAAGGTGAAATCCCACAATATGCTATCTGCAAGCTGAGGAGCCAAGAAGCCAGTCCAAATCTCAAAACCTCAAAAGTAGGGAAGCTGATAGTGCAGCCTTCAGTTTGTGGCCAAGGGCCCAAGAGTCTCTGGCAAATCATTGGTTTAAGCTCGAGATTCCAAAAGCTGAAGAACTTGGAATATGATGTTTGAGGGCAGGAAGCATCCAGCATGGGAGATGGATGGAAGCCAGAAGACTCAGCCAGTCTGCTCTTTCCATGCCTGCTTTTATGCTGGCAGCTGATCAGATGGTGCCCACCCAGACTTAAGGTGGATCCTCCTCTCCCAGTCCACTGACTCAAATGTTAACCTCCTTTGGCAACATCCTCACAGACACATGCCAGGAACAATACTTTGTGTTCTTCAATCCAATCAAGTTGACACTCAATATTAACCATCACACTTACTATGTTAAAGCTAATGTTTAAATTAATGCTCAACTAACTCAAAGTTCATGTTCTTCCCAGGACAACATGGTGACTCTTAACAATCACCTGAGGACAAAGTGAGGCCTAAATCACCTATTATGCAACCCATTTTTTCAGTGGTGAAACCCGATATGGATGTCCATGTTAATTGATTAGGTAGATAATAACCACAGCACTAAAGATTGATAGCAATCGTTATATTCTTCTGAAAAAGAATGGACTGGAAAGGCTAGGTTGTTTACCCCGCCTCATGCATTTTCCACATTAAAAATCACGAGTCTCACTGACTGTCAAATATAGGTTATAAAACTCCTTCAAGAAAAACTTTTTTTAAAATCACTATTTCTGGAGCATCCCAAATAGGATGAAAGCATGTATTTCTAGAAATGGCTAAAAGTGAAGAATTAATAAAAATAAGTTCATGAATAATACAAGAAAGAGTTTACCAAGGCAATGCATACATATCAAAGGCAAAAGCTGGCTAAGAAACCACTGTTGAAATACGAGTAGGTTTAATTTTTCTAGAAGGTATATAAACAATTTTAAAACTCCCACTCAGAGAACTCACTGCCACCCTCAGCCCCATTGTTTTACCCTATCTTCCAAATATTATTTGACATAGTAAGGCATTATTTGGCACACATGCTTATCATGCTGTTAATGAAAAGAGTGAGTTAAAAATGGAAAGAGACTATTGAAAAAATGGGCAAATGGGTAAGGAAAGTCTGACTCATCTGTTTGAAGAAAGGCTGTCCCACTGTTAAAATACTCATTTGTGAATAGTTCAAAATAATGTGTGAAGATCGTTTGGCTTTCATGTTCAGCTAAACAATTAGAATATGAAATGGAATATATTATAAGGTCTCCACTCTGTAGGACAAATGAACAGAAAATCAAACAATGTATCTGTTTATGTAGGAAAAGATAAGGAAATAGAAATGAATGTGAAATCTACCATATGTGGCATTGGTGGTTATAGTCTGTATAACTATAGATGATTAGATGATTATTACATTCATTGTTTATTTATGAATGTAGTAGATATTTATGGAGATGACATGGTAGATGCAGTTCTAAATGTGGCACTGAATAAAACCAAGCAAACTACTATCTTGTGCTGCTTATAATACAATGAGAGAGGATGTAGAGAAACAAATAAATATGTTACTTGGTTTAAACTCCTTTGGAGAAAACTAGATAGGATAAGGGAATACAGTGCTATGGAGGAGGGGTTATTTTGTATATGTTGGTCAAAGAAGGCTTCTCTGAAAGGAGGATATTTGAAGAGGGCCTGAAGAAAGTGGGGAAGCTGGCCAGGCAGGTAAATGTGGACGAGCATTCAGGCAGAGAGGAACCAGATGCAAAGGCCCTGGGTGCTTGGACGCTTCAAGGAATAACAGAAGCAAATGTGGCTTGACTGAAGGGAGCAAGGGGAAGTTAGTGGGAGAAGAGGTCAGAGAAGTGGTGGTTGGTGGTGGGACAATTATGTGAGACTTGAAGGCAATTTCCAGGACTCTAGCTTTTTTACTGAAAGAGGTATAAACTATTGGACGATTCTGAGTCAAGGTGTGGCATGGTCTATTTTACAAAGGCCATTCTGGGTGCTGGGGGAAAGAGATTGGGAACAGGGTAGGCAAATCAGAAACAGGTGAGAAATATCAGTAGCTTAGATAGAAAAAACAGCAAAATAATGAGAGATATTTGGATATTTAATGGTTCACAGATGAATCTGAAAGGATTTGCTTATGAATTAGATATGACGTATGAAAAGAAAAGAAAACTCAATCACGATTTCCAAGATTGTACGCTGAGAAACTGATGATGAAGTGCCATTTACTAAGGGAAGTATGTAGAAGAAACTGCTATGGGGGTGGGATGGGAAGAAATCCAGAGTTCGGCTTGGGATGGATTAATTGTGAGATGTTTAGTCAAATAAGCAGATAAACATATGAGTTCCACATTCAGAGGGCTTAATGAGATAGCCTAAGGATTGAACGTAGTTGATAGAAGGTCCAAGCATCAGTCCTGGGCATGTCACTATTTTGACCTGGGGAGGATGAGGAGAAACCAGAAAAGGAAAATGAAAAGCAATGACCAGTGAGGTAGGAAGAAAACTGAGTGTTGTCCCCAAAGCCAAATATATAGAGACTAAGGAAGTTTATGGCAATTGCTGAGGATGTAATAATATCTGCAATGAGAATTAATAAGCAACCATTGTATTTGGTAACAGAGGTAACTGGGAGAGTAGTATCAGTGGAGAGATCAGATTGAAAGCCTAATTGGAATTGGTACAAGAGAGAATGGAAAGGGGAGAAGTGAAGACATCAAGAAGTTCTGTTGAAAAGGAAACGGAGATGTTGGGCAATTGTTTAAAGAAGTTATGGAATAAAGAGAGAGCTTTTGATAAGGTAGAAAATATTGCTTTTTTTTTTTTTTTTTTTCTGAAACAGGGTCTTGCTCTGTCACCCAGGCTGAAGTGCAGTGACACCATCATGTCTCACTGTGGAGCTGGGATTATAGGCGTGAGCCACCATACCCACCTACAATGTCTTTGAATAATAATGGGAATAATAAGTAAGTAGGGGAGAGTTGATAATGCTGGGAAGAGAGAAGCTAGCAAGAGAGGCTGGGCGCAGTGACTCATGTTTGTAAGTAATCCCAGCACTTTGGGAGGCCAAGGCTGGTGAATCACAAGGTCAGAAATTCAAGACCAGCCTGGCCAAGATGGTGAAACCTCGTCTCTATTAGAAACACAAAAATTAGCTGGGCGTGGTGGCAAGCATCTGTAATCCCAACTACTTGGGAGGCTGAGGCAGAGAATTGCTTGAATTCAGGAGGTGGAGGTTCCAATGAGCCAAGATTGTGCCACTGCACTCCAGCCTGAGCAACAGAGTAACACTCTGCCTCAAAAAAAAAAAAAGCAAAAGAGATGTCCGTGGTTTGGTGAGAGAGGGCCCAGGGCACATTACATAAGTTGACCTTTGAAGCTATGTAAGTTCATTCATCCTAAGAGAGGAAAAGGCACAGCTTGTGGATATGAATGCAGGGACTTTGCTGTATTTGGTGATGGATGCAGGTGGAACTTCTGATATACCTTCTATTTTCTCAGTGAATTAAGAGGAATTATGTTCTTTTCCCAAGTTGCACAGCAATAAATCACACAACCCTCTGGATTCCAAATTCCAAAGTCTTTTCTTTCCACGACAGCACAATGGTCTAGCCTAGTCTCTATCAGGGTAAAAAATTAAAATTCATCTACATTTTAGACATCCACATTGAATTTTGTTTGTTTGTTTGTTTTTTGTTTTTTGAGACAGAGTTTCGCTCTTGTCACCCAGACTGGAGTGCAATGGCGCGATCTCAGCTCACCACAACCTCTGCTTCCTGGGTTCAAGCCATTCTCCTTCCTCACCCTCCCCAGTAGCTGGGATTACAGGCATGCACCACCACTCCCGGCTAATTTTGTATTTTTAGTAGAGGCAGGGTTTCTCCATGTTTGTCAGGCTGATCTGGAACTCTCAACTTCAGGTGATCCACCTGCCTTGGTCCCCCAAAGTGCTGAAATTACAGATGTGAGGCACTGCACCTGGCCGAGTGTTAATATTCTTGAGAGAGGGCTCACCCTCCTTTGAGCAAGTCTTATATTGGAACTATTTTATTGACAGAGGCATCATTGAACTTTTCCACATATACAATAGTCATCCCTTTGCTGATTTTCTTGTTTTCAAAGCCTAGAAGTTAGTAATAACAACAATATCCATGTCAGAATTACAAAGTGAGTATTAGTAGTACCATTTTACAAATAAGTAAATTAAAGCTCAGCCAAATTAAGGAATTTGGTCAACTTTGTACCCTCCATTCCTAGCACGGTTCATAGGGCTCACTGAGTTTTTGGTGGATCACCTGTCTTATGAATTCTTATTACCTAGCCAGCTCTCAGTTGCAGCAAATGGAAACCCCATCTAAAATGGTTTAAACTGTAATAGACTGCTATTTTGAGTCCAAGACAGGTTAATTCAATGGCTCAACACCATCCCAATGGGCTGTTTCACCAGCTGCACATTTTGCCACTCTAAATTTGTAGCTTATCCAAATAAGACAGCCTGGAAGATAAAGCTAACACTCTTTGGAGGCTGAACCAAGGGAACATTTCTGTTTTGTGTATCTTTAAAATCAAGGAAAACCTTCCCAGAAGCTCTCTCAGATCCCAACTGTAGACTCAGCTAGATTTTGTACCTACATGCCTCTCCTTCTTTTCATCTCTGTCTTCTCTCCGCTTTCTCTCTCTCTGAGATTCACTTTTTCCTGAGTACCCTAGCACCAATGCCAATTAGGTAAAGCTTGATTTCTCATATAACAGCTTAAATTGTTCCACAGAAAGCTCTATTTAAAAAAATGTAGTCCTGAGTATAATTCAGGGTGATGATCCTATAGTATAGGATTTGTCTAGGATCACCACTTTTTAAGGACTTTATTGGTATGGGTTGAAAATGAATTATTTCATCAAGCCATTAGAAAAATATTTTATACTATTATGAATTTACTTACGAAATTTTAAATCAGCTTTTCAGAAGTTAAGGAATCCATCACCAGCCCTATAATTTACCTAATGATAATTAACATCAACAGAATAAAGAGTGACCTGTTAGAAGTCAAAAGTCAAATCTCTCTTTTCAAAAACATAAAATCAAAAATCTATTGAATGGGAACCATACCAGGTATTGTGTTCATAAACCAAAGTTCTTAAAATAGCCTTCAGGCTCTATCTGATGGGAAACCCCCTTGTTCTGCTACTTCTCTGACCTCACCTGCTATAACTGTGCCCACTCCCACCTGGCTCCAGCTACTCTGCTGTTGTTGGTGCTTCTTTAACATGGGACACATGTACTCAGGCTTCATGGCTTTTGCAATCACTGCTCCTTTGCCTGGGTTTAGTATCATTTTATTTTGATGCCTTCCTTGACCCACCATTTATGAAATAGCTACCCTGCCTCCTAACCATTAAGACTCCCTTTTCCATTTCCTGGGTTATTTTTCCGACAGCACTTTATAGCACCAGGCACATTATACACTTATTTGTAAATTTGTATTTGTCTTTTTCCCTCTACCAGACAATAAGCTCCAAGAGACCCCAGTAATTTTTTTTCTATTTTGTTGCTTGTTATAGTCCAATTACTCAGAACAATGGCTAGCATGTAGTAGGTAATCAGTGCTTCCAGAATAAACAAACATTGTATTCCCTGCATTCAAGATGCTCCCAGTCTATTGGAAAAGTAATGCAAACTCAACAGTCAACACACCAACCAACCCACACAATAGCCATCTGACCACCCACCAAATGGGTTTCAAGGTGCTAAAAGCATGAGACTTAACAACACCCAACAGAGTCAGAAAGCCTGAGATCCGTGATCCACCCACTAGCCCTGATGAGTTTAGAAAAGGTTTTCTCTCTCTCTCTCTCTCTCTCTTTCTCTCTCCCTTTTTTCTTTTGAGACAGAGTTTCACTCTGTTGCCCAGGCTGGACTGCCAGTGAGCTGTAATCTCCACCTCCTGGGTTCAAGCTATTCTCCTGCCTCAGCCTCCTAAGTAGCTGGGATTACAGGCTACACAGCACCATTCCCAGCTAATCTTTGTATTTTTAGTAGAGATGAGTTTTCACCATGTTGGCCAGGCTGGTCTCAAACTCCCACCTCAGGTGATCCACCCACCATGGCCTCCCAAAGTGCTGAGATTACAAGCCTGAGCCACCTCGTTTGTATAAAGAATAGTGGTAAATTCTCTAATCCTCTATTCCTCCATCAGTGAGATAGGCTTATTACTGTCTCAATTGATTGTTTTGAGAGATTAGATAATCTCTGGAAAACATTTTACACTGTGGTAGAAATTTATATAGTGCTCATTTGACCCTGAACGACATAGGGTTTGAACTGTGAGAATCCAGTTAGACATGGATTTTCTTCTGTCTCTACCACCTCTGAGACAGCAAGATCATCTCCTCTTAATCCTCCTCTTCCTCCTCCTCAGCCTACTCAATGTGAAGACAATGAGCGTGAAGATCTTTATAATCATCCACTTCCACTTAATGAATAGTAAATATATTTTATCTTTCTTATGATTTTCTTAATAACTTTTTTCTTCTAGCTGCCTTTATTATAAGAATACAATATATAATACATATAACATACAAAAGATTTGTTAATTGACTGTTTATGGTATTGGTAAGGCTTCCAGTCAATAGTAGGCTATTAGCAGTTACATTTTGGGGAAGTCAAAAGTTATACATGGGTTTTCAACTGTGTGGGGCTTGGCACCCCAACCCTTGTGTTGTTCAAAGGTCTACAGTATATGTTCAATTTTATTATATATGAAAAAGGGCAAGATTTGATAAAGGCACAGATGAGCTCTGCCTGGGGAATACAGGAAAACAAACATGAGATGAGCCTGAAACCTAGATGCTCTGTGGAAACTTATTCACCATTAACGAAAGAGTGGGGGTTGTGAATGTTTTAGTTCCTTAAAATTTTTACCTATAGAGAGACACACCATTGTTCTCCTTTGTCTCTGATTGTCAGTCCATGTTAAAATTGAAGAGATTGGTGTAGGAACAAAACCAGTACTTGGGTGCTAAAGCGCTAAGAAGCAGGAGGTGCCTGAGGAAATACATGTTGACTTATTTCCTACTACAATCTCTCTTGTTTCACATGCTATTGAGCAAAACCAGGGAAGTTCAAATATATAATTCAACTTAAATATATAATTAAATATGTTAGTTTTGTCATCCAATTTCATGTGATTTCCAAAATACCGTTTCTATAATTTTTATTTCTTTTGCTTTCAAATTAGAGAATATGATGCCTTCTTCTGCCTAATTGTACATGTATAATGTATAAATTATTAGACTGTAATTTGCACAGAGTAGGTGCACAGAGAACATTAGAGTTCAAAACTATGAACTGCTATGGTAATTTATTTTTGCAAATAATATACGGCTTGTGTCAAAGGAGGAAAAAATACACACAGCATTTCACTAAATAACAATTATCTAGGAAACGTTGAGTTATTATTATTCTATATTAGTTCTACTTGCATTCATGTTAAAGGAATACAGCTGAATTAAAAGGTGACATTTGGGCTATTTCCTGAAAAATGTGATTTCTCAGTCTTTACATACATTTCCTTGGCTCATGTTTTCATCTAGGCAACTCTGCTACTTTAATGTTATTTAAAATTAAATTTGTTCTTTGGTTCGTTACAATGCTTAGCAAGTTAATAAGTTTATAAATCATAATTAACTACAACTTTCTGTTCTGTTGCCCTTCTGAATTGCTTTCTTTTTGACTTTTTTTTTGTTTTTTTTTTTCTCTTTTCCCTGTGTAATTTGCTGCATGCATGCTTTATTTTAAAGATGGGGAGACTTCATTTTTACGGTATGACGGTTTTGGCTTAACTGGAAATGTGTAACCATGTTATGAGTGAAACACACATGAATGTATGAAGGCATGTGTTTGCAGGTGTGTGAACATAAATGTGCACATAAATGCTTAACTGACTTCCAGGGAGCATCATTTTTTGTACAGGTTCTCCTCCACTTGCTGGGTGCAATTCCTGAAACATGTTGATTCCAGTATTCCATCAGGGACTCCTTATTTCTGTATAATAAAGGGAAGTCAAATAAAATATAATAAGTTTTCAAACACTTCAGAAAAGCTTTAAAATGTTCAAAGAGAGAGTCAAAAAGCCTCAGTCATTAGGATTCTACTTGGGGAATGTGGGTGAGCTTCATTAGCGTGTGGAACCACAGGGGGCAGAAAGGATTCTTGCAAATGGCTTTTTCTTCGTATCACATCGCAGATCTTCCCTAGTGGCTTATTTAGAATGAACTGTGATTTTAGCAAGACAGGGTGCTGAGGTAAGTGGTAATAATTAAGGGAGCACAGGCCTGTGAAATCCCTTCCCAGCCCTCTGGCCAACTGCACCCTTGCAAGCACTCTTAGTCACATGTATGCCAATGTACACAAGTGCATATCCATGTCTTTTTTAAACCTAAGACGTTTATATTTTCCTTCTAAACCTCTTCTTTTTTCTCTCCTAGTTGTTACAGTTTTCTTTGCTGTCTTTTCATTCTCATGCAAATATTGTAAGTTTTATACAAACGCCAAAAAATTTTAACAGTTTTTATTTTTTAACAGTTAAAATTTGTCCAATGCATTTAGTTCATCTCAGGCTGTCTTTGCAATTCTCTTATATTTTTCACAAGCACTGTTTTTCGCTCTGTACGATGTGAGGACAGATGCCCCTCCTTCTCTCCAGCCTTTTCTCCAGTTGCTATGTCTTACGCTCAGTTCTTGGTTGATTGAGCAGCCTGATCTGGGGCATTTCCATAGCATGAGGTCATTTTCTACAGTGACCTCTTAATTGATGCCACTACAAATCCACAGCCTCCAGCATTCTCTTCGTCCCTGCAGAGCTGAAGGTCACACATCTCCCACCTCTGGATGGCCAGGCCAGGTCAGTACCCAGAACAGCTCCTTCTGTGCCTACATTCACAGATAAAGACCTTAAATATCAAATGTACTATGATGACCCTTCTTGGCCCTGAAAGAACTCCACTAGATTTTACCTTCTCCCTTTGATCTCTGGCCTGGTAGAGTTGGTGTTCGCCCTAATAACTCTGCATGTAGATATTCATCTTTGAAACCCTTATGACTGAGAATTCACTCGAATACTCTAACTTCCCCATTCCACACTTTCTTTATGATATAGAACCCCTTCTTGTCTGCGTATTATAAAATAAGTCTGCAATTTAACCACTGATGATACCAATTATAAAACTGGCTCACAGGGAGGAGAATATCACACCCCAGGGCCTGTTGGGGGGTGAGGGGATTAGGGTAGGGATAGCAGGGGGTGGGGGAATTGGGGAGGGATAACATTAGGAGAAATACCTAACATAGATGACGGGGCGATGGATGCAGCAAACCACCATGGCATGTGTATACCTATGTAACAATCCTGCACAATCCACACATGCACCCCAGAACTTAAAGTATAATAATAATTTTTAAATCTGGCTCAAAATATCTTTTGTGCAAAGTGGAAGCAATTCAACATTGTACACCCAGGGAAACATCAGATAAATGGTGTTACAGATGAGTAGGAAATAACACAACCCAACACTTACTTGCCTAGAAAATTATTTCTTCTGAAGTTGTCTATTACACTAACACTGACATAGAGAGTACCTGCATTCTGATACTGGCTCTCTCATGAGTCTTAAATAAGTAATCTTAAATACATCTCTCTTCATGGAAACTTAATTTTCACATTTTTAAAAGAAGGAAACTTAGGGAAAAAAAAGAATTTCCTTGCTCTTATATGATATGGAGGACCTGCCATCTTCTGTTGCCAAGGCATGGTGCAGGATGGGGAAGAATTCATCAGCATTTGTATAACCCACCACAGCACATCTCAAGGTTGATGTGAGAGTTGGAGATAATGAAGTATAAAGTGCTTACCAACAAAACAGATGTTCAATAAATTTTAGTTTTATCACACACAAGCATTTAATCTATTTGTATTAATATATTAGGGCATATCATAAATTAAATGCCTACATAAAGTCATAATAGAATACATTAAATATCCATTTTTTACTATATTGATTTTTAAATAACATTAAAACCTTTTCTTCCCTCCAGAGACAGGATGGAGGAGGTAACTTCCTTGAAGCCTGTATTAGGTAGGTTACATTATGCTATGCTAAGAAAGTACCCCCCAAAATTCAATAGTTTGTGATGGCCAAGGATTAGTGTCATCCAGTTTACATGACTATCGTTTGTTGAATGTGGCCTGTAGCATGTATTTTTATGCTAGAACTCAAGCTGAGAGAGAAGTTTCTATTGGGAATATTGTCATGCTTGTGCCTGAGGGTCCATGCATCTTGGGACTACATGATGACAAAGTTTCTGCTGAAATATTCTTATGTCCTTTCAGCTCATATCTCATTCACCATGAAAGACACTTGATTAAGCAAGCAGACAGTAGGGCCAACATTATTTAACCCTTCCAAAGCGAACATAATAGATATTCAAGAGTCTTCTATCAAAGAAAGCAGACATCTTGAAGGATTAGAGAAGAGAATTAAAACATGCACAGACATCTACTGGATGAAAAGCATTTGGCACCAAATACCAATATCCTGGTCCCTACTCTGTCATTAACTTGGTGTGTAATTTCAAGCAGTTTACTGAATCGCTTGATCTTAAGTGAATGAGACTATTTTTATTAAACATAGTAATACTACTAGTCTCCTTCCCCACTTTCTAGAATTGGTAAGAGGAAGACGTTAAATAACAAAAGTGTCAAAGTGTTTTGCAAATCAGACAAAACCTAAATAAACAAAAGTCCACTGGGATCCAAGAATCAGATGCCACCAGATTCATTCACCCTACAGACCAGGGATTGTTCTAGGCAGATGTGCTATGCCACAATCTGGCAATATCTGTAATATGGAGCAGAAAACAGGTAAAGATTTGCTTCATTATTTATACCTTGAAAGAGTTACACTTTACACTAGTACTTTCAAAGAGATGTTCAAATATGGAAAAGGAATACTCTTAGAAAAAGCTAAAGTCTGCTCTTTCTTGATCGGTCTTCAGACTTTGATGTGAACTGGACATATTCTAAGAAGGGTCTCATTAAAAGGGCTTTTGTACTCTGCACATGACACAGTAATTCTTCTTTTAACAATGATGTTAACAAATCTTGTGTAGCTATCTGTCCCCAAAATTTGATTTCTATATATTAGAATGATGGAGAACTATCAATGAAATATAAAAACCTTTCCTAGTCTCTTCTTGAATGGGATACAAGTGGAAATGGCCAGTGGTCAGGACTCCTGCATTAAAGGCATGTATTAGTTTGCAGACAAACTACCAAAAACCATGTGTTGAATTACCATAAACCATGGGGCTTAAAACAAGGTAAATTTATTGTGTCATAGTTTCCAAGAAGTCTGATCAAGATGTTGGCCAGGCCATCTTCCCTGTGAAGGCCTTAGAGAAGAACCTGCTCCTGCTCTCTCTCCTAGTTTCTGGTAGTTTCTTGGCTTATGGAAACTCAGCTCCATCTTCTCATGGTGTTCTCCCTACATGTATTTCTGTCTCCGTGTCCCATTTTTTTTTTTTAACTTTTATTTTAGGTTCAAAGGTACTTATGTGCAGGTTTGTTACATAGGTAAACTTGTGTCATGGGGGTTTGTTGTACAGATTATTTCATCACCCAGGTATTAAGCCTGGTATCCATTAGTTATTTTTCCTGATCCTCTCCCTCCTCCCCCCTCCACCCTCGGATAGGTCCCAGTGTGTGTTGTTCTCCTCTATGTGTCGATGAGTTATCATCATTTAGCTCTCACTTATAAGTGAGAACATGCAGTATTTGGTTTTCTGTTCCTGTGTTAGTTTGCTAAGAATAATGTCCTCCAGCTCTACCCATGTCCCTGCAAATGACATGATCTTGTTCTGTTTTTATGGTGACATAGTATTCCATGGTGTGTATGTACCACATTTTCTATCCAGCCTATCATTGATGGGCATGTAGGTTGATTCCATATCTTTGCTATTGTGAATAGTGCTACAATGAACATGCATGTACATGTGTTTTTATGAGAGGATGATTTATATCCCTTTGCATATGTACCCAGTAATGGGATTGGGGTTGAATGGTACTTTTTTCAAGTGTTTGAGGAATTGCCACACTATCTTCCACAATGGTTGAACTAATTTACACTCTTACCAATAGTGTATAAGTGTTCCCTTTTCTGCAAAACCTCGCCAGCATCTGTTACTTTTGACTCCAGCAATGGCCATTCTGATTGGTGTAAGATGGTATCTTGTAGTTTTGATTTGCATTTATCTTAGAATAGCAGTCATAGTGGATTAGGGCCTACCCTAATAACTTAATCTTAACCAGTTATATGTACAATGACCTTATTTCCAAATAAGGCCACATTTTGAGATACTGGGAGTTAGGACTTCAACATGTGAATTTCTGGGGATACAATTCAACCCATAACAAGGTCTAACCTGACATACAGTGTTACTTTAACTGAATTGTTTTTGCTCTCTGTCCTTCAACAGTAGGTCTTTAACTTGACGATTTTTTACCAGAAAATGTCAAGAAGTACCACTGGCTTCAAGATTCTAAGATCTTGAGATGCAAGACCCTAAATTAATTTTGTAGATAATAAAATTAACATATGGGACCAAAAATATGAGACCTGCTTATTTCAGTATTCATGAGTTATTGTTTTCTCCAGAAAGCTTTGACCTAGGGAAGAACCATAAAATGACAAAGTTTAAGAAAACTTTCATGCTCATCTAAAGGAAACTTACTTCCTATCAAGTGTTTGGGTGTTTGTTTGTTTCAGGTGGAGTCTCACTCTGTCACCCAGGCTGGAGTACAGTGGCGCAATCTTGGCTCACTGCAACTTCCACTCCCCAGGTTCAAGCGATTCTCCTGCTTCAGCCTCCTGAGTAGCTGGGATTACAGGCACATGCCACCACTCCTGGCTAATTTTTGTGTTTTTGGTAGAGCCAGGGTTTCAAATGTTGGCCAGGCTGGTCTCAGCTCCTGACCTCAAGATTACGGGCATGAGCCACTGTGCTTGACATTGAGTGGTTTTTATCTTTGCATAAATGCTTTCAGTAGCAGGAAACTCACTACATCTAAGGCTGTCTTCTTCATGTTAGGGCACTTGGGCTGGTCAGATATACTTTCTGATGTGGGGCCAGTTGCACTCACATATAACCTTCAAATTTAACCTTGCACTTCAAATTTAACCTTCTGTGACTAGACTGAGTTGATAGCATCTACTTATGTTCAATGTCAGTCCCCTTCCCTGCTCATGATCCTTATTTTGACACCCTCAGGATAAATATTTAAAGCTATAGCACCTAGAGAGAGAAAGACAGCTTGGATTTTCCTGGCTCTTGTTTTTTTAATTTCTAGTTTAGGTTCAGAGTTTCATGTGCAGGTTTGTTATACAAGTAAATTCATGCCATGGGGGTTTATTGTACAGATTATTTCCTTATCCAGATACTAAGCTTATTACTCAACAATTTTTTTTCTGCTCCTATCTCTCTCCACAGTCTTTGTAGGCCCCAGTGTCTGTTGTTCATTTCTTTGTATCCATGAGTTCTCATAGTTCAGCACTCACTTATAAGTGAGAACATAGTATTTGTTTTTCTCTTGCTGCATTAGTTTGCTAAGGATAATGGCTTCCAGTTCCATCCATGTTCTGGCAAAAGATATGGTCTTGTTCTTTTTTTTATAGCTGCATAATATTCCATGGCATATATGGACCACATTTTCTTTATTCAATCTGTCATTGATGGGCATTTAGGATAATTCTTGGCTCTTTTGTTCTTCAGCATAAATTCCAGTTTCTTCAGCTCTCCATCTGAATCACACAAAAGCAAAAATCATAGCCCAACCAATTTAGTATTTGAACTACTCATTGAATCAAGAGGAAATGAGAGTTAGAAATATCTATGAGGTAAGTATGAAGCTGTGGCACTTTTACTATAACAGTTAAAGTGATTTAAAGAAAAAATACCTTTGTGCTACATTTAGGACAGATTAATTATGACATGCTTAGAAACAATATGTGTGGATGCCTATCACATAATTATTCAAACCCACACATTCACAAGAAAAATAGAAAGATTCTTGCTAGAAATTTGCATATATAAATTTGAAAAGTTCATTTCTAAACTCTGCTATGATTTATACACCCACATTTTGATAATTTGAGTTATGTATTAAACACATACTCTAAATATACTTGTCATTATAATATGCTCTACACAACAATGTGCTATATTTCTTGCTGAGAATTCATTATATATATATTTATTTATTTGGTACATTTAAATATATCTAGAAATGTAGTTGCATTTATTGATAACAAATAAAATTAATGAAGAATCTGTCAATAAGATTTTAATTTACTGTTACCTGAAACTTCAAATCAACTTAAACCCTGATATCTAAATTTATCAGCATGCTAAAATTAGATTTTTCTCAGAATGAGAGAGAACAAAAATAACATTTTTCTACTTTTTTTTCCTAGCACAAAAACAATTTACTAATGACATCAGTATAAATACGACATTACAGTGTCCTACAAAATAAAAGTGGTCAGAATCCAGCCTAGACAACCTACCAGGAAAAATTGTGTGTGTGTGTGTGTGAGAGAGTGTGTGTGTGTGCATGCGTGCATGCACATATGTATGTGTGCATTCTATGAAACCGACTATGATCGCTTCAAGGAAGCATACAGCGGTGAGACAAAAGAGAGATTACCAGAGAATAAAACATAGAGTACAAAGAATGTTAATTGGAGCATTATTTTAAACACCATCTTATAAAATCTCAACGAATCCTAATGAATCAGAGGATTTATTTGAGCCTAACAATGGCTAAGAACTTCTTAAAATAAAATTGAAGTAGATTAGAATAAAAAATATTAAAGGGTCCATCTTGAGCTTAAAAGTTAGGAAATAAAGAAGCATTGCATGTCGGTTCAGTGGAGAACTTGAAAATTTGTTCTGATTTCACCAACATATTTAACTCTCTCCAAAGCTGAGTCTTTGTTTCATAGTCAAGTCATTAGATTCCACCCTTGGCAATATTTTCTCAGTTCCTAGCTCCGCATTCTGTTATTTATTTCCCTTTCTGCCACATAGAAATGGGGACTTAATAAAAGCATATTTTATTTCCAATCTGCTATTTCATGGTTCTTGCCCTGATAATCATTACTTTTCTTTATTGCAAAACAATTTCTTTCTTAAAAGACATGCATCTCGAATGACCATATTTATGTGCTGGCTGTTCCCTAGATAATAGCAAATGTCCTTTTATCTATACCAACTCTTCTCTGTGGGTTGGGGACCAGGGTGGATTGAATGATTGATGGACTTTATTGGTGAGGGAGGCCCCTAGTTTGACTCCCTTAGGCCAGAACTGAACAGTGTAAGCAAAGTGAGGGTTGATAAATTACTCAAATATTTTTGCTCAAGTTACCCTTGAAGCTCCACAACCTTAAACAGATCTGAGGACAGAGGAGAAATACTGATATGATTCCACAGAACCCAAATCAAGTTCATAGTCCCATTCCCCTCTGAAGCAGAATAAAGTCCTCCTTTGCCATATCCTATGGAAAACCCTTGTGGCAACTATCAGGAAACCTGGGATCAAGTCTAGGTTCTGCTATAAAACCTAGTAACATCACTTTGTACCTTAGCTTCCCCACGTGTAAAATGTGAATTCCCTTTTTGCTTGATCACTGCCAAATAAATGACAATCATGTCAGCCTGCTTTCATGAATGAATGAATGTATAAGGGAATTGAGAACAGAAATATTTAATATGACCTGGAATCAGGTCACAGAGATAGCATGTGACTGAGCCAAAGTTCCAAACAATTCTGGGGGCCCCAGTGCATAATGCTGTATCTCCAGGTATTTTGACTAAGAAATATTACACCAAAAAGTTGTAAGTGAAAAGAGGAATACTTCTGCCTGCCCACATCGTGAAATTCTCTTCTCTAAATTTTTGCTTTTCTATTATTTCTTGAATAATCCTTAATTCACACTGTCTATGCACATAGTATAATAGTTTAACTTACATTCAACTTCTTTTCCTTTTATTTGTCCTGGTGCACACTTAGCTGGTCATCCAATGACATCTTACCTCTATTATTACTGCTGCCTCCTTAAACTTTCCATCCAAGAAGATGCAACTTTCCATCCATGCAGATGAAACATAACAAGAGGCAGCCAAAATACAAACAGAATCACATCTCAAGAATTGCCATAGCAAGAAGATGAAGTCACACAAGATCGTCTTGGAGTTACATTTCATTCTCCTATAATTTTTATTACTGTATGAATGAACACACAAATGAAGTTTAGGAACTTCACGTAAGAGAAGCCTTGAGTTTTTATATATTTTTCTCATACCTCTGGCTAAACCTTCTCCTGATTTCCTTACCCTGTGAATCAACCAGGAGTCTCTCACCCTTTTTACAACATGAAATGAATCCCAAAGCAGGAACAACCACAGAAATGACTGTGAACCATGCTTTCTCTTACGTTCTGTTGGCAAGGCTAAAGTGCAAAGCTCCATACCTTGCTTAGAGTTATAACAAGAAGATCAAGAAAGCCTGGATTCCTACTTTGAAAAGCAAGACTTATCTATATCAAACACTTTATTACATATAGTTAAGAATACTTCCCTGGCTGGGCTTGGTGGCTCGCGCCTGTAATCCCAACACTTTGGGAAGCCGAGACAGGCGGATCACTTGAGTTCGTGGCCAGCCTGGCCAATGTGGTGAAACCCTGTTTCTACTAAAAATACAAAAATTAGCCAGGCTTGGTGGTGTGGGCCTGTAATCCCAACTACTCAGGAGGCTGAAGCAGAGGAATGGCTTGAACCTGGGAGGCAGATGTTGCAACGAGCCGAGATCGTGCCACTGCACTTCAGCCTGGGCAACAGAGTGAGACTCCATCTCAAACACACACAAAGACAAACAAACAAAAAAGGAATACTTCCCTAATGAATGAAAGTAATTCTGGCTCCTGTGATAACATTGATTTAGGAAGCTATCCAGCCCATCAGACTTCTTTCTTTCACTAAGTTGCATCCTTCCATCAGTAATGTTGCTCTGCCTCACACCCAGCATCCTTAGAATTCTAAGAGTCATCTTACCTTTACTGTATCCAGCATATAGCAAATATATTCAATGATAAGGATAAATGATGAAGGGCAGGGGACCTCAGCACTATCCTCCCCTCACCATTTATCCTCATGATTTTCCAGAGAGCCTCAAGGAGCCACATATTTTATTCTAAAACCTTTACTTGACATATTGTTCTAGTCATCTTCAAGTTGCCATATTTCACCAAAATGGTGTCCTTAAAAATGTAACCGTAGAATGATACTTACCAAAGGCTGAAAAGGGGTCAGGGGAGGAAGAGAGGTTGGTTCATGGGTACAAACATACAGTTAGATGAACGAATTAAGTTCTAGGGTTTGGTGGCAGCGTATGGTGATTCTAGTTAACAATGCTATGTTATGTATTTAAAAATAGCTAGACTGGAAGATTTAAAATGTTCCCAACACAAATAAATTATAAACATTCACGGTTATAGATGACCTAAACATCCTGATTTGATCATTACACATTGCACGCATGTATCAAAATATCACCCCATACAAATGTATAATTAGTATATATCAATAAATTTGTTTTGACTATGATTATTTTCCTCACTTGTTTGCGAACCCCAAGTGAACAGTTCACCTTCCTAGCCTTATCCTCGTCATTTACCCATTGGTACCATCCATTCCAAGACCAAGTCCCTGAAAGGCAGCACAATGCTGCCTTTTACCTGCCAACCTATCCTCCTGCTATAGCAGCAACCTGGCAGGGCTTCCCTGCTTTATCCACCAAGGAAGCGCTTTCTGCCTTGTCTCCAGCTTTCAGCCTATGCCATCTCATACACACACACACACACACACACACACACACACACACACACACATATATCCCATATAT
The DNA here is from genome assembly GCF_030222135.1 of Aotus nancymaae. NCBI lineage: Eukaryota > Metazoa > Chordata > Mammalia > Primates > Aotidae > Aotus > Aotus nancymaae. The sequence continues at coordinate 19,806,500 of NW_026988443.1, forward strand.
TTGCATACATATAAACATACATACTACATATATAAATATGTATAAATATATATATTACATCAGGTAAAAACCTTTCCATGTATTCTAATGTGACACCTCTACCATCACATTGAATTTATTTGTGCAAGATTTGGTTTCCTCCATTATACTGTGGTTTTCCTGGAATCGTACCTCATCTTACTTTGCATCTTTGGTGTCCAACACGGCTTCTTACATTTAGAAAGTATCAAATAAATATTTGTAGAATAAGCCAACAGATAGATGCACAATTCATTTTTCTCATTTCCTGTCATCTGCTTCAGAACAACCTTTTCAGATACTCTAAAAAATTATTTTCGTTGTCTTAGATTCTGTAATAACTCAGACATCCTGTCTATAACACTTATTAATCATAATAACTTTGAAATAATTTCTCTGTGCAAATATTCAGGGTCTCATCCATAACTAAGTGAAATACAGCCTGAAATAATCAATCATTATTTTCTAAACCAAAGACCCTGTAATTAAGGAGTCTATCAATGTGCCAACAATTTATGGGTCTAGAAATTAATTTTTGTTTGTTAAAGGACCTTAAGGATAATGTAATATGAGCCCATTGTAAAAATGGATTAATAAATTGCTTGTCTCATTTCACTTGTTCATTTCTATCTAAATTCTGCAGGAAAGAAGAAAAGTTGTGTAGTTTTATTTCTTTAACAATTTGACATGATGCATACTTTCTTGCAAAAGAAGAGGAATCGTCATTGTATTTGTCAAATGTGTGGAAGGAGGAAGTGAACACCTGCACACTTATGTCACATGATATAGATTATTGTATTTTGTCCTTTGCTGAGTTCATTCTTCAACAAATATGCACTCAGTGACCTCTTTATGGCATGCACACATTGCTATTGTTTTGGAGATGATACAACTTGAAGCCCAGAGACGGGGTCTGAGTTACCCTAGGCTTCTCAGTTAGTAACAGGCAGCATCAGAATCAGAACTCAGGTCTGTCTGACCCCAGAGCCCATGTCCATTCTGTCACACCTTCAGTCTTTATGCATTTGATTCTAAAGTCCTGTGTGACATATTGTTTGATGCCTTTTCTTTGAAGCAGTTAAAGGCAAGTTGAAGGAAATCCCACAGAGACAAACATTCTTATGAAAAGATCCTCTTGACACATAACTAAAGCATCTGAGCTGAAACAGGGCTTGATGATCATCTCCTTGATCTCTTTCATTTAAAAGATGAAATAAATTCATTTTAAGATGAATGAACAAACATTCAATGTATATCTTCTACAGCCTATTCATTTATTTTATTTACTCAACCAATATTCATGGAATACCTACTCTATGAGACACAGTGCTAAACAATGGTTAAAACATTAAACAAGGCTGGGTGCAGTGGCTCACACCCGTAATCTCATCACTTTGGGAGACTGAGGCGGGAGGATCACCTGAGGTCAGGAGTTCAAGACCAGCCTGGCCAATATGGTGAAACCCTGTTTCTACAAAATACAAAAATTAGCTGGGCATGATGGTGAGTTCCTGTAATCCCAGCTACTCGGGAGGATGAGGCAGGAGGATGAGGTGGGAGGATGAGGCAGAGGAATTACTTGAACTCAGGAGGCAGATGTTGCAGTGAGCTGAGGTCGCACCATTGCACTCCAGCCTAGGTGACAGAATGAGACTCTATCTCAAAATAAATAAATAAATAAACAAACAAGACAGACTTATTTTACCTGTTCATGGAACTCAAAATTTTCATCAGAGTAATGGGATCAGAAAAAGTTCAGCAGAAACCCCTGAGTTATTGTAAATGCAGGGCCTTTGCAAGTTCACCCTCACCCACCTTATCTGAGTGACAAGATCCTTTAACACATGCATGGATCTATTGTTTGTGGATGTGAGTTGAAATGCCCATTGCATCTCCTAGACTTCAAGCTCCCTGAGGTCAAGAACAACGTCTTGCTCGTAAGGGAACATCAGGGACTCCTTATGTTCTTAATACCCATATGTTGACAAAATGAATGAATAAATGAAAACATTTGGCATCCATTTCAGAGGAAAGTGAGTTTCCTTCTCAATGCTAAGTGACATAAATTGAACATTAATGATGGTATCAGCAAAAATAAGGAGTTTTATGCATAGAGCGACAAGGGCTCTGATATAAGGAACTCACCAGCTGAATGCAGATCAATGTGGAGAAGAACAAACAGAAGCAAATCAGCAGAACTTGAGCAAGGCAAAAACAGGTAAGTTCAAAAGAAACTTCAGTGGATACAATTGTCTCTGACAGTGCTTGCTGATGGGGTTGAATAGTTCTCTGATGAATAGGGAGTTAAAAGTTTATATCAAGAATATAATCAGGATCTCTTATGTGTTGCTTTACATAATTACAGTTGAGATAATAATACAGTAAACTGTATGTAGTTCTTACCTCAATAGTGTTTATTTACTCAATCAACAAATATTTTAAAATTGTTACTACCTGTTAAACACTGGTATATATTAAGAGCAGTGCTTCTGAGTAATGGATTAAGTAATTTTTGACTAAATATTTTACTTTGCTGCATGGATCTGAATAAAGCAATCTTTCCAGATATTGCTGTAGATAGGCATATGTATTCTGAGGACCCTAGCTCACAACCGGAGCCCAGATTGGACAAAACTAGTTAAGTCACCTTGCTTTCAGAATGTTACCTTTGGACAAACCCTGTATCTTGTGTGGGTATGCCAGATGTTACCATTTCTCATTTAATCTTGACATCATTTCTCCCTATGACAGCCAAATTTATCTTCCAAAACTCATTTGCATTTTAAAACCAAGGCTTTATTTCTGAGCATAAAAATGAGATGTTCACTATATAAACTTTGGAAAGTACAGAAAATACCACAAACAGAGAAAATCATTTCTTATGTTTTACTCTATGTCCAGATTGTTTTCAATTTTTTAAGTGTAATGGACTTCTCAAAGCAGATCTTAGTATCCTTTTATTAATTTATTTATTTTGGTTCTATAATAGCGTCTTTTCATTTATCTTTTTAAATTAACAATGAAAATTGTATGCATTTACTGTGTACAACATATTGTTTTGATGTTTATGGACATTGTAGAAAGACTAAATGTAGCTAATTAATGTAATTAATAAGCATTTCTACATGTTCACATCATTTTTTAAACAACTACACATGATAAAGATACTATACTTATTAAGCACTTCCTACTTGCTGGAAATTATTCTAAGAGGCTGAAATTTACCAATTTTTCAATCCCTAGGACAAAGCTATGAAATAGGTTCTTCATTTCATTATGAAATTGGCTTCATTTTACAAATGGAAGAATTAAAGCCATGAGAATATCAGTGAGTTGCTTATGGTCACACAGCTCATTCATTAAAGGTACAGCCAGACTATGAATACAGATTATCCAACTCAGAGCTTACATCTTAACCACTAGGACTCATTGCCTTCTATGTGCAGTCGTCTATGATGCCAGTAAACCTCAATGCTATGGTAAGTAGTTTTGTGCAAAATATATGCATAGTTTTTTCAAAAAAATCACATAATTCTATAAGATGAGTAACAAAATTCAGCAAGCCTTCCCCAACCTGGCATCTTCCTCCCAGAAACAACTGTTCACAAATCCCTTAACTGTTTTCATCGAGTATTTACCTTTCTGCTTCTAAATAGTATGCTAATACTTATTTTCTTTTCATTTTTAGATATCATCTATCGATTTCCTAGCATGAAGATGAGGCTCAGTTCTTTTATACTCACTGCTCCCTTGTCAAACATTCTGTCTCTTTCCCTCCTCTTTCTCTTCCCTTTTCCCAAGCCCTCTCCCTTTTCTTCTTTCTCTGTATTCCTAAAAATATGATATCTTGTGTAAGTCAACATTCAGCGTTTATTATGTTTACTTTTGACTGTCTATATACAGTGTTAATAACTATCACAGTATATGCTAATATACTTTCTTGAAAAAATTCCCCCTGGAAATAATACTTGCCTGTTAAAATTTTGAGGGAATTGTCATTTAATTTTTTGCCTCTTTATCAATGATATATCCCCTGAATCTCTGACAAAATGTCAAAATCTCTTCTCAACATGGTCTAGACCATCAGTTCCATTTTCTTTTCTGGAAGACAGCCTCGCTGAAGCCCTCCATCCTGCTCCAATATGGACTGGTTGCTCTCAAAGTTCTCTATACAACTGTGATTTGAGATGTCTCTTCACCATTAGACTGGATATTCCCTTTGCCTCCCTCCTGTTAGGTGTCTGCCATCTCCTATATCTCAAGTCTACATCTTTCTTCACTCACTCTCTCAGGTTGGTAGTAAATATTCTCCAGAAGCTTCATGAGCTAGTGCATGGTATAGCTAATATTTTAAGATTGCATGCCTGAGAATATTATCTTAAAACTCTCTCACACTCGGTTGCTGGTTTGCCTGAATATAGGATATTAGGTTGAAAATAACTTTACCTTAAACTTGTGAAAATATTTCTTCTTGTCATAAAGATTCAGCTGCTGTTGAGTTATTATTTCAAATTCCTTCTGTGCTCCTTTTCCCCCCTCTCTGTAAGCTTTTGGGATTATTTCTTTAGCCTCATATTGTGAAATCTCATGATGACATCTCTTGTATTCATTTCCCATTAAATATGCTGGGCACTCAATATAGATTTAGGTATGAAATAAGTCAATTAGTCATGAAACATTTTCTTAACAATTTCTTTAATAATTTTTCCACTTCATTTCTGCTATTAATTCTTCTTGAAACATCTACACATTAAATATTAAACTGTGGAAAAGAACCTCTATTTGTATCTCTTCTCCCCTTTCCTCTGAAGGATCCTCAACTCTTCCTGTCCTTCTAATTTTTCTTCTGATGTGGTATTTTTAATATGAGATATTTTTCTCAATTATGTATATTCCTTTTCTGTAGCATCTAGTTCTTATTTCATGAATTCGTTATCTGCTCTGATCTCCCTGAGGATATAAATAATGAATTCTTCACTCAGAGCATTTTTCTGTTTGCTTCGAATGCACTTTTTTCCCCTACGTATGTTTATTTATCTGGTTTCTGTAACTCTTGTTAGTGATGTCCCTAAATTGGTGATATTCACTGAGTCATTCACATCTTAAAATGAGAAGCAGAGGGCTGATTAAAAGTTTGCGTACTGCGGGGGAGATTAATTTATGAAAGCCATTGTATGGGTAATAAGGTAGAAATACAGCTATTTTGTTGAGAGGATTTCAAATGTCAAAATCCATTTTATTGTGTTGCATTGTATTGTATCGTATCATATTGTATCATATCGCATCACATTGTATCACATATCACATCGTATCCTATCCTATCTGTCCATCTATTCACTCCTTTATCTATTCATCTATTTATTTACTTTTCCTATTTCTCTTGAGCTGGTCAATTTTCTAGTTAAAAAATAAACTCTGCTGGGCACAGTGGCTCATGCCTATAATCTGAGCACTTTGGAGGCTGAGGCGGGTGGATCACCTGAGGTCAGGAGTTCCTGACCAGCCTGGGCAACATGGTGAAACTGCATCTCTACTAAAAATACAACAAATTAGCCAGGCGTAGTGGCGCAGTCTGTAGTCCCAGCTACTCGGAAGGCTGAGGCAGGAGAATCGCTTGAACCTAGGAGGCAGAGGTTGCAGTGAGCCAAGATTGCACCCACTGCACTCCAGCCTGGGCAACAGAGTGAGACTCTGTCACAAACAAACAACAATTCACATCTCCAAGAATTCTAAGATTAATCAACAGAATTATAGGAGCCAAGTAAGGCTCCGTCTTTTTGGTATGCTGTCTCATTTATACCCTCATCTGTGCCTGGTGGCCTGAGGCTGGAGTTTCTCGTTCACTTTCTCTAGGTATCAAACTTACAGTCTTTCACTGAAGTTGACGAGTGTTGTTTATCTGGTCTCCCTAAATGGTTGAGGTGACTTGAGGATCTGAGCAACTTTATAAAGTCAGATGAAAAACTTCTTTGAGTTTGATTCTGCAACTCATTCTGCCTTTTGAGACAACTGGAGTGTTTAATTTCAGAGGCTGTCTTAAGTTCTCAGACACAAAGGGGCTTGCTTTTCCTGGATCTCCCAGCTACCTCCATTTTAGGAAATCAGTTTTCACTCTTTCATCAGTTTTCTGTCTTCTAAATCTGTGTTTTCATCATGTTTCTAATTTGATTTTTGTCTTGTTCTCTTTGAGTTTTTAGACTTTTTCCTCTTTCAGTCATTTCTTGTCATTTTAATGAACAGTTGGGAGGGATCAGAGACAAATACAGGTGTTCGGTCACCCATTTTTAGCTAGAAGGCCATAACAGCATTTCCAGGTGGAGATTATTGTCCCATTTCACAGATAAGGCAACTGAGGTAATGAGAGCTTCTAGCATGCTTAAGGTCATAAGTTGAGTGAATGAGCCTGTGAATTTCATCCTCTTCCCCAGGGAATAGCTGACTCTGGCCTCCTGGTCTCCATCCAGCTGAACAGTCATTATTCTACTTAGATCTAACCAACAAGTGCCAGCCCTAGATTTATGAGTCTGCTCTAAACGTTAAAGTCTAAAGAAAGATATATGTGATTTCCAAAGTTTCACGCTCATCCCTCAAATAGATTTTTAATTTATTTTCTTGAAATCCAAATAAATAAAATATTGTATATGAATGATGTAATGGCTTTAGGCCAGAGTTCCCTGTGATCCTGCTACAAATCTTGGGTTGGTGTTGGCGTAAAACATCCCTGCCCACACCTCAAAACCAGATGTAAACCGTCATTAATCTCTTGGCTTCAGAGTTGTGTTACTATCTCAGATTGATTCAAACGTATTTGGGTATGGATGCATACAAAGAGTTCACAACATTGTTATACGAACTGTAGTAGGTGTTTAAAAGTAAGTAAACGAAAAAAGATGAGTTAATGCTGAATATCGGAGTCAAGGGGATCATACTGACTCCTTTGCTTACATTTAGACGTTCGGTGGTCCATCTTTACTTTTTTTTTTTTTTTTTTGATTTTGCTGAAATGAAGGTAAAAATAAATTTATTAAAAACATTTTTAAAAATTCAAAAAAAAGGTCATTGCAGAATTCAAAAGAAATGTAATGGCAGCCAGATTAAGTAATAGGAGGAGTGGTTTGAGAGAGAGTCACATTGATGAATATAGTTGTAGTTTCATTTTCACTTCCAGACAGTGATCCTTTTATTGTTATCCCACTAGTATGCTTTGTACTGCTAATGAACAGTCAGTCTTTCCCATTTTTCCCGATTATGAACAGTGTTGCTGTAAGGTGTACATACCTTCTGGAACACTGGTAAGTTTTTCCAGGAGTGCGAAGTTTCTGGGTTGTAAGGTCTCTGCATGTTCATCTTATCAGTATAATGCCAAAGTTATTTCTAATGCTGTGGATATTTCCTTGTTTTTCTTTTAAATTTATTTATGGTTGTGTAATAATACCGTGTGTGCGTGTGCATGCATGCGCATTTTAAAACAGATTTTATTGAAATGTAACATGCATTTAGAAATGTGCTTAATTCATAAGTGTACAAACCAGTTATCACATGAACACTTCCACATAACCACCAGATCAAGAAAGAATATTACTGGTATTTCAGATACCTCCTCTTTTTTCCTCCAAATTACACACTCTTCTCTACTCTGTAGGTAACCAGTATTCCAACTCTGACAGTATGGTTTGGCTTTTTGTTTTTGAGCCCTGTGCAAATGCAGCCAAAAGTATGCATTCTTTCTTTTTTCCTTTTGTCTGTCTTAATTTTCCCAATATTTTTGTGAAATGATACATATCGTTTCCTGTATCTCTAACTAGTACATTTTATTCTATTCCTTTGTGTGAATATTGTACAATTCATGTAAGCATCTTGTACTGATGACCATTGAACTTTGCAGTTTGGGGTTATTGTGATTAATACTGCTATAAGCACATTTGAATATTTCTGTTTGTGCACAGTACATGTATTCTTTACTTTCTAACTTACTTTTTTCTCTCAAACATTTTATTATAAAATTTTTCAAAACCATGGCCAAGTTGAAAGAATTTTACGGTGAGCACTCATCTCTTCCATCTCCTTTCTACCATGAATATTTTACTATACCCATTTTTTAAGTCACACATCTATCTATCCCTCTATCTATCCATCAATTCATTTGTAACACATTTCAAAGCAAATCTCAGATACCTGTACACCTCCCCAACTACTTCAGTATGCACATTATTAACTAGAGTTGATTATTTATTTACAATATTTTTCTTTCATGTCAAGATTTATATGTAACAAAATGCAAAAATCCAACGTGTCCATTCATTGAGATTTTCCAAAATATTTCTTTCCTGGTCTTTTATTTTCTCCTGTAGTTTGTGCATTTATTTAATTCAATAGATGTTATTAAACACATTCCATGTGCCAAACATTAATAATGACACATATTAATATGATATATGCTAGACAGAGGAGGGGGTGGCTAATTCTCATGGTGGAAGTCAGGGATTTAAGCAACAAAAAGCATTTGTCACTGAATGAACCCATGAACAAAACTGAAAATAATGAAAAAATACAGTGTGTTTAGGGCAAAAATGCATTATTTTGTAGCTTGAGCCTAATGAGAGTATGCATGTGTAGGAGGGTGGTGAGTAAGAGACATAATTATTTTAAAAATTCAAAATTCAAAACAACATGCATTAAAAAGTTGGCAATATATGAAGTGCTTCACACTATAGCACTGAGCTTAGGAAAGCCTGCATTTTCTCAGCTGTTCCTTACTTGAACCAAAAATGACAAACTGACAACTCAGGTTTTAGCTTGTTTCATTTTATTGATAAACTGCTAAAATTCAGATTTAATATATGTTAGATTTCTGACTTTTGAAATTTGTTTGAAATGTTTGAAAATTGACTACATATTTGCTCCCAAAAGTCTTAATATAAATGTTTGGGGAAAACAACCCAGTGAGTATTCTAAAATGTGAAAAGATCACTATGAAAAATGCTTCGTTATTTAAATCAATCTATAAACGTGTTTGCTGCAAACTGGAAAATAAGGAAAAATATCAAGACTCAAGATAAAGCATTAAAATAGTAAAAAAATGAATAAATGAAAAGAAGAAAGCTTTTTCTTAAATTTGTGGAATTATGACTATGAACATGACATGGTGTAAACTTTGTCATCATTCATTTATTGACCCAGCGTGCTTTGATGACAGATGCATAAGAGGAACTGTGTATGTGTGTGTGTGTGTGTGTGTGTGTGTGTGTGTGTGTGTTTCCCTAAGGAGGACACTATTTTTCTGACTCTCCAGTTAACTCTCTGACTTCTCTGTTCTACTCCTGGTTCAGGATCTCACATCAGGCAACATTTTCTATCTGGTCTTCCTGCATCCTTACTTTACCCATCTATCCTGAGTGATTTGCACTTCTATAATAATGACCATAGTGTACTGCTATAAAATATGTAAAATTAAAAAAAAAATTCTTGATGGAGAAAATGAGTTTTGGGCATTTATTTGCTTTTAATCTTGAAGTTTTAACATCATCCCTGGTGCAGCACATAAGTATGTGACCAGTAAATTTTTCTTATACTAATATATATTATTCAGGCAGTGAATATCAAATTAGTTCAGAGAACAATGTATCTTATTGAAGAGGGAGTAGTCTGGGGGAGTTTTTTGTTGTTGTTGTTGTTGTTTGTTGCGTTTTTGGATAAGGATGGATGAGTGGAGAGCCAGAGTAAGGACTAAGAAATCAAAAACGGAGATAACTGCATCAGGGAATAAGGATGCACATAAACATGTTGCACTTGAGATCAGCAAGAATGTTCTCTTTAGACACTGATGCAATTTATTTTACTTTCTTCTCTCTTTCAAGCCAAAAATTCAGTTTTAGCCTCCTTCTTTCTCTTTGACATTGAACAGAAGGGAAAGAGGAAGGAATTCAAGATAACTGGCCAGAAGGTACTGTTTCCCATCAGACACACTCATCCACTCATCCAAAAATGCATTCATTTTTCCCATTTGTCTCACCCAACCGTCTACCCATCAAGTCAATCTTATACAAGTAAACCTAGTCTCATCCAAAAGAACAATAGATATCTAATTCAAAAAGGAGTGAAAATGATGTCTTCTGGCTGGAAGATGAATGGAAGAGTTAAATTAGCTAGGTAACAAAGGATTGGGAGAAAGAGATACAGTCACCAGGCAATAAATGACTCTACCAATGTCAATGACAGTTAATATATTGAGGAATCTGCAAATAGCTATAACTAGTGCCAGATCATTCTCCATGCAGTGAGAGAGCACAAGGAGTCTAACCACCCCTTAAGACACCTCTGCCAGCCCAAAGCCTTCTGATGTCCCTCTCAGATATTCCCAATATTCAGTCACAAATCCACCATTATAATGGGCTACACAGACCCCCATATGGATAAACAGCCTATTTATTCAGCTACTGGAAATACTGCTGGAAGATAACTTTCAGCAACCAGTTCTCTTTGTGAAGTGCTTTGGCTGAAAAGTGTTGCCTTGCCCAACTCAGGCAGCATCCATCCAATGTCTGGTTGATGCAGGAGTGTGAGGACCTATTTCTTCACTCCAACTCTAAAAGGCCATCCCAGCTTCAGATGTCCTCATTACATCACTCAAATCCTTTGTTGAGACTGCCTTGTAGCTTCATCGTGCCATCTACCCAATTTTTCCTTGCCTATCCTTTTGTAGGTGTTGATTCCAAGGGTACTCTATAATAAAGTTAACTGCAGCATTCACTACATCTCAGGGAATCAAACCTGCAATAGAAATGAAGACGTAGAGGGGAATTTTCCAAGGGAAGCTCAGACAGATGCAGATGATCTATGGAGATCCTGTAGTCACATCCAGCTTGTGCAGAAAATAATTCATAGTTCTCTGAGACCAGCCTAGTGACAGGCACACTAACAAAACGACTTCATTCAGAACTGGCTCATAAGCAGGAGGCTCAGAGAATCAGCACACCAAGACAAGGGTGATCATACCACATTAATTAATCCAATGTATTTAATTTACTGATGAGGAAATGAGAGTCCATAGGAAATCACTGATGAGGCAGAACAATGTATTCTGCCATTAGTTTTATGATCCTTCAATACATCTTCCTGTTTTATGTGGACTAGCTAGGCAACTGTTACTCTTAGGATGTCAGGAACAAGCAGGAGTATAATAATTAGGGCTTGACTATCACTTGAGTCTTCACGTTATCATGAGTAGGAGCTCACCAAAGGAAACTGTTTAGTATCTCAGGCCAGGCCATGTAGGAAGTTAGCTAAGTTTTTCAAATCTTATTTTGTAAGACACACTGTAATCTGGTAACTATTCCTCCATGTAGGCTTGTATCAACACATCTGTCTTTCCATCCATTCCTTTCACAACTCTTTCTAGATATGATTGTGGGCAATCATTTGAATTCACATCAATATTTTCTTGTTACTACACGCTTTTCCACCTGCTTTCCTCACTGCATGTGTTATTGACAGTTATTTGTATTATTTAATATTTGTTAAAAGATATTTAGCAAGAAAAACTTGTCTGCAACTAAGACCCAGGACTTCCAGTCCTGGAATTTTGGTTCCAGTAAATAGATGTATAAACCAAAGGAACAGATAAAAATAAGAAGTTATAAAGGGGAGGGTTTGATTAGAAAAAGAAAATAGTGCAGTGTTACATATACAGGTATAAAGGGTGGGACATATTGTAAATTATTTTTAGTGCAAGGCTAACATTTGGAAACTTAATCTAATGTTCAACAGGAGACAATAAGTGTTTCTGAAGATCATAAGAATCTGTTGGTTTTTGGAGAAGAGAAAGTTTGGATGTGGAAAGTGAGCTAGGGAAACTGTTGCAAGTGTTTAGGAAAGAAGTTACGGGGATTTGCAGAGAAAATTAGAAGGAGAGAATGAATGTTAGATGTGTTTGAAAGATTGAATCTGAAAGAGGTAGAGTGGTTAAGTGAAAAGACTCTGGACTTCAATGTTACAAAGGCATGGGTTTACAACATAGGTCCACTCCATTTATTTTGGTATAAACATCTAAGCCTCATTTTCTCTAATAAAGTAGGTGTATAAAACTTAATTCACATGGAAAGTATTGGTACTCCACAAATGCTAGTTCTAATACTATGATTTCGAGAGGGGGCAAGTAGGGGATCTAGAATGACCCCCAGATATCTCAGTTAGATGAATGGATTTGTGAAGATGAATTTTCCTGAAATAATAATAATAAACTGGGAAGAAGGACCGGGGAGGTTTCAATTCAATTGTGGAGCAGTTGGTTTGGAGTAACTTTCACAACACCAATTAGAGACGCCTAGGTATTGATTGGATATGTGACTGTAAATTAGAGAAGCGTCATCTGGCTGAAGAGACAGATTTGGGGAATGACTCAAAGAGGTAAATAAAAATGGACACCAAGAAGTGACTCGGAGAATAAAAAATGTGAGTTCTGAAGTCTAAATCTTGTGAAACAATAAGGATTACGGTTTGGAAAATGGGATGGAAGTTTATATATAAACACAGACACAGACACAGACACACACACAACTAATAGAACCAACAACATGGATTATGAAGAAACACAGAGGTGAAGGAGAGAATGCCAAAACAGAATGATATGTAAGCATGTGTGGATGCATGGGGTATAGTCACTGTATAGTCCATAACAAAATATCTAAAACTGGTCTTTACAGAACACCAGTCCCATGAATTAGCTCCATGAAAGAAAGTAGAAGGAAACTTTGGGTGTTGCTTTAAGCTCTGACCATTTTAGAGATTCCTGGAATAAATCACCTTATGAAAGGCTTTCAGAAGTTTAGCAGGAAAGCAAGTTGCTTAAATCAATTGATACTATTTGACTGTGTCCACCCAAATCTCATCTTGAATTGTAGTTCTCATAATCCCCATGTGTTGTGGGAGGAACCCGATGGGAGGTAATTGAATTATGGGGCAGTTATCTTCATACTGTTCTTGTGATAGTGAGTTCTCATGAGATCTGATCATTTTATATGGAACTTTTCCCCACCTTCACTCTGCACTTCTCCTGCCTGCCACCATGTGAAGAAGGATGTATTTGCTCTCCCTTCTGTCATGATTGCAAGTTTCTGGAGGCCTCCCCAGCGATGCTGAATTGTGGGTCAATTAAACTTCTTTCCCTTATAAATTACTCAGTCTTGGGTATGTCTTTATTGGCAGCATGAGAACAAATCAATGCATCAATGTTTTAGAAAGTGCTACTCATGGCCGGGTGTGGTGGCTCACATCTGTAATCCCAGCACTTTTGGAGGCCAAGGTGGGCAGATCACAAGGTCAGGAGTTTGAGACCAGCCTGGCCAACATGATGAAACCCCATCTCTACTAATAATACAAAAATTAGTCTGGCATGGTGTCGGGCACTTGTAATCCCAGCTACTCCGGAGGCTGAGGCAGGAAAATTGCTTGAACCTGGGAGGCGGAAGTTGCAGTGATCAAGATCATGCCATTGTACTCCAGCCTGGGCAACAGAGCAAGATTCCGTCTAAAAAAAAAAAAAATAGAAAGTGCTACTCATTTTCCTACTCAAACATCTTTCATCAAGTGAGAGCTATTCAGGACAGAAGGCAGTGAATATTCACTATATAATCAAATCCCTTTAGAAGGGACCAAAGAGTCACATACCTCAAAAAAAAAAAAAAATTGAAATGAATTGGTAAAAGGGAAATGAGATTGTAAGAAATAGAATTAATTGGAATAATAGAATTAATTAATGAGAGAAGCATGGGAGGCAAGTGTAGACTTTATTTCATGGAATAAAATAATGGGGATCTTTTGTAGGAGTACTATGCTCAAGGGATTTTTATTATTTTTGTCTTTTTCTTTTGAAATAATCATAGACTCACAAAAAGTTGCCAAAAGTTGTACCAAGAGGTCCTAAATATCCTTCTCCAAGTTTTCCCCCAATGATGACATCTTGAACGAACATGATACAATATCAACATCAGAAAATTGACATTGATATAAATCACAACACTTATTCAGGTTTCACTAGTTATATATGAACTTATCTGTGTGTGTGTGTAGTTATATACAATTTTATCACATGCGTGGAATTGTGTAACAACCACCACCACATTAAAATCAAGATTTTAATGTGGTGGTGGTGACACGAATTGTATTCCATGAAATAAAATGAACGTAGTCTGTGGTGATTTTATTTCCTTGCCACAGACTCCTTCTTTGTCCCATTCTTTTAATCCTTTATATTATCCCACCAATCCCCTACACTAACCCAAAGTTCTGGCAATTACTAATCTCCATCTCTATAATGTTTTTTATTTCAAAAATGTTGTATAAATGGAATCATACAGCATGTAATATTTTGAGATGGCTTTTTTTTTCCATTCAGCATAATTCCCCTGAGGCCCACCCAAGTTTCAGTGTGTCACAGTAAGTCACTCTGTTTTTACTGCTGCATAGTAATTAATGGTATAGATGTACCACAGCTTGTTGAATTATTCACCTGTTGAAAAGCATTTAGGTTGTTTATAGGTTTTCCCTACTATGAATAAAGCTACATGAACATTTATGTACAGGTTTTTATATAAACTGAAGTTTTCATTTTACTAGGATAATTGCCATCTGTGAATCCTGAGTTGTAAAGAAGTTGCATGTCTAGTTTTATAGGAAACTACCAAACTGTTACCCAGAGTGGTGGCACCATCTCACATGCCCACTAGCAACTATGGAGTGATTCAGTTGCTCCTCTACATTTTCAGGGTTTGGTGTGTCTTCTATTTTTATTACATCCACTCTAATAGGTACGTAATGATATCTCATTGTGGTTTTAATTTGAGTTTCTATAACAGCTAATGAGGAACATCCTTTCGTATGTTTATCTGCCATTATTTGCTGATATCTTTGGTTAAATGGCTCTTAATGTATTTTGTCCATCTTCGAATTGTTGTATTAATTTTTTTGTTCTCTTGAGTTTCAAGAGATTTTTATAAATTCTAGATACTAATCCTTTTCCAGATACGTGGTTTGCCGGTATTTTCTTCCAGTGTGTAGCTTGCCTTTACCTCCTCTTGTTAGGGTATTTCACAGAGCAGATTTTTAAAATTTTGACAAGGTCAAATTTATCTATTTTCCCTTTATGGCTTTTGCTTTTAGTTTCAAGTCTAAAACCTTTTTGTCTAACTCTGTGTTTTGATGATTTTATCTTGTTTTTCCTTTTTTTCTAAACGTTTTATAGTTTTACATTCATTAATTTAAGTTTGTGATCTATTTTAAACTGATGACTGCACAAGTTGTGAGTTTAAAGTCCAGGTTTACTTCATGTTGCTGTTGTCTTGCCTGTGGGTCTCCAAATGCCACATTTGGACCATTTTTAGGAAGGGCTACCCTTTCATGCTTCTGTCAAAAATCAGTTGGCTGTATTTACACAGGTTTATATCTGGGCTCTCCATTCTGTTTCACTGGCCTGTGCCTTTCCCTCAGCCAATACCAGGCTACCTTGATTACGTCTGCCGTAGAATAAGCCTTAACACTAGACAGGGTGACTTCTTTACCCTTTTTATCCCCTCACAATTTCGTTACCTGTTATATGTCTTTTGCCTTTCCATATGGATTTTAGAATAAGCTTGTCTATGTCTACAAAAAGCCTTGCTGAGATCTTAATAGGAATTTTATTAAACCTACAGATTAATTTGGGGGATAATCAATTTTGTATTCTGTTGATTCTTTAAGGAAATGTTTTCAAATATTTTGTTTTAATGAAGAGACTGCAGCAGTTTTAGAAAGTGGGGCATTGAAAGGGGATATGTGTCATTGAAGTGAGTCACTGAGGAAACAGACAGTGGAGGCTTGAGGGATCAGGTGAAGGGACTCAACTGCAAACTGCAAACACTGAAACCAACATAAGCTGAGAGAAAGAGAATCCCAGGGAACTCACTGACCAACAGTAAGAAGAAAGAAGCAACTCGACCTTGAAGCCAGTCTTCCAGATTCAAAGGGAAATGTAGACTCTATCTGGAAAACCACATCTAGTTTTCATCTCTAGCGTGGTGAGAAGACAGAAATGAAAATTTCTCTGAGAACCCATGTGAACAAGGCTCTGCAATAAATGAGCAGCAGTTTAAACTGCCAGAGAGAGAGAGAGAGAATGAGAATGAGAATTAGGAAAGTCTGGTGCTTGCTGCTCCAAGAATAAAAGCTGTAGGTGTGGCCTCAGGGGCTTCCCAGTCTCCCTTCCCTTCCAGTATTCTGTCTGAATCCATCTCTAATGAAAGAGATCAGAACTCTCCATCTTTGAGTTTTGACCAAAGGCACCTGCGTTCATGTCCCTGAGTTCATGTTTGAGTAGGAAAATGAGTAGCACTTTCTATTTTTTTTTTTTTTAGACGGAATCTTGCTCTGTTGCCCAGGCTGGAGTACAATGGCATGATCTTGATCACTGCAACTTCCGCCTCCCAGGTTCAAGCAATTTTCCTGCCTCAGCCTCAGGAGTAGCTGGGATTACAAGTGCCCGCCACCATGCCAGACTAATTTTTGTATTATTAGTAGAGATGGGGTTTCATCATATTGGCCAGGCTGGTCTCAAACTCCTGACCTTGTGATCTGCCCACCTTGGCCTCCAAAAGTGCTGGGATTACAGATGTGAGCCACCACACCCGGCCATGAGTAGCACTTTCTAAAACATTGATGCATTGATTTGTTCTCATGCTGCTAATAAAGACATACCCAAGACTGAGTAATTTATAAGGGAAAGAAGTTTAACTGACCCACAATTCAGCTCCTTAGAATATATTTCTGTGCTTCACCTTGAAAAGACAGGTGTGACCCAAAGATTAAAACCATAGGACAAAATCACCTTCAGCCTTACCCATCCTAACTTGTGGATGATCGTTCAGGCTCAGCATTTTCACGGAAATAAAAATCCCCCTGAGTTCATGTCCCCTAATGCTGTGTGATCACCTGTCTGGAAGGACTCTCCTCACTCTCATAGCCATTCTTCCTCACTAATAGTCCCCATCTATACTAACCCTGTCCCTACATTACACAAGCTGCTTAGATCACCTGCTGATACTTGGCTAAGAGCATAGTATACCTTCATTCATCAGAGAAATGACTGAAGACTTCTGCAGAGAAATGCCTGAAATAGGACTGGCAAAATACTGATCCACATATGGACATAAATGTAGGCTTTCTGGTGGAAACTCACACTGTTTTCTGTTTTTTTTTTTTTTTTTTTTTTTTTTTTTTTATACCCACTTCTCCATTTGCATCAAAGCCATAAACCTCCACTTGCTACCACCCCGCACTCCCCACAATACTTCCTAATTTATAGATTGCAATCTCTTGCTAGCTCTCTCATTTTTCCTTGGTAGGTTTAAAAGTCTGATGCCACAAACTGTTTCTCCTCCATCTGCTTTTCTGTGTTTCTTTGGAGAAGTAAAGCATAGCTTCTTGTTGCCCTAAGCCTCTTCACATATCAAGAAAGCTTGCTGTGAGTAGCCTTTGGCGAACAGCCTCAGGAATATAAGTTTTGAAGTGAGGCACACTGGAATGGAAATGCCAGTTGCACCACTCCACACCTTTGCAAACTTTGTCACTTTTCTCTGATGCTCCATCTCTTCATCTGTAAAATATAAACAAGAACTCTTACCTCCTAGTAGTGTTGATGGGATTCTGTAAGATGATGTGCTGGAAATATTCTTAACATGGATAGTGATGATGGTTGCATATTGTGGTCTAGAAACAACCAAATTGTATTTTTCAAATGATTAAAATGGTGGATTTTGTGTCATATGAAGTTTGTTTCCACAAAAAAAAGCTTTAAAAAAACTGTTTAACACAGAACCACATAGCTGGAATATATTCAGCAAATCTCAGTACCTCCTCATCAGATGAGAAGTTGCAGCTCCTGACAAGAAGCCTGGGGCCTTTTGCCTTAGACCAAGTGAAATTTTTAGGAGGTAAGTCCTAAAATCAGAGAGGACTCGTTGGGAAATAAATAGGAGTAGAGCTGGAAGAACTCTCCATGTCCACTGATCATCCCAACAGCCTGCTCCCCTCAGCCACGAGGTTCGAGAGGCACCTTTGGCCTGGACTTTCCCTGCTCTCTCTTCCCTCTCAGCTCCCTGCTTGTCCCCAGGGCTCTTTCCTCTGAGAAATGATTGAAGAGTTGGCTTTCAGACGTTGGTCTCCAAAGAGCTCCAGAAGCAGCTGGAAGATTTCATGTGGATGATGATTGTTCACACTTCAACCCATAAAGAAAATAAAACTAAAGCGTGGGAGAGGATGGGTCAGTGAAAATAAACGTCTTCTCTGGAAGACATTCCACAGCTGTGTGCTGAGGCAGCACAGTGAGTAGGTTTTGGAGCTTCCAAAATGCATAGTTGTGGTTGGAAAGAAGAGAAGATGCCAGTTCATATGTCCCCACAGCTTCATGGTGGCTCCAAACTAGAAATTAGAGGGACCTTTCCTTAGCACTCGGATTTGTCAAAGGCCAAATGTCCTTAGTAATTCAGATTTGAGTGAATTCTTTTCAAAGGTGGGATGACACCAACAGCAAGTTTGTGGTTACTCCATGGAAGCCTGAATTGGATAGAGTTTGGTCAGGAAAGTGCACAACAGAATCACGGCTCCACCAGCTTGGGCAACATACTGCAACTCCATCTCTACACAAAATAAAACTCTTAGCCAAGTATGGTGGTGCATGTCATGTAGTCATAGCTTCTCAGGAGGCTGAGGAGGGGGCTGACTTGAGCTCAGTAGTCAGAGTTTGCAGTGAGCTGTGACCATGCCACTCCACTCCAGCCTGGGTGACAGAGTAAGACCCTGTCTCAAAAAAAAAAAAAAAAAAAAAAAAATCATAGTTCCACCACTTACTGATGACCTTTACCAAATCACATGACCTCTCAGGTCCTCAATGTCCTAACCTCTGAAATGGTGTCATAATGTTAACCTTGTTGTTTCCTTGGGAAGAAAAGAAGTCTTGTCTTATTGTGATGAGCTAATAGTGTCTGTTCCATATAAGACCCTCTATTCGTGGTAATAATAGCAGCAGCAGCAATGATAATCATGTTGACATAGTTCATTCCCCTGATGTTCTGTCATCTTTTACCACTTTGAATCACAGAAGTGGTCCCAGCAAGGCAGACTTATTTCCAGCTGCTGCTTATAGGCATTGTTAACCAAGACAGAGGGAGGGACACCTGGTTTCTGGCAGCAAACCAGATTAAAACTACCTGCCATTTACAATTTGCAAATAAACTTCTGTGGAATAATAACAGCTATAATAATAATTATGTTGTTGTCAGTAGGACGGTACTCCAAGATACTTGTCATGCCACCCAGAGCTTTTGTTTTCAAAGAGAGGTTATCAGAATAATTGCCAATAGTTATTACAATTTACTTAAAAATTAGCTAGCTCCTGCCTCAGTGATTTTATCAACAGCTCCTTAGAATATATTTCTGTGCTTCACCTTGAAAAGACAGGTGTGACCCAAAGATTAAAACCATAGGACAAAATCACCTTCAGCCTTACCCATCCTAACTTGTGGATGATCGTTCAGGCTCAGCATTTTCACGGAAATAAAAATCCCCCTACCACAAATGGGAGGGTAAGTTGAGCTTTGACACACAGGAAGCCTTAGGAAGGACTCTAAATCTTAGAAGAGGCAAAAATCAAACAGAACTGGGGTGAGTTAGGCACAAGAACTGCCCAGCTGAGAAGGTCAAGAAGGCAGGAAATGATGAGGAATCACGACTGGGAGCCAGTGACCCAAAATGAGATCAGCAGGAATGTGGCTGTGAAGATCCAGTCCTGCAGGGATGAGTTCTTTCGAAAGGTCTTTATGCCTGACGTTGTGACTCATAGAGTAACACTAGCAACCTGGTATTGGACCCAGATCATATATAGAAACATCCCCTTGCATGCCTCCAGTCCCTAATTAGTGCTTAATGGAATCGATTAGGTAATGAGTGCAGGTCATCAGGGAATCAAGCACCATATGCCCTGACAGGGACAGAGATATATGCCTTATAGGACTTGCTACTTCCTTCCAAGATAAACAGAGTTAACAATTTGATGTATGTTTCTCAAGACCTACTGTATTTGTCTGTTTTATGCTGTTAATGAAGACATACCCAAGACTGGGAAATTTTTAAGGGAAAGAGGTTTAATGGACTCATAGTTCCACATGGCTGGGGAGGCCTCACAATCATGGTGGAAGATGAAAGAAGAGCAAAGGGACATCTTACTTGGCAGCAGGAAAGAGACAGTATGTGCAGGGGAAGAGATCTCATGAGACTTATTCACTATCACGAGAACAGCACAGAAAAAACCCACCCCCACGATTCAATCACCTCCCACTGGGTCCCTCCCATGATATGTGAGGATTATTACAATTCAAGGTGAGATTTGGGTGGGGGCACCAATCCATAGGATGTACAATGCAGTCTGAAATTTAAAAACATGATCTAAGGCACCAGTATTCCTAGGTTTCAATCTTGGCTCTGCCACTAGCAGGATGACTTTGGTCAAATAACTTCATTTTCCTCTATGTCCTGATTTCCTCATGTGTAATAGGGGGTGATACTGCTCTGCTACTCTTCAGCAATTTTATGAAGATTTAATAAATGTGTTAATCAGTCCAAGTAAAGAAAGAGGAGGAACTCAGTAAATTGTATAGACACAATGGCTATCTTCCCACCTAAGAATATAGATGAGACCATTACTTTTAACCACTCTAGAATATTATATATTATGGATGAACTTGGTTATTTAGCCAATCCCACATGTAAGTGTATTATCACAACTTCCAATTTTGTCCTTTCAAACAATGCTGAAATAATCACTCTTGCACCCATATCTTTATACCTTTATGTAAATATTTTTGATTAATAAATTCTTCAAAGTGTAGCACATTAAATACCTATCATTAAGTGGTCCTCTAAATATTCTTTGAGTCTTGGTGGGTGAATGGTTGTTATCTAGATGGACCAAGACATGTTTGTGAGAGGAAGAACTCTCTTGAGGGGATAATTTTATAGACTGTAGAAACAATGTGTATAAAAGTGTGGTGGTATAAGAGAGTACAGGTGTCACCCTATGTCTGAGTCCTAGAATGAGAAAGATGAGGCAAGGCAGGTTGATGGGCAGAAAAGGGAGCAAAAAAAGAATCTAAACTGACCGGATGCAGTGGCTAAGCTGGCCGGGCGCAGTGGCTCATGCCTGTAATCCCAGCACTTTGGGAGACTGAGACAGGTGGATCACCTGAGTCCAGGAGTTTGAGACCAGCCTGGTCAACATGACGAAACACCTTCCTGCTAAAAATACAAAAAATTAGCCAGGCATAGTGGCAGGTGCCTGTAATCCCAGCTACTCAGGAGGCTGAGGCAGAAGAATCGCTTGAACCCAGGAGGTTGAGGCTGCAGTAAGCTGAGTTTGCGCCATTACACTCAGCCTAAGCAACAAGAGCAAAACTCCATCTCAAAAATAAATAAATAAATAAATAAATAAATAAATAAATAAATAAATAATTTTTAAAAAAGAAAGAATCTAAGCTGTACCCACTCCTAGGTGCTGATGACTGATAAGCTCTTAAAAGGATGGGCCTTATCAAGTGATACAGCATCAATGTAAATAGTAGCAGCTGTCAACTAAAGAAGGATTTCTCGAAGCCTGGAATACAAAACACTGACAGTGTTAAAGATGAGTGTTCATGGTAGTATGAGCACATGACGTTAAATAATAGATGATGTAAGCATGTAATGTTTTTAGTAACCAGTCCAGTTTATGAATTTATTGGCAATTTGTCTTTAACGCCTATCTAAAACCTTCCAACCTCCATTTAAACAACAGCCACAAAAGAGTAGGCATCAGGCTTAGAGTCTTCCAGAAGCAGTAATTTCTTGCTTTGTTTTGTGTTCATTGTATGTATTTTAAAATGTATTTTACATTATATTACATATTGTATTTAAAATGTTTGTTGTATGACATTTTACTTGTGGTGATTGATAATGATTTTTTCATTCATGAGACATGTATCCATCTCCCTTACAAAAAAATTTAAAATGTAAATTAATTTTAATGATGGAATTTTGGGAAATACCCAGCTAGCATAAGAGGGAAAATGCAGGAAATGAACCTTGCCTAATTTCTCCAGGATTAGCCAATCCTAACCATTGCAACTTTGGTTTTACCACCAAAATCATTGAGTAGAACCAACCCCAGACCTTGGTCTTGTTCAGATGATTCCAGAAATTAAATCAGCTTAAAGCACATATGACTTTAGTTGGAGCATGGAGCTCACCACGTGAAAGTGATTGTCCTCAAACCCTCTTCCATCAAAGTTCACATGACAGTGACCACAACCCAAGAAGAAGTCAGCCTGAGTTCTGGCCTTTTATTTAAAAAGCCATTTCTGGCGTAGAAAGAAAACACCTAAGTATGTTTTGATTATTGGTGTACCAAATCCAATTTGGGGATTGGTTTACCAGATTCAAAGGGTCATGCCCAACCTCAGTAAAAAGTTTTGTAAAGTCATGCTTGCTATCGTCCTTTGAAAAATAAACCTAAGAATAGTTTTATTTCAACTATAGCACATGCTCAATGCAAACACGTGGCAGATGCTAGAAACTCAGAAATCAAATCCAAATTTCAGACACACATCTTATTGTACTCTACAGGGAGAAAGTGAACCCAGAATTCGCCTAATTTCACTAATTATTTTTTTCTGAATCCCACAAACAAAACTACGTATATAGGACATTTTTTGCTCACATAGTGTTTATAGTTATTTATGATTCCCTGAGATTTTGAAGAGTAATAGCTCGTGCTAGTTTCCAACTTTGTTTATTATTGTTGTTTTCTTTTCTAAATGCCAAGTAGGCTGAAACCTATGCTGAAAAACTAGTGGGGATTAGATGTTTTTTAGGTCACAAGTTAGAAGATTCCTAATACAAACATTCTAGGTCTAGGAAATGTTTGTTAATTTGAGCCCCTCTCTCTCCCCGTGTATCTTTAATCTCTCAGCCAGCTGTCTCCCATAAAAAGATATTTCTGTTTTTAGTTACAAATCTGTTTAGAGATAAAACTCACTCATAAACACACAACTACATGCAAAGGTTGTTTTTTTTTTTCTGCTCACAGTATAGAAATAACTCCAGATGAAAAATATTAAAATTTGTTTAGAAATAGAAAATGCATTCTGCCTTCCTCAATGGGGGCCCATGTTTTAGAGATGTTCAAGGTCTTTCTGTGTCCCTGTGTGAGCCTCTCTTGGGAAGCACAGTCTTCTCTTACCTCTGTGATTTAATTATTTTTCAAACAGTCAAAATTGTTGGGTACATTCCTAACTGAAGAATTAACTCCTTGCAAAAGGCAGGTCTTGACCACCTAAGGAAAAGAAGTAAAGCTGAGAAACAGCTTCTTGTTTATCGGCATCAGTACGTTTACTGTGACTCGAATGACAGATTTAACTCCCTACTCTTAATTGCCTGGGGGTTGCTTACCCTGGAAACCATCAGATGAGAGATTGTGTTTTCTTCTCTTGTCTTCTTCTATTTCTTTTAAAACCTCATACTGTGCCTGCAACATAGAATTCAATCGATTTTCAAATATATTGTTTGCTGTTAATTGAATTGGTATAATCTTGTTATACAATAAATTATTCAAAAAAGAAAATATTTAGACTTAGCTTCTTTCTCAACTCTCAAGAGTTTAGGATGCCATCTCTCCCATGTATTCATTACCAATTAACTTAGTCAAGAAGAGACCATTCTAGTTCTTCCTTCCCTGGATTGGTGGTTGTAATCTGAGAAAACCTCTTATAACCATGCCTTGCTTTTTATTGGAGCTCATTTTATAAAAAGTGATGCAACTTATCATAATCGCCTGGGTGTGGTGGCTTATGCCTTAATCCCAGCACTTTGGGAAGCCAAGGTGGGCAGATCACTTGAGGTCAGGAGTTTGAGACAAGCCTAGGCAACATGGCAAAACCCCATCTCCTCTAGAAATATAAAAAATTAACTGGGCATGGTTGCAGGCACCTGTAGTCCCAGCTACTTGGGAGGCTGAGGCAGGAGAACTGCTTGAACCTGGGAGATGGAGGCTGCAGTGAGCCAAGATCATGCCACTGCACTCCAGCCCGGGAGACAGAGCGAGACTCCATTTCAAAGAATAAACAATAACAACAACAATGAAAATGTATCATGATCCATGTAATGAACACTAGTAAATGAAGAAAGATGCTTTTCAACCATGTATAATGCTACCCCTAACTCCATTTTACAGATGAAAAAATTGAGGTTCCTAGAGCAGGAATTACTCAGATTCACCAGACAGACTCTAGTATTTGACTTCAAATCATCAAATACTCCAACGCTTGAGACTGCATCCTCTAATAAGAAGAAAAGGAATAACTTCAAGTAAATACTTCTGTGTGTCAAACTCCATAGTTGTCATTTTATTTATTTTCTCCTGTTGTATCTCACTAAGGTCTGAATAGGTCGGTATTAGTAACCCCATTTTAGATCTAAGGAAATGAAGACTGACCTAATTTATGCAAATTGCCTAAGGACATAGGACTAGCTTATGGATCCATGTTGCAGAGAACTCTCCATTTTGGGAAATGGGGGTCTTTGTTTAAGTTCTGTTAAATAGCTCAAGCACACTGAGAAGCCAAGCTAGGAGCTATTTAATTTAGCATCATTTTCATTATAGCATTCAAAGATGCAACATGCCCTGAGAGATTAACCGGGGTTTGAAAATATTTCTATGTAGAGCTTCATGCTGCAGATTCAAATCACCAGTTTTCAGCTAAAAATATAGCTGCTGCTTGGTGTCTACAAGGACACCTTGGCAATAACTGCAGTTGCAAGAGGTCACACATTCTCCCTCTATCCCTGTAAAGTTCTGTCTTCCAATATTCTAATCTTACAAACAGTAAAACCAAGATCCTGGAGGAAAAGGCATTTG
Source organism: Aotus nancymaae (assembly GCF_030222135.1). Lineage (NCBI taxonomy): Eukaryota > Metazoa > Chordata > Mammalia > Primates > Aotidae > Aotus > Aotus nancymaae. The sequence continues at coordinate 19,831,488 of NW_026988443.1, forward strand.
TTAAAAGTTCCTTCATGACCATTTCTTCACCTTCCCAAACATATAAGTCAGAAAATTAAAACCTGATCTTCTTTTTTTTTTCTCACAATCAGTTGATTTTTCCATAGGATTGTCTTCCTATGGGACTCCATTCTCAGTTTAATGATTACTCTCCATCCTCACTCTGATTTCTCTGTTTAAAACTTCATGTATGCCTTGTATACACACACACACACAGGTTTTTGCATGTGTATATGCATATGCACATATATACATACGTACGCATATTGTGTATATATACACACAAATACACATTATATTTTATGTTTATATTTTTAATAATATATTTTTAAATTATGTATGTATTTTATATACATATATATAATTTTACAATCTGGACTACTATAACAACTTCTAACTGGTGTTTTGTTCACTCCCGTCTATATCTTCTCTTCATCCTTCACAAAGCCTGCCAGAGTGAGAATGATTTCATAAATATCATCTAATTGTTCCAGCACCTCCATGTCCATTTCACACATTCTGATTTCTCATGTCTTGGAAGAGTAAGAAAAATTCTGGAGCAACAAGAGCCTTTTAATGTCATTCTCCACATCCTCACCTGACCTTATTCCCCATCACCACCTCTTATACTACAAAGCCTCCAGCTACACTGAGTTTCCTAGCACTTTCTACACAGCCCAGACCCTGTGGTTGCCTCTTTCACTTTGCACAGGCCATTCCCTCTCTTGAATGAATGCCCTTAGAGGGGCAAAATCAGGTCAAATCTAGGTCTCCCCATGCCCAGTAACTGCTGTTGCACTATGGCGCTCCAAGCAAAATTAAAAATGGAAGATTCTGTTAAAAAATGCTCTGAATGCTCATCAGAGTTGGGGGCAGCCCAAGACCATTTGCCATTTCCAGAGTTAGATGCTGCAAGTGAAAAATGAGCTGACAAACTTAAAACTCTGCAGAAACCACTGGGGAGAGGATCTGGCAGCTTAGCAAGCCAGGTTAATACCTGAATTACACGGAGTTTGTGAACATCCTCAGTTGCAGGACTCAGCTGTGAACAAAAGTCTCTGAGGTGAGCTTCGGGTGCCTGCCCTGCCACCACCTGACTGTGAGCAATAGGCAGCCTGGCTCTTTTAGACCCATCATCCTCCAGGCTCTGGGGAATCACTTTTTTTTTCCTATTTTAATTTTTAAAAAGCATCCACTGGGTCTTTCCAAAGGCATACAAGGGAACAAGAGCAAAGGCCAGCAGCCAGGCTTAGCTTGGCCTCAAATCTACTTTGTTTCACAAATAAAAATTCCTGTTCCATCCTTTTGTAGTAGTATGTCAAGCTTTGGCTTTCTCAGAATAAAAGCTGATTAAAACCTTGAGTGATGAATGACAACAAAGAATAGCATTTATTATACTTCGTAAACTGAGAACATTATATAGGTTGTGTTACTCATTCCTAATTTTTAAAAAACATGTGTAACATTTCCAGTTAAGGAAATGAGTGGTCAGAGGGTTTACATCATTTTCTCAAGAGTATACAGCTTGTCCGTTTATATAATTTACTCCAGGGTTTACAGAGGCAGGATTTGAACCCAGGTTACTGTGATCCATGCTCAGCCCACCTTCTCCCCACTACGTTAGTCTTTGTGCCTCCTCCGAAGCTTTCTATAACAAATTTGGAACCTGACAGATTTACGCTAGGAGAGCAGAGAGGCTAGAATATGAGTATTAATATTATAATAGATGAAACCCCGGGTAAGCCAGGAGGCCCTAGGCAGCTTGTCTGAGGTTCAACTATCTCATCTAGGCTAGCTATAAAGCACATAGTTTCACTCTTTAATGGAACCCACCTGAAATGCCCTTCAGTGACTCGCCAGAGAGTAAAATCTTAAACACAGTGGTGATGTCCAATATCTTTTGAAGGTTTTGGCTGAGAGAGACAACATTCTTGGAATATGGCCTGGAGTATATTGAGTCCATCTATTCCTCTGAAGACTCCAAGTCAACTCTGGATTAAGCCAGAACACCATCAGTACTGTACCTGCAGATGATCACATTCTGTCCACCCATACCCACCACACTGTGCTCTGGAAGTCTGCTCCTGGCCTTTACTGGGAGCTGAGACAAGGTCAAGAGCCTCGTCAAGAACCTGATTACTGGGTTTTCAGTTGGGATGACATCAATGCATGTTTTGTTACTTTTCGCTGACCAGCATGTTTGAGACACATGCAACTCTCACCCCATTAAAACTCAGAGATAGTTGTAAAAATTCTGAAAAATTAATTTTCTTGCAATTTATGGGTAATAGGAAGACTGAATCACATATTTGATCCTTTCTTCCTTCCTTCCTTCCTTCTTCCTTTCCTTTTCCTTTCTTTCCTTTCCCTTTCTTCCTTCCTTTCTTTTCTTTCTTTTTCTTTCTCAGCCTGTCTGGCTGCCTTTTAAAATTGTGACTGGAAACTTATAGCTAAGCATGAAATCTAACCTTATCAAATATACGTGACCTTATTCCATCAAAAGTAAATGAGCTCCCTCTGTCCCAAGTCATGTTCTAGGACCTAAGAAAATCAATGCACAAACACAAATATAGCTCCCACTTTCATGGCGCTTGGAGTCTAGGGAAGGAGAAACAGTAACTCACACATTACACTCATGAATGTATAATAACCTATTGAAATAAGCACTATAAAGGAAAGGAATATAGTCCAGGTTAAATCTAAGAGCCCTGATTTAAAGTAAGGGCTTCCCTGTGGAAATGGCACATGATTTAACTGGACAAATAGGGCGTTGGAAATGATGGGACAGGGGTTGTATGTCACATGTTTCATGGTGAGAGGGAACTGCAATTTGGCAAAGGGCTGGTAGCAGAACAGAGTATGGCTCATAGAGGAACTGGATAAAGGACAGTGTAGTAAGAACTTGGAGGCTACAGAGTGAATGCTACTATCGAGCCTAAAGAAGATGGTGGAAACCAGAACATGGATTTTCCTGTAAGTCTGGAGATATATTATCTTCCCAGGCCCTACCCCAGACCCACTGAATCAAATCTTCTGCTAGAGAAGCCCAGCAATCTGATCTTTACAAGCAAGTTCTCTAAGAGATCCTGGTGCCGATGTTGGAGGGTCATGGCAGAGAACAAGGTCCAGTGTGTCTGGGTGGAGTCAACATGGTGTGGAGTCAGCATCATGAGATGATCACTAAGGCTGATAGAAGCTGGCAGATTGGAGAAGACTTGGGAGCCTCAGGAAGGCCTGTAGAGAGGAGAGTGAATAGTGATATGGACTGATGTTTGGCTTCATTCTGTGTCTATCCTTGTTTTCCCTTTGGCTTGTCGTCTTTATCTACTTCCAATGTACATTTATATACACGTGTACCTGGGTATATGTACATGTTGAGTTATATTTAAATGTTTCTTAAATCTGTGTTGGAGCAGATAGAAGATATAAAAAGCATATATATATATAGTTTAATTATTTATTTTTATTTTATTTTATTTATTTATGTATTTTTTTGAGACGGAGTCTCACTCTGTCACCAGGGCTGAAGTGCAATGGCGCCATCTCTGCTCACTGCAACCTATACCTCCTGGGTTCAAGCGATTCTCCTGCCTCAGCCTCCCGAGTAGCCAGGACCACAGGCATGTGCCACCACACCCGCCTAATTTTTGTACTTTTAGTAGAGATGATGTTTCGCCATGTTGGCCAGGCTGGTCTCGAACTCCTGACCTCAAGTGATCCGCCCACCTTGGCCTTGCAAAGTGCTGGGATTACAGGCATGACCCACAGTGCCCAGCCTACACTTTTTAATTAACAAGTGGAGATTATTCATTTGTGAATGCTCCTGACCTATCTGAGAATAGTAGTACAGGAGGTGGTGCCACTTCAAGGGCAGGTTAGTAGGAGAGCAGTCCCTTCTGCATAAAAACATTTGCAAAACTTTTCCCCTCTCCCAAATCCAAGCTGCATGACAATGGAACATACTGTGGTCTTGCCAAACTAAATTCTTAATAAAAGTAAATGGTATGAAGCTACAATTTCAAAAATGGATTCTTTCCAAGATTATTTCTGCTCTGATTCATTGTAATGCAGTGGACTTTTTCTTTGTTTTTAAATAGAATTCATGATACACATTTTTTTTTTTAATCTGGCAGGTTTTAGAAAATTAACAACCAATAGAGGAGAAGCAGGTATGAAGGGACATATGAAAATTAATTGAAAATGTTGCAAGTGCAGGAGAGGCAGATTCTTCAAGTTCATTTTTATTGAGGACACCTGCTCTAACCAACACCTTAGCCTATCTCTAGGTTTATAATTTAGGTGACTTGTGGTATGCCTTGAGCATCATTCTATTTAAAACCCTGCCATCAATAATGATCCAGAGTTGAGAACAGCCATACTTAACAGACATTTCAGAAAAGGGTGGGACATAAAAACCTCTGAACATAGTGTAATTTGAACTTGTTTACGGAAATATCTACTCAAGCAATGGACTGGAAAGTTTAGTATATCAGAACCAAAGTCCTGAACTTAAAACCAAAGATCTATTTTCAATACTGAGCTTTCAAACAGCCTACATCAGAATGTCATCAAAGTGCCCCTTTGGAACCACCTGGAAATAACCTCTTAGGTAGAATTGATAGAGATTTCTCTCTGTAACGCTCACCTGCATCAAGTCATCCAGGGATATTTATTAAAGAAATAGTATCTTGGACTCATCCCAAACTTTCAGGATCAAAATTTTTGAAAATGGAGCCTCTTCATGTACTTCATAAATTATTCTCATACAATTTTGAAGTCTTGATACTATTATTATAATTACCCACTAATTCATTCACTCAACAATATTTATTAAGTGCTAGATTTATAGTCATAGATAAGATAGACTTAGTTTCTGCCCTTATAGATTTTTCAGTCTAGTCTTTTGCCATTTTCCCACTCCTTTTCCAATTTCTAAATCCACATGCAGGTAAATTTGGTTTAACTACTTTTCTTTAGCTTTATCATTTTGCATGTGCTAGTTACAAGCTTAGGTTTAATGGAGTTTCTGGCATGTTAAAAATAAGATCACATTATTCACAAAATCCCAATTGCTTGGGCCTATCAAATCGTTATTCATTCACACTTTAATTTTTTCACTAATTTATTTCACTTTTTTACCCATTAATCCATCCATATGTACACCCATCCACCCATTTATCAGCACTGGAGAAATCTTTATAATAAAATAATATACTTGATTAACTTCCAGTCAATTAAATAAATGAAATAAATTGTTTTTCTTATTGAGAGTTTACACTGGATCTGTCTGGGTAGAATCTATGAATCTTGGATCCCATGTGGCTTGACAACTCGATTCTCACATTCCAGGGACAGAAATGCAAACCCCAAGATGCCTGTTTATTCTGTTGAGAATATTGTCATGAGGTCCTGATTGGAGCATGCTGCTGAGAGCATCCGTTTCTAGGAAAACACAAGGTTTGCCTGCCATCATCAGCGTGATTGACTTGCTCTTGCTTAATGATGATTCCACCATTCCTAACGACCCATACCCTGCCCAGCTCTGCTAAGAATGTCGATTTCCTTGAAAACAAGGCTTAGGTTTTATTGCCACTTATGTCTCCTAACTCATTCCGTTAATGATATTGGTCCTAATGAGGATTAAACGGTCTGACTCCTGGCAACGAGGACTGTAAGAACCGTAATGGTACTGCAGCCATTTCTTGCATGTCTTAGTAGCTAATGTTGCCATTTTTGTGATTGAGACATTTCTGAAAAAGGTGAAATGTGCAATGTGGGAGACTTTGCCGCAGAAAATTTTCCAATGAGAGACAGAAAGAAAAAGAGCATGCAAACATACAGAGAACTTCTAGATTCATGACTTAATTTGCAACAGCTAAGGGTTGACAGTAGAACAAAGTAGGACATGTGTTTCCCAGATGGCATGTGATTTTTGAAAGTTGCACAAAAGACAGAAATGATAAATAAGACAATTAATCCAGCTCACCTGAATCTGGACACCGTGTTCTTCACTGCCTGACTATCCAAAGTAGGGTCCATGGTTCTGAAGAATCAGTATTAGCATCAACTGGGAGCTTGTTGGAACTGCAGCCTCTCAGGTCTCATCCTAGCTACACTGAATTAAAACCTACATACATCTTAATTAACAATAGCCACAGGTTTGTTTTATGTATGTAAATATGTGAGAAGCACCGCACTTACTATATACTACTGCCTCCTACCCTCTGTCTTTCAAATGACCACATCACTCACACTTATCCTTGCAATTAAGTGGGAAAAAAAAGCAAACCCTATATCTTTAAGAAGTACTCTGCTATGAGGATGATGCTTTATAGATAGAGATGCTCATGAAACACTTTAAATGCAAGAGTCATTTTGGTACCCCCAAACACAATATTTACTACTGTTGTAATAATTTAAAGAAAGTGTTTTTCATAACAATGGTGCATATATTTTTAAATAATCAAAAAAATATATAAGAACATGTAAAATAAAAGATAAGTGTATATAAAATAAGTAGAGAAAAATACTTGAGGGAAATATAAAATGATTTTAGTTGTTGTTCTTTTTAAAGATAAACTTTTCAGGCCAAGTGTGGTGGCTCACACCTATAATCCCAGCACTTTGGGAGGCTGAAGCCGGTGGATCATGAGGTCAAGAGATTGAGACCATCCTGGCTAACATGGTGAAACCTATCTCTACTAAAAATACAAAAAAATTAGCCGGGCATGGTGGCACGCACCTGTAATCCGAGCTACTCGGGAGGCTGAGGCAGGAGAATCGCTTGAACCTGAGAGGTGGAGGTTGCAGTGAGCCAAGATTGCTCCACTGCACTCCAGACTGGGTGACAGAGGGAGGCTGTCTCCCAAAAATAAAGAAATAAAATAAAGTAAACTTTTCATCTTAGAACAGTTTTAAATTTACCAATAATTTGTGAAGATAGTATTCAGCATTCTCATACACCCCACACCAAATTTCTTCTTATATTAACATCTTACATGAGTATGATACACTTGTTACAGTTAATAAAGAAATATTGATATATTATTATCAAATAAAGCTCATACTTTATTCAGATCTCCTTAACTTTTACCTAATGTCTTTTATGAGTCCCAGGATCTTTTTAAGTACACCAGATAGCATCTAGTTACTGTTTCTCTTTATGTTCCTTTGACTGTGACAGTTTCTCAGAATTTTCTTGCTTTTGGTGATCTGAATATTTTTGAAAATTACTGCTCAGGTGCTTTCTTAATTGTTTTTCAATCGAAAATTTTTTGATGTTTTTCTCATGGTTAGCCTGAAGTTAAGTGTTTTTTGGAAGAATACCACCGAGGTAAAGTACCATTTTCATCACATCCTAGCAGGACTGCACATTCTCAGCCGGATGTGGTGGTGCACACCTATAGTCCTGGCTCCTCTGGAGGAAGAGGTGGGAAGATCTCTCCAGCCCAGGACTTCAAGGTTACACTGAGCTGTGATTGTGCCACTGCACTTCAGCCTGAGCAGCAGAATGAGACCCTGTCTCGAAAATCAAAATAATAATAATAATTTCAATAGTGTAAAAAAAGAGAGTATATATTCTCAAGATAATTTATCACTGTTGATTGTTAACTTTGGCCATCTGGCTGAGGTCACATTTGTCAGGTTTTTCTTCTATAAAGTTATTATTTACTCCCTCTTTTTTATACTGTAGTCTTTGGATGGCAGTCATGATGCACAGCCCATACCAAAGGAGTGGGAGCTAAGCTCCACCTTCCAGGAGGGTGGAGTATCTACATAAATTACATAGAATTCCTCCACACAGAAATTTGCCTATTCCTCCACATTGATTTATTCATTCAAGGACTTATTTGTATCAGTACGGACTCGTGAACATTTACTTTATGCTCAGAGTTTTAATCCAATACTTTATTTTCTTGCTCAAATTGTTCCGCCTTTGGCCATTGGGAATTCTCTCCATTGGCTCTCGTGTCCCTTTGACAGACATTCATTATTTATTTACTTTTGGCACTGACTTTGTGGCCATACAACATGTCCATCCTATATGTATTCTATCCCAATCCTGGAATAATTCATTTTCCCAAGAAGCCCCTTTTTTTTCATTGGAGAATGGTATTAGAAACAAAGTTAAGGACGTGAGGCGTGTACTGCTGTGTCATTGCTCCTTGCTCCTAGCCTTCTCATCTGGCAGAGCCAGGAAATATATGTGTGTATACCAAAGCTGTGGATATACACATATGTAAAATGTTTTTGTATATAACCATTTGTATCTATATTAACCTGAACATAATTTCCTACTATCTTGAACTATAATCCATTGCCATATAGATCATTTCAGCCTCCTCTCCTTGCTTCTCTGTTGCATCATCAACACTGGGAAACCCGGCTGCCGCCATACACCACCATTTACCTAATTGTTCAATTCCAATGCACATGTATAGTTGTATCAGAATTAGTAACACATCCCCCATGGAAAACAAATTTATTGACTCAAGAACAGTGCTTATGTACCACTCCTCCTGCGTTTAGTCTTACAGACTTCACTCATTTTCAAACTTACTTAGGTCCCTATCCTTCCCCTCCACCTCTTCAACGAAGGTATTTCACGTATTTATAAAATGGTTCAATTCATTGGTCATATTATTCATTCTATTTTGGGACCTCCTAAACTCCTAAATGATTTTTAAAATTCCGTCTGTTAAGCTTCTCTCTGTGCTATAAAGTTCTGCTAGTTTTGACAAATGCATAGTGTCATGTATTCATCTTTACAGTATCATGAAGAAGAATTTCATCACCCTAAAACATCCCTTGTTCTTCACCTGTTTCACCCTATTCCCCTGACTCAAACCCTTGGCAACCACTGATCATTTTGCCGTCTCTACGGAATTTTTTAAATTAATTATTTTTAACTGATACATATTTTTTAGACATTTTGTGGTACATGCAATATTTTATTAAATTCATGGAATGCAAAATGATCAAGTCAGGGTATTTGAGGTGTCCATCACTTTGAGTATTTATCATTTCTATGTGTTGAGAACAATTTAAATTCTCTTGTCTAACTACTTTGAAATATGCAATACACTGTTGTCACTTTATTCTGCTGTTGAACAATGAACTTTTACCTTTTATCTAACAGTGTTTATGCCCATCAACCTATTTCTCTTCATACTTCCTCCCACCCACCCTTCTCAGCCACTAGTATCTATCATTCTACTCTCTATCTTTGTGAGATCAACTATTTTTTTAGCTCCCACATATAGTGAGAACATGCAATATTATCTTTCTGTGCCTGGGTTATTTCACTTAACATACTGACCTCCAGTTCCATCTATGTTTCTTCAAATAATATTTCATTCTTTCTATGGCCAAACGTTATTCTGTCGTGCATACACACCACATTTTCTTTATTCGTTTGTCCACTGACGGACACTTAGGTTGATTCCATATCTTGGATATTGTAAATAGTGCTGCAATAAATATGCAGGTGCTGGTATCCCCTTAATATACTGATTTGTTTTCCTTTAGATAGCTACCCAGTAATGTCATTGCTGGATTGTATGGTAGTTCTATTTTTATTTTTAAATCTCCACACCGTTTTCCACAGTGGTTGTACTAATTTACATTCCCATCAACAGTATATAAGAATCCTCTTTTTCACTTATCTTTGCCAGCATCTGTTACTTTGTGTATTTTTAATACTAGGTATCCTAACTGGGCTAAAATGGCACCTCACTGTTTTTTATTTGTATTTCCCTGATGATTAGTAATTTTGAGCACTTTTTTCATATCCCTGTTGGCCAATTCTCTGTCTTCTTTTGAGAATTATCTATTCATTTCCTTTGCCCACTTTTTGTTTGTTTGTTTTACTTTAAGTTCTGGGATCCATGTGCTGAATGTACAGGTTTGTTACCTAGGTATACATGTGCCATGGTGGTTTGCCACACCTGTCAACCTGTTATCTAGGTTTTAAGCTCTGCGTGCATGAGGTATTTGCCCTAATGCTCTCTCTTCTCTTGCCCCCGCCCCCTGACAGTCCCCAGTGTGTGATGTTCCCCTCCTGTGTCTATGTGTTCTCATTGTTCAGTTCCCACTTATGACTGAGAACATGCAGTGTTGAGTTTTCTGTTCCTATGTTAGTTTGCTGAGCATGATGGTTTCCAGATTCATCCATGTCCCTGCAAAGGACATGAACTCATCCTTTTTCATGGCTGCATAGTATTCCATGTTGTATATGTGCCACATTTTCTTAATCCAGTCTATCATTGATGGGCATTTGGGTTGGCTCCAAGTCTTTGCTATTGTAAATAGTGCTGCAATAAACATACGTGTGCATGTGTCTTTATAGAAGAATGATTTATAATCCTTTGGTTATATACCTAGTAATGGGATTGCTGGGTCAAATGGTATTTCTGGTTCTGTATCCTTGAGGAATCACCACACTGTCTTCCACAATGGTTGAACTAATTTACACTCCCACCAACAGTGTAAAAGCATTTCTACTTCTCTGCATCCCTGACAGCATCTGTTGTTTCCAGACTTTTTAAAGATCATCATTCTAACTGGTGTGAGGTGGTATCACATTGTGGTTTTGATTTGCATTTCTCTAATGACAGGTGAGATGAGCTTTTTTTCATATGTCTGTTGGCCACATAAATGTCTTCTTTTGAGAAGTGTCTGTTCATATCCTTCACCTACTTTTTGATGGGGTTGTTTTTTTTTCCTTGTAAATTTGTTTAAGTTCCTTGTAAATTACAGATTTCCTTGGCTGGGAAAGGGAGACTCCCTTACCCGCACCTTGCAATGACTAGGTGGGACAATGCTTCACCCTGCTCACTCTCTGTGGGCAGTCCCAATGAAATGAACCAGTCCCAATGAAATGAACAGGGTACCTCAGTTGGAAATGCAGAAATCACCCTTCTTCTGCATTGATATGGCTGGGAGCTGCAGACAGGAGCTGTTCCTGTTTGGCCATCTTGCCAGCAGCCACCTGCCCACTTTTTAAGATTTTTTTTTTTTTTTTTCATTTTTAAGTTGTTGAACTCCCTTGCATATTACTGGTATTAATCCCTTGCAAGATGAAAAGTTTACAAATATTTTCTCCCATTCGACAAGTTGTCTCTTTACTCTGTTGATTATTTCCTGGGCTGTGCAAAAGCTCTTAGGTTTAACCTAGTCCCATTTGTCTATTTTTATTTTAGTTGTCTGTGCTTTTGAGATCTTAGCCATAAAATCTTTGCCTAGACCAATATCCTAAAATGTTTTCCCTATGTTTTCTTCTAGTATTAATAGTTTTATAGTTTAATGTCTTGCATTTAAGTTTTCAATCCATTTTCAGTTGATTTTTATATATGATGAGAGAGAAGGGTCCAGTTTCATTCTTCTACATAAGAATATTTAATTTTCCAAAGACCATTTATTAAAGATGATGTCCTTTCCCTAATGTATATTCTTGGTGTCTTTGTCAATAATCAGTCGGCTGTGAGAAGTATTGGTGTATAGTAGGAAAAAGAACATTAGAATCAATCTGATCTGGTGATATATACATTGCAATGTCTTTTTGTGATGGAATAATCTTGCCCAAGTGAGTTTCATCCCTCAGTTTCCTCACCTATAAAATGGAGCATAATAGCATCTCCTTCCCAGGATTGTTGGAAGGATCAAACGGATGATGTTTAGTGCACCTGGCCCCAAGTGGATACCCCATAGATGCCATCCCCTCTCTCTCTTCAGCCCCATGGTGCTTCACTTGTATCTGTCTCACAGCACTCACTGGAGTTTCCCACTCTTAGAGTTAGTTGCTTACATATTTGTCTTCCTCATGAAACTGCTTGCTCTTCACTTCTGCCTCCCCACAGCCCCAAGCCTGATTCCTGGAAAATAGCAGATGTTAATGAAGAGTAACCAAGTGACACTGAGGCCACATGGGCCAGCCGTTTTCATTGGCTTCCAGACTTTCTGTGTTTTAGTCTCCTGCCCGTATCAATTTGTCAACATTTCAGTCTGAGGGGTGTCTGGCTTATAAACTTCTCCTGAGTGCCAGGAACTGTGCATTATCCCATTTCATCCTTGTTTCCTCACCTGTAATGTGGGGCAGTAATAATGCCTGCTGCCTAGGGTTCATGAACTCAAGGAGATGATGAACCCTAGGAGACAGACAGGATTACTGTTCCCAGATTACAGGAGAGGAAATAAACTAAAATCATGCATATAAGATAGAAGTGGGCTGAAGCATGGCCAACCTAACCCTCAAGCCCAACGGTCTTTACAGTGAGATGTTGAATAAAAGCTAACATTTTTAAAGTACCTACTTTTTGTCTGGCACTGCACTCAGGTGCACACATGCATTATCTCATCTGAACCACTAGACTGCATGGTTCTAACAGGGCAGGAATTTGTGTCTGTCTTATTTTCTGTTGTATGCCCAGTACCCACCACATTGCCAGACACAGAGCAGCTGCCAAGAAATATGTGTGGAATGAATGAAACATTATGCATCATCCCTCAGAGAGAGATGCTGTTATTATCTCCATTTTACATCAATTAGATAAAACGACTAGAAACTGAGGGTTGTTAGTAACTTAACCATGGCCACACAGTTAGTAAATGGGAGACAGTAGTATTTTAAATGAAGTCTTTTTGACCAAGTACTTAACCTGTCTGCCATCCTGTCTAAGAAAAGACCGGTAAATATTTACGAACAAAAAGAAAGAGGAAAAAAAGTGGCATTATCATTCTCCCATTAGCTCTGTGTATGGCTACAAATTCTTCAGCAGGCAAAAGAAATAATCGGTCATAAAACACTTCTCAGCCATCGCCCCTCACCTTTCTTTGTTTGTATATAGCGACTTCCAAAATCCTTAAGCCTGTCACTGTTCCTGGGGTAATTCTGAGCATATGACAATTGCCTCTGAGTCACAGGCTGTATCCCCACAGCTTAAATATAACAATGGTAGGTTCTTTTCAAAGGGTACATTTTCCCTCACAGCTGCCAGCTCTGCTTTCTATACAAACTAAAAATAATGATCTTTCCATTATGGGAGCACTAGTATTGTTGCATTCCTTCTTAGCTTGTATTAGTGCTTAAATTATACACTCCTGGTCTCTAGGGGTTTAAACTTGGATGGGAAACTTTTCCTGAGGCCAAATAGTGGTGTTAGCTGGTGCTCTAGCATGAGGTTTCTAATGCAGTCTCCTGTAGCACCTGGGGCGGAATTACACTACCCGAAATGGCTTCAGTTATCATTGTCAGCTCTCAAAGGTCACTGATCGAGTCTTTGTAGTCGACTCCAGCACTTTATAATGGTGGACCCAGTCTTCTTGCTCTGTGTGTCCTACTCATTAAAGCAAAGCACAAACTGACCTCTCCTTATTTGCCAAGGCTGCAACAGAAATCCATATTCAAGTGTTTGCGTATAGGACTTACCTTTAAAGGTGGTAAATACCCTGGTGCTTTTTTCAGAAGCATGAGAGCAACCTTGTTCTAGTGCAGTCTGACTCGTGGTGGGAACCCGGACTACCATCCTTAGCTGAGCACACCAGTTTCCTATTCAATGGGTTATGGAGTGAGTGGAAAGAGAAGTGGAAATGGAGTTTACGGTAGTGGAGCAGTGGAGAAGGGAGGAGAAAGTTATTTTGATAACTTAGAAAGTTGTCTCCGGCTGGGTGTGGTGGCTCACATCTGTAATTCCAGCACTTTGGGAGGCTGAGGTGGGCAGATCATGAGTTCAGGAGTTCGAGACCAGCTTGACCAACATGGTAAAACCCCATCTCTACTAAAAATACAAAAATTAGCGGGGTGTGGTGGCACATGCCTGTAATCCCAGCTACTCAGGAGGCTGAGACACGAGAATCGCTTGAACCTGGGAGGCAGAGGTTGCAGGGAGCCAAGATCATGCCACTGCATTCCATCTCAAAAGAAAGAAAGTTGTCTCCAAATGATCTTGTCAGATAAATCTTAAGTCTTGTAACCTGAGAGATGATATAAAGTAATAGCGTTTTTCTTTTTCTACTGGAAATATTACAGAGATAAAGAATGAATTTATTTTTCTTTTTTTTCTTTATTTTTACTTAAACATGTGCATTTGCTGTTGCTTATCTACTGGTAAGTATTATGGTGTTGTTACACATTTAGGAAGAGGCTGTTTAAGATATTGTCAGTGGCAGGGCTTACCAGTCAGCACATAAGAATCTTGACATTGATGGTCAGTTAAGGTCCACTTAGCATAACTCCGTGTCTATGATAATCTCTGGAGGAATCCTTTACTTTAAGACTTCATAGAGACAATAGAATTAACTGAAAATGATTGAACCACACTCTGGAATGAGGACCAGACACAATTTAATATATTTAACTGAGTCATAATTCCATGTAACACTCTACAGAAGGTATCCTGAGGGTTCCTAATATGAATTTCTAACTCCTCTTCACCATAGAATTGCTTCAACAGATGTCTGAAAATTGATCTTCTTAACTTGCCCATCTACTGAAAATTCCCTTCCATATGTTCCAGGTAGATCTCAGCCCACGTCAGTTGGTGCTGCTAGGGTTGACTTTCAATCAGCCCTTGTGTTTAAGCCCTGTGCAGGGCTCATTTAACATGCCTTATTGGCCATTATATTGCTAAGGAGTCTTGTTTCCATCCAGTATGCTTTACAGATGACTGCCATCATGCAGTCATCTTCGGGGAAGTCTGGTCTCTCTTTTTTGAGTCTTGGGTACTTATTTTTCAAATAGCAAAATTGTGGATTCAGGACTCTGTTCTCTTCTAGAGGTGCTTCCGAAGCTTTGACTAAAACTAGAATTTTAACGTTGGGTCCAAGCTGAAAATGAATCTTCCATTAGACACATATATAGACATGACACTTCTTTTGGCATTTAAATAACTCTTCCAACTGCAACGTCTCAAGATATTCTTGTTTAAATGTTCCACAACCCACTGTTCTACAGGGCCTTTAAAATCTACCAAAAATGCTCATTAAAGAAACAAATATTAACATAAAGATTCAAAAGCTGTTAATGAGGCTTACTCTAGCAGTTTATTTCTTTTTTAAATAAATGCACATGCTTATATTAAAGATACTTTTCAAGCAAAGAGTACAATTGGGTTTTTTGCTGCGAATATTCTTAGCTTACGTGATAATGTAACCATGACAATGTGTCTCAATGTTCTGCAAAGACTGACATGAGTTCTAGGTTTTCTATCTCTAGAACAGCTTGGAGTCATAGATTTATAGATTTATATTCTATTTTATGAGACTAAGAATGACAAAATTTGAATTCTGCTCCTGGATGTCCTGTTACTTACCATAAGGAGTTATATAAACCCTTTGCTCTCTGGTAACCTTAGTCTCCTCATCTATCGTTAGAATGAGGAAACAGGAAGATTCCCTAAGGGATCATCCCAATCTTCCCAGCCATGGTTCTATAATATAAGCTGCTACTTCTATTCTTAGCACCACTCCTATTATTACTATTACTAGTATTAATATTACCACTGCCGCTGCCATTATTGGTGTTACTACTACTGATAATGCTACTACTGGTACTGCTTACTGTTGCTGCTATTACTGCTTTTGCCACTACAAACATCATTATAGCTACCTCAAATTTGCATAGAGGTTTCATTTACAAAGACTCATCCTATCTATTTTCTGATTTAAAACTACAAATCAGATATGGCATGGTCCTGGGGGAGGAGGTGACCTGTTTCATAGATAAAAGATCATTTTTTTATCAGCAACATTTTTGTTCCTCTATCAGCCACCACCTCAATGAAACATTCCTTTGACTGAGTCAACTTCTGTATTCTTACAACTTTATTGATCTCAACTAAAAGTAAAGTTAAATTGATTCTGTTGGATTTACATATGTCCAACAGTGAGAGAATTGATTCAGTCTCATTGACTACCGCCACTGCAGCAAAATATCACATTATTTTTACATTTTATTGTTGTCTTACTGATATGATTTGGCTGTGTCCCCACCCAAATCTCATCTTTAATTATAGCCCTCATAATTCTCATGTGTCATGTCAGGGACCTGGTGGGAGGTAATTGAAACATGAAGGCAGGTCTTTCCTGTGCTATTCTCATGATACCAAATTACTCTCATGAGGTCTGATGGTTTTATAAAGAGGAATTCCCATAAACATGCTTTCTTGCCTGCCACCATGTAAGACATGACTTTGCTCTTCCTTCACCTTCCACCATGATTGTGAAGCCTCTACAGTGATGTGTAACTGTGAGTCCATTAAACCTCTTTATTTATAAATTATCCAGTCTCAGGTACGTCTTAATTAGCAGTGTGAGAACAGACTAACACGCTCACCAAATTCAAATATTCTTACCTGGAAATTGCAATATTTGATTATCATCTCCTCTGAGGGACAGAGAGTTGATGCTGCTTTCTCTCTTGATTATTAATGATAACCTTTCCATGAGTCCCCCATTTATCAGAGATGAGTGACAGGTGTAGCACCCAGGTTTCTGTGTTACTCTGTTTCCCCACAGTAGCTTATGCCCCAGTGTCATGAAGTAGTAAAATGGCTCTTATTTATGATGAGACTCAAATTTATTGTAAGCAAAAGTCTGCTGCATAATAGGTATGTTATTTAGGATCATATGATAATTTATCACTCTGTTGCCCAGGCTGCAGTGCAGTGGCATGATCTCAGCTCACTGCAACCTCCATCTCACAGGTTCAAGCTATTCTCTTGACTCAGCCTCCCGAGTAGCTGGGATTGCAGGCATGTGCCACCATACCTGGCTAATTTTTGTACTTTTAGTAGAGATGGGGTTTCACTATGTTGGCCAGACTGGTCTCAAGCTCGTGACCTCAGGTAATCCACCTGCCTTGGTCTCCCAAAGTGCTGGAATTACAGGCATGAGCCACCGTGCTCTGCCTTCATTTTCTCTCCTGAGGAAAGGCAACATAGTTCTGAACTGGCATTTGGCCCCTTCAGTTTTGTAATTTGCACACAAGGGAAGGTAGGGCTAGAAACCTTTGGTGATGACCTGTGGTGGGCTGGAGAGGGGAGTAGAGAGTGAGAGACAGTAAAATGAAACCACCCAGCAGCTGTGACAGAGTTCTGATTCTGGCAGGCTGTAAAGAGTTTGACAGAGCTTTTCAGAAATGAAACATTTGAACTTTATGTGAACACCTGGGGTTTTCTCTGTTCAATATGTCACAGGGAGAAATCTAAGACAAACTGTTTCTTTGCATTTTAGCCAAACACTATAATCACATAAGCTCGAAGCAGTTTCATGGTGAACTCTAGAATCTCACCTGTGAAGATGGGGAGATCAAGACTCTGATAGGATTGTATGGTTAGATGGTCTCTCAACCATACTAACTGTGTTAGGACAGCACAGTATGCTAACAGCAGACTTAGTTTTGGAGAAAGGAAATTGAGACTCCAAGCTCAGGGCTTCTGGTTCAGGGTTTTTATGCTTGGTACCCAGCAAAAAAGTCTTGTTCTTTTTCTATAAGCTCTGAATCCTTCTTCAACTAGTGGGCACTGCATTCCTGGTTCATTTTTGTGCTTTCCTTATGCATTTAATGATCACAAGAGTCATTTCTCTCAGAGATTTCTCACCCTTTTAAAAAATATCAGGTAAGAATATTGAGCTTCTAGAGTTCCAAAAATCTTTAGACTCAAAGTTGGAGATAATAGTATATAAACTAGTGCAAAAGCAGATATGCAAACAATAGTTAGATAAAAAGGGAATTGGGTATGGATTGCCCAGGCAGAAACTGTGTGCGTGTGCTTTTCTACATAGGTGTAACTTACCTTATCGTAGTCAAATCACAGTGTAAGCATCAAAGTGACTACATCTAAAGTACAATTTTTGAATCTCCCTCCCCAAATTCTTCAGTTCAGTAAGACACATTCTACAAGATCTCACTTACACACAGAACCTAAAAATATAGAATTTATAGAAGCCGAGTAGAATGGTGGTTGCCAGGGGAATGGGGAGATGTCAGATAAAGGGTACACTGCTTCCATTAGTCAGTTAGAAGGGAAGAAACATTCTGGAGATCTATCTTACATCATGGTGACTATAATTAAGAATAATATATAGTATACTTGAACATTGCTAAGAGAGTAGCTTTTAAATGTTCTCATCCTAAAAATGATAAGCATGTGAGTCATAGATATGCTAATTAGTTTGATTTAATCGTTCCATAGTGTGAGTCATCCTTGAGTCCTCTCTTCCATTCTCTGGTTTAATTTATCAGCCAGCCCTGTGAGCTCTGCTGCCCAAAATATATCCCATGTTTGTCTGTCCGTACCTTCTACCACTTTATTCCCAGCCATCATCATCTCATGTGGACTACTACAATAGCTGCCTAACTAGTCTTCCATCCATTCTTGCCTCCCTGCAGTCAACTCTGTGCATGACAACCGGCTGCTCCACGAGACCTTCCTTGACTCTACTCTAAATAGCACCTAGGCATACTCTAATTCCCTGCCCTGCTTGGTTTGTTTTCTTAGCCCTCACTATCACCTGGTACTATGTTACTCAGTTGCTTACTTTCTTCTTATCCATCCACTAGAATGAAGGTCCCTTGAAGGCAAGCTTTATCTTTCTTGTTCAAGATTGTATCCCTAGAGCTTGCAATTAGTAGAGGCACATAATAGGGAATGAGCAAATATTTAACAAACAATAAATGAATGTTTATTTCATTTATTTTTGTATGGTGGCCACACTGAGAATTTAAATATTTTATCACTGTCCTTGCATATTTTATAATACATTTTAGAAATGGTATTATTAATTATGATAATTAAAAATAAATTCGGGCATAGTAGCCCTTTGCTGGTTGGAATGAGAGCTTTGCTTCTTAGATGGCACACACACATTTTATAAAGCCACAGGAACTTTTTAGGTCATGTTATTTTGGGAAAACTGCAAGTCCATGTTGAAATCTGAATCTTTTTACATTTGAAAACATAAAAATTATTGATAACTTACTAGCTTATAACCAATATTTTCAAATTCTAAATATAATATTTATATGCTTTCCCCTTATTTGTGACTGGGAGATAAAGCCAAAAACCTAACAGACTTGTTAGGAGACAAAGCTCTAAGACCATCTTCCAGAAAAACAACATCTCTTCATCTCCCTGATCTAAGTTTCTTCACTTGATTGAAGGCTTTATAGCCCATGCTTTCAGGAAATATCTGTTTATAGTCATCATTTTCATATGAGGTGTTCTTTGAAGGACTATCTACCTAATTCTCATCGATGTCTGTTTCTGAAGGGTTCATTTCTGCCCAGAGCTCCTCAAACAGACAGACCAAAAAAGAGAGAGAGAGAGACAGAGAAAGAAACCAAAACCAAAATCAAACAGAAGCCATTTCACTGACCAAGACAGTGTCTGAGCTTTCTCCTGGTCCAGGCCTCTGCCTTTCCGGAAGTGCTGCGTGAGGTCAAGGAGCTACAGGTGGGTGAGGTTGATCCTTGCCAGGGATCTCTGCAGAGAGTTGACCTCATCCAAAGTTGGTGCTCACAGCAATCTTGTTAACAAAGGATGGCTGCTCTGTATCCTGAGCATCTCTTTCTCTGCCAGATGGATGGGCCTATGCAACAGGAAAAATGAGGAGCTCAGAGAGGCTCATGAGACATTTTTTAAATGGATGTCTAAACTGCTGGAATGAATGAGCTGGTACATGGAAACGAAGAGAAGAAGGACGGAAGTGTAGACTACCTTATATTTAAAGGATGGCGGGAAAAGCTAGGGTTGGAAACAGAAGGAAAAGACTAAAGAGAATAAAATACAAGTATTTCCACTCTGCCATCCAGACCACTGTAGTGTCCGTTTGTTTTTCTTCACCTTTCTTGAGCCAGATCCTCTTGAGTTTTCCCGATCTTTTTCACTGTCCCTTTCTTCCCTTTTCCTGATAGCATGACTGATATTTCAGCCTTGCTGTCCTTTGGCAAACACTGCTCATGAAACCTAGCATTATAGACAGAATCCCTGTTATAAGAGCCATCACATGCTCTTGTAACTCTTTCTCAGATGAAATACATCTCCTAAATCAGTGTTTCTCCATGTGAAGGCTGTAGTCTACCTGGAAGAGCATCACCTGGGATGTTTGCTAAAATGCAGAGCTCTGCACTCCACCTCAGACCTACCGAGTCAGAATTTCTTGGGCCAGTCGCTTCTCTATTTAAAAATGTTCCCCAGGTGATTCGCATGGCCCTTTTTTATTGCTGCTTTCCAAGCCATGGGCGACGTCCTAGGCCATGCGCATTGTTCAAGGTCTCCTTGAAGTTCTCGACTTGGGAATGGGGGAAGGAAGAGGGAAAACAACCATTTATCTGTGTGTGTGAGGATCACAGGTGATATAATTAGATAACAAATAAATTCATTAGAGGCTTCAGATTCAGTTCATTAATTGCAAGATAATAATCACTACCGTGTGTGAGCTTCTAAGACTGGGACTTAGATTTCCTTTTCTTTGTTTTCTCAGCATGTGGCAGAGTGCCTGGCACACCAGGCGATCAACCAGACTGTGTCCAGTCTGGTCTGATGATAAAGCAAGAAACCACAATCTTGCTTTATCATCTCTTACAAATGTGACCTTGAATGCTATCACTGGTGAAGAAATAAAATAAGAGTCAATAAGACAATTCTTGATAACTGCAAAAGACACCAAGTTACCTGGAATTTCCTGATGATGTTGATGTCAACGGCAATAATTTAATCTAACATTCATTAGATGCTAATAGCCAATTTCTAATTCACTATTAATTTTTTTTAATTCGGTAACTATTCATTGAGTGCCTAATACATGCCAGGAAATGTTCTGGGCATTTGGGATAAATTTTTGGAGAAAGCAAATGTGGCTTTGTAGATTTCTTATTCTATACGAGGGTGGACAAATAAACAAAGCATGAAAATGATAAGTGCATTGTGTAGTATGTTAGAATGTGATAAGTTCTGTAGTAGAAAATTGTTTATAATGAGCAAGGTGAAAGGTGGCAAATTGCAGCAGGAGGTGGGGTGCAGTATTAAATAAGGAGGTAATTATCTTATTTTGTATTCACCAAATGATGTGGGCCTCATCATTATTATTCTCATTTTTAAGAGTAACGGACTGAATTTTACACATATATGGGTTATGCCATGATCACACTCCCCGTAAGAGTTGAAGCTGGATTCAAACCCAAGTAATCGGGCTCCAAAGAGTACACTTTAAAAAATTCCAGTTTATATATTCTGTCCCATTGGCAAATGATGTATATACCATTTGCACTTAGGAAAATATGGTAACCACAGCACTGGGTCAGCTGCAGGGGTCTTCTAAGGGCTCCAGGGCAGGAGTAAGCAATTCCAACTTTCATAATCCCAGGCTTAATTACCCAGTGGGCAGCGGGAGCCCTCCATCACCCACAGAGCTGGCTGTTCAAACAAGACTCATGATTCTAATAAAGAATCAATAATGGAAGGGCCATTGCATATTTTCTCTCTTGCTGAATGGGGAGAGACTCGCTGGGGATATCACACCAGAGTAAAAGAGAAGGGGAACACAAAGAGGGTCACACTTTTTTTTTAGTTTCAATTAATAGTTTTTGCTGAACCATGGAGTTTGAGAAGACTTTTTAAAAACTTGCAGTATAATTATTTTCTAATTGCTAGAAATGAGTATACATCTGAGTGCAATAGTCTTGTATTTTTTTAATTGTAAAATTATTGAACATTGCTTTACACACTCTGACACCTTTGTTATTACCTGAGAGAAATAAAATGGTGTTTGGACCATGAGTAGTGTATGTGAAAGGAGACTTCAGAGATTGCCTTGCCCAAATTCCTTATTTCAGAGATAATGAAATTTAGAAGCTATGAGAAGGAAAGTGTCTTACCTGAGACCCCTCCTAGTGTCAAAGAGACATAGTATTTAAAAAGTCACAGATTATTCGCATTGGGAATCATCTATTTGTTGTTGGTGGTGGTGATGTGTTTTTTGTTTTTGTTGTTGTTGTTTTTTGCTGTCATTCTCTAGATAAGGAAAATTAATCCTAATACAAGTTGATTGGCTTTTTCATTGGAGTCTTTCTCTCTCTAACATATCCCCTTTACAACCCACTGACTTCCTCTAATGCAAATATACAGATTTTATTGACTTACAACACTTTAATGATTCTATATCATCTTCAGAATAAAATTGAACCTTGTTACTGTGCATGAAATGTTCTCCAGTATTTATCCTTTACCCACGTTTGCAGGTATATCTTTTAATGGTCTCCTATTGCACTGATTCTACCACCATACACACTGCGTTCTGCTCAATGCTCTCTCCTGACTTAGTCTTGTTATTCTCTACTTACAGGTTTTGTTGTAGGCAGCACGTCACCCAAGATTCTCTTTCTGCCCACTCACTTTTTTGTGTGTAGTTATTTTTTGTTTTAGTTTTTCTGTGCGTGCCTCTTCTAGTTACTATGTTCCACTTAATATTTTGTTTATATTTGTCTTTATCACTGGCAGTCCATTTGAAGCAGGGATTGTGATTTTTCCCACCACTGTATCTTCATCCTTTGGTAGAACCATGCTTTGCACATGGATAGTCTGCTATAAATACTTAATGAAAAAAAATGAGTAAAAACATAAGTAAAAATTAAATGAGTAAAAAATAAATGAGTAAATAAAAAACTTGTGGATTGATAAAGATTACGGATTTCCAATAAGATTTTTAAAAATATGTTTCAAGAAGAAAACAAAAAAAGTAAAAAGGAAAAACAGAAATTTGGCTTCTTATTGAAAAGTCTCAAGCAAAAAATATCCCTGTAGAATTTAATAATGTAGATTGAAATTATAGATGATTAATTTTAAAATATCTTATGAAGACATTTGTTGTTGTTATCTAAGCCTTAGTTTCTTCCTATGTAAATCTTAGTGCAATAGCAACCAACCATTCCACATAGTTGTGGAAAAAATTGTCAAAATTGAGCAAATTGAATTCTGAATCCTTTATTCATTTCTTTAAGAGAGTAATTGAACTTATACTAAATTTGACAATATACTCCAGGGAGGGATGAACAAATGTATCAGATAAAAATATCTTATAGTCCAGGAAGAGAGATAAGTAGCACAAAGAATTAGTTTATATCCACAAATACTATACCTGATGTCCAAATTGACATGCAAAGGGGCCAGGGGAATTCAGAAGAAGTAAAAAAGTATATATATATTTGGGTACACTGGAAAAACTTTATGATCCTTTAAAAAGGATCATTTGAGTAAAAATTTGAGAATTTTGACAGGAATTTTAGAGATATGTTAATAGTAGAAATCCTCAAAGCTATTTTGGATTTTTCTTGAAACAATAAAACCATGAGCTTTTCTTGGGGCTAGTCTTATTACTTTACTATTAAAATATTTGGACTTTATGATCTCAGGAATAATAGTGTAACTATTATTTGATCTAGGTTGTTAGTATCCCAGTGATTGTTTTATAATCAAGGAGGTCACCAAGTGCTAGCAAGGTAAATATGCTTTAGGTAGCAAAACCCAAAGGGAAATTACAGTTAATAAAATCATTGATATAGACTTCATTTATTCCATAAATATTTACTAAGGCCCTACCATGGGGTAGGGTTATATTATTTGCCAAAGACAGAGAGATAAAAGTCCATCTCTGT
Source organism: Aotus nancymaae (assembly GCF_030222135.1). NCBI lineage: Eukaryota > Metazoa > Chordata > Mammalia > Primates > Aotidae > Aotus > Aotus nancymaae. The sequence goes on from NW_026988443.1 coordinate 19,855,138, forward strand.
TCTCAAGAACTTGAAGTCTAATGAGAAGTCAACTGCAGAAACAAACAATCATAAGACTATAGCATAATTATTTTTCTAAAAATACACATGAATGTGTGCATCATAGGAGGCTCCCCAGAGAAGCCATTAGTTGAGCTGATGCTTGAAAGATGAGTAGGAGTTTGCCAGATATTCTGAAGCAGAAGTAGTCAGAGACAACATAATTAATAGGCACAGGAACAAGAAGAACATAGTTTGTTGTTGGATTGAGTATTGTTTTAAGATTCAAATGATCTTTTTTGTTTTCTTATTGGCAATACCACTTTTTCTTTTCCTTTTTTAGTGATTGCTTTAGTGTTTATAGTAGTTGTATTTTACCTTACAACAATATTCTTCCCTTTACCCTTTCTTGCCTTTGTGTCATTGTCATAAATTCTACTTCTATGTATTTATAAACCACGTAATAATTTCTTTTATCTTTGCTTTGAAAGGTCAAGTGTCTTAAAAATGATTTTCTAAAAATTAAAAAAAAACTTTTATTATATATCATGTATTAGCCATTACTGGGTTCATTCATTCCTTGTATAGATTCCCATTTCCAACTGGTTTTATATTGCTTCTGTTTGAAGCAATTCATTTAACATTTCATGTCGAGCAGATCCATTGTTGATGGGTTATTGCAGATTTGGTCTATCTAAAAAAGTCTTTTTTTTTTTTTCTGGCTTCCTTTTTCAAAAGTACATTCACTGGGTATAACATTCCTGGTTGATACTCCCTCATATTCACTACCACAAGTAATTTGGCAATGTTGTGCCACTATCTTCCAGCTTGCACTAGAAGATAAACATTCAGAATAAAGTTGAATTTTATACTATGCACAAAAGCCTCTCCAGTATTTTTCCTTTATGCATGTTTCTGATCTTTGCCGTATTCTTAGTTTTGTTCCTCTAGATGTACATTGTTTTCTATTCCTCTCTGGATGTTTAAAGATTTTCTTTTGATTTTTAATCAGTTTGTTTATGATGAGCATTCTTGTAATGTTCTTCATAATTCTTACTCATTATTTGTTCAGCTCCTTAAATCTGTAGTTTGATAATATTTATCAAACTTGAAAAAAAATTTGGCTATTACTTCTTCAAATAGGACCCTTCCCACTTTTCAGGAAGTCTAGTTACATGTATATTACACCACTTAATGTTTTCCCACAGCTCTCTTTTTGTTGGTGGTGGTGTTTTAGTGTTATTTCCCCCTTTCCATTCTATTTTGGATAGTATTTATTGCTATCTTCAATTTTACTGGTCTCTTCTTCAGTATCTAATCTGCTGTTGATCCCACTTGGCATATTTTTAATCTTAAATACTATTTTTTCCCGGAAGATGCTCAATTTGGGTCTTCTTTTTATATCTTCTACATATTTTATTAATGTTTATACTTTACTTTTTGAGCATTTCAGTTTCTTGCATGTATGGGAATTTTTTATTGGAAAGAGGATATTGTAAAATTTACCTTGTTAAGTTGGATATTTTTGTATTCCCTAAAATATGCCAATGCTTTTTTTCTAGGATGCAGATGATTTAGTTGAAAATAGTTTCATCCTTTCTCAGCTTTTTGTTTTCATTGTTTCTTAGCTTTGTGTGGCAGGTTTGAAGCAGCCTTTAGACTAGGGCTAATTTTACCAAAGTATTGAGGCAATACCCTTTCTGTGTTATCTGATGCCCCATGTATTCTCAAAGATTTATTTATTTATGTACTAATTTATTTTCACTCTGGTTCATGGAAGCACAAACTATTTCCAGCCCTGTGTGAGCACCAGGGATTGTCTGAACTATTCCTTCAGGTGCTTCTTTCCCAGCTTCTTCTCATGTATGCATCGATCAGTACTCAGATGGAGACCTTCTGCATCTCTCCACAGCTCTCTTTTTGTGCAGATCTCTTTTTATCCTATGTCCATATTCTTTCTCTTCCCTGTGAATTCAAATAATCTTTCCCCTACACTAAACTCGCAACTCCATTTTCTCAATTTAGGGGACCAAGAGTCCATGGGCTCCCACTCTCTTCACTGTGTCCTGGAAACCCTCCAGTAAGTTCCAAATAATTGCAGGGTTTACCTCATTTGTTTTACTTTTTTTATAAATAACGTATTTGAGCTGTCTTTGTCCGATGTCTGAGAACTGTTGTTTAATATGTTTTGTCTTGTTGTTTAACTGCTAACAGTATACTGGAAGCACAAGTTATCATTGGTGTGTCATTGGAATTTATGCAGATCAGGATTTCTTACTAGAAAAATAAAAAGGGTAGAGAGACAAAAGTTAAATATGGATGGCTGAATAGAAGTCATATAGCAAGAACCTTTTATCATGATGATAACTAGGAAGCTTTCATGAGTTGTGCACAGATTCATAATTAACAAACACTACCTGGTGATATAGTCAAGCCTAGACTGAGCATGGGGAAGACAAAGGTAGAAACCAACAAGAGGTTCTGGCAATAGGCCAGATAAGACACTACGAGAATACAGGTTGAAAATCTGAATTTGAAAATCTGAACTCCAGAATTCTCCCAAATTCAAAACATTTTGAGCACCAACATGATATATAATGCAAATACTTCAAAATCCGAAACCCCAAACATTTCTGGACCCAAACATTTCAGATACAAAATACTCATCCTGTATGAGCTCGGACAGTGATGGTGACCATAGAGTTGAGGGGAAAATCTAAGAGATATTTGCGTCTCAGAGTTGACAGAATTCAATGTCATAATACACGTGCTTGTGTGGGGGTAGCTATTAAAGTGGAGAGAGATTTTTATGAATCTGTTTATTTTTAAGCCTTAGATTAACTGATAGATGTAGCAATGGAGGGCTGAAAGAAAAGGGACTATAGTGTAGGAAACAAATATTGTGGACAGGATGGTCAATTTAATTCGAGCTTGTTGAGCTGAAGAGCCTGTGGATTACTCAAGTATGGCTGATACATTGAGTAGTCAAGTACAGAGATAAGGAGAGAGGCCCTAATTAGAAATAAAGTATGAGGACTGTTAGTATTAAAGTAAAAATTGATGCTACTCAACTACATCCTTCACCCTGTAACTCCCACAAATTATTTCACTACTGATTTTTAGTGGAAGGCATTATTGGCTGTCATTCCAACAACTCTATCTCTGCCTTCATTCGTCGCTACTGGAAGAACCTCACTTTCGTTTAAGAGTGCGCTATCTTAAGTCAAGTGCTCAGAAGTGCAGAAATCAACTCTTGGCCAAAGTTTGGGTCATGTTTGATATAAACCAGTTATAGAGATGTGTCCATGATGGGCTTAAACAGAGGAGACAGTCAGATAAAGCCGGGTTCAACTCTCAGTTCTCACTTACAAATTGTGTCACTTTTGGTCAAATTACTTGAACTTACTAAACATCAGGTAATTAATTTACATGAGGGGATAATAATAATATTATAACTTACTAACATACTCAATATTGTATGCTTTCTCAGTTCCACACACTGCTGGATGCTAAAGAGAGGGTGGTGATGCACACTCAGTCATTGCCTTCGTGAATTTATTACCTCTCCATGAGTACAATGCAGAAAGTAATGACAATAGAGAAAGATAAATAAATGTGTTGACCACAGTTATCTATTAGAATTTATATTTATTCCAAAGAATTAAGGATTAAATTAGATAATGTATGTGCATCTCTAAATGCACTGCTTGGCACACCATAATTGCTCAATAAATGACCAACACATTGCATTGAGAGTTAGAAAATGGTTGAAAGTTTCACTGTTAAAAGACAGGAGCATTAGTAAAACTCCATATCCGTGTGTCAGTAAAATGTGAGAAACTTGGGAATCACGGTGATCAGCATATTTAATTGAAGCATTAAATACAACGTATTTAGCTGATTTGGCACTAGAGCTTAGCATTTGATCATGGAGATCTTTGAATGGCAAATAAATGCTTTAGTATAAAGAAGTTTTGTATACTGCACATACATACATTACATATATGTACACATACACACATACGTGTGTGTGTGTGTGTATATATATATATCTTTTGCCATTTTCCCTTAGCTTGATAACTTTTACAAAGTAGCTTTGATCAATCTCTAACCAGAAGTGTCATCAGTGAATAATGCCATGAGAGCCTTATTAAACATATCCTGCACAAGTATATCCGGAGCAAAGATAAAGTGTCGACAGGATGATGGAGTTTAGCCTGCAAAATTGATTATTTTACTTCCCAACTCTCTAGCCTTTAATTGAAATGGATAGATTTGACGGAGCACCCTTGGCCTTGGCCACAGTGTCTGGCAGAGCCTGAAAACTGACACCCTAACTTCTGAAGGCACTGAGCCAGAGGTTTCCATAGGTCAATTCTCCCTCCCCACTCCATCCCATAGCAGAGGATGGGATCAATGGGAAATTGGCCAGGTCGCCACTCTGACGCCTTCCATCCTCAGTGCAAGAAAAAGGAGCTTACATTACACCAACAGAAGGAAACGAAATTAGATTTTAGTGGTCACTACCCACCACCCATCAAAATCACCCCCACTGGGGCTGGGGAAGGGAAATGACAGTATTCTTCCAAAAAAAAAAAAATCTTGGAATTGTTTTTCCAAGATAAATAATGGATCTGGTTAAATTGGAAACTGGACAGTGGGTGAGTGATCCGAACACAGTTTGGTCCCACATTTTTCATGTGATAATCTTTGGAAGCACCAGGTGAATGATGCAGACTAGCCCAAGGAAATGTGTGGTATGGATTAAAAAATGCAGAGGTTGAAAAAGCCATTGGTTCTCTGGAAAGATATGGGACATACCAGGGAACAAAGTGGCTAATTGAACAGGTCCCATCTGCTTGAAGAAACAACCTAATGATTTCAGAAGTCTTATCAGCGTGCACGTCTCCTGTGAGTTTCCTTGGTGCACTTGTTCAGGAATATCAACTTAGCCTGGCTTGACCTTTGATACAAACACATGTCGGCAGCAGGGTTAGCCCAGTTGATATGCTTGCATAGTAGACAAAAGAACTGTACACCTCTCATTGCTAAAGCCTTATTAGAAGTTTATTAAGGAGAAATAAGACTTAGAGGAAAATATGAGTGTGTGTGCATATATCTACACACATAGGAATGATTACATTCTGATGAGTATCACTCAGGCTCTATTATCATTCAATTGCATACTATATTCTTAGCATTATTGGAAAAACAAATCAAATGTGCAAAGAAACCCATTGTTTTGGGATTGATTACTCTTGTCACCGCTTTAGTTCATCAATTATCTGTTCTTAGAGGGCTTTTAAGATTGTTAATAGATGAATACTACCAGTTGCTTTCTTCAATACTTTATGTGCAATTTTTAAAATCATTTTATTTACAGTGACAAAAACATGAGAATGTGGTTGCAATATATATCTCCAAATATAGTAGAACAATTAATAAATTACAGAGCATTCAACAGATGAAATCTTAGGTAGCCATTACAATTTTACATATGAAAACTTTCCGATGCTATGGGGAAATGTTTATAATGTAAAGCTAAGATAAATCAGTATGGAGAACTGCATACATGCCAATGCACAATACACACCGGATGCTCGTTTGCATTTTCACATGAAGAGAACATAAAAGAGCCACATAAAAGTTAGTGTTTCCCCAAAAGTTTAGTCGTGGTTATTTCCACCTGAGGAATTTTAAGTATTTTCTTCATATACTTTATTATTTGTAAGTGGCTATGCATTGAATTTTAAAATAAAACCAGAATCATTAAAAAAAAAAAAAAAAAACTTTTCCAAAGGAAAAGAATGCTATGAAATCTCTTAGTTGTCAAAATCACTGACCTTTTTCCCTAAACCTCAGGAGTTCATTGCTATTATCCCAGCATCCACTGAGAAAGAATCCAGATTCCTCAGAGGGTGAAATAACTTGCCAGGGTACAACAGTGACTTAGTAATGAGGTCAGTTCTGGACTCTACCCAGGAACACTGAAAGCTGCTGTGAATAGTTTGGGGTCTTCCACTTCTGTCATTCAACTGGCTGCTTTATGTTTTGTGACCTATGGCTCAACAGCCATTGTAAATATTTGCTTCCCTCTCCATGAGAGGCTTTTATTGGAAGCATTAAGAACCCTACTGGTATAGCTTACTTCGTGACATTTTCCAAAGTCACAAGGAATATGACATGACATTTTACAGGGTTGTGATTTTGCAAACATTTCTATAAAACATTATTAAAGTTTCTTATTAAACTAGACTAATTTGACTAGGACAACTGGTGGTTTGGAAAGTTTCTTTTTGCATCACAACTAGGTCCTCCAGTGTCTGATTCATGCCTTTATCCTCTGATGAGCATTTGCCATACCATGGGGGCCACTGTACTTTAGAAGCTACTTCCTTTCAACCTCTCATTACATTATTTTGAGGAAAGATACTTACTTTTGCGAAGACATAATTTTAATTAAAGGAAAAAAAAGGGGGCCGGGCGTGGTGGCTCACGCCTGTAATCCCAGCACTTTGGGAGGCCGAGGCGGGTGGATCACGAGGTTAAGAGATCGAGACCATCCTGGTCAACATGGTGAAACCCCGTCTCTACTAAAAATACAAAAAATTAGCTGGGCATGGTGGCGCGTGCCTGTAATCCCAGCTACTCAGGAGGCTGAGGCAGGAGAATTGTCTGAACCCAGGAGGCGGAGGTTGCGGTGAGCGGAGATCACGCCATTGCACTCCAGCCTGGGTAACAAGAGCGAAACTCCGTCTCAAAAAAAAAAAAAAAAAAAAAAGGAAAGGATAAATTCCTTCAAGTCTAGAAAGCTCTTTAAAAATTTAAGAATTGGCCGGGCGCGGTGGCTCAAGCCTGTAATCCCAGCACTTTGGGAGGCCGAGGCGGGTGGATCACGAGGTCGAGAGATCAAGACCATCCTGGTCAACATGGTGAAACCCCGTCTCTACTAAAATACAAAAAATTAGCTGGGCACGGTGGTGCGTGCCTGTAATCCCAGCTACTCGGGAGGCTGAGGCAGGAGAATTGCCTGAACCCAGGAGGCGGAGGTTGCGGTGAGCCGAGATCGCGCCATTGCACTCCAGCCTGGGTAACAAGAGCGAAACTTCGTCTCAAAAAAAAAAAAAAGAAAAAAAGAAAAAAAAAAAAAAAAAAAAAAAAAAAAAATTTAAGAATTGGGCCGGGCGTGGTGGCTCATGCCTATAATCCCAGCACTTTGGGAGGCCGAGGCGGGTGGATCACGAGGTCAAGAGATCGAGACCATCCTGGTCAACATGGTGAAACCCCGTCTCTACTAAAAATACAAAAAATTAGCTGGGCACGGTGGCGCGTGCCTGTAATCCCAGCTACTCAGGAGGCTGAGGCAGGAGAATTGCTTGAACCCAGGAGGCGGAGGTTGCGGTGAGCCCAGATCGCGCCATTGCACTCCAGCCTGGGTAACAAGAGCGAAACTCCGTCTCAAAAAAAAAAAAAAAAAAAAAATTTAAGAATTTATTCAAACTCTAGATTTGCTAGTAATGAGACTCAATTTAACTATAGATGGAGCATTGATGAAATTATATGAGCTTGTAGCAAGGTGTTTATCAAAATGTGCCCTGATTAGTGTTCGAAAGCTATTACACAAACAAAAATATGTGTTAAATGCACTGGGGGAACTACCAGGATAAGCAAAGTTATACACATTTATTTACTGCAGGATTTGTCAGGAGTCTTTTTTTTTTTTTTTAACTTTTATGCTCAGGGGTACATGTGAAGGTTTGTTGTATAGGTAAACTCATGTCATGAGGGTTTGATATACAAATAAGTTTGCTACCCAAGTACTAAGCCTAGTACTCAATCTTTTTTTTATTCTTTATTTTATTTTATTTTATTTTATTTTATTGGTCTTCCAGGAGGAGCCCAGTGCCTTATAATAGCAGTTAACACCTTTACAGTAAATTTTGTCTTTCTTCTTCTGGAAGCCAATTTTGTTTCCTAATTCTAGGAGTGAGCATATGACCTTGTCTGGTCAATCACAGAGTCCATATAATATCTCCAACAGCAATTGGTACAAGAAATAGGCATATGAATAATACAGGCCAATCAGAGCCTTCCCTGGGAATCTACAGAAATGGTGAGAGAAGAAAGAGTCCTTTTCCTTCACCTCTATCCTCTCCAATCCTTTTTCTTGCTATATTTCTTTCTCCTAGCATTTAATATCATCCTGCACACCATGTATGATTTTATTTATTTAGTTTATTGTCCGTCTTCCCCCAATAACATGCAAGTTTCATGAGGGCAGGTATTTCTGTCTATTCTGTTCACTTGTGTCTTCAGTATGTGACACATAGTAGGTGCCCAATAAATATTTATTGCTGAATCTTGACTATATCAAGAAGTATGCACAGAGTGTACTGTTTCCCAATTTATTTAAAAATAAAACACCTTATTCTCAAGGCATTTGGAGATATTAGTCTTTGTGAAAATCTTTGTGAAATACTGTATTTTTAAGAGTCCTGGTAAAGTATCTGAGTAAATATGGGTACTTTACAAATGAAGAAATAAGACATTCAGAGGTTAATAATTGACCTAAAAGTCCACACTGCAGTTGAAGATTTTTGCATTTGAACTCTCAGTTTTCCACATCGATTATGCTACCACATAGAGAATGCACTCTCTACGCCAGCTCCCTATGGGTCTGTCTTTTCTGGCACACTGTCTAACTAAAACATCAATATGCCCAGAGGGGTCAGGAGGGAATCCCCCTTTTGTCCACAAAACTGAGGCTATGACTTCTCCAAGGCTGCACTGCCATATGCCCAGGCTTCTTCTTAGTTTGCATTTTTAATGCAGAGCAAATACTGCCTCCGACCTCCATGCCACCTCTTTACCTTTGAAAAGATGTGAATTTCCCCCAACATCAGAAAAATCGTATAATAAACCAAACACGTGTCCTGAAATTCTGTGTCAAGCAGATGTTACAGCCTGCACTTTCAGCTTCCATTCAACCAATATGTCTTGAATACTTTCTAGGCATCAGGTAAGGTAACATGTTAGGCACAGGGACTGCAAAACCGACACAGTGTCTTTGGTGCAAAGTTTTAACTCCAGAAGAGGAGACAAAGAAAACACACTAAGTCAATGTAATATAAGCTTTGAAGATTGTGATGTTATAAACAGAAAAAAATACCTTGGAAGATTTCTAAGGAGCTCGGTTTTCAGATGGACATCTCTGAAGAGCTTTGCTGTTCTGCTCGTCAAAGATAGGTAGATGCAGGGATGCCATGCTCAAAAAGAGAAAGAAACTTCAACCACGCTAACCCAGCCCTTTAGCCTTTTGGAAACTGACACTAAGATTGATTCCAGAGTTGAGTTTATTCCTTTTTTCATTAAATAACTTGGCAGCCTCAAGGAGCCCTCCAAAAGGACCAGGCCTTACCACCAAACAGATTTTATGCTGAACTGAACCTCAGATTCAATGGGAAGTGCTGTGTTGGAGGTGAATGCCAAGTGCTTTATGCATGTAATAGCACTGTTCTTCATTATGCATTATTTATCAGCCTGGGGAGACTGGAGGAGAGAGAGCAAGACCCCTTAGCTTAATGTGAAGTCTTTATCGCTCAGCTTTTTTAGCTCAAATATGCCAAGAGAAGCTGTTGAATTGCTGTCAGTGAGCACACACGTTGTTGGCCTGCCAGCTCACAGCCTGAAATGCTCAGGACCTCAGTGATGAAGCCACAGGAAAATTCAATCACGTTCTTAGGGGAGTTGATGTTGGCAGAGAGTTTAATTGTAGAGCCGTGGAAACAGGTGAGTGGCGGGCTTGAGGACAAACATTCTTTCTCTGAAGTATTCTAGTCCTTTATTCATAAAACAGAGGTTCTCAACTTTGACTGCACATTGGTGTCACCTGGAGAGTTAACACACAAACAAACAAAAAATCTGACGCCTGAGACCCACTCCTAGAGAATATGCTTTGTTTGATCTGGTGAGAGGATTGGGAGTCTTCAAAGCCACCCAGGTGATTCTAATGTGCCATCAGTGCTAAGAATCACCTCTGTAGATGTAGGCATTAGAGTGAGGGGGAACTTTGATGTGGAGTCAACTATTTTAGTGCTGTGTGGCAACCTTGCTTTGCCAGCCTTCACAAAAGATGAATCAATCAATGGGCAGATTTTATTTCATGTGTTCTCATTCCACCATTTTGATAATTTAGTCACCATGGTCAATTTACCAATGTTTAAATCACATAAATGATAAGGTTTCCAGTTATTAATGGGTAGGCTGTCTTAATTGTCTGCTCTAAGGGGGAAGGATTCTACACCAGTTTAAGAAGGAGGTAATGTAGCAATTGTGTGTCTAACCTGGGTGTTCTCCAGAGGGTAGAGGTGATGGGAGCCCTGGGGGAAATGGGAAGAACAGAAGGATATTAATCCATGATGAATGAAAAGAAACCACCCATGCAGTAAGTCACAAAACTTTTCACCAGGATTACTTTTTCAACTGTATACCCTATAAATTTGATGTTGAAACACTTTTCTCACAACATAAATGTATTTTCCCACCAAATTACTTAACTATGGGCCTTCTATTTGCTATGTAGAGATTCTTTGCAGAAGGTTATCATCACTGATACAATTCCAACCCAAAGCAAAGAACCTCAACTTTGAGTGTGCTCACTCACAGGTATTTGGCTGAATGATGATTTCTGCCAAGCTTTTCAAAAAGTGGAAAGTGGAGGATAGGCGCATAGACATATTCAGAGACCCCAGGGGACCTAGGCCCCCAGAAAGAAAGAAGGGAGCCAACAGATATTAATCACCTATCACAGGCCAGGCACTTTGTTAAAAGATAGGTAACACCATCCTCATTTCGTGGGTCAGGAAATTTGGCCTCTGAGAGATCAAGTTATTGGCTCACTAGTCCCAAGGCAGTGAATGGAGCGGGGATTCAAATGCAGTTCTCTATCTTTCTGGGCTGTTTCTTCTCTTCCATGTTAACTCCTGCGGGAACTTCTGAATTTAGACTTTCATCAGCAAGAGAGACTGTCTCTTGGCCCCCAAGGAAGCCACTTTTATTTGGTCTCTGAGATTTCCTCCAGCTATCTCTGAGAATGACAGCTTGAGATCACAGGCCCAATTGGGAAGCTATTCTTGCTTCAGCTCTGCATGCATTTGAGTGTGTTGGTCAGGGGAGGAGCCCTGGCTTCAGATTGTCTAGGATGTAATGTGGCTCCCTAATTCACCAGTTGTGCTGCCCTTGGCCACTCACTAACCCCTCTGAGCCTCAGTTTCTATCATCTGTGAACTGGGACAATAATAGTACCTACTAAATAAGGTTTTCATGAGGATTAAAAGAAATAATCAAGTTGAACACTTAGCACAGCATGTGGTAAATGACCAACAGATGCTAACTACACCCTTACCACAATCCCCCTGCACCAGGGCCTGGGTCTCCACTTTTCCTCCTACTGGCAGGCAGAGAAACCAATCATTGCCCCCTCTGAGCTTCCCTTGATTGGAGAACTTAGCCCGAGCAGTGCACCGCATCCAGCACCGCTGTTTCAGCTCCGGCCCTCTTTCTGTGTATTGATCCCATCTCCTTGCCTCCTCAGTCTCCATTCATATGGAGGTAATGCAATTGCTTGTTTCAGAATGAGAGTGAGGAAAACTGATTCCTCCTCTTTGAAGAATAGCTGAAAACCCTTCAATTTTATGCGATGTTAATCAGGCCTGAAAAAAGTGACAGAAAGCCAATAGCCAGATTTGGAAATCTGCTAGAGAAACACACCAGGAAGGCTCATTGGTCTCTTGTGCATAAGTGAGAGCCAAGAGGTTTCAGAGCTTCAGAAACTGTGGCTTTGATTCCTGCCCAAGCTGGAGCTGGGTAGAAGGGGACGAGGTCCCAGCTCAGACCCCCACTGTCTCTTCTTTATTGTTGAAGAGGACAACTGGCTTAGCTTAGAGGTGACTGAAGTCCATGCCCTGTCCCTTGGAATGGCTTTTCTAGAACCTATGCTTACACACATTCACATGCCCTGGGTTTGAACACACAGGTCCAACTTGTGTCTCAGAGTAGTGATGCCTCAGAGAACGTCACAGTTGTTGAATTCTAATAAAGACACCAAAAGGCCAAGTCAAGGTCACAATGTCTACTCTTTTGATGACAGGTTCTATATAACAGCAATATCTGCAGTGAGCATTCCATGTGTAAAACACGTCACTGTGTACTATCTCATTAATGGAAATAGCAGTGATGAGAGGGAAGTGTCCTTACTCAGGTAACTATCCCCCAGTTATTTTTAATATAAAATAAGGATAGTAATCTCTATTTCACAGGAGTATTTTTTTTTTTTTTTTTTTTTGAGCCAGAATCTCCCTCTTGTTGCCCAGGCTGGAGTGCAATGATGCAATCTCAGCTCACTGCAACTCATCCTCCCACGTTCAAGCGATTCTCCTGCCTCAGCCTCCCGAGTAGCTGGGATTACAGGCATGTGCCACCATGCCCGGCTAATTTTGTATTTTTAGTAGAAACGGGGTTTCTCTATGTTGGTCAGGCTGGTCTCCAACTCCCGACCTCACCTGATCCGCCCACCTCCGCCTCCCAAAATGCTGGGATTACAGGCATGAGCCACCGTGCCCGGCCCTCTGAGAGGTATTGTAATGAGTAAATGGGGACTTTATTTTTTCTGATATGTAGTAGTTATTAAATTATATGTCCAATAGAATCTGAACCCAAGGAAACCAACATTCATCAAGATCTCACATTCCAGTAGTGGCAAGACTCCGTCTTGAATGAAAGTCTTCAGATATCTGCTTCCCTTAGTCAATGACTGAGACCTCTGTTAGGATTTTGCAGGGCCATTTTGTGTGTTATTCCCACAAGGCAGCAGGGGTGGGAGGGAAAGAGATGCCCGACAGAGGCCTTGGAAAGAAAAGTCTCAGGAGTCAACATGTCCAGATTTGAAGCAGTTGGCATTTGGCACAAACTGTGTGACCTTGAACAATTCACTTTTTTCTGAGCCTCAGTTTCCAAATATATAAAATGTCATAGTAATATTGCCTTGCAGGACTTTTTGCAAGGTTTAGGTGCAATAATATGTGTAAACACATTCTCAGTACTGGGCATGCATAGAGCAACAGTGTGCCCAGCTGAAGAGTTGGGAGAAACGACGGGAATTGTTAGGTAGAGCAGAAGGGAAATGTACACGTGACTGCCCTCCAGGAGAGAGGAGTAAGGGATAGCCCAAAGTCATGCCACTCACTATGCCCAAGTCTAGGTCTTCATCGGTTGCACACATGGATCCCCACTGTCAGCTAGAGTGGACATCAAAGGGGAGGCAAGTTGCTCTCTATTTGACCCAGACCACACGGCTGCAAGCCCCATGGCAATCTGACCTCTAGAGGAAAATGCAGCCTTTGTACTCCAGGAAGAACTCTAAACCTCAGTTTCATTGTCTATAAGGTAAGGGCCATCTCTATCCCTCTTGTAAGGACTGAAAGAGATAACCCACGTAGAGTGGACCAGGCTGACCTCAGTACTAGTCTAGCACATAGTCAATAAACATATATATTTTTAATCTACTTTGGATAGGTCCTGTGCTTACTGGAGGTGGATGTACAACAGGCTCTTCTTAGTGTCAGCTAAGGTTTAAGTTCCAGCTCTGTTTCATTTTCCTTTTCTTTCATTTTTTTTTTTATGAGATGGAGTCTTTCTCTGTCACCCAGACTAGAGTGCAGTGGTACATCTCAGCTCACTGCAACCTTTGCCTCCTGGGTTCAAGTAATTTTCTGCTTCAGCCTCCCAAGTGGCTAGGATTATAGGCACCTGCCAGCACGCCTGGCTAATTTTTGTATTTTTAGTAGAGACGGGGTTTCATCATCTTGGCTAGGCTGGTCTTGAACTCCTGACCTCATGATCCATTCACCTCGGCCTCCCAAAGTGCTGGGATTACAGGCATGAGCCACTGTGCCCAGCCCCAGCTCTGTTTCTTACTAAACATATAACCTTAGGTGAGTCACTGTATCTCTGTAAGCCTCTGATTTCTCATTTCTAAAATGGGATTAACAAAAACTACAACTATACATATATTTATATAACATGGGGATGTTGGGAGCCTTAGTAAATATCCCAAATTCTTTAGCACAATAAATATTAGCATTTATAATGCTACATATCTCTAAAATACCATATTATATCTAATATATCTAATATATTATTATTAAATATAATGTGTAAGGAATGCAGTAGTTGTTTTGTTTCTGACAAAGCCGTTTGAAACAAGAGGCTCTGAAGTTGTCCTTCGTTAACCAGATGGTACGCTTACTCAGACAATTCCAGCCCCAATAACCAAAATGTAGAAACAGGGGGAATCTCTTGAGGCATCCAGAAAAAGAGATAAAGACAGATACCTACAGGCCATCAGCTGTCAAAGAGAATTGGGTTAAAGTCTGGAGGGCAGTTGCTGTGTCTGTTAAACTCCTGGAATCAAATAATGGTAACCTCGAGGATGAAAGCCAAAGGAGTTTTCCACGGTTCTAGTACCACATGGGAAGTGGGCACACATCTAGTATGGGATTTGGATACACACCTATTTTATTATGTCTAGTACCATAAAATTAAAAAGGGAGCATAGATGCCGCATTCCCAAGGACCATGAGGTCTCCTGTGACCTGGCTGCAGGGCCTGGCGTGTAGCAAGCTCCTGAGCCACAGGAAATCCTCCAGCAGTTTCAGAGAGTACAAGGCTCCTCTGAGGTCACCTAGGAGGATGGGGCTTTGTAAGCATCTATAGAGTCACAACAGAGTCATAACTCTCATCTATCTCTAGAGTAAACATATTTAATTGGCCCCCTTTCACCTCCATACAGACAAGACTCAGTCCTCTTTGTCCACTTTTGCTTGATTCAAAATACTCCTTCCAGTTTCAACGAATCATAGATGTTGAAAGATAGTCTGCCTTAACCTACTTGATTTGCAGAGAATAACATTTTTCCAAAGCTTCGTAGTGTCCCAAGCCTTCGGCATAAATACCTCATTTGTTCCTGATATGGATCCTAGGTGACAAATGTTATCAAGCAAAAAGGTGAGGACAGAGTCTGGATACTGGAGAGAGACTGATGTGTGTTCAAATCCTGGTGCTTCCACTTTAAAAGTGGATTAATTCATCTTCTCATTCCTCAGTTTCCCCATCACTACCCTCGGCACTGGGTATATAATGGAGCATGAATTGGACATGGCTTCTTCCTGCATGAAGCTTAAAGACTAGCCAGGACAGATGAGCCACAAATAAGTAAACAAATGTATAAATCTAGAGTGATAAATTGATGAAGTACTCAAATGATAATGAGCACATTGCTATGATTCAGATTAAGGGATAATACAGTTTATTCTGCTAAGATCTCCCTGCATGAGAGGCAATATTGAAACTTAGACTTGAGGAGGGAAACAGAGCCTGCTAGGGAAATGCTGGAGGATGCTAGCTGGCCTGCTAGTCTGGGGGTAGGATGGCCCTAAGTAGGATACATATGGCAGTCCCTAGCACCCCTCCTGACACAAAGATCTGCTCAATAATCTGAATAATAGTAATTGAATCTGGAATCTATTTTCCAGTCAATCAAGCTTAGACTCAGAATCAACTATGAGAATTGCCCAGGCTTAATAATTCATGGAGCAGGAGGAGGAAGGGTACCCACCCAGTCCTTCTAAAGTCAGATCCCACTGACATTACCACCAGTGTCAGTTGCCTGGGAAAGTGTCACACAGATTGACAAATGTGGAGTCGCACAGCAAAGGAGGTGGGGAGACTGGACCCCACCTAGGTTATCCTGACACCTGGACTGCATTTCTCCAAAGGCCCTCTCCCAGGATTGCCATCCCTCAAAACAACTCACCTTCTTAGAGCAGATCCTCCCCATCACTATCCACCCCCCACTTTTTAAAATAAAACCTTATTTTTATTTCTACTTTTTGTCTATTTCAACCTGAATTTAAGTTGACTAAGTCTAGGCTGTTCTAAAGTTCCATGAGCTGGGCTTCATTCTGGGTCTGTGGAGTTGGATCTTGGAGAAGAAAATGCTCCAGTGCAGAATAAGAGACCCTTCAGGGTGCTGGCCCTGGGGTCTTGGAAATATGATGGTGCTCTCGGTGGTGGCTCTCGCGTAGATGTCTGGGTGCTAAGTGCAATGCTGACTCAACCAGAAAGAAGTTGCTGCTAGAATGAATTACATGTCTGTGATTTCACAGAGGCACTATAGACCAAACAACACCCAATGGTGTTATGGAGTGCCTTTAAATTTATAGCCTGCTCCCTGTGGAGAGGTCTACCAGATTAGGATGCGGGAAGGGAGAGAGATGAGTGTATGCGTTTTGAGAGCAGAGAGACAATGAGACGTGGCAGAACTGTGAGAAACATGAGGACCAGAGAGAGAGGAGGTGGAGGGACAAAAAGAAAAAACACAGTGAGCAAGGGAGGCGTGGGATAGAGAAAAAGACTGAAAAATGGAAGTAAGTCTGAAACACACACAAAAATAGCCTGACAAAACGATGAAGTCAGAGAAAGTGAATAGGATATTAAAGGAGAGATAGAGAGAGAAATAAAACAGATGGAAAAAAAATTCCTGAAAAATTCAGTTAAAGAAAAACTGAGTCATAGAAGGAAATGTAGAGAAAAGTGGTGGAGAAAAACTTTGGGAGGCCGAGGCCGGCAGATCACAAGGTCAAGAGATTGAGACCATCCTGGCCAACGTGGTGAAACCCCATGCCTACTAAAAATACAAAAATCAGCTGGGGGTGGTGGCACAGCTGTAGTCCTAGCTACTTGGGAGGCTGAGGCAGGAGAATCGCTTGAACACAAGAGGCGGAGGTTACAGAGAGCTGAGATCGTGCCACCGCACTCCAGCCTGGTGACAGAGTGAGACTCCATCTCCAAAAGAAAAAAAAACAGAGGCGTGGAAAAGCAAAGAGGAAAGAGAAAGGAGAAGAAAAGAAAGTAAAAAGACTACACCCTGCAGAGAGATGGAGGAACAGAGTTAGCACGGGAGAAACACAATTACAGGGTCACAAACACAGAGACTGAGGTACAGACAAGAAGGCTGAGCAAGAGGCAGAGAAGCAGAGACACCCAGATAAAGAGACACAGGAAGCTGCAAGGAGGAACAGGCAGCTACAGGGAGAGAAAAACACACCGAGGGACACCAGAGACCAAGAGACCCCGGAAGACCCCACAGCAACTGCAGAAACCAGTGCTGACAAGGCGTTTTTGGGATGTGTTGCTGCTGAGACGCTGAGTTGGTCCTGGCTTCTGCTCCGGCTGGAAATGGTCCATGTGGGTTTGCAATCACAGGATTCCTTTAATGAAAAATCTCCAACTCATAAACGGTATCTGCTAAAAGGGCCTCTTTTGCTTTCTTGGAAATGGATGTGGGAGTTACTTGATATTGCTTTTCTGAGAAACAGGTATATATGTCAAAAAATGGCCCTTTCCAGCCTCTAAAAGAAAGCCCCAGCCATTTTCTACCTCAGATGATGTTTTCTTTTTTCTTTTTTTTTTTTTTTATTACAACTCGCTACTCAGAGTGGACGTGTTTTGAACGTCTGTAGCAATTCTTTTCCCATTAGATTTTTGGATAACACTTACCACAAGGGAAATGCAATTCTTTGGTCTGTGAATTGTTTATGTCCCCATCAAAATATGTCTTTAACAACACCCTAGGAGGTGATTTTCAAAACAACTTTCCAGTGTGAAGATTTTTTAAAATTCCTTCCTCTGTCTCTCCAGTTATTTAAAAAAATAAAAATAGAAAATAAAAAATAATCCCCTCCTAAACTTTCTACAGTCCCTAGAAGGGGCAAATAGCACTGACTTGGAAGCATCAGCTCACAGAATTTTGTGTTTTCTTTAATACACACAATACATATTTACCACTTATTAAACTTTAGTCCTGTGCCAGGCACTTTGCAGAAAGTATCAAATTTAATCTTCCCTGCGATATTGTCAGAGATATCATTGTCCCCATTTCACAGATAAGGAGGCTGAGGTTCAAAAAGGATAAGTAACTAGCTGGAGGCCATAGAGTTAATAATGACATCTCTAATACAATGCAATAGTAATATGCTGTGCATGTATGCAGTATTGCAACATTAGATACTATTGCAATATATACAATATGTTACATCTCTAATCTATGCAGTATTATTACTATTGCATATATTAGAGATGTCACTGTTATTAGCCCTGTGGCCTTCAGCTAGTTACTTATGCTTTTTGAACTGCAGTCTCCTTTTGACCCAAAAGACTTCTTTTCTTTTTTTTTTTTTGAGAGAGAGTCTCACTCTCACCCAGGCTGGAGAGCAATGACACAATCTCAGCTCACTGCAACCTCCATCTCCAGGGTTCAAGTGATTCTCCCTGCCTCAGGCTCCCGAGTAGATGGGATTACAGGTGCCTGCCACCACACCTGGCTAGTTTTTGTATTTTTAGTAGAGATGGGGTTTCACCATGTTAGCCAGGCTGGTCTTGAACTTCTGACCTCAGGTAATCTGCCCCCCTCAGCCTCCCAAAGTGCTGGGATTACAGGTGTGAGCCACCGCACCTGGCCCAAAACTTCTTGTCAGCACTGGTTTCCACAGTTGCTGTGGGGTCATCTGGGGTTTTTCTCTGTCTCTGGTGTCCCTCGGCATGTATCTCATCCCCATACCTGCCTGTTCCTCCTTGCAGCTTCCTGTATCTCATTATCTGGGTGCCTTTGCTCAGCCTTCTTGTCTGTACCTCAGTCTCTGTGTTTGTGACTCTGTAATTGTGTTTCTCTCTTGCTGACTCTGTTTCTCTGTCTCTCTCTGAGGTGTAGTCTTTTTTCTTGCTTTTTTCTATGTCATCGCATGGGCATCTCATAATCTTTTGTGATGAGCATTAGGATACCCATTTCATAGATGAAAACTCTGAGACTCAGATAATTGAGGTAAATAGTCCAAGACCACGTAACAGATAAATGGCAGATCAAAAACGCACACGTGGCTTTGTAATTCCAAAGCCTGTGTCCTCCATCAAGATGCTTGTTGTCTCTCATTGCTTTTGCCAGAAATCTCAAACATTCTCAAAGATTTGACCTCAAGGAAGACAAGGGTGCATGTTCATGAGTAGTATGGTTCCCCTACAGGAATGTAAGGTCCTTAAGAGCACATAGCCGTGTCTCCAGCACCAGTATCAATCTTTGGCATTTGTAGAGGCTCAATACATAGATGTGAATACATGGATCTCTGATCTCAGCACCTGTTGTCTTACGTGGCACATGATTGATGCCCCCTTGTCTGTTAGCCTGCCATCCTTCAGCAGAACCACACTGCTCTGAAGTTCAGTGGTCCTCAGTGTGCTGACTTTTGTAGTATTTTTGCTGCTCAAAAAAAACAAAGAATTTCAAAGTCCAGCACATTTGCCCTAAGGATGCAAATCAAATGCCTTTTAT
This sequence comes from Aotus nancymaae, assembly GCF_030222135.1. Lineage (NCBI taxonomy): Eukaryota > Metazoa > Chordata > Mammalia > Primates > Aotidae > Aotus > Aotus nancymaae. The sequence goes on from NW_026988443.1 coordinate 19,874,558, forward strand.
GGAACAATGGCCAAAACCAGGGGCTCTTATTAAATCCCTCACTTGGGAAACTCATGATTTGAAAAAAATGGCCTCTTGCTTGGTCATCTATTCCTTCGGGCTGCTCAGACTTCGGCCTCATTTTTAATTTTCAAATTGTAAAAAAGGACTTTGATTCACGTTCACCACTACACAAAGGAGGCAGTGACACAGTTAGTTGTCACTTTCATTAGCAGGCTGCTCTGATAGGGCTCGATTCACACCCTGACCTTGTTCTGACTTTAATTTGCAGGGCAAAAGCAAATCTAATTTAATTACATGGGGGCTTTTGCAAGCTGGCACCGAAGAACTTTATGGTGAATTTTGGTTCTTATTAAATAAGAAACATGAGTCTATAAGACCTCAGGAAAATGACAGGGTGAAGAAGTAAACTCCTTGAACCACGAGTGTTTTCTTTTTGTGTCTAATTCTGAGAGCAATCTATGCTGTTGCTGGATGCCAGATTCTAATTGTTCTCTATCTATAATAAAATATAAATTCAGTTAAGGATAGAGTTATTGATTAATATTTCCACAAAATAACAGATCTTGGATAGATGCCCTTCTAGATAAGAGGTCCCTACAGACATGTCATTATTACTTCCTCCTCCAGCTGTTTTTGCTACGTTGGTTAATGGTGAATCCACCGACAGCTTACTCCAGCCAGCAACTTTGGATTCATTCTTGATTCTTCCCTTTCTCATACACTGCCCAATGCAGAAGGCCATGAACCATATCCATTTCCCACCTGACTTTCCTTGGACACAATTTATTTCTCTCCTTTATTACCACCTTAGCCCGATCACGTTTCTCAGGGGAAACTGACGTAGCCTCCTACCTGGGCATCTCCTGTATTACTCTCTAATAAAGATCCATAGAGAATAGGGTTCTTCCAGCAACCCAGACATCTCGACAGTGTGATGCGAACAATGGTAACTGCAAGTTAGGAAGCATTCACCCTCTGCCAGGCCATTCATTTAGTGTACTGAATGCATTACCTTATTGAATAGTCACTTGGTTTAATAGATGAGAGAACTAGAATCATGAAGAGGTTGTATAAATGCCCTAACATTAATGAGCTGGTACGTGGTAGTAGTAAGAGTCAGCCTGGCCAGGCATCCTGGACCCTTGGCCACTCTTCTATTCTGCCTCAACAAACCCTTAAGTTAAATCAGTCTTGTCCGGAAGCCCAGCTCCAAAATGAACAGACCCTATGACCCAATGTGAGCAATTTCAGTATTTGAGCCTGTTTTCTCATTTATAAACTAAGCGTTATAATATTTATTTGGGGGATTATTTGCTAGGATTAAATGAGCTAATGGTTGTAAAATCCATAGCTATGGGTCATGCATGTGCATTAAAAACAAATGAAACAATTGGAAATTCTTCACTTATCCCCTAAACATAAGATTTGAGTACAGCTTCCTCAGAAAAGGAAAGATCATTTCTTGGTATATGTATGTATTACACATTTTCACATGCATACAGGAAGGTTCTAGGATGGAATACTGTATTTGTCAAAGGAAATTTGGATTCAAAACAACATTTCTTGACTTTTTGCTTTCCCCATAAGCCCCCCAAGCCCCTTCACAAAATATGGCCTTTCTACATTAAAAAGAAAAATCACTAGCAAAAGTAATCTATGAAAAAATATCTTTCTATCATCTCTCTGATCATTGCATTTATCCTAATGCCTTTGATCCAATTTTTCTGCCCACTGCCTACAATGCAAAGTAAGCAACCCTCTTTGTTCTAACACCGTATCTAGATGTTGGGGTTTCTTATGGGCAATTTGAAGATGGCAAATGATGATGGAATGTTCAATCACACACTGAACTGCCCTCCTGGAGTGAAAAACACCACACAGTGCTTAACTATTTCCCCGCTGATATTTACTGCAGAAGCATTATTATCTCAGGTATGGAACAAGCAACAGAAGGCAGGCTGCAAAGAGTAAGGTTTCCTGCTGCCTCAGGGAGCAGCAGTATCAGTTTACCTTTGAAGGATTGTTTGTGCATCAATTAACAGGGTCATCATAAACCATTTTAACCCAGAGCAATCAGCCAGCTGTTGTAGTGGAAAGAAAGGTAAGTATAATACAGAGTTCTGGTTCACCTGGATTAGGCCCAGCTGTCCCTTTAGAAAACTGGAATCAAGTGTTGGGGGAAAAACGGAGGGAGGTTCAGATATGCACTCCGTTGCCTTGCAGCATCTCTGGCAAGGGAGTATAATTGCAGGGACCCTGAATGCCACCAGCAGCCAAGAGGCTTTGAACCTTTAACTCTGACCTTTCTGGCCTTGCATCGGTTCCCCAGAAATCTTTCATCTGTTCATTTGTGATCCCCTCACTCTGTTACACATCCCTGAAGATGACCTTCAGAGGTACCTTTGAAGTAGAAAGGGCTGTTTTAACATTTGCCATATGCACGTGTTCACTTGTTATTCATTTGTTTGTTCATTCATTTATTTACAGCAAAGTTCTACTCCTGTAGTGTGTTGTCCTTACTGGGCCATCACCAGGGCAGAACCCATTAGAGCTCCTACTGTGGAAGATCACCTGGGAAGAATCAGATAGCAACAAAGGAGACACAAGTTTTTAGTCATCTCAGGTCCTCTTAGGAATGAGTCATCAGTGCCCCCTTGTCCCCCGACCCTGGCCAGCTTTCCTGAAGAGGTTGATGGGCCCAGGAAAGAGTGGGGAACCAGAACTCATATATATGATGAACACTGTCCTTGGTGCTAGAGACACAATGGTGAGTCCATCAATATCCTGTCCTAAAATAGTTCACAGTCCAGCACACACTACTCAGAGCTCTCTGTAAGGAGGAAAAAGAGTCTAGAACCTTGAGGATACTCACCACATTTACCTTCCCGTATCAAATCAACATTTGAACATGGAAGGAGAGCAAAGGGCATCCCAGAATTTGAGAGACGAGGTCGTGGGACATAGCGAAGACAGCATGAAGGAGCTGAGAAGGGGTCAAACAGGATGCTTCAGTCCAGAGCAGTTGCTTATTCCCCTTGACATGAGGAAGACAAGGCAGCCAAGGGTAGGGAAATCTTGGAAAATCAGGATGGGGGAGAGAACACGAACACAGAACACAAGGAGACCCCGTGAAACAGGAAAAAGGAAGTCAGAAAAGGATCTGATGGAGAAAAATGAGGTTCCAAACAGGGGGGCATTCTCTGCTAGTAAATATGACCTTGTCTTCATCTGAATCTGATTAAGTGAAGAGGAAGTAAGTGAATTCCTCCATTGCTTTATTTAGAGTTGGATAGGCTTTCATGTCTGAAGCAGTAGAGAGGAGAGTAATCACCATGATTATTTAAAGCAACCTTATTCATAGTGGCCTGTGATGCATGGTTTTCTCAGGCTTTACCAGGTCATTCTGCCATGCGGGGGGCTCCAGTGCAGGGTCTGTAGCAAGTAGCAAGGCAGGTTATAGTGCCATAATTTCAGACAATTGGGAGTCAGACCCCAGGGAGAAATTTGGCTCTGATATTTAGGTCCCAATACCTAGGCTCTCAGTAAGAGAATAAAATTTACTGGAGGTCTAAATAGAAATAGAAATGCTAAGAGGGAAACTGAGGCAGAAGTCTAGAAATGGTGTCAGCTCTGAGGAGCAAAAGGAAAAACAAGAGTAGATTTGATGCCCAGAGTGTTCCCAAAGCCTTGGAAAGCTGGGGCCTATGGCAATAAGACACCTACTCTTGTGGCTGTAACAGACAAAAAGTCTGGTCAGGATTATCTCAGGGGAGAGCAGAATTGAGGCTTCAGGTCAACATCATCAGTAGTGGCAGCTGAAGGGATTTAGCATAAACAGAGTTGGGGGCAGAACAGCCTAAAGGCTACAATCATAATTCCCTGGCATTCCGATGTTGTAATAGATGGAAAGCTTAAGGAGGGCCAGAGAGATGACTGTGGGAGAAAGAATAAATACAGGCTTTGAAGTCCATCAGACCCGGATTTTATTTCTCTCTCTGCTAATGATGACGACGATAGTGATGACAATGATAGTAGTGACACTGATAAGGATGATGTTGATGAGTACAGTGAGGGTAAGTGAGATAATGAGTAACACTCCTTTGAGCATGACAAGGAATCAACATAGGTTAGTTCTTATTACTAAGAAGACCTGGAATTTTCCCTGGATCAACCACATTCCTTCCTCTTCACACGACAGCTGTTGCCTGACACTTTAGTTCTAAGTCCCTACTTCCTCCAGGATAACCACCACCACCAGCAGCACAATAACAAAAGTAAGAAAAAATAACTGACACTTATAGGGTAATTATTATACATCCATCATTCCAAGTGCCTTTAACATTGTCTTATTAAATTCTCAGAAACAATCCTATGTGGTTGGAACCATTATTACTCTCTCTGTAGTACAGGTTTGGAAATTTAAAAGATACAGAGAGTCACAATGACTTGTCCAAAGCTGCAAATCCAGCTCCTCACATTGTCTAAGGCTTTATTTGAGAACATTTTGTCCTCTAGTCCTTCATCACATTATTTGAAGCCCCAGCTAGCCCCTTCGTGTGGTCCAGCCAGTTGCAGGACCCACTTTGATGGCTCTGCTCTCAGAACAGGGTGGGGAGCTCTGGTGGGGAATGCTGCGTAAATCTCCACCTCATAACCAGAAAGCCTCCACTCCAAGGCCATAACTCCACATCCATCAGGCTGAGGCCTGGGAGTGTTATTAGAGAAAGCACTCGGGATAATTCCTTCCAGGAAAGGGCTTTTTGCTCTGTGATTCATTAAAGCCTCCCCCTCTCCAAGCTGCCTCTTGCTGAGGAGCCAGCAGCTTTTTCACAGCAGTGGGAGAACATTTCTTTGTCCTCTGACAACAGGGGTTCCAATGAAGACTTTTGATTTCCATTTCCCTTTGTAAGAGGCAGGCCCAGAAGCAAAATTCTCATTAAATATTTATTGCCTCCTCCCCACCCCTTTCTCAGTGTGTTAGGCCCCAACAAACCTCCTTAATCACAGAGCAATCAAGCCCTGGAGAATTCGGTGTGGCTGGCTCAGGAGAGGTGCTGGGCACCCAGCAGAGAGGGGTGGAAGCTTTGGTTTCCTCTAGAGTGGGACAGAATTGCACAGTAGCTAAGTGGCCATGAATGAAATTTGGAATTGAGCAAATGGCAGAGTTTGGAGAACAAACTTACTCTCCAATAGCCATCACTCACCAACACCACGTCAAGGCAGATACCATCTCTTCCTGCCCTCTCAAATGCTTCCCTTCAAGTGAGTTGCTATTGATTTTTTCTCTGGTTCTGCCTGATCATAAGGAGTTACCCAGGTTCTTGTTCTTGACTTTCCCAGAGGACCCCACCAGCAGGGAACTCACTGTTCCCTACACACTTGGTACATTGTGATGAGTTTCCACCTCTGGAAAAGGAGAAGGCTATATTAATGAGTGATCTCAGCCTTGCCAACTCTAACATTCTATCAATTTGCAACAATGGAAGCTGTGCCTTCTTCATAAGTGCAGTCCAGTTTCTTGTCCTTGGAACAGCTACCTATGAGTTATTCTGAGTTTCATATCTAATGAGGTTTTCCAGATTACACTGAAAGTTCAAGTGCTCATTGTCAAGACAGAAATAATATCCACAGCCCACCAGAATGTGCTGAAGGTTGCTCTCTACAGGCATGGAATTGGTGTGCCCATTCTCCCCACGGTGGACATCCTAGTTCTTGCTCTGGGAGATTCACACTTGATTTTAGCTTCTTTTGGGTGTGATCATCTGTGTATTAGTTGGGTCTTTGACTTATTTGGTTCCGACTTCACAACTGGGCCTAATCTCTGGATTCTTTTTACCTCCCACAATTGCAGAGGAGAGGTTTTCTCTGCCCATACAAATCTTGTAGAACGACTCAATAGAGCTATATCTGAAGAGATGTGACAGAAATGAACCCACACCCAATGTTGGGGTCTGGGAAAAGACCGATTTTTGCTGATGGGGCTGGAGGCCTGAAGCCATATCTTCAAGGTTGACGGGGGTGGCCACTAGAACAGGAAGGCTCCCTCCCTTGAATACGATCCCTGCCATCTCTGGCTCTTCCTCAGTGAGATGTGATCCCAGCCCACAGAGCCTTGTTTCTACTGTGGTCCCACAAGAGTGAATTGGTCTTCATCTGTGGCTGACAACTTCCACTCCCCAACTCTCAGCACCCAGGTTTTTCCAGCTACTCTGGAACTAGATTGATGAGACTGACCATTTTGGGATTGTGTTTTAGTTTGGAGTAGTGGAGTTTAATGGTCTTTCTAGGTCTAAAAAAGAAACATTTTTAAACCTAAACAAAAGCCTACCTACAACCTTCACTGTAGATGAAATGAAATGAAAACAGAGAGGCTACTGCTCCTATCCTTTGAAACAGACATTCGACACAAGCCTGGAAATAGATAAGCCGTTGGCACCCAGCAGAGGCTTTCAAAAGTCATTCCAGATTGTTTCTCCCTGACATCCTCGTTTAGGTTTCTTATTAACACTCCTACAAAGAGTATCTGGAAGGAGCTGCTTAAAGTTCTGAAAACCACGCTCATAGCAATGGTCAGAAGTGATTGAGGGGGCTGAGAGGAAAGAAGAGGCTCAGGCACCAGTCTATTCATTTCCCTGGAACCCAGGGCGACTGCAGCGACAATAATTTGGTTATCAGTTCTCCAGAAGGGTATCACTAGGCAAAGTTACTCTAGTGTTAGATAAATAGAATTTGCCTGTTCAAATCATCACCCGCAACTCTGTTCATTCTGTGTCTGTGTTTTTAACCAATCTCAAACATGACTAGGCAAATAAAGGAAGACCCATAGTTACAGCATTTGGGATGGATGACTAGAATTTGCTACCCAAACATTTAAGGCAGCAGCAAGAGAGAATGGAGAATTTCGGTCAGGAATAGCAGCAGAGACTCTCCCAAAAGGGCCTCTTCAGTGTGGGTGAGCACTAGCTCTAAGCACTAGCAGTCTGATGAATCACAGCAGACTAGTTGTGTTGGCTGGCAAGAAAACCCCTAGGGGTTGGGTAACGAGAATCTTGATAGGCTGCTGGGGCTACCAAATGGTGCTCCCACAGACTTCAGAATAGAGGGCTGGAAATTGGTCCCAATTTTTAATAGCTAAACCTTATTTCAAAGGGTTGTGATCAGCGGTGATCATACCCTCAAACCAATAAACCAAGAGGTTGTGATAGTTAACTGTCTATCTGCATTTTCAGAACTCAAAGGCGATCTGTTTACCAAAATCAAAAAGGAGGACGTAAGAAGCGATAGCCTTTCCAATTCCCTAAATTGGACTGTTAGACAAAAAGACAAACTCACCATAACTCCACCTCTGACTTACTGTGTGCCTTTAAGGAACTGACTTTGCAATTTTGAAACCTGAGTTTCCATCTCTGGAAAACTAGAAGGCTATATTAATGAGTTATCTCAGCCCTCCCAACTCTAACATCCTCTCAATTTGCAACAATGGAAGCTGTGCCTTCTTGATAAGTGCAGTCTGGTTTCCTGTCCTTGGAACACCTACCAATGAGTTATTCTGAGTTACATATCTAATGAAGTTTTCCAGATTACACTGAAAGTTCAAGTACTCATTGTCAGCACTAAGTCATGGCACCAAAAACCGGGAGGCTACTGAGACTTGAATCCTATGCTAGAAGCTACTCCAAAAGATCCAGGCTGAAGGGTGTCCTGGAGATGGACCTGGAGTCTTCCAGGGACTAACTCCATTTATAACTGAGCCAACTGCCTGAAAATGGCTGGCTCTTGCCAAAGACATAAGAAACAATGGGTTTTTCCTTTACAAATATTTCTTCAACTCGAAATAGAGGACACAAAAGTAACCACTCTAAATTGGGCTCTGAGCAATTGAAAGAAGTACTTTTTTTTTCTTAATCAGGGTCTCGCTCTGTCACTCAGGCTGGAGTACAGTGGCAGGATCACAGCTCACTCAACCTTCACCTCCCTGGATCAATCGATTAATCAATCCTCCTGTCTCAGCCTCCCAAGTAGCTGGAACTACAGGTACACACCACCACGCCTGGCTCTGTGTGTGTGTGATTGTGTGTGTGTGTGTCTGTGTGTGTGTGTGTGTGTGTATTTTTAGTAGATATGGGGTTTTACCATGTGCCCAAGCTGGTCCTGAACTTCTAGATTCAAATGATCTGCCCACTTCATTCTCCCAAAATGCTGGGATTACAGGTGTGAGCAATTGCGCCCGAGCTTCGGTTTTTTGTTTTATTTTAAAGAAAACTTTCTGATTATAAAAGGGACACTGAAAACAAGAAAAACTCAAATACGGTATTTTCAATTATTGTAATGTGTATAGTATATTTTCGAGATGTGTAGAATCTTCAACAGCGCATTGTAGATAACACAGAAATAACTAGAAAAGACTTGTACAACTTTTGATCTTTCTGTGAAATGGGAAGGAAAGCAGGTATTTGATAAAAGCCTTATAATGCAAAGGAGATTTTGCATCTTAGTTCCAGTTCTAAGTTACCTTTGGTTAAGTCAATGTCCCTATCTAGCCTGCAAATCCTTGAAATTCAATTCAATGTATCTTTTTTTTTTTCTTTTTTTGATATAAAGTCTCACTTCATCACCCAGGCTAGAGTGCAGGGGCACAATCTTGGCTCACTGCAGCCTCCATCTCCTGGATTCAAGCAATTCACCTGCCTCAGCCTCCCAAGTAGCTGGAATTACAGGGGTGCACCAGCATGTCCAGATAATTTATTTATTTATTTATTTTTGTAGAGATTGGTTTTCATCATGTTGGCCAGGCTGGTCTGGAACTCTCTACCTCAAATGATCTTCCTGTCTCAGCCTCCCAATGTACTGGGATTACAGCCATGAGCCACTGCACCCAGCCTAATGTGTCTTAACAACCTTATTTATGTATCTTAGATTACTTAGGGCTGTTTTGACTATAAGGGACAGAAATCCCAACCCAAAATGCTTTAAGAGAAACGTAAATTCATTGACTTAGTGAACTGAGGAGCCCGGGCATAGATCTAGGGAATGTAGATTCAGGCATAGCTTGTCCTGGGACCAAAGATGATGTAATCAGAGGCCAGGGACTTCCACCCATCTTTTAGTCTTTCTTTCAGGTGTATAGTTTTCTATTCTAAATCTCATAGGATGGCCAGATAAGCACACAATGCCTGAGATTTTGTCTATGAAAAAAAAGCCTTCTCACACACAACAGTTGAAAAACACTCAGTGCTCATGAATCTCATTGTCCTAAATTGGGTCATGTGGCCAGTCTCATCCAATCACTGGGTATAGACGAATGGAAATCACCTTAGGCCAATCAGTGGCCTCCCCTGGAGGAGGGGTGAACTCCCTTCAAACCAATGGGCTGAATGTGGGCACTTTTTTATCGGAAGAATAGAGAATCATAGGTGGAAGAAACAACAAAGGTTTAACCACTGAAATTCCTGAGAATCTGAAGAAAATGTACATTTTCTTAGGAAATAAATAAATGTCCTAATGCAAAACCAAAATCAAAACAAAGTTTACATAAGTAATAAAAAAATTAAGAGACACCATAAAGCTTGCCCACGGATGCCAGCTACTATTATACTTTCTTTAGGAATTGTTCACAAGTGATGCTTGTCCCACTGGGAACTCACCTGGCTGGAAAAGGTAAATTCTGGTCCGGGAAAGAGACCCTTACATAAACCCATCTAATCAAGGTACCCTCCAGTCTAGGTTTATCCATATTCCACAGGCACTTCCACACACCCTGACATGCATAAAAATAGCTACAGCCCTTTGGGAAGACAAATTTGCAATATGTATCAAGAGCGTTAAACTGCCAAAGCCCCTTAACCCAGAAATTCCACTTTGGGGAATGTAGCCTAAGAAAATCACCGAAAATACAAAACAGCTTTATGCACAAATATGTTAATGGTCTCATTGGTATAATAAAACGAACATGAGAATGCTCATCAATGACCAATGGTTAGGTAAATTGCGACACACACATTTGCTGAACTGTCATACAATCATCAAGCACGCTATTTAAATAGAGTGTGACCCAACACAGAGAATATTAGCATTATAATGCTGAAATCTTCGTGCTGTACTCTGTCAAAATACCTTTATAACCCAGGCATAGAAATAGTACATGCATTTATACAATTGTTGACACACATCTGTTTCCCTACTAGAAGAAGATGTTTTTGACTTACTATAGTAGGTGCTGATTAAATATTTACCATATGAATAAACGCGCTCTGAATAAGCTACAGTGTGTATCTTGGGTCAATAAATACTGAGAAAACATGGATTTATTCCACCCCCTTTATTTTATGGATGGGAAACTGAGGCCCATAAACTCAAGCATGTGTTGGGACCATATCAATTGGTTTTACAATTATATCCAATTATTACTTTTGTGTTGTGAATTATTTTTGAAAAATATACAGTGCCATAATTAGTAGTTGTCAATCTTAACTGCCAAGCAATATGAAAAATATAATTATCCAAACTCATGCAGAACCACTGTCATATCTTCATTCTCTCTTCCAGTAGAAAAATATTAGAGTGTAGTCTACAATGGGAAAGAGAAAAGAAGACTGATTAGTAATTTTTTCCTAAGCTAAATCCTTAGAATACACATGAGTTTAAAAATCTGTGTGACTGTCTCTTTGCTTGTGTTTGAGAAATGAATCCAGAAGTCCCCTGCCCACTTACCTATGATAGGTACTATTCATATAGGCTTTGAAACAATAATTACAGGATATCTACTATATGGCAGGCACTTTATGGATTACCACGGGGGAAAAGACAGAAATGAATTAGGTGGGTACCACCTTCAAGTTGCTTATAATCTCTTAAAAATAGTAATATGTTCCCAGGGCAACATAGAGTAGCATGTTCCAATTAAGATTTCAAGTTGCGTGTAGAAGAGAAAATTCACTTCTGCAGGATGTTTTGAAAAAGCATGATGCAGGATGAGGTTTCGAATGAGGCTTTGAAGGACGAGAGGGATTTTGAAATGTAGACCTACAGGAAAGATCATTTAAGGTTGAAATACCAAGCAAAACAGCAAACACAAAAGCCTGAAGGCTAGAAAAATACCACACTAGATCTGATCAGATTTTGTTTTGTGGCCTAGATTATAGGTGAATTTTTATCTTTGCTAATTTATTCATTTTTTTCTGTTCATCATTATCTATTCATTCATTCAAAAAATATCTATTGTGTGCTTCCTCTGTGCCAGTCTCCAATTTAGGTCCTAGTTACAGGCAGAGAAAATCACAATTATTTTGTTCCCAGTTTTGGGAAGTTTTCAGTCTAGTGCGTGAGTTGGACTTCAGTCAGAAATGTATTCTCTCAGTTGTGCAATTTCAGGCTGAGGAAAGGGCAGTGAAGTGAGGAAGCAAGTACCGTGAGGACGGATAACAGAGGACCCCGACTTGGTGGCCTCCATAGGAAAGAGACCTTGAGATATGAGCTAGGAGAGTGAGGACTTAATTCAACGTGGAAGGGCGAGTGGACATGGGCGCTGATGATCCAAGCAGAAGCAACGGGCTGTGCAAAGGCCCCGTGGAGAGAGGAGCAGGTAAACGGCCATTGCCTACCTTATTTGTCTCAGGAATTTATTTTTTCTTTAGTCCTGTCTGTAGCTTTAGGGCTACCAAAACTGGGAGATTTTCCTCATAGCAGTAGGTTCCAACTGTCTGCAAAATAAAATTGCAGTAAGGGGTGTGTGTGTCGTCTTTCAAGCTACCAACCCACGACCCCTCTCTGAAAATTTCAATTTAAGTGGTCTGAAACTATGGCCTGAGAATTTGTATTTTTTAAGCTCCCGTGGGCTTTCTAATATGCATGTGGATTTGAAATCTCTAACAACTACTAAGCTACTAAGGGATTAGTTCACCCAAATTGCAAATCAACTGCCAATCGGTTGAAGGCAGTTACCCAGTTCCTGACTACAGTTTAGCTACTCAGAGTTAGAGAGAGAGAGTGCATGAAAATGCAGAGGCTGCCAACATCTCAGACTTGTTAAAACTTACCCATTACCTCCAGTTTTGTACTTCCTAGCTGTGTGCTCACCAGATGGACTTGGCTATATTCTAAATTAAATCTCTAGCCATCAACAAATAAGCATGATGATTGGCCACTCTGGCTTCCCTAGGAAGAGAGAGTCACCTTTTTTTGTTCCTGCAAGGCTTTAGGGTATCTGTCTTGGCACTTTTGCCTTTTAATTGCTCTCTCTTCTCCTGTCCCACAAGGGACTCTTAGCCCTTTAGTAATTAGAACCCTTCTTGTTCTTCCTTATATAAATTTCTAGAGCCCAGCACTAATGTCTGCATTTAGTAGATGCTTATAAACTGTTGGGAAGGCATGGATTTCACTGGGAGGTACAGAGTTAGACAAAGGCAGACCTGGATCTATACACTGACTCTACCTCTTACAAGCTGGGAGACTTATGGTTACTTATATACTTGGAACCTCAGTCTCCTCATCTGTTAAACAGAGATCATTAAACTTAATTTTAGGAGTGACTGGGAGATTTAAACAGGCAAAATATGTAAAATACTCTGTACATGACTTAATAGGTCCATAGCAAAATGGGTAGATGCACCTCCCAGTGAGCTGTGACTCACTTTGAATATCTGTTTTGTCCCCGATGTACAGGTGTTCAAAATAGCATGTTCCAGACTTCTGTGAAATCCATGCCTTTCCAACAGCTAATGAGCATCTGCTAAATGCAGACATTAGTGCTGGGTTCTAGACAGTTACAGAAGCAAGAATAAGAAGGGTTCTAATTACTAAAGGACCAACAGTCCCTTGTGGGATGGGGTAAGAGAGAGATCACTAAAATTTCAGAATTCACTGCTATATAATTTATCCATGTAACAAAAAGTCACTTGTGGGGCCAGGCACAGGGGCTCATGCCTGTGATTCCAGCACTTGGGGAGGCTGAGGCAGGTGGATCACCTGAGGCTAGGAGTTCGAGACCAGCCTGGCCAACATAGCAAAACCCCATATCTACTAAATAATACAAAAATTAGCCAGGCATGGTGGTACATACCTGTAATCCCAGCTACTCTGGAGGCTGAGGCACAAGAATTGCTTGAACTCTGGAGGCAGAGGGTGCAGTGAGCTGAGATTGCACCACTGCACTCCAGCCTGGGCAACAGAGTGAGACTCCATCTCAAAAAGAGGCGACCATTCCTAAATCCAGGAGGTGTCACATTGGTCTAAGTTAAGAATTTCCCAATTACTAGCATTACTCTCCCTCCAAGAAAACTGAGTCTCCAGCTGCATGTTCAGGGACATGGCTCCATACATTTTGTACTTCTGTTTATTCAGCTATCTCCCCTCCTACCCAACTCTTAATACAGAGACAGGCCTATTATAAATGATCAGTAAACATTTGGTGAACTAATATGCTTGCTTTATCTGTAAAGTGGTGGCAATAATACCTACCTGACTGATGGATAAGGGCTGGGCCCGATGCTCACTTGGTGATCTTCCAGCCCTGGGATGGATGGTGAGTGGGGGATCACCTGACCTCCCTGAACGTCAGTTTTCCACGTCTGCAATGTGGACTATCTCCTTGGACTCTCCCTCCAGCCGCTGCACTATGGTTGTTCAAGAACTGTTCTTTCTCTACCTGACGCTCTGGATCAGGCCCATGAGAAAGGGATAAAAGATTAATTCTTTCTGGCTCCATCTACTGGGCCAGGGTTTCTTTATGAAATTAATTTGAGCTCATCAGTCTGTTTATTTGTTCATTCATATACTCATTCATCCAGTATTTATTGAGAATCAGCCATGTAATGTTTATTTCACGATGTCTTGTAAATACAAAGAAGAATACAGCATTGTCTCAGCTTTCAAAATGACAGAAATATATTGAGGAAGACAAAAAACATGAACCCACAATTTTGATAAAAGAGCAGCTCCTGCTCTTGTTACAGCAGTGCTGTGAATGTCTCCAGTGGGGTGGGCCATGCCCTTGGACTGGTTTTCTCTGCTCCATTTCTCAGTGTTGTTTCAGTTGGCCAGAGGGTGCTCTCATCACAGGCAGAAAAGGGTGGAAATGCTACTGATCATTAGCAAACCTCCTTCTCCCCCAGTAAGCCTCCATGAACTGACATTAGCCTGCTGTAAGCTGAGTTCTACTATAATACCGGGAGTGTTCCAATAGAGATACTCCCAAGGTACAGTGACTGCTCTTGAGAGAGGAACTAAAGCCATTCTCATCTGAACGAGTGGAATGTTACAGATTATAGATTAATGAGACCTTCCCCGGTAAAGTGCCATATTGAATACATCTTGGAGAACTTTTTTTGTTTGTTTTTTGGGTTTTTGTTTTGTTTTGTTTTGAGATGAAATCTCACTCCGTTTCCCAGGCTGGAGTGCAGTGGCGTGACTTCAGCTCACTGTAATCTTTGTCTCCCGGGTTCAAGTGATCCTCCTGCCTCAGCCTCCTGTGTAGCTGGGATTACAGGCATGTACAACCACATCTGGCTAATTTTTATATTTTTAGTAGAGATGGAATTTCACCATGTTAACCAGGCTGGTCTTGAACTCCTGGCTTCAAGTGATCTGCCCACCTTGGCCTCACAAAGTGCTGGGATAACAGGCGTGAGCTACCACGCCCAGCCAAATCTTGGAGAATGAAAAGACATACTCAACTTAAAAAAAGCAAAGAATGAGAAGGAAAGTGGCATAAAGAAGTATCTTCAGTAGTATGGAGCATTCTGGGGCAGATTAATACAGTTCTCTATGGGGAGCAAGAGTTAAAGTAAGAGACTTAACCAAGCACCAAATCAAAAAGGGATCCTGGCTCCTCCTGACCCTGAGTAGCTGGCTTGACAAAGACCAAGCCTCAGCCAGGAATCAGGAGCACTTTGGAAAGGAAGGAAAACACAACTTGCACCCTGGGATCTGTGCCCTCTTTCCCACGCTGGGCGAGTTCCAGGACTGATTCTGGTCTATGTCAACAGCCTGATGTGGGCGTCGCCTTCGCTGTAACAGATTTTCCCAGCTCCTTATCACAGCTCCTGCTCTTGTTATAGCAACGCTGTGAATGTCTCCGGTGGGGCAGGCCATGCCCTTGGACTGGTTTTCTCTGCTCCGTTTCTCAATGTTGTTTCAGTTGGCCAGAGGGTGCTCTCATCACAAGCAGAAGAGGGTGGAAATGCTACTGATCATCAGCAAACCTCCTTCTCCCCCAGTAAGTCTCCATGAGCAGACATTAGCCTACTTTAAGCTGGGCTCTAAGAGTGGTGTTTTATTTCTCATGATCGTGGATGTGGAGGATGGATTGACAGGTAGCCAACCAGAGCGAAATAGAAAGTCCTGAGATATAATGCCTCATTATGGGCTTGTAGAGTTAAACAGACCTGGGTTCATATCCTGCCTCAGCTATTTCTTATTAATCTCTCTTACAAATTAATCACATTCTTTGGCCTGTAGTTTCCTTATCTATAAAATGAGGACTGTTAACACCTGCCTTCTCAGCCTTGTTTGGAGATTCAAAGAGGCAAGCATTTAAAGCAGCCTGGGAGCTGTCTGGCACATGGCAAGCACATAATATGTGTTAATAATAATGATCATGATAATATTAATTCAAAATAAAATGTAATAAATCCAGTTGACATGCCACAAGTTCAATAGAAGCAAATACCTGATTTCTGTTTTGGCTGCCAAAAAATTACAGTGGGACTTTGAACAAGGTATTGGACTTCCTCTTGCCTCTATTTCCCTTCATAATACATAACAGGAGTAGATTTGATGAATTATCTATGAACATTTTTAGGTCTGATAACCTATGATCCCTGGAATAAAACTGAAGACTGCATATACACCACTTTTCGTCTAGATGACTACCCTGTGATGTTTCGCATAAAAATACATTTTGAATGTCTTTTATTAAGTACCCAGAGAGTTTGGATTAAATAACAAATGACTCTTCTGAAATTTTTTTTTGAAAGCTTCATACTAACAACTTTTCCCTCAGTTCAGCAGCATGCATCTATATGGGTGAACCCATCAGAGAATCCATTACATAGCACCATCAAGGATCTTAATAACCCCCTTAAAAGAAGGGGAGTTCTTAATTGTTTTCTGTTTTCTCAGCCCCTGGCACATAGCATAACCCATGCTGAGTTATGTGCACATAATTATTATGTACATATTTATTAGCTGAATAAATAAAATAATGACTGAATCAGTCAATGAATGAATGAACACACCCATCTAATTACTCCTAAGATTTGCAGTAGGCTCAAAGAGGATGTAAGTAAAAAAATTCCAGACACCAAAACATCTCAGAGACAAAAGAAATTTCAAGTTCATTCTCTTATGGTGCTGAGAAGCTCTCCATAATATTCTAACAATACTTGTCTATGTCAAGGGAAAGAGAACCTAGGGCCTCCCCAGGCAATGCATCTCATCTCTGGGCAACTGTAACTGTGACAGAGTCTTTCCTTCTGTTGTTAAGCCTGAGTCTGTCTCACACTACAGTTAGAACAAGCACCAGGTACAGATATGTTTTATCTAGGGAGGTTAATTGACCACACAGACAAAACCACTGTGTGTGTGTGTGTGTGTGTGTAAGAGGCAACGTCATCTGATGGAGTCAGCAAAGTTCAAGAGATTGCCTTGTCTTTGGCCTTGTAATGACATCCACAGCAGGCCATACCTAGGAAATTCATTTATACCAACCAAGTTCACAGGATACCAATATATAAACTTGATCATAATTTAGTCATTTCAACTGCAGAAACGTCTTTCTCCCATGACCAAGATGTACCTATTCTAGGCATATGTAAAATCAACCTGAACTTCAGCAGGTAGCTTAATGAGAAAATGTTGAGACCTGCTTCTCCTAGGCTATAAGAGGTAGATAAAACCTCCACCACATCAGAGGACAGCTCTCAGAGCATGGATTAAGGTAAACCCTCCAGGTCAGCGTCACTTCAACAGAAGAGACCCACTACATAAAACTGCCATTAGTTTCCCTTTTCTGCTCTGGAGGCAGACCACGTTCTGTCTATTACAGAATATGGGAACTTTGCAGTGTGGAATAAACAAAGTCAAAGTTTCCCCCCTTTCCTCACTGTCTGTGACAGAGTTAAGTATCTGTCTCCAGTGATGGATCACTCTGTGGCTTGTGTTTAGAT
This sequence comes from Aotus nancymaae, assembly GCF_030222135.1. NCBI lineage: Eukaryota > Metazoa > Chordata > Mammalia > Primates > Aotidae > Aotus > Aotus nancymaae. The sequence continues at coordinate 19,891,723 of NW_026988443.1, forward strand.
TTTAGATAGGTAAACACAGTTAGGTCATTCTCAGATACCCTGCTCATCCTGATAAACTCATACCTTCCCACATTCCTGCAGCCTCTCATTTTCTGACTTTATTGGGTTGGGCATGTCTACACATGAATGTCATCACTCATTGTTTGAGGATTTTATCAAGACTTCTGTCAAAAAGAGGAGGAGAACCCATACAATGGTTGACGATACTTCTGGTCCTTTTCTCCACTTTGAATTAATCTGCAATATAGATATTTCTCAGGCTCCATTGGAAGTAGGGATGTACACATAACACAGTTCTGGACAATGAGTTGTGGGAAAGCCTTCACCGTTCCTCCCCGACAATTTCCTCTTCAGCTCAGTTCTAGAACTCTCAGCTGTGTCCATATGGCCGAAGAGAAGGCATAGAGCTTGGGTAAAGTAGGAGGGGGCATGCTCCAGAAGTGCAGTAGCCAGGGCTTTCATTCCTGGAGTTGTGCAGGGTGCACAGCCAGCTGGGTTTCTGGCTGGGCTGCTCCACTAAACTCTGTAGATTGTGCAGTATTATAGCCAAAATAATTCAAGCCTACAGGATTTGATCCAAGATGTCACCTAGTGTTTTCCAGGATTGTTCCTCCTGCCTTTGGGATCCTCCTTGCCTCTCCGAGGGAACTCAGTCTCAGTAACTTGAAAATCTGAGCTTCTGTCTCTCCAGCTGCTGGAGTTGTGGCCCGGTGTTACCTGACCCCATCCTTTAAGAGAATAAGTCATCCGGTGCTTCCCTTGCTCAATTCCTGGTAGAAGAGATGGATGTGGAAAATCACAGAAAAGGAAATGTGTGATGATCTGTGAACTTGGCCAAAGCCAAGTGGAAAGAGGCAATAGATAATTTCATTTTAATGAGAATAGGCACAACAAACAGGAAAATGTCTTTGAATTCTGAAGGCATGCAACTTTAGCTTGCAAGTCAGAGCAGTTAGACAGTAGTCTTCGGAGACAGGTCAATTTGAGTTTGAATCTTGATTCTAACACCTCTTAGTTGTGCTACTGTGGACTGTTTACTTAAGCTCTCTAAGCCTCAGTTTCCCCATGTGTTAAATGGAAATTGTGGAATAATCTAATTTCTAAGATTGAAATTTTAAATAAAGCAATACATGTAAAAGCACTTGACAAAGTGTCTGGAATCTAAAAAGTGCTTTATAAATGACAGTTATTGTTATGATCATTGAGCTATTAATGATTGTGAAGTTCTTTTGATTATTAAGATATTAATGGTTATTAAGCCTTAATTTTTTATATAGTACAGAAAGTTGAAATTTTATTTCTCATATTTGATAACTAATGGTGGCAGAGCCCAACGAGGTTAGATGTGGAAAGTGGGTTGATTCGTCAATAGATTATTAATACGAAGCCACAATGAGAAACTTTTTTGCCATCGTATGCTTATTGGGCAAGAATGTCAGGAGCTGATTTCCTTTGCAGCTCAGTTCCAGAACTCTCAGCTGTGTTTGTTTGGCCAGAGAGAAGGCAGAGAGCTTGGAAAACGAGGAGAGGGGTATGATCCAGAAACGCAGTAGCCAAGCCCCTCATTCCTGGCGCTGCTCAGGGTCCACGGCCACCTGGGTCCCTGGCTGGGTTGCTTCCCTGACTGCCATGGGGGATCTTCCTTTTCTGTTCTCTTAGACAGAGATAGCATAGCTAAGACAGAGAGATCTCTGTCTTAACTAGAGCCAGAATGATTCTTAGGGATTATTTAATCACACTTCCCCTTGTCTCATATGGGTAAACTGACATCCAGAGAGGAGATAGAAGTGGAAGTTATGCACACAATTACTCAAATTATTATTTTCTGTGTTTCATTCCCTGGTTGTTTTTTCTGCTGTCCACTAAATGCCTAACTACTGATGTGACTGATGCACCAATGCCTGCTATAAAATATGAAAATAGCTATTCAAAAGTAGATGATTAATCCTGAGCCCTGATTTCCTGATGGAAGAACCAGAACAGTGTATGAGACTGCGTGTCTACACTAACTATAACTCATACATACACGGGGACAAGAGAGCTTAGAATTCTCCATATGTCATCCAACTTTCCTGTACCCTCATTTTCTTATTGGAGAGATGGGTGTATGCTTCCAGCTGCTTTCCAAGAAAACTTGTTGCTTACAGAATCTGATTCTAATTTTTTAGGGAGTTTCTCTGAAAAGAAAAAAACCAGCTGTACCTACTGTTCAGTGTGATTTCAAAGGGCAGCCATGCTGATGGAAAGGGCGGACATCTGGCTCTAACTGCCTAGTCCCTGTGGCTACAACCTCTTGGGTGGATCCTGGTTCCTTCCGGATGGGAAGAGATGTGTCTGAGGCCTGGTTTCTATCCTGTTGTTTCTGGGAAAAAAAAAAAAAAAAAAAAATCAGCTCTTACTTTTGGCCTTCTTTGGGCAAGTATAGAAAAAACTCAGAGGATAGTGAAAAACCCAAGTGTGTTTTGTCCCTGGCTTCTAAGGCAATGCATGCACACATTCCTTTTTTAGTACTCATGTTTCTGTCAAATTGTCCACTGCATGACTCTGTTTCCTTCTTTCTCTAGCTCATCCAGAGATCTTCTTGTTTCTTTTCAACAACATGGCAAGTGATGTTATAATTTCTTTATGGAGAAGAGAAATCAATATTCCAAAACTCTACATTTACAGAGGAAACAACCAAGTTATGGAGACCTGGCTTATCTTCAACCTCACAGTAACACAGGCAAAACCTGGCTTTTGGGAGTCCTACCTAAAATAATTTTAGGTAGGACTTCTTCCACGCCCCAGAGAAAATAAGTGAATTCTGGATGTCACTGTCATATTAAACCAGGCTTTCTGGAAATCAACTTAGTGTGACAGAAAAAGAACAGCCTGTGGATTTGCAACTGTGCTGTGATTGGAGTTGCAGCCTTCATCAAATTAATGAAGTTCTTTGCCCAGTGTCTCTGACTGGACATTAGTTAAGCCTTGAGTAAGAAGTCAATATGATCATGTGGGTCATATATCTGACCTTTATCCACGGGTGAGAGTCCATGAAGGACTTGAAAGGGAATAGGTAACTGATTATTCTGGCTAGAGTGGAGAGTGCATTAGAAAAGGTGAGGAGAGACCAGAGAGACATATTGCTAACCCAGGTGAGACATGATGTTCTGAGCCAGAGCGGTTGTCTTGGACGTGGAGAGGTCTGGATGGGAACAGAGGAAGAAGCATTGTGTGGGTTGATGAGTTCCTTAAGGGCTTATCTCACTGAAATCCTCCAGACTCCTTTTTGAGCCTTGAATTAAAATTTTGATATAATCTTTGATCCTCCCTGTAATGTATCCCCAGTGTCTGTCAATTTCATTGCTAAGCATATCAGTTCTACTTCGACAAAGTTAATAGTATCTTATTATCTATTGTGTTAGTCACTGTGTGAGAAGATGAAGTCAAATAAACAAGATTTCATTCAAGTAGAAAAATGTCAGGGTTTGGCAATAAAATAATTCTGCCTTATAAATCTGACAGTTTGGTGGAGAGAACTCTGGAGGAAAATACTGAGTTTGGTGAATGGACTTTGAGTTTAGTTTCAGCCACATTCAGATGTTCGAGGGAAGATTTCAAGGAGAGGGTTAGAGAATCTGATTAGAACCAGGTACTTCCAAGCATGACCTTGAGTAAATTACTTATTCTTTCACAAACTCAGTTTCTTCATCTAGAAAATATGTAAACTTATAATACTTCTTAAGACTACCATTAGACCTAAATGATCTCTCTATAAAAGCATTTAGTATCATGACTAGCATCCTGTAGGTGCTCAATCATTGGCAGCTACTGTAATAGTTTGCTAGAGCTGTCATAAAAAGTATTACCCCAGGCTGAGTGACTTAAATTACAGAAGTGTATTTTCTCACAGGTCTGGAAGCTAAAAGTCCAAGATCAAGGTGTTGACAGATCCGGTCTCTTCTGAGGCCTCTCTCTTGACTTGCAAATGGCCACTTTCTTGCTGTGCCTCACATGGTCTTTCCTCTGTGTGCACATCCTCAGTGACCCTATCTGTGTCCAAAATACAAGGACACCAGTCAGATTTGATTAGAACACACCCAAATAAATGGCTTCATTCTCACTTAAGTACTCCTTTAAAGGCCCTGTCTCTAAATACAGTCGTATTCCAAGGTACTGGAGTTTAGGACTTAAACACATAAAAACGTTTTCTGGAGGAGGCTATAATTCAGCTCATGTAGCTTCTGTTTCATTATTTTACATTTTACTAAGTCACAGTGATAGGAATTTGTGCTCATTTTTGTCTATAATCACTTCACAATCTTTGTGCTTCTCTAACTGGAGCAGCTTGTAAAACATTGCCATGTGGTCAGGATGATGTGGCGTTGAAATCAGACACTAAAGGAGACATCAGCAAGAGTGTTGTCCATATGCCCTGTGCCATTTATTCATGTGCTCCTCTATTTTACCCTTCTTTGCTTTAAGCACCAAGGCTAAATGATTTTGTCATCAGTGGCACTTGCTATGCCAGAGTGAAATTAATCTATGCCCAGTACAAGATAGGAAATGCATTTTCCAAAACCACAAATCATGCCTTCCGTTCTTGTTGGCTGTAGGTGATTGTTTGAGTTCTTGGAGACAAGTATGCTCACTTCATGTAATGAAAATAAGATGCCTAACTAATGTATTTTATTTTTAAAGGAAGCATTAGAACCATCCTCTATCTTCCTTCTGTCCCAGGGGACAACTAAATCCCAGGTATTGATGCTGAGTAAATGGGGATGAGGGTGGGGGTGGGCAATGATACCTTGAATTACTGCTGATACGCAGAGTTGCTGTGCACCGTACTCAGGGTCCCTGGCTCCACCCTTCCCTGTGTCTCTATCCAGCGTCTTGAAGGGTACATTCCTTTATAGGAAACTAATCTGAAAATGAAGATTCTGTAACATGGGCTTAGAATAACTTTCCTGTGCAGTGTTTACCCCTGAAATAGAGCCCCAAATTGGAGACAACCACGGGAGAGGTGACTTTTCTAAGATGAGGTATATTCTAGATGAAAAATAAGATGTGAGCAATGAGATGTGAGGTGCATGAACGTCACCCTGCATTTTGGGATTATGTGCATTCATTTATTCATGTGTTCATTTATTCATATATTCATTTAACAAATATCATAGTGGTGGAGAGTGGGAGGTCCAGCTTTGAGAAAGTAAGCTGGTGGAAAAACCACTAAAACTTAATGCAGATTTTCAGATATCATTTAAAATCTTCCCAGCAGTCTTTTGAGCTGTATCCTTTTTTATGTACTTAATAAATGAGAAAATTATACTCTGTTCAATATGATTGATAATAATGACAGTGATCAAAGATTGAGCACCTAGCCTATGCCTGTACTGAGAGCTTAAAAGGATTATCTCATTTAATTCTCACACCAGCCTTTTGAGGTCACTGTATTAGCAGAACCCATCCGTTTCTCCTTGCCAGCATCTGTTCTCTCTTTTTCGCCTCATAAAAGAGATCCTTGCTTTGGGAAATTCTTTTCTCTCATTCTTAGCCCATATGATTTCTGTGGGGCTGACACTACTGTAGGCTTCAGGTGTAGAGACATAACTCAGGCATGGCCTAAAATGTAGAACATCTGCCTGGATTCAATATTTTACCCAAGGTTTCCTTTTATAACTCAAAGCTTTGCTCAAACTATTGGCGAAAAGACTCTCTTCTACAGAGGTTAGGCACTTAAAGAATAGTTAAGTCTGGACTTGCCATGTACCATCTTGGCTACTTATAAATAAAAATAAAATGGAAATAGAGCTGAGAAAGGGATATCAGAACCCAGAGATGAATAAGAAATAACATTATTTCAGTGGCTACATCAAACCACATATGAGACTATAAAAGCTCCTTAACTTTTTGGGTATGTGAATAAATACATTCCCTTTCTGGTTGAAAATAGTTTGTGTTGTGTGGCAGTCATTTGGAGAAATATAGATGACTACAGAAACAGAGTCATGAATTTATTCATTTGCCCAAGGCCACACAGATAGCAAGATGTGGAGTACTTGCCTAAATTTGTTTGGATTTGAGGATTGTTGTTATCCAATCCTCATTTCTGAAGTATGTTTTATCTGAATATAGATATCTGTGTTGGAAGTTGATCAAAAAAAGACTCAAGCTTTTTCATCTAAACTACAAGCGGAGAACAATAGCTTCTGCCTCTCTATGTGGGTTATTTTAGATTAGCTTACTCCAGAAACAAACTCTGATATAAAGATCTGGGTACAGTTTGAGGTAGAAAACCTGTTTAACAAATGCTTATAAGCATGCAGTCCTTTATCTATGACATCTTCCAAATCATGAGCCCCCTGGGCACCTTGGTTACCACTGCCGTGCACAGGCTCATCTAAGATACATGTATGTGTATATTACATATGTATATGTATATTTGCGCATGACTCAGAGGGCATATCCAAGATACCTTCTGGGCCTCACTGGGGCGTTGGAGCTCCTAAATGACTCCCAGAACTTGCCTTCTGGAAATTTTAATATGGAGGTCTTAGAAGCTCTGAAAACTTCCTCTGAGTCCTGGGATATTTGGAGGTACCAGACCTCACTTTCATTGTTTTATAGTGATCAGCTTCTGATCATACTTTTAACTTTGCTGGCAGTCAAACATGACCTTACCCTGTCTCTCCCCAAGTGGCCAATTTGGTAGATAATTCAGGAAGCACTGATGGAGGAGAGGGGAAGTAACTTAGGAAAGGGAAGACAATAAAGAACACATAATTCACTAGCTCACTGCTGAGGGAAATTGGGATAAATTCTCCCTGAAGAACTCCAGGATACAATATAAAGCTACCTTCTGTATGATCTTGAAAGGCAAGAAAGCTGGGATATTTTTCCACCAAGCCCTGTCAGCCGTTGATTGAGAGTTGCTCCCTTCACAGTTAATTCTTCAGTACTTCTGGCTTGTAGAACAGGCACCAGTGGCTCTAGTGACTGGAAAAACACCTTTGGGCAAAGAGTTCTAGGTGCTAGCAGTTGGAAGCCATCCACGTGAAGATGGAGAGTGTTGAGGGGATATAGGCAGAATATGAACAGTATCAAATAAAGTTAGAGTTAAGTAGTGACAATTGCCTTATACCTTAGTAGGCTATGGGATTATGATGGACACAGAAAGAGAGAGGAGATACAGGATGTTTTTATTCTTTGTTGAACAAGAACAAAGAGACAGAGACACAAATATGTTTGATGTGGCTATGAATAAAATTGGCTTGTGCGTAAGTGGGAAATGTCTTGCAAATGTGACCCAAATCGGAACACTAGATAAGGTCTGAGACAGTTTGATTCACACTCAGGCATTGCCAACTTAAAAGCAGTATCAGTCTCCATGCTGTTTTGGGGAAAGTTTTATTTTAATAATAGATAAAGTATAATCTCTCCCCATATTTGCCCAGAACATTAATGTAAAACATCATGTTTCAGTGTAATCTTATTGTGCAGATTCTTTCTTGAAGACAATGATTCTGATCAAACTTACCTCTGTATACATAGAACCTACCTCACTATCTAGTACACAGATAGTGCATGAAGCATTTTTGTTAAATTAAATAATTAAGGACTTTAAATAGATCGTTTATAGGACTCATGCCTATATTAAAGCAGTCTCTCATGCTGAGAAACTCCTTTAGCTCTGAACTAAAAGCCTGAATGTCAGCAAAGTCAGTGTAGCCTCTGAGGTCTTCATTTAGCCAGTTCTAGAGCAGCTATTCTCTACTGGACCTTGGAGTTTCACCCAGGATGAGTGCAGTCAGTTCACGGACAAGGATCAGTGGTGAACCCTTGTCTATAGCACAGCTCTGTCCTCTCTGACAACCTGTGGCAAAAATTCTAGTTAATTCAGGTACCTAAACTCTGATTCTCTTTTCTTTGTTCAGCAAAACTAACCTTTCTGCTTAGCTTCTACTTCTTCCTGACATGGTTTGGTAAATCCCAAGGAAACAGTCCAAGGTTAACATGGGCTGACCTCACATGTCTATTTTCTCCAAAGGATCAAGTTCTACTCTATTTTCTAATGCCTGAACATATTTGCTTCATTATTTTGTCTAGTTTTATGGTTGTCTACCATAGGATGGCAAACCTGGCACCTGATACACTATGATGCCCGGAGGAAGTCTGCATCCATTAACCAAAATAATAACTGTGCAAAATTTGCCAACTTCTCTGGAACACTTGAATAACATCTGTGAAAATCCTTGTGACCAGTATGTGACTATTGTCCAAAAGAAGAGTTAGAGTGAGACCTTGAGAAGGAATTTGTGTTTGCAGATTGAAGTAGCTGAACTCTACAGAAGATAAATTTGTTTAAAAATGTAAGAAAGATATTTTTGGTTATGGCCCAAACTAACCCTGTGATCTTAGGTAAGTCCCTTCAGTCATCTAAATTTCAGCTTTCGAATGGGTATTGTAGGACATATTCTAAAATAATAACACTCTTACTATACTAATAGTAATTTTAATACTGATTTTAATTATAATGCTAACAGTTAATACTGATAGCTTTAACTTATTAAATGCTTACAATTTCTGGGCACATGCTTAATTTAAATGCATGATCTCTGTTAATTCTCATAAAATCCTAGAAAAATATTCTCTTTTTGTAGGTGAGAAAAATAAAACATAGGTTTGCCTAGGTCACATAATTCATGTTCAGTGGAACTAGTATTTGAAACCCAGGTGCATTGGATTCCAAAGCCCATGTTCTTTATCACCATACACTTTGCCTTCTGTGACTGTCACATAGACTGATTGGGATCCCATCATACCATATAGGAGAATCCACCCGTAACAGTAAGAACCCAGCCACAATTTCCACTGCCCTTGCTGTTAACCCCTTTCTTTCCAACTGTCCAGGATTTAGGACAAGAAGAAACCCAGAAACTAAAGTTGTACACATGAGTCTTGCTAATGAATAAAACCTTCAGATGATGACTTTTGGTCCATTATTACTTTCTCTAATAATGTCTAATTTATACATGTCTCACAGGTCCTGTAGGTTAATTTACCAGGGGGGTGGGGGGTGGAAATGAGTAAAAACCTATTAGTCTTTTTTTTTCTTTTTTTCTGCCTTGAAAATTATAAACTCGGATATTTCTATGAGGCAACATTAATAATGCATTTATCATTTCAAGCCCTTAACCTCTTAAGTTCCTCAAACAGAATTAAAAAAAATCCTGAACTACTAAATAATTGCATTATGCAACAGAATGGAGTGAATGCACACCCCTAAAATGATACTAACATATTTATTCTCCTCCTGAGAGCTTCACCACTCAGAGTAGGGTGGATGCTGTCACTATACTTTGCCTCACAGCTTCTTTGGAACTTCTCAATTAGGCACAGACGCTTCTACCCCTAGCCATCTCTAGACACACAGCCATTTTTCCCCAAAGCAGAAGGCCATACAAATGAAGGGCAAACATGGTTAATTACACAGCTTCCCCTAGTCAACACATTGCTCTGGTTTTTGTTTGTTTGTTTGTTTGCTGTTTGTTTTTCTCTTCTCTGGTAGTTGCTTGAGGCATGAGCTTGTGCTTCAATGCATATCATTTTGTCAGTGACTTCTTGACCTATTCTAGCCTGGCCTAGTTTCAGCAGCTAAAGACTTTCATCTCGGGGGCTTATTTTGCCCACTTTGGGGACCAATACCACTCAAGATTAAGAATAGCTCCCAAGACTGATCACCACCTTCAATGGAGTCAGAATTAGTCGCTATCCCAGAGTGTGTATCTGGGGCACAATCCCAACTCATTAATATTCAGTCTTTCACAAACAGCTCATTTCTTTTCTGCGTCTTCCAATCTCATCTTCTCTCTCCATGAACAGAGGTCTGCTTGGTTGGCATTCTAACTTCTAAGCATTTACCAGGTCCTGACTTGTTGGATACTAAAGACCATCGTTTCTATCCATCTCACATCTGGCTAATTGTAGACACTTTCATTCATTCAAAAGTTGGATAAGTGACTTCATGGATAATTGCCTGAATGCCACCCTACCCAGATTCTCTACAAAATGATGGCTGGTGTAGTATTTTAACTTATGAATACAAGGACAACTTTGCAGGGGGGTACTGCAGTACTTCTTCAGTACAGGGCCTGTCCTCACTGCCAGTATTTCATTTTATTCTGCTGATCACTCCATCTGGCCTCTCTCTTCCCTCAGAGGCCCACCTGCCCGCTGGCCAAGCCCACAGCTATGGTGATAAATTCTGAAGGATCATTTCATGATGCTCATACATTTGGATGGACATTGCACGTATATTTAATTAGAATAAAGAAAATCTTACTAATAGCTGAAATGCATTTTACATCCACAAATAATCTAAATAATGTCTATAAAATATGCACTTTCACATTTTTCATAAATTGTCCTCTCAGTCCATACAGATCCAACTCAGATAAATAGTTGAAATTCTTCTTCTTTATCGGATTTTTTTCCTCTCTGCCATTATTACTCTAGGTCTTATCCTATGCTTCTGTTTGTACCCCAGGACCCTGACTTATCCTTAAGGTGTAAGTCTTTCAGAAACCCCAGATGAGAGTAGCTGCAAGACAAACTTATCTTTCTCCTTTTAGTAGGAATGGACTTTTACGATTAACTTCTATTACTTTTATCCTAACAAAGTCTCTGCCATTTTATTCTTCCTCCCCAAAGAGCATCTCTATACAAAGCTTGGGAGAGTAACAGCAAAGATATGAATGAGCCTGGTGCAGTGGCTCACATCTGTAATTCCAGCACTTTGGGAGGGCGAGGTGGGTGGATTACCTGAGGTAATGAGTTTGAGACCAGTCTGGCCAACATGGTGAAACCCCATCTCTACTAAAAATACAAAAATTAGCCAGGCATGGTGGTGGACACCTGTAGTCCTAGCTACTAGGGAGGCTGAGGCAGGAGAATCACTTGAACCCGGGAGGCAAAAGTTGCAGTGAGCTGAGATCACACCACTGAACTCCAGTTTGGGTGACAGAGAACCTGTTTCAAAAAAAAAAAAAAAAAAAAAGACATGAGTGAAGAGTGAATGGTGTAGAACATTCTATTTGCCTTTCTTGGATTATCTACCAGGGACTTTGTGTAATTTGCTTTGAACACTGTTCAAGATTCATAACACTTTCTGCACTTTCTTCTTACTTTATTTCTGGATAACTAAAGTAGATGGTTGGACATTTGGGAAGGATGCAGGGGTGTTCTTATTTTATGAAATGACTACCTGAGGACAACTAAAGTTAGACAATTATCTAAGGTCCCATAAAAAACATGTAATTTCAGAGCACCAATATTCAATATTATCTTTTTTTAATTTCTTTTTTTTTCTTCTTCATAGGCAACCTCTGTTCTGGGGCAAGAGTGGAGTGCAGTGTCTTCTGTCCATGACTTTCTCCTCTGTGGACCCAAGGCATACACACATGGAAATTCTCTCCTATTTCAGACACTGCGAGAGTGTTTTATGGCTGTGAACTTGAGGTCTGTCCCACCCTTGACAATATAGATTCTTAAATAAAGGCACAAGAATTTCTACATCACATGTTCAACTTCCAGAGATGCCACTATCTGAAGACAAACTTTGCTTACTTTGTTTTAGTTAAGATTCACCTTGTCCTGGTGCCAATTCATTCTGTCTAACTACAGAAGAGTGACAACAATATATTTCCTCAAGAAGTCTCTTACAGTTGCCATCAGGTTTGTAGCGCTATTCATTCACTTTCCTTGAAAAAAAACTATCAGATTATCTACATTTGACACATAAGGACACAAAGGCTTGGGAAAATTTATTAACTATGTCAGAGCTGTGTGGCTAACAAATAACAAATGATGACTTTAGAATCCGGGATTATCTTACCCCAAAGCTGAAGTGTTTCACTGACTTCCTTAGAAAACGTTTAGTATTCACATGTTGCTATTTTCATAGTATATCTTAATTTTATTTCTTCATTTTGCTCCATAAAGAAAATATAGGAAAAAATAGAGGAAAAAGGAAAACATACACACACACACACACGCACGAGGAGAAAGTGAGAGAGGCTTCCTATAGTCTCAACTTCCAAACCAAAGCACATAATTATTTTTAGGATAAATCCTAACTGTTGGATAGGCACTAAGTGATACCATTTCCATTAGAAACCCAAGAGCAGTGATTGCAGGTGATTGGAGAGCATTTTCATTGGCTGCTGTGTTTGGATTGCTCTTCCGTCTTAATCATAAATGATCTGACCACTGAGTGGTGAAATTCTACTCCTCATATGAGCCGAGTGCCTCTCATATTGGCATATCTTGTGAAGCGAATTAGCCATCTAATAGCTAACAGGCTGACATGGAGAGAAGTCAAATGTAGCATAGATTTCCCAGGAGGCTTCAAAGTAGATCAAGTAACACTAAAATAAAATTGCCAAACTAGAAAATGATTCTCGTCAGAAAACTTTTTCTCCCCTATAAATAAATGGCTTAAACCAGTTCAAGAATGATTATTAACCATGGAGGGCCTAGAATACTGTGGGTTCCCAAAGTGCTTGTCGCCATTTTTTACAGTTGTCCATAACATGTGGCTGGTCATTTGAAGACTGGGAAATCCTTTATGCTTGAGAGTTCTCCCCATTCCATGTCTATTACCCATCCCTTTCAGAAAGGCAGAAATAACAATGATAAAACTGACCCCCAGCTTCCTGCAATTCTACTGCCTGGAAAATGTTTAAGAGATTTGTCCCAGAATTTGCAAGGTTGTTTTTGCTCAGCTACTGGACTTTCCACCTTGTTCAGAGATTCCCAATCATAAGCATATTGAAAAAATTAGCAATTCCAATAATTATTAAGAGTACTTGCTCCCTTATTACCTATGAGGGAAATCTTGTAACTCATGTTATCACCAACAATATGTTAACAGCATTTAGAATCATATAGACCTGCGCTTGAATCCTAGTTATGTGTCTTTGAACAAGCAACTTTCTTTTGAGTATTAGTAACTTTATGTATTTCATGGTTTCACAAATTCTTAATTTTGTTATTAAAATAGTGAAACAATTTTAAAGCTAATATTTGCCAAGTGTTTGTTTGCTCTGTGCCAGGCACAACACTAAGCATGTAACATGTACTCCATTTAGTCTTCACAAAACCTCTTTTATAGTATCTTTATCTTTTTTCTTTATATGAAAAGCTGAGATTCATTTTATTTATTTTAGATTCAGGGAGTGCAAGTGCAGGTTTGTTACATGAGTATATGGTGTGATGCTGAGGTTTGAGCTTCTATTGATCCTGTCACTCAAACAGTGGATATAGTACCCAATAGCTAGTTTTCAACCCTTGTCCCCTCCTTCTTCCCTCCAGCTCTCTCCAGCGTCCTTCAGTCCCATCTTTATGTCCACGTGTACTCAATTTTAGCTCCCACTTATAAGCGATAATATGCAGTATTTGCTTTTCTGTTCCTGTGTTAATTCACTTACAATAATGGCCTCCAGCTGCATCCATGTTGCTGCAAAGGACATGCTTTTGTTCTCTTTATGGCTGCATCATATTCCATGGTATATATGAATCACATTTCCTTTAACCAGTCAACCATTGTTGAGGACCTGGGTTGATTCCACGTCTTTGCTTTTGTGAATAGTGTTGTAATAAACATATGAGTGCTGGCACATTTTTTGGTGGAATAATTGATTTTCCTTTGGGTATATACCCAGCAATTGGATTCCTGGGTCAGATGGTAGTTCTATTTTTAGTTCTTTGAGAATTCTCCAATCTGGAGAAGCTGAGACTTAGACGTGTTAAGGTTAGAGATTATGTAAGATTACTGTGTTTTTACATGGCAGTGCAATAATTCAGACTTTCATATTCTTGCTCTGGAATTCTTTAAACTCTGATGCAATTGATTTAATATCATTTTGCAAATTGGGGGAATGTTTGAAGAATTGGGTTTAAAAGATTAGCTAGTGAGTGACAGAGTCTTGAATTGGACTGGGATGGCCAAGCCTAACTAGGGAGTCTGACTCTTGGGGAATCCCTAAAACTAAGTTTTTCTTTCACTCTCAAAATAATTACACACTATCATAACAGACAGGATTCTGTGTCATTAAATGGGATGCTGAGTTTTTCAATTTGGGAAAGAAGGATCTGCAGCTCTGAATTTCCTAAGATGGTTGGACCATCTGGTCTAAATGCATATTGACATCACAAGGAATAAAACCTGAAACACAAAAGAAATCATTCCCTTTGCAAAACAAATGCTAGAGGGAGAAATCACAGTGTAATTCCACCAGATTTTGCAACAATCTCACAAGACCGTGCAAGTTAACTGCTTGTAGCTGCAGGTTAATACTGCTAGCTCCTATGTGGCAGCTAAGTGCCAAATGGCAAGCCCTTCAATCATAGAATTACTGACATTGGGGGTTGGAGATGCTCCTAATGCCAAGGCATCCTGCCCATTTTCCACCCAGAGAGCTCATTCCTCAAGACTAGTCTTAAGTCTGTTTGCCTAGTTCAATTTGAAGTGTCTGAGTGATGAGGTTTGTCCGGAGAAGTCATTACCTCATTGTAGATTTAACTGTGTGGTAATGCTTTATTTGGTTCAAACTGTTGTGTTATTTGCTCAGTTTCACTCATTAATTCTATCTTCTCTTGAGAATGCTTGGTCTCTAATGACGCATATTAAGCCCTTGACTTGGTATGCCAAGTCCACATCGACGTGAGGAATGACTGTAGGAAGCTTGTTTCTTCTCTCTACTCCCCCGTTTTTGTTTTTGTTTTTGTTTTGTCTGCAAAATAGAAGAATTGGAAGGGATTATATCTAAGGTCTCTGTTTCTTTCTTTTCCCTTTTGGTTTCTCCCTTCATTTTTTTTTTTTTTTTTTTTTTTTTTTTTTGAGACGGAGTTTCGCTCTTGTTACCCAGGCTGGAGTGCAATGACGCAATCTCGGCTCACCGCAACCTCCGCCTCCTGGGTTCAAGCAATTCTCCTGCCTCAGCCTCCCGAGTAGCTGGGACTACAGGCTGCGCCACCATGCCCAGCTAATTTTTGTATATTTTAGTAAAGATGAGGTTTCATCCCGTCATTTTTTATTTTATTTCTTTTTTGTTTATTGGTTTGTGCTTCATCTCCGCCCTTCTCTGTTTGCCTTATTCTATAACTATATTGTAATGGTCAATTCCTTATCCTGTGACCTCTTGCTACACTGAAGCCAGCTCTCACCAGCTTAGATGCACCAATTATGCTCATTTCTTTCCAATTTTGTGACCAGCGATGTCTCCTTGGCAGCTTGAAATCAGCCGCTATGGAATTCAGCAAAGGTGACAAACTGCAGTTTGCCCTCCCCACCTTTCCCAGAGAGCCCATTGTCAAACATTTACCAGCACACTACTGCTGTGAACACTTTCTGAATTAGAGTCTTGGCATAACTAACCCTAAATTAAAATAACTATGAGCAAAATAATTTTTTCAAAAAACGCAAGGTTAGATTATCCAACGTTAAAGAGCTCACCGCCGGGCGCAGTGGCTCTGCCTGTAGTCCCAGCTATTCGGGATGCTGAGGCTGGAGGATCTGTTGAGTCCAGGAGTTCTGGGCTGTAGTACGCTATGCCGACTGGGTGTCCGCACTAAGTTCGGCATCAATATGGTGACCTCCCGGGTGCGGGAGGCTACCAGGTTGCCTAAGGAGGGGTGAACCAGCCCCAGGTCGGATCAGAATTCCCGTGCTGATGAGTAGCGGGATCGTGCCTATGAATAGCCACTGCACTCCAGCCTGGGTAACATAGCAAGACCCTGTCTCTTAAAAAAAAAAAAAAAAGAAAGAAAGAAAAAAATAAATAAATAAAGAGCTCACCTATGTTTAGTACTTGGTGGGGGGAAAGTTATATTGAAAGAAGAGGTGATTGTAGGCAGGGGAAGGGTTAACAGCAGGTTTTGAGCTTTTTCTCTGTACCAGGAGTATGTTCTCTTAAGCATTCCTCACTACAGCTTTAAAAGATAGGCTTTAGCTTTCATCTTACATATGAGGAAACTGAGGCTCTGCAAGATTAAGTACATTGGCCAGACTCACAGGACTGGTAAGTGACAGACGGCTGCTGCTCGGTGACAGTCTGAAAGCTCAGCATCATTTATGTTTTTGCTCCATTCAGCAAATGTCAAAGGTGTAGAATAAAACCAAACATCCTTGAGTTCACACAAAATCCACCCAGACCCTTCAGAGAGAAACAACTCAGGATAACTAAGGGTGCCACAGATACAGATTCAGAGAGGATTTCAGGCTCACCTGATTTGGGATTTTGAAGGCAGTCATTTCATCAATGAATGTAGAGTTTAGACAAAGAAATTAACTTATGGACTTCATATTTGAAAAGCTCAAGTCCGTATGTCTAGGACAGTCAGTTGGTTTTAATATCTTGAAGTACAGTAAAGTTTTCTTAGTTACTACTTTCTGCTTTAAAAAACAGTTTTAAGGTAATTTGGAGCAGGGTTCGTACTGAAAGTCCTCTGTAGACCTCTCTGTAACTTCATCTGCCCTAAACTTAGAGTCACTGTGACTTACACATGAAATAGCTTGAACTTAAACCCTAATATATTGACACTACATCACATAGATTTTCAGCCACCACACCAACATGCTTTGCAGTTATGAAAGGGAAATAAGTGCCATTTCGGCTGTAATCTCAGTAATATCTGTGTCTAAGACACTCTCGTCTGTAGAAGAATCCCCCATACTGGTAAATTTCAGCACATCCCAGAATAGGGCATTAATTTGCTTCCTTCTTTTAACATTTCAATGCTCTCCCCACTGCTAATAGAAAACAGAAATGCTGGCCACAACAGGAGACCTTCAGGCAGAACATGGATGTACTCTTCAAAGGCATGGAGAAGGGGGGAACTCAGAACCCAGCTGCCCCACAGATGGGGCTCATTATCCACACCACCCTCCCACATTGAAGGGAGGCCAAGCGAGAGCCACAGAAAATTAGAGGCTTGTGCTGGAGAGGCCAGATGTGGAGACAACAGGGACATCCTGTCTCCACTGGCCTGGTCAGTGGCTTGGAGTACTCTTTGGTGTGCTGGACAGTGTGGGCTTTTTTCAGTATAAGATAAAGGGCGCATTAGGAAGGTCTGTTATGTTAAAAAGTCACAGGAAGTAGTTGCAAAAGAAAATGGTAGCATCGTTTCCTGGAGGCTCACCTGTGCAGATACAGAGGGACACGGAGCAACCGAAGGGACCTGATACTAGTTGAAACTCCACTGTGTGAATAACTCTACTTTGACACACGATAGAGTTGTAATTCTATTTTTAGTTCTTTCAGACATCTCCAACCTGGAGAAGCTGAGACTTACATATGTTAATTCCTGCTGTAGGCTCAGAGACACTGCGACTTGGGACAACATCAACATTTTGACCTGGGAATTATTTTAACATTTTATAAACAGCAGCAGCAACAACAGTGACAACAATAATACCCTAGAGCTAAAAGGGTGCAGTGACTTAGCCAAAGCCACCTGGTATGAGTCTCAAAGGTGGGACTCGAGCCTGTGTGTTCTTAGCTCTGAACCTTGTCCCTTTACATCTGTGCTCCTCAGTACAGCCCTTGGACCAGCTGTATCAGCATCACCTGAAAATTCATGACAAATGCAAATTCCCAGGCCTCACCCCAGACTTGCTAATCACTCAGAGATGTGCGTTTTAACAAAGCCTCCAGGTGACTTGAATTTGCACTCATGTTTGGGAACCACAGCCTTCCACCATGCTACTGCCCTATGAAGCAGCCCCTAACACTAGTATCTGTATGTTTCTAGTCTCTTCTAGTCCCTGTGAATTAAACCCCTAGTTTTCAGGAACAGAGAAACAGCTCAAGAGTTCTGGGTAGGACACTGTGAGATGTGGCTGTCTTCAATGAGAACAAACCACAGTGAAATAACTTTGCACATGGCTCAGCCCAGCTTCCTCTGGTTCAGTGGCTGCAGGTGGTGAGATGCAAAGAGGCAAGGGGATGGAACATGGAAAATTGCTTTGAGAAACCAAAATTCCATCCTGATTTCCTTAATTCCTGACCTGCTGGGTACAATGTGCATTCTGGCTTTCAGCAGGTACAGTGGTGAATGGTCCTGGGGCTTGGATCACAAAGAAATAAACCCTCCAATAATCTTTCATCATCCAAATGCATGCTCTCCCTCCTGGACTATAATTAATGAATTAACACTAATTGGTCAATTGTCTGGATCATTCTTATCACTATGACAGGCCCTGCTTAGGCCAAGTGGTATTCACACTGGTCATTCATTTTCCTACAGTTGTTTTAGGCCTTCATTAAAACGTCAACTCTAGAACATGGGAGTTGGCAGTTTTTATAACCAAACATGGCAAATTTAACGTTAAAAAGCCTAAAATCTCTTCCAGAGTATTGTAAAAAAAAAAAAAAAAGGCATTGGATTACGAAAGTAGAAATTTGAGTTAAAAACATCTCCAACAGTCCCTAAGTATTAGCTGGTATTCAAGTAGTGGTCAGTACCAAATTCTGTGAGGAGACAGAAGTTATGGAGTCATTGTACAGGCTGAGATTCAGGGAGATGATTTAAGGAAGATATACCATGAGGGCCATTGGCCCTGTGCATATAATCCCAGGAGATTGAGTTATGGCTGTGCCATAGCTCCAGGCTTCCTGGGGTGATTGTTAAAATAAAAGATATTGACTATTTTTACAAGTTGTTGCTTATCTACTGATAGGACCCACTGGAATAACAGGATGAAGGGGTTGGGATGGAGGAACTACATTCCTTCATATGCTCTGGTGTTGTTTCAAAGAAGATAGAAAAATAAATGGATGTGATAACCCTGGTCAGCTCTCAGGTTGTCTATTGTGAAGTTCCACGTTTTGCCGAGATGTTGATAAGCTGGATGAAATACAGACAAGGAAACGTACGTTATGAGAGGCAATGGCAGGACTTGGAGATGTTTTGACTGGAGAATAAATAACTTTAAAATAATGAGGAACAAAATCTCTTCAAATGCTTCTATCTTAACCTATCTCTATCATCAGATAGCATCTGTAAATAGAGAACACACAATTCCTCATGGTTTCACCATTCCAACATATGGCCTTTTCCCATATTTTTCATATTCCCTCTTAGAACTTCCAGTACTTCCTTCTCTATCACTTCGAAAATGCAGTCCAAGGACAAGTAATGAAAATTCTAAGGAGGTCATGTGTGTTGCATTACAAATAACAAGGTCCACATGTTTAGTGCATTACAAATAAGAGGGTCTGAAAATCAAAGTCATGTAACACTGGAGTCAGACACTATTCTAGGGATGAGCTCTTTCCCTTTGGGGTTGTTGAAGCAAGAACTGAGAGGGTGTCTTTCAGTAAGGCTGCCGGGGGCTTTCTAGGTGGAGTCAGTGTTTGCTGTTTGCTCAGGATAGATTTTTTCTTTTTTTAACATACAGTCTTGCTCTGTTGCCAGGCTGGAGTACAGTGGTGCAATCTCAGCTCACTGCAACCTCCGCCTTCTGGGTTCAACCGATTCCCCTGCCCCGGCCTCCCAAGTAGCTGGGATACAGGCACTTGCCACCACTCCCAGCTAATTCTTGTAGTTTTGGTAGAGATGGGGTTTCATCATGTTGGCCAGAATGATCTTGATCTCTTGACCTTGTGATCCGCCCACCTCTGCCTCCCAAAGTGCTGGGATTGCAGGCGTGAGCCACTTCACCCGGCCCCAGGATAGCTTTTACAGTCTCTTCCTACTCATCAGTGTACATGGGTCTGTGGTTCCATTATAGCTATCATACTTCCTTTCCTGAATCATCATGTCAGAAAGTAAATGGCCAGAATGGAACAAACATGTTTTTCATGTCTATTGTTTCCCAGATCTATCCTTTTGGCTCCTTTATATCAGCTCTAGTCTCAGGACAAACTTTATGAAATACCTATCCATTATTTTTGTATTGCAGATGGGTGTCTTAGGACACATTTGCTCCTAAAAAGTAGGACTATAACCAAACGGATCCAAAATTCAAAAGACTCAAAATCTGGAGAGTAGCTGAACTACAGACGTCATTACCATGGACAAGAACCAATGAGGCCTCAGCAGCTTCAGCATCAAGAGTTGCTGGACGGTTACACGTCTACTCCCCATCAGTAGAACTCACCTACCACAACTCTTGAGATGCCTCCTTGTGCAAATTATTTTTCAGAAGAATCTTATTGGTTCATTTCAGCCAGTGGACCAGTTTTCCTTGGGTCAGGTCCAATAACCTATGATGAGGGTATGAGCTTGCAAAATGATTCACGCGAGATGCCTTGGTTTGCAACATGTGCAGGTTGTGGTGGCAGGAACAGTGGTGGAGTTATCTTAGAAAGATATGAGTAGAAAGCAACAGTCCTTATTTCTAAGAGTCTTACAGTTGCCTAAGATCTCACAACTATAGATCCCAAAGCCTATCGTCAGAACAAAATCTGTCTGGATATGAAGTCCTTGATCTTACTGACATATCTAGTAAAAGCAGCATAAGGCTGACTCTCAGAGAAGCTGATCTCTTGTCCAAGGCCACAAGGTCAGTGGGAAATGCAGGAGAGTGCTGTTCACCATTGGTAACCCTCTGTCCAACACGGGAACATGCTGGAGAAGAACCCAACCAGGCATTCATTTCTATCAGTTGTATTAACAGAGTTGCAGAATCTAGCTAGTGGCTTTCATAATTAAACTGATGTGGATTCAGGTCTGGAATCTGCCTTTGGCCAACTGTATGATCCTAGGCAAGTTAATTAATGAATAAACAAAGCACTAGTTCTTGTATTCCAATCCCTGGATTCTAGGAACCTCAGTTAATCTGAAATGAGGATTTTAACTATATCCTCTCTCAAAGCCACTCCAGATCTCAAATTCTGATGAGGGTCTTATGCAGGAGTTGGCAAACTATATCTCATCAGTCAAGCCCATCCATTTTTGTAAATAAAGATTTATTTGAACACATCTACACTCTTTCATTTACATACACGACTGCTTTTGCAGCTATGATGGTAGAGTTGAGGAGTTGCAACAGAAAATGAATGACCTGCAAAGCATAAAATATTCACTATCTGACTCTTTACAGAAATAATTGTCTGACTCCTGGCCCAAAGGGAAGTCATTTATTTCTGCTTTCAGCTCCCATGCTGTTTTGCCCAGTTCTTGGCTTTCCTCGGTATTGTTCCCCTTCAATTCCTTTTATGAAAACTTAGAGACCAATCTTTGAACATATCCTCCCTGGGATCAAATCCCAGCTCTGCCACTCACTAAGGGTGTGAGCATGGGAAAATCCCATAAATTTCCTAAGCTTTAGTACTCTCTAGAAAATAACATTAGATAGATGTATGCCATAGTGTTTTTCTGGGATTTCAATGGCATATTCCATGGAAGCTGCTTAGAAAGTGCCCAGTGGATGTTAGCTACTATTACAATGACTGTTCCCTTCTTAAAAATATATATATATTTGTACAAATTAATAGAGTACATGTACAATTTTCTTACATGTATATAACACATAGTAACAAGTCAGGGTATTTACGGTGTTCATCACCAGCGTACAGTGCATTTGTCCTAACTATAGTCACCCTATGCTGCCATCAAACATTGCTTTTATTTTCTGAATTAATCACTCTGGGCAAGTTTTCATCTCCATGTTTCTTCACTAAGGAGTTTAACACTTAATCCCTGGTAGCTCATGGTTAATACGTGGTCTGACCCACAGTAAACACATTATAGGAAAGAGAGATGTCTATTTTAATTCTCACAACATTCCTACTTTGGTGACATTATCACTATACTTATTTCACACAGGAGGAAAATCAGAGTTAGGAAGGAAGCATCTTACCACAAATCTCGAACCCTGTGAAGTTCAGAACCAGGATTCAGCACCAAGGTTAAGGCTGCACTCTACACCACCGGCAATGCCAATGCTTGTAGGGAAACAATAATGCAGAGATTTAACCTTCAGCCTAGCGGAGCATTTATTTCCAGTCTTTTCTTTCTCTTTGCATGATTTTCTTTTATACACAGTTGATATCTGTTTGTGTATGAATGAGTATAACTTTACATCTTGCTTTTAAAAATATATATAGTACTATGAACATATTATCATCAGAAACTCTTGGTAACCATAACTGTAAATGACTTAATAGTCTGCATAGCATCGGTATAAAGTATGAATGTGTACATCATAATTTATTCACACCAGATTTCCAGCCAACCTGTGTTACACCCCCCTCAGAGCAGGAATAGGTACAAGAGCTTGCTGTCTACAAGTGCCGGGGAAGACTCGAAGGATGCCTCCACCCATTCTTTCCCCAGAACAGTGAGTCTCAGACAGTGCACAGAGATCCAGATTCCTGAAACAGTCCAGCCCAGGCAAGGAGGCACGTCTCCTTAGGTTAATCAGAAGCAGGCACGCTCTGCTGAACGGCCTGCTCAAAAGAGAATACAAATGCCTATGTTTGGGGGGATAAAAAGTGGGCTCCAACAAACACACATACACCCTCCCCTTCCTTTCCCCCAGAACAGGAAGCTTCAGGCTAAAGGCCTGTATACCTTCCATGCATCCATACCCTGCATCTCCACCCCCTTCCCTAGCCATGGGGGTTGAAGTTTCATTACATATCTCAGGAGGGATCTTCATTCTTTTTCAATGAACATCTGGCCTAAAGGATGTCCTAATTAAAACCACCAACTAATTATTATCACCTACTCTCTCCACTTATTTTTATGATTTCCGTGTACTCCCACCCCGCCCCCAAAACACATGGATTCCTTCAGGAATCCGCTTAGCTCTCCCCACTCCCTTTAATGAGTCTTATGTCCCAGCCTTGTTTCTCAAGGAATTGGAGGTCTGGGACCCTGATTACTACCAGGGTTTCCAATTGCCTGTTCTCCCCCTGGCCTTTCTGAAAGGATCTATTGAGAAAGAGGTCATGATTAAAGCCCTTGGAACAAGCAAAGTGTAAT
This sequence comes from Aotus nancymaae, assembly GCF_030222135.1. Taxonomy (NCBI): domain Eukaryota; kingdom Metazoa; phylum Chordata; class Mammalia; order Primates; family Aotidae; genus Aotus; species Aotus nancymaae. Next base: position 19,914,694 of record NW_026988443.1, read on the forward strand.
TGAAGCAGTGCCTGGCGCCTGTCGGCTTAACCTCCCTCCCCATAAACTGCAGCCAAGCACAGCAGGCTGCAAGCCCCCTTCCTGCATCTCTACAAGGGGAACATGAAGTGTGAAGTGGGGGCGGGCTATCCCAAGTCTCTGCAAGCCAAATGCAGGGAGCTAAGAGAAACAGCTTTGACATGTGATGAAGATGTTTGGGAAAATCCATGCAGAAAAAATTATGTCAGACTTGTCACAAAGAGAGTGGAAATGTATTTACATTGTATACACTTTGGGTTCATACATTCAACTCAGATATTAAAGGTTTGTTATGCGGGACGTCTCAGGAGGGTGGTATGATGTGGTAGAAGGAGGCTGCGCTTCTGAAATGTTCTGAATCCTCAAGATGCCCAGTATTCCCTGGCTACAAAATATCTTGGATTAGTTACTTCATTTTTAGCTTCATTTTTTTTTTTGCAAAACTCCTCCTTGCAAGATACTGGGGAGGACTCAAGAAGCTGGCTTGAGTATCTAATACAGCCTGTGCATAAAAGTGCTTATTCATTGTAAATGTCTATCTTTTCTTTCAAGAATTAGGCACAGAGGAAAGGAGATTAGAAGCATTGCTATGTAACTTGAGCCATGATCAACATCATCATGACAGCAGCTAACACTGCACAGTTTTACTATGTGTGAGCATGCACGCACACACACACGTGCACAGGCACACTGGCACTCCAACAGTTATAAAGCATATAAACTAGGTACCATTATTTTCACTTGAGGAAATAATTGCTAAGATGTGGTTATTATTAAGAAGGGAATCAAGTCTTTCTTGGAAGCTACCTCAAGAACTCTTAACATATTACTACTCTTGGACTCTGATAAGTGCATTATGTTGCATATAAAAAGATACTTATTACAGCATCATTTATAGTCCCAAGGAAATTAAAGCAATAAGGGAAATAACTGAAACATACACTCAGAGTTTGCTGGTGTGAATAAATTATGATATACAGATTCATACTTTGTACCAATACTATGTGGACTATTACATCATTAATTATTATGGTTATCAAGAGTTTCTAATAATAATATATCCATAATAGTGTATTTTTTAAAAAGCAAGATATAAAGTTATACTTGTTCATAAACAAACAGATATCAACCATGTATAAAAGAAAATCATGCAAAAAGAAAGTTAAGACTAGAAATAAATGCATCACTGGGCTGAAAGTGAAATCTCTGGATTATTGTCTCCTTATGAACTTTGGCATTTTTAGGTGGTAGAGTATGGCCGTAAACTTGGGGTTGAATCCTGTTTCTGGTCTTCACAGGGTTTGGGATTTGGGGTAAGATGCTTACTTTCCTACCAAAGTAGGAAGGTTGTGAGGATTAGAACAGAAAATGCATGTAACATGTTTAGCTTGGCACATAATATTATAGTTCATTATGTTTTCCTGGTTAAAAATAAGTTGGAATGGGAGGAGCAAAAGCCCAGCAGAGACCAGGAGAGTGGAACTTTGCTGACAGAGGATGCAGTTGGGGCCAGGCCTGCCTGGTGCTGAGCGGGAGGCCTGGCAGCAGTGGGCCAGTCCCTATCTCTTTCCACAAACAAACAAAACCCTTCTGGAGTGAAACTCCACACCGACCATCTGTGTTCATTCAACACCCACATTCACCCTTTTCACCCCCCTCAGGTTCCATTTTCAGCTTTCCTTCTCTTTGATGTAGATAAAAATCTGCCTGGAGCGGCCAAATGTTTTAAAGTGGTGAGATTTAGACACCAGGCCTCTGTCTGTGTCGGAGAACACTCTTATCCTCGTTGAGAAGGAGACCAGATTGAGGTCAACAACACCTGGTAAAGGGGCCTGGGTTCTTTCCTATGCTAAGTACAACACTGCACCAGCCCATGACCAGGAGTTTGCATTGGAAATAGGCTGTGTTCCAATTTCACTCAAGAAGCCATTAAGTGGAAGACTGTGGGTTTCCTCTTCAAACTCTGTCCCTGCTGTCCCTGTGTGTGTATGTATGTGTGAGCTTAGAGACTTGTCCCTCTCTCTCTCACTCTCTCTCTCTCTCTCTCTCTCACACACACACACACACACACACACACACACACACACACACATTCCAAGATCCTTTTTGGGCCCTAAATACTTCCCAAGAATTTCTGTTATCCATTCCTGTTTCTGCAGAACCACACAGAATTCTCTAATGCACAATGAATATTATTTTAAAAAGGACTCGTATAATCTTGGTTTTCTCAATGTGGTGAACATTTTACAAGGGTGGGAATTGTATCTGATATGCTTGACATTGTCTCACCAGTGGCCATACATTCTGGCAAGATAGATAGTTTGGTACCCAAGTGAATAAAATGAGTGAATATACCAGTAGAAAAGCAATAACTGAACTTAGGAGCCCTGACTAGTCAGAGTCTTGAGAGTTTCCAGCTGCAGAGAGGCAGGGAAGGCAGTACCACTGGACGGGACAAGACTGGCTGAGGGATTCCAACGGCCCAGGCTCACTTACTTTTTCCAACTTGCTAAGAAGCAGGGAAACTCAGGGCCCCAACTCTGTTTGTTCTTTGTCTGTGTGTGAATGTGTGAGCTTAGAGACTTTTGAACTTAGTAATCACGACCTTGGGGGTAGCTATTATGATGCTCTCACTGAAGCTGTTTTCCTCCATAGCCAGTCATGTGCATTTCTGAGCTCAGTGTACAATGTATGGCATGCAATAGACACTCAGTTAATGTTTGCTGCTTCTTAAAATATTAGAGTGTGCGAAGACTTGGAAACTAAGAGCAGGAGGCTTCAAAGACAGGTTTAATTGTTTAAAAAAAAAAACAGAGGGCTGGGTGAGGTGGCTCAAGCCTGTAGTCCCAGCACTTTGGGAGGCCGAGGCGGGTGGATCACAAGGTCAAGAGATCGAGACCATCCTGGTCAACACGGTGAAACCCCGTCTCTACTAAAAATACAAACAATTAGCTGGGCATGGTGGTGCGTGCCTGTAATCCCAGCTACACAGGAGGCTAAGGCAGGAGAATTGCCTGAACCCAGGAGGCGGAGGTTGTGGTGAGCCGAGATCGCACCATTGCACTCCAGCCTGGGTAACAAGAGCGAAACTCCGTCTCAAAAAATAAATAAATAAATAAAATAAAATAATAAAAAAAACCAAAAAAATAACTCTCTTGTTTCATGTAAGTCAGACCAAGAGAGGTTTAATAAACCTGTCTTCCCAGTTAGTTTGCTCAGGGAGGATCAGATGGCTACCTGGTGTCTTAAGAGAACAACAGCAACCTCACAGGGCTCCTAGGGAATACCACTGTCTTTGGTCACGGAGTTAAGTCTCACTGCACTGCACGACAGGGCCATCATTACAAAACCAATCAGCAGCTCCAAACGTGATCTCACAGCCTTCAGACACAGCTCAGGACTCCAGCCACTGCTATGTGATGCGAATGCACAAACCTTTTCTACGCCCCTTTGGTTTTCGTACTTCAGTTTCATGGCAGGAATCGGGATTTTTGTGGAGCCGACTCTTTAGTTCTTTGGGGACCCCTTAGCTTTGCAGTAATGCCCTGGGATTCCTTTGGCCACGCCTGTAATCAGAGTTATACAATCAAGGAAAAAGCGAGCTCGGGGCTGTCATTTCAGATGGAGGAGGAGCAGGGAAGAAAAAGTTATTTGGTTGTGTCCGCAGAATGACATTGAACCCTCCGAGAAGGCCGTGGTTCCTCCACTACCTCTTTCTCTGCTGTGTTCCCTTTGGGTTTCCTGTAGAGGCAGCGGCTGCCATTTACAACTCCCCCAGAATTTCTGTCCCCATCATCATCCATCCAGCTCGCTGGCAGGGGTGCATTCAGCTCCCCCGAGGTAACCTTGAAGGCAGTGTCAATGATGGATTTGCACAATTTCACTTCTGACTTCTGAATACATTTTGTCTGCATGACACTGAGGGAGGGGCAAGGCATAGTGCTGGGCTGCAGCCACCTAGCTCTCTGGCTGTCTTCATTTAAAGAATCATAGCCTGGCTCCACAGGAGAATCTTAATGCTTGACAATCTTGTGTGTATTGGAGAGAAAGAAAAGAACACAAAATAAACAGGAATGCCTGCACTCCTAATCTGGTCGCCTCACCCTCTATCCCCCACTCCCTTTTATTTTTCTTCCTAGCTTTCCTTTCCTTAGTGCAATACATATCCTCACCTGTCCTCCATCCATTCTAACATTTAAGGCAGTACTTTGTCTATTGTGTTCTCTTCTGGATCTTTAATGTCAGGAACAGTGCCTGGCATATAGCAATCGGGCCCTGAATAAATATTTATTAAATGAATGGACTGGACCTGGTGGCAGCGTCAGTTTGAGATGAAACAGACAGCAGTGGCAGTTCTGGTGCTGACAGAGGACAGCTATCTGCTCCAGCGTCAACACCTCCCTTCTAGCAGCCTCAGTTTCTACATCTATATAAGGAGTGTAGTAATTACCCAGACCTGCCAGACATCTTGTGAGGAGGAAATGGAAGGATGCATGTGAAAGTGTCTATTAAGCTGCGATATTCTATGTGTGAAGCATGGCTTGTTCAGCCTGATTTTAGTGTTTTGACGGCATTTTTTTTTTTCTATTGGGGACTTAAAATCCTTTTCAAAGTAGGTAGAATATAAGTGATTCAGGTAGAAAAAGAAAGTAGATGAGAATATTTAACAAATGAGGATGTAGCATTAAAATGAAATTCTCACATACACAAAAAAGTACAAGTGGTAAAAACGCTTCTAAGAACAATTGAGAATCAGCCCATTGATGAGAGGTGACTTTAGAAATCAAATTGGTGATGATCATACACACACGCACACACACACACACACATGCACACAAACACTCAGAGTGGGCAAGGGTCCCAGGAGACGACACTCATACGTTCCTGGTGAAAATAGAAATTTTTACAAAAAATAATCTAGCATCAAGTATCAAGAGCCTTAAAATATTGATTTTTTAAAATTGACTAACCCAACTATTTGGAATCTATCCAAAGAATGAATTGCAGGTAGAGTTGCGTGTAAAGATAGTTCAACATGATGTTGTTGCTTACAGTAGAGAACTGTTGGTAAGAACCAGATCCCTGACAACAGAGGAAAATTCTAAAAACCTTCCTGTAAAGAATAATGCACTGAAATTCATCAATTACAGACATTATGCTCTAAGAGTATTTAATGTCGGGGAAAATTCTGTCAATGTAATTTCAAATGAAAAAAAGAAAAAAGCTGTATATATGGCATTTTCTAAGTTTTCAAATAGAAGCACATTTATATACAATAACTATGTCAAGCATACAAATATAGAAGTAAAATTATTGGTTCCCCCATAACATATAATTGTACATATATGTATATATATGTAATTCATTTTTCTATCAATGCTTTCTTGACATTTTTATGTTTTTAAAAAATTTTTATTGATACATAATAATTGTACATATTCATGGGCACGTGATATTTCATTACATGTATAGAATGCATAGTGATCAAGTCAGGGTATTAGGAGTGTCCATCACTTTGAGTATTTATTATTTCTGTGTTGGGAACATGTCAAGTCCTCTCTTCTAGCTATTTTGAAATGCACAACACATTGCTGTTAACTATGGTAGCCCTACTCTGCTATGGAACATTAGAATTTATTCATTCTATCTAACTGTATGTTTATACCTGTTAACCAACCTCTCTTCATCCACTTCCCCTACACCTTTCCTAGTCATTTCCATGTTATTTGTGATAATAATAAATTACTTTTCAACTAGAGAATATTTTTCAAAGTAATTTTAAACTCTAATTTCTAATCTTCATATTACGTGTTAATAAATGTACCAGTTATATCATTGCTGAGTCTGAAACGTTAAATAAGCAATTGCTTTTTATTGCATAACACAATTATCAACTGGGGAAAGACCTGAATTAAACAAATGAGGCTCCAGTTATCCCAGGAAATTAGACCAACCCTGTGTATCCCACCCTTCACCTTCGGGCCTCCCTTTTCCTGTTGAGAAGGACGGGGCATAATCCAGGAAGAATCCCAAGTTGATTAGGAACAGAAAGAGCTGACCCTCCCTGTCACTGTCATTCCTGGAGAACTAAAACCTCACCCAGAGGTACCTCCACTGACATCACCTCTCATAGCCTCCAATAATGCAGGCAAATCCCTGGTCACCGTCTCAGTATTCCGGGGACCTGCTTTTCAGATTTTGAAATTGTTTCTCCTCTAACTAATATGTAAATTTTAGCAAGACTCAAAAGTCACAGGGCCTAAGTCCATGTTAATGGGCAAATTATACAGAAACATTGGATATAGAATTCAAAATGCCAAGCACATTGAGATTACACAGTAATTATATACAGGTGTATTCCACACCTGCAAAGATGGAAAGCAAAAAGGTAAGGATAAAAACTCACACATTAAAGCAATGAGATTGTAAATTTCCTTTCTGTTTTCCAAAATTCTATCTGAAGTTCATCTTGTATAGCTTACACAGTAAAATTATTTTATAAAAAGTAATTCTCAATAAGGAAATGGGTTCAGAAATGTTTAGCAACTTTCTCAAAGGAACACAGGAGGTAAGAGACAGGGCTAGGATTCAAATGAAAGCCTGTCTTCATTCCACCATTCTGTTTAATCCCTCATGGCTTTTCTGTGAAATGAGATCAATCATCACAACAATTGGCACAAATCACACACACAAAAAAGCATGTTTACACAGAAAGAGAAGACAGATACGTGAACGTGGATGGAAGAATATATATTTTTTTAAAAAAGAAGGAAATCAAATAGGAAGGAAGGAAACCAACTGCTTTACTTTTGCTAAATTGAGCCTTAGAAATAGTTCAGATTTTGGGGTCAGAAAATTGATCCCCCTCCACTGCTTGTCATCCCCACCTAATTCAAAGTCACCCACTTAGACATTCTCTTAGCACACTGAAAATCTGTTTTAGGGCATTTATCTGAGTTTCAATTTTACATTTCCTTTTGCACTTATTTATGGAGTGCCTTTCCTTTCTGTTAGACCCCCAAACTGCCTAAATGCAAGATCATGACTGTTTTTGTTCACTCTGTACCCCTGGAGTTTGGAACTGAGTTTGGCAGATATTAAGTGTTCAGTTAATATTTGTTGGATGAATGGGTGGATGATGAATTTTTATCTGTCCTGATGTTTGAGCTGCTTGCCTTCCTGTCCATGTGTTTTTCCCTTGGGTGTGCTGACAGCTGGATTCAGACCGTTCTTTCAGCATCCCTTCACCATTCTCAAGCTAGGCTCTGCAGAAGGTACTGAGTCAGTTCTTTGACAGCAAAGTGCTGTAGCTCACGTCATTATTCCTTCTACACTGGAGCTCTGGTTTGAGGGCCAGAATTTTATCTCAAGAACCAACTCTAGCTGAAAGGGGAAGGATTGCTTTACATGTCTGCAAGTTGTTTTTGTGAGGCCTCAACTTCGTGTGTCTTGTCTTTGCATCAAAACATTTACGTCTCTTCTCTTTTAGACTTGCATTTCTTGAGTTCAGCATCTGTAGGTACTATGGATTGAATGTCTGTTTCTCTCCAAATTCATATGTGGAATACATAAGTCTCAATACGGGGATATTTGAAGGTGGAGCCTTTGGGAGGTAATTAGGTTTAGGCAAGGTCATAAGGGTGGGTCTCCCTGATAGGATTAGTACTGTTATTTAAAGGAATGGCTAGACCAGTACTCTCTCTCCCCAACATGTGAAGATTCAGTGAGAAGCCAGCTGTTTGCACACCAGGAGGCTGGGTCTCGCCAAAAACCTGACCATGATGGTACCCTGATCTCAACTGTCAACCTCCAGATAATGCGAAATAAATGTTTGTTACTTAAGCCACCCAGTTTGTGGTGTTCTATAATAGCAGCCTGAACTGGCTAAGAAAAGTATAATTCTGTGCTCAGCATAGAGATCTATTCACACTTTCATTCCTTAATTTATCTATTTATTTAGTAACTTTTTATTAAGTACGTACTTTGTTTTAGGCACTGGGGCTCCAGAAATGTTAGTAGCCAGTTTAGTAAGAAAAAACAGAGAAGACTAGAATTCTGTTCCCAAGAACGAATGTCACGTTTCCGAAATCCCCATTGTTCATGCTTGAGGAACTTGACAATCATTTAATTCAGTGTTTCATGTATAGAAGCTCATATTTAAGATAGAGAACTCAATAAAGGTGGTATTAATGCTATAGTCTCATTTCTATAATTTAACTGGACATTTAATTTTCGTTTATAATTCTTTTTTTAATATATATATTTTATTGCATTTTAGGTTCTGGGGTACATGTAAAAAACATACAGTTTTGTTGCACAGGTACATACATGGCAATGTGGTTTGCTGCCTCCATCCCTATCACCTATAACTGGCATTTCTCCCCATGTTATCCCTCCCCAACTCCTTACCCTCCACTGTCCCTCCCCTTGTCCCCCGCCACAGATCTCAGTGTGTGATGCTCCCCTCCCTATGTCCATGTGTTCTCATTGTTCAACACCCATCTATGAGTGAGAACATTCCGAGTTTGATTTCTGTTCCTGCATCAGTTTGCTGAGAATGATGGATTCCAGGTTCATCCATGTCCCTAGAAAGGACATGAACTCATTGTTTTTTATGGCTGCATAGTATTCCATGGTGTATATGTGCCACATTTTCCCTGTCTAGTCTATCATCAATGGGCATTTGGGTTGGTTCCAAGTCTTTGCTGTTGTAAACAGTGCTGCAATGAACATACATGTGCATGTGTCCTTATAGTAGAACCATTTATAATCCTTTGGATATATTCCCCTAATGGGATTGCTGGTTCAAACGGAATTTCTGTTTCTACATCCATGAGGAATCTCCACACTGTCTTCCACAATGGTTGAACTAATTTATACTCTCACCAAAAGTGTAAAAGTGTTCCTATTTCTCCACATCCTCTCCAGCATCTGTTGTCTCCAGATTTTTAAATGATCGCCATTCTAACTGGCGTGAGATGGTATCTCAATGTGGTTTTGATTTGCATTTCTCTAATGACCAGTGATGATGAGCATTTTTTCATATGTCTGTTAGTCTCATTTATGTCTTCTTTTGGAAAGTGTCTGTTCATATCCTTTGCCAACTTTTGAATGGGTTTATTTATTTTTTTCTTGTAAATGTGTTTTAATTCTTTGTAGATTCTTTTGATTGGTAAGCTATTAATTGCTGCCTCAACTTCAGCCCTTGTTATTGGGCTATTCAGGGTTTCAACGTTTTCCTGGTTTAAGCTTCGGAAGGTGTAAGTGTCCAGGAATTTATCCATTTCTTCCAGGTTTACTAGTTTATGTGCATAGAGTTGTTTGTAGTAATCTCTGATGGTTGCTTGCATTTCTGTGGAATCTGTGGTGATATCCCCTTTATCGTTTTTTATTGCATCTATTTGATTATTCTCTCTTCTCTTTTTTATTAATCTGGCTAGTGGTCTGTCTATTTTGTTGATCTTTTCAAAAAACCAGCTCCCGGATTTATTGATTTTTTTGAAGGGTTTTTTGTGTCTCTATCTCCTTCAGTTCTGCTCTGATCTTAGCTATTTCTTGTCTTCTGCTAGTTTTTGAGTTTTTTTAATCTTGCTCCTGTAGCTCTTTCAATTTTGATGATAGGGTGTCAATTTTAGATCTTTCCTTTCTTCCCATGTGGGCATTTATTGCTATAAATTTTCCTCTAGACACTGCTTTAAATATGTCCTAGGAATTCTGGTACCTTGTGTCTTCATTCTCGTTGGTTTCGAAGAACATCTTTATTTCTGCCTTCATTTCATTGTTTATCCAGTCAACATTCAAGAGCCAGTTGTTCAGTTTCCATGAAGTTGTGCAGTTCTGAGTTAGTTTCTTAATCCTGAGTTCTAATTTGATTGCACTGTGGTCTGAGAGACTGTTTGTTATGATTTTCATTCTTTTACATATGCTGAGGAGTGATTTACTTCCAATTATGTGGTCAATTTTAGAGTAGGTGTGATGTGGTGCTGAGAAGAATGTATATTCTGTGGATTTGGGGTGGAGAGTTCTGTAAATGTCTATTAGGTTTGCTTGTTCCAGGTCTGAGTTCAAGTCCTGCACATCCTTGTTAATTTTCTGTCTCATTGATCTGTCTAATATTGACAGTGGAGTGTTAAAGTCTCCCACTATTATTGTGTGGGAGTCTAAGTCTCTTTGTAAGTCATTAAGAACTTGCTTTATGTAACTGGGTGCTCCTCTATTGGGTGCATATATATTTAGGATCATTAGCTCTTCTTGTTGCATTGATCCTTTTACCATTATGCAATGCCCTTCTTTGTCTCTTTTGATTTTTGGTGGTCTCTGATAAAGTCTCTGATAAAGTCTATTTTATCAGAGACTAGGATTGCAACTCCTGCTTTTTTTGCTCTCCATTTGCTTGGTAGATCTTCCTCCATCCCTTTATTTTGAACCTATGTGTATCCTTGCATGTGAGATTTGTTTCATGGATACAGCACACTGATGGGTTTGACATTATATCCAATTTACCAGTCTGTGTCTTTTGATTGGGGCATTTAGCCCATTTACATTTAAGGTTAATATTGTTATGTGTGAATTTGATCCTGCCATTTTGATGTTAGCTGGCTGTTTTGCCCGTTAGTTGATGCGGTTTCTTCATTGTGTTGATGCTGTTTACCATTTGGTATGTTTTTGGAGCAGCTGATTCTGGTTGTTCCTTTCTATGTTTAGTGCTTCTTTCAGGAGCTCTTGTAAAGCAGGCCTGGTGATGATGAAATATCTAAGCAATTGCTTGTTCATAAAGGATTTTCTTTCTCCTTGGCTTATGAAGTTTAATTTGGCTGCATATGAAATTCTAGGTTGAAAGTTCTTTTCTTAAAGGATGTTAAATATTGGCCCCCACTCTCTCTGGCTTGTAGGGTTTCTTCTGAGAGAGCCACTGTGAGTCTGATGGGCTTCCCTTTGTGGGTAACCTGATCTCTCTCTCTGGCTGCCCTTAGCATTTTTTCCTTCATTTCAACCCTGGTGAATCTGACAATTATGTGCCTTGGGGTTGCTCTTCTTGAGGAATATCTTTGTGGTGTTCTCTGTATTTCCTGGACTTGAATGTAGGCATTCCTTGCTAGGTTGGGGAAGTTCTCCTGGATAATATCCTGAAGAGTATTTTCCAGCTTGGCTTCATTCTCTCCATCAAATTCAGGTACACTACATAATCCCATATTTCTTGGAGGCTTTGTTCATTTCTTTTTACTCTTTTTTCTCTAATCTTGCCTTCTCATTTTATTTCATTGAGTTGATCTTCAATCTCTGATATCCTTTCTTCTGCTTGGTCAATTCAGCTACTGAAACTTGTATATGCTTCATGAAGTTCTCATGTTGTGTTTTTCAGCTCCATCAATTCATTTATATTCCTCTCTAAGCTGTTTAGTCTCGTCAGCATTTCATCAAACATTTTTTCAACGTTCTTAGTTTCTTTGCATTGAGTTAGAACGTGATCTTTTAGCTCAGAGAAGTTTGTTATTACCCACCTTCTGAAGCCTGTTTCTGTCAAATCATCAGGCTCATTCTCTAGCTAGCCTTGTTCCCTTGCTGGTGAGGAGTTGTGATCTCTTGGAGGAGAAGAGGCATTATGGTTTTGGGCATTTTCATCCTTTTTGAGTTGGTTTCTTCCCATCTTTGTGGATTTATCTACCTGTGGTCTTTGTGGTTGGTGACTTTCAGATGGGGTCTCTGAGTGGACATCCTTTTTGTTGCTAATGAAGTTATTTCTGTTTCTTAGTTTTCCTTCTAACAATCAGGACCCCCTGCTGTAGGACTGCTGGAGGTCCACTCCAGACCCTGCTTGCCTGGGGATCCCCTGCAGCGGCCTCTGCATTTTTGCTGGGAACTGCAATCCAGAGCTGTTCCTATTCAGCCATCTTGGATCGTCTACTCGGGCCTTCATTTACAATTCTTTCCATATAATGTTATGGAGATGCTTTTAAATTTATTTTGCTTTGTTGCTAATATCATGCTTATTAAGAGGATTAAAGAGTGTGCCTCATCCATCAGCAAAATATCTATATCACTTTGATTATATGAAATACAGTTGACTACAATACCGGTGGCCATTTAGGGTTATAGCCAGCTAAGAGCTATACAATAATTAGAACATTTTGTAAAACATATTTAACAAGTTTCTAGGACTATTTTTTAAACTCCTTCGCATAGTTTCATTTATTTCAAACCCCAATTTCATGGGTTTCTTCTTTTTTCTTCTTTAATATAATTTCCCCCCAAAGGAGTTAAATCCCTCTGCATTCTCCAGTGTGATATATAAGAAACAGTTTACCAAATGCAAATTCATATGCCATAGTTCCTTCTAATAGATCCCTATGGCTGTGGAGCAATTCATAATAACAAATAATAATGGTAAAGTGGAATGTTAAAAGGGGACGCTTTGATCAAGACAAGAGACATTCTAGAGTTGGAAAACTAAGAGGTGAGTTAGTAAATGACTTCATCACATGGAAAACAATGAGAAATTAAAGGGGGCAGATTTTAGGGAGCTGTTAGTAGAATGAGTGTCCCCAACTCTTCACAATGGAGAGAGGAGGAGGGCAATTTCTTCTTTCAAACTTTTTCAGGTGGCCTTGGCAGCACTACTTTGAAAATGTAATGTATCTCTCTTGAAATTTTGGTGGCATAGAACACCTGCCTCAACAAAAAACATAACAACAAGAAAAATGCTTGCTAGAAGCTTTCATAGTGGAGCTAAGGTGAGAACGGCATGTTGGGTGGCCTACACTCCTAAAGTTGACCCTACAAATGGTGCATGAGTGCTTACCATTATTTAGAGGAGCTATACTATTCTCCTGCACCACACACACACACACACACACACACACACACACACACAGAGTAAGAGGAAAGGAGATCTGGCTTGACATCTTATTGGATTACTTCCAAACAGGGCTGCCTTGAGAGCTGATCAGGTCCCAGCAGAAAATCTGCATATCTGGTGACTGAAGAACAAGTCATTGTCCATTGAAAACAGAGATGCCTTCTTCCTGGCAAAAGAACAGTGGGTAAGAGGAGGTGAGGTGAGGGGTCTTTAAAGAACCAAACAAATGCTTTGGAGAAAGTCAGATCTCAATAGCACATCACCTATGCCACACTGCTGCCTGACTACCAGTCATATAACAACTTCCCTTCATAATCCCATGCTGATGAGACTCAGAATCTCAGTAAATTAAATAAAAAGGTTTCAAAGCACTGGGTGAGAAGGAAGAGAAGAAGCTGTCCACACACAGGCTGTCCTCCTGAAACTGCAGTTTTCATGTCTGCATTGGGGCACAAATGGGGAGGGAGTGAAATCTCAAACTAAAAAGACAACTGAAGTTTGACTTTTCCATGGGATTAGATATTATACTTGCTGAAAAGAGATTGCTTCTTGTGAATTGACCTGAGAACTATTTGAAGGAGCTGAGACTGAGGTAGGGTTCAGGTACTTGCTGTATTTGTCCAGTAGCAGGGAAAGACCTTGCACTGGAGGGCCAGCTTTGGAGACATGAGAGATGAAGGTAGCCTACACTATGAGTCCTTTTAATTTGTTGTGATGGTTACAAATGTCACGGAAACATTACTGAATTGAAAGGGCCTAATCTGACGTGAGAGATGAGAGAGGGCATCTTAAAGGGGCAGATGTCTGAGATGAGTCTTGAACAATGAGTGAAAATAGATAGATTGTTGAAGTTTTTATTATAGGAGCATCTGCCAACCCAAATCCACACCTCATGAGATCACTTAGAAATAGTAAGAAATAAGGCCTGTAATCCCAGCACTTTGGGAGGCCAAGGCAGGCGGATCACTTGAGGTCAGGAGTTTGAGGTCAGGAGTGTCGAACCCTGTCTCTACTAAAAATAAAAAATTAGCTGCATGTGGTGGTGGATGCCTACAATCACAGCAACTTGGGAGGCTAAGGCAAGAGAATCGCTTGAAACTGGAGGTGGAGGTTGCAGTGAGCCAAGATAGCACCACTGCACTCCAGCCTGGGCAACAAGAGCAAAACTCTGTCAAAAAAAAAAAAGGAGAAGAGAGGAAAAAGGAAAGGAAAAGAGAAATGGTAAGAAACATCAGAAGAATAATACTTCCAGCTACCAATTTCTGAGTGCCTACTGTGAGTTGGATCTTCTGGTAAAGAAGCACTTTGCATATATTGCTAATTCCATCCCAAAATGGCAAGGGTGAGGTTATTACTTCTATTTTGTGGATAAGGAAATTGGTCCTAGAGGGGTTAGGTAGAAATCCGGCTTTCAGTGCATGAGTGGTGGAATAGGATTTCCACTAAGTACTTTCTAGCCCCAGGGCTGGTGCCCATTATTGTTCTTTATGTGGTAGGTGAGTTCATTCTTTAACTTAATTTTCAGAATTGTCTTCTCAGGAGAGCTATCCCTGACACCTCTAAACAGCTTCCTGAACTTCTTTCCTTCCCTTGCTCCTGTAATCTTTGCCTAAGTCTTAAAAATGCATTTACCTTGTTGCTGTGAAGATTTATTTATACACCTGTCTCCTGTTAAACTGGAAGATTCCTAAGTGCTGAGATGGAGCTCTTGCTTTCTGTGTTCACTAAATATCTAGGCCAGCATTGCACACAGTAGGACTCCCTAATGTTATTGAATGAATAAATGTATCTTTAATTATACGTGAAAAAAGGGAATTCAGAGAGTTGAGATAATAAACTTAGGTAATGCAAGTAATTACTCTGGAGCCAGAATCTAAATCCCTGACTCTTGATTTCAAATATAGAACTCTTTCCCATTTATTTAACTTGGGACTAATATCATTTTCATAGTGGCTTTGGATATATTATACTTGACTATCATGACAGAATCAGAAGGGTCTATGTGTGTATACACACGCACACGCGCGCACGCGCACACACACACACATATAGAAATATAAGCCAAAATTTTTTTCTTAGTTGGCTAACTTGGGCCATTAACATGCTAGTTATTGAATTAGCCTCACTGTTTACCCTAATTCCTATTTTGTTTTGTTTTGTTTTTAGAGACAGTCTCACTCTTGCCACTGTACTCACCTAGGCTGGAGTATAGTGGCAAGATTATAGTTCACTGCAGCCTTGAATTTCTGGGCTCAAGGGATCCTCCTGCCTCTGCCTCCAAAGTAGCTGGGATTACAGGAACCACTATGCCCAGCTAATTAAAAAAAATGCAAAGATATGGGTTTTGCTATGTTGTCTATGCTTGTCTCAAACTCCTGGCCTCAAGGGAGCCTCTTGCCTTGGCCTCCCAAACTACTAGGATTACAGGCATGAGCTACCATACCTGGCATTTTTTAATTTTTGTCTTGAGAGAACATTCCACAACTTTCATTGAAAAGATATTCATCGTATACTTAATGTGTTGCAAGCAATTTGATATACCCAAGGAGAACCCAAACTATAGATAGGCTTGGGTTTTCCTTGCATATATATGTATATGCAACCTATATCTATTTACTTTATGTCTCCATATATATGTGTATGTGTGTGTGTGCATATATACATATCTATATATATATAGGTATATATATACGCACAAAATATTATATTTATATATACAGGTGTATACACACACGATATTATATTTACTAATCTGAGTTCCAGTGATATGAAGGAAAAGTGCACAGTGCTTTGAGAATATATGAGAAAGAGACTTGACCTAGGTTGGTTCCTCAGAGGAAGGGTTCTTGGGAATGTGAAGGCAGATTTGAGAGCTGATGGAGAGATGGCATATATGTCAAGAGTAGGTAGATAAAGGGATAGGTTTCCAAGGAATTCGTGAGCAGTTAAAGGGAGGCTGATGTCACTGGGACACACAGATAAAGAGCTGCATGAAAGCACGTAGACCAGGGCAGAGTTCAGGTCTCGCAGGACTCTGCTAAAACTACTAGTATTTTCTAACTTACCCTAAAACCACTACAAAAAACACTGAAGTGTTTTAGCTGAAGAACAATACAGTCAATCTTGAATTTCTAAAGCCTTTCTGTTGAATGAGAAGAGAATAAGTTGGAAGAAGATGAGAATGGAAGCTGGAAGTCCAGTTATGAAGTGATTAAGTATTCAGAGAAGAGATAATAAAAACATATCTGAATAGTCTATAAACTCCTGGACCATCTATCTTGGCTTCTCTACATAAAAAAGAGAAAGTTCCATCCTCTGGTTTGGGCCATGAAGCATTGAAAAATTTCCCCTAAAGAATGCTACCATAATTTTGTTCAACACAATTCTCCCTTTGAAGTGTCCCTCAAAGGCACCCAGTGTGGAGAGAAGGTGTGATGGTATTTTCTAATCTATGTTTGTTCAGATCTGTGGTCTTCTGGATGCTCCAAGATCTTTTGGATGCTCCCATTGTTTGTGGCTGAGCCTTTCCTCCATGAATCTGGTGATGACCTGATCTTGTGAGGCTCACATCTTCCAGTAGCCTGAGTTTCCGGTTGAATTACTCACTCTCTGGAGCCCCATGGTGACCTAATTCTTTACCTTCTCTGTGCCTTGAATACAGGGGAAGGGTATCTTCATCTCCAATCTTCCCCTGCTTTGTCTTGACTGCTCTCACACTCAGAGCTAATGCCCGTGGACGTTTTCCTCCTCCTCTTTCTCTACTGTAGGAATGCAATGGGGGAAAAGGGACAGGCGGGTGGGTATTGCAGTGGTGATTTGGGCCATTAACCTTGATCTCTAACCTCAGAAATTCAGAAAAGGGAAAAGAAGAGTGGAACATCCTCTGGCCTTTTTCCTAACCAGTAGTCTATGCATTTCACCAGCAGTAGTCATGCATTTCACTTGCAGAGATAATGCCAAATTAATGGCTCTGTCTGCCTGATTAAGCCTTTTTTATCTTCTCTGCAACTGCAAAGGAAAAAAGCCCACCTCAGCCATCATCACTACACTAAACCAGACCTCATAGCATTCCCATAACCTTTTACCATGTGAGAACTAATGTTCCCTGAGGGCTCACCTAGCACACCTCCTCAAATGTTACAATTTGTAAAATTGACAAACAAAGAAAACAAATTCATTCATTCACTCAAAAATTTGTATAAAGTGCTTATTGTATGCTAGGCTTTGTGCTTGGATAGGCAATCAGAGATGTAAATGAGTTAAAGTCTCTGCTGTTGAAGAGCTCACTGACTGCCCAGTAAACAAGTGAACTAGCTATAACCTTGTGAGAGCTCTAACCTTGCAAGGGACTGATAGCTCCTTGTGAGGGGTAGACCAGAGTAATCTGGCCCTACGCCCAAGGCGCCTATGAAGGCTAAGTCAAAAGCTCTATCTCTACTGCTAAGTTGTTGTTGTTTTCCAGAAAACATCTAATTTGGTCAGCCTTGGAGTTAAACACATTTTTTTTCTCCTTATCTTGTGTTTTTCAAGCTGGGAGCATTTCAATTACAACCTTATTATATAGATAAATGTATATTGTACTGCTTTAATTTGGATCCAGAAAAAGATAGACAATCTCGTAAAACTTATCCCAAGGCCACGGATACTGCAACTATTTAATATATTAAGTGCTGACTATGTGCTGAAAAATAAGAGTCTCTACTACTGTCTCATTTCTTGGTTAGATGTGATGTCCTATTAACTTATACCAACAGGCATAATGCAGTTAAGAATAACTTGTCACAAAAGATGCACCAATAGTGAGGATTTAGGGTGCTTAGTGAGAAACAGAACATGTGCAGCAGGCCTAAAGGAATGGGCAAGTTATCAACAAGGCTTGTGTACTGAAGAATGCCCTGCAAAGTATGTCCTGCATAAGCTATTTCACCCAGTTGAGCCTGAATTTTCTCAACAGCGAAGAAAGGAACATTATTTAATAACAACTGCCTCATGCAGTAAGAACTAAATGAAATATTTAATACAATGCGAGACCCCAATGTATAGTGATAATGACTGGTAGTATTGGTGATGATGATGGTGGTAGTGGTAGTGATTGTAATGATGTTGGTGATGCTGATAATGG
This sequence comes from Aotus nancymaae, assembly GCF_030222135.1. Lineage (NCBI taxonomy): Eukaryota > Metazoa > Chordata > Mammalia > Primates > Aotidae > Aotus > Aotus nancymaae. The sequence continues at coordinate 19,932,690 of NW_026988443.1, forward strand.
TAGTAGTGGTGGTGATGATGGTGGTGGTAATGATGGTGATAATGGTGGTGGTGGTGGTGATAATGATGTTGGTGATGGTAATAATAATGGTAGTAGTGGTGGTGATGAAAATGGTTATGGTGGTGATGATAATGGTGGTGGTAGTGATGCTGGTAGTGATGCTGATTGTGATAAAGAGTACAAGAATAATGATTGCAATTATCTTGGTGCTGATGAGACAGTGATGATGAAGAATTGTACCACTTCTATGGACATCACCTATTGCCTTCAATCATCCTTCAGGTGTATTTATTTATTGTGTATATATTGTGTATATGTATATTTATGCAATTATTATTGTGTATATATTGTGTATATATATATTTATATGTGTGTATATATATACACATTTATATATATAAATATATATATACACACATACACACACACACGCACATACACACACACACACACACACACACACACACACACACATATATATATATATATATATATTTTTTTTTGAGACAGAGACTTGCTTTGTCTCCCAGGTTGGAGTATAGTGGTGTGATCTCAGCTCACTGCAACCTTCGCCTACCAGGTTCAAGTGATTCTCCTGCTTCAGCCTCCTGAGTAGCTGGGATTGCAAGCACATGCCACCATGCCTGGCTAATTTTTATATTTTTAGTAGAGACGGGTTGCCCTATGTTGGTCAGGCTGGTCTCAAACTCCTGACCTCATGATCTGCCTGCCTCGGCCTCCCAAAGTGCTAGAATTACAGGCATGAGTCACCGAACCTGGCCTCAGTGTTCTATAATCACTTATTTTTTGTAGGACTGATGTACCCTCATTAGAATGACAGTTTGCCTAAGAAATTATTCAGTGATTCATGAGGCCCCAAAAGATGGAGTGACATCTCACAAGTGGCAAAGGAGGCTATGGACCATGCCTACTCAGCGGTGTTGCCAGCCTATTATGGGCAGAAGGCAGAAAGCTATCAGAAGGGCTTGACATCCAACACAGAAATTTCTCTTGTCTTTCAGTAGAAAGTTTATTTTCTATGGGGATGAATTTGATGGAGATTTCTTATTTCCTTGTTTTCTGTGGAAAGCAGTAAAGAGCACATTCCATTTCATTCTTTACAATGTCTTATCAATAACAAGATTGCCTCTCTCTGCCTTTCTTGTAAGTACCTGGGTTCAGGATCCTGTTTATAGCTTCTCTAGTCAAGGGATTCCTTTTACTCCGAGGAAGAAAAGCAGGGTGCTTGAGAGAAAGAGATTTCTGAAGTTTAAATGTTGGCTTCCTCACAGTTTTGCAGTGTGGCCTTAGGCAATTTTCTGGAACCAGATAAGTTTAATAATACCTATTTCATGCTTTTTGTCTCCCTTCCTCCATTCTCACTCCTTTCCTCTCTGCTCCAGTCTTTCTCATGCTGGATGACAGTGATTTCAAGACAACCAAGTCTTTTGCAGTGAGCTCACTGGCCTGCCTGATGCTCTCTGTAGCCGAGGAAGAACAGGTCTGGGAGAAAGGCAAAGCCTGATCCCACATGCTCCATGAGTCCTAGCTGTGGAGATGCTGCTCTTCTGTATAGAGGAAACTGGAACTTTCAAAGGATTCTAGAGATGTAAGTAAAACAGAAGATATCATACTGAAAGAGGTTGTGGAGCTGTTCATAGAAGAGCATGTTGCTTAAAAATAGCCCAGAGCTCCATTCCGCAAATCTGCCCTCTCCCCTTCATTCTGATTTTGCTGCAGTCTATAATCAAATGTGAATGAAAGTAAGTCTACCTAACCTTGAGATAAAAGCTTCCTTAAAAAAGAAAAGATAGCTCATTTCCAGTATGGCATGCAAGCAGCTGAGAGGTTTCTGCTCTGTCCTCACAACAGGTAAAAAGCTGAAGAAACTAAAAAAAATCAACAACTCCTCTTACACCCACAAAAGAAACAAGATCACAGGGCAAACTACTGCCCCCAAAATTAAAGACACAGGTGGATACAGAAAATCACAACTTACAGGAGCAGGAACATATGAGTAGAAATCTCTGGCGTAGCTAGTACCAGTGTAGGAAAACCTACAGTGTAATTGATGAATTGAGGAAGGCTCAGTGTGCCCGAGTCCAAAGGTCAAAAACTCCAAGGTTACCAAGTCATAGAAAAGTCTTCACACTTTTCTCAGTTTTACTTCCAAGAGCTCTACCAAGTCCTCACAGTGGATAGGAAAAAAAAAAAAAAAAATCCCTTCATGCTGTCAGAAAGGTAAGGAAGCCATCTTAAAATGTGCCAGAACATTCAGTTCTGCTTAACAAGGTCTACTCTCAGGAAAAACTGCTTAACCAGAGACTAATCTGCTGGAGTTTTATCAGATCCTAACTTCCCTGGGGGGAGGAAAATACCCAACTCCAGTTCACTCTAGTCATCCTGTCCCAGGAAGAGAAAAACACTGAGAAACATTTGTAAAGTTCACGGTTCAGAGGTCTAGCTTGCTAAAAAGCTGAGACCTAATAATAAGACTATGAAATATTATCTCTTTCTCCATATCATGCCACAACATTAAAAAGGCCTAATTATAGCAGTTTATTTTACCTAGTACATTAAATATGGCTATCCACAAAAAAAAATTAAAGCATGTTAAAAGGCAAAAAACAGTTTGAAGAGACAGAACAAGCATAGAAGTAGAGTCAGATGTGGCAGGGAGGTTGGAACTATCAGATCAGAAATTTGAAATAATTCTCTTAGGGCTCTGGTGGAAAAGTAGATCCCATGTAAGAACATGAACTTAGAGATGGAAACTCTAAGAAAAAATTTAAAAGATTTGTTAGACACACACACACACACACACACACACACACACACACACACACAGAATGACTCTAGAGGGCTCATTAGTAGACTGGCCATGGCTGAGGAAAAAATCTGAGATTGAGGAGATAACAATAGAAATTTCCAAACTAAAAAGATAAAAGGCCTGAAAACAATGGAACAATATTCTAAAATCTGCTGGACAACTCCGAAAGAGCAACACACATATAATAAGAATGCCAAAAGGAGGAGAAAAAGAGAAAGGAACAAAAGCAGTATTTGAACCAATGATGACTAAGAATTTTCTCAAATTAATGTCAAAAATCAAACCACAGATGAAAGCTCAGAGAACATTAATCAGGATAAATACCACAAAAACGACACTTGGGTACATCATAATCAAACATCAGAAAATAAAAGATAAAAAAATCTCGAAAAAAATGAGAAAAATAAAACTTCCCTATAGAGAAGAAAAGATAAGAATTCTATTAAATTTCTACTTAGAAATTATGCAAACAAAAATAGAGTGAAATACTTGAAGCATTAAGAGGAAATAAAAAGCAAGCAAGAATTCTCCACCCGATGAAATTATTCTTCAAAAGGAAGAACCAATAGAGACTTTCTCATATAAACAAGAATGGAGGATATTTGTTGCCAATAGTCATGACTTGCAGGAAATATTGAGAGTTTTTCAGAGATAAGAAAAATGATATAGGTCAGAAACTCAGATTTACGTAAAGAAGCTCATCAGATAATAATTAAGTGAAGGTAAAATAAAAACCATTCTTATGCCATGAGGGAAAATATTTGCAAACTATGCACCTGACAATGATATAATATCCAGCATCTATAAAGAACTTAAATTTACAAGATGAAAACAAGCAACCCTCTTAAAAAATGGGCAAAGGACATGAGCAGACTTTAAAAAAAAATCCAGCCAACAAGCATATAAAAAAAAAACCCTCAACATCCCTGATCATTAGAGAAATGCAAATCAAAACCACAGTGAGATACCATCTCACACCAGTCAGAATGACTATTATTAAAAAGCCAAAAAATAACAGATGCCAGCAAGGAATAAAGGGAATGCTTACACACAGTTGGTGGGAGAGTAAATTAGTTCAGTGATTGTGGAAAGCAGTGTGGTGATTCGTCGACGAACTAAAGGCAGACCTATCATTTGACCCAGCAATACCATTACTGTGTATATACCCAAACAAATATAAATCATTCTACCATAAAGACGCATGCAGGTGAATGGTCATTGCAGCACTATTCACTATAGTAAAGACATGGAATCAACCTAAATACCTATTGGTGACAAACTGGGTAAAGAACATGGCACATACACACCATGGAATACTATGCAGACATAAAAAATAATGAGATAATATCTCTGGGAACATGCATAGAGCTGGAAGCCATTATCTTCATATTCTCATTTATAAGTGAGAGCTAAATGATGAGAACACATGGAAACAAAGAGGAGAACAACAGACATATGGGCCTACTTGAGGGTAGATGGTGGGAAAAGGGAGAGAATCAGAAGAAATAACTATTGGGTACTAGGCTTGGTATCTGGGTAACAAAATAATCTGTACAACAAACTCCCATGACATGAGTTTATCTGTATAACAAACCTGCACATGTATCCTTGAACCTAAATAAATGTTTAAAAATTAAAAATAAATAAATAAATAAATTTCAAGGAAAAAAACACATTCTTATTCTTAATTGGTCTGACAGATAACAGTTTTTCAAAATAATCACAACAATGTATTCAAATATATATTAAGATATAATTATACTTACACGTAAGTAAAATGAGTGGCAGTGATGCTACAAGGAGCACAAGGGAAATATTAGGGACATTTTATATGTAATTATAAGGTACTTGCATGATCTGTGAATAGTATAGTGTTATTTGAAAGTAAACTTGAATTAGTTCTAAGTGTGTATTTCAAACTCTAGGGAAATCACTTTAAAAAGTTTGGGAGGCCAAGGCGGGTGGATCACCTGAGGTCAGGAGTTTGAGACCAGCCTGGGCAACATGGCGAAACCCTGGCTCTACAAAAAATACAAAAATTAGCCAGGTGTGGTGGTGCGTGCCTGTCATCCCAGCTAGGAGGCTGAGGCAGGAGAATTGCTTGAACCCAGGAGGCGGAGGTTGCAGTGAGCCAAGATTGTGTCATTGCACTCCAGTCTAGGCAACAAGAGTGAAACTCTGTCTCAAAAAAAAAAAAAAAGGTGAAAAATTGAGTTACAAAATGCCCAATTGAAACCGTAAATAGAAGTTAGTGTGGAAGACAAAAACAAAAACAAAACAAAAAACAGGGCAACAATATAAAACAGTAACAGATATGGTAGATATTAATCCAACTGTATCAGTAATCACATTAAACATCAATGCTTTAAATGCATCAGTTACACAATAGATATTGCCAGAGTGGTTAAAAAATAAAAACCCAACTTATATTGTCTAAAAAATCTACTTTAAATATAAAGGACATATAGGTTAAAAGTAATGGAAGAAAGATATACCCTGCTATTAATAACAGTAAACTAAAGAAAATGGAAGTAGCTATGTCTATTTCAGACAGAGAAAACTTCAGAGCAAGAAAAGTTATCAGGGATAACAAATAGTATTACACCATGATAAAGAAGTCAATACTCCAAGAAGATATAATAATCCTTACTGTGTATGTGCCTAACAACCAATATCAAAGTATGTGAGGCAAAAACTGATAGAACTCAAGGAGAAATAGATGAATCCACTATTATAACAGGAGACATTAACACTCCTCTACTGGAAATGGACAGATTCAGCTGGTAGAAAATCAGTTAAGTATTTTCAACAGCAGTATCAATCAGCTAACTATAATTGACATCTATAGACTACTTTATCTAACAACAGCATGTTACACATTCTCTTCATGCTTATATGGAGTATTCACCAACATAGACTGAATTCTGTCCCATAAAACATGCCTTAATAAATTTAAAAGAATAGATACCATGCAATATCTGCTCTCAGGCCACAATGGAATTAAACTAGACATCTATAATAAAAAGGTAGCTGGAAAATACCAAAATACTTGAAGATTAAACAACACACTTCTAGATAACAAATGAGTCAAAGAAAAAAATCTCAAGAGAAATGTTAGAAGATTCTGAAGTAAATAAAAGTGAAAATACAACTTATCAAAATTTATAGATTTGGCAAAAATAGTATGTAGAGTGAAATTTATAGTGCTCAATGTATATATTAGAAAATAAGAAAGATCTAAATCAATAATCTAAGCATCCATCTTAAAAAACTAAAAGAAAGCAAATTAAATCCAAAGTAAACAGAAGAAAAGAAAGAATAAGAATTAGAGGAGAAATTAATTTAATTGAGAACGGGAAATTAATAGAGTAAATCAACAATACTGAAAACTACCTTTTAAAAAAATGTGTGATAAAATTGGAAAGCCTCTAATGAGGCTAAGAAAAAAAGGGACAAGACACAAATTACTAATATTAGAAAGTAGAGAAGAGACATGCTATAAAGCCCATGGAATTTAAAAGGGTAATAAAATAATATTGTAAACAACTTTATGCCCACAAATTTTATAACCTGGATGAAATGGACTGATTTCTTAAAATATTCAATCTGTCAAAACTCATGTAAAAGAATAAATATATAAATAGGCTTATATCTACTAAAGAAATTAGATCAATAATTACTAAGCTTCCAAAACAGCAAGCACCAGTTATAGATGGCTTCACTGGTGAATTCTGCCAAACATTTAAAGAAGAAATTATACAAATTCTCTACAATCTCTTCCAGAAGATTAAAACAGAGAGAATACTTCTTAACTCATTTAACGGGGATAGCATTACCCTAATGCCAAAACCAGGCATTACAAGAAAAGAAAACTACAGAACCATATTTACCATCAACATAGATAAAAAATTCTCATTAAAATAGTAACAAATAAAACCCAATAATGGTTTATAAAAAGAGAATTATATACCATAACCAAGGGATTTATTCAGATATGCAAAGTTGATTTCACATAGGAAAATTAATAAATGTAATCTATGATATAAACAAGCTAAAGAAGAAAAATCACATGACATATCAATAGATGCAGAAAAAGCATTTGACAGAATTCAACACCCAGTCATGATAATATCTACATATAATATAAGATACATAACAAAATATAAAAATATATATTATATGTATATATGCTACATAAGGATAGACAGGAACTTTTTAAACTTAATAAAGAACATTAGTAAAACATTACGCTAACATTACACTTAACATTAAGAAACTTCAAGCTTTCCTGCTAAAATCAGGAATAAGACAAGGATGTCTTTTGTTATCACTGCTTTTCAACCTTGTACAGGAAGTCCTAGCAAATTGTATAAGAAAAGAAAAAGAAATGAAAGGTATTAATATCAGGAAAGAAGAAATAAAACTGGCTTTGTTCACAGATGACATGTTTGTCTAAATAGAAAATCCTAAAGAATCAGCAAAAAACCTTTTGGAACTAATAAACAGTTACGGACAATTTACAGAATACAAAGTTAATATAGAAATTCAATTGCTTTCCCATACTCCTGCAAAAAACAAGTGAAAATTGAAATTAAAACATGTTGCCATTTATATTAGTGCCCCTCAAAATTGTATACTTAGATATCAATCAAACAAAATACATACATATAAACAATTAGTTTCAGGGCCATCCACAGATACTGAAATCCAAAGATGCCCATATCCCTTATATAAAATGGTGTAGCACAGTTGGCTCTCTTTATCCACAGGTCTCAATCCGAGGTTGGTTGAATCCCTACCTGTGAAACCTTATGCCATATTGACAACATCCCAAACATGGAAGCAACCGAGATATCCTTCAGTGGATGAATAGATAAATAAACTGAGGTATATACCCAAACAGTGAAATATTTGCACTAAAGAGAAGTGAGCTATTAAGCCATGATTAAACAGGGAGAAAACTTAAATGCATATTACTAAATGAAAGAAGCTAATCTGCAAAGACTATATACCACATGATTCCAAGTACATGACATTCTATAAAAGGCAAAATTATGGTGACAGCAAAAAGTTTAGTGGTTGACAGGGGTTACCAGAAAAGGAAGGGTGTATTCATCCATTTTCACACCGCTATAAAGAAATACCTGAGACTGGGTAATTCATAATGAAAAAGAGGTTTAATGGACTCAGAGTTCCATATGACTGAGGAAGCCTCACAATCATGGCAGAAGGTGAAGGAGGAACAAAGGCACGTGTTACATGGTGGCAGGCAAGAGAGCATGTGCAAGGGAAACTGTCCTTTATAAAACCATCAGATCTCCTGTGACATATTCACTATCACAAGAACAGCACAGGAAAAACTTGCCCCCCATTGTTTAATTATCTCCCACTGGGTTCCTCTCGTGACAGGTGGGAATTATGGGAGCTACAATTCAAGGTGAAATTTGGTTGGAACAGAGCAGAGAGGACTTGTAGTGTAATGAAACTATTCTGTATGATACGACTGTATATAATACTATATGATAATACATGTCACTTTATACTATATCTGTTCAAAGCCATCTAATGTACACCACCAAGAGTGTGCTATGGACTTTGGATGATAATAATGTGTTAATGTAGGTTCATCCATTGAAAAAAAAATGTGCCATTGTGTTACAGGATGTCAATAGTGGGGGAGGTTGTGCATTTCTGGGGACAAGAGTAGTGTAGGAACTCCAGACACCTTTCAATCAATTTTGCTATGAACCTACAACTGGTCTACAAAAATGACATTTGCTAATCCAAAAAGGAAAATATTGTATTAAAAACTGAGTGCCCTCCAGAAAATGAGCATAGCAAATAGCAAAAAGTAAAAATAACAGCAGTTAAAAATAACAACTAAGTGGTTAAACATTTACTCTGTACCGTGTCTCATGAACCCTTTTATGTGCATTATCTTATCTAATTCTTACATCAACCTTATGAGGTGTGTACTAGTGTTTTCTTAAACTTGCAGATAAAGAAACTGAGTCACCAAGAGGGTAGGTCACTCCTCCCAGATGCACAAGTTAAAGGTAGTACAGTCAGGGCTGGCATTTAGTTCCTCTATCTTACACTTCATCCCAAGACACGTGCTAATGTCACATTTGTTTTCCAGATCTCGGTTAGAATGCTGACAAGTAAAAGTGGCCAGGACTGTAAAGTACAGAAGAGCACTTAGAGTCCTAGATGGAGGATGGGGGCTTCCTTCACCTCTGCAGTACTGACATTTTAGGCCTCATACTTCCTTATTGTGAGAAGCAGTCCTGTACATTCAGAATGTTTTGCAGCATCTCCACTTCTACCTACTGTATGCCAATAGAGCCCCAACCTTTAATGTGACAACCAAAAATGTCTCCAGGCATAACAGATTGTCCCCTGGGGGCAAAAATCCCCCAGTGGAGAACCGTTGCTTTAGTACATGCTGTCACTCCAGGCCTTGATATCAGTCACAGAACCAGGCTTACCGTTTCTGTAACTACTAAATATCTGAGCCTTCCTTTACTGCATCTTCGTTGATCCAGCTTTTTCTAGCTGCCAACAATCTCTCTGTCCCAGCTCAATCAACGATAAAATGTGGATAATACTTTGCAGAAGTAATGGGAATTTTAAAGCACGACCTTCCTCATGGATGACAATGTCAAATAATATTTACTAAAAGACCAAGAATATAATGATACTCAACAAATGCTGTTTATCTTAACTTTGCCCATCTCACCTAAAATGCCACAGCAAACAAAACTGAACCCTCTCTTTTCCCCTAGTGAAACAATCTTATCACCCACAGACACTCTACAAGGACCACTCTCAAGAACTGATGCATTTTTAAAAAAATGTCAATTCCTGAATTTGATGATTTTGCCAGTATACATTAAGTAGACATTTGAGAACATCTGAATAAAGAATGACGTTCCTTAGTTTTTATCCATATGTCTGTGCCTCTCAGTCACAACCTAAAAATGACTTTAATTAACTATGAAAGCTTCAATGGGCTATATGTGGACTGAGTCCATCCATTCTTTTGTTTAAAACAGACCATGGTGTCATAGATTTAAATAACAATGTCTCAGAATCTGATGTGGAATAACATTTATTTCATATTTCTGACATAGAATTTTATTTTAATTGAAAAAGGAGATGTGTGTGTGTGTGTGTGTGTGTGTGTGTGTGTGCGTGCGTCTGTTTGTCTGTATATACATATATGATGTCAGCATTTACACACGTGTGGTGCTGGAAAATTATATTGCTGACATAAAGCTATCTGTATCAGATGAAGATGGAAAAAAGAAAGTTTAACATATTGGCCAATCTGCATAGAGAGCACATACACAATTGCAGCCCATCTTAAAAGGCAAAAGCAGTACTTTCTTGCTTCTAATGGCTTGATAATAGCCATTATCGGCAACAGTGTAAATGAAAAGAAAATAAAAAGAGGCATTTTTATGCACTGCCCATTAAGAGCAGCATGCATATAAACTCATGAACTTGGAAAATAAATAAGCAGACTGGTTGCTAAGCAAAAGCTTTATTTCATTTCCAGTCCTATCGATGGACAGTTTGTCATTAAAAAGATAGAGCTGTTTAAGCTGTCCCAAGGGAAAGACTTAAAGTGGGATAAAAAAGAATCCAGTGGAGTATGCAGACCTGAGCCAATTTTAAATAATTGCCATTCCACCCTGATGCCCGAGATTGTGTTAAGACGTGGCCCATCAGCCACAGGGAGCAGGGCCTTCCTACAGGAGATGCCACGTCCCCGATTTGTCACATCATGGAGCCCCATGGGAGCAACCCTAAGGCAAAGATAGAGGAGTCCCTGCCTTCACTATGGGATAAAATGATTCTTAAAGACCTGTATATTTTCCTTGCTGGTTTGTCGTGTGGCCTCATATATCTTTGGAATAGTGTCTGTGAATCGTGGAATGAAACTCAAGAGGTCATTTGATCCAACTGCTTGTCGTAACCTCTCTAAATCAATTTAGCTCCATAAGTCTCATTTATATCAATACACAAAAAGGTACTAACTTTATTACTGGGTGCATTAGCTCAGTAAATGACTTAACATACATGGAGTACATAACAGTGCCTATGCATAATAGATGACCATTTCTGCTGTTCCTCATATTTAATAATTTTTTAAAACACTGCTGATGTAAGAAACTTGATTGCCTTTGAAATTAGACAGAGCTACATTCCAATTATGACTGTGTGTTCTTGGGTGAGGATTTGGCATTTATGAGCCTTAGTTTCTTAATTTATAACACAGGAATGAGGATACTTTATACATTTCATGACTGTTGTGAGAATTAAATGAAGAAATCCTTGCAAAGGAGGGCGCATAGTAAATTCTTAGTGGATATCAGCTATTATTGTCATCACTGCTGTTATCATTTGCATCTCAATAGATGACATTCTGTTGTTGAAACTACAGACATCTCTGGGATGAAAAATGAATGGTACTCTCTTCTATTGCTTATGCCTTGGAGTGATGTCATGTATTGAGTAATTTTTCCATTGAATGGAGCTGACAGCTCAGTTTTATGAGGAATGAGAAAGGGAAGATGGTGAAGAGGAAGAGGATGGAGATCAAGATTGAGAGCTTGGACTCTGTGTGAGAAAGGAGATCTGAGTAGTGACTACTCTCCTGGAGGATGGAAAAGAAGATTCAAGAGTGTTCAAGATTTCACTTTCATACAATCAACTGAACTATGTTCAGGGCTGGAGTGAGACCACAGACAAAGCTAGCAAGGTGTCTGGCTTAGGGATCTCAAGGTCTGGTCAGGAATAGAGGAATGTAAACGGCCATTACAATACAAGTTGCAAGTTCTAGGGTGGCTTAGAAACTCAGAGGTGCTGGCACTTAACCCTGACCCAAGGCAATGAGGAGGACTCCCTGGAGGCATATATATCTTAGAGGCTTCTGAAGAGTTCAGAAGACATAGAGACAGCAATTGCTCTGCCATTTATAAAATGTAGAATAGCACGCTTAAACTTTCTTCAGTCTTGTTTTTCTGTAAAATATGGATAATGGAATATGGAGTATGATGATTACAGATATTATAGTACATATTATACTTATATTGAGGTGCTTCATCAAAATTTCTTATTCATTTATTCAATGAATTCCGCCTTTATTGCCAAGATGCAGAGCCTGGGTCAGTTACTCCCCAACTATGGTCTTCACTTTGCAATCGGCAATCTCTAAAATCCCATTCTTAGACTGTACAATTTCATGAACAGGGCAAGACTTCTCTCTGCAGATCAAACATCTCTCTCTTGTCCTCTCCCTCTCTCTTTCTTTTCTACCCCTCCCTCTCCTGCTATTCAGTCCCCCTTAAAAAGCTTCAAACCCAGCTGAGTACAAGAGGGCATATTTAATGCTGGGCGCACACCCATCGCGGACCACTTCCCAGACCTCAGCTTCTCCCTTCATAATTAAAGTGAAGGCTTTGAAATGTTCAGTGCAGCTTTCTCTGAAGTTGCAGCTGACCAGTTTCTCCCGCTGCCTCTCAAACCTTTAATTTGTCAGTAAAATTGTTCATTTTTCTTATGACTACTTGGGGTTTTTCATCCTCCTGTGGCTGCAGAAACGGACCCCAGTGAGCGATGCCTGTTTTTACGAGAACTCCCTTGCACAACATTTGGGCTATTTCTGGAAGCTGTTTCAAAGGGAAATGGATGAATGATTTCCTTCAAGGGCACCTGGGTAATGGGGAATTTAAGTTTCCATTTTTTTATTTCCTTGAGGGCTAAGGATATATGTTGCTTTCTCCTAAACAGCCAAAATTAAAGCTCAATGCCAAAAAACGCATTTTTCTTGAGGCCATTGTTAAATCTCAATTTTGCCCTTGACCAGCTGTACGGCTTGGGTAAGTTACCCGAATTATTTGCAAGCCTCAGTTTCCTCATTGGTATAATAGAGATCAAAATGTGACCTAAAGGGGATGATTTGAGAAAACTAATTACCAGCACACTCTATATAGCTATGGTACAAATGTTGACAGTTTCCCAGCCTTCACAAAAAATGCAATTTAGTGAAAGGGGCTGGAAATGTGGGTGGGATTTTGGTGCCCCAATCCCCTCCTCCACTGTGGATTTGTGGACTTAAGGGGCTACACGCACACTGAAGCCATAATTATGGGGAAACACAGTATCAATTATATTCTCAGATCAGGCATTATTCCATAACTTCCTGTATAGCACTGAGGAGACTGTGTTGGAGCTGTGGTTGTCTTCCTCATCTCTCCTCTTTAAATCTCTAACAGTTGGGCCTGAACGGTCCTCTTCCCAGATCAGCTGTATGGATGAGTTAGGCTGGTCTGAAGAGTGCTCTGATATCTAGATGTTCGCTACTTTTTAGCATAGTGTGTCCCATCCATTAGGAGATTGTGGCCCACTGAACGTTAAGCAGCTCCGCTGTTTGATCCTGAAAAGGAGTTAATAATGTGGTAGGTGAGGAGGGCAGGACCACAGGGCACAGAGGGTTAACAGTGTTGGTCTGTTTGTTTTCCCATGGCCCCTATACAAGGCTAACACACAAGATCAAGGGACTACAAGAAACACCCCTCCCTGACCAAGCAGGGGAGACGTATATAGATCAAAACAACCAAGTATGACTGCAACCAGCTATATTGTGTAATCAAGGGTCAGAAAAGGGCTGACTCTTTATCAGCACTGTCACAGACACTATGTATGTGACAAAGAATCAGGAAGAACAAGGGTGAAGTCGTCTTAGGAAGCAACCAGCTCTTAGGGAAATTGCTCTGTGCCCTGTAGGTTCTTATTCCTTCTTCATGTGTAGAAGTTTATTTCCAGATAGCAGCTCTTTAGGCCTTTTTTTTTTTTTTTGGTGTCTACTTTTTAAAAATTCAATTTGGCTAAGTTTGTCTCAGTATCTACTGTATAGAAAGGTATGGTAGGTACAGTAGGAAAGATGAAATGCAAAGTCCCAAACCATCTAATGATCATCTGCTATGGAGGATAAAAAAAGATCTCTAGAGTAAGACTGTTGGAGGAGGGTTCATTGTGTTGCTGGTACTCGCAAACTGAGTATTGCTAGGCAAGTCACTTCTCTCTAAGCCTCAGTTTCCTCATCTGCAAAATGGGGTTCATAAAACCTGTTTCTCAGGGCTGCTTATATGATTTCACATAAGAAACTGACACACAAAAGTTATTCAGTAAATATTAGTTTCCTGTTCCTACACTACCCACAGGAGAACTCAGATGCTGGGCACCATCCTTAGAGAAACGGGAAATGTGGGGATAATAAATTTCAACATCTGCTTGTTGGACCTTTTATCTGTACTTGGAGACAGGGTGTTTATTGAGACAAAGTAGATTTGCAGTGATGCATTATTAATAGTTTGTGATACGTTCCGGGTGATGGATATCTAACCCCCCAGACATACAGCAACAGCTGCATTCTCTCTCGGGGAAAACAACAGCATCAAGCCTGAGCTGAGAGCTCCAAGGGAAAAAGGAACAAAAACCTTCAGATGCCAATTATAGTCCATGTGGCTTTACTCTGGATTACTGGAAGGATCTCTTCTACCTCCCACTCCATCAACATCATAAATCTTTTGCCTTGAATCCACCGCACTTCTGTTTAGAAATTCTTGCTGGCATAGACACTACACTGACAAGATCTGCAAAATATCCCCTTCTTTCTGGTTGCTTTATGATAAAGTTTAGAGACTCACAGTACATCACTACCTACTGTTTTTCTGTGCATTGTGACAAAATATTTGTCCTGAGTAAAGATTGGTTGTCTCTGTAGCAGCTCAGTCAATGGTGATTTCAGAAAACAAAACATGGAGTTATGCTGTAGAATTTAAAACTTTTTAAAGTGACCAAAGGGGTTCGAGATTGAAGAGATTGTTGATCCCCACTCTTCCTATCTTACAGGTGGGAAGAGGTGAAGGGTTGTGCCAAAGTTCTCATTGATAATTAGAGGCTACAGAAAGGATAAGAGCTTTGGGTTCAACAACATGCACATACTCATTTATTAGAGCTGGACCAAGGTCAGATTTTATGAAGGTGCAGAGTATATTTGATCTTGGGAGTGTAAGCAAGGACATATTGCTCTCCCATTCCACACTAATTTTTTTTTTGACTTGCTCTCTAATTTTTACAGCATCAGTTACAGATTTGATGCCTTTCATTCATTTACACTGGGACAGACTAATGCTGTAGCCATAACACTGTACTTGGAGACCAGCTAGTTGTATTCTTACTGAAATAATGGCGACTATAACTAAACTCTTTAAACTTTGATTTTTTTCACAAGTAAAACATTTAATAAAAATAGTTCCCTCCAATCTAAAAGTTATTTTATTTATTTATTTTTTGAGACAGAGTTTCACTCTTGTTGCCCGGTGAATGGTGCAATGGTGCGTTCTTGGGCTCACTGCAACTTCCACCTCTCAGGTTCAAGCAATTCTCCTGCCTCAGTCTCCTGAGTAGCTGGGACTACAGGTGCCCATCACCACACTCAGATAATTTTTTTGTATTTTTAGTAGAAATGGGGTTTCACCATGTTGACCAGGCTGAGTTAGATTTATTTTTGTAACATTCATCTACTATTTATAGGGCAACCGCCAAATGCCTAGTGGTATCTGTGCTGGGACATGCATGAAGTGGATTGCAACACTGCTCCTTTATTTTGGAGCTTTGAATTATACTGCTGGTTCTACTACCAGATTCTAGGATTCCATTATTTTGTTTTGCTTTTAATTTTTCAGCTATCTGATAATTTGTTATCATGGTAAAAAGAGTTTATCATCTTTTGAGATGGTCCCAGTAAAGGATGATTTCTGTTTACCTTGAAGAGTTGAATGTCAGCAGCCAGGCCCAGGTTTGGCTTTGTAGCAAATATTATTATAAGTCAGTTTATTGGGAAGATGTGTCTGGTTGTATATTTGCAACTATTAGGATCAAGGCATTCAGGCTACTACCACCACCCCTAATTGTCTTCTCCTTTCATCCTTCTCTCTCTCCTACTTTCAAACATTCACTTTGTGCGGCCTTGATCTCAGCATTATAAGAGCTACCAAAATGAATTACTCTTTACCTATGAAGCCCATTATCTGTATGGGGGATGCTAGGAATAGTCAGGTGGTGAGGGACATGCAAAGCATGGATAATACCTAAAATGTTGACATCTTCAACAACATGATAGGAGGGATATCAATGCCCTTTGTGATGCATTAATGTAAGGCAGAAGCTTTTAAAGCTTATGACTTGGTTGTAGCTGGATTGTGATGGCTGAGGACATTTCTTATCTGTGGAGGTTCTTAACTTCATGAGTAAAGATAATTTGCCTGGAAGCCCATGCTTTAACGGATGTATCTCAGCTTTCTTCTAAAAGGTCCGGTCTTAGATGAACACTTCCTGCATGTGCATGGGCATGTGTGTAGATGTGTAGGTGCAGGCTGTGAAAGCACAGATTCATGAGCCATTACTGTTCCATCTAGGGCATGTTTCTAAGACATGCCTCTACCTTTGTCTGTCCATCAGAACGTTGTTCTTTCTTGGGAAACGATGCATCCATCATATGTTTACCCTTTACAGGGGGAATGTCCTCTCTAAAAGATGTGTTATAGTTCCTTTAGACAATGAAGTTCATAAAGAGTTTGTTTCAAATATCTCACCCTGAACCAGTGCCTTTGTTAGAGAAAATTGTATCACTGGGAGGAGACAGTTAGGCTCTTGTGTTATCCTGCTTCACTGTCAAGGGTCACACTTAAGGATCTCATCTTTGTCTGAAGGAAGCTTCCTCATTCTCTCTGCTTCCTTCTTGCAGCTCCAGAGAACCAGCCCTGAGTCATTTCCACTTTGAAGCTGCCACTTCCCACATTTCCCAGTTTCTCATGGTCTAATATGCTGCCATTTTTTTATTTTTTCTGATTTTCCTGGTTACGCTCATTGAACTCTTCATTTGTTTGTTTTTAAAACTGGAAGTCTGGAGGGGGATGGAAATTAGCTATTATTAATTCATCTTAATTTTTTTCAAATATGACTTTAATAGATTGCTGTTTAAAGTCTATCTGTTTAAAGTCTATCTATTAAAGTCATATTTGAAAAAATATGACTTTAATAGATAGACTTTAAACAGATAGATTGCTAAGTCCTTTTTCTGAATTATTTTATTGACTGTTACTAACAACACTATATGTAAATATTATTTTATCTCCAAGTTATGGATAAAAAAACTGAGGTATCAGAAGATTAAAAAACTTGTCTAATATTACACAGCCTGTAAGAAGTTTAGCTCTTTTAGACATGATTACTAACATGCTTGGGGAAATAGAGATGAAGTAGAAAAAAATTATAGAAGCTGAGAATTATGAAAGTTACCAAATTCTTAAAAGAATTTGAACTTTTAAAAAAGTTGAACATTTTTTTGGTTGGTCCCTTTGGTATAAAGCTCTTCTATTCCTCTCTTCTTCATTATCTTTATGTCCTCATCCTTTACCCAAGGAAGGTCACATTATGTCATTCTTTGGCAAAAGCTATGTTACTATAACTGTTTAAAAATGCATGATATAGTTAACTTCTCAAAATAGTTCAAAGTTTTGAAAATGAATCATGTTTCAGACAGTCACCAACTGTAGCCCAATTTGCCTGCCATTAAGTGGTTTCCTAGATGCAGACTTTACCAAATGATTTCACTTTACTCTGTCATTTATTCCCAAAAGTGTTTAAGAATCACGAAGGAACTGAACACATCTTGAGGAATTTATAATGCTAATAATCATGGCTGTCATTTACAGAACCCCTTTATGCTCCAGGCACTTTCTTAAGCTCTTTGTACATGCTGTCTTATTTGACTATCATGGCAACTCTTCCAGGTAGGGATTACTCTCTCAAGCTTTATCAAATGAGGATGATAAGGCTCAGAAAGGTTAGGTAATGTTCCTAGGGTTCCTACAAAGCAAGCAATGAGCAGAGCAGGAATAAGCACAGAAGTGTCCATGCCTACGAACGTCACACAGATGGAGGAAACTGAACTGGTTTTTCATTGTGTGGCTAGATCTTCCAGGCAGAAGAAGATGTCAGACAGTTCCTTTAGTGACCTCCTAACTGTAAAACCCAGATAATATCTCATCGTATATAAAGGTCTTAAGGGGAGACTTTTCTTCTAAAACTCTAGTGAGAATAGCACAAGCTTGGCCAATTGGGGTGATTTTTATCTTCATGCAATAAAATGGTGAGAGTCCAATCAACACACAAATGGCTCAGTCAACACTATACTAACTAATTGGATTGTACTTTTGGGCCAGTTACAAAGTAGACTAATGGGCACACACCCACATTAGACAGAGAGCAATAGCATAATCCTTGTAAAGTTGTTTCATTTAGCAAAAAGACTAACTGAGTATTTCTGTTTATAGTCACTAGTTTTCTCTATGACATAGACAGGATACTTTCCTTCTTTTCGCCTTCGTTTTTTCCTCTGAAAAAATAGGTATGTGATTAAAGTAGTTCTTTGGAACACGCACATTTCTAGAACATTGTTTTGCACCTTTAATCTAAAATAAAATTTACAATAGTCACTACCAGTGTGATGGGATCCATACTCCAAACCTCAGCATCATGCAATATTCCAATGCAACAACTCTGCACATGTACCCCTATATCTAAAATAAAAGTTGAAATTTTCACAAAATAATAATAATAATATTTATTTCCCCAACACAACTTATAAATATGAAATCAATTTAAAAACAGTGTGTGTGTGTTTGTGCGTTTGTGGAGTTAAATTGAGTACACTGCAAGGAATGTTGGTGAGTTCTCAAACTGGAATATTTGCCTTGAAATGTTTGCAAAAGTGGTGTGCTGAGGGCTTATTGTGTGTGTTAAACATTTTGTGTACATTATTTCTAATAAAGATATGTGATAGAATAATATTTCTGCTTTACAGATGAGCAAACTGAGGTTTAGTGAGGCTGAATGGCTCGCTCAAAGTCAACCCTTTCATAAGCCCATATGGATCTGATGTCAAACTCTTAACTGCCCAGAACTGCCTCTCCAGCCTACACTGAAGAACGCATATCTAGTGCTAGCCTACGTGAAAGGAAGATCACCATCCTGAGGCAATGTTATCCAATATCAGTCACATGTTCAGTCAAACAGAGCCTTAGAGCCAAGCCAAGTTTCAGCAAATACAAAACCAAGAGACCTGATTAAATGAAGGTGCTTTCTTCAGTGAGCCTCTGTAGACCGTGAGGTCCTGGAGAACCTGAGACCATTTTAGAAGATAGGTCAGTAAGATGAAGGCTGAAGCTCTGCTTCTTTGTGTTCCCCACGTGACACACATGATGAGCTGATGATTCTGATTAAACAGGATGATGTCCTTTGATCCCCAAGTATGTTCCAGCTTCAGGCAGCCTCTGGGTCCCTCTGAGTAGGCAGACTTTATATTACAGTGACAGCCATTGTTAAGAAAATGTTTCGGCTGGGCACAGTGGCTCACACCTGTGATCCCGGTACTTTGGGAGGCGAGGTGGGTGAATCACAAGGTCAGGAGTTCAAGATCAGCCTGGCCAACATGGTGAAACCCTGTCTCTACTAAAAATACAAAAATTAGCCGGGTCTGGTGGTGGGCACCTGTAATCCCAGCCACTCGGAAGGCTGAGGCAGAGAATTGCTTGAACCCAGGAGGCGGAGGTTGTAGTAAGTCATTATAGCACCCCTGCACTCCAGCCTGGACAACAGAGCCAGACTCCATCTAAAAAAAAAAAAAAAAAAAGAAAGAAAGAAAAGAAAAGAAAAGAAAATGTTTCTTCAAACCAGAGGTAGCAGAATGCTGGAATTTATTATCTCCTTATGCATGTGTTAAATACATCCCAGAGCAACTTAATAAGGCAAAATTTCTCCCCATTTTACAGATGAACAAATTGAGAATTAATGGAGGTAATGCTTTCCCCATGGCTCCAAGCTAAATCTGAAATTCTAAACCTGCCTCGCTGGACTCCAAAGCCAGTCTTATTCTAACACTGTTCCTTCCTGACTGATTCCTTTTAGCATTCAGATCTTCCTGGTGTCAAGCCAGTAAAGAATGGCTCTCCCCCTGCAAGCTGAGCATAAACTCTGAAGAGCTTAGTTTAGCCCTCTGGGAGGTATTCTCTCTTGGATCTCTGATGCAGAGTTTGGTTGCAAAGTTGGATCTATGTATGAGGGAATGACACTGCTGGGGACTGGTGGAGAGTCCACTGGTCTGACGCCAGCTGGCTCAGGGAACCATCTCTTCTCCCTTTCCTGGAGCAAGCAGTGTTACGTCTGGCCATGCTTCTCTGCTTTGATGCCCATTTCCACCGTCATTTCAAGTCTTCCCACTCCTCAAACCGAGCATTTAGACTCCCATGGATCAACCCTTTGATATTTCTAGCCACGTAGCTTCAGCTTCGAAAACAAATCAAGAATGACATTCTGTGACTGTATTTTCAGTTATAGCTCATAATTTGGTGTAAAGCTTGTCATTGTCTAAGAAACATATCCTTGTGCAGGATATGTTGGGCACCAGGATGAAATTGACTAAATAAAAGCAGTTCCACTGAACAATTTGCAAATATCACTGCTTCTTGCCAATCCTTTTTTGGCAAAACTGTCTTCAGTGACTCGAGAGTTTTTCCAGCCAGAAAGAAATTTGGGTTACCTTATGCTTTCCTCTCTACATTTTTCTGATATAATACTTCCATTAAAGCCACATGTCTCAGACAATGGAAATGTCATTTAGCAAAACATTAATATTCATTCTGTAGGAAACATTATTCAGTTCTGTTGTTGTTTTGTTTTGTTTTTGGAGACGGAGTCTCACTCTGTTGCCCAGGCTGGAGTGAGGTGGCATGATTTCGGCTGACTGCAACCTCTGCCTCCTGGTTCAAGCGATTCTCCTGCCTCAGCCTCTCGAATAGCTGGGATGACAGGCACCCTCCCATCATGCCTGGCTACTTTTTGTATTTTTAGTAGAGATGAGGGTTTTGGCTAGGCTGGCCTCGAACTTCTGACATCAAATGATTTGCCCACCTTGGCCTCCCAAACTGCTGGGATTACAGGCATGAGCCACTGCTCTGGCCTCAGATTTGTTTTTTTTTCCCCCATAGGAAGATGGGCCTAATGTTAGATCCAAAAGCAATATTTATTAAAGACAGTTTTGCACAGCACAATTAAGGTATGCTTGCACTCTTGTGGTGATAGGCAAGAAGGTGTTACTGGAGCCATATTTCCTGGGGAAAAGTGATGACATGTTTTCTGTCTCATTGAGGTTAAAAGTGAAGAAAGGGTCTTTGGGATAGGAAAGAAATATGGCAGGAAGCATAATTGTGAAACTCCTGGGATGGACATCAAGAGCCAAGGATTCTAGTTTAAATCTAACTAACCAGCGAGGCAGGTTATAGCATTTTGTTATAAATTAAATATATAGATATGCACACAACATTGAGCAAACTTAAGTTGAAATTTAAGAGTGGAATTTACAAAAAAGAAAAAAAGAAAAGAAAGAAAGAAAAGAAGAACTAGATAAAAATCACAGCCCTTGTGGAGCTTACATTGTTTCTTAGATGAGTCACTTGACTAGTTTAAGTCTCAGAGTTTTCGTTTATAAGACTGGGTAAAAAGGAAGAAACACAATCGAAATAAGTACTTCCGTGATTGTGTGCCAGATGCCACATGAAACTCAAGACAATATGTCATTAGCCCAATTTTTCACTTGACAAACACCATAACTCCTTCATTTACTCTTTATTTTGAGACATAGTTTTGTGGCACTTATGCAGGGAAGCCACCATTAGGAAATAGAACAATCCCTTTCCCTTCCTTTACGGAGCTGCTAGTCTAGTGGCTGAGATCACATATGAACAATTGGACCAGGAAGTCCAAACTCTTCCCTGTGTCCTGTTGTAGTGAGGATAGTGCCTGATCTTCAAGCATAATTACTACTGGCCGGCGTGCTGGTTTGGATGATCAGTTATATGCCTACCCTCCCCAAGATTCACGGGGTTTCTTCTAGGACTTGTTGCTATACTATTTCTTAGGACATCCAAGTGAAACCAGGACAGGACAAAAGCCAAAAATTTCAGTCCAACAGATTCTTTTAAAGTTTCTGGAATAAACGATTTGCTGGCTTATAGGAGACATAAAAGTTTGTAGCTTTTAAAAGGAACTTATGAGACAATCTAAGCTAGAATGTTCAGCTAACAGATGGGAGGAGATACCCAGTTCAACATGAATAAACAGCAGATCCAGAGCAATCACCAAGTTTTCTAAACTCCTGTCCATTCTTCCCTCAGTCTTTTTAATGTCTCTATTTGAGTGAGGTCATCAAAGGGATGCATAAGAGTAGTGGAGTACAGGAATCTTGCAAGATGGTGCTGTTGATACTTTGAAGGCATTTCTGCAGGGAGAGGAAGAACCAAAACTCCCACTTCAGAAGAGTCTACAACAATAACCTGCTTTCTTTTGTTCAAATCACTTTATTTTCTTAGATGGAGTCTCTCTCTGTTGTCCAGACTAGAGTGCAATGGCACAGTCTTGGCACGCTGCAACCTCCACCTCCTGGGTTCAAGTGATTCTGCCACATTCTCCCAAGTACCTGGGATTACAGGTGCCTGACACCACGCCTGGCTAATTTTTTTGTATTTTTAGTAGAGACAGGATTTCACCATGTTGGCCAGGCTGGTCTTGAACTCCTGATCTCAGGTGACCTGTCCACTTCGGCCTCCCAAAGTACTGGGGTTAATGTCATGCCCAGACTTCAATTTGCTTTTAAATTATTATTATTTTTCTTTTGCAAAAGCTCAGCGAGTTTTTTTTTTGATAGTAGAATGCATACTAAAATGTAATTATATAAATATATAATACATATCAAAACCGTAATTCTACCACAAACGGATAAGCCTGATTAAACTCCCAGGGATATATCCTGACAGGCATTATCTATGCTTACATATACTTTCTTTGTTATCATAATAAGATAGCACTGATCATATTAATATGCAGTCTTTTTTTTAATTTGTTGATTTGTTTTTAAACCCATTTGACCATATGTCTCACTTTACTGGTATAGTTCTTTGAGTCTTTGAAAGGTAATTTGTGGAGGACAAGAAAGGCTTTGTAGCCACCCCATACCCACATCCCTGGAATATCCCTTCCCCCATCTTCTCCTGATGCCAAGAATTCCATTAGCAAGTCCGCATGTGTGTTGATGCATGGATTAGCAGGCAGCTGCACGCAGGAGAGGTCGACATGAGGCCCTAATCAGTAATTGAAATCATATCCAGTGTTGCTGATAGGATCCTTCTCAACAGGCAGCTGGAGAGGAGATTTCTGGCAGGAGGGAGAAAGGACCCAGAGTGAAGAATGGTTTGTGAGTCACTAGGAGGAAGGTGAGCAAGAGCTCCAGACACTTCTCTGGAATCTCAGCAGGGAAAGGTGAAGTAGCTACAGGAAGGATCTGAACTTAGAAACTCCAAAAGGAGGACCCTCAAGAGAACAAAAAGTAGAGAAAAAAAAAAAACCGGAAAACTCACGCTGCCAAGAGGGAACTTTTCATGAGTGCCCTCAGTTTTGTTATTAAAATTGCAGTCATAAGAATATCGCTGTTCATATCATTGATTCATTTACTCATTCAGTGGTTTATTTGCCAAAATTTATGCAAAGCCTGCGGTGTGCCAGGCACTTCCCCACATGCTGGCTTGAGATAATGAGCACAGCAGACATGGTCCTGCCCCATGCCATGCTGACAACCCAGTGCTGGAGTTGGACTTTTAACACATAGACACATGGATAATTACATAATTAAAACTCGTTATAAGTGCTAAGGGTAAAGGAGGGAAATCACAGTGCCTTATAAGAGAATAACAGAAGAAGACATAACTTAGACTGCAGGGTCAGGATGGCCTGTTGACCCAGTGATATTTAAAGGAAATCTGTAGAATGAGTAAGAATTAAGCAGTCAAATTCACAAGAAAGGACTCTCCAGGGTGTGAAAAGCCTGAACAAAGGCCTGGAGTCAGGAAAGAGTAGAGCTCAATGGAAGGTCAGAAAGTCTGTTTAATGTGGCTGGAGTTCCTCCAGCAGTTAGATGGGTAAGCAGGGGTGAAGGCCCCATATGCTCTCTGTTAAGGATTTTAGGTGTTTGAGGAATTTTCTGCAGAAAAATGACATTTCTCAAGTTATCTATTTTTTAAATAATTCTGACTATGGAGAATTTTTAGCCAATACGTTTTTAGCTTTTTGTTTGCTCATTACCATTCTATAAGCAAGATACAAAAATAAATACCTATCTTTAAAGAAAGACTAGAATATGGGTTTTACCTCTCTGAGTTTAGTCATTACTCTGTGGAAATTTTCTGAAGTTCTGAAAAGGTAGACCTATTCTCAGCAAGGCCAAAGTTGTGCTTCTGCCTAAACAGTAACTCATATTTCTGGAACACTTATTATTTGCTACATATTTTATTAAGAAATATGTAGAGATGTTTACCTTTTAATTTTTCAAAATGAAATTCTTATAGCAACCTTATGCAGGAAATGTGATTATTCTTATTTGACAAACCAGTGTCATAACAGACTCACTCAATCCCTACAATAAACAGGAATTGGATCCCTTTGCCTGGAATCTGTGCTACTGCTAATTTTGCTTCAGGCTATTGTCCCAAGAAGCCGGTGGCTCCAAATGTCTCCACTGTTCCTAAAATGATTTAAATCTGGGGTCAAATAATTTGGGCTACAGGTCATATAGCAGACCTTTAAAACAGCATTCTCTTCTGTCTAGAGAAAGTACTTCAGTATGTGAGGAGAAGTTTCTGAGTGTCTAGAAAACCTTATCAGGATGGGTGGGGGGGGGGCGGTCAGTTATCAGCTGCTTTTGTCTGCTGCTGCCTGGGCCCAGTGACAGCTGATGTCTTACAAAGGGATAACGTTGGTTGGTGATGCTCATTGACAGCAGCAAGATTGGCAGTAATCTCAACCCTTGAGCTGCAGGGCCCTCCCAGGAGCATCTGGTCCAGCCCTTTGCCTTCAGACTGGGGCAGACCTAATCAATCAACCCATCCATCAATGTATGGGTACCTGTTAAGACGTTCAGGATCCAGTTGTAAGGTAATATTTAGGCTCAAGAAAAAAAAAAAAAATTTCCGGGATAGCAGGGCAAACATTCTTACAAGGGAAAATGAAATTAATTTATACTGTTCCACTTTACAATAATTAGAAAAAATATGAACCGCAAACAGTAAATTACAAAGCAACCTAAGAAATTCTAAAAAGACAATTTTAAAGAAATAAATTTTTTTTTTCAGAGTCTCCCACAAAATCTCTGTATTTGTTGTGTGTGCTCACACTGATATGCAGATCAACAGACAGGATCTCAAACTGGTCTATATATAGTCATCTCTTCAATTCTACAAACTTTTTCTTTTTTGTACAAATCAAATCTAGGAAGACACATTAAACATATCAGTTCTTTGAGTGTTTACTTTTTTAATAACATATATATATATATTCAATTATAGTGCAAAAATGAATAGATTGGGATAAATGAAACAAAAATTTTAAAGACCTACCTGATAAATACAACAGATTTTGCTCATCTGGAAAATTGTAATTTTTTTCTTCATTATATTTTTTGACTTTATTGATTGTTGTTCAAATAGAATGCTTGTTCAAAAATCAAAATTCAGAAAAGAGTTTAAGCACAAAAGCTGCAACTAGATCAAAATGCAAATAAGGCTATTGTCAGAAGCAATATATTTTTTTTCAGTCTTTTAAATCTATGCATCTGTTAATGTAAGCATTAAAATGGTATATAGATAACTTTTACATTTGGACACATCAACTTTTATTACATTGACACTTTTCTATGTTATTACATTATTATTAAAAATATCATTTTACATATTAGTCCTTTGTTGGATGTATAGATTCTGAAGATTTTCTCTCACACTGTGGGTGTTCTGTTTACTTTGCTGACTGTTCCTTTTGCTGTACAGAAGCTCTTTAGTTTAATTAAGTTCCATCTATTTATCTTTGTTTTTGTTGCATTTACTTTTGGGTTCTTGGTCATGAAATCTTTGCCTAAGCCAATATCTAGAAGGTTTTTTCTGATGTTATCTTCTAGAATTTTTATAGTTTCAGGATTATATTTAAGTCCTAGATTCATCTTGAGTTGATTTTTGTGTAAGGTGAGAGATGAAGATCCAGTTTCAATCTCCTACATGTGGCTTGCTAATTATATCAGCACCACGTATTGAATAGGTGTCCTTTCCTCAGTTTATGCTTTTGTTTGCTTTGTTGAAGATCAGTTGGCTGTAAGTGTTTGGGTTTATTTCTGGCTTCTCTATTCTGTACCATTGGTTGATGGTATATTTTTATACCAGTACCATGCTGTTTTGGTGACCATGGCCTTATAGTATATTTTGAAGTCAGGTAAACTCAAACAAATTAGCAAAACAAAAACAAAAACAAAGCAAAACAAAAAAACCAATCCCATCATAAAGTGGGCTAAAGACAATTCACAAAAAGAAGATATACAAATTGCCAACAAGCGTATGAAAAAATGCTCAGCATCACAAATGATCAGGGAAATGCAAATCAAAACCACAGATAGCACCTTACTCTTGCAAGAATGGCCATAATGAAAAAATCAAAAAAACAATAGATGTTGATACGGATGCAGTGAAAAGGAGACACTTCTACACTGCTGGTGGGAATGTAAACTAGTACAACCACTATGGAAAATAATGTGGAGATTCCTTAAAGAATTAAAAGTAGACCTACTATTTGATCCAGCAATCTCACTACTGGGTATCTACCCAGAGGAAAAGAAGTCATTATATGAAAAAGATACTTGCACATGCATGTTTATAGCAGCACAATTCGCAATTGCAAAAATATGGAACCAGCCCAAATGCCCATCAGTCAGTGAGTGGATAAAGAAATTTTGATATGTAAATCAGCCATACAAAGGAACAAATTAATGGCATTAGCCAGCTGGATGGAACTGGAGACTAGTATTCTAAGTGCAGTAACTCAGGAACGGAAAACTAAACATCGTATGTTCTCACTCATAAGTGGGAGCTAAGCTATAAGGAGGAAGAGGCATAAGAATGATATAATGAACTTCGAGGACTCAAGAAAAAGGATGGGAGGAGGGTGAGGGATAAAATACTACAAATTGGGTTCAGTGTATATTGCTTGGGTGATAGAGGTACCAAAATCTCACAAATCACCACCAAAGAACTTACTCATGTAACAAAATACCACCTGTTCCCCAAAAACCTATGGAAGTAAAAAATTAAAAAAATATATCATTTTAGTTACTGAATATGATTTTTATCAAGTGGGTGAATGAATGATAATTTACTCTATTGCTGAGCATGTAAGTAGTTTCTAAGTTTACATATTTATAAATAATTCTATGATTCTTATCTTTCTATGGAAAATATGCTACATATATATTATATATTACTTTCCAAAAGAAAATTAATAGAAATGGCATTACTATGAAGAAAATAATTAACACATTTAGTGATTTTTAAATTAATTTGCAACTGTAGTTTACTGGTTTATCATCTCTTGCAAGGTACTTTTTGTGGGGGGTGGGGGTTGTTTTGAGACAAGGTCTCGCTCTGTTGCCCAGACTGGAGTCTGGAGTGCAGTGGCAAAACTGGCTCACTGCAGTCTCCAGCTCCCAGGTTCAATCAATTCTCCTGCCTCAACCTCCTGAGTAGCTGGGATTACAGGAGTGTACCACCACATCCCGCTAATTTTTTGTATTTTTAGTAGAGATAGGGTTTCACTATGTTGGCCAAGCTGCTTTAGAATGCCTGCTCTCAAAAGAGCTGCCCGCCTCAGCCTCCCAAAGTTCTGAGATTATAGGCGTGAGCCACTGCGCCTCGCTGGCTTCTTAATCAACACAGAATATTATTATTTTCAAAACGGCTCTAGGTTTAAAACAGTTATTCATATTTCATTGACTGTTTTTCATTACTAGTTGTTGAACTTTGCTTTCCACATGTCTATGCTTATTTTTAACTATAAATAATTAATATGTGTCCTTTGTTCATTGTGTACTGTGTTCCTATGGTTTTTTATTAGCTTGCTTAATATTTTTGTATGCTAAAAATATCAACTCTTTGTCTACTATATACATTGAGAATATATTTTTAGTCTGATTTTTTGCTTTCATTTTAAATTACCTTTATTTCTCACAATAGTTCTGGGTTTACAGAAAAATGGCAAATAGGGTGCAGAGTTCCCAAATAGCCCTTATCCAGTTAATATCTTAGAGTAGTATGGGGCATTTTTTATAATTAACAAATCAATATTGATCTATTACTACCAATTAAAGTTCATACTTTATTCAGAGCACTGTCATTATTTACCTAATATACTTTTTCTCTTCTGGAATCCCATCCAGGATAAAATATTACTTTTATGTGTAATGTCATCTTAGGCTCCTTTGTCTGTGACAATTTTCTCAGACTTTCCTTTATTCTGATGATCTTGAGAGTTTTGAGGAGTTTTGGTCAGACAATTTTTAATACATTACTCTAAAACTGACTTCAGTTTTAGAGAGGAAGAACACAGAGGCAAAGCGCAATTTCATTATATCATATCAAGGATACAGACATGACTCAACTTATCACTGTTGATGTTGACTTGATCACTTGGCTGAAGTAATGTTTTTCAAGTCTCTCTCCCGCAATGTTACCATCCCTCCATTCCTTTCCATACTGTAATCTGAAGGAGAAAATCACTATGCACAGCCCACACTAAGATGTTGGAAGTTATGGGCTATATACATTTTTTGGAATTTTTCTGCATGAGCGATTTATCTTTTCTTTCTTTCTTATTTATTTGTCTATAGCAGTACGAAAGCATGGATATTTATTCTATACTTTGGACTACAATCTAATACTCCCTTAATTAGTTGCATAGATTGTTCCAGATTTGGCCAATGGAAACTCTTTTAATTGGCACCTGTGTCCTTTTGACATGGGATCTCTTGCTTTTTAAATTGGGTGTCTTTTGTGTATACCTGTGAGTTCATTTGTGAAATGTATGTGGAAATTTTGCTTGTGGATGTGTGTGGGTTTTAATTTATCATCTCACTGATGTTGATAATGGGAAAGACAGAAATCATATAAGAAACCATGAAGCAATAAGACATCAACTTTATTTGATGGTTAAAGTAGCTTTCATTGAAATCAGACCTAGATTTGAAAATCACTACAGGAGATTACTACGTTAATAGCCCTCAATAAATTATATTTTGTAAAATACATCTGTTATGAAAATCACTCTCTTTCCCCACCCCCCACCCAGCAGATTGACTCTCGGCTTGATAATGTAAATTTCTTTGGCTAATGAGATGTAAGCTAACTTGACACAGAGAGACTTGATAAGCACTTGCACACAAACTTGGAGTCTTGGAATTCTGTTACCACTCTATAAGAACATTGGGACTATCCTGCTGGAAAGGACATGAGGAAGAGATGAACATCTCAGCTGAAATCCCAGTTCATTAGACATGTGAATGCAGCCATCTTGCAATAAATAGCCCCACTCACCATTTAATAACTATGGACACGTACTTGACCAGAGGATAATTTAGCAGAATTATTTAGCTGAGCCCAGACTAAAATGAATGTGCAAATAAATTGTTGTTTATAATTCAATATATTTTTATTAGCTTGTTATATTGGAAAACTTAACAGACATAAGACCTAGTTCTAGAAGTGGATAGAATACTGACTTTTGTAATTTCAGTTTATTATTTTAGCTCTGTGAACTTCAGTTGTTCATCTATTGCACAGAAACAATAAAGAATAATAATACCTACCTACTCTCTTTTTTTTTGAGACAAAGTTTCTCTCTTGTTGCCCAGGATGGAGTACAGTGGCACAATCTCTGTTCACTGCAAACTCCACCTCCCAGGTTCAAGTGATTCTCCTGCCTCAGCCTCCAAAGTAGCTGGGGTTACAGGCAGGCATGTACCACCATGCCTGGCTAATTTTGTTTTGTGTTTTCAGTAGAGACAAGAGTTTCTCCATGTTGGTCAGGCTGGTCTCAAACTTCAGACCTCAAGTGATCCACCTGCCTTGGCCTCCCAAAGTGCTGGGATTACAGGCCTGAGCCACTGTGCCAATGAAATCATGCTTATCAAGTGCCCCACCCAGAGCTAGAATGCTGAAGTGGCTCCAACCTTATCCTAAGCCATTTCCTAAGACACAGTCACTAAAATGTTTCTTCCTTTCCCAAACATGCTGTTAGATAAATCAGAGTCCAATTGCAATAAAGAAGATTGCAAATTAAGCTTGTTCAATGCAGCAGGAATGGAATATGAACCAATGCCTCATCCACAAAAAATGTGACCCAGAGTTGTGCCACCTGAGTGCTATCTGGGACATTCTGACATGACCCACTAATGCCATTTCTAATTAGAATCATCATAGCATTTTATTCCAGAAATCAGAAGCCAAACTCAGCCTCTCCTCCTCATTTTCCATCTCCTAGAAATAATTCTGGAGGCAAGGTTGTGCTTTAGTGTGTAGATTTTATGTGAGAAAATAATATGTGTCTTGAAAACAAAGATATGTGGGCATAGCATGGGAAAGTCCAGTATTGCAGAAGAGCACATGTGACTGGGACAGACTCAACGTTCTATTCTTTCTGGTGAGAGGAAAGTTACGCAGAAAGTGTCTGGGTTTAGTTATGGTTTTATATTAGCATTTTGGCATTTAAGACGGGGGCTGGGTGATAAACCGTCAACATTAACTTACCTGTAATGTTTTTTCTGTCATTCTATTACATATTATTGTCTCTAACTAGACAGATTGAATGTAGTTGGTTATGTCTCATGACATATTAAGAAAAATGGTATTCGAATTTTGACCCACTAGCAAAATCAGAGTCACAGTGTTTTTTCATTTGCCAAATTTGTATTAGGCAACTTAATTTCTTGAATTAGACTCAGGGTCTTAACACACACATATGGGACATACACAATTATAAAGAAACATAGACATACATGCATGAATAGCCATGCATAAGCATGTACCCAGGTACACGTATAAAAACACACACCCTCCTTCACAAATACAGACATTTCCATCATCACCATCACTGCCATTATTGAGTGACTGAATGAGTTGTATACAACTTTCTCACATCATTTTAGCAGGCCTCACCCATGGGTAAGACAAGCTGATGTGGCACTGCCAGAGCCCCCAGTGAGTACCTAGATGTGGGTGTCTGGGTGGTGAGCATCACAGAGCACCTTTGAGGAAGGGAGTCCAATATTCATCGGATTCCACTTGCACTTTCACTCTCCTCCATAAAAATATGCCATATTGACTCTCAAAAGAGGACAACCAAAAAGAACCAGATGTCACAGGTTCTGGTTCTACCTCTTTCACTACCTTTTTTTCTGACTTTGTACAAGTCACTTTCCTTCCTGGAACATTCGTTTCTGGTAAAGACTTCCAGTTCTAGCTAAGATGAAGTAGGCTCACAATATTCTAGCCCTCCTACTGACTATAACTAAAACCTGTGGATATACTGCAAAAATAAAATACCTGCAGTCTCTTAAAAGGATGCAGGTTGATAAGGAAACAAAGTCAGAATTTGAAGAATGACCAATATTGCAGAAATACTCTTTTTTTTCCTTTGTCTCCTCATTTTGATCCAAGAACAAAACTGCATAGCAGATGTGACTAGCAAAACCTTTGAGAGGCACTCTAGTCAGAAAAGGGGTCTCTGTATACCAAAGAGTATGGAATCCCTGTGAGCAGAGACATACTTTTTCTTTTTCCTTTTTTTTCTGTTTTCTCTCCCAGTTATTTCCAGTGGCCAGCTTGAATTGCCGTGTGATGGTGGCAGCAGTGCAGAGGGTCGAAAAGTAAAACCCCAAAAGAACAATCCATCTCTGTGGTCAGGTAAACTGTGCTTTGAAGAGTGGGTTTCTTGGTGGGGGAAGCCAGAAGCCATATTGTTTTTTCTCCATTTTTCTCAGACTGTATTGCCCCAAGGTCAGCCTCAGATATGTGGAAATGGCCAACAGCAGATAAACCCTCAGAAGAACACTGCTTTCTGGTTAGAAAAACAGAGCAGGGAAAAAAGATTCTTGAGAGCTGGAGAATTTTTAAAAGTTCCTGGAGAAAACAGAGCTAAGAGGGGGATCTCCTAGTTTTGTGTATTAGCAACTAGAAATCTCAAGTTGATGCCTGAGTTGTGCATTCACGGAACAGACCTAAGAAGCACATCAAAATCTCCAAGGATTGAGCTAGAATATCAATCATCACCCAAGGATGGTGATAGTTTACACAGTCAAACTAACTGCTGAGAGGTGCAGGGATGGGGCATTGCCAAGACTTTGGAAACAGAACTGAGATTGGACCCTCTGAAGGCAAGGCAGAACTTGTGATCTGTACCTAACCAAGGATGTCAAAACAAAACAAAACAAAACAAAACAAAACAAAACAAAACAAAACAAAACAAACACTAATGTTCTCCAGATGATTTTAACAGGAGTTAGAGTCTCATGACATAATATATAACCTGTCCATAGTACAGTCCAAGATGAACTGATGTAAAAGGAACCAGAAAAATGTGAAGAATTCTCAAGGGTAGACCTTGGTACACTATACTTCATGCAACAAAATTGTACTAGCACCAGGATTAGTATGGCTCTGAAGATAAGAATAATTTGTACATTTCTTACTGATTGAAAAATATCAGAAAAAATATTTATAAAATGTGATATTTTGTGTCATTCAAATTTCAATATATGTAATGTTTCACTGGAATGCAACTACACTCATTCATTCATGTGTTGCCTACTGCAGCTTTCATGCTGGAATGTCAGAGTTGAGAAGTTGCCACAGGGACTATATGGCCCACAAAGCTAAAAACAATTACTATATGACCCTTGACTGAAAATGTGTGCTGATCCTCACTATGGAAAAACAGAATCCCAACAAATATCCATGCTTGAGATGACCTAGATGTTGGAATTACTTAATGTAGATATTATAGTCACATTCAATGAGATAAAGACTAGTGTATAGAAAGACAGAGGTTCTCAAAAAACAACTATACAAACAGAACCAAATGGAAATTTTAAAATTGAAAGATACAGTGTCTTAAGCAAATGATATTCACTAGGTGGACTCAGCAACAGAATGGAGATAAGGAAAGAAAAAGTCAGTAAGCTTACAGATGTATCAGGTAAATTGTTTAAACTGAAGAGCATAGAGGAAAATATGAGTGGGGGTGGAGGAGAAAGAACAGTGCTTCAGAAACTTGAGACAATACAAAAATGTCTAACATTCTTGTCATCACAGTCCCAGAGGAAAGGAGAAAGAGATTGGATTAGGAAAAAATTTGTTGTACAGATTATTTTGTCACACAGGTGTGAAGCCTAGTACCCATTAGTTATTTCTCCTGATCCTCTCCCTCCTCCCACCCTGCACCCTCCAATAGGCCCCAGTGTGTGTTGTTCTCTTCTATGTGTCCATGTGTTCACATCATTTAGCTCCCACTTATAAGTGAGAACATGTGGTATTTGGTTTTCTGCTCCTGCATTAGTTTGCTAAGGATAATGGCCTTTAGCCCCATCCATGTTCCTGCAAAGGATATAATCTTGTTATTTTTCATGGCTACATAGTATTTTGTGGTGTTTTAAAAAGTGGGCAAAGGTCATGAACAGACACTTTTCAAAAGAAGACATATATGCAGCCAACAATCATATGAAAGAAAGCTCGATATCATCAATCATTAGAGAAATGGGAATCAAAAACACAATTAGACACCATCTCACACCAGTCAGAATGGTTATTATTGAAAAGTCAAAGAAAAACAGATACTGGCAAGGTTGTGGAGAAAAAGAAAGGCTTTATACACTCTTGGTGGCAGGGTAAATCAGTTCAACCACTGTGGAAGATAGTGTAGTGATTCCTCAATCACCTAAGAAGAGAAATATCATTCAATCCAGCAATCCCATTACTGGGCATATACCTAAAAGAATATAAATCATTCCAGTATAAAGACACATGCATGCATATGTTCATTGTGGTACTAATCACAATAGCAAAGACATGGAATCAACCTAAGTGATAGTTTACACAGTCAAGCTAACTACTGAGAGGTACGGGGATGGGGCATTGCCAAGACTGAGTAAAGCCCATCAATAGTAGACTGGATAAAGAAAATGTGGTATATATTTTTTTCTATTCTTTCTTCTCCTTCTTCATGTATCACTTTCAAACACACATACAAACACACACGTGCACACACACACACACCCCCCCTAAAGAGGATTCAAGGGGTGGGCTTTGATTTTCATATCCACATTGGGAACTGTAACATACCAATGTGGTCCAAAGGAAGTCCGCATTTCATGAGGACCTACTTAGGTCTTCTTGAGGAAATGCTGGAGAAGCTTTTCAACCTAATATTTGTAATCTAAAACTTTACAGCTTCAGATAATAAACAGGCAGAAGAGCTTCAGTTTGGTAAAAGTGTTCTGAGATTGTGAGAATCACTCTGCAACACTGAATGAAATCTTGTCGAGGTCCCTGGCTCAGTGTCAGTGTCTTGGGATTCAATTGACTTTCAGTGAAAACCCAGAGTGATTTATGTAAATATCTTAGAAGTAGTGAGCAAGACATCTGAAAGAAAACTCTCACTTGTTGACGGGCCTTTCTTTCTCACTCCTTTAAGAGGAAAGAGGAAAGAGACTCTGCAAAGACAGCCAAGGACAGCATTAGAAACCCTGGATGTGCAAGGCAGGCATCAGAAGTCCCTGGTATGGCAACTTCCATTCATGTTGTCAGGTGGCTGCCACCACTCTGAGCAGGGAGAACAAGAGTGGAATGGGTGGCAGGTATAGGGCACATTTGAGTTCAGCCAAATAAAATGCTCCAGGGTTCTCTGGCTTCTTCTAGGACAACAGACAGAGCATGACATTCTTGAATCTCCTCTGATTTGTCTTTGCGCAGAGACAGTACAAACTTCCATTTGCAGCCCTGCTATAAAATATAGACATTTCCTTGACATTGCTGTTTTCTGGGAGAAAAAAAAGGATCAACTCTGTATCACTGTTCCTTGCAAGGAATAACTAAAACAGGTATTTTGAATAAGAAAAATATTTTTTTAAAAATCTCAAAACCTCCAGTTTATTTTGCCAAGCCTAGGTTGATCTGGTCTTTTTTGCACGTGACATTTTCCTCTGTTCTGTCCTTTTTGGCTCCAGACTCAATATAAAAACATATTGTTTAAAAAATGAGACGGATGACTGATATCATAAGGAAAGACCCGAGGGGGTTTCTGGAAAGGACGTAGAGGTCCAAGGATTGTTTTGAAAGTTCTGCTGCTCTGGTCCTTGAGGACAAAAACTGGAAGGAAAGAGGTGGAGAGGTGATATAAAACTGATTAGAATTTGGCAGGCAGGAAAAAAAGCCCTCCTGGAAGATAGGCACATTCTATAGACTTGGCTAAAAAGTCTTGTTCCTCCAATTTTGCTGAGATATTCAATATCATTTTATCTTATTTATTGTCACTATTATTATTATATTACAGGAAGCTGAGCTAGAAGAACTTGCCTGGAGTAATAATTAGAATAACATAATAAGAAGCTTCTCTAGTAACTTCCAGTGAGAAGAGTCTATATAATTATTCTATGGACAGTGTTTTGAGAGATGTGATGCTGAAGAATAAACAAATCTAAAAATTATTAGGCATGATTGCTTGCTGATTAGTTGATAATTCATTCTAAATGGGTTGATCAGCTTCAAAGGAAGTTTCCAGATGCACATTGCCATTTTATTGATTTTGTGCTCAGTATTGATTAAGCAGGATTGGACTCCATGCTCTGTGAGGAAAGATACATTCAGCACCATCACAGCAGCCATTGGGAATGAAGAAGACCCAGCTGATGGCTTAAGAAAGGAAAAACGATGATCCCAGGAAACCAACTGGTGAATAAACAAGTCCACAGGCTGCAAGGCTGGTGTCTGGTGGAGGAAAAGCAGAAAGATTGTTTTGAGTTCCAAATCATAAACATATGAGCAACAGCAGTCCTTTTTGTGAAATAAATGAGGTGCCAGGGTTCACATGATGTTAAATTATGAAATGTCTTCCTCTCTCCTTCTCTCTTCCTATATTCCTCCTTCCCTCTTCTTTATTCCCATTAACTGTGAACTTGTTGTTCTTGCCAGAGGAGTCAGTAGAAATAGGAATGTTAATTTATTGAAGGAAGGCTTTCCCAATGAACAGTGTTTGTAAGCCGTTGGTGCGCTGGTGAGCCGAACAGATGTACATCACGTAAGTAAACTTCTAGAGCAGGGAAACATCACCAATGGGAATTTTTCAGAAGCCTTGCTTAATTCATTTCAGCAGAAGATTTCATCTTTTTTTCTTCATTAATAAAAGGAGTTACAAACTCCTGATTTCCTTTCAATTTAAATAAATTTGCTGAATATTAGTTACTACTCTGTGCCAGGTAGCAGTTGCTGCTAAAAAGGAAGCAGCAACTTAATTTGCATGAACTTAGATCCCACTCCATACTATACTACTGGAGTGGGATCTAGGTTCATGCAAATTATTTCTAATCACAGTTCTATTACTTACTACCTCTATGACTTTTGGTAGCATACCTCTCTGAGCCTCAATTTTTTTCCATCTTAAAGTAGAAATAACTTTTCTTTAAATGCCCATGTCATGGGATTGCCATCAGGATTAAACAGCATATGTAAAATGTCTAGCAGAGAGCCTGGTACACCTAAGTACCTTGTTAATTGTTGCCTTTACTTTTTTTCTTCTTTCTTCCATTTTGCAAAGGGGATCCAGGCTTAGTCACGTCTGACACGTCCTAACACCTGCAACCACGGCTCCCATCTGAATAGCAGTCACCACATTTTATGACTTTTTATTGCTGATGCTTGGTGTTCACACATGATAACACTTAACCAAGCAGCAGAATGTATTGAGAAGAGCACGGACTTGTTCAAGATAGAAATAGGTCCAAAATGTGTTTGTTCCATGATGGCTTATGAACAAATCCTTTCAAGCTTTGTTTCGCTGATCAATGAGTCAATAATGTCTGCCTGGGAAGGTTGTTATGAGGATCAGACATTGCTAACTGTGGTAAGATGTAAAACACCAAGCACAGTACTTGGCACTGAATAGGCACTGCCAATATGAGCTCCCTTCTCTTCCCTTGCCTTCCTTGCTTTCAGACTCAATAAAATAAAATGATCTAATAAGGGAATAAAAATACTCTTGGCATGAGGGACAAAAAAACCACCTTGGCTGATATTTCCTCTGCCAAAAAGATCCTATCCAGAGCTTCTTAAATGACTCCAATTAAGAGGTATTCTTTGAAGACACACACGTACAGGGTTTTTTTCTCCTCCTTTTGCAGTGATCAGGTTAGACAGAAAGAAATAGACAGACTACTTCAATTTCGCATAGAATTTGATGAAAAATTTAGAACTGTAACCACTCCTGCTCCCCAAATTGGCATTTATTAGAGTTATGAGGAGAGGCTGCAAGAGAAAACTACATCAAAAATATTCACAGGGCTTTTGGAGAGATGTTTTCTGGAAGTGATGATGTCTTACTGTCAGTCTTTGAAAGAAATATCAAAAAGGTAATGTGAGTTGAAGCTTAAGATTTCTCAATATGTCCATTTGAGTTACAAAGGATTTTTATGCTCCATTTCAAACATTATTTAAACATTGTTATTCCTGCAAACATGCCACACAGAGATAAGGTTTTGCTCTGAACCACATCGAAATGCAGATTGGTCTAGAAAGTCAGTTTCAAAGTGCCTTCTCAGAGGTAACTGTTTACTAAGCCTTGGAGAAATTTCGATTGCAAACCTTTAGTGGGGGTGGGTGGTTTAAGATTTGTAATATTCTTTTTAATCATGTGATTCGCACAACACTGGTACAGTTATAATCTAAATAGAGTTGCTGGCAACATCAGGGCATTATACTGTAGCTGCTTCATTTAATCTAATGGTCCACAGTTAGGTAATTTCTATGCATTTTAATCTATTTAATGATCACCTTTCTTGGGAGATTTACAGCAACTGGGTATCTGGGGCTCTGGTACCTAGGAGCCATCACAGCACAATAAATAGTAGAAAATGCTACCGGAAAATGCATGTTTTGTGTAGAGCTGCCCTCATTAAACACCTGAATGATATTTGCTGAGGACCTCCAGGTGTCTCACAAGATTTAATA
This sequence comes from Aotus nancymaae, assembly GCF_030222135.1. Classification (NCBI taxonomy): domain Eukaryota; kingdom Metazoa; phylum Chordata; class Mammalia; order Primates; family Aotidae; genus Aotus; species Aotus nancymaae. Next base: position 19,970,784 of record NW_026988443.1, read on the forward strand.
ATAAGCATTTTATAGGCATCCAAAGAACAAATTTGATCTTGGTGGTTTTGTTAAATAGAGTCAAATATGTTGAAATACTGGATCCTTCAGTAGAATCGGTGGACATTTACTTACAGATCATTTCCCTAGATCAGGGTTTTCTTGAATGTTCTATGGAAGATGAACAAATGCAGTAGCTCCCTACACTCTAGGAGATTTAGAGTTAACTGTATTCATTTATTCAAGGTTCTGAAAAGTCCTGCAAAGGGATGTATTTTGCTTGTTTGTATAGTCTAATGTTTCCCAAACCAAGTTAATTACAGAAGCCATCTTCACCTTGGAACCTCTTTCAGCATCTTGTAGAGCATGCCTCAGGAAAGAGAGCCTTAGCCTATACCTAATATCAGATTTTCACTGGAAAAATAAAACATAAATTTGGAGACAGACGTGTCTGGGCTTCTGTCTGGCATGTACTCGCATTGCAATCTCACATCATAAGCTACTTCAGCTCTCAGAGCCTTACTTTCACCTTTTGAAAAACTAAAGATAATAACAGCTACCTTGTAGTGTTACTGTGTGGTTCAGTGAGAGAACATATGCCAAATGATTAGAAAAGCACCTGGTACGTAGTAGGTTTAAATTCACTGTAACTCCTTTCTTCACTCCATTCTATTCTACGAAATCTCTAAAAGGCTGGAAATATAATCATGAATAAGACGCTTCCTGCTTTGCAGAATCTTATATATTTTTCCAAATGAAAGCCTAGTCTCTGTTTTAGAGGGCCCTCTGGACAGGCATTTTTGGGAAGCCTATAAAGGAGATCTCACTGTAAACAAGCACTTACCATATGCCCAATGTAGAGATTGCAGTGCCTCATTTAAGCATCACAGCAATCTCATGAAGAGGGCATTTCCTATGAGACAACTATGTTTACTAGAAATATGTGACATGTCTGAGATCACACAGCCAGGGCTGGAGAAGTAGAAAATAAACCCAGAATTCTCTCCTTGAGAACTTGTTCTTAGCAACCACTGGGTTGTTACTTATCATGAAGAGCTTTTTCTTAATCCTCCCAGTCTGGAATAAATGACCAGTCATAAGGCACTTGAAGAGAAAGAAGGCGGGGGTGGGGGGGGGAAGAAAAGTGGAAAGAAAATTAAAAGGAAAGAAAGTCACAGAGCACAAAAAAAAACAACATGAATGAGTCGGGGGCAGCTGGATCATTTGTGACAGCAAAAGGGGCGGCAGGTGATGCCATTGTGGCTCTGTTTGGCAGAATTCTGCAAAATATTGGGAATCCATCAGAACTTGGCAAATAGCATGTCACATTAGCCAGCAAAGTTCAGAATGATTAATACAGATTAAAATATTATTTCATGTGTCAGGATTTTGTCCATCAGGCATATGTACAAAATGGTAGAAATTTCTCTGCCCTCCCAACTCACTGACCTCAACTGGTCATATTATTTCTCTAGGAGTTTGTGGGCTGTAACTTAGACTTTTGTGAAACACTAGCAGTAAAGGTGAGAGGGATTACAAGAGTTTAATTAACTTTGAAGAAATAAAAGAGTGTTGATGAGAATATCATGTTTTGGTGACATAAGTCTGAAATTAAGGATGATTTTGAGTGGATTAAGAAAAGCCTTTGAGGACCCTGAGTTCAAATAATTTTGAAAAGTGATGAAAGAGTTATCTTTGAATATTTAGAATGAAGTCATCTTAAACAGTCAAGAAATCTGTACTTTTGAACATCTTCATTCATAATTATAATGGTTAGAAAATCATTTAGAAAGTTGGTTTATGTCACTAGAACTGTGTTCATCTTATTTATTTAATAAATTAACATATAATTATTCAATTTATATCTATCATGGATTTCCTAATGCCTAGAACTCGAATGGACAAAGAAAATATAAAGATGAATGAGGCCGGGACATCTGCTGCATGGAGTTCACTAAGGGAAAGAGATGCAAAAGTCATACTAGCTTCGTGAAATGGGTTCCAGGAGAAGACCATGCTGGGAGACTAGCCAGTGAAATGACTCCTCTTCATAGAGGAAGAATTACAAGAGGATGTCCACAGGAGGTGATGTTCAAGTTACATGTTGAAGAAGGCTAAGACTTTGACTGGGAGACGGTGGGCAAAGAGAATCCCAAACAGAGGAAACCCCCAAACAGAGGAAATCCCCAAACATAGGTAACCCCCAGAGGAAATCCACAAGTAGAGGAAACCTTTAGGGCAAAGTCAAGAAGGTGTGAGGTAGCTATGCATACTTCAGATTGCAGCCAGTCTGGAGTGCTGAAGTCTATGCCCCCAAGGGGACACTGAGTGAACTGAAACTACTGGGTCGGAAGGGTCTTGGTCCTAGTGGGCTTCAAAGGCCATGTCCATGACTTCCCATGGGGAACAGGAAGTCACAGAAGAACTTCAGCAAGACAAAGATGAATGCACTTTACATAAAAGACAACTCCAGCATCTCCATGGAAGAGACTCTGCAGTTAGGTAAAGCATCTTATACGATGTAAAGACATTGTGGAATAGTCAGAAAGGGCCCCGGGGCATCTTTCTAACATGCAGCCATCCTCACTGAAACTTGTACTCTGAACAGAACGATTTGGTCCCTCCCTTCAGTAAAGGATAAAATCCTTCTATATAACCTTTACATGAAGTCTCAGATCCTTTAGTAGAGTTTTGAGTCACATTGCATGAAATAGCATGGCTGAGGCAAACTTTGACTTCTACATATTTTATGTGGCATATTTTATATAGTCAGAAGTTCAGGATTGAAAGAGGCATCAAAGATAATTTAATTTGGCCCTTCTGTTGATGTTTGAATCACTTCTGTGAGATTCCTGTCACAGTTTGCCCAGTCTCTGTCTGATAATGTAGAGCAACAGAGAATACATTGTTTGCCCAAACAAAAGTACTAATCAGGCCAGTGGGGACAGGGAACAGGATGAACTGAGACAGAGTAATGAAGAGGCAGGAATTCAGTTCTTGCAAGTAGCAGAAGTCAGATGCGGAGAAGGCAGAGCACCTTGCTGGGTGAGTGCAGGGATTGTGTCCAGGTGACCCAGAGACCACATGGAGCTGGGGAAACTTGTGGAAATCTCAGTTGATGGGGAAGCATTGTATATGCATAGCAGGAGTGTCATTCTGAGCAGACCTCAGCATCCACATCATTGGGATTCATATGCAAATGCTGGAAAGTGAAGTAGTGAAGTAGTAGGGCTAAGTGTTCAGATTTAGGGGTTGGTTGAATCAAATGCCACCTGAAGCCACAGGTAGAAGTTAGGGACTGTGACTTCAGATTGAGTACAGGTTGAGATTACAAGTCCAGGGCTGGTTAATGAAAAGGCTGAGGAGAAAAACCATAAAGTATGAGAGTCTTTGGAGTTGGTTCTGTGAATCATGTCTACAGAGATAAGGTGGAGAATTTAAAAGAAGCAGATGAGGCTGGGCATGGTGGCTAGCATCTTTAATCCCAACACTTTGGGAGGCTGTGGCAGGAGGACTGCTTGAGCCCAAGAGTTTGAGACCAGCCTGAGCACCACAGTGAGACCCTCTCTATCTCTAAAAAATAAACAAAAAAATTAGCCAGGCATGGTTGCGCATTCTTGTAGTCCCAGCTACTAGGGTGGCTGAGATGGGAGGTCTCTTTAGCCCAGGATATGTTGAGGCTGCAGTGAGCTGTGATCACACCACTGCACTCCAGCCTGAGTGATAGACCCACACCCTGTTTAAAAAAAAATGCTGATGAACCTAGAATCAAAGACAGCAAAGAGTATTTGGGACTCCTCTGAATTCAAAATTTGGTGAGTAGGTACTTACTCAAGGTCATGTGGTAGATGTGGCTGCCACAGAGTGGACAGAACAGACTCATCTTTACTTGCAGGGAGTGTATAGTGTACCTCATCTATTCATAGCACCCATGGCTGAGATTTGGCTTCATGCATCCTCGTTTGACTTTAAACTCCACTGTGAATTCTTTCAATGTGTCAGCCCCTCTCCGTTTTCCTGCTGCTGCTTTAATTTTAAACACGTGAAAATGCTGAACAAAAACAAGCTGCCTGATAATATGAGGAAAGTGCCTTTTAGCAGTGGGGGGCGTAGGGTTTGTGTGCTGTAGGGAGGGTGTTTGTGGGGGATAGGGGCCAAAGCACATCCCTGCGCTGATCTTTTTAGGAAATTGCAGAATGAAAAACAAAAGACAGATTTTCAAACTAGATTTCCTCTTTGAGAGAACATCCTGAGACATTGCTATTAGTCATAGATACATAATTTAAGGGTTCAAAAGAAGTGTCAGAAAACAATTTTCATGCCAATTTTTCAAACTCAGAATGGAGGGATGAAAAATATAGGCTGCACGGAGGTCGTGATCATGCATATTTTTCAGGCTTAATGCCTCGATGTAGCAATTATAAAAATCTGGTAATTGGGCAGTTACTTTATCAGGACACTTGACGTAAAACCAGCTCGGCAGGTGAGAGTCTGGGAGATGGTTTTGAGCACAAACTTATTTAATAAGAATTTTTTAGGGCAGAGCTAATACAGGAAAAACAGTTTCTTCTGTTATACTATGGAACAACTTTACAAGATAAAACTAAGATGGAAGCAAATTAACTTATTTTCTCTCTCTCTCCCTCTCTCTCTCTCCCTTTCCCTTTTTTTTTTTTGTCTCTCTCCCACTCACCTTTGCTCTCCTGCTGCACATACATGTGAGTACACACTATCAAGAGAGCTATTTCTTCTTTGCTAGCATAACTAGTCATTCAGCATTAAGATTTAGGAAGAGACACAAAGTAGTTGTATATTTGCAGGTACAAGGAAACAAGAAAAAGTAATGAATACCCAACCTGAAGTTTTCACTTGGCTAGGTAGTGAGGACTTCAAACTCAATACCTCTCAAACTTAACTCATGCTCTCAATGGCAATCCTTTCCATTTCCTGTTTCCCCAAATTTGGTAAATAGTACTAACATTCATCTATACCTGCAAATCAAAATCATGGGTGTCATCCTTTACACCTGTTTTCTCTCCCCTCTTTCTAACTAATGTCTATATTCTATATAGTCCAGCTCCTGAACAGTCCTCAAAATCTATCACTTTTCCCCTCTCTCCACCGCCACCGCCTATGTCCAAGGTACTATCGCTCTGAGTGGTTGCCTCAGTCTCGAGTTAGTACATGTCCCTTTTGTTTGCGGTTGAAGTCACTGTTTCACTGACAACTGCTCATGATATCCTTTTAAAAATATAAATCTAATCATGCCCTCCACACTACCCCATTGCTTAAAAACCTTTAGCGGTTTCTCATTGCTCTTAAGAAATCCTTAATGAACCTACATATTCCTTTATAATAAGACCCTGATTTATCACTGTAAATTTGTCTAATAATACTAAGACAATATGTTTTCTTCTTATGGCATTAATTTTTGTTCTTCATGTAGATCCTTGTATTTGCCATGCTCCTGTCTTCAAGGACTTCTTGCACACCTTTCCCATTACAAAGAACTTTCTTATTTGTTCTTTAAAACTCAGAGTGATTTTCCTGTTACTTAGAAATAAAATGTCTGCAAAGAAGCTTTCCCACACCTCCTAGACTAAGTCAGCCTCCTGTTATAAGCTTCCCTGATACTGCTTTTATTGTGATTGTTGAAATCAGTTGTTTAATAGCTAACTATTCTGCTAGAACTGAAAGTTCCACTAATTTAAGAAAAGATGTATGCTGAGCAGGTGCCATGGCTCATGCCTATAATACCAGCACTTTGGGAGACCGAGGCAGGCGGATCACTTGAGGTTAGGAGTTCGAGGTCAGTCTGACCAACACAGTGAAACGCTGTCTCTACAAAAAAAAAATACAAAAATTAGCTGGCTGGGAGTGGTGGCATGCACTGGTATTCCCAGCTACAGGGAGGCAGGAGAATCACTTGAGCACAGGAAGTGGAAATTGTGGTGAGGCGAGATTGTGCCACTGTACTCCTACCTGGGTAACAGAGCAAGATTCTGTCAAAAGAAGGAAAGAAAGAAAGAGAAGGAAGGAAAGAAGGAGAGAAAAAGAAAGAAAGGAAAAAAGAAAGAAAGAGAAGAAAGAAAGAAAGAAGAAAGAAAAAAAAAGGAAGGAAGGAAATGAAACGAAAAAGATGTATTCTGTTAACCAATGTATCTTCAGAGCCTGAAACAGAGTAATCAAAAGGCACATATAAAATGGATAAATGATTTTCCTGGGTGATCTTTCCTTTCTTATAATCTCAATGGATTGTCCTGATGAATCAGATGGGCTCAAGTAAATATAAGTTCTGAGCCTGGATCCCAAAGACCAATTTTCCAAGAATAGATGGAGGAAAGTCTTTTAAAAACAACAGAGAATTCTTTCTTGACTATAAGTTTAATTAAAATGAAATACTGCCAGTTATCATTACTTAAAAAAATGATTTTAATCTTGGGCTTTGTAAAAAGAAGTAGACTATTCAGAACAAGAAATGTGCCACTTTCGTTCTACTCTGCACTGTGTTGGCTGTTTCTGAAATATTTCATTCAGGTTTGGGATTCTGGGAACTTATATTTTGAATAGTCCAGAAGTGAAAGAAGCAGATGCTGAAGGGGACTGAAAATCATGAAAACTATAAGGCATTGTTGAAGGAGCTGGAGCAGTACCTAGGAACTCTATTAAAAATCTGAATACCTCTCATGCTTGTAATGAGAGTGTCCATATGGCCTAGAAGAAAGAGACAAGGATCATGGGTGGATTTTGGATGGGGACAAATGATGGCTTTCTGTATGGAGAACAGTTTTGACTAAACGTCCTGGACTATGATATAGGCCCTGCCCGAAACTGAAAGAACATTCTAGAAGCCAATATTTTGTGGGAGTGGAATGGACAAACCTGGAATATTGTGAAGTTTCTGCCACTGGAATTTGTCAAATATAGATTGGCTGACCGCAAGGTGCTGATATTCAAGATCCATCAGGGATCAGCCCCATGCTGGTACTAGCTTCATATTTAACTGGCATTTATTTAAAAAGATATGATGTGCCTAGAATTGTGCTGGACTATTTCATGAATGCTGACTCATGTATGCCACACCACAGCTTCATAAGGTAAGTGCGTGCTTTTGTAGTCCTGTCTTGCAGGAGAGGAAAGTGAGGCTTAGCAAAGTCAAGGGGCTTATTTAAAATGGCATAGCTGGTAAGTGATCCTTCCCACATCCTTGTAAGTGATTCTTTCCAGGTCCTTTTTTTCCAAAAAAACTTCACAATTTTATGTCACTTTTAAAAAATGACACTTAAAGGCCCTTCCAGGGTCCATGTTCTCTAATTCTACCGCACTGGGCTTGACACTTAGAAACCTAACCACAATGTCAATCCCTTTCCACAGGGGTCTTCAAATTGGGTCATTTCTAATTACCCAATGTAGCTAAGATGGCACCAAATAAACCAGAGGGTGACAGTGGCTGAGTATTTGCAATATAGGGCAGGATGTTTTTCTAATTTAACATTTTATTTGTACTTCAAATAGGTGAAAGTACTAGAGCTGGCAACTAGAGAGGTTATGACTCAAGTCACTGAAGGGGAAACCTGGAAAAATCACAATCAAAACTTTATTACGCTTATAATTAGGCTAAAAATAAGAGCATATGGCAGCTAGGGGAAAACATAAGCCACAGATATTGAATTTCTGGTAGACAAAGTTGAAGAGGAATGAATATGTGAAGTAATATTATTGTAGGTGAAGACAGGAAAGAAATGGATGGAGTTAATAACTTAATGCATCTGGAAAAGTGGGAGAGCTATTCAATGATAAATAGAAGTAGAAGCAGAAGAGAATAAATGAATAAATAAAGCAAAGAATAAATGGCCAATAATGCAAGACACTAAAATCCTAAGCTGCCATCAAAGATATAAAAACAGGAATGGATGTGTAAAAAATAAAAAGGCAAGAATGAAATGCATATGGCAAAAATGAGGATAAGTAATGTTTCACAACCTTGTAAGAAATCTCTAATTGGTGAAAAGCATGTAGCTCATAAAACCCTTATGAAATTAGAGTGGCAATAGGGTAGCCCCAAAGGCAGGGATTAGACAGACATTTAAAGCATCCTGAGATATTGCTATAATATAATGGAAAAAAGAAGAGAGATGTTATATTCCAGATCCCAGGGATTTTTTTTTTTTTTACTTCTTGCAAGATGAAGGGCAAATGATGTGAAGAAGAGTGAGCAGGCATAGTTAAAAGAGCATCGATGAATTTGGGGATCATATAATTGGGCATTACGATATAAAAATTATGTTACATGGGAAGTGTGCCCTTTGCCAATTTTTCTAACCTTTACAACCTCAGTATTTTCTTTGTTGTGTGGGAATACTAATACCTACTGTGCGGTACTGTTATGAGCATCAGATATAAAAAAATGTGTGTAAATGGTCTGCCAAACAGCTCCCTACATGGAAGCTATTCCAATTGCAAAGTAGGGTGGCATCATGGAAAGAGCTATTACAGAAATGAACAAGGAAGGAGGGAAGGAAATTAACCTTGACTGAGCCCTGGCAGTGTTCTGGGCACATACTCACATTAATTCTTTTAATCCTCACAACAACCCTATGAGAATGACATTAATTTCCCCCAAATGGAGGTACAGAAGGCTTAAATTAAATGTCTTGGGTCTTGCCACTAATGATTGATAAATCTAGAAATCAAAGCCCAGTTTTTTGCATTACACCAGTCAATTAAAATACATGGGCCATTTTTATTTGCCCAGTTTAGATGCTTGAAAACTGATCTTACTCTTACTATTGAGAGTCTTGTGTTCTCTATTACATTCAAAGAATTTGCTTTTACACTTTTGTTTTCACCTCCAATCCATGGGGTGGAGAAAAGATCCTCAAGACTTGGAATGTCTTAGGAGTTCATGAAGTTCAAAAATTACTCCAGCTCCAGTTTCTCCAGCCCTCCATCCCAGTTAATATGCTGTGGAGCAGGAGACACAAGGAGAAATTACAGACTCCAAAAGCCACTGGCAGCAAAGGAGGGAAGCAAAGAACTAGTAGCATGCCTGAGGGGATGCTTAGGCTCCATCTTTCTATCAGTTCAGCCAGTTGATCTTTAATCTAGTTTGAAAACTTCAGCCCCAGATGGACGTGGGCAGCCTTTAGAAATGTATTCTCAGCAAGGGAGGTGTCAGGATGGATTCATGAGAGGTATTTCATGCCTCACAAATCACCTTGAATATTTCATGTACATTAAAAAATTAGTAGACAAAACCGGAGCGGTGGTGTATAATTTACCTAGATTTGCAAGATGTTTTTGATACAGAGCAGGGCGGAAAATTTATCTGGGCACATTAAGCGGCACTTGGAACAAAATGCATTGGCTTTGCATTAGTGTCCATCAGAGAGGGTAGAAAAGAGCTATGTTGTGGTGAAGCAGTAAATATGGGCATAGCAAAGAGAAATATTAGCTTCATTTTTCTTTATCTTCTGCAGAGAGGACTGGTGAGTTTCTGCTCTCTGAAGGATAAGATAGCATTGCCTGTGTATGAATGAGTTTAAAAGGCATAAACAAGGGAGTCTGATGGCCTAATTTGGAAGGGTCCAGAGGGAATCTGCCTCCTTGCAGATAATGAGATCGCATTTGGAGTAGATATGCCACCGAAGGAGAAAATGAATTTAATAGAAATATCACTGCTATTTACAACTAAAGAAACATTGGCAAAATATGCTGAAAAGAGAATGAATTCATGGTCTGGGACCTTTTTTATGTTTGGAAAAGTGCTTAGTATGTGACCCTCATCCTGTGGATAAATGTAATATGAATTTATAGTAATTCAAACCTCTGAGTTATATTTAGCTAGGGTCGAAAGAATTTGAAAACTCAGCCTTGAGCTACATTTACTGGATGAAGAATCAGTGTCTTGCATTTACTTTCTTCCTCTCTAGGTTCTAAAATCCTCAAAATTTGGCTCTGGTCTGTTGGGATTTTTTTAAACTGATGATATGTCCCCCAGTTGACGATACAAGGACACTCATTTGTGTGCAACTCAGAACAACGATTGTGTCTTGATCGACGATGTAAAGAAGCATTTCTACTGCTAATGGAAAATCACAGGAAGATGGAGATTTTTTTTCTTTTTTCCTTTTTCTTCGTCCTTTGGCTTCCTTGCACATGTGGATATGTTTCCTTAGAGACCTCTTGTTGGTAATGAATTCAGAGTTTATTGACATACATTTACAGAACACACAGATTAATTTCTACAAATAAACAATAAAGTCAGAGGATTTACAAGGCAGTCCTGGATTGGAAATTGCACGTGCCCTCGACTCTGTGTAAGCTGGTATCCCTTGAACCTAGCTGCTTTGGAAAATTTGGGGACTGGAGCATATAGTAACCAGTTTTTTCTTATGACTGTAAAAAGTAGAAGAAGGAGAAACAGTGAACCAGAAAGGACAGTAGGACAGGAGATGCAAATGCCCATGGTCCTTCTGGTTAGAGAACCATGACGATCGTTTGTGTTTTGAGTTACCCACATACCTTCGGCACATTTGCAGGTTGTTTCATTTGAGTTACATAACGTATCTGTAACATTTGTCTCCATTTTTCAGATAAGCAAACTGATTCTTGGAGAGTTTTAATGACTTCTCAAATCACACAGTCTTTTAATTGGAGAATTAGGCTCTGCACCTAGGATTGACTAGCCACATGTTCAGGATGCTGGGTGAGGCTCAGAGGCCTCGGAGAAGCAGAATTCTAGGCAAAGCCACAACCAATCAGGGAGGCTTGAGACTTGCCCCTTCCTTCCAGGTACCTGATTTCCTCTTTCTTCCCTAGTGAGAACCCAGACTCTTTTTATGGATGTAGGAAATAAAATGAGATGAATGAGCCTGAGACTTAAATTGTTATAAAACTATTAAAGAGAAATCTGTCTTAAGTTATCACCTAAGGGGCCAGTAAAAATTGGTCGTCATAGAGGTGGATTTTTAAATAAAGGTTGAACAAAATTACACTCAGATCCTTAGGGATGCTTCTAAATACTATTTTAAAACAGGGGGTTACACAGTGAGGTGACCTTCCTGCCATACTGCTTGTATTATACAAAGATATCCTATGCCCAGCAAGGCTTGAAGAATGCACTTTCCCTCTTAGGAAACTTCAGTGTCCCCTGGATCTTTTATTATCTTGTCCAGGACAACGCTCTGATCTTAGGGAGATGGCGAGTCAAGACTTCCTTCAAAACTTGGGACTCACCTGAAATTTCCACCCTTGAAAATCCAGTATCCTTTATTTCAGCAAATGCATCTCCATTCCTAACTCTCCCACCTTCGATACATCACTCTTTTGCTTGAAAACCAGCGGTGCTTACCCTGGCTTTCATGATGCATTATCCAATCTATCAGCATCATTTCCCCACTTCCCTTGTATGTTCTACTGACCCCTATGTACAACCATGAGTGCACACTTAAAGAGCACCACAACAATCACCTCATATGTTGAGATTTTCCAAACCCAGTGCAACAAAGATATGTTTTTGCTATTTTATGCCCTGAGCTCACCCTACCATCAAGTCAACTTGCAGATTTGTGTTTGGGTGTGGCTAAGTCTATGTGTTTAGAAGAATTTTAAGGGCAAAACTGGCTGAAGCATCACTTCCCCCAGGCTTAGAAGAGTATTTGACCTGCTGGATGGGGAGAGTGAAAGTTTATTGAAATAAGGAATGCAAAGTGAATGAATGCATGAGTGGAAGGTTTGTTTTAGAAAGGAAGATGGAAGCTTCTCTATACCCAGGACACATCTGGACATTTTCATGTCTCCTTCCTCTCTCTCACACTTCTCTGACTGCTTAAATCTTCCCTGCCCATCAAGACCAAGTCTACAGTGTGCTTCCTCTCTGAACACATCCTCTTATAACTTATTAACCTTATAGCTGCTTAGTCAATGAGTCAACATTTGTGGATTGTTCAGCAGGTGTTGAAATTGATGGGAAAGAGAATGAGCTTCCCAGAGGTTTGCATCTGAGTGACTACATTTAAGTGGAAAGACTTTTTTTTTTCTTGGCTTCATTTTCAGCCATCCTGAGCAAAGTGAAAAGTGGTACACAATAAGAATTTAATGATCTTAATAAGGAGGTGCAGTTTGGTGAAAATCACCTCCCAAATACTAGAATTGGGCCACAATAGGTGGGTTCTAGGGAACTCCATTGCCTACTGAAGGGGATGGGGAAATAAGCCCATCCACCTATTTCAGAGGGTGCCTATACTTAAGTATGCGTGAGATTCACCTGAAAGGTGAAACTTAGACCCTCGGAGAGAAAAGGTAGCCACAGAGATTAGCCTATAATCTGCCTTTGTTCTCCTGAAGGTAGATATTTCACATATCAGAGAGCTGAAGTCTGCTGAAAACCACTTTGAAAAGGACTCAGTCTAGGTATTCAAAGATGAATAAGACTCACTGCATCATTCTGTCTACACCTGCCTAAGGAGGACATTGCTTCTACGCTTCAGGCAGGGTAATTGATCTTAGTCCTGAAACCACATTATATCAGAATAGGGCTTTTGTCAGAAACTCTTTAAAACCATGATTTCATTAAGCTTTCTTATACTTTGTAATAGAGAAACATCTTGCTTCCTTTACAGATGGGCAAAACGAAGCTTAGAAAAACGTGATGCTTCTGCAGAGGAAGTAGGGGGTGGGAGTTTACAGTGCATCCTGATTCCTAGCTCACCTGGCAACCCAAGCTCAGCTTCTCTCCCTGAATCATTTAAAAATCTCCACAATCAGCCAAAAGATTTATATTTTCTTATTACCTTAGCAGCTTCTTCAGAATAAATCTTTTTTTCCCGGCACGAGGAATGAATTTAAAGGAATATATTAAATTTCTAAAAAATGGGCTTGCAAAGCAAGATTCTGCTTTGACCCTAATATTCTCCCTTAGATTCCCTCCTGCATGCAGACATCCTTATCAAACATGATTCACCTTCTCTGGAAACAGGCTGAGATTGGAGTCGTGGCCAAAGGCAGGAATGGAGGTGTGGGCATTTTCATAGTGTATAATGAGCAAATAAATGACGGCTGTGAGGAATTTTGGGTGTCAGATCACTAGTTGCCAATAGTGTTCAAAGAGTAGAGGAATTTGGGGAGAATGTGATTTTTAATATAATTACATGCAGAAATAAGTTTTGAGGAATGAATTTTTAAAATTACAGTCATTGATGTTTTTGCATTTCTCTTCCATTAGAAAGAATAAAAACAATCTAATTAAAAGTATAGCCTCATGCTAGATCATCTTATGGGCTCCATGAGATTTTATACATAGGCTCACTGAACATCTGGAATTCAACTTGAGGGGCAACTTTAAAATAGATACCTAAATACATACAGATATATGCATACGACGCACACGCTGCTTTTCTTAAAACATGGAATACATTTTTTACATGAACTTAATCTCAAAGGAATGACATAGAAAGCTAAAATGGTAGGCTTCTTGTGATATTCTAATTTGATTCAAAATCACATCCAATTCACATGAAAAATAACTTCTTTGAAAAAAGCAAGTTTTTTTCTCCTGATGAGAATACACAATCACTTTGAGAAATTTGGAAATGGCTTCAAAAAGTAAATAAAACATAAAGCACACATAATCTCACATCTCAGAAGTAGCTGTTTCATAGTTTCATAAATTCTGTCTTTCTTTCTTGACTTTATCATGTTTTTTCACCTATCAAGTATCATACTACCCATGGCACTTACATTGCCCTGTTACTGTTCATACTCACTGATAGCCATTTTCCACATTGATAAAAACATTAATAAGTATTTTAAATAGCAAGTCAATTTTATTATATAATTACCTTTATTTCTTTATGTTGTGAATGTAGGTTCTTTGAATGCATTTCTTTCTGAAGAAAAGGTATAAGCAAAATGAGTTGGAATTTAATTTGGAAGAAGAGTATATGACATTACAGAATGTTAAAACCAAAAGTAATTTAGAATCTCGTCTCATTTGGAGATATGAAAATACCCTCTGAGAGAAGAAAGATTTTTTCTAGGGTTACAATGTCAGTGAACAATGAAGAGAGGACTGGAACTGAGACCCCAGTGATCTTCCCAGATCCTCATCCTTCCTCTGGAAAGCAATTTCCTTCCAGAAAAATGATGTCCTGTTCCACTCTTTGAGAGGGATTGCTTATGAAATCAGCACCTGTGTCCCCACAGGAAGTAAAGATAGGACTAGATGGTGAGCCAATAATAGGAAAGAACACCTGTTGTTATTTCAGGTTTAAACAAGGTCTTCTGCCAAACCAAATCAGGATAATGTGCTGAGAACACCTGGAAGAATGGGCTTCAAAAATTTCAGTTGCTACCATCAGAAAGAGTGTCAATGATATCATGTTCTGAGACACTCCCTCTCCACAAATCTCACATGCTCCATACCAAAGTGCCCTTATTATAATGTTCAAGCAAGGAACATGGTTAGCAATTTTATAACCTTTGTTGTGTATGTGTGTGTGTGTGTGTGTCTGTTTCCACTGCATCCTTAAAATTAGTTAAGCAGTTGGAGCAAAAGCATTCCATCCTATTGGTGCTATGGAACCAGGGAAGATATGGCAGAAGGTCGAACTTGGGCAGGGTTGGGGAGAACTCACTTCACTCAGATGTTTGGGACACGCAAAGACCAAGAATTCTCATTCCTAGATGGTATATGTCGAAGGAACATCAGAGCAATAATTTTGCTTTTTTATTAAAATTAATTTCTGAGCAACCAAGAAAGAGACAGAATGGGGCAAAGTTAGAGAGAGAGAGAGAAGGATAGTTTAGAAAAAGCAAATAACGAAAGAGAAACGGAGAGGGGAAGTTAAGTGAAAAAGAATACATCTTTAAATACTGGCAATGCTAATAAGTATGCCAGTTATACGTGCGTAAGAATGTTAGTTATCGTGGTCATTTTTCTGCAGAGCTTACTGAAAGGAAGCAATTTGAGGAGCTTATCCTAATACCAACTCTGTCCTCCCTGATTAAACAGGAAGATAGAATTCAGGTTTTGAGGAATTACAGTGTTCTCAGAAAGATGTTATTCTATCTCCCCTTTTGTGGAGGAAGGGAGAGGGTCTTCTCCTTGAGCCACAGAAAAGAAGATGGAGTGGGGCCAAGATAATTGTCTATAAATACTGGGCAGACAACCACACATGTCTCCATATTGAAGCCTTAGTTGACCTGTTTACCTGTCCTTTAATTACCAGGGCAGGAAGCTAGACACAGGGTAGACAGTATGCTGATACTTTCAAGGAGATGAGAGCAGCTAAGGCATACTCTTTATCTTTCCAGGCCAAATCTTGCTTTCTGTTCCCCATGACCTTGTGCTCTACTGGCCTGAAGGTCTTAGTTTTAAAGGGAGGAGTGCTTCCGCCAGGACCCAACGATTCCATGAAACAGGAAGTTAAGACTGCCACCAGGTCACTTTAGGCTTCCCTTGCCTCTAAATCAACAGACAAAAGGGGAGTCACTGTGTTGTCTGGGGTGACTGCTTATGACCACCAAGGAGAAATTGAACCACTTCTGCACAACAGAGGTAGGAAGAATACGTCTGGAGTACAAGAAATCCTTTAGGGTGATTAAAGTCATGTCTTGTGATTAAGGTCAATGAAAAACTACAACAATTCAGTCCTACTCATGGCACAGACTCATCAGAAATGAAGATTTGGGTCACTCCACCAGGCAAAGAACCACAGTTAACTAAGGCACTTGCTGGAGGCAAATCAAATATGGAATGGGTAGTGAAAGAAGGTAGTTATAAGTCTCATTATATCATACCAGTATGCTACTGAGTATTATAAATAGTACATGTAGTAGTCAGGGTTCACCAAAGAGACAAAATCATCGGAATGTATACACATATAAAACTAGATTTATTATAAGGAAACAGCTGCTCTATCCAGGCCTCAAATAGATTGGATGAAGTCCACTCACATTAGGGAGGGCAGTATGCTTTACTCAGTCTCCCAATTTAAATGTTAATCTCATCCAGAAACAACTTCAGAGAAACACCCAGAATAATGTTTTACCAAGTACCTGGGCATCCCTTGGCCCAGTCAAATTGACACATAACATCAACCGTCACAGTAGAGTACCTGATGCATAAGAATGCTAAAATGGCAGATATTGTTTATTCTTATTAATATTTTAGATTACCTTATTTCACCTTGTAGTTTCATTCATGAAAATGTAAGCAATTAATAAATACATTCTAAAGGATAATGAAGAATAGGGATGGTTTTAATAATACCTGAACTGCAACCTAGAGTTGGGCTAGACTGAGTTTTGCAGGTTGCTTGATGCTCAAGCAACCTACAAAACTCAACATATAACACATGAAACATTTGTGTTTATTAAAATATAACACATGAAACGTTTTGTTTTTCATAGTAAGATTCACCTATGAGTCACCCCTAGAACAGTCTTTAAAGGTGTTGGCTAACAACCTCTGTGTATCTCTATGCATAGATACGTAAGTGTACATCTGGGTCTGCACAGATACTCACATATGCGTAATCTTAAAGGTTTTTGATAAGTGTGGAATAACTTAACCAACTTTATGAATTTAATTAAGCTTTTCCTCACGTGGTGTGTTGGAAAAGACAGCAGTTCATACAAAAACTGTAATCTAAAAAAAAATCGTTTATTTTTCAAAATGGAAACCAGGTCCACAGGGCAACTGGGACATTTTGCTTGTCAGCAAAATAAATTTATTCTGAATTTATGAATGGATAATAAGCCACCTTCTCATAATGATTAATGGTAATTAACCTTTTAAAGCTCCATCACTTACCTGGCCATCTTTGGCTGATAGCCTTGAACACAGCATAGAATGCTGATGGTAAAAAGATCTTTTTCTGAACTCTCAAGGTCCTGTAAGGTAGAAACCATCATTTTTGTGTGAAGAGGTGGCAAATCTGATACAGCCCTAGATAACTTCAGACAAAGAAAAAAATATGCATGTGCTCTGTAATGGGGAGAAGGTTTGATCCTGTAGGGGCCACTGGACTAGAGGACAGTTAGTCAGCTCTACTGCTTGAAGCCACGTGACTTCAGCAACATCTTTTCACCCACTTCCTTTATCCATAAAATGGATGAGTAGAGATTTTATTAACAATTGACATTTTAAGTGAAGGGTCCTTTTGGCTGGCATAGGAAAAATGAAAGCCCCTTTTAAAACAGTTAGTATTGTATTAAAGCTGTCAGCAAGTTGGCGCTTGTCACACATCCTAAGACACTAGCCTGGACCCAAGATATGCTCCATGGCTTTGCTTATTCCAGCCCCCACCACCTCTGACAATATGAACATCAAAGATAGCTGGGAAGTAGGTTCTGGAATGGGCCTTAGCACAAAAGATGTTTATCGGGGGGTTCCTTAGAATCTATACTTGTGGAAGTGAGAGAAAGTAAGCAAGATTTCACAAAGAGAAAAACATTCAAGATGTGATGCAGGCACGACAGACTTGGCTGACTGCAAAGAGAATCCTCGAATTAGAATGGTCCATCGGCGTTGTTCTGAATTAGAGTCAATGGCCAAGACTTCATACTCCTACAGTGATCAATTCTTGACTGCTTTGCCCCAGTAAGGATCATGATCTTGACCAATGTGGCTGTTCACAACATGAGAGAAACGCTGTAGGGGCGAGAGTTGAAAGTCGTTTGCAGATGGCATTCCTAGTTGCTGAGACCAACAGAACCTCACAAAAGGGTGGCCCATTACAGTGTCTTCCACATTTATTTATTTATTGATTGATTAATTGGTTGCACATTTATTGAGCATTTACTATGTCTCAAACAGACACCGCAGGGGCTACTACCTGCTTTACCACATTTAACTATCATCACAACCCTATCAGATAGGTATTCAAACACGCTTTGTCACACGAAATGGAGGCTCACTAAGTCGTGCAATTAGAATTCAAAACAAGTTAACATTAACTTGCATGAGTCCAAGAGTTTGCCATAAGCTGAGAGACAACTCGTATTTTTATTGTGTAAATTACCAATTGTTTTCGGTACTTAACTGACTTTTCTTTGGAGATTGGTTTTACTTTCCCCCATTTCAAATTTTATTTCTCTGTAGGATTTATTTCGGACCATAACTCACACTTCCCCAGCCAGGTGGAAGTAATTCTTTCCTCATTTTGTTTTCAGAGAATATGGCTAGCTCTAGAAACTCACAAAAGTTACTAATCTTCCATGTGTCTCTGTTTCCATCATCTGTAATATGGGAATGATAGTAACACCTATCACATCAAATTTCTAAGAATATTTTAAAATAAATGCATAGTTATCATACAAGCAAGTGCCAAGTGTTTGCTCTTAGTATTATTTGAATATTTCATGAATAAAAACAAATTAGTGTATCACTGTTTTTGTTCATGTATCATATTTGCATATAGGTAGATGCATATGTCATAAAGTTATCACATTTATTGATCTTCTTGTTAATTAGCATCATATGATAGAGATTGTGTGATAGTTACCTTGATATACTTAGGGCTTAGCATAATATCTCATACCAGTAGGTTTACCCAGTAAAGAGCTATTATATTGAATTACATTTCAACAACAAATAGCCAAGTTTTATCAATCATAAACCATAGACATCTTTCAAAATTGTTCATTTATCTCGGTGTATTACCCTTAGCCCAAGTCACCATCATTTCTTTCTTCTGATTTAAAATCATACAGATCTTGAATCAAAATTGGCTGACATTCGTATTTAACTAGTTTAAGCCTCTATTTCTACATCTGTGTAATAGGAACAGATAGAGTACCTACTTCATGTGGCTGCAAACAGAATTAAATGAGATATGTAAATAAAGGAATTAGTTCAGGGCATGGCATATAGCAAGACTTCAGCATTTGCTGGTTTTAATCATGACAATAAAAATCACAACTACCAACCCAAGTATTTTTCTTGTTGTTGAGTTTATTTTATGCTGTTTAGCCTACTGTGGAGATAACACACCAGATTAGAAGTATAATGATATTGTACAAACAGCAAACACACTGAGTCTGGTTTTTATTAAATAAACTTGTTCTTAACTTTGAGCAAGTAACAATCTGTTTTAGTCTTGCTTTTTCTATTTGTAATACGAGAACAATATTAATGCATATGTCATAGAATTTTTAGGGTAAATGACATAATCTACCCAAAGCATTTATAGATCAATGAGACCCAGTCAACAAGTACGAATGTTAGCTTTGACTCAGACGCTTAGCATGTATGCAAAATGACAATTCACAGTGGCTACAGTGGAGTTATTGAGAGAGCTGAGTAATGCTGGCACACAGTAGGTCCTCAGCACTCACTGAAGCTTTTCTATTGCCTACACTGTTCTGTCCTGGGAAGAGACAGCTGGCTTCTCACACTACATCCTGCACGATGCCCAGGAGAATGTTAAATGGTGGGGAAAACACTGACGAAAGTTGTTTTAATGAGACATCCTGTTAGCTCTGGTTGCTCCCAGGTCAAGCTGCCTGTGTCAGAGCAAGAACGCTAATGGACTAGGTGGTCATGTCTTTCCATCTGACTAGACTCTGGGTTTTTAATGAAGCAAGCAACCCACACACTCAGGCAGCTTGGGTGTGTGTATGTGTGCCTGTGTCTCCAATGATAAACATTTTTCATCCTAAAAAAAGACTAGAGAGAAAACTACAGGACAGGGAGGCTCAAAACATCCTCTGATTTGCACCAATCAGAGAGAAGCTGACCAAGACCTTCCTACACTGTGGCTGACCCTCACACAGGGCAGAGAGGATAACAAAACACGCTGCTTTTCCAGGGGGCCATAATACACTCAATAGCGTGAACAAAGAGTAGTGTCAGCCGCCTGACTTCTCAATGATGAATAATTCATACACATCAAAGCAGCCCTCACAACGTATTTTTTCCTGCGGCCTCAAAGATAATGAAGCAACAGCAAAAATGCCAAAAGGAGAAAGTTTTTTCAAATCACATCATCTTCCCATCTCTCCTCCCTACTCTGTAATATCCATTCTCTTGCCTTGATTGAAATCAACTGTGATATTAGTTTATAAACACATTATTAAATCTTTTGATTTGCTTCTTATTCTGTGTAATGGCAAACTCCTATTCAGCCCTCAAAGCTCAGCTCAAAAGCTATCACTTTTTGAAGTTAACTCTACCATCCACTTTCCCAACAGCCAGTCCAATCAATCCCCTTAGGTTAAACAGCTTTTCTTTAGTACAATCATTACTAACATCTTATTCCTTTACATCTTTGGTTCAGACTTGGAACCACTTAAGCTTAGACACACTGTCTTATGTATTACAGAATAATCAGTACTCAATTTAAAGCCTGGGATATAGTAGGCACTCAATAAATGTTCACAGAAAATTGGAATGACTTGAATTCTTGAAGAAAATAAAGATCATATTTAAAGAGAAGCATTGGAATGCTAATAAAGATTAAGCCTATGAAAGGGAAAATTAGATGAAAAGAGTATTTCCAGAACCTCACAAACATCATTGAGGATTATTCTTATCATTTAGCATTTACTAAGAACCTAAATCAAAGGCTTAGAAATGCAAGGAATGGGGGGATCTGTTTGGAGGGCTTATCAGCACTCCTTAGGAGGGCAAACATGTTAAAAAGAAATGTTTATCAGAACTGAGATAAAATTAAAATGGCAGAATCACAATCTAGGTTGTGTTTATAGTCTGTCTTAAAATATAAACTCCTTATCCTCCCTTTCTTTTTGATCGTCATAAATGACAATTTACTATAGATATACACACATCAAAATGCAGATGTTACCCACTTTTTGTATTTCTCAACTGGCTGCTGTTTCAACGAAACACGATTTCAATGTCAGAAGGGAACACATTTCTTTTTGTGAGTAAATACTTGTTATCAAATGAAAAAAGATATTTTTAAGATAACTATTCACTGAAAACATTATAATGCTTATTATGTTTCAGGTGCTATACTAATCACAAAGGGAATATTTGTATTGTAAGTCATAGGTCTCACACGCAAAAACCTTATTGTTTATTAAGGTAGAAAAATACCATGAGATAATTATGAAAGGACTTCAACAATTTCATAGAAAATGCATATTACAAAAAAAAAAACTATGCATTGATTAAAAAAAAATGTTTGCACCAAAATAAACTCATACTAACTTGTTATAACATGTCTGAAGGGGATCTAGTTTGAGGGACTAAGAAGGACAAGACATCAGTTTGAAAAGAGCCCCTCTCACAGCAACAGGAATTCTGCTAAAATTGAAGCAAGTGGTTGGGTGCAGTGGCTCATGCCTGTAATCCCAGCACTTTGGGAGGCCAAGGTGAGTGGATTACCTGAGGTCAGGAGTCTGAGACCAGCCTGGACAACATAATGAAACACCACCTCTACTAAAAACACAAAAATTATCTGGGCACGGTGGCAGGCGCCTGTAATCCCAGCTAACTCAGGAGGCTGAGGCAGGAGAATCACTTGAACTCAGGAGGCGGAGGTTGCAGTCCACACCATTGCACTCCAGCCTGGGTGACAGAGCAAGACTC
Organism: Aotus nancymaae; assembly: GCF_030222135.1. Classification (NCBI taxonomy): domain Eukaryota; kingdom Metazoa; phylum Chordata; class Mammalia; order Primates; family Aotidae; genus Aotus; species Aotus nancymaae. The sequence goes on from NW_026988443.1 coordinate 19,992,322, forward strand.
CATCTCAAAAAAAAAAAATTGAAGTAAGAATGAACATCAAATTTATGGTAAAGTTTGAGTGGAACAATAGTCATATTATTGATGTTTGAAAAAGTGTATTGGACACAGTTCCCCAAAGAAATAAGCAGTTTGTAAATGGGTACAACAGGACAAGATGATGTTGAAGATGAAGCCAACAATGGCAGACCAGCCACATCAGTTTTGGAGGGAAAAGTTCATCTTGTTTATGCTCGAATTGAAGAGGACTGGCAATTACAGTATAAACAATACCCAATACCATAGACATCTCAATTAGTTCAGCTTACAGAATTCTGACTGAAAAATCAAAGTTGAACAAACTTTTCACTCAATAGGTGCCAAAACTGTTATACCCAGATCAGCTACAGAAAAGGGATGAGCTTTTAATGGAAATTTTTAACAAGTGGGATCAAGATCCTGAAGCATTTCTTCAAATAGCTGTAACAGTGAATGAAGCATGGCTTTACCAGTACTGTCCTGAAGACAAAACACAATCAAAGAAAAGGCTACTGATGTGGTTGGGCTGTGTCCCACTCAAATCTCACCTTGAACTGCAGCTCCCATAATCCCCATGTCATGGGAGAGACTCAGTAGGAGGTAATTGAATCATGAGGGGTGGGTTTTTCTCATGCTCTTCTTGTGATAGTGAATACATCTCATGAGATCTGATGGTTTTGTAAAATGCAGTTCCCCTGCACATGCTCTCTTGCCTGCCACCATGTAAGGCATGCCTTTGCTCCTCCTTTACCTTCCTCCATGATTGTGAGGCCTCCCCAGCCAAGTGAAACTGTGAGTCCATTAAACCTCTTTTTTTTTTCTATATAAATCACCCAATCTCAGGTATTTCTTCATACCTGAGACTGGGTGATACCTAAGCCATATTAGTTCATTAGTTCAAATGGACTTAATACAGCTACCAAGAAGTGGAAGTGGTCTAATCAAAGCAAAAGTGGACCAGTCAAGAGAAAAGATTGTGACAACAGTTTTTGGCTCAAGACTTTTTGCTTGGTGACTTTCCAGAGGGCCAGAGGGTTTCTTATAAGTGTGTTCTGAGAAAATTAGTCAAAGCTTTAGCAGAAAAATGCCCAGGAAACCTTCACCAAAGTGTCCTTCACAATCATGGCAATGTTTCTGTTCAGTCTCTCATCAAACCAGGGCAATTTATCAGTAGTTTCTGTGGAAAATCATTGAGTATCCACTTTACAGTCCTGATTTGACTCCTTCTGACTTCATTTTTTTGTTTCTAATTCTAAAACATCTGTAAAGGGTATCAACTTTTCTTCAGTTAATAATACATAAAAGATTGCATTGAGGTGCTTAAATTCCCAGGGCTCTCAAGTTTTCTTAGGGAGGTCCAAATGGCTATTATCATGCTTACAAAAGTGACTTACACCGAGTGGAGCTTATGTTGAGAAATGAAGTTTATGTCTTTCTTATGTAACTTTTAATTCCATTTTTCCATGAACTTTTTGAAATCCCATTGTGTTTTAAAATATTTATTTCTGCTTTATGTATAGAGTTATGGTTTTGCAGAAGGTGTGATAACTGATTCATTTTGGAAAGTTAGAAATGGCATCAGAGAAAACACGATTTTTAAAATCTTCTTCTTATTTTTAGGGTTTTACTCCAGTCACCCAGGCTGGAGTGCAGTGGTACAATCATGGCTCACTGCAGCCTCAACGTTTTGGGCTCAGGTGATTCTCCCACCTCAGCCCCCTGAGGAGCTGGATCTATAGGCATGTGCCATCACTCCTGGCTAATTTTTGTATTTCTAGTAGAGATGAGGTTTCGCTGTGTTGCCTAGGCTGGTCTTGAACTCCTAGGCTCAAGTGATCTGCCTGCCTCAACTTCCCAATGTGCTGGGATCACAGGTATGAGCCATGACATTCGGCCAATCTGATTCTTGAGAGGCAGTTAAAATGATATTTTCCACTGGACCAAAGGCAGCTGGAGCTCATTAGGAGTCGGCAGTGCTTTCAAAGATCTGGAGGTGTAGAAGGTATTGATGGAAAGTTTTATGCAGCTGGGGTACCTAATTCAAGGCATGGGATGAGGCAGGTGAAGAGAGAGAAACTAGAAGATGCTTATTGCTTGAAATTACAATTTAATAAGTATAGTTTTTGCTTCATTCTAAGATGATACTGTCAGCCTCATGGGTGGTAGAATGAGAAAAAAAAATGCCACTAATTAATCATTTCTTTGCAGTGAAAAAAAATGATGACAGTTTGAACTGAGACTGTGGAATGGAATGAAGAAAAATAGATCAGGTCACTGAAATTATCAAAAGCTTTCGAGGATAAATAAAATGCATAAAAATTGAACCTGAAGGTAAGAGCGAGGTGGAATAGAGAATGGCTGAATAGGGAAGGGAGGAATGCTTTATGAAATTAGTTAAAAGTTACATGATTTCAAAAAAGGTAGGAACATAGACCAGTTCATTTAAAATGAGTATGTTGAAACCAAAGATTAAAAGACTTGCAAATTGAGACATTGTATGTTGTGAGTGAGGGATGAAGGAAGATGGCTTGGGCTACAAGTCTAGTCTGTTTCGGCTGGTAGATAACAAAATACCATGAACTGAGTAGCTTATAAACAAGAGAGATTTATTTCTTATAGTTGTGGAGACTGGGGAGTTCAAGATTAAGGCCCTGGAAGATTTAGTATCTGGTGAGGGCCCACTATCTGGTTCATAGACAGAAATTCCTAGCTACGTCTTCACATACATGGTAGAAGGGAAAAGGGACTCTCTTCAGTTGCTTTTATAAAGACGCTAATCAGTTCATTCACATACCACCCTCATGACATAATCACCACCCAAATGTCCCACCTCCTAATATCATCAGCTTAGGGGTTAGAATTTCAATGTATGACTTTTGGGGGGACACCAATATTCAGACCATGAAATGAACTACAGCAGGACTGATATCTGTAATTAGCTTCCAGATCATATATGCCTGAACTTAAAAGAGTGATCTTTAAGGATTATTGGTGTAGGTGTGTTTCAACCACATCAGGTAAAGAAGGCATGAGAAGCACATCTTGCTGCTTCTCTCCCACCCTCACCTGAAACCTTGAGTTCCTTACCCAATCAGCAACTAAGATGTTGTTATTCACGATTCTATTCTCCATCTTCCATCTCTTGCAGAATCAGCTGAGAACAATGGCTGCCAAAGGTGTCTAGAGGAAGTCTGCAGGACCTGAGTCTCACCTAGATGGAACATTCTTTGAAATCAGGTAACAGATACAGTTTGGGCTAAAGAGTGGAGTAGATATGGGAGGAAAGACAGAACAGAGTCATTTGTGGAGGAATCATGGCTATGACCAGAAAGATTCAAATGGAGTTAACCTGATGCTCCAGGCTGATAAAGTAAGCATAGGGCCATGTGGGCAGCTTAAGAACCAGTCCTCTATTAGCCTATACTTCTCACTTAGGTGAGTTTAGGCCATCTTTGATTATTGTCAGTTTATGCCTCACCCAGTATTGGCAGGAAAGTTGCAATATAGCTTCTTAAATAAGCCTGGTGTGGTAAGGCAGGTGAAACCCTGCCTCTTGGTAAACATGTAGAAAGCCTGCCATTGGTTAGACTTACTAAATAAAGAATTTTATTGCCTTGTCAAGCAACTAAAATTGTGTCATATCCATTTCTGAAACACAAGATGCTAGTTCTTCATTCATTGATTTTTAACAAATATTTACTGAGTGCATACTATGTGTTAGGCATTATTCATAACCCTGAGGATGTGAAACAGCAAAAAATAGACATAATTCCTGTTTCTATGGAATTATCAATCTCTTGAGGAATGACAGACATTAATAAAATAATCACAAAACTAAATAATTAATTAAAACTGAAATTAGAGCTCAAACAGGAAGAAACACATTTCTATGAGCATGTATCAAGCAGACATGACTTGAACTGAGAAGTAACGTAGGGCTTTACAAGAAAGTAAGACTTGAGCTGTGAACTGAAAGATAAGTGTGGTAGACCCAAACAGCAGAAGCAGAGCTTGCAAAGACCCTGTGGCCAGAGGTCCTGAAAAATTTCTATTGTGGCTGGGAATACAGAGAGGAGACATGTTCTGAGAAGAGGCTGAAGTTACGGGAGGAGCCATACAGATTCCTTGCTAAGGTTTTGGATTTTTCTCCTTATCATTCTTACAGCAGCAGGTTTCCATAGACAAGTAATTTCCATGATTTTGTCGCTTCAAAATGCATACTGCTTTTATATACTTACAACTGCATTTCTTGGCCAGTGCTATGTATCTGTCTGAGAAGCAAGTCAGAGATGGAGAAATAAATCAGACAGGTTTACAACCCTCTAGAAACCCACTGTTTAGAAAAGAGGCAAGTAGCTAGATAATGATGCAACAGTTAAAATAACAGTAAGAGAAAGAAATGCCTGGAGCGAGTAATAGGGCAAACCTCCTCACCAGCCTTCAGGAAGCAAGGATAAATTCCCAGACGAGTAACATCTGAACCCAAAGGGCAGAGAATAATAGCTCATATCTGTTAAGTGCTTACTGTGTACCAGGCACTAGGAAGGGCTTTTCTTCTATATTTAAGGTAACAAAAGCCATATGAAGTGTATTCTATTATTATGCTTCATTTAAAAGATGCAGAAACTCAGGATTGAAAATCTGAACCAATTTGTTCAAGATCACACAGTTGGGACAGGGGAGGGCCAAGATTTGAACAAGGGTGCTAAATGTAAAGGCTGGAGGGCAGGGAGATTGAATTGTTTATTTCAGATCAAAATATTAAAACATGAGATATGTTGATTTAGAATAATTACAGCCTCTTTGAGAAATGTTTGAGGGCTTGTAAGTGCAGTTATCTTTGCCGAAATTTGGGGATAAGAGCTTGAGGCAAAATAGCACGAACCTCCACTCTTAACATAGTGGAACCTTTTGTGCATCGAGTGTTTCAGAAATGAGAACTGCATATGCATCAGAGAGCACATTAGTACTTAGACAATCCAAAAAGACCTGTTTTTATATCATTTGACTTTTCTTCTTTCCTCCTGTAATTACTTCATTTCAGTGAAATCACGCTGTATTATGATTTAACAACTGGAACAGTCACTTAAGCACTGATATTTTGCAAGCTCCTTTCTGATGTTCCCACCCACAATCTGGCCTAAAAAGGGAGAACAATGAGCGATCACTTAGGGGCCCAGATAAACTGCGTAGAAGTGCTCACTGGTCAGTTTTGCTGTTTGAATCCTGCCCTGGTTATCAGCTGCCAGTATTCTGTCAGGAAACTCTGAGGTAGAATAATCATGGGGCTAAGCAGGAAAGAGATTACAATTTTTAAAGCATAGAGAAATTGGCTTGGGGTGAAGATGTTGGAACTACAGGTTGCAACCACACTTCCTCTTTTAAAATTGACTCTTTCCTTCCACAATGTTGTAAGTATATTTCTTTCCCCAGCCACCTCTAGATAAAAAGACAAAATGCCTTCCAAAGCTACAAGATGAACTGCAGAATTCTAATTGTTCCCATGCTTCCTGAAGATTTGAAATTCCAGCCTGTGCTTCATTCCCATGCAGTTCTTGTCAACTTCACACATGTGTAAACAATCAAAGGTATCTAGTGGTCAGTGAGTGTTTTCCTTGTAAAATGTATATCTCCTAGGAGTAGGTACAACTTAGTACAAATAACGACTTTTCTGAATTACAGACTTTTAGCCCCAAGAAAAAAAGTAAATCTTAAAGACTGCCTTCTAGGCCTTGTAGTTTGATAAATAAGGGGGCTTTGGCCCTGATGAGGATGTGAGCTGCCCAAGCTTGCAGGGTGAACCATGAGCTTCCTGATCCTAAGCTGCGATTATTTCAGCTACGCTGCCCTGCCCAAAAATAGCTTTGCATTTCATACTTAGCAGTATGTCCCCTTACTTCCTAATCAAAGGCATAATCAATCATCATTTGCAAGACATTCATTTTGAGAAGTAGGAAATGAAATTCCCCAAATGTGGTTATATTCTAATTTGCAGGGAGCCATTGATTCAGGAAAAGGAACACCTTTAAGGGAAGGTCACCAAAATGTATGCTGGTGCAAATTGTGCCACTAAAAATTACTGTGAATCTAGAGCAGAAGTTGGCAAACTTTTTCTGTAAAGGGCCAGATGGCAATTACTGTAGGCTTTGTGGGTCAAATTGTAGTTACTAGCAACTCTGCTCTGTAGCAAGAAAGCAGCCATAGGTAATACAGAAAGGAACAGGCATGGTTGTGTTACAATGAAACTTTATCTATGGACGCTGAAATTTGAATTTTACATGCTTTTCACATGATATAAAAGTTTATTCTTTCTTTGGATTCTGAAAATAATTTTTAAATGTGAAAAACATTCTTAGCTCACAGTTATACACAAATGGGCACTGGGCTGGATTTGCCTCTCCTGCCATAGTTTCTGATCCCTGAGATAGAAGGAGAGACTTGTAGCTGTTTCTCACTATGGCTTGTACCATTAGAAAATATACATATGATGGTAAAAATAATTATTTTTAGTACAAATCCTGGTTTTCATTGTATTTAATGAAAAAATATCTAGATATTTCCCTGTCCAAAATATCTAAAGGAAAAAAGTAAATCCCTTTGCTTCCTAGATTATAATCTTCATCAAATAGGGCTATATTTCATTTGTCTTCAAATAATCAACATCACCAGCACCCAATAAATGATTCTTTGCTGGAATAAACCATGTCTGTACCATCTTTAGGATCCTTCAAAATCTCCTTCTCACTGTAGATTTCGTGATTCCCAGGACAATTTTAGTGTTCTTTTTATTTTCATTCATGTATTTGCTTATTTATTCAGTAACTATCTCTTGAGCACCTATATAGTGGCATGCAAGGCTCCCTATGACATGATAATGGCCTGATTCTGGTCTCATGTCATGACATGCTTGTATACACATTCATTCACTTATTCAAACCACAGATACTGACTGTTTAAAATCTGCCAGTCCCTGTTTGAGCTACTGAGAATAAGTAGTGGACAGCCACTTAGAATTCCAGTCCTCATGGAGCTTTCAGTGAGGATATTGTTAAAAACAATCACTATGAATGAATGAGTTGCAACTTTGACAAAGGCTAGGAAGAAAAAGGAGTAGGCGCTGTGAGATGGCATTTCTCTCTATTCCAGTTATGCTGACTCTCTTGTGAGTTCCAACACTAGCTGTGCTCACCCATACAAACCCCTCTGATACAGTGTCCTGAGCCTCAAATTCTGGGTAATTCCAATCATCCACATTTAAAGCTTCCCAAAATGGTCTCCTTTCCTTGCAAGCAGTCTAACTCCATCTGCCCAAGCACAGTGGGCCATACCTGCTGCTGTGCCCCATAGCACGCTGCCTTGCTGTGATTGCTTCCTTTCCATCTCCATTTTTTATTAGACTTGGAACCCTTCAAGTAATCAAAGATGTCTCACTCAGCATTGTTGGCCCCCATGCAAGTTGCCCATCACAGTGTCAGGTTCAGCAGATAGGCAATGTTGAACAAATGCATAAATAAATGAATTCAAACATACGTATATCATGGTGGCAGGTCAAGTTCATGACACATGGAGACTCACTCACTGGAATGTTTATATTGTGCATTAAAAATAAGTCAGCATTTATCAGACACTTGTCCCTCTTTCCTCTTCCCCTCCCCACAGACACACCTTTAATTTCAAAGTAACGTCGTTTATACTTTGTCGTTTATTCCTGAAAATTCACCTTTAAAGTGGAAGGTCAAGTTACTTTACTCTCATTTTTTAAATTAAAGAGGCTGTCATGCTCCATTCAGTTTGACTCCACACTCAGCAATTCCAGAAGAGAAGTCCCTCTTATTTGAATGGGGGCTGGGAAGACAGCAATAATTTGCAGAATCCAACAGAACCAGGCTAAAACATTTTTCTCCGTCAATAGATGACACCATTTAACCCCAATTAACTCACATCTCAGGTTCAAGATTTCAGGTTTACTAACCTGAATCAATACACCACTCTATCAATTATGTAAATTCAAACCAATGACATTCCTTGACATTTTTTGGAATTGGTGTTAAAATCCTGCCAAGTGGGGCATCATTGGGAGCTAGATTATGATCCTGTAGGAAAGTATGGTAGGTGGATCATATTTTGGTTTGAGGGGGTGGGGGGGATTGTGTGTAAGATTGAAGAAAAGAATCACTAGATGGTTTCCTGAGACAGTGAAGAAGACAAAACACACATCGAGATTTTTCAAATTTCTTCTTAGTGCTGTCATTTATGAAAATTAATGAAAACCATTTAAGAGGATATAAACGAGCAACTAATAGATTTAGAAATCTACTCTCACTCACTCTTCCTTTTCCCCTGAGAGAGGAGGCAACAGAGTCTAAAGAAGGAGGGAGGTGAGCAGCTAAATAGGGAGCACAAGCACTGAGCTTAGACAGACCTGGGCTCAAATGCAGGTCTCTGCATTTCTGTATAGCCAGAGGCAATTCATGATATCTCTAAAAGCCTCATTCACTACATCTATAAAGTGAGGCTATGACTCATTTCAGCAAAGATCTTTGCAAATATTACACAAAACCTGTACCATCATCTGTGGAGTGCTTGGAGCCAGGAACATAGTCTGTGCTCAATAAATATTGGCTAACATTAATGTTACATCCATAACTAGACATTTTAATGTTTCAAGACTCCTAGACTGGTTTCAGTGCTGTCTTTGAATTTTCTTTTGTTCAGCCATTCATTCATTTGTTCAGTAAATCTCTGTTAGGCAGCTAAAAGTCCTCGGAACTGCATTACATCCCCAGGGAAGAAGAAATAAATGAGCAAGCCACAGCCCCCTTTTCTCATGAAGCTTGCGGTGCTCCCTAACCTGCCACAAGTAAATATGTCACTTTTTAATCCAGATAATCAAACAATTTCAAGCTTTCTGATGTAAGCAGTTAATCTGCCAAGAACTTTCCTTCTGTGCTTGGCACATTGTAGTTGCTCAGTAAATGCCAATTAAATGAATAAATGTCAGTTGAGTGAATAGAAGGGTGATGTTAGTGAGTGTCTCCTATTCCAAAACACTGATGTGTGAGTCAGAGGACATAGTCCTTTTTTAATGTTTTCAAGAGATTGTGTCTGTGTGTGCACACATGTGCTTTTCTTAATTCACTCTCAGTCAAAGAAAACGTCTTGTGGAGATTTGAACATATTTAGGTTCAAATTCTGGAACTAAACTTTATATCAGCTGTCATGACAACTGTGTTTCTGAGGCAATTAAATCCCAATCTGAGTATTCGGAAGGGCCAGTCATTTCTGGAGAGGGCTTTGGTTGGAGAAGGAGTCCTATTCAACTCTGGGCCCTGCATTTTACAGTCACTCCTCTCAGAAGGAGGTCCCAAATCCCTCACCCCTTCTGTATTAGTTTGCTAGGCCTACTGTAACAAAGTACCACAAATTAAGTGACTTCAAAAACAGAAGTTTATTGTGTCACAGTCCTGGAGCCTTGAAGTCCCAAATCAAGGTGTCAGCAGGGTTGGGTCCCTCTGAGGGCTGTGGGTAGGATTTTTTTTTGAGACAGAGTTTCGCTCTTGTTACCCAGGCTGGAGTGCAATGGTGTGATCTCGGCTCACCGCCTCAGCCTCCCAAGTAGCTGGGACTATAGGCGTGCGCCACCACGCCCAGCTAATTTTCTTTTTTTGTATTTTTAGAATCTGTTCCAGACCTCTCTCCTTGGCTTGTGGACGGCCGTCTTCTGGTTTCACATGATGTTCTGCAGAGACCTTCACATGCCTTTCCTCTATGGGTATCTGTGTCAGTTTTGTTTCGGTTTGGTTTGTTTTTTTTTTGAGACAGAGTCTTGCTCTGTGTCAGTTTTGTTTCGGTTTGGTTTGTTTTTTTTTTGAGACAGAGTCTTGCTCTGTCACCCAGGCTGGAGTGCAGTGGTGCAATCTTGGCTCATTGCAACCTTCGCCTCCTGGGTTCAAATGATTCTCATGCCTCAACCTTCCGAGTAGCTGGGATTACAGGTGCCTACCACCACGCCCAGCTAATTTTTTGTATTTTTAGTAGGATGGGGTTTCGCCATGTTACCCAGGCTGGTGTCGAACTCTTGAGCTCAGGTAATCTGCCCACCTCAGCCTCCCAAAGTGCTGGGATTACAGGTGTGAGCCACCGTGCCCGGCCCAATCTTCCCTTTTTATAAGGACACCAGTCTTATAGAATTAGGAATCATCCTAATGACTTCACTCTAACTTGATTACCTCTGTAAGGACCCTATGCCCCAATAAGGTCACATTCTGAGGTATGGAGCTTAGAACAGCAACATATGGACTTTGGGGAGGACACAATTCAATCCTAACACCTTCTCACTGTCATGAGAAATTGGACCTCATTAGAATGCTATACATATCCTCCAATGTATTATAAAGATGGCATCCACATTCTCTTTCTAAAAATGTCCATAGGTTTTTGGGGAACAGGTGGTATTGGGTTACATAAGTTCTTTAGTGGTGTTTTGTGAGATTTTAGTACACCCATCTCCTGGGCATTCTTGTGGGTATAAGGTGGTATCACATTGTGGTTACGTTCCCATTTTATAGAGAGGAAAAGTAAGGCTCAATGGGGTGAAGCTACTTGCCTTAGGTCAAATAGCTAAGAGAACAGGACTATACTCATCATAGCATGATGCTGTGCCAATACACGTTTTTATCCCATCATGTCTAGATGCTTCGTGTTCTCTTTATGAGGCAGTCAGAATCTCAGGCAGAAGAATAGCTACTGTAATTTTGGTGTGCAACTCCATTAGAAGAAAGGCAAAGTCTTCTAGATTCCTCCAACATCAACTTAAAATTAGTTTTGTGCAGCCCTGGCAGGCACAGCAATAAAAGAGATCCAAGGTAGATTTACCTGACAGGCAGTAAACCTATATAACCATGAAAGCTGCCATTGTTTTGCCTTCTGAAAATGAAATGTTAATTCTCCCCTTAAGACCCTCCACAGATTTAGTTTGTAGGCTAATCACAGTTCATTTAAGAACAAGAGAAATGTCATCCCTACTTTGACGTGTGATCACAAAATAGAACTATCTTTAAATTCCCTTCGAAAGGGGCAATGTTTATGAATCCACTTTCAGTGGGGCGTATAAAGAGATTTGTGAAAACCTGGTGTGATCTCAGCAATGCAGAAAAACAGTGCTGCATTCATTGAGCGAGCCCAAATGTGAGCACATGAGTGGCACTGTTCTTCTGTATCCCTGGCCTTAGGGGTTGGGGTATTTTCAAACTCCTGGGCTTCTTAGGACTTCTGGAATGAACACTTTCTTTCTTTCTTTCTTTCTTTCTTTCTTTCTTTCTTTCTTTCTTTCTTTCTTTCTTTCTTTTTTTCTTTCTTTCTCTCTCTCCCTTCCTTTCCTTCCTTCCCTCCCTCTCTCCCTCTTCTTTCTTTCTTTCTTTCTTTCTTTCTTTCAAGATGTAGTCTAGTTCTGTCACGCAGGCTAGAGTGCAATGGCACGATCTCGGTTGACTGCAACTTCAGCCTCCTGGGTTCAAGCAATTCCCCTGCCTCAGTCATCCAAGTAGCTAGGACTACAGGTGTGTGCCACCACACCCAGATATTTTTATTTTATTTTTTTATTTGTAGTAAAGACAGGGTTTCACCATGTTAGCCAGGATGGTCTCGATCTCCTGATCTCATGATCCGCCCACCTCGGCCTTCCAAGTGCTGGGATTACAGGCATGAGCCACCGCGCCCAGACTCCTTTACTTTTTTGCTTATTAATTTATGTGTTTGTCTTTTGTGACGTTGATGGAAAAATTTAAAAAAAACACAAAGGGAGACTTTTCACCCACATCCTCCATCACAGCTCTGGCTAGGTCTTGTTATCAGAAATGCCAAATTGCCTGGCTTTGTCATTGGGGCTTTACTTTCAACGACTATGTAAAATCAGCAACTGGATGTGATTTCCTAATAAAGGTTTAGGAAGTCTTCCAAGCAGCTGAGTTTCTTTTGCAGAAAAGGTAGAAAACATTGTCAGCAATAGAGGTTAAAGCAACATCTTTCAAAGGCAGAAGGATAATAAAATGTTTTTATTTTTATGTACTGGTTATTTGTTGTCTGATATGTAATGTTCATCATTTCATGTTGCATTCATTTCAAATTAGGTATAACATTCCCATTTTTCTGACTAGGAAACTGAGACTCAGGTGAGTTAAGTAATTTTGCCAAATTTATGCAATTCATTTAGACTCCAAAGCATAGATTGAAACCCATACTGACTTGACTCTTCTTACTGTACTATGATTCCGCTTACTATAAAATATCCATATTAACCCAAATATCTGCTCACTGGTGGTTTGTGCTATCTTTGTGACACTGAAGTCATTCACTTTACAGATGATGAAGTATATCAGTTCTCTTAATAATGCCATAAGAGATACAGTTCCAGAAAGTTTGACAATTTGTTAGATGTCTCCTCATTTAGGATGAAGCTTACTGTTATCCACTTTAGACCCTTCAAGGACAATTTCTGTGAATCTAATTCTTTCAGTGAAAAAAATTTGAAGAGCCAACATCTAAATTCTTACAGGCCTGGCTGTCATTTAACATCTCCTAGAGAAGAGTAGTGGGGTAGAAATAGTACAAGCCTGCAAATCAAGAAAATTGAGTTATTCATTTTCATTCTGCCTTTGACTGGTTGCATGACCTTTGACAATTCCCCCAAGTCATAAGATGTCATTTGTAAGATGAGTAAAAAATGAGCGTACTATTTAAACACATGCACACCCAAACACACACACACTATATAAATACATTTAATTATAAATACTCAATAATTTGAAGAATTCTAAATTTGCTTCTGTACTAGGGCTCCTACATACTTTAAGTATTAAAATTATTCCTCTTAAGCAGATGAGTTGATTAAGGGTCCCAGAGATGTAAAGAAATTCCATACTCACACAGTGGAGAAGTTGCAAATCAAACTCAGAAGTGTCTGGTTCCTAAGTCATGTTCCTTCTACAATATTCCATTATCTAGGGTCATCTGAAAGATTTTACTATAATTCAAATACATTCAACTCTGAACGTAAACTTGAATCCAAAGAAAGCTCAATGTATGATACAATCTTCTAACAGGGTGTCTGTCTAGGACAGCTAAGTTACAGAGATGCTTCTCTGGACCACAGGAGGACCAAGCCCATGGGTGTACATGGTCAGTTAATTGGATAGAGGTCTCAGTTGACCAAAGATCCCCTGAACTTGAAGGTGACCAGGGAGAGGAGGACAGGCAATCATTAGACTTATGTACAGATCTGTTTCCATTCTCAGTAGTAGAACAGAATCTTTTATCACCAACCACTCCACCTGCCTTGAGAATTTGGCTTGTTAGCCATACACCTGCTATACAAATTTTCCATTTCCCATTTGACTACAGTTCCACTTTTCTGGCTATGATTTCCTGTGAGGGAAAATGTATGACTTCACCTAAACAAACAACTATGACCACAACCTACTTTTGTTACACAACTGGGGAGAGTCATCTTTAAAATATGGGGTGGGGGCATTTTGGCATCTTCGTTAGTTGTTATATTCTATTTCTATTCCATTTGATGCATACATATCTTTTTTATTGTAAAAACAAAACAAGACAAGCCAAAAAACAACAACAGCAACCAAAACCTTATACCCTTTCAGGAAGGAGAAGGGCTCAAAATATTTAGAAATAAATAAATATTGATCAAAGATGGAGGGTAGGTTCCTACCCACCATCATGAGACTCTTCAAATGATCTATTTCTATAATTCTAAAATTATTTCATTTTCTTGTTTTCTCTAATCTTTATCAGATATCTAAGCTCTCCTCATTTTACACTGCAACTGAAATGCTTATTCAATAATTACAAATTAAGCACTTATTAAGGGTTAGATAAAGTGGTCAGTGGAACAGGGACTCTGCTAACCTCAGGCTCATGGTGTGAGAGACAGACATGAAAGATAGGTTAATACAGTGTAATGCAAAGAATAATGACTTCTTTCCTGGTGGGAAGGAGATGTGAATTTAGAGGTGCCTTATTTCACTGAATTTAATACTTTCTCACCTTCTTTGCCACAATTCACATTTCAGTTCATTCTGGAACTTGGATCATCTTCCTTAAATACGTATCTAAATATGTTTTCTCCAACCTCTTCTAACTTACTAAGTTGTCAAGTGCCCTCTATTACCTTTATAATTGAGACTAAATCCTCAGGGTATCTCAATGGTCTAGGCTCATGTTATGTACACCAAGACTTATCTTCCTCCCGCTCCATGAATCTTGCACTCCACATAAGCTCTTTTCATGATCCTCCTCATATTCATAGGAAAACTCATACTTACTCATAACCTTTGCTTTTGCTGTTTCTCCCATCTCACATGACCTCTACCTGTGAAATTTCTAAGCTTCAGGTAAGCCCCAGCTCTGAACTCAACTCTCTCCTAATCTGCCCCAACTATGCCATGGAATCTTAAAGATAGCTAGATCATCTATGTGCACACCCATCCCAGTTGAGTAAATTCATTTCCCACCCCCAAGGTAATGAATAATGCTGTCCTCACTCTATGTTTGACGACAAAGTGATCTCCACATGTTTAGGCAGCTGTACTTCTTATTGAATTATTCTTATCGCTAGAAATTTTTCATAGAACCAAAATTAACTTCTCTGAAACAAAACTTTCTTTGACTTTGTTCTGCCTTTTGGAAAAGAAAAACAATTCTAACAACTTTCTTATATATCTACCAATCACATGATTGAAACCAGTCATTTTTTTTATCATCACTCTGTTCAGCTCTCTTCTCCAGCCTAAATATTTTAACAGCCTCAACTCTCCTGCGAGTGGGGGAGATGTCATGCTTCCTCAACACCCTGTTCAAATGCAGTACCCCAGTGCAGCATGTGACCATAGCTGCAGTCTTTATAAAAGAAGATGGTTCACCTATCTCTTCTCCTTGTCATTGATTTTTATTAGACTAACTTCATGATGGCTTTTTCCAGCAGCTATTTCATGCTGTTGGTCATTGTGAGCATGAGGTCAACCAAAACAGCCCATTTTTCTGCAGGAACTGCCATTTAGATAGGGCTTCTCCATCCATTGCTGAGAGAGTAGAATTTAAAACTTGATCTCCATAAGCCCATGCAGTTTCCACCCCACTGTGCTCTGCCTCCATAAAATAGTTTGTCTGCTTAGTGAACGATGGTTCTAAAGGATGAAAACATCAAACACATGGGCAAAAATCACAGGTATTGATAACTGGCCTGAAATATTTAAGTGTCATATAATTCCAGCAGACCAAACCAAAATAATAGTTGTGTTTTATATATCAATGTAATAACATTTAATAATGATGCTTTGTATTTATCCACTGCCTTTCTTCTGGAAATGTTGGCAGAGTAAAGTAAATCTAACACTGATACTAAAAAAATAAACCCCTAAATTAACACCAGTGTGACACCCTTCTCAGAAAAAAGTCAGAAAGTACAATATAAGGCTCTCTGACAACCTGGAAATGAATGGCTTTTCAAAGCATAAAAAATTGGCCTGTAGGATGACAAAAAAGTCATATGTCACCCGTGGCTAGTTCTAACTCCTACCCTCAGGGTGGGTGTTGGTTTAATTTTGACTCTGGAGAAATGTAGAGCAGTAAAAGGTATAAAAAAACATGGGCAAGTTCACATCCCTCACTTGTCAGGGATATAAAGCAAAATCAAAATTATTTTCTAAGTCTTTGGACACAAAGTGATTATTTCTGGGGAATGTAAACAGTTGCCAATTCCTACACATATCAGTGGAATCCAGGTCAAGACTTAGGGGCCAGCAACGTCAAGAGAACAGGCTGGCATCTGGATAAGAAAGTTAGTAGGTATAAATTAACACAGGTAAACACCTCATTTGAAACTGATATGGTTTGGCTGGGTCCTCACCCATATCCTACCTTGAATGGTATCCCCATATGTCAAGGGCTGGGCCGGGTTGGATTAATGGAATCATGGGGGCAGTTTCCCCTGTACTGTTCTCTTGGTAGTAAATAAGTATCATGGAATCTGATGGTTTTATAAATGGGAGTTCCTGAACTCCTCCAAGTTCTCTTGCCTGCCGCTGTGTAAGACATGCCTTTGCTTTCTGCCATGATCATGAGGCTTCCCAGCCATGTGGAACTGTGAGTCCATTAAACCTCTTTCCTTTACAAATTACCCAGTCTTGAGTATATCTTTATTAGCAGCATAAGAGCAGACTAATACAGAAACACTGCATCAATTACCATGAAAGTAATTTACAGAGGAGCTATTCTAAGGTGTAACAATGTCTTAGACATAAGAAACAATTTTCTAATGGTAAAATTTTAAACATAACAGTAAACAGAAAGAAAATAAGATATAGAACATAATTATAGGTCTTTCTATTTCTTCAAGTTAACCACACAGTATGTGGTGCAAGAATAATTTAATATTATCAGATTGGCCAATATTTCTTAAGCTAAGAAGGAAAATACAATTTATTTTTCTCCCTGATTCTCTCTTTTACACACTAATTCCCAAATACCTGTATTTGTTAAGTACTTATCATGCACAGAAGGAAATGAAACATATGATTTTTAAACAGTCCCTGAGCTCAAGAGGTGAGTAGAATCAACAAGGAGATAAAATGTCATAAATAACCAAAATCTAGGAAGGAAGTAGCTGAATGACACAATATGCAGATAAGGTCTCTGTAGGATTATTGGAAGATTGACCTAATGGGGTATGGCAACAATCAGAAGTAAGACCTTGGAGAAGATTTTTTGACCTATGGAGATAGAGAAGGGGCATCCAGAGAACAGAACCAATAGGATATATAGATAAAGATTTATTATGAGGACTTGGCTTACATAATTATGAAGGCTGAGAAGACCCAAAACATACCAGATATTAGCTGGAGGCCTAGGAAAGCTGTTTCCAGTACAATTCCAAAGGCCTGAAAACCAGAGGAGTCAATGGTGTAAGTCCTAGTCCCCTGTCTAAAGGCCTGAGAAGCAGGAGCACTGACAGTCGAAGGCAACAGGAAGTGGAAGTTTCAGCTAGAGGAGAAAGGGTAAATTGGCAAATTCACCCTTCCACATTTTTGTTCCATTCAGGCCTTCAAAGGATTGTTTGGCTTCTACCTAAATATTATCAGATGGCCAATGTTTCTTAAGCTAAGTAGGAAAATATAATTTATAAATGCAAAATACATGGAGGAGAGAAATCTGCTCTACTCAGTCTACCAAGTCAAATGCTAATTTTCTCTAAAATCACCCTCACAGACACATCTCCAAATTTTACCAGCTATCTGGGCATCCCTTAGTCCAGTCAAGTTGACACATAAAATTAACTATCACAGCATCCTAGGGTGTGTAAACGTCCATAGCAAAGACATCTATAAAGAAGAGGAGATACAGCATTTTTTAGGGCACAGGAGGCATCACTGACACTATTTAGTGATAATTTATTTCATCGTAGATGCTGTTACTTTAATTAGGGTTATCTCTATGAGTTTTAATTCTAACCGTAATTCTGTTGTACAATGTTCAATCTGTCATGACAGAAAACTTTTTATTAAGAAGTTAAATCACCTTTATGCCAAGCATTTTGAATTTTGTGGTAGTTTTGGCCAAAATTATTGACTTCACTGTAGTGGTGGACATTACTGTAACCTTGTAACCTTCTTTCTGATTTTGGGCTTGTTTTGTGGCAGAGATGTTGTTTTACTAGATCTGAGCCCAAGCCTCAATACGTTTTGAATCTCTCTTTCTCTCTGTATATCTCTCTCTCTCTCTCTCTCTCTCTCTCTCTCTCTCTCTCTCTCTCTCCCTCTGTATCTTTCAATCTCTCTCTTCCCACTCTCTCTCTCCCCCAGAACTTTGTCCAGCCACCATGAGAACAAGTCCAGGGTAGCTTACTGGAGAAAGAAAACCCAATTTTTTCAGCAAAGACCATTCTAGAATCCTGAACTAGACAACCCCCAAACACATGAAAGAACTCAGACAGGATCAGCAAAGCCACCTACCCATCTTGTAGCAGACCGTAAAAGCAAAAATGAGCCCAGCTAAAACCGAACACCTGCCCAAATCACCCACAGACTCATGAGCCATAATAAATAGTTGTTTTTTTAAGCCATTGAAGCTTTGTCAGCTTGTTATGCAGCAACAGCTTGCTGATACACACATACTGCTCACAACAAACTGTGAAATAGGTACTGCTACACATCCCCATGTTAAAGGTGAAATAATAAAGCTTTAGAGAAACAAAGTCATTTGTGCTAGGTCACATTTAGCTAGTATTTTAATTCAGATTGTCTTTATTATAGAGCCAGAAGGCTTAACCACTTGCTGATACTACCTATCCATATGATCCAAATGTCACACTTATATTTGGAATAAATAAAGTCAGGCACATATTAAGAAGCAGAAACAAGATGCCAAGTCAGATCTACCTCACCCTAAACTCACACGCTTGTTGTGCCATCCTATCCTTTCTCACACAAAACGGAAGCACTGAAAAATAAATACCATGGTAAAGGAAGATTAAGGTCAAATCTACATGCTTTTGGACACCAGGGCAAAGAGCTTTATGTGCTTATGTTTTGAAGATAGTAAGCAATCCTACAATTATTTTAGCAGAGGTAGTGCAAAAGTGCTTACCTTCTTTAGGCAGCATAGGGGCAGCAGGAACACTTTCAAACATGCCATAACCCAAGAATGAATTCGGTATTTGTGTTTTCTGCCAAGCAAAATATCTCTCTGCAGAAAAGGGTTCTCTCTTTAGCTTAAAAATAAATTCGAGATGAATAAACCTCAAAAACTTAGGGAGCTAGGTCAGAAACATATCTTCCACGCAGAACATAAACACCAACTTTTTGTAGAATCATGAAGTGTCTATATTTTTTAAATCATAAAATATGCTGGCAAACTTTACTTCCACAAGGACCCCTACCATGAGGATAACCTTAATCTAGCACAAAAGAAAAATATTTACAGGAACTAAGGCTGGCAAGTTTTTCTCCCCTGTGTGATGTGATATACTGACTACCCTGATTTTGTGACAGTTTGATGGGCATGGTAGAAGAAAACGCTTAGGAGCATAAATATTAATGCTTAGGCAGTGATTTGTGTAAACTGCATAGCAAAAACAAAAGTACAAATATAAGTTTTTCACATATTTTGCCTCATCTACAGCATATATTATTCACCCCACATGTTTTCCGTCTCTATAGCTCTTCTGAGTAACTGGAAACCATATTTCTCAAATGCTGAATTCTCATAAAAGGTTTTTTGTTTCTTTATCTTTTTATTTAAATCTTGAATCAGATGAGAATTATACCTGGTTTGCAAACTGGCATTAAAGCATTCAAATTGGGTTTTAAAAGTTTCTTTTGTGACTATTATGGGATATCCAAAAAGTTCAGTGTGGCAATATCAAACAGCATCAAAATATTTCTAAACTTTTTTTTTAATGTTCTATTCCATGTCAAATAATGCAGTGTTCACAGAAGAAAAATCTCTAATTCTCTTTTGACATGATCTGTAAGTTAGAAGGCAGTGGCGTTCTTCCTTTCACTCTTAGAATTCTACAAAGCAGCCCTCAGTAGTGAGATGGGCAAAGGGGTTCTTCCTTTTCTTTGCTAGAGAATGAAGATAAGCTGAATTATTTCTCCTGTGCCCTGCATAATACACTTTCCACTAATACCATTACTGCTCATACCTATTGTCCTTGAGAAACACTAATGTGATCCTATGCTTCTCTTTTCCACCAATTATCTGTTCTTAAATTGCAACATGTAGCCAAACTGGGAATACACATACTGTGACCCAAATAGATTTCCTAGCTTACCTGGTTGATTATAGAGAGCCCTACTGAGGCAGGAAGTCCTGACCAGGTTACCATGTTAACCTTGCGTAGTTAAAAGCGCATGAGGTGTAGCGCGTCGTATTCAGCCTTAAGAGTCTTCACCCACCTAATCAACAAATATTTTTGAAGCATCTGTCCACCGTCAGATCTAGTGCTTGGTGCTGGGGATACAGCAGTGTGGAATGCAATGAGACAGACACGACTCCTGGAGACAGTGAGAGAGAGATAATTATAGTAAAAAAAAGGAGCAAAGTGATTATTGATTGCGATACATGCTCTGATGGGAATAAACATGGTGGTACCGAATAGAGTAAGTCTACTCTGCAGAGGAGGACTTCTGTAAGGAGATGGCATTGGAGTTGAATCTGAAGTGATGAGACAAAGCTCATCATGTGGAGATGGGCAGAAATACCTTACAATAAAAAGAAAAAGGACGCTCAAAGGGCCCGTAATGAGAAGAGCTTGGCACGTTCAAGGGAATGGAGCAGGTAGCAAAAGAGGAGTTCAGGAGACTGGGTAGGATCCCGATCACTTACTGTGTTAGTCCGCTTCCATGCTGGCGATAAAGACATCCCAAGACTGGGTCATTTATAGAGAAAAGAGGGTTAATTGACTCAGTTCCACATGCCTGAGGAGGCCTCACAATCAAGGTGGAAGACAAGGAGGAGCAAGTCATATCTTACATGGCGGCAGAGAAGAGAGAGAACTTGTGCTGCAGAACTCATCATAAAACCATCAGCTCTCGTGAGACTTACTCACTATTATGAGAACAGCATGGGAAAGACTCACCCGTGGGATTCAATTACTTCCCACTGAGTCTACCCCATGAAACGTGGGAATTGTGAGAGCTACAGTTCAAGATGAGATTTGGGTGGGGATGCAGTCAAACATATCATTTAGACACCTGCCAACCCTAGCAAGAAGTTAGGATTTTACAGGAAGTAGAAAGTTTTTGAAGGGTTTCAAGTGGAGGTGGAACATGATTTTATTTATACAGACTCTTGGTCAACAGACAATATTGAGACTTCCCTCCAACCTTTGTTTTGTAGGGAACTTTCCCATTAAGGGGCTTCTCTATTTCTTCTCTGGAGTCAGAACTCCATCCTCACCACGGGGTTTCTGTTTACTGTCTGGGCTGCTACTTGACTGTCCCTTCTTCCCTCTGATTCTGGTAGTGATGGCTATCTAGATATCTTTTCTCCATTTCTCTC
The DNA here is from genome assembly GCF_030222135.1 of Aotus nancymaae. Classification (NCBI taxonomy): domain Eukaryota; kingdom Metazoa; phylum Chordata; class Mammalia; order Primates; family Aotidae; genus Aotus; species Aotus nancymaae. The sequence goes on from NW_026988443.1 coordinate 20,013,412, forward strand.
CCATCACTTCCACACAGTCGTACTATTATCCCAGCTGAGTCTGAATTCAATGTGTTGCCTCTTTGAAGACTGAGGGTTGAGCTACTGTGACTGTCAGCTCCAGAATCTAGACAGGTCTTCATCTTCTTCCTATTGTAACCAGCCTCTCAGATCCTGGCATGCCTTCTGAAAGCTGACCATAAAAGAGCTATTCTAATGCTTAAAATCCCTGAGCAGAAATAGCTCAAGGCAGATATCTACAAAACAGACATCTTATATGCTTTGTCCTGTTCTGGTCATCTGAATCGTAATTGAAATTAATACACAGTATTTCCCAATCCTAATAAAATCATAGTTCCTTGCTTATTTTGTCCTTCCTTCCTTCCTTCCTCTTTCTTTCTGTCCTGTTTTCTTTCTTTTTCCTTCTCTATAATCCCTCTCAACCTTCTTTACTCTTTGGTCCTTCTCTACTATCTTTCCTTTATCCATCCTTTCTACTTCAATCACTTAAAGATGAAATCCCTTAAAGGATTTATGAACATGATAATTCTGATAATAATACTAATTATGATGATAATAAAATTATCATAACTAACATTTATTAAACATGTGAATGCACCAGGCCTGGAACCAAGCTCCTTACATACATATAATCTTATAAACCCTCACAACTCTAATGGGTACTATTAATATCTCTATTTAAACACGAAGAGCTTGAAACCTGTAAAGGCTAAGGCACTTGTCAAGGTCACAGAAGTGGCATAAGATGGAACTGGGTGGCCCAAAGGCACAAGCCATGCATGCCTCACCATGCTTTGTTAGATAGCTTGTATTGTGAAGCATGAGTTAACCTATATTCTGTATTGAAAACTTTGTAAAATGTGCCCATGAAGAGACTAGACATTTTAAACTATCATCTGAAATAAGATAAGTGCAATTATATAAGGGGCTGTTCAGTCCAGTTTTGATGTTGACCTCTTATTCCTCCTCCCAGAAGTGCTGATAGAAATGTTTGACAACTGTGTCTGATGGACACACATCTGGAAAAAGCCATATCGTGTATGTCTAAGTGTGTGTGACACCACTTTTTGCCGTGAATCCTGAACCAGTCCAGATCCCCCGTCTCTCAGTTGAATATATACATCTATAAGGGTATATCTCCATTTATTTCTGCTTCCTTCCAACATGCTTTTTATTGATTATCTGTACTCATTTGAGTATCAAAGGAGCTCTCTGTTTTGTTAAACTGAATGTTGAATTCTGCCACCACTCTCTCTGCAGTGCTGGTAGTGTTGGTGGTGTCTGTATTTAGGGGTGAGAGTCGTTTGACCACTGTCCCTTGACGGAGAAGTGCTTTACATCATTTTATGAGGAAAGAGTTAATTCTAATTGGGGGTTTATGGCAAAATTAATTATCCATTAGACAAATACAGTCCTCATAACCCTCTTCAGCCCCATTAAGTATCACCTGCTAACAGGCTCAGCAGTACCTAGGAGAGTGACAACATAATATCTGTATTCCCATTAGTGGGTTGACTCAGTTGTATCACTCACATTCAGAATAAGCACCATTCCAAGATGACTTACTTATAAAAGAATGTAATTTAAAATAAAAATCCAGAAGGTTTCTGTATTTAAAGCCATGGATCACTGAAGAAACTTGTCCTATTATCACTTGATTTGCTCTATCAAGTTAGACATCATTGCACGGAAGTATTTATTTGTTTTTTCTTTGTTTTTTTTTTTTTTTTTTTTTAGAGGTGGTTTCCCTTGGTTACCCAGGTTGCAGTGTAGTGGCACAATTTCAGCTCACTGCAACCTCTGCCTCCAGGGTTCAAGTGATTCTTTTGCCTCAGCCGCTCAGGTTGCTGGGATTACAGGCATGCACCACCACACCAGGACAATTTTTTTGTAATTTTAGTAGAGATGGGTTTTTACCATGCTAGCCAGGCTGCTCTTGAACTGTTGGCCTCAAGTGATCTGCCCGCTTCGGCCTCCCAAAGTGCTGGGATTACGGAAGTGAGCCACCACACCCAGCCAGTATTTATTTGACCGGACAATGTATACAGAGGCATGCACAGAAAATCACCCTGTACAATGTTATCCAAGAAATTAGAGCCAGGGATAAAATATGCTTTAGGAAGTCTCTGTAGCCTAGAGAATTGCTTCTGAAAAATAGACCAAAACTAAAATATCAGCCACTCAGTTGCCTTTGGTTGTCTTGTAAATTGCCTTCATTTTTTAATACATATATTTTAAATATAATAGTCATTCCTTTTCCGTGGTGGTTTCACTTTCCGCAGTTTCAGTTACTTACAATTAACCACAGTCCAAAAATAGGTGAGTATTGTACAAGGTATTTTGAAAGCGAGAGAGACCACATTCATATAACTTTTATGACACTATATTTTTATAATTATTCTTCTTTTATTACTAGTCATTATTGTTAATCTCTTACTGTGCCTAATTTGTAAATTAAACATTATTATAGATATGTATGTATAGGAATAAAAAGTGTATACAGGATTTAGCACTATCTGCAGTTTCAGGCAGCCCATGGGGTCTTGGAATGTGTTCCCCCCAGATAAGGAGCAACTACTGTATGGTGATATTGTGTGGGTTTGGTCAAATTAGGGAGTATACTTTTTCACATGAACGAATTTTCCAGATAACTAAGACTTAGTATTGATCCCAATGGTAACTGCTTATGTTAACTATTTTTAAAAGAAAATGTAATTTAATGTAACACATATCTCTTGGCTTTTGGAAACAGAAAACACAGAAACCAAGCAAACCTTTTCTTGATGTCACAGGCTACCATTATCAATAACTATGGCAGAGAGAAAAAGTGCTGGATTTGAAGTTATTTGATACTACGTGCATGTTTACACTCTGCTTCTCTTCACAAAGAATTTGAGGGCAGCTGACAAAATTATGTGTAATACAGAAGAAAAGAACAAATAATTGAAGGAACCAAGATGAGGAGAAAATACAGAATGGCAAATACGGAAGCCAAGAAAAATATTAGTGAGCCAGGATCCTGATTTAGCACTCGGGCTGCAAGTGATGGAAGTTCAGCTTGAAATTGCCTGAGGACCAATGAAGAATTAATTGCTGCATATAAAACGCTGCAGTAGTAAACAATGGCGAAAATGGCCTTGAGGTTGACCAGAAATAGCATCTGAACACTGTCAGGACCCTCTCTATAGGTTTCTCATCTCTTGTTACTCTGTGCAGAGTCCCCATTTTTCCATTAGTTAAAGGTGAAGGGATGGTTTGACTTACTGGAACACCTGCATTTCTCTACTAGTTCTCAGAGTAGGACCCCAGTTGGCACAGCTTGGGTCCCATGGACACCTCTGGACAATTCATTCCGGCTAGGAGGATGTTTATTACGATGGAGCCATTCTTGCTCCAATGCCACTCCTGTAGTTGAGTAAATGAGTGAATCTGTTTTCTGATCAGGTAAATGAACGACCCTCAGAGAAAAGCAATAGCCACTATGTAAGCATCCTACATGGCCTCATGGAATGCTAAATATTGACCCAGATTTTCATTTAAGCTTTTCAGTGGCCAAAAAATGCACAAAATATGATTGTTTACATGATTCTTGATTTCTGTAACACAACAGGAAAGAGGAGCTTGGGAAAGAGTAGAAAAGAAGAGCTGGTATTTCAAGAGAAGCTCAGCTTTTCCTTGCATTGATACCAGAGATCTCTCTCACGTGGTAGTTCTTGAGTCGGGGAACAATGGAATAGGTTAGGGAAGTCAGTCTGTGGGATTCTAATTAGCTCTGGTCACAAGCTTGGCTTAGAATTGCATTCTCTGTGCTGAGCATTGACATACAATTGTTTCTCCTCACCACTCAGTCCTCTACTTGGTCTCACTGGGGTCTGGGTGGTCTGCTTTTGCCAGGATTCAGATCTATCCTTGTTGCAAACAACAGCAAAAATAAACAAATGAAACATCCTGTATCCTTTACCCATAGCAGGGAACAGAGGTCCACGTCTTGGACTCAAGAATTTGCACAGAAGGAGACACTCCAAGCAGTGCTCAGGCACACAAAAGAGGTCCCAGGAATTCAGAGACCTGGGTAACCCCAAGGAAGCCCTGGCTCCACTCAGGCTGCTGTTTTCAGACACAACTAAACAACTTGTATCAGTCCAAGCACAAAGGATACTCTCCAAGGATCATGGCCATGGAGATTTGGATTGATTTGCATTCTTTTGCCAAGGAAAGCATTAATTGGCCCTTTGGGAAGCCTACCTAGTGAAAGGCTAAAAGCCTTATTGTGCATAGAGGACAATCTGCACTTCCGCTCCTTAGGGACTCATCTACTCTCCCGATAATTCCATGCCAAACCACAACCTCCTAGGAAATGGATCTGACTCTAAGTCAGAGATGCGTTCCAAGTCCTAGGGCTACTGGCCCGCCAACTTACTTCCATCTCGCCCCCTGACTGCCAGTTCTCTCTGCTGCCAGTACTGACACTAATTGCAGAGTTCCCCTACTCCACACTGCCACTTGCTTATTTCGTTATTATTGCTCATCTGTGCAACTGTTTTGGAGAACAGAGACTCCTAGGTCTTTGTATCTAGGTATTTCTCTAAGATGGCAGGTAATCTGCTTTATCTAACTTTCCTGCTGTCAGTGCCCCAAGCAGTAGAAGGCACCTCCCTAATTGTCTTCTATGAGTTGGAAACCAGGTAAAAATATTTCTTAGAAATATGTAGAGAGTTAGAACCTGTGTGTACTGAGTGAAGTTCTAAAGGCTCCTTCCATAGTGTGTATGTGCGTGCATGAGTGTGTATGTGTGTGTGTGTGTGTGCATGTGTGTATTTAAAGGGCTTTTCGAAAACAGTCTCTGCCTATCGCAAGCCCTTCTCACTTATTTCCGATTTCAGGAATCCATTTTGGTAAAGTTGCTAGAAGTCTGGCCTCTAGGTAAGTGGAGCATCATTGTTCATAAAAAGACACCAAGTACCCTATGAATCCCAGGCTCTGCATCTCTACAATGACTGGTGGACGTGTTTTGTGAACAGATTAGGAACTCAAATGAATCGTTCCCATGTTCCAGTGAGAAATGTCATCACCCTGCTCCCAAACAACATACTATTTGCAAAAGAGAGACAGAGACCTGAAGTTTCTCGTTCTGAGGATGTGTTTGGTATGGATTTGGAGAGAACCATGAACTTTCCTACACATTATTGCTCAGATGAGCTGCCCGAGTTCTGAAGAAGGAAGTAGGGGCATGGCAGGTAGTTGCAGAGGGAGGTTTATGCCCAGGTGGGGTGGGAGTCATCAAATGGCACAGTTGTCCTGGGACTCCCAACAGCTTCTCATCAAGATCCCCTGGAACTCCCCCAGCTTGGCCTCAGATATTCCAAGCTCAGTTTTGTATATGCAGTTACATCTCCCCTGCCTTCCTCGGGGGACCAGCTTTAAGTAAAGAGATTGAGAATGTTAAGTTACAGAGCTCAGCTTGCCAATACTCCACTAGAGGAAATCACAGGGCAGAATGACAAGATCACTCCATGGGGTTTAAGTACAAAGAAACAAGCCTTCCTGCCTGCGCCACCCCCACTCCCAAGCCCCACGCGCCACATGCACACGGTGTGACTTAAGGCAAATTGCTTAATCTTTTCAGACCTGTTTGTTCATCTGTCAAATGAGAATAGCAATGCCCAGCCTCTAGCCAGCTGGGGGCCACAAGAATGCCAAACACAGTGTCTGGCACATAGTCGGCACTCAAATCTTTCCAAATAAAAATAAGAACAATAATTGCATGTCTGCCTAGTTGCTTTCAGAGTCAACTCAGAGGGTCCTCTCTCCATAAACCTCTGGTAATTTCTCCAGTTGAAAGTCTGTGTTCATTCTCAGGTTTTCTTAGTGCTTTGCAGACCCTTGGACAGGCACAGCCACATTTTGCTTTGTATTTTTGCTTCTTGGGGTTTGGGTGTGCACATGCACGTGTGTGCTGGGGTCTGGGTGTGCACATGCACGTGTGTGCTGGGGTCTGGGTGTGCACATGCACATGTGTGCTGGGGTCTGGGTGTGCATCTATGTTTCTTCTTGGATCTTTCCAGTTGTTAAATCTACTAGTTTCAGACAGGAAATGTGACTTCATCTCTCTCTCCATGTGCTCTGTACACAGAGAGGACTTAATAATTTTGTGACAAGTTTATTTATTTACCACCATGTGAGAGCTATTATTGTGTTTTGGGCTACTTACTAGGTACTTTATACATGGTATTTTATTTAATCTCCATAACAGCTCTAGGAGATAGGTTTTATTAACTGCATCCTTTTAATGACTATTTATATAGTCAATAAGGCTATAATGAACTATACTCCCACTGAGCAGATAAGGAAACTGAAGCTCCGAGGAGTCACATGGCTTGCTCAGTGTTGCACAACTACCAAGTGGTGGCCCTGGGAAGTTTTCTGTGACTCTAATCCAGGCTCTGAAGTCTAATTAACCACCAGCTCTTGAAGTGTGGCCCTCACACAGGCAGCATCAGCATCACGTGGGGAGTGGTGAGAAATGCACATTCTTGGGCCCTAGCTCAGATCTACTGAATCAGAAACTCTGGCAGCAGATATCATTCCTCCAGGTGGCTCCAATGCATGCTAAACCATCAAGCCAGGCCAAGACAGTGCAATAGTAGAGTCCATGTGTCCTGCCTCTTGAATCCCTGAGTTCAAATCCCAGATCTTCCACTTTTTAACTATACAACTCTGGGACTGGTATTTATTTTCCCTCTGCCATAATCCTCTTACGTGTAAATGCAGATAATAACAGGACAAATGTTGAGTTGCCAGCAGGATGAAAAATATAAATGCTTATAACCCAACACCTGGCACACAGTATAAGGACTTGCTAAATGCTACTTGTCATTATTATGATTTAATGAGTTTAGATTACTTTTCCAATGTATTTCCTCACCATACCACTCAAAGTCTTAACAGTTTTGTTTGTTTATTTTTTTAATAGAAGGAAAGTAACTTGGGTCTGGCCTTGATGAGGTTCCTGACTATTCCTGCTTGTGATATGATGGTGTTCTAAAGACTAGAGAGCACCTTTCTTGTCTCTCTGCTGCTATCCTGAAAATGTGACTTGTGTGCATTTGGAAGAAGGGTTTGCTGCCTAGGGCAGTGCAACGTAAGTGTAGAAGGCAGACTTGAATCTATCTGCACATTTCAGTCAGGTGAGCTTGGGCATGCTCTTTAACATCTGAAACTTTCCCTCTCCTTTTATGCAAAAAAGGAGAAAATCACCTGGGTTCAGGGTGGAGGAGGTAGCAATAATATTTACTGAGCATTTACTGTGTCTCAAACATTCTTCTCAATGCTTTACATGTGTTATCTCCTGTGAGCCTACAGTCACCTGTGAGATAGATAGTAACATCATCTGCACTTCATAGACTAACTGCCACAGAGAAGTAACTTGTTGAAAGCCACACAAAGATAAGATTGGAATCCATGAAATCTGCCTCCTCGGCCACAATTCTTAACCATAACTGCCTCAGTGCGTTGTTAGGAGAAATTACTATAAAGATGAACATTAAACACAGAACAGTGCTGGGCACATGAAAGTGCTTATTAAATGTAGCTGAAACAACAAATCATCATTCTCAGTAGCAACACCAATAACATGAACGGAAGGGCGGTTTTTCCATTTCTTGCAAGTGGGATTTAATCTCCTGAGAACCAGGTAAAGAGCTCTTCATTTCACCCATGAGTTCAATCAGTACTTGGCAAAGGATTCCTTCTTTCTTCCTCACCCGTCCTCCCCGGTGAACCACTGGTGTCATTAAGAAACAGTTAACACACATCATCTTTCTTAGCTATTTTTGCTGCCTGCCATCTGGAATGCCTTGGCTCTCTTGGATGTGTTCACACTAAATCAGCAGATGAAAGCATTAACTAATTTCTCCATTTCAGATCTGCTCATTTGGGTAACGATGACCTTTAAAACTAGTGTCATCCACCTCATAACCATGTGCCATATGTCGGATGTCAGATAATAAAGCATATTTAAACTTAGCAGGCTCCATAACACCTTATGGCTGGTTGGTGATTAATTAATGACTTTCTTACCAGCATCTTCCCAGTTAAGGCTGACAAGGTGTTTTGTTTGCCACTTAGTGTCCGTTTCCATTGGAACCTTTTCAAACATACTCCTGGAAGACTTCATTGTGCACTGAGCTTTCTCATTCACTCTTGGCATATGGGACCAGCTATATAAAATATCTCCCCCAGATATTTTATTTCATGCAAAAGCATAATACCAGACATTGATCCTGAGTGCCAGACATTGATCCCCAAGTGCCAAGTGCCAAGATCCCATTTACTGTTCACAAAAACTCCTCAGGACAAAGGTTTCTGTGCCCATTTGTGTACAGATGAGAGCGGGTCAAAGAAACTGAGCAATTAGCACACGTTCATGGAAGGTGTGATTTGAACATAGATGTCTGCCCCCAAATGCCATGACTTTATTTTTATTTCTTTTTGTTTTTACTAAAATGCAAGATACCATGTTGGCTGTTTTGTTTTCCTCCCAATGAGGGAATTAAGCTATTCCCTAGTTCATGCCTTCATCAGAATGGGAAACTTTAAAAGTTCATTCCCAATATTCTATCCAGTCTCCTCCCACTTTTACCCTTCCATCGCTTTGATGGTTCACATCAGAAGCAGAGATTCTGACAATCACCTTGCCTAAGACTTGTGTCCCTTCCTATAGCTATTCATTCACAACCTCGACCAGTAAGCCATGCTGGATGCTTCTGTGTTCCCGTGCAATTCCTCAAAAATCTTGTCATTCTATTATATGAACCACAGTAAGAAACACAGATTACACTACTCACCCTTTCTGAACCTTACATTCCTAGGGAATGTATCTGATGCCAAGGAAAGTAACTTTCGGTCTTTGGAGGAAGTTTTCAAGAGTGATTATTCAGAATGAAAGGGAACAGTCAGGGAAAAATATATGTAAATACTTGGTTATTCATGGATATTGTGACTGAGGAGGTGGTTCTCCATCCCTAACAGAGAAGTAACTCTGAAGTTGTTGTTTTTTTTTTTTTCTATCTAAGTCCCATCCAAGTCAGTGGGAATATTAGATCCCTTGTGATTCATATTAGGACTTTGTGAGCATCCTACCTTTGGAACTCTAAATGCCTCAACACACATTATTCTCTCTCTATCTTTTCTATATACATCCTCATAAAATTGTTTTACATAAATCAGTATGTGAGACCTACCACCACCAACAAGGTAATTTATGCATCAATATGTATCTTTCCATATTTTTCTCCATGCTCTGAAAATTCTGTATAGGATAATCTAATGGTGTGGTTTTCCTTAGTTGTGATTTGTTTTATATTCATGGCTATAATACACACGTTGTTAAACTTCACTATATTCATTCATTTGAATAATTATTAATTTCATGTTGTGAATATGCCATAATTTATACACCTGCTCACTGATCAGGGGGTATTCTCTTTCCCACCCCCTACTCCCATCATGAGCATTATATATAGGTGCTTTGATTTCCCGGCTCTTGATTCCCAGAAATGAGACTATTACCTCAAAGAATAAATGTTTTTAAATCTTAATTGCTGCTGCTAGATTGCTTTCCAAAAAGGCAAAAATTCTTTGCATTTCACCAGCAATACTTGAAGTAAACTTTCTCCATATCAAGCAGTTGAAATGGCTATTTTGTCTGATGAATGTAAAGTATACTCCATTATTACTTAAACTTGCATTCCATCATGACTAGTGAATTGAGCACTTTTAAAATACATTGGTTAGCCATTTTGATTTGCACTCTTTTAAATATGCTTTGCCAGTCTTTCTGTTGTACTCTTTGTCTTTTTCACGGCAACATATAGAAGTATTTGTACACTACAAACATTATGATTTATTATAGGTGATGCAATTTGATTTTTCCAGCTGTATTAATGTCTATTGGCTTTGTTTCTGTTTTTTTGTTGTTGTTGTTTTTGTTTTTTGCTTTTTATTAACATATGCAGACTTTACCTTCTAACTTTTGTATTTTCATTATTGATTAAGAATGTGCTTCCTTCTTCTAGATTGTACATGTAGTTTCCTGTACTTTCTGGCAAAGATCTTATTGCTTTTTGTTTGTTTAAATACAACTCTTTAGTCAAATCTTCTTACATGGTTCTTCTTTGTCATTTTTTTGGATAGTTTCAAACATTTATTCTTTGGAATAAAATTCAAGATTTAGAAATTAATCACAGAAATTAGACTAAATATGCCTACTGAATCTTACAAATATATTTTCAACACTATTGGATAATATATATCACTTTTCTCTTAATTTGTGATACACACGATTATGGTAATAGATTGGCAATATTGTACTATCTTTGAATTCCTAAAGTATATCTAACTTGGCCAATAATTTTATTTTATAAATCTCAGAAAAATTAATTGTTGTAATGCTTACATTTTTAAATTAAAGAGGAAGTTATTTATTTCCATTAGTTGCAATTGCATTTTCTCTTTCAATAAGATATAAGCATTTTCCTGACACAGTTTCTCTGCTATCTTGTACAAGGTATTCTTACATTTGTTTACAATATTAAAAATGAATACTTTCTCATCTTTCTAAAACAACAGACGTTATTCTTTCCTTTCATTTTTCACATTATAAAACTTGTCCAATAATTCTATTTTTTCTTCTCTTGTATTTTAAACCATTTTTCAATGGAAATTTTGTTATGCCTCTCATTCAATATTCATAATAGTCATTTAATTTTCTTGCCATATTGAATATGCTAAAACATTCAAGATAGAAAAGGTAATAATACTGATGACAAATATTGCCATGTAGTTCTTGATTTGATTTTGAAGTTGTCTTAATATCTTTCTCTTTGGAATGTATTTGCTACCATTTTTGTAAACATTATTTATTATATGTCGCTGGTTCATGTTTCTTATTCCACTGAATTTAGCAAATATATTTTCAAAATGTGGGTATATAATATAATAGATTTTGCTGAAATTTCTAATATACTTGATTATGACAGCAGATTATTAATACTGTATTATATTTAATATCATATTTCTATCTATATTTTAAATTATTTGAACTATCCTTATTAGTTTTGAAGTTAAAGTTATGCTTGCTCCATAAAGTAAACTGACAACTTTCCATCTTCTTTCATAGCCTGAGTTTATTTAAATAACATCAACATTGTTCTTCAAAGCCTTCTAATCTTGGTACGTTTTTTAATTATATTCACTTCCCCAATCTCTGCTATGTGTTCCTGGGATGGCTATCTGTGTGTGTGTTTGTGATATGTATGTTAACTTTCTCACTTCTACCTTTTAAATTTTTTGTTCTTGTTTTAGTACTTGAGGTTATGTCAAAAGACAAAAATTACAACATATTCAGTCATAGATCTAATTGACTTTTATTTGTGAGTCACAAATCAGAGCAGTCTCCATTTTATAAAGTAGATTGAGAACACCCTCTGGGAAATGGCAAAACAGTGGATTTTATAAAGTGGGAGCAAGGAAACAAAACAAGAGGGGTAAAAAGCTAATTGATTAGCATCAAGCTACTTTAGGTTACTCTTGCAGGTAAGGGATAAAGCTGAGGATACTTTCTTACTATAGTGCCTCAGGCAGACTAAAATCTCTTGTTTTCAGAAAACACTGATCTGTTTGGGGATCTAGCTTTTCTTTAAAGTTTCAGTTTTATTATGTGGTTTAACATGAGTGACTTTGGTTTGGTCTGGTCTCTTGGGGTCAAATGCAAGAACTTCATTCAAAACAACAGCCTCCTGGCCGGGTGCAGTGGCTCACGCCTGTAATCCCAGCACTTTGGGAGGCTGAGGCAGGAGGATCACGTGAGGCCAAGAGTTCAAGACCAGCCTGGGCAACATGTTGAAACCCTGTCTCTATTAAAAGTACAAAAATTAGCCTGGTGTGGTGGCACATGCCTGTAGTCCCAGCTTCTTGGGAAGCTGAGGCACAAGAATTGCTGGAACCCGGGAGGCAGAGGTTGCAGTGAGCAGAGATCACGCCACTGCACTCCAACCTGAGTGACAGAGCAAGACTCTGTCTCAAAAAAAAAAAATAAAGTCCTCCCATAATTTTTGTTTAACAGCTATTAGTTTCCTTTTGTGTTTTTTTTTCCACTAATAATTAATGCATTTAAGATTGGTGAGAAAAATTTTACTATGTCCTATAATTTTCTTAATAAAGTATTACTTTTTCATTGTTATTTAGATAATCTGTGATTTCACTTTTATATCTTCTTTGATTTTAGCATTATTGAAGAGGGTATTATTTAATTTATAAGAAGCTAACATTATTGAATATTGATTGATTTCTTCATCTTAGGATGAGAAATAGAGAATATGACCTTTCTAACTTTAAGAAATGCCACTTATAAATATCCCTGTGATGAAGAGCAATGTATATTCTCTATTTTCAGAATGATTTATTTATTATCTATCTATGTGTATATCTATCTATCTATCGGTCTACCTACTTTACATTTATTTATATTCATCTATAGTGTATTTCTCATCTATTGATCTATTTTTGGTTTCCCTATCAAAGCATGTGTGGGAAATCTTGTTTCTGACTCTCAGTTATACCCATCCTCGGTGGCTGAGAAGACTTAAGCCACTCATTTAGCTCATAGCACTCAGGGACTTGGGGGTTACCAGTTGCATTCAATTGGGTTGAGGTCAGCTCTTCTCCCAGAGATCCTCAGCACCAGTTCCTGTCAGTTTCTGTTGATTTCTTATTCATACCCTGGACTCATTGCTAGTTCCAAGCAGAGAAAGCTCAGCACTAATCTTTTCTCTATGCTTCAGAAATTCCAAAAAAAAAAACAAAGCCTTGTGTCTATCCAGTTGCCAATGGATCCAGGCACTCTACATTCAGGTGGAGCCTATGGAATTAGAATTAGAGAGGAACTGAATGGCACTTATAGTCCAAATCTTCTATAAGCCATGTCATTAATGATTCATCTAAGTGAGGTTAAAAGAGAACGACCCAGGACTCTCAGGACCTATAACCTGAGAGGACTTATAACCTGCTTGAGTCCAGCTGTAGCACAGTGGGAACCTCAGTGGAGCTACTATATGGGTCAAGATAAGGGATCCAGTGGAGGAGATGGGATGGGAAGACTAGCCAGGCAGTAACATCAGTAAGAGGAGGCCAGCAACCCAGATCATAGAATCCCTGGGAGTGGGACAGCCTGGAGTGGGAATAAATTATTGCCGATGTCCAAAAACCCTTTTGTGGGAGAAGGTGGCACAGTACTAGTCCCAAATTGCTTCTCAAGTTAGACAGATTATACACCCAGAGACATAAAGTGATAGGGACAGTACAGCAAATATTCTTTTGTTCCTAAGGTTTCTCAACCACTTGTAAAATATATTCCATATTAAAATCAATAGGGATATAGAAAGGAGCAGTAACAGAATTTGCATGAAACATTATTTTAAAACAAGCAGTGTTAATGAAATTTGGTCACTTCAGTGGATCGAATGGGGCTGTTCCGCCAGATTTCCCAGGCTAAGACTTTTCATTTACTCTCCAAGAGGCATGAAGAACTTGAGAGGAATCATCATGTTGCTCAACTGCCTTGAAAACCCCACGTACAATTCTGTCAAAAGGCCCTGTAGGGTTTTGTTGTAGAATTTATCACAACCTGAACTTATCTAGTATATTAATCTCTTTAGTTCATGGTTTGCTTCTTCCAATTTCGGTTTAAGCTCCAGGTAGTCAGGGACTTGCCTGTCTTGTGCACGGAAACATGAAAAGACAATTTTTTCTACAGCATCAGTTCGTCCACCCATCCTGGAGTTCAGGTGAAGCTCATCTGCTGCACGCAATCTTCACAACTCTAAAAGTGACATTGTCATGGCCACTGTTAGAGCAAAGGCATTTGGTGAGCAGTCATAAGAATATCATCCAGTGACTGGGATAAAGATAAAGAAGGTTAACCAAGCATGGCAGGATCAGGACTCCCAACCTGGATTGTACCAATTCACCTGCTTGTAGTTCTCTGTAGGCTTTTCTTAAGATTGACTTAGAGACTAAGTGAGGCAAAGCTTGCCTTAGTGCCTTAAAACCTTTACAGAATGCCTGGGAGCAAAAACAGACACACACTAGGCATTAGTCTAAGGCCCTGCTGGGATTTGATGGGGCATGAGGGAAGGGAACCTTGATGGCTAACAGGGCCTGCCTATTCTCTCCTATACTGGTTCATAAAAGGAAATGCCACCTAACTTCTGGTGAGAACTGCCTTCCTCCCTACAGCCTCATCTGAAGTATTTAATTAAATCCAATCATACTGAATGCTGCGTTTGAGATTCCAATTTTTACTTCTTCACTCACTTTCTGGTATAAAGGCGCCCTGGGTTTTATTTAGTCAAATGTCTAACTAGAAATTGCACTTTTCAGAAAAGATAAGAAATAATGATCATCTAATTCCCTATTTTCCACAGAGCCACTTAACTTTCAAGTGCTTAGTACTAATCAATAAAAGCCTTTCATCACAAAACCCAATAAGCAAGATCAAATTCAAGGGAAATGCTCAAAAGAGAGCAATGGTTGGCACCCAAACCATTTTATGAGGTCAGAATCACTTTTCTACATGAAGCTAATTTCTACTCATGGCCCAGAGCCATTTCAACTCTTGCACTCTGACTTCTTGCTTTCCAAAGCTGAGTCCACTAGGCCTGCTAAGAACACAGGTGCTGCTATGATCAGTATCCAGAGAAAACCTCACATTGGAATTGATACCAGCCATGCTGTGATCCCAGCTTGATGCCCAATTTGAGGGCTCTCATTCAGGAGAACCTGCAGGCATTGGTTTAGAGAGAAAAGCAGCAGCTCTGAAAGACAATGTGAAGATTCAGAGTCTTTCTGATGGTGTTAAGATGGCATTTGGACCCAGGATTTGGGGGCTCATTCCCTAGACTCTCTCATTTTTCCGCAACCTCTGCAAGGAAGATAAACAAACAGGAAATAGGAGCAAACAAAAGTGGAAATGTCCTCATTGTCAGTTGGGTTTGAGCCCCACATATCTCTCTCTCTCTCTCTCTCTCTCTCTCTCTCTCTCACACACACACACACACACACACACACACACACACAATTTTATATATATATATATATATATATATATATATATATATATATATATATAATTGCACTTTAGGTTCTGGGGTATAGGTGCAGAACATGCAGGATTGTTGCATAGGTACATACATGGCAGTGTGATTTGCTGCCTCCATCCCCATCACCTGTAACTGGCATTTCTCCCCATGTTATCCCTCCCCAACTCCCTACCCACACTGTCCCTCCCCTAGTCCCCCCAAACAGATTCCAGCATGTGATGCTTCCCTCCCTGTGTCCATGTGTTCTCATTGTTCAACACCCGCCTATGAGTGAGAACATGCAGTGTTTGATTTTCTGTTCTTATGCCAGTTTGCTGAGAATGATGATTTCCAGATCCATCCATGTCCCTACAAAGGACACAAACTCATCATTTTCTATGGCTGCATAGTATTCCATGCTGTATATTTGCCACATTTTCTTTTTCCAGTCTATCATCGATGAGCATTTGGTTTGGTTCCAGGTCTTTGCTATTGTAAACAGTGCTGCAATGAACATACATGTACATGTGTCTTTTTAATAGAACAATTTATAGTCCTTTGGATATATACCCAGTAATGGGATTGCTGGGTCAAATGGAATTTCTATTTCTAGGTCCCTGAGGAATTCCCACACTCTATTCCACAATGGTTGAACTAATTTACACTACCACCAACAGCGTAAAAGTGTTCCTATTTCTCCACATCCTCTCCAGAATCTGTTGTCTCCAGATTTTTTAATGATCGCCATTCTAACTGGCATAAGATAGTATCTCAATGTGGTTTTGATTTGCATTTCTCTAATGACCAGTGATGATGAGAATTTTTTCATATGTTTGTTGGCCTCATAAATGTCTTCTTTTGAAAAGTGTCTGTTCACATCGTTCACCCACTTTTGAATGGGTTTGTTTGTTTTTTTCTTGTAAATCTGTTTTAGTTCTTTGTAGATTCTGGATATTAGCCCTTTGTGAAATGAGTAAATTGCAAAAATTTTTGCCCATTCTATTGGTTGCCAGTTCACTCTAATGATTGTTTCTTTTGCTGTAGAGAAGCTCTGGAATTTAATTAGATCCCATTTGTCTATTTTGGCTTTTGTTGCCAATGCTTTTGGTGTTTTAGTCATGAAGTCCTTGCCTATGCCTATGTCCTGAATGGTTTTGCCTAGGTTTTCTTCTAGGGTTTTTATGGTGTTAGGTCTTATGTTTAAATCTTTAATCCATCTGGATTTAATTTTAGTGTAAAGTGTCAGGAAGGGGTCCAGTTTCTGCTTTTTGCACATAGCTATCCAGTTTTACCAACACCATTTATTAAACAGGGAATCCTTTCTCCGTTGCTTGTTTTTGTCAGGTTCATCAAAGATCAGATGATTGTAGATGTGTGGCATTGTGTCCAAGGCCTCTGTTTTGTTCCATTGGTCTGTATCTCTGTTTTGGTACCAGTACAATGCTGTTTTGATTACTGTAGCCTTGCAGTTATAGTTTGAAGTCGAGTAGCATGATGCCTCCAGCTTTGTTCTTTTTGCCTAGAATTGTCTTGGCTATGTGGGCTCTCTTTTGGTTCCATATGAAGTTTAAGGTGGTTTTTTTCCAGTTCTGTGAGGAGAGTCATAGGTAGCTTGATGGGGATAGCATTGTATCTATAAATTACTTTGGGCAGAATGGCCATTTTCACAATATTGATTCTTCCTAACCATGATCATGGAATGTTTTTCCATCTGTTTGTGTCCTCTTTTATTTCCTTGAGCAGTGGTTTGTAGTTCTCCTTGAAGAGGTCATTTACATCCTTTGTTAGTTGTATTCCTAGGTATTTTATTTTCTTTGTAGAAATTGTGAATGGCAGTTTGTTCTTGATTTGGCTCTCTTTAAGTCTGTTATTGGTGTATAGGAATACTTGTGATTTCTGCACATTGATTTTGTATCCTGAGACTTTGCTGAAGTTGCTTATCAGTTTAAGGAGATTTTAGGCTGAGAGGATGGGGTCTTCTAAATATACAATCATGTCGTCTGCAAACAGAGACAATTTGACTTCCTCCTTTTCTAATTGAATACTCTTTATTTCTCTTTCTCGTCTGATTGCTCTGGCTAGAACTTCCAATACTATATTGAATAGGAATGGTGAGAGAGGGCATCCTTGTCTAGTGCCAGATTTCAAAGGGAATGCTTCCATTTTTTGCCCATTCAGTATGATATTGGCTGTGAGTTTGTCATAAATAGCTTTTATTATTTTGAGATAAGTTCCATCGATACCTAGTTCATTGAGAGTCTTTAGCATAAAGGGCTGTTGAATTTTGTCAAAAGCCTTCTCTTCATCTATTGAGATGATCATGTGGTTTTTCTCTTTGGTTCTCTTTATGTGGTGAATTTTGTTTATAGACTTGCCTATGTTGAACCAGCCTTGCGTCCCCAGGATGAAGCCTACTTGATTGTCATGGATAAGCTTTTTGATGTGCTGTTAAAATCGGTTCGCTAGTATTTTATTGAAGATTTTTGCATCTATGTTCATCATATATATTGGCCTGAAGTTTTCTTTTTTTGTTGAGTCTCTGCCAGGTTTTGGTATCAGGATGATGTTGGTCTCATAAAATGATTTGGGAAGGATTCCCTATTTTTGTGTTGTTTGGAATAGTTTCAGAAGGAGTGGTACCACCTCCTCTTTGTATGTCTGGTAGAATTTGTCTGTGAACCCATCTAGACCTGGGCTATTTTTGGTTGGTAGGCTATTGATGACTGCCTCAACTTCAGCTCTTGTTAGTGGTCTATTCAGGCTTTCGACTTCTTCCTGGTAGGCCTGGGAAGGTGCAAGTGTCCAGGAATTTATCTATTTCTTCCAGGTTTACTGGTTTATGTGCATAGAGTTGTTTATAGTAATCTCTGATGGTGGTTTGTATTTCCGTGGAATTGGTGATATCCCTTTATCATCTTTTATTGCATCTATTTGATTGTTTTCTCATTTCAGTACAACAAGTTCTGGTGAGCTGGGTTGCAGTTCAGGGTCAGTAATGAACACCAAAAAGTTGCCTACTCCACCAAGTCCCAACCCAAGTTTTGAACCTTCTCTTCCTGCATTCACACCCTAAGAAGAAGACAGGAGAATGAGAGAAAAAGACCCTGGGTCAACTTCCTGCTCTCACCGCATGAGTTTAAAAGAAAGAACACTATGTGCCCCAGAGAGATACACATTCCTAACACAAGCAGCCATACCCTCGAGTGAATGCTAGCCAATCACGTAATAAGAATATGCCTATCGATGTTAGGATACAACTATAACTTCTATGCAAATAACTTTTCTTAAATATAGGTGGCACTTCATAGATGCTTATTAATGGATGAGAGATTATATATAGATAAATATTTCTCTCACATACTATTTTAAAGCTAAATTGGAAATATTCTTTCACAACCAAAAAAAAATTAAAAATTTATTGAAACACATCTGAAACACAATTCATCTTTAAATAGATTTCTTTCTATATTATATTTAAAAGATGCTATTAAAGGTTGTGGAATTCTGCTCTAAATAATAACTGTGGTTAGCAAAAAAGAAAAAAAATATATATATAGGTAAAATCTGTTACAATATACACAGTGTCACCAAATGAACATGCAAATAGCCCATGGTAGAAGGTCAGATGTCAATATAATATGAAATGCAATATAGGGAAATAATTTCTTTTTTAAGTATATCCTCACAGAATTCAGGAATGGGTTGTTGGGAATTGTAATACAAAAGACTTCAAAATTATACTAGGTCTTAAGCTAGTTGGAATTGTTTTCTTCTTCAAATAAGGTCTAGAAATCAAGAGAAGAGGAAGTAAGCCATGTCCCAATATCTCATACCCAGAAGCTTAGCCTGACAGAAGACAGAAGAAGCCCACGACTGTGCTGAACTTACCCTATGTTTGCCATTGAGTTCAAAAGCCCAGCCCTTGCTAAGGAGGTGGTGGGCTGTGTTTCAGTGCCCCTCTAAGATGATCAGAATATCCCTGATGCAAATCCAGCCCAAGCACTAGAATTGGTTTGAAAGTGCTTTACTGGTTTTCTCTCTGAACTTGAGCACCAATACTTTTCACAAATTGGCACCTCACAAGGTGAAACTTTGAGAATCCCAATTGTAAGAAAACTCTGGGAATCCCAATTGTAAGAGCCCGGTAACTGGGCTCTCTGACCTCATTAGCATATTAGCAGCAGTGAGGTTGTCAGTTCCTTAACAATTGCAAAACTTCACCCACCATCCTTCCCATACCCACACCAGACACCAACCAGAGGTCCTTCTTCTGACAAATGGCTGTAAAATTGTACTCAGCTGTCTATAAAGAAGGTTTCTTTGTCTGCAAAACAAAAGGCCTACATCTTTCTGAAAAAGGGATGCCTTCCTTTTTTGTTTCCATGAATTCCACCCTTCCTACTGACTTTAGGGTAATTCATTGGTTTATTCATTTACTTTTCACTTAACAAATGTCTGACACATGGAAGGACCCGAAGGATGCACCCATGAACAAGGCAAAGCCCCCTTCCCCAGGGAGGCATCCTTTGGGTCCCTTCATGTGTTATTTTGCAGAAGCCGAAGCTAGATGACTTGGTTTTATAACTGTGGGCTCTACGTTTCCATCACACACTATAAAGGACTCAAGTTTCACCAGATCTTATTTTGACTTGAAATGCTTTGTGATAGGTTTATGGTATTAAATTCCTCCTTTTCTGTGCACTGCCCTTACATGTGTTTTCTTCAGAAGATAAATCAACTTGCTAGGGTGAGGTAGACGTGTGTTGTATATGCGACTTTAAGAAATAATCCAGAACAAACAGACCATAAGGAATTGTGGCCCACCATGGAATATCTATTCTGCCAGGTTTTAATGCTTAAAGCCACCAGAATACATAAGTAATCTGCTTTTTAAAATAAAGGAGTTTTAATTAAATCATTTCTCAGATCCTTATTGCTGACACCGTCACTTCTATTTCTAACAGATTTCGAGACTTGTTGTTCAGAAGTTAATCCTGTTAATAAGATTCGATTTTCTTTTTGCCTTAATAGTGTACTTTGAAATACTTATGATGAAGCCAAGGCATATTTGGTGTGCCGTACTGCTGTAGTTCTGTGTGTAATTTTGGCAAATGAGACTAAGAAGAGAATGACTAGAGAGAGAATAGAGATAACATGTGGAAAGACTGACTCCTCTGCAATTTAGGAAAGAAAATAGGTCACTGTTTCCTTCTGTATGTCTAGTTCAATCTTGCTCAATCTGTGATGCATGTATTACAAGCAAGGGCCTTTAACCTAAAGGGTACCAGCCAACTCCTTCTAAAAATCTGGCTATCTAATACACACAAGTGGCTGTACACTTGAATAAAAAACTAATAATTTATTGGCATAAAGCCATCCTACTTGTTCTTCAGATTTTTTTTTTGGTGAAATTTTCCTAATGAGCTTTAATATTCTTTTCTTTTTAAAACCCTTTTTGTCTACCTTAGAGATATAAACTCTATGGCTCTTGAATACAAACCAGAAACAAATGTGTTTTATTCATTCCTTTGTCATTGATATGCTATTAAGAATCTATTATGTACAAGAAAGTAAAGAGCTTAAAATCCAACCAAAATTTAATTTGGCAATTTGAGAAAAATAGTTTAAAGGGAAGCATGCCCACTGAGATCTGCTTTAAGCAAAGAAGAGATAGTGTTTGTTCAGCAGATATTCAATGACCATCTATTCCGAGCCAACCTATGTATTGACCCTGAAGACATACAGAAATTTACAATGTCGACACATGGGGCAAGTAACCAGGGCACAGATCAGAAGGAAATGTGATGTCATAAGAGAGGTAGTCACCGAGGATGCACCTGCATTTAAGGATTCATTGTGGAAAGCTAACATAAATGAAGATGGTAAGGCTCTTGCAGGCTAGGAAAACATGGGCTCTCTCCAGTAGACTGTGAGAAATGATGCATTTTGATGGAGAAGTCTTTAGGAGAAATTTATTGTCCTGGCTGGTACTTGAAAACTCCAGTCAAAATTTTGAATTAGAGGATATTCTCTCATGCTTTAAAAATACCGTTTCCTAACTTTCCCAAAATTATAATATCTGGTTATTGTCGATGCTCTACTGAACTGAAAACTTTTATTGATATTTGTGTTTTCATTTTATAAAATTATCATAACTGATGGATTTACAGTTCTGAAACAGTAACCAAATTTTAATAATGAAGCCATTAATACATACCTGGCTTGAGGGTATGATATTTGTGACAATGCAATATTTGCTTTGAAAGAAGCAATCCCCAAACTAATATATTTATATATTTCTGTAAGTTGCACAAATGTCCCCAGCTAGCAACACATTGTGTTGTCTTGGCAATCGGAGCTCTGCCACCAATATTGTTTCTTTCTTCCTCTTTGCAAGGAAAGAAAAAGATGTTTAAAATATATTTAAAAATTAATTATCAAGATGATCTTCAGACACTTAAAAGTAATTCAAGAAGGAACTTCAATTTCAAAAGTTCACTGTTTCTGATATTTTTCCGCAAAAGCTGTGAATCCAGTGTGTGTGTTTCCAGAGACTCAAAGCAGCATTTACATTTAAATGAAAATGCAGAAATACATGTTTGACAAAGATCATGTACTTACGTCCGTAAAACCATTATTTCATAAAAGGAACAGAAAATACCCTACTATGCCAATATACCAATTTATTCTTTAAGAAAAATAGCATATTGTGCATCTGTTGGGGATTTTTATTTTATATATATATATATATATATAACTAGATCCATATAGTTGCTGAGAATCAGCCTCTTGAAGAAATAAACAAATGAGGGTTGTATTCTTTTAATTATTGAAAGTTAAAACCCAATAAAACTTGAAGGTTTCTCTTGTACCACCACTGCCATCATTTTTGTTTTCATGAAATCGAGACCCATGTGGTCCAGTGTCCTAACCTAAATTACGGACAAAATGACTAAGCTGGGGTTTGAAATTAAATCTCTTAATTCCTTACCAAGCATTCATTTTTGACATGTTTTTTGCTTGCTCACCTGAAATACATATTGAGAGAATGTTAAAAGTTTCTGAAAGTGATTTTTTTTAAAGAAAAAGATCTCACCCACTCAATGTTTCCATGCCTGCTCTAAGCCAGCCAATGTACTAGGTTTGGGGATACGGGGATTTGAGGATAGGAGGGATTAATACGACATCAGAATTAATCCTGAAAAGTCAGGATATGTAATTACTTCCTTAACATGTTCCTACATTCTAACTCTAATAATTTAACACAAGTAGTATCAGTGTCTGCATTATTATCTGCATTTTATGTCATGTGAGACTTGGAGACATCCAGTTGTTTGTCTAAACCACACAGCTAGTAAGTTTCAGGCCGGAGATTTGAAACAAGGTCATTTTGCAATCAAAGTCTATCATGATCTTTTTGATGCTTGAAGTAATTGTTTCTGCCCAAAGAACTGTAGCCCGAACCTGTCCTCACAAACCTATTAACTTCCCATTCATCTGTACAAATTGGTTCCTTTATTCCTAAATCCATATTGATATAATGCAACAATTGATTGAAGTTCCAGGAGCATGTATCATAGTAGAAATACCTATTTTCACTTAAAGCCTCTTGAGCCTTCAATTTCAAGTATCAAAGCAAGACTTGCAGGTACTATGTGAAGATCTTACGGAAATGACTAATGCTGTAATGTTGGCACAAAGCACTTTGGGAAACTCCCCAAGCTAAATTACTCTCCTGACTCAAAAGTCAAACTTCCCTTCCAGGAAGGCTTAATTGTGGTTGAGAGTCTACTCATTTCTAACCCTCAGTAAGTTCAACCCAGCCACTTACTTTCATAAGATGCAAAAATGTTTCCATGAATATGATCTTTCCAGTTTTGTTTATTTATTCATTTATTTATTTATTAAAACAAATACAAGTACAAAACTAGTGAGGGGGACACTTGCATGGGAAAAAGCCACATCCTTCGTAAAGTATCTGGAACTGAGATAGATGTGTAGGTGTAAATTTACTTCCTGCTCCATGCCCTGGGGAAGGCAACAGAATGAACATGGATGAATATGAATCCTAGCTCAGCTACCCATCAGCTGCAAAACTGAGCATCTTCAGATTGAACCCAGAGACTGGCAAGAGTTAGTTTTAAAGGAGGAGAAAGCAAACATCAAAGACAGTACATAAATAGGGATAGATAGATACCTAACAGGCACCCAGAGGTAAAATTTTCTGTGTAACAATGGGAAGCTAACATGAGATCTAGACAAGTCAAAGACGGGTTGAGGCAAAACAAGGAAAAGAAAGGGAGCCGACCCTGCCCTGGACCCACTCTCGGAGGTTTCGCAACCAGGCTTGTTGCCACTAGCTCTGGTTTCCTTTGGGGCTGTCATAAAGGCATCATTAAGAATTTAAACTTCACTGACAGACGTGTCTCAGCGTTGGTTCCCCCAGGCTGTCAATTCTACCAGGGCAGAGAGTTTATCTGCTTTGTCTCTCGTTGTGCCCCAGACTTTGATTCCTCAGTTGGCATCTGGCAGGTGTGTCCTAGAGGTAATGGTTAAGGTTATTAATAAAGTTGTTACTATTTTCCATATTCAGCTTTCTATAATGAACGAATATTTTTTCTATAATGGTAGCTTAGTTCCACTCCACCTTCTTGACTGTTTGCATTTATCCGTCAGATCTTGCAGCTGCCTTTGTGGTTTTCATTCATTTGCATCTCAGTTCCTAGTCTCCTCTAGCACCTGATTCCCCTTTCCTGTTCTGCACCTCACTTGGACTGTCCCTATGTCCTTCCCCAAGGCACTTCAAGTGTCTGAGCCTCAGTTTCTTCCAT
Source organism: Aotus nancymaae (assembly GCF_030222135.1). Classification (NCBI taxonomy): domain Eukaryota; kingdom Metazoa; phylum Chordata; class Mammalia; order Primates; family Aotidae; genus Aotus; species Aotus nancymaae. The sequence continues at coordinate 20,037,380 of NW_026988443.1, forward strand.
TTTAAAATAGAAATAACCAAAAGGTGCAGGGTGATTACATTAAAATGTGTATAGAGTATCCAGCAGGGTATTTAAGAGATACTTACTTACTCTCCTGCTACAAACCTTGTGACGCATAGTGGGCTCTAAACCTGTTCTGCTTGGACAAGAGCTGCAGATATTCTTCCTTCAGCCTGGAGAAACGTGGTGATGGGAAGTAAACATGTAGGTCATGCTTGGCTGTGTAGTTTTTTCTGTGTTGTTTATTAAGGTGATTTTCAGTAATAAAGAGATTCCCTTGAAAACAGAGAAAAGTAGAAATGTGTACCTGCTGAAGTCAAACTGCACTCAGAAGAAAAGTCTACTGCACTTAAGAACAGAAAATTAATACAGACAAAGCTGAAATGTATTTTACTGAGAAAGAGTTAGAAAAAAAAAACAGAAAAAAAGAAAGATATCTGGACAGAGACAGGCATAAGCAAGAGTTCCTGTTCCCGGTGGCCATTATGCTATGAGACTCATAAGGTCAAATTTTACAATTACAAATTTTTGCATAGGTCACTTCTTTCGCACGGGGGATAGTTCTGTCTGAGACATGCTCTCTGCTCTCTCTTTTACCGTAGCTCGCTGTGGCCTGTCACACTCTTTGGGTGCAACATTACAATTCAGCAGTGTAAGAGATTCTAAATTTGACCTAAGCCTTGGCAAAATTAAATGTGCCCTAGCTAACTAAAAATCAAAGTCAGTTTTCCTTTGCTCCTTTCAGATATTTGTCATTTTATGGGGAAATGAACATATGAATGACTAAACTCATTTGCGTATCTCAAAATGGACTAACCTCACCCGCCCACATATCCAAACATAATAATAAATAGCTTTAACAGTGGGCAACAGAGAAGTCAGTGATATAAATAGAAAGGTATGGAATCAAATTGTATGTGATATGCATACATCAATTCAATCCGTAGTTGAATGGCTGAATGTACTTTCTGTAAAGTAGGATTTATTCAAGCAGTACAAACTTTTGCTCTCAAAAGATTAGGCTAACCATATTATTGAAAGAAGGCCTAGCCCAGAAGTTGAGAAGAAAAGAGAGAGATTAAGAAAAAGGGGGACGGAGTTCGAGGCTGCAGTTGAGCTATGTGAGTGCCACACCACTGCACTCCAGCCTGGCCAACAGCACAAGACCTCTTCTCTTAAGAAGAAAACAGAAAGAAAGAAAGGAAGGAGAGGAGGATGGAAGGAAGGAAGGAAGGAAAGAAGAGGAAGGAAGGAGAGGAAGGAAGGGGAGGAAGGGGAGGAAGGAAAGAAGGAAGGAAGGAGGGAAGAAAGAAGAGGAAAGAAGGAAAGAAGTCAAGAAAGGAAGGAAGGAAGGGGAGGAAGAAGGAAGGGAGGGAGGGAGGGAGGAAGGGAGGGAGGGAGGAGGGAAGGAGGGAGGGAGGGAGGGAGAGAAGGAGGAGGGAAGGAAGGAAGGAGGGAAGGAGGGAAGGAGGGAGGGAGGGAGAGGGGAGAAGGGAGGCAAGAAAGGATAAAGGGAGAGAAGATCCCAGTAGATGATCAATCAATATATTTAAAAAAAAGGCAAGAATGTCCATGGACAATGGTTCAATAATTCATTCTTAGTGCAGGCCTCAGAATGATGTCCCTAAGTATCTGATGTCATTTTTTCAGTCTCCTACTCAGTACCCTTCATTATTTCCCGGTAACATACAGGGAAAGACCAACCCGGTAACTTGGCATTCAAGACCCTGCCCAGTCTGCCTCAGCCTCCCCGTTTACATTTATTATTTATTATTTATGGTTAAACTCCAACACTTACCCAATTATTCCTGAAGCTTGTCATGTTACGGGGAAATGAACATGTGAATGACTAAACTCATGTGTGTATCTCAAAATGGGCTAACCTCACCTGCCTACGTATCCAAACACAATAATAGATAGCTGTAACAGTGGGCAATGAAAAAGTAAGTGATATAAATAGACCTGTAACAGAAATGTGGAATTCCTTGATGAGGGTCTATTCCACTGTCTTTACCACCTCAGTGTCTATCTTGGCTCCTCTTTAACTAACTTAATGCTACCCTTCCTACAAGACTCAGAATGGGTCCTTTCTAATCTGAAACCTTTCTTGCCCTGGTCCTTCCCAGACCACATCATCTTTGGTGCTGCTCCCACAGCCTGGTGGGAATCCCTAACTGCAGCATCCCATCTGTGTAACACTATGGGTATGACTCACAGAGCACCAGACACAGTAGTACTCAACAAATACCAGTTGAAATGACAATTACTAATATTTCTTCTGCTGAAGATGAGCTGTGAGCTCTGTAGGCCGGTGGGGGGTGTTAAGACAGTTATTTACTCAGATAGAGGTGTTCAATCCCTGTAAGCTAGGAGGTTCACCTCTCTCTCAGAGATTAAAAATGAGGCTTAGGGGGGCATTATCTTGTCCAGTCTCATAGGGTTGATGACCTTGTTCTGTCTGACTCCACTGCACAGGCAGATTCCACTCCAGCATACTCTCTCAATATAGCTCTGATTTGGTTATTTGACTAGGACATGGTAAGATTGTTTAAAGAGGCATAGTAGCTAAAAGTCTAGGTTATGAAGTCATCCATATCTTAGTGAATCTTCTACTACAAGGTGTGACTTGGGGGTGCTGATTTATCCAGCTTAATCCCAGCACCTCTTGGATATGGGATAATATGATGTCTCACATTAGAGTTGTGAAAATTTAAAAAGATAGTACAAATAAAGACTGACGGCAAATAGTAAGGGGATTCATAACTCGTTTGCATACTGTCTCTGAATTGTGGTTTCCTGGTACCCCCTTAATAATTCTGTTGAACCCATCTGTGTTAACAGAAAATGCTGAGTTGTTAGGTTTGTGGATCACCTCTTCAAAATACATTTTAATAAGGAAATGGGAGAATTGCATAGGAAGTTTACTGAAAAGGCAAATTTCTCAAATCTCTTTTATGTCAGTTAGACTAGAATTAGTCCAGGAATCTGTATTTTTAACAAATGCTCCAGCTGACTCTGATGCAAAAGTCTAGGGAACAAACATGACCTAGTAGATACTTACTCTAAGATTGGAAAGTTGAGCCGTCGTATTTAGGATCATTTGATGTATACACTTTTTATTACAAAACTGATTCTTTCTGTGTGCATGTCATTGTACTGATGTGTAATTCTCATAGATCAAGCTACAGAAATTTAATGTTTAGATATACATATAAAATTATATACATGTCAAATCAAGACATAAATCATTTCCTAGACTCCAGAAAGTTTCCTTGTGCCTCTTTCCAGATAATATCAATCCCCTAATTAACCACTATTTTTAAGATGTATCATCATAGCCTAGTTTTACCTATTATTGAACTCAATATAAATGGAATAGATCAGTATATATTCTCAGGTATGCAGGTGTTCTCAACATTACATTTGTGAGTGTCATTTATGTTTTGACATAATATACATTAAATCACTCTACGTGCTTTCTGTCTTTTCCCTGATGAAAGCTACTTTCCTCTGCAGTATCTGGAGTTGCCTAGAGGGACTGACCTTTCTTATTCTTGAAAACCACAGCACACAGCCCACAAGTTCCAGGCTGACTCACCCGGCAAGTTTCAAATGTGACCTTTGGGAAATGATGCCTCCTCTGACACAAGCACATGTTTTCCTATCCAGGCCAATATTTTACATTCAATACTGAAAGCAGGCATGAGGGGGAGGCATGTCTTGGCCACCATCTATAATTAAGGATGACATTTTTCTGAACTTGGAAAATAAACAACAACCTGCAGACTGGATCAGGGCAGAGAGTACCATTGATGAAATAGGCAAAAAAGGAGCAGCCCATTTTTAAATCACATACCCCCTTGAATTACATTAGTAATTCAGTGTGTCATCTGTTATTCAGCCAATTTTATAGAAATTATAGAGAGATTCATTCCTAATTAAGAATAATCTGATGGTTGGGCTTGACCCAGTTAAATTCTTATCTTTATGACATCAATCTTTTATAATGCTTCCAGAAGCCTTGGCAAAGCCTCCAATTTTATAAGTAAAAATTAATTAATTGGGACATTAAATTTGAAAGATGCTTTTATCTTTTCCCTGGTTCATGCCTTCACAATAGAAAGCAATAATTAACAGTTTTATTCAAATATATAAACTAATTCCTTGATGATTTCTAACCACTTTAAGTACTTCAGGAATCAAATGATATGATGTCTAGATAACAAAAGACAAAAGAAAGTGAATTTTTTTTTTTTGCAATTATTTTATTGAGAGAGTTCTTGGTGATCCCTTCCACTGGGGTAAGACAGGTGAGGTGGCCTGTTGTGAAGTTGACTTGGCACCTAAGTCTGCTAAAAAAAAAAAAAATGAACACAATTTTTTAAGAAAAGTTCTGTTTTGAAGCTTTTTCTCTGGAAGATTATCCTAGCTTAACTCACCTAATTAGACTACCCAGAAAAGTAAAATTCTTAGCCCACATCTAGAAATTATGATTTGAATGCATTGTCATAAAATTAGTATGGTATTTACTTTTTCACATAGGTTCCATTTGTTTGTTCATTCATCCATCATTACTTTTTGAGTACGGCACATTTGGAAGAGAAAGATTAAGGAAACCACATGAACTTCAGCAGGTTAACAAGGATTCCCAGTGGACTGAGTCACTTCACCTGATGGAGATTGGCGGGTCAGGCTGAAGAGCAGCCCCACTTGGTGTGCCCCAGCACTCTGACCTGCTTGAAAGTTTTATTAAAAACTTGGAAGAAGCTGGAGAAGATGAACTGATTCTCTGAGATGGATTAATTTATTCAGATAACATGAGTTGAATAATAATAAGAAACAGAGCAGAGAGGAGTAAGCCAACTTATATTTCTGAGTAGGGAGAGTAGCAGGCAGTACAGTACCCCTTTCCACAGATTCTAGTTTCTTACTACAGAAAGGGAAAATGTGGATTTTGGGTAGTCAAGTAGTTTGCTCCAGGTGGCACCTAAGTACATATTAAAGCTGGCCACCTTCTCAAGTATGTCTGTGGGGCCATTTTATTTTCTTTTTTATTTTATTTTATTTTATGCTTATATATATTTTTAGAGTTGGGACCTTACTATGCTGTCCAGGCTGGTCTTGAACTCCTGGACTCAAGCAATCCTCTCACCTCCACCTCCCAAATTTCTGGGATGACAGGCATGAGCTGTGACACCTGGCCTGTGGGGCAGTTTTAAAATATGGTCATGAATTCTTGGATACACATCATATTACTACATGGGGTGTATGTCCCTGTCTTTTGAGTGTGGGCTGAACTTAGTAACAAGTGGATCAATGTTGTAGAAGTGACACTGTGTGACTTCTCAGGTGAAGTTAAGGAAGGTCACACAGCTTCTCTCTAGTTCCTCTGGGGCACTTGCCCTTGGTCATCATGCTGTGAAGAAGCCACAAAAGCCCATAGAGAGATTCGTGTTGAGAGAAACCAGAGCCCATGGCCCTGACCCACAGTCCCATCCAGGCTCTCAGCTAATAGAACCAACTGGCAAGCCATGTGAATGAGCTATTTTGAAAGTGGATCTCCCACTCCCTAAGCGAATCTGTCCAATCTGTCCTGTGGAAGACACACGAAACAGAGATAAACTGCTGTTCTTGAGCCCTGCCCAAATGGTAGATCCAAGAGTAGAATAAACAACCATTGCTATTTTAAGCCACTAAGTTTTGGTATGGTTAGTTATGCAGCATAGGTAGCTCTGTATTCACATTACTTTCATGTCTGTATGTTGTTTTTGGGAAAGAAAAAGTCTTTAAAAACAAAGCGGCAACTCTTCTGAGGCATGGGCAGAGAATATGATTCACATTGGTAGGAGCACATGTGAAAATGCTCAGTATCTGTTACATGAGCTTGAGCTCTAGGAGAACAGAGTCTGGGCATTTAACTTGGATTTTTCAATTGAGTCCACAGGTCAACTGAAGCAGAAGCTCAGCAGAAGGAGCATGTGGATCTTCAAATGCAAGGTTTGCAGATCCCATCTCCTCTCATCCTGATTATAGCTAGCATATTATTCTCGGTTCTGAGAGCTACCATCAAAAAAAACTTTGGAAAATGTTGACCTGACTCGGGCACGGTCGCTCACGTCTGTAATCCCAGCACTTTGGGAGGCCGAGGTGGGTGGATCACCTGATGTCAGGAGTTCGAGACCAGCCTGGCCAACATGGTGAAACCTCATCTCTAAATAAATACATAAATAAATATTTTTGAAAAATTATTAAAAAGAAAAAGTTGACCTGTGTTCAAGGAAGGTCAATCAAATGATGATGGTTTAAACAATATATCCTACATGGAAGAGATAACGGTACCACTAACATTCAGCCAGCCAGAACCAGTGAAGTGTGGACCAAAAAAGAGTAAGAGCCAAGATCCAGTACAAAGATGCAGTGACTATGTAAGGAGAAAACACCCACTCTGAAGTCAGATGACAAGGTTAATCACCTCTTGAGCCCTGTGATTTCTGGAAAGTCCTAAGCTCCCAGTCTCTTTACTCAATTGCAAAAGAAAAGAGATGATATCTATCTTCATAGGCCTAGGTGCAATGTTAGAATTATTAAATACAATTTACCTAAAAGAAAATTGTATGTGAGCCTTTCAATATATACTTACTGTTAAAGTCAGAGGCTTGGGGGTTTGGAGTTTTGCTTTATTTTCAAAGGAGATGTCCATCAACGGAATGTTTGCCTTTGAAAATGCAAGTCCCTATCTTAAAGTTTTCTTCCAAAAGCTGGATGGTTGCTCTTCAGGGAATTAGGAGGGCATCCGTAGGGACATCTGAGTTCCTTTTGGTCCCTAAGGAATTGCATTGACAGCTCCCTTCTGTGGCTCTGATGCTGTTTTCTTTAACAGCCTGTGTCTTCTAGAAACCCGGCGTGGACCACCTTTCACACCAATAAGCATTAGCATCTCCCTAGCACAGGAGAAATCTGAGTGAATCAGATAGCCAGAGAATTACTCTCATTCAGCCTTTGAGGTTTTGCATTCAACGCTCCTCTCTCCCCTCCACCACCAATATAGAACTCTTAGTTGAGATTTAGAATATTTTCAAAATTCATGTATGCAGAAAATGTTGTCTATCAGACAAATGCTTGCACATTAAAGGAACTATGCACATTTAATATTCTACACCAAATGCTGAAACCAAAATTCAAGGGCATTTCGTCCTTTGAATCGGAGATGTTGTCACGCATCTTCCTCCCTCTTCTACTGTTGTGTCTAGAGTTAGCATTAAAGAGCAGCAGCTAGTTTTTGATGGGATTTAGTATGGATTTCCAGCTTATCCCTTACTAACTCTGCAACCTTGGGCAAGTCACTTAACCTCTCTGAACTCAAGTCTCTGAATACAAAATGGAAGTAGTAACAGTTTCCTCCTGGGGATGTTGTGAGAATTAAATAAGATAAAATGCGTGCGGGGCAAATAGAAAATTAATACGTATTTACTTCTTTCCTGCTGTTTCATTTCTTTAGGCTGCTTCCATGAAACAGAGAAGGAAGCATCTTTCCCTCCTTTCTTTCTGAGATAGACATCTGAACTGTAGTTACCAGGAAAGATGGCACTTGGGGCTGGAGTCTTTATAGAAGAGAGAAATGCAACTCCGTTCACTTTCATTTTTTTTTCCTATTTTTTTTTTCCTGAAAGCAGTGTCTCTCAGTTGCCATCTCAACGCTCATTCTCTCTGAACTCCTTAATATCAGAACTCTGGAGTTGGCTGGGGTTGGGGGAGGGGGGAGGTGGGATTTTGCCTTCTGTCTTAGTCCCCGCCAGATGTCATAACAAAATACCATAGACTGGGTAACTTACAAACAACAGAAACTCATCTCTCATATTTCTGAGAGCTGAGAAGTGCAAGATCAAGGTTCCAGCGGATTCTGTGTCCAGTGACAGTCTGCTTCCTCACAGAGAGCGCCTTCTCACTGTGTCCTCATAAAGTGCAAGGGGCAAAAGAGCTCTCAGAGGCCTCGTTTTTTTAATAATGGCGCTAATCCCATTCCAGGGGGCTCTGCCCTTTATGACCTAATCTCTCAAAAGTCCAACTTCCTGTTACATTTACCTTGGGGTTTAGGACTTCAGCATAACAAATTTTGGAAGGGAGCAAACATTCAAAACATTGCACTCCCTTATAAAAAAAAAAAAACCACAAACTAGATTTTTCAACCTCCCTTTTAGCTAAGCATTGCTGTGTGCTTTCATTCTGTCCAAAGAGGTGTATGTGTACATTGTGCAGACCATTTCCTGCTTAGACAGAGCCCCCTTGACTGGGAGATGCTTCCATCTTGCTCTCTTGCTTTGGCTCATTCTCACAACCTGAAATGTGTTCTTGTGGACTACAGTGCCAGTCACAATCATAGATCATAAAGTGACCTTGAAGACGTGATGGACTGGAAAGATAGGACCCTTGGTTTCTGTAGACTCAAAACAAGGAGCCACCAGGACCACCTTGCACTGCCAATGTTAACACTTCTTTCACTAGGGAGCCAGATAAGGCTCTACCTTGGCTTAAGCCACTTTGTCATCTTTCCCTTTAGCATGCAGCCAAGTCGAATTCTAAGATACGCGAGAGAGGTCCCAAGGAGAAGGCTGTTGGAAGTGAGGCTACTGCTCCACTCTCCCTCTGGAAGAGTCAGGCAGCTTTCCTCACGGGGGTCGCGGGAAGCGGTCTGTGTAGGGCGGGTAGGCGGGATTTCTTTACCCCTTTCTTCCTTCCTTCCCAAATATCATTGACCATCTGCTATGTGACAAGTATTGAGACAGGCACTGAGAATAATGAATCTTGATCTCGAATCAATCCCCAGGGGGTGGAGGCAGACAACTCAAACATACATCAAGAACTGTCACAGGATACGGATGCTCCTGTGGATGCTGTTCGTGTGCAGATCTACAGAAATTCACCCAGCTTGGGTTGGGGAAAGGGAGCCCAGAAAGGCTTTGCCAGGGAGGCGATCGGGCTGGGTATGAAAAGGTGATGGGTTTCAGCCAAAGAAAGAGAGGATCTGCATCCCTGACTGCATTCTTCCCCCACCCCCCTCACCCCCCCACCCTGGCACAGTCCCAGGTGTCATCATGCATAACTTCTCTCCAGTCCCGTGTTCATCCACATCAGCCACAGTTTCAACGTGGCTCAAAGGCCATTCAAAATCTCAGCCACTCAGCGTTGGATACAGACAAGTGAACACTTTGGGAAATCTGCATGAGGTAATTACCAGTTTAATCTCAACAGCCTTGTGATTTGGCAAGCAATCTTCCATGTAACTGGCAAATTAGCTGGAGAATTACTCCCATCCGTCCTGTGGTAGGTGGGGGCAAGCGCCTGGGGCACTAGAACCAGAGGCTCCAAGGGCCCTCCCAAGATGGCGGCTCTGGTCTCTGTGGGCGGAGTCTGAGCCCTACGGCCAAGGAGGCCAGCGCGGGAGGGGTGAGAAAATAGGCAAAGTGGGGGTAATCAGGCAAGATTGCATCGGCTCTTAAAGACTTAATAGATATATAGATTTTTTTTTATTTTATTTTTTACTACGTGCCTGTAGGAAATGAGCAGAAACATCACAGGAAGCAAGGGTGGAGGGAGGCAATTACGGAGCACCTACTATACGCCAGACAATTATTTTAGGCATTTAACATGCATCGTCTTATTGAATCCTCTCATGAATACCTTTTAAAATATATTAGAACTCATAGTTCATAAGTAAAAGTACAAAGGATAACAAAAGCCTGCCCACGGTCACATGGACACTAGAAGATTCAGGATTCCACTTCTACCCACCTGACTCCTGAGCCCACATCAAGGCATCCCTCACACCACAGTGCATTCCATACCAGGGTCCAAGTCAAATCAGCTCCATGGGGTACAGACCACATTTTATCAGTGAAGATAGGGCAGGTTGGAGGCTAATAATGAAGATAGATCAGCTATTATTTCTCGGTGTTTCTGTGCCAGGAGATACGGAGACGTTTTCCTTGGTAAAGAACAGCTACTCAACAAGATGTATTTGCTGGAGATGTTTTATAGTCCTTTCCCAAAGGGACACAAGTAGTTTCTTGTCCCTAACTAGGAGAAATAATTGTATGTGCTCCCTGTTTTTTTCTGCCCAACAACATTTGCTAGGCTGTTTGCTAGTTACCCCAAACAACAGGTTCTCAAAAGAAACTAAAAAGTGATCTGTTATCCAGGTACCATTTCATCCTAACACTCTGGCTTAGAGTAGAAAACAGAAACACAACATATATCCTCAGTTAATGGGCAACCAAACAGATGACTTGGAACAGAACAAGGAAAGGGACAAAAAGATCCTCTCTTTGCCACAGGAAACACATAAACCAAAATAAAACTCAATATCACTGTCAAATGCTCCTGGGTGCCTCCCTGAAGGAGATAAACTCCCACTCCAGGTTTGGCTGTGTTATACACTTGAAAGCTTTCCTTCCTTTACCCCTAAGTTATCCAGAGCTATTTCATCTGTCTTCCTGAGAGCAATCTTGACAACTCCCTTGGCACCTGGAAGATGGCTGGGTATGTATAGAGAACATGGAATTTGAAATCATTAGACAGAGATTAGATCTGGCCAGACATTTGCTACCTGTGTGATCTCAGGCAACTCAACCTGGGAGTCTCACCAGGTTATGGAGAGGAGCAAATAAGAAATACATGTGTAAGCGTTTTTGCAAACTGGCAGGCTGTCTATGATTGTTTTTAAAAAAGTAAATATTGGCATGTAGAATATGAAAGTCACAGGAGAATGTTAATGATAAATAGAATCACATTACCCAGTCATAGAGCACCTATATTTGCCTGCTAGTGGGCCAAAAGCCTCCCCTCCTCCAAAGAGGGTGCTATTTGCATACCCATTTTACAGATGAGCATACTGAAACTCAGAGAGGGTGATTCACTCAATAGTTACAGAGCTAGTAAAGGAGAGAGTTAGGATTGAAATCCTAGTTTGTCTGACCTGGAAGCCGAAGCATTTTTTTACTGTACCACACTAGTATTTTCATCACAATTCAAATACAAATCCAATGTCAGCTGACACCGGTGACATATTATGAAATAAATGATACTGAATGCCATCAGCAACTCTCAACAGCTGGCTCATTTCCCAGCCATGGCACACCGCTCAGATTGCATGGAGGCTGGGATTGATTGCTCTCTATTTGTCCATCGTCTGTCCAAATTCCACCCTTTGAAGTAAGGTCACTTACACTGCAATGGACACAAGAAAACCAAGGACATTGACCCTGTAAAAAAATTTAGCTTGAATTCTGAACTTCTTTCCTTATCACGTGCTCTGCAAATGGCTACACTTAAAACTCTCAGGTTTAAAATGCAATCATTACAAACAGAGACAAAAATGAGTACATACAATAATTAGTGATGCCAAAGACAATTTGTAGACTGGTAATTGTATTGGACCAATATCAATATCCTGGTTTATATCATGCATAACAGTTATGTAAGATGCCACCAGTGAGAGAAACTAGGTGATGTATACGCGGGATCTCCCTGTACTATTTTTGCAACTTCTTGTGAGTCTATAATGCATTCAACATAAAGGTCTTGACAGATGTCTTCAGTGAGGTTACTTCACCCAATGAAACAGGGCAACCCTCACCTCCAGAAGATCACATATATGTATCATGATTTCTTTTCCTCCTCCTTTACATATATTGAGTTACGAATCTGTGTCAGGCCTCCCAGTGGGCATCTCCCCCCTGCTACTTAATCTCCATGATAATTCTGTGAGGACAGCATTGTCAGAGCAGTGTAAACAGAGACATTGAAGATGGAGATTGTGCAATCACTAAATGTTCAGCTCTGGCTCCTTGGAGAGGAATCTGGTGATCTTTCCACAATCTCAAGCTAGTTTCATTGAATATTGGATGAGTACGTACTATGTTGAAATTATGACATGCATCCTGGAAGGCAAAATGAGGTATAAGGCTATTTCTTAGCATTTAATGTAGCTAAATGTGGAAGACAACAGAATATTCTGAAAAGTGCATCTTGTGTTAAAGTGGAAGAAAAGTAGGAATGTAACTCAAGGATTTTGGTTCTAGCCTGTGCTGCACTTCTGACTACATGTAAGACCTTGACCCTGTTTGCTAAACCTCACTGAAAGGCTGTTCTCTCATTTGCAAAATAAGTGACTTCAACTAGAAAGTCCCTGAGGTTCCTGCCAGCTCCTACCTGTAGTTCTTTACTTATATGTGGCAGAGTGACAGCCCCAAGTGGTCTGGGCTATGATGATCCAAGATAGTGATGTGGACAGAAGGAACCCATAGGAGAAAAGTGACCCCGGTGGACATAGGTGCTCAGCGAAGGTGGCTTGGGAAGATCTGGCCTGCAATTTTTTCTGAAACTTATAGTGTGTGAAGGGGACGTTTCAGGCATAGGATGCCCCTACAGTTGGTAGTATGACTACTTGGTACTGCTAGGAGCATCACAAAGATTAAGAATGAGTTAATCTGGAATGCTCCAGATAAGGTAACTTGAAGTAAAACCCCAAATCATTTGAAAAACCACCTAAGTCTATTAACAATTTTCTTTGTTGACACGCCTTACATAAACAAAGCAGCTTGGTTGATTTGAGGAGATCGCTTAGTCAAGACCACTCCTGTGGACATCTATAGTTCTCTACCAGCAGACATATCCCTCCTTTCTCTTCCTAACGGTGCCCCAATTTTTCATCAAGCATTCATCCATTCCTGAAAGCCCACAGGCTCAGACTCACTCTGAGCTCTAGAGGTTGGTCTCTACTGGTACACTACACCAGCACAGCCCATTTGCCAGGCAATGATAAATGGTAAACAACAATAAATGTTTTTCTGGCAAACTTGTGAGCTGGGATAATTCACATGAGACTTGAAATTTTGCTTCTTGGTAGAGGGGAAATTTAGTCTTTTGTATGTGCAGAGAAGAAATATGTGGCCTCAGGAACTCAGAAAATATTTTGCAATCAGGATGAGCCAACATTAATTTCAAACTAAAACCAAAAAGGCAGAGCAGAGACATGTGAGTAAAAAGGATATTTGGTGGATTGTTTAAACTGTTGGATCAAACTTAACCTGAAGCTCATAAACTTCTGAACTTTCCAGTTATTTGCTCTGAAAATTCTCCTACATTTTTTATCAGTTAATGTTGAACTTTCTGATACATGGAACATAGAGTCAAATTTACAGATATAAATATATTTAGTCTTCTTTATGATGCTTAAGGAATCCTCGGAAGCCTTCAGAATAGAGAATAGCGATGTTGAGAATCCTGATATGTCCAAAGTCCTAGTTTACCAGTGAAGCAAAATTAAAGCTAAGTGTTCAACTTCACCAAAATTCATCAAGCTCATATTTGAACATAGTGAGTAGTCTGACTTTGATGTTACTTTTCCCCTCTGAAGACTGATCTCCTTCCCTCCCCTCAACCCCATTTTAATTTGACTGGCCCAGCCCCCTTCGCCAATCTCAAAATCATAGGTACCTTGATTTGGTACTTAAAACACTGTTTTGACATATTTGATTATCTCAAACGTTCTATTGCTAGATTCTAAACTTTTAGAAGTCAGGGATATTTCCTTGATGTCACTGTGTTTCAGGTAACTGTGTTGAGTTTGGTCCATGACTATTAGTGGACTATATGGAAGAATAGAAGAATAAACTACAACACATATAGGTAGCTTGTTAGTAAGAAACCTATGGATAGCTCACCAGAGAGACATAGGTTACAGCTGTTATGGTTTTAGGGGGTTACCACATGAGGCTCGTGCTGTTCCCAGAGGCTCACCTCTGCAGGTCGTTTCAGTTACCTGGCCTGTCAGGTACATAATGGGAAGTACAAATGGTATGAGCTGAAAGTAAGTAAAAAACCTTTCTAATAGGCAGAGTTCCACCAGAGATTTGTGAAGCAATTTTCAAAGTGAAATAGAAGGAAAATGGATGAGATAAAATATAAAATCAAAAGGGAAAAAAAGTTTTCCTCCATATCGTATGGACTCTCGCAGTTACTGTTATTGCCAAGTGAATGTTCCCTTTTTTTTTTTTGTAAGAGTCATATGGTACTGGAACGTCACCAAGGTGCAATTTGATCAGCGTTAAGTGATGCTGTTGAGTTTGGGGTCTAGAATGGAGTTTTAAAAGGAATAATAAAACAGCAGCCATGGAGCTTTTCTAATTTCAGAAAGTGAAATATTGATCCTGAAGTTGAAAATGTGGCACCATGATTATCATTGTTATCATAATTATCACAATTATCCAGGTTCCTAGTGATCAAAAGAAGCCCCAGACCTGTTGATGAACCTTGGGTGCATTCTAAACCATATTTTTAATGTGTTTTATCAATACTCAGGCATATCTGACATAATTTATTTCTCCTTTCACATTTTAGCATTTTTGAAATCAGACTGCTATTGGTTTGGCAGACAGAAACCTTAATGTAGTTGTCATTGCCTGTACATATGCGTTGAGAGTTGCAAAATGAAGATTAGTTGCTTAAGGGGAAATTCCCATTACAATAATGGGACTCTCTTTTGAGAAATGCTGTTTAACTAGTGGCCTTGGTATGGGAAAAAGCAGTTATCAACAGTACTGAGTTGGAAAGTTACCCTGAATGTTTCAACTCTGAAGAAGTTGCATTAATACTTTAGCCAATTTATTTCCTTTTTAAAACAAATGCATGAACTATATATGACCAAACTGATGTCTAAATAAGTCTAAAGGCTAAAGTCTAAATAAGTCTTAAGTCTAATTGATGTCTAAATAAGTCTAGCGAGTTTTAAAAACTCAAAATGATAAGAAATCATTATGTCATGGTTTAATTGGCAACCATTTTCTTTTTTAGTTGTATATATAATAATGTCACACCTTAAAATTTATAAGATACAATGAAATAAGCTGTGTTATGGGTACAAGTGTTAAAATTCAAGTTTATAAAACATTCCCAATCAGTTATGCAAAACCAGTTAACAGGGGTGACCTACAAATGTTTTCTGCAGACAATTACTGTCAACATCCAATATTTAGAAAGATAATTTAAAAAAATTTTCCATTTCTTTTGAAAAGATATAGGGCAAAAGTGGAGATAACCCATGTTTCATAGAAAATCACAATAAAAAGTTAATAATAATCCGATGGACACATCTCTGTTGTCTTCTGACTACTCATGCCTCTGCTGGAAGAAACAGTCTATGGTTTCACTAACTAGGACTGTCTTTGAATCAGAGTCTTCGGCCAGGTACAGTGGCTCATCCCTGCCATCCCAGTACTTTAGGAGGCTGAGTCGGGTGGATCACCTGAGCTCAGGCATTCAAGATCAGCCTGACCAAGACAGTGAAACATCATCTCTACTAAAAATACAAAAAGTAGCTGAGTGTGTTGGCATGTGCTTGTAATAATCCAAGCTACTCAAGAGGCTGAGGCAGGAGAATCACTTGAACCCAAGAGGCAGAGGTTGCAGTGAGTCGAGATCGCACCACTGCACTCCAGCCTGGGTGACAGGAGTGAAACTCTATCTCAAAAAATAATAATAATAAATAAATAATTAAAAAAATTGAATCAGAGTTTTCAAGTTTCAAAGGTGGAAAGGCACCCAGAGCTCTTCCCTTTACAGGTGAAGTGACTGCCTGAAGGTTGACTCTGATGCTTAAGTCACTTACAAGATTGTCTTCAATCTAAGACTGCGGTTACATAATGAAAAACATGAAAGAATAATGTGAGAACATAAATATCAGCTAAATAATGAATCGTCAAATGACCTCAACTTGGTGGTAGGTACCTTGCTTAGAGTAGCTCAAATAACAAAACATTCACAAACCCAATTGCTGAATTTCACCAATGAGGAGACTGAAGCTCTAAAAATTAAAGATTAAGTGTTTTGTCCAAGGTGACACAGCTAGGGAAGGGGTGGGAATCAAATCAAATTTTGTATGATCTACAAATTGCCTTTTTTCTGTCATGACACACTGCCTTGAAGTAAAGCCATGATGAAATGTTGTGCTTTTCTGAATCTGACACTTTTGGAGGAAAGACAAATATTAAGATTCATAGCATTTGATTGACCGCTTCAGTAGAAATCTAGACACAAGAGATCTATTGCTTCGTATGGTTGATGTGGTCTCCTTCCCCAATCTCTGGCCATTTTTTCCATGTTCAACTCCTGTTCATGAATTTAGCTTCAGCTCAGTTATCAGTTCTTCCAGAAAGTCTTCAAGGCTGAATTACTGACTTCCTCCTCTCTGCTCCCCCAGGACCTCAGTATTTCCCTTTATCATTGCATTTATGTCATTGCATCTCACTGAGGACAAGGAACATCCTTTTCATCTTTAGATCCTCAAGGATGGCACAGATCCTGGGCATAGTTGGCACTAATGCAAGACTATTGAGTAAATACATGTATTGTCGTTGTGTGGATTGTGAAGATTCACATCTCCCTCCTTGATCAGAGACTCTTCACTTGCCTAAAAGAATAGCTGCAGTTGAAACCTTTTAAGTGGAGGCTACATAAGAAAGAAGGAAGTTCTAGGTCTTTTTACTAAAAGAAAGGTTCCATGACTCATCCCCCAAAATGCATAGTAGAAACTAGGTAGGGGCAGCTTGTAGAAGGCAATTAACATAAGCTTCTATGTGTCATGTAGCTTAGAAAAAAAGAAAGAAAGAAAGAAAGAAATCAGGCATTGAGAAACCATTGGAAGTTCTATTTCCAAAACATTATATCCCCCTATGATTGGGCAGTGCCTACATTTTGGTGCATCACCCTCTTCCGGAATGTTTGGCATGGCAAACTGGGAGCGTGCTGTAGAGACATTAAGGAACAGTTAGGACTTGGTGGCTGATGTGAGTTCAAGAATCCAGGGTCTTCACACATTTCTCTACTCTTTCTCTTTATAGTAGCCAAAATATATTTTAAAAGAAAAACCCTCAGCATGTAGCTCCTAATTGTTTGAACTTCGGATAAATGTCCCATCAGAAAATATCTGCCAGGTATTGCAGGACTGACCCCTGTCTTTTATTCTGTCTTTTTTTCTCTACTTAAACTTCTTTCTTTGTTACACACCAGCTACATCAGCTCTCTCTCCTTCCTGAACATTCCTGGGTCTTTCTGACACATGCCATTTACATTTATTTATTTATTTAGACAGGATCTCACTCTGTCTCTCGGGATGAAATGCAATGGTGTAATCATGGCTTACTGTAGCCTCAGCTTCCAGACCTCCCAGGTTCAAGCGATCCTTCCACAACAGCCTCCCAAGTAGCTGGGACTAGAGGTGTGTGTCAGCATGCCCCAATATTTATTAAAATATTTTTGTAGAAACAGGGTCTCACTATGTTTCCAGGCTATTCTCAAACTCCTGGGCTCAAGCAATTCTCCCGCCTCTACCTCCCAAAGTGCTGGAATTACAGTGATGAACCCAGCCATGCCCTCCTCTTTTTAGAGCTGTTTACATTTCTCTCTTCATCTGCTCAACTCCTGCTCTTTCAAATCACAACTAAATATCATTTTCTCAAGGAAGAACTACCTAATCACCTGGGTCTAGGTGGGCTCCCCTGTTATTTGCTCTCGTTGCAATCCATCTTTCTCTAGGAGAGAGTGCATTACAATAGAAATTAAATAACTATGTGTGTAATAATTAGTTTGAGAACTGTCTTCCCCATCTGGCAACTCCCTGAGGGCAAGGACCACCCATATATTTTTTTCAGAACTATCTTCAGCACATGATACTCAGAAATACGTGTTGGACAAAAAAGTTAAAAAAATAGAATAAGCAAATGAATGAATAAATAATGATTCCTCAGTTTTTCCCTTGGTATTAAGCGAGTACCAGGCAGGACAAGATAAGCCACGTTTGCCATTCTACCCTTTCCATCCTGCTGTTTTTCCACCCTGCAGCTGCTTTCTCAAAGAATCCCTGAATCTCTCCTCTTTAAATTGTGCAAACTTGCTGTTGGGAACACCCACAGATGCACTCTACAAACACACAACTCACTTTGAGTAATCATATTGATTTGGAATTAACGGCCATTCAAATACCTCATTGAAGATGCCATCTGGGATGTTATTGCTCTTCAGAGGTAGATCATATTCTGAGAAAATCTGTCAAAATGTATAAATAACTCATCAAAATGGCCATTGCAGAATCTAGCTGCACTTCTTAGGGAAGCAGACTCTGCTGCTACGGGTTTCATTGCCCCTAAGTGAGATGTTGAAAGAAGAAGGGCCATTTCTTTTCTGTTTTCAAGCATCATGAGAAATTTAAAGTTCAGGAATTTGCAAGTTCAGAGTGCTCCTGGACGCCTTGTCTCATTCAGAGACATCTCACTGAAAACACACACTCCTCAAGGTTATCTCTGGTCCTGGAGGGTATGTGCTTAAGCAGAATTGGGTTTCAGTTCTTCCTCAGCCACGTGTGGCCCAGGAAGCCATGGGCAAGTTTCTTAAACTGTTGCAGACCCAGTTTCCTCACCTATAAATTTTGGATAACAAGATCTACTGCATAGGCTACTACAGGGTTTAAAAAGATAAAGATTGCATGGTTTGATATATAATGCCTGAAACTGATTAGGGACTCAAAATATTTACCAAATAAACTGGATTAAGCCATGATATAATCTTAGGCTTGGACTTCAGACAAAGTAATGGCATAAGGCACCTTTAACTACATCTTAGTGGTAGGAAGGATAAAACCATTCCATTTACATGCCATTTACATTTATTTATTTACATTTATTCTCATTTTCACTGGATGCAGTGGCTCACACCTGTAATCCCAGCACTTTGGGAGACTGAGCTGGGCAGATCACCTAAGGTTGGGAGTTCCAGATGAGCCTGATCTACATGGAGAAACCCTGTCTCTACTAAAAATACAAAATCAGCCAGGGTATGTTGGCACATGCCTGTAATCCCAGCTATTCAGGAGGCTAAGGCAGGAAAATCTCTTGAACCTGGGAGGCAGAGGTTGTAGCGAGCTGAGATCACAACATTGCACTCCAGCCTGAGCAACAAGAGTGGAACTCTGTCTCAATAAATAAATAAATACCATCCCAAGTGTCACTGGCAATGGTATGCCAGCAAACCAGCTCCAGTAGGGGTGGTATAGAGTGTTTGCCTATTTCCATGGTGTAAATACTCCCACCATGGCCTGTTTCAAACAACCAACACGTCAAAAATGAGCTACCCAAAATTCTGACTATTTAACAATTAGATCTTGCAAGTCACAAAAAGCCAGCTTCATCAAGCCACAACAGAAACAGGTTGGTCTTGCCTCTGGGTTGATGCCAATCCTCGACTATGCCTGGAGAAACCCAAAATTTAAACCTCTCAGTAGATGCCTGCCCCCTCAGCCATTCATGCAGAACACCTGGTGCTACCCCAGGTGCCCCCTGCTTCCACATAGTTCCTTTCAGCTCCGCAGCAAAGCTACCCTCCGCCCTCCGTGGGCAGCATGCCATTGTTATACTAGGGAAATTCAGTATTATTCAGCAGGCACTTTTGAATTGAAAATAACATTTGAAGAGGATTATCCCAGGCAAAGTCATCAACTGCTGTGTACTCATTGAAGTTAAAACAATGCAAGATTGATTATTTTTGTAGACTATGCAAATTACAAATAGCATTGGCATTAAATCCTTGGTATTTGACTTCACCTCCAAGTGCTTCACAATTACTGTTTTCAAATCAAGAATCTGGATTTTTTTTTTTTAAGAAAATCAAGCTATATATGTATATATTTCCCTTCCAGAAAAACAAAAGCAAAGGAAAATAATCACATCTGAAGGGTATTAATGATTCTAAATACGTATGAGGTAAAAGACAAAGTGCTTTGTAAGTGACTTAGGCTCTCTGTTGCTTTCTGACCTCCCATATGACACCTATAAAAAAAAGTCATGTCCTTGGTGGAGGTCTCTCATTTCCAATGAAATGATTTTACCTTTTCCCACCACTATGCTGAATACAACCCTTACTCACAGCCTAGCCTAGTTGATTTAATCACTTTCATATCCGCATTAGAGAGTATCATGGATGTTTTCATTAATTTACCTAATAGCCTTTGATATGCACAAACACACCTTAGAGATATTAAGCCATAGGACATCAGATACAGATAGGGGTTTAAGAGGGAATTATTTCTTTTACATGGTCTGGGGGATAGAGGTGCTAACATTTGCATAACACTTACTAAATACCCAAACAGTATATTAGAGCATTACATAAATTATGACACTGTAAGATCACAGCATTTAAGAAAGACAGATATTGTTTCCCTCACTGTACAAATGCAGAAACAGATGCTGAACTGTTGACATATTCCAAAGAGGCAAGTGTAGAAATGGACAAGGCAAGATTAGAACCTGGGTCATTCTAGCTACAAAAAACATTGCTTTCTCTGCTGCATCACTCTGCCTGATGAATTCATGCCCCAAGAGCTGTCTGAAAGCTTGTCTCATTCTCTTCATCTATTTAAGTCAAAGAGAAAGCACATTCTGTCTCCACCTTGTCTAAAACTTGAACTTGAGATGATGTCATGGGGATAGTCAAATTAGATCAGTACAGATTCATCAAGGTCTTACTTCATTGGAGATGCTGTGCTGGGTGTAGAGTGACTTCAGAGTCCTTCCCAGTGGGAAAGCTGGCTTCTCTGCACAGAGAAGATGGCAAGTATGACAAGATGAAACCTGGTTACAGCCAGAACTGAGCTCCACCCCCTCATCCCATAGGCCAACTTGCTTTGTTCACATTAGAGCCATCCTGTCCACCTCCCTGCTCCCATGAACTCCCCATCCAGTTCCCAAGTCAGCTGAAGCCCACCTTTACCTTAGCTCTAGGATCCATCCATACCTTTTCATTGTCCCCACCATAGCTGCTGTCACTGCCCCTGCACTGGGCTCCATTATCTCATGTCTGGACTACATAATCAATGTAAACTTTCCTCTTTATGTAATCCTACACAAACTCCCAGATTAGTCTATGTTTACATATTCTGCTTTTATCATGACACTTCACTACTCCAAATAATTTCTAGACTTAAGAAAAATTAAGAAAGTAATGATTAAAAGCCTAGATAATAAAACAGATAACAGCAGATCATCTTTATTTTAAACTTTAGTTGAGGGATCTCTGCCCTCTGGATTCCCTGTCTCCCCCGCACAGCGCCCCTCTGAGGCATCTCCATGGAACACTGGGGTAGTGCAGAGCACTTTGAGATCACAGTTTGATCACTTATGGCCAGAAGAATAAATTTCAGCTCATTAGATTGCTAGTCAAGGCCTTTCTGTCTGGCAGGACGGGGAGCCACCCTATAGGGTTGTTGCAACATTCAGAGTCCATATATTCAAGGCACTTAGAGCATCCCTAGTACATGACAAATGCTCAGTGAATGTAGTTAACTTTACTGGTTGTTGTTTCCAATCCTCATACCCATGTATGAACTCTAAGATTCAGTTTGTATGAGCTCCTATGTCCTATGTTCTCAACCCCCAGTTGGCTGTCTCTAGTCATTCCCGCAGGCTACTTCCAAAGCCTGAAACCTCTTTCCATCTACTCTCTGTCTGCACAGTCCTCTTTCTCTTTCAAATCCTACTGTACTCTTGGATTATCCCAGCTAGAAACTGTTGCTTCTACCTCTGAATGCTTGCATACTTTTCCCTAGACGGCACCTGCAACCTGATTGCATCATTCATTGTATTACTGTATTCTGTTACTCTCACCCCAAAGGGCGTCCTGTGACCAAGTCATTTGTGTCTCTGCTACTGTTCCTATCTACCATAGTAGGTTGCTTATAAGTGATGAGTAAATGAACACAACCCACTTCATCACTTTTAATGGTGATGCAGCACCATATCCTTGGCACTGCAACTGTTCAATTCATCAAGGATACCTATGACTACAAGATACTCCAAACTGTCATGTAAAAGCCAAAATGTCATAGAAGCTGAACAATTCCACTTCTCAAAATATTTCAAACTGATACCCTACTTGTATGTCAGGCTTGTTTTGTACCAAGGTAGGTTTCTTTCCTGTTGTTGATGGAGAGTTTCTCTCCCAGCAGGTGCTGATCTTCATGCTACCATTGCCAGTCAGTGGGGCATGACTCTAGTAAATGAAGAATCCCAGACAATGGAAGCTGCCCAAGGCTTAGAACCTGCTTCCATGAAAGCTTGTGCCTCCATAGCCCAGTTCTGGCTGAGTTGTATTATTGGGTCAGCTTTCTAAGAGCTTCCCTGCCTTAGTTCTTCTCTTTTAGGTCATCCTTAAAGCCCCATGAGAGAACTTTTGTAAAGCATGGATGTACCCACGTTCTTTAGTGTATCACTTCTATAAAGCTGTCAATGGGTTTCCATTATAAATAGCCACATTCCTCAAAGTGTGATTCCCCGGGACATCATCAGAAGCTCTTGGACTGCATGCTAACATGCAAACTCCTGAGCTCTGTCTGAAACCGAATGAACTCCAGTAAGCTACTTTTCCCTCAGTGGCTTCAAAGGTGATTTCTATGCACACAACCTTAGGCACCTCAGACTTAAATAAAGGCCAGTTGTTGATTTCAGCATTAAAATCTGAGCCAGACAATTTGTCTACATCCCCTGGAAGCCCCAGCATCCTTCGCGTCTCTGTCCCTGCACAGGCTGTTGTTGTTCCCTGCGGGGCCTCCTTGCCTTGCCTGTGTGCCACACACACTCTGGGCCCATCATATCCTGCCACTTTCCTCCTGCTGTCTAGGAAATGTCACTGCTCCCACAAAACCCCTTGGTTTCCTAGACATGTTCAGTTATCCCCATTCGCAGCACCCTATCTATCTCCTGAAGCAGGGTTCTGTGATTATTAATCTATCTGCCTCCTATGGTTGGCTGTGTTCCCACCCAAATCTCACCTTGAATTGTAGCTCCCATAATTCCACGTGTTGTGGGAGGCAACCAGTGGAAGGTAATTTAATCATGGGGCCAGGTCATTCCCATACCATTCTCGTGATAGTGAATAAGTCTCACAAGATCTGATGGTTTTATAAATGACAGTTGCCCTACACAAGATCTCTTGCCTGCCACCACGCAAGATGTGCCTTTACTCCTCCTTTGCCATTCATCATGATTGTGAGGCCTCCCCAGCCATGTGGAACTGTGAGTCCATTAAACCTCTTTCCTTTATAAATTACCCAGTCTCAGGTAGGTCTTTATTAGCAGCATGAGAAGAAACTAATACACTGCCTTTGCCCCATCAGCCACCCACCTTCATAAGCGGAACCACATATAGATTCAGTTAGAATAATACTTTCTTTAGCAGAAACTCTAGTTTATGAGCTGCAGACACATGTGGTGTGCTTCCCTGCCCTGCAGCTGCCTCTAAACAGAACTGACCACATCACTGCACCTCTCTGAGCCTCTTTATCCTCATCTGAAAATGGCCACAGCATCCCTCCCAAATTTCAACTTTTTTGATTAAATGAAATAATGCATGTGACAGGCTCAGAAGAGTACTCAATAAGTACCAACTACACTTTTATTGTTAGTAACATGATCATTATTTTATTATCTTGTTATCTCAATAGTGAAACAAAAATGCCTGCCACCAACAGACAATGCATCATTGTAGACTTTATCTCCTCATAATGCTGTTGGGATAAGGTCTACATCCAGACTGAAGAAAACAAAGTATTACCTTTTTTTTTCTTTTTCTTTTTCCTCTCTTACCTTCTATGAGACCAATGACTGGACTCTGCTGGCTTATAAGCCAAAACTAAATTCCATTAATGGGGCTCCTATGACTTCTGATGATTCTCCCATGGTGCAGGCAGGACAGTGCCACAGTGGAGGCAGCAGGGACATTGTGTCTCCGCCATAATAGGCTCTTCTGAATTGCCCTGCACACACCAGAGGCCAGGCTAGAATGTACAACAAGATTTTACTGGACACTGTGGGTAACAAAAAAAGAAGGAATAAAGCTGTCCTCTTATACATCCTCATGTAAGGATGCTTACATTCTTTGAGCATCCTTCTAAGTGCTTTATTCAGTCAAAAAACATTGATTAAGTATCTACTTTTAAAAATCCCTCTCTTAAGGGCTAGACAAAAATTCCAGCCCTTGTGAAATTTGCATTCTCCCGTGGAGAAAGATGCAATAAAAAATAAGCATAACAAATTTGATATTATAAGATGACATGTGCTATAACAAAGAAAAATGAATAGATCACAGTAAGGAGGACTTACATGTGTTACCTCAATGGCCATTATTGTATAGACAGATGCTTTTATTATACCCTGATTTTATACATGCAGAAACTGAAGCACAGAGAGGTAAAGTAACTTGCCCAACTATCAGATCAGAATTTGAATTAACGCCTTCTTACTTCAGAGACCATGCTGTTAATTATAGTGCATGATCACAACCAACTGCACTAATCAAGATGGAGCACCTGCCTAGTCCAGCTTGGGTCAGGTTCTGCTCAGCTCCTGGCTGCCAGGAAGGGTTGGAATGGGACAGCTCACCTCCCTTCACAGCCATTGACCTGAGCATGTCTGCTCAGTGAGGACTGGAAAGACATTTTTTTTTCCTTCACTCCAGCCAAATGCCTTTCCTCATGGAGGTTAGGGTCACCTTCAGAATTCTCACTGGTTCTTGTCATACATTAAGCCCCCTTTCTGGGAGATAACAATAGTAATGTCCACTTCTTTTACAGAAAGCCAATTCCTTCCTGCAATTAAAACATTATACAGCCTCAGTACTTTATTTAGTGTTAAATAATGTCACATTTTGCATCTCAAAAACCTGTATCTATGTTGAACCATGTCAAACCCAGTATTTAAGTTTTTCTGCCACTATTGCAATATAATCAGTTAGGCCTGTGCCTGCATGGTGTTGCTACAGCATCCCACATGGCTGACAATACATGTCCAAAGAAGAACACTCATAACTTTAAAATAAATTGACATATACATAAAGAAAACATAATTGCTTTTTCTGATTACAGAATGATCAGCTACACAGCTTTGTAGAACCTGCTCTCTGCCTAAATCACCTACATTCAAATAGGTCAAGATTTTCATTTTCTCCAGGAACTTGGGTGAGGCTTAAAGTTCTGGTATTTAAGAGCCCCATGAAGTGATCTCCCTAGAAAAAGAGACGTTGCTACAATGATAAATGCAAATTTAAATCTGTGAGACAGAAAACAGTTTAAGGGTTTGAAATGGCAATTTTCATGTTTCAAAAATCTTAGAGACACTGTCATATCCAGGGCCCTCTGTGATGAGTGCTACTGTTAGGACATCACAGAACTGCTGAGATTGAGAGAATCTAAATGGCTCATCCCATCTATCAGTCCATGACAGAACAGAGTAAGATCCTTATCAGCGACAAAACCCCCTCCAAGGAATGCTGTAGAGTGAACCTGCCTCTGTGTGCCACTCTCCTTCCATACCATCCTTGAACCCATGTCTCTGTGTGCACCTGCTGTATCCCTCTAAGAGGCCATTACAATTCTTTTCCCCTTCCAAAAAGCCTACCCATGCTATCATCATAGCTGGTTCTCACCTCCTCTATGAAGCCCTACTCCTTGGAAAGTTTGGCCCATGTCTGAATCTCCATTCTGCCCACAGATAAGAAATTACTGGTTTTCAAAGTTTAGTGTGCATCCCCTCTCTCCCCCCTACTACTATATACACTTGATAGAAACAATCCTTCACTCCACCCATATTTGTCAGTCATTTGTATTAGACCAGCAACTGTTTCAGCTACTATAGAACTAAAGAGATACAGCTGAGCCATTTGGATCAAGTAGCTGTTTTCATAGAGCTTACAAAAGAGTAATAAAGCAGCCATAGATTTCCCATCTGCTTCACACACATGCATTGTAAGCATTCAGTGGATACCTGCTGATTGATTTACTGATTGGCTGCATCATTAATGTTTCTTTGTATTCAACAGCTATGACTTTGAGATCCTAGTTTATACCAGCCAGTGTGGTACCGCCTGCAATTTCCAGGGTGAATATAAAGAAACAGTGTCCACTTTCATGATGCTTTGAACCAAATTACTTACATAAAGCTTACAGTTAAGTCATTTATTTTTCAAAACAATGAAGTTTGCAGAAAGATTTCTAGGCATATGCATCTTCTCACCAACAGTTACTAAGCGTCCACATTAGTGGAACTGATTTTATTACCTCCAAGATTTTACTTAACCTACACTAATGCATGCAGTTGATAAGACTCTGCAGGAGAAGGCTCTGACATTCAGGAAAGTGAAGTGACTTGTCCAAGCTACTCAGCCAATGAGTAAGTGGTGGAGCTGGGACTCCCACATAAATGTCCTGGGTCCAAACCCAAAAAATTATCCCCAAACATCTGGGAATGCTTTTCTCATTTTTGAAGATCATAATTGTACCACTGGCTTTTATAAAATCAGATATAATGCAGATGCAGTTGAGACCCTCATGAAGACTTAAGTATTATGGAAAAATCAATAAGGGACAATGTCAGTAAGGTTGGAAAGCAGGAATTTTAGTATGAAAGAAAGAACATGAAGAAATTAGATTGAAGAGGTTAAGTGATAACCTTGTACATTCCAGAATTAGACCTAAGATATATCCCATCCAGAATGATCCTCATCCCATCCAAAAATTATACCCCATTTCTGTTCTTTACAAAGATCAAGAAACATTTGGGGAGTTCTCAGTTTTCCTGTTTAAAATGTTGCTATCAGTTTAATCTATGTCCAAAGGTTTTGTTTTTAATTTGATAAGGTAATTTGTCAAAGAAGAAACAGTTACTGGATTTAGTTAATTTTATTAAATAACTTGCTTGCCGTTCATAAAATACTTTAAGTAATGTAGAAGGAAACTCTACAACATAATGGACATCCTCAAATTACATCTTCATTTCACAATTATATTAAGATTATACTTCAAAGACCCTTATAGGCTCATGATAAAGTAACCCAAGTAGTTTGTCTTACAAACAAATGAGATCTTTCTGTCTCTGGTACTGTATAATTACTATTCCAATAAAAGATCCAAGAGTTTGCCAGGCTTTTCCTTGACCCAATGACTAGAGCATCAATAGTAAGTAATCCTTGTATCATTACTTGAGCCAAAAAACATCTAGTTATTAGTTGTGGCTTGGTTTGGTTTTTCCTTGGATTTCTAACTCATTCCTGAGCAGAAGGGTGCATTGTATTTTATGTTAGCAATATTTTTTGTTTATTCTCATAACTCCACTTAATGAAAAATAAAACTTGGTCCAGCTTCTCAGTGTCTTGTGGCTCTTTGTTGAGAACAAATGGATTTGAGACACAAATCCATTGTAGTAGTGTGGGAAGCCATCAATATATTTTAAAGTCAGCAGGTATAGTAGAAGAAAATAAAAGGCTGCCAATTCAGCCTTGGATTCTAGCCTCCTAATTTCTTTCGAGTAAACTTTGGAAAATTATTTAACTGCATGGAGCCTTTGTTTCCTCAGCTATAAAACAGGGTAATCCTAATAGGATCATTGGAAAGACTGAAATAAGATCAGGTATGTAAAATATTTAACATATGGTAGGGTCCAATAAATATTATTTATTACTCTCTGTAGCTTTTGAGTTTCATATTCTAACTTTCTACTGGATTTTTAAAGAGAAACACATATCTATGTATTTATCTGCATACTATGTATATATTAATATAGATATAGGCATAGGTATAGCTCTAGACACACAAACATTTAAGTGTGTATGTATGTGTGTTTACAGATTTCTACTTAAAACAGAAGTTGTAAAGTCTATCTCTTTCAAATGTGTTGCGCTTTAAAATCCACCTATTTCCCTCCACACATAACAGTTCAACATAGAAAATATTCTTCCATAACTCACATGAGAAAGCTTCCATGATTCATTGGTTGTCCTCTTTTCCACCTGCCCAAATTTGGCAAGGTCCTTCTCATAATTAAACCACTGCTCGAGTCCTTGACATACAGAGGAAGTCTAACTTTCTCTAACAGAGCTAGCTGCGCCCAATCTCAAACCCATATCCACTCTAGTGGAAAAAGCAGTAATTCTTCTCTATGTAGTGCACTTCTGGGCACTACAGGCATAAAATAAATATCATTTACGTTTATATATCGTGTTTTCTTAGGGATGTCTTGAAGATGGACTTCTTTTGATGCTGTTCTCTTAGGGAAAGAATTCAGAGTTAGAAAATAAAAGTTTTTGCTAAAGGCATCGTGGTGGAAAATGTCATGGTACGTGAGAAAATTTGCCTGACTCCTTAGTTCCTGTCTACTCTCCATTGATTTATTTTTCTTCCATTCCTCTCTTTTTTCCCCTTTATGCTCTAACTTTAAACATTTTTGGAGGTATTGTGATATGTCAAGACCTTTGAAACACAGGGATAAATAGACTATTCATTTTTTAAAGGTTAATCACCAAAAGTCAGTTTCCAGGTGTTTAAATGTTAATGTTTTAAGAGACATGAAAATCATGTATAAGTTGTAGATCACTATATTTTTATGGTGCAAATGCAAAATTGTCACTGGGGAGTGATACTATTCTACCTTTTCTATGCTCTTTGTCTTATAAATACCTTCCAAGTGGTAGAAAACTTAAACGATGCTTTTAGTAACTTATCTGGCTCTATGTGCCACAATAACTTCCATGGGGAGACTTAATTCTCAAAGATTTGAGAAGATTATTTTGTACCTTTTCAACTCCAGATCAATATGGAATCTATAATGTGAATCTG
The DNA here is from genome assembly GCF_030222135.1 of Aotus nancymaae. Lineage (NCBI taxonomy): Eukaryota > Metazoa > Chordata > Mammalia > Primates > Aotidae > Aotus > Aotus nancymaae. Next base: position 20,066,088 of record NW_026988443.1, read on the forward strand.
GCTCAGACATTGCAAACATGTATAGATTTCTGTTTTAAAAGGTAGTCACAGATCAAATAACAAATTGAAAATAATATTTGCAACTTAAATCACACAGACATTGTTAATATACCTCATAGAGAAAAGAATCTTCTAAAAACAGAGGATAAAAATAACAACAACCTCATTCTGAATATACTTTTCACATTTTTTTTTTTCATTTTCCTGTCCAGGCCTTCTGCTCTGCTCTCACAGGAAGGGTAATACAGAGTAGTGGTTAGGAATTCCAGAGCTGAGCCCAGAATACTCAAGACTATTCGCTAACTCTGTCACTTAAGGCAATAAACTTCATTTTTCCAAGTCAAAGTTTGCTCATTTGTAAATGGGATGCTAACCTCATGGGGCTATTACAAAGATTCAATAGGATCATCAATGCAAAGTGCTTAACACAGTGGCTGACAAGAGAGACTTCTATATAAATGGTAGCAGTTATTTTTTAAATAGTCATAATCATAGTGCATTTCCCATTAAATATCCTGTTTATTTATTTTACACCTAGTTGGATATTATACATACTTTTCAAGTTGTTACATAATTGTCATAATTAAAATGTTTAATTAATTCATCTAGGCAATGGGTAGATCATCATTTATTTAACTTGCACTGTACTGGCTTCTTCTGAAATTAAGCTCTAAATACACACACACACACAATCACACAATTAACCTCTCAGTTTATACATCTATTTTTATATTTAGAATTGTCAAACCCAGGAAAGGTTCCCAGAATGTCTATTACTAAATAGGAATATATTTACACCATTTGACAACTTCCTTCCAAGAAAAGATTTGTAAAAACTTACTGCCACCAGCAACGTAAACATGCAACCATTCCACTGCAATTTTTATCATTTTCCATTGAAATAAGAGACGCAAGATGATACCTCATGGTTGGTCTACTTAGCACTCTTTGTTACTCAGACTAAACCTTGTAATTGTTTATTCATGGGATACATTTATTCTCTTGTAATATTCAATATTTGTCTTTTCTTTATGTATCATTATAAAATTCTTTCTTAATTATTTGTAAGCACTGTTTATATATAAATGACATTCATTCTTTTTTATTAATTATTCTATTGAACTGTTTCCCTTTTAATGCCATGGAGCAGAATTATTTCTCCTCTTATGTGTTAAGGGATGGTACATTTTGTTGCATTCATGCATTTGCCCATGTGGAAAATATCATACCTGACTCTTGTTTCTCATTTGTAAGCAATCTGTCATATCATTTCTGATCTCCTTTCTGAGCTAACGTCTTTTCATCTGAGTTCATTCTCTTACACACTCCATCCCCCTGAAATTGCACTGAGAACCCATGATCAAATCATACCACCACTGTAAACCCTCTGCTGAGTGCTGTTGTTCGTCCAGACATCTGAAATGGCTCTAATGTTCAAGTTCCCAATGTCAATGGGGACTGTGCTACCCTCATCCTCACTAGATGCTGAGTTTTATGCCCACCTATTACTTTCCGTTCACTGGCGCCAATTCATAGAGTGCATCAATTTTCTTTCATTTTTGTTTCTCAACTCCTACGGCAAAGTTTAGCACTATAAAATATGTGACATGACTTGATGATGAAACAGCAGCTCCCTGCTGAAACTTCAGAGCAAGAAGCATTTTTTTTTTTAAAGAAAGAAAGTCATTGAGCTGCCAGCTGTTCGCCTAAAAAAGATATGGCAGCATTAGCCACGCAGATATTCTGCAGTTGTTCCCTGGCCGTAATGAAAAAAGATTTTTTTTTAAAAGACTCAACTACATGTGTCTTCCAGGAAGTGGCCACAGATACAAAGCTGTTGCTAATGATGACCAGTAAGAAGGCATCTTAACTTTGTAATGGATAAACTGTGTCAAGATGCCATATTCAGGCATTGTCAAGGTCACTTTTTATTTTGTGACTCCTTCTACAATTACAGAGAGATACATAAATAGAAGATTTGTTTTTAGAAAGGTTACATGACATTAAGATGTGCTTCATTCTACTGACAAATACCAGTAAATACCACTTAAAGGAGGTGTTGCCCAGACCAGGTAAAGCAAGCATTTCCTTGATCTGTCCATCTCCCCACGTCTTGCTTGTCAGTAACAGTGTCCAAAAAAAAGTATCAACAATTTGGATGGAAAAATGTACTAGGGGAGAGACACCAGGATGAATTGTAACCCCCTAAATGATGTAAATCACAAAGACAAATGGAATCATTTCTCCAGATGGCACATAGGAGGGATAGCTAGTTTGCAGAGAGAAGGGCATAACTCAACTTTATATATTCAACATATGAAATCTCAAGTTCCTACTACCTGGTTTGTAAGCATCTCACCTACATGGTATCTCTCCTCTTTCTCCCAAGTCTCCTGCTTGAAACCTACTGCTGCTGTGAAGCTTGGAGTAGATAGATGGTGGAGAAATTATGACTAAAATGTGTTTTTCCTTCCTTTCCAAAAATATTTGAACTGCCAGGATTTATCATGGAATTATCAGAACAATTAAAACACTGAGGGTGGGAGAGAGAAAAAGAGACAGAAAGAGAGAGCGACTATCTGGTCACCCAAAACAGAAATCTGGGAGTCATCCTTAATTTATCCCTTTCTGACCCCTCCATTACATCCAGTCACTTACCAAGGCCTGTGATTTCTACCTCCTAGAAAATATTTCTCCAGGGATTCCCACTCCAAATGATCTCTTACCTAGCTTTCATAGTCTGCTAACTGGTTTCCCTACCTTCTGACCCCAGCTCACCTTTCAAATTCTTCACTCCAGGCACCTGAATAATATTTCTAAAAGGCAAAATCACACATTTCTTTTATGAAGTTCCTTACTTTTCAAAGCAGAACCTTTGCTCTATTATCCACGGAGAACAAAACTTCATTCTCATGCTGGGATGGGAGAGAGAAAGTTGCTCAGCACAGTAGGGAGGTAATCCGGAAATCAAACTACTCCTCAGATGCACGTTCAACAGGGAGGCTGCTTCTGAAAAGCACCATCTTTACCCTCACTTTCAGAGGTACTCAGTGTTATCCTGAGCCATCTGGGGGATTCTGGGGTCTAAAATGGATTGCCTCTCAACTTTCCTCATGACAAGCTTATGATTCATTTTTCTCAGTATTACTAAGTCACTACTCTTTGTCCTTTTGCTTTCCAGCTTCCAAAATTGTATGCATATGCTTACTCCCTCTTTTCTTCTCTCTTCTTCTTATTAATGCCTTTTTTCTTATTATTTCAATAGATTTTTGTGGTAACAGGTGGTGTTTGGTTACATAGATAAATTATTTAGTGATTTCTGAGATTTTGGTTCACCCATCACCTGAACAGTGTACACTGGATCCAATGTGTAGTCTTTCATTCCTCATCCATTTCCTACATTTTCCCCAAGTTCCTAAATTCCTTTGCATTATTCTTCTGCCTTTGCATCTCATAGCTTAGCTCCCACTTAGGAGTGAGAACATACGATGTTTGCTTTTCCATTCGTGAGTTACTTCACTTACAATAATGGCCTCCAATTTCAACCTTGTTGCTGTGAATGCCATTATTTTCTTTATCCACTTGTTGATTGATGGGCATTTGGGCCGGTTCCATATTTTTGCAATTGTGAATTGTGCTGCCATAAATGTGTCTGTGCAAGTATCTTTTTCACATAATGACTTCTTTTCCCTTGGGTGGATACCCAGTAATGGGATTGCTAGATCAAATGGTAGTTCTGCTTCTAGTTCTTTAAGGTCTTGCTCTATTGCCTGGGCTAGAGTACAGTGGTGCAATACCTTGCTGCAGCCACAAACTCCTGGGCTCAAGCAGTCTTCCCACCTGTGTCCCAGACTTCAAGCCTGTGTACCACACCCAGCTTATTCTTTTTTTTTTTCTTTCTTTCTTTTTTCTTTTTCTTTTTTTTTTTTTAGAGATGGGGTCTGACACATATGCTCAGGCTTGGGGTCAAACTCCCAGGTTCAAGTGATCCTCCCACCTCTGTCTCCCAAATCACTGGGCTATTACAGGCATGAGCCACTGTGGTACCCAGTTGATGCCCTTTACAGAAACCCAATATTACCATTTTAATGGAATTTTGAGAGGAAGTATTTGTATATTCAATCTAATGTGTTTACCTGGAATTTACCTGTAACTGTTTTTTACATTAATACAATAAAATAGTCACCCTCACACATCCACAAACACATATATACAGTTTAAGTGTAGAGAGGGAAAGGGAATATTTTCAAAATATTTAGAAATTGTGTTGAGTCATGGTGTGGCACAAATATGAAGTTACTAGAAATTACATCATTTTTAATATGGAACTTTAGAATATAGTCCGAAAAATAAGTTTATGATTTTTACTCTGTTGAATCAGTAGAGCACACTAGTAAAAATAAAAATAAAACATATTAAAGGTTCACCCAGAGAGTGCCATCTGAAGTCAAACCATGTCTGTTTTATTTGCAGCTTTTGTGTATTATGAAATACACAGTTTCATAAGGCATTATGTCACAGTATTTGTAACTATCATATTTAATTGTCATGGAATGTTTCATTGCATTGTATCTTAGTTCATTTTGTGCTGCTATAACAGAATATCTGAGAGCAATTTATAAAGAACAGAGATTTATTTCTTACCGTTTTGGAGGCTGGGAATTCTAAGATTGAGGGGCCGTATCGGGCTAGGGGCTTCTTACCGTATTATCCTATGGTGGAAGGGCAAAGCAAGGGCAAGAACGAGTAAGCAGGGATGGAGGATGAACTCATCCTTTCATCAGAGACCTACTCCCATGATGAGGAACCATTCCTGTGATCACAGCATTGATTCATTCGTAAGAACAAAGTCCATATGACCTAACCCTGTCTTAAAGGTCACACCTCTTAACACTGTTGCACTGAGGGTTAAGCTTTTTCAACTCATGAACTTTGGGTACATATTCAACCTACAGCAGATTGACATGCAATAATTAACTATTTCATTTCCATATTGTTTTCTTGCCATAAATAAAACATGCAAATTATTGCACTACTGCTGCAGATTATCTATCCGTATTTTACTATAAGTTCTACAGCAGTTGGCATTATCATTTTAAGATTGTCTTATTTAGTGGTGATGCCTTTGTTTTAATTTTTTAAAATTTTACTTTAAGTTCTGGGATACGTGTGCAGAACATGCAGGTTTATTACATAGGTGTACATGTCCCATGGTGGTTTGCTGCACCTATCAACCTGTCATCTAGGTTTTAAGCCCCACATACACTAGGTATTTGTCCTAATGCTCTACCTCCCCTTTCCCCTGACCTCCCGAAAGGCCCTAGTGTGTGATGTTCCTCTCCCTGTGTCCATGTGTTCTCATGACTTTAAATTTTTTACTTCCAACATTTACTGCAAATCCTCTTTTCTATTGTGGGGGATGTTTATATCATCTTTTAACTAGTTAGTTATTAGTTTCCTAACTGAATTGGAATGAACTCTCTTTCATTAGACAGATATTCATAGCATGTTCCAAAGCTACAGAGGATGACACTTGACTTTTGCTCTCTTAGAGTTCACAAGCTAGTGGAATACAAGCTATAACAAGCCCAAGAGGAGTGGTGGTGTCATCAGGGAAGCACCAGCGAAGGATGCCATGTGACTGTCTGGGGAACAGCATGGGGAGAGCATTTCAGGTTGATGGAACAGGAGAATCAAAGACAGGGAGGCTTATGCTTAGAAAACACAAGAAATTAAGACCCTGACTGTCTTATCTCCTACATATCCTACAAGTAGCATTTCTCATCTTTATTACTTTGAAAAACTATTTGTTTAATAATTTTTCAATGCATGTATATAATTAAATTTGTTGGCTAGACTTTAGGGTTGTTATCATTTCTTTAAAAATCATTCCAACAGGGTCTGGGTCATCATGGTTGACTTGGACAAAAGTGTAATAAAACTGCCACAGCTAACACCTCTCCTTAGGGGCAGTAATGCAAGCACAAAAAAAAAAATGTAACCATAGGCAATTGATAAAAAACTATTTGATTAAGACAGCATTGTATCAGAACTGCATTCTCACTGTGCCTCTCTGAATGGTTTTGACTGTCACATGTTAAAATGGCAATTGGCATGGCTGCTCATTATTCTGAGTAAAGACTATAGTCATTTGGTTTTTAATGATAGATATGGAATGGGTCTGCAGTGACCAGATCTGGCTCCATTCCTGATATAGAAATACTTTTAATATGCAGGACTTTATAAAATGCAGTGGTCTTTGTTACATCTTCTTGCAGTTAGACACAATGAGCCACATTTTCTACACTTTCTACCATAAAATTCTGAGGATTTGATTAATGTTTGGACAATATTTCTTTATTAAAATGTATATGAGCAAAAGGGATGTTAAGGATATGGCTCTTTTCTTCAGGAATTTATAAATTTATTTATATTAATTTATTTATTATATTTTATTTATTATTGTATTATTTATTACAATTTATGCTCACTATTTAAGGTGAGCATAATACTTAGACAACTGTATTCAGATATCCACTTGCTTATCTATTGCTCTTACTAGAGTGTAAGTTCCTTGAAGACAGGAATTGTGTATTATTCATTCTTATGTCCATAGTGCCTGGCATACAATGGAAGCTCGACAAATAGTTTGCGTATTATGTGGTTGAAAGGAGACATTCGTGCATGCACAGCTCTAGTCTTGCTGCTCTGTGTGTTTCCAACATGTGATGAACATGTGAGCATGTGGGGGATGAAGAGAGGATGGCCAGCTGGAAAGGATGAAAATAGGCTGCTAGAGGAGCCGGCTTGTGCGCGTGGGCTGTGGGAAAGCCTGGAGCATGCAGAGGCAGCAGAGGAAAAGGCAAGAATGAACGTAGAGCAGTGAGTCTCAGCAAGAGTGAGCAGTTCAGAGTGGGGGTAATCATTGGTTATCTGGAGGAGAAAAAAAACGGGGGGAATCAGGGAGCAGGTGCCTGTTCTGCAGTGCTATCAATAAAGTTAAGGGATGTGAGACTACTTTCAGTAGGCAATAGGAGAGCATCCCCATTCTAAAAATAAATCAGAAGCAGAGGACTGGCATCCTCAGATTTACACTTTTGAGAGCTCATTCTAGTGGCAGTGTAGGCAGAGAGGGAAAGGGAAACCTGGGGAGAGGGAAGCTAATCATCAAGCTGTTGTGATGCTATTTGTAAAACTAAATAGCAAGTGCCTGGGCTGTGTGCTGAAAATACAATCCTAAGCAGACAGACAGATACCTTATCTGCATAAGAATGCAATTACAAACTGCTATGAGAACAATGAGGTCTGATCCAGCATGGGGGGTTGCTAAAAAGGCTTCAATAAGAACTGAATATGTGACTGAAGGCCTGATGATCAGACTTCTGCTTATTTGAGAAAGGGGGTTTGCAGAGGATGAGGGTAGTGGAGGAGGATACCAGGCAGAGTGGAGAGCCTGAAGAAAGCTTCGTCTTAGTGGGGAACACAGAACATTTTGTGAATGGCACACCAAGTTCTGGGTGCTGAAAACATTGAGTGGAAGGATACTTGCTGAAGATGGCAGCAGAGCCAGGCCAGATCAAGCATGGCCAGCCATGGTGAAGAGGTATTGAATTGTTTCAAGCAGAGAGGAGGACACTACCAGATGGTTATTTGCAAAGCTCATTTTTTTCTAGAAAAACGATTGTAAAGAGAAAGACATTGAATGGAGACATCAGTTAGGTGGCCACCGAAGTGAAGAGGCAATGGTTGCTGCTTAGACCAGACAGTTGTTGGAGAAGTGAAAGAATTCCACAATTCCTTAGGAGGGCGATGGCTCATGAAAGTTAAAAGTGAGTACTCGTGCCATTCACTCTAATAGAAAACCCAAAAGAGAGACCAGATTTTGACATTTAGTGTGGGGAAAACAACAAATTTGATTTTGGATGTGGCAATTTTGAGGTGGATTTGAGAGATTGGATAAGCAGAAGCATAAATAAATTTGAATTTTGGAGTACATATAAATTTGAGTCGTCAGCGTAGGGTAACCCAAATCCTCCAGGCTCTCTCTTCTCTAGGAAATTAGGAAGGACATAGGCATGCATGTAGTAAAGGTGGAGCATCCCAGCATAGACTCCAGGGGAGCTCCAAGGAGGGTGGAAGCTTTTGGGGGCCTAGGGGACTGCGTCATGTTTTCAAGACTCTCACTGCACTAGGAAACTTAGTTGACCAGGCTTGTTCTCCCACCTCAAAGAGAAGGAAGACTGGAAGCTCATAGAAATGGTGATATTCCCCTAAGACCCACATTCCAGGGTGAGCATTTAAATCAAGTTGATACTTCTTCTGTATCTTATTGAAGACTTTAGTACATGAGGGCTTAGGAGATCAGAAATCATTTTCAGGATTAGAAATTAATCAGCTTATAACGAGAATTTACCTCAAACACAAAAATCATTTTTTTAAAAAATGGGGCTTACTTCTTGAAGGCAAGATAATGCACAGAACACACTACCCTTTTCTCCAGATGCCCACCATCTTTATTCAAAAAAACTGAATGTGTCACCTTGCCTAGAAAAAGGAATTTTGATATGTATTAAAAGGCCTTGAGATGAAGAGATTATCCTGTTGGACCCAATCTGGTTATGTGGGTTCTTAAAAGTGGAAGCTGTTTCCTGGTTGTGGTCAGAGGAAAATGTGACCACGGAAGAAGGGTCAGAGGGATGCAATGTTGCTGACTTTGAAGATGGGGAAAAAATGGACTGTGAGCCAGAAAATGTTAGCAGCCCCTAGAAATGGGAAAAAACAAGGACATACATTCTCCCCAAATGCCTCCAGAAGGAATGCAACCTTGCTGACAACTTGCTTTTAGCCCAGTTCATCCTCAATGGGACTTCTAACCTTCAAAATGATAAGACAATAAATTTGTGTTGTTTTAAGTCATCGTGTTTGTGGCAAGTTGTTATAGCAGCAAGAGAAAACTAATACATCTTATAGGAAGACCCCTACATTTGACGTTGTATGGTGGGCTCAGCAGGAATCATCTGACTCAGGACAGCCAAGCAGTTGGGACCTACATTTAGGTGAGTGTGTCCAGTGAAGCAGTGACCCCAGTCCTGCCACAGTGCAGCAGCCAGTTATTCTCATAGGAGTCACTTCACTTCTTGGAGCTGCTGTACAGATGGCATCTGCTTTCACCTGGGTGATAGTACATCTGAAGCATAAGCACTCAGGCATATACCTTCATAAACAAATCCTCACCAAAACAGAATAACCTGCCAATAAGCAGGGTTGAGAAGGTTGCTCCAAGATATCAACAGCTGATTAAAAGTGGTTGTAGCTATGGAATAGTGGCAAAAATAAATGATAGGTAGGTAAATAGATCAGTCAATTCATAGGTAAGTAGACAAAAAGAAAGAAAGAAAATATGGAATTGATTCACACAATTAGGGAAGCCGACACATCCCATGAAGTCCAGTAGACAAGCTGGAGACATAGAAGGGCCAATAGTGTAAGTTAGAGTTCCAGGGCACAGAAAGACCAATGTCCCAGCTTAAAGACAGTCAAACGAGGAAAGCAAATTTCTCCCCTACCCACCGTTTAATGGCCTGGATGAATGTCACCCACAGTGGGGAAGGGCAATTTACTTTACTCAGTCTACCAATTCAAATGTCAATTTTCTTCAGAAATACACTCACGGACTCAACTAGAATAACGTTTAACTGAATATCTTGGCCCCCATGGCCCAGTCAAGTTAACGAATAAAATTAAGCATCATAGATAGATGGATAAACAGATAGAGCTAATCAGATTCATCCTTTTAACTAAGATCGTCCATTTTCCAAATTGAATGAATGTGACATTCCTGGAGTAAGGAAGCAAATAATAGCAATCAGGAATTCCTGCACTTTACTTGATTCTGCACAAAAAGGAATGTCTATAGGTACCACAGTTGGAAGGACCTTCTGTCCTCATTTGTTACTTGAACAACACCGATTGCCAGTAGTCAATCACGAAATGACAAAGATTAGAAGACAGTGCAAAGTGCTTTTAGCTTATGCGTGCATGTATTTTGTTGATAGTGTTCTCTCACTGATTTTCATTGGTTTTGGAGAGGTGTACCTCCCAAGGCTGCAGTTCTTCCTCCTTTTATACATCCAGTTCTATCTTGAGCCCCAACTTAAACTCCGCTGGTGTCCACCTATGATCAGTGCTGGAAAGATTTGACCCTGAAGCAGTACTGTGTCCTACTGGATACCATGCTGGGAAGGCAGAGTGAATCCACAATAATGGGGCATCTTACTACATGTGTTTTTCTACAGTCCTCTGTGATATAAACTTCCAACTTTCGTTTCTTCTTCTTTGTTTTTTCAGAGTGGAATAATTAATTTAAAACACTTTCTTTTGCTCATATTGGTCATTTTTATAGAAATCTATGTGTCAGGACATTTAAGTCTCTCCTATTTACCAGGTATGAGGCCAGGAAGGAACAAAGCCAGTAAAAGAGAAGATAACCCTGGGTGCCACATATGGAAAGATTTCATACAAACAAATAAAGAAAACAAAACAAAAACTAGGACCCAAACAGACAAGTAATGGACATGAAAGAAAGACTCCATGAAAGAGGAGTTAGAAATGACTAACACATACATGGGGTAGAGGAGATTTCTAACCTCTCTAATAAAAATAAAAAAGAAGGCAATTGAAAAAAACGAGAGGCAATTTTTCACCCATTTAATTAACACACATTAAAAATTTAAAAGGCAGAAGAGAGGAGAAAATGATGTTTGAAAGAGTTTGGCTTAACTTTCTTGCATTGCTCTGGGGAGTGTTAATTAACACAAACCTTTTAGGAACAATTTAGCAATATGTATCATGGGTCTTTAAGACATTCCTACCTTTTGACCTGTTATTTCTGCTTCCAGGATACAAACAAAAATGAAATAATCCTGAATAACAGATAAAGTTCATATAAAAAGTGCTTCATTAAAATTAAATTTATGATTGTGATACACTGAAAATAACTTCTACACCCAAATAATTCAAGTCTTATCTATGAAGAGTATTTTAAAAAACAATTTTTGTCATTGTCAAATTAAAGATATAATTTTATAATAAAACCTTCATTGAAATATGCATATAAGAAAGCATCAGAATTATACAACTACTTTATGAAACAGGTGGAATTATGGGTGATTATACTTTTTCTATTTTTTATTTTTGAAATTTTTCATAGGGGATCTATTGTACTATAATAATCAGGAGGAAATTTCATTTAAAAAAACTTGGAATTAATTGTGAAGTTCTTATATGACAAATCACTAAAGAGCACCCTCACCCCCACTATCCCTCGAAAAAAAATAAGGCTTGTGTAGTTGGTCTGAAATTTAAGGACATTTAGTTGTGCCACTTGACTCTTATCCAAAGACATGACCCTAGACCTACTAAGCATTTATAATCTGACAGCACTAAGAAGGTCTCTGAAATCTCTCCTGTCCCATCAGGAGAGAAGCAAAGTCATTTTAGAGGAGAATAAGTTCCCATTGGATGAGAGTCAACCATTGCCAAAGCAAACTGCATCAGAATTACACGTGATGAAAGTCCTACACTCCTCAAACCAAATTTCGAACAAATGAAGACAAAAGTAATTTTCTGAAATTAGCCTATCAACTCCTCTCAAGGTATGTTAACTCCATGAGAGCACGGAACTTTCCTGTCTGGTTGACATTTGTAATAACTGACCTCTGGCATGTACAAAGGGATCAAGAAATATGTGGTGGGCTGGGCAAGGTGGTTTGTTTCTATAATCAGCACTTCGGGAGACAAAGCTCAGTGGATCGCTTGAGCCCAGGAGTTTAAAACCAGCCTGGGCAACATAGCAAGACCTTGTCTGTACAAAAACAAATACAAAAATTAGCCAAGTGTGGTGGCATGCACCTGTAGCCCCAGCTACTCGGGAAGCTGAGTCAGGATTGCTTGAGCCCAGGAGTTTGAGGTTATAGTGAACTATGACTGCACCACGGCACTCTAGCCTCAGTGACAGAGGTAGACCTTGTGAAAGACAGATGAAAAGAAAGGAAGAAAGAGAGAGAGAAGAAAGGGAGGAAGGATGAATGGAACAGAAGGAAGGAAGAAAGGAAGGGAGGGAGGAATGAAAAAAGGGGGTGAGGGAGGGAGGGAGGGAGCAAGGGAGAGAGTTGGTGAATGAATAAATAAACTCAGTTGCTTAAGCCAGAAACCTAGGAGCCTTCTTCAGTTTTCTACAGCCTTGGCCCCATGGCCAATCTGTTCTTTGGTTCCTTCTTAAAATGTACCTCCAATTGTCCCCTTCAGCCCCTTCCACTGCCCGTTACTCACTTCAGGCCATGCTCTCTCTTTTCTGGAGAACTTTTAACAGCCTTTTCTCAGCTTTTCTTTTTCTAGTCCTCTTCCTAGGCATTCTCTACCAACCAGCAAGATTTGATCTTAAAGCCCCATCAAATCAGGCCACTCTGCTGCTTGGCTTTAAAGTTTCCAGCTGTTCCCACTCCTTCTCGTGGTCCTCAATCACAGCTTTAACTGTCACTTCCTATTTCCTCCTAACTTTCAACTCATGCCACTTGCCTGTTCATCATGATGCTGAGATCACATTCTTCTGCTTCTGGTTCCCCCAGTTTACTCAATATCCAAGACCCTTCCCACCACAAGCCCATTTAAAGGTTGTTCCCTCTGCCCAGAATGCACTTTCTTCCACTCAGGCTGCAGCTTAAATAGTCTATCTTCAAAGACACCTTTCTTATCCACATAATTAAAGAAGACTTCCTTGTTATATTCCATAGAGTTCACTTTTATTTTTTATTTGTACAGCACTTATGATAATTTGTTATTAGTTAAATATTTATCTTTCACTCTGTTTCTCCCACCTAATTGACACCTCATGAGAACAGGGACTATTATCAGTATTGTCACTGTTGCATCCCAATGTGTTAGGTGTAGAGCTGTTCACATCCATTTGCTATATGAATGAATGAGCTCCTAAAGAGAGAAGTGATTGACAACACAGGTATATTGAATGAGTAATGGATGGGATGGGCCAGCATGGAGTTAGAAAGTCAAATTTTTTTAAGTGAGAAAGTAATAATAAAAGTAGCAGTAAAGTGTAACAGCCTATCTGACCAGTGTTTCACCAACACCCATGGAAGGCATGAATAGCAGAGCATCATTACAAGGACTCCAAGTACTAATGGAAGATGATGTATGCCAAAGCTTTTTCGAATTTAGGTAATTAATATATTTTATATATATATATATGTATATGTGTATATATATATGTATATGTGTATATATATATATGTATATGTATATATATATCACAGAGAGAATTCATACTAATGAATTATATAAAGTTTGTAAAAAGGTTATGTGTGTATATATATATATATCACAGAGAAAATTCATACTAATGAATTACATAAAGTTTGTAAAAAGGTTATATATATATATATATATATCACAGAGAATTCACACTAATGAATTACATAAAGTTTGTAATTACATAAAGTTTATAATATATATAATAAAAAAATATATATTTGTATATATATCACACATATGTGTGTGTGTGTGTGTGTATGTATGTATGTATGCTTTTAGTTTTCAGTAATTCTCACCAATTTGTGTCTGTCTGTTGGTATAATATTCTAAAACTTAAGAAGACTATTGGACAAAAAGGATCAGTGAGGCTGATGCCCACATTGAATAAAGCAGACAAGACATACCTTTCCAGATTGGTCTAAACAGAGCCTGTTTACATGTCGGGGGCAGGATTATCCCTTAAGAGAACACAGATGGCAGAGGAGACACTGCAGGACTATGCCCTCAATATGTGGGGAAAGTAATTATAAAGGGATTTAAGACCATGGCAGAAACGGAGAGGTTAAGTCTCAGTTCCTTCGTGGTGTATTAAATGGCAAAATGAAAAAGCTTTGGAACATCAAAGTAAACTCATCTGGCAAATTGTTTTTGGAAAGAGATGGGTTTGTGCATTTGGACTCTTGTCAGCTATGTAAACACCCCATCATCTAGCCGGTTATCATCGAGGTTCTCTAAAAGCCATGAAGGCTCACCATACCTGCCCATTAGCCCAGCATAGCCTGGAAGAGAGTTGTCCTTGTAGGTGGCCTTGAAAGTTACTATCCACACAATGGAGCACAGCATCACTATTTGCTTTATGTTCACAATGACGTTTTTTGGTGGGAATCCAGCCCACAGAAGCATGATTTTCCAAAAGAATAAAGGGTTGGTTGACAACCCTGACTAAATGGTAGGATTCAAAAAAGATGGTCTGCTGGCTGCATAATCATTCTGTTTTCTTTTTAAAGTTCTCCAATTATGTTAATTCAGAAACTGTATCTATTAATTGCCCAATTAGACATCTGGTAATCACTCTCTACAGAAATCTCCCAAATCATAGTGGCAAGAGCTGGGTGACTGTTTTATTGTATCACAAATAAAAATCTAATTTAGATTTAATAAAAACTAATTTAAGCTAATTTAATACCAATTGATCATTAATGGGGTGCATTTTGTGGTTTATCAAGTATATAAGAAGGGTATATAATTAACTGTAAATGGTGTCCACAAGGTTATAATTAAATCCTTGGTAACTTTTAACTTTCAGCAAATGTTTTACCACTTAATTAACATTTCAGAAGATGATTTATAATATGATATATTAAATGCCGATTGCACAGAGTGCTGGGACAACTAATCAGTGTAGTGATGAAGCCTCCTATTTAAAAAATGTCTCTTCTTTTGAGCTAAGTAAACATCTTCTTGCAGAGTAAATAAGATGTCTACATATCCTTTTCATAACAATTAATAATCAATTATGGACTAAAGTAATTGGATTATTTTAATATTCTAGTAGTGGCATTGTACTCAGAGTAATTTTATTTTTATTTAACAGAGAGTCAGATAGAATAACAAAGAAAAAAAATTTGCTTGATTTTTGTCCACTTCCTTCTCTGAACTCTAAGCACCACTTCCATTAGACCAGAAGAGGCAAGAGGGCAGGGACCGTGTCTGCCTTCTTAACTGCTGCACCCTCAGCTCTTTGCACATAGTCGGAACTACCTGTTAACAGAGGTGAAGAGAGTTACTGTAATGAGCACAGAGCTGAGAAGGTGGTAGAATCCATGAAATCAAGACATCTCAATTTACATTCAAAATTTCCTATCTTCTAAAGTCGGCTACAATCTATGTACTGATTTATAGTTTGATTTAACACATAAAATGGAAGTGTATTTGCGAGATTTAAAGAAGATATTGTATGTGAAGGACCCAGTGGAGTAAACACTCAACAGATGTTGACCAAATGCCATCTCCTATGTGGCATTTATCACAATTAATATTTCCCATTGATTTGGGTGATGATCTGTCTTTCTTCCTGACCAGATCAGAAGCTCCATGAAGGCAAGACTGGGATACTGTGGTGAGCAAATCTAGCTTTGCTCATCTGGTATCCCAGAACACAATAGAACGATTACAAACTTGGCCTCCAGTGAATACGTGCTTAACCAATGAATGGATGAATGAAGACACTAGCCTTATTAGTTATTAAAACTGCCTAACATATTTGGTCCCCAAACCTGTGTACTTCAAAATATGAAAAGAAAACCAGAACTCAAATCATGGTTTGTTGCTTATGAAGTGAACCACTGCATGTTAATAATTGTAGCAGTTTGTTCCCCACAGCAGGGCAAATCCCCACAAGACCCTGGCCTCAGGTTCTGCCTTCAACCTTCCAACATAACACCGGTGATTGTGTGGTTGTGGTCTTCTGGCACTCTGAGCTGCCTTTGTGCTCCCAGTATGGTTGTCAGAGCTTACTGGAGCATCATTTCCCTACAAATATCTCAATATGGTCCCATGCCAAGCCTGGTCCTGCAGGGACCATCTCATTTGCATCTGAAGGTATCAAAATCTTGCTGAGCAAGTGCCTTCCACCCCAAACATCTTTCGAGATACGAGCTCAGCACCGTTTTAACGTGAGGCTTCTCGCTTTCCCTGAGGCCTGTTCCGGGAAGGTGAGCTATATTAAACTTGCTGCTGTAATGTTTGGGCTTATTGATTTTTTTTTAAAAAAAGTTGGCACCAAACATCTAAAAGGCAGTTTAAAAAAATCAAAGGGGGAAAGAAACAAGAAGGGAAAAATATGCAGTCTACTGCAGCATTTAGCAATGTCCACTGTGGGAGGCATTTCCAAGTGCATACACTTCAAAATGTATCAAAACCAGGGCTCTTTCCTTGATGGTCTTTTAAAATGAAGGTGACAGCTTAAGGCCATAAGCAACAGCAAAGAACAAGAATCCAAGTTCATTGTTTTATACTGCCAGGCCAGTGCTTGGCTAACAGACTTAGGTGAGATTCCTTGCAAGTAAGGATTCTCTTCTGCCATTAGTTCTGGCCACCTCTAAAATCTGACAGCCAGATTCATTACGGGAATCTTGAGGTCTGCAATATTACCACAAATTCAAAGGTGCTGTTCACACAGTTGCCTTTTGAGGGTTGTAGGATCAAGTTTGCTCATCGATTGGATTTGGTCTGTCTGAGTAGAGTGAAGAAAATGTTGATAGGGGATGTTTAAGCCAGTATCAGGTACAAAATCGTCATTTCAAACTTGCACCCAATAGTCACAATCGAAAGAAGGTTGGGGTCATGGTATCCATTTATCCATCCCTCTCTCTCTCCCTCGCTCCTTCCTTTCTTCCCTACATCCCTCTATCTATCCATCCATTCATTCATTTCTCCCTTCCTCTCTCCCTCCCACTCCCGCTCTTCATCCTTCCATCCAAAAGTCATGTGTCAGATATTGCACTAGGCACTGTGATTTATAAGATGATAGAATTATGTCTTGTCATCAAATGTCTCTTCATCTTCCAGATCTGCCATGCTGTTCCATCCTTCATGCTTTTGCTCTTGCTATTACTAATGTTGGAATATTCTTTCCTACTGTAAAAATTCCTATCCATTGTTAAAATCCCAGTTCAAAGGTCCCATCACTCAAGATGTTTCTCAAATGTCTGAGCCTGAATTAATTGTTTCTATTTATTTGCTTAATACTTTATGCATATGTATTTATAGCTTTTGCTATTTTTTTATGTTAGTCGTTTAAAATAATGGCCAAAACAATAAATAGATCTTATTAAAAAGATGCAATGACTACTTTGCCAAGCACTTCACATGTATTAAATATCAGATCCTCACAACAGTTCTAAGAAGTTACCATTATTATCCCTAATTGACATAAGAAAACTAAGGATTCTAGGTTTTAAGAAGTTTTAGGAAGAAGTTACTATTATTATCCTTAGTTTACAGAATAAACTGAGGCACCAAAAAGTCATTTATGTGTCACTCAGCTTGGCAGTGAGGTCCCCTTGGGAGGCATGAAGGGAACTGTGCATACAAAGTTTAGTTAATGCTTGTCACAGAGGCACAAAATGTGTGTGTTTGTGTAGTTCCCTGATTTATCATACACACACACACACACACACACACACATATATTTATGAATCTATTAGGGATTGAAAATAAATGCAATTCAAAATTCTAGGATTCCAGATCTGTTCTCACCTTCCTAAATGACTGAACACAATTCTGAAAATTACAAAGTAGCATAATGTTATGGTGGTTCCTACTTGACCAGCTACATTTGTCGTTCAGATGTGAATTAACTCTGGTTTTTTGTGCAATTCAAGGTACTATTGCTGGGTGCTAAATATATATCAGGCACCCTGATATGCATTTTATGTAGATTATCTCATTTAAGAACTGACAACATTCTATTAAGTAAGGACAATTGCTGTTTCATTTCACAGGTGCAGAAACACTGAAGCTTAGATATTAAGAACCTGGCCCAAGGACACCTAGCTGGGAAACTGAATTTGGTGGCCAGAGCTACACAGGCTTTCACCAGAGCCTTGACACCTCAGCACTATACTCTGCTAATAGACATAGAGAGAGATAAAGCAATAAATGAGGCGAAGGGAAAGGTAGATGCAGAGAAAGCAGGAGAAGAACATTATTTCTTGAACAGTTTAAATACTTAGGCAGTCTTACCCTGACTTTAAGACTCATTGTTTTCAATACCTATTCAAAGCGCCTTGAAATGTTAAGCACTTGAATAAAATATCCCTGAGAAAAGGCTATACTTATACTCAAGGACAAGACGTGTGTGTGTGTGTGTGTGTGTGTGTGTGTGTGTGTGTGTATGTGTGTGTGCAATATTCTTAATTACAAAGTTATGGCATGGTTGACCGTGATGCCCTTTTTAATCTCTATGGGATGGTTTCTGTTTAGGTTTGTGAATAAATCTGTCTATACTACTGGCCTTGGCATTCAAAGTATCCCTACAAATGCCATTATTTCTTGTACTGTAATATCCTACCAGGAGTTCAGCAAAGCTGTAAGTAAGAATGCCATGCACTCATTCTGCAACCACTTGCAATTGCTTATCTGTCCCCACCACAACCTTGAAATTCCTTTTTCAAATATCACAAATGACCCTCGGCTCACCAAAATGAATGATCTCTTCTTAAGCATTATTTTTCTGTAACTTGCTGAACTATTAGATATCACTCACTCATCAGTCTCTCCACTAAAGCTCTGTACTGCCTGAGCTTCTGTTTCTTTAGATACTAGGCACCTTCTCATTTCACCATTTATTTACAATTTCACTGCACAGCTTACAGAGGTCATCATGTTCTCAAGGTTTCAGCGTGAACTTTCTGTTAGTATCTTATATAAAAATAGTCAAGCCTCCTTCCTGGGATATGAGCAAAAAACAAATTTGATCATTATCCTGCAGATTTTGATCATCCATTTGAGAATCCCTATTTTTATATCATCAGCTGCAGAGTCAATATCCAAAAGTCATTTTGAAATAGCTGTACATAGAAAAGGAGCAAAAACCCAGTTTTTCAAAGTGAGTACAGGACAACTTTATTTCCAATCATCAGACTCTTGTATTGTAACTGTGATTTATCTGGCTTCTACCTGTTGAGTATGGCAAACTATATTTCAACAGACACAGACTTTAGAGACTGAGAAATATGACAGACAGTAAATGAAAAATGGAAAGAAAACGTGAGTCCTCTTTCATTTATTAAAAAATCAGCATTTTTCAGACCCTGTGTGCTGAACAAAGGTAAAGAAGAGTAGATGTTTGCAGCCACAAAAAAACGCCTTATAATTGGTATACAATTGTGCAAAAAGAGTCAAGAAACTAAAATGATGTTTTAAAAGACTCATTCACTCTGGATTTTCAAGGAATAAAAATTGTCTGTGGCAGAACACACACGTGCACACACACACACATACTGCTCACAGTGCTTCACTACAACCCAGCTACCTGCTGTGATTAATTAATATGAAAACACTATTAGAGATATTGGCACTTAACCTTAGGCTGTTCACACACATTTCCTCAATGGAAGTGGCTATCAGGTTCTCACTTAGGAGTTTGAGGGTTGAGGGCAGACTGGGGAGTCCAGCCTGACCCTGACGAGTTCATCCGCTACACATACACACAGCGTGACATGAGTGCTGTTCTAGGGTCCAGAACTGGGTTAATTTTTATAAACTCGGCATGCCCAGAAGCATTTAAAAACTGGTATCCAACCAGAGACTCCAATATAGACTTTGGTTCTGTGGTGTGGCAGTTATTCAGCAAGTGATGGAGAAAGGAAACAAAACAAGGAGTCAGGAGTCTCTGTGCTGTATTGATGAGCGAGGGCAAAGAGAGTTGGAGAAGGAGGTGAATCAAATGCATCTGCCCTGCCTATGCACAAATGAGTCCTTGAGGATCCAAAGTTCCATGGCATTAACTGCTGAACCAGGATGCAAGTGGGTTGGTCAGGGTTCAAAGCACAAAGTTGGCAAAGCTGAGAACCAGCAGGGAAAGACCATATACATATTTCTCAAAAAACATACCGAATGAGAAAATAAAATGATATTGAAGGGACATTGGGACCATTTCTCTGCTTTTTTGGAAGATAAATATTATGCAAATATGCTTCACTCTTTTTATATTTTATGATAAAAGACATTATTATGTATTTTACGTAATAACTTGATAAACTAAAAACTGCTTCTTCCACCTCTACTTTGGATTTTGGAAATACTATTTACACTGACATGAGAGCGTATTTTTCTTGTCAATTGAACTGGCAGGTATGGCAACATTTAATTTCTTGAAGAGATGTCTGTCAACATCGTAGTGAGAAAAAGAAGTCATATACATGGTACCAGCATGAATATTCACTGCCTCCAACAGAAACAATGACAAAATATTATAATGATAAGACTAGTAATAGCAACAACGACAGCAACAATACCAACTACAACAACTGAGGGAGAGAAAGCAGAGATTCCACCATCAGGTAGCCCAAAACTCAGATTCCTGACATCTCGTTCTGATTCAGTAACCTTTGGTAAGAATCCCTTCAAATGACAATTTCAATTTCATGCATAGAGAAGGAAGTTAATTATACATAATTCATAGGGTTATAAACGACTGATAGGTTGTGGGGGAAATGTACTGTGAAACAAAAATAAAAGGAAAGGAGGAAAAGAAAAAAAATGTCTTGCATATTTTCTAACACAGAGTAGGCTCCTCATAAATGACCATCTCCACATCCATTTTCCTGATCTTAAAGCCAGTTCAGCAAGTTTTGAAGAGTTTTCAAAAAAAGAAAAATGACAATACAGAGAGATGAATCAAAGCATGTCTGAGTTCTTTTCTCTCACGCAAAACACTGTTATCTCTAGAGCCATTTGCACTACCATGCCCCATCAACAATAGGGATGGCCCTTTAACTCCATGGAATTTCATTTGAGAAGTATTGACCTAACTCTAGCCCCATACATATCCCTCCCCTAGCCGTAAAGTGAGATACTTCAATAATACAAAGCTGAGAGCAAGACAATGTTTACTGAGAAAGATGATGATCAAAACAACTTTTGAAATACAGACTGAGATGAGTACATGCACAACAATATATATAAATTCCGTTCTTATGTGAGAGGCAGTGTGCTAAGAACTATATAAATAAAACCTAGTCCAATGTTCAAAACAACCAACAAAGGCGGGGACCTCATGATCTCTATTTCACAGGAGAAGAAACCAAGATTTTAGTGGCCATTAAGCCAATTGTGCAAAATCACAGAGATACCAAGTAGCCAGCTGAAATTCACAGGCTTTCCCCAGATCCCAAGTGCGCAACCTTGATTTTATCCTGGAGGAAGAAAGAAAATGCATACTATGCACAGAGGGAGAAAAGCCAGAAAGAGAGAAAAAGAGACAAAGAGAGAAATTTCTAAAGAAAGGTAAACAAAGTTTATTAAGAAACAATGATTGTCAATCATTAAGTGAGATTAGAGACTATTATTCTAAGTGATGTAACTCAGGAATGGAAAACCAAACATCCAAACATGGTATGTTCTCACTGATATGTGGGAGCTGAGCTATGAGGACGCGAAGGTGTAAGAATGATACAATGGACTTCGTGTACTTGGAGGGAAGAGCGGGAGCAGGGTGAGAGATAAAATACAACAAATATGGTGCCGTGCATACTGCTCGGGTGATGGGTGCACGAAAATCTCACAAATCATCACTAAAGAACTTATGTAACCTAATACCACCCATACTCCGATAACCTGTACCCCTATAGAAAAATAAAATTAAATTAAACAAAGAAACACAAATAATTGAGTTGCTTACTAAAAAAAATCACTTGACTTTTTAAATGCTTTTTTCTTCCTAATAACCCACTTTTGAAACACATTAGAATGTTAAGATCTTGAATAAAATATTCTGAAAGAAGAGAGCTAAATTTCTGTGCAGAGGCAATACATTTGTACACATGAAGAACACAATTGATTTACATGTTTTTAAGAACTTTATTCTCAAAGGAACAGTCTTATTTCTATAGCCTGTAATTTATGCTGGCTTGGCTGGACCTTATTTTTCTCTTCACAGTCCCAGTGGTAAAATGTCATTTTCAGTTTGTGTCTACAAATAGACCTACAGACACCACTGACCTTGGTGGACGAAGCCCATGCTGTTGATGGAATTATTTTCATCCTGGAATGACCCCCAGGAATTCAACAAAGTGTGGAGTGGTGATAGTTTTTTATCGCTCAACAACCTTTTCAATCTGGTATGTCTTCCCTCAGTGATCTTGAAATTCATCTCAAGAATCACAAGACACTTTTTGTCTCTCACAAATACAACTTTTTTTGTTGTTTTTTTCTCAGCCTTCGATTGTTGTAGGATTTTAGTTATTTTAGGCTTTTTGTTTAAATATCCCCATTTCTTTACAATTGGTCATCTAAACTTGCATAATCTGTTGACTTTATTTTGTATTTTTCACAGTAAAATTACCTTAACATCCAAATATCTGCATGCCCAAATTTAAAGAACTCCCCTTTGATAGCACCCACCTACTCCTCCATGTTAAAAGCCCAAATGCCCATCGATGATAGACTGGACAAGGAAAATGTGGCACATATACGCCATGGAATACTATGTAGCCATAAAAAACGATGAGTTTGTATCCTTAGTAGGGACATGGATAAACCTGGAATCCATCATTCTCAGCAAATTGACACAAGAACAGAAAATCAAACACCACATGTTCTCACTCATAGGTGGGTGTTGAACAATGAGAACACATGGACACAGGGAGGGGAGCATCACACAGTGGGGTCTGTTAGGGGAGACTAGGGGAGGGACAGCAGGGGGTGGAAAGTTGGGGAGGGATAACATGGCGAGAAATGCCAGATATAGGTGATGGGGATGGAGGCAGCAAACCACATTGCCATGTATGTACCTCTGCAACAATCCTGCATGTTCTTTCAATATACTCCAGAACCTAAAGTGCAATAAAATATATATTATTTTAAAAAAATAAAAAATTTAAATTAAAATTTAAAAAAAAAAAGCCAAAGTGTGTGTGCTTTTGTTGCAATTGTCTCCATCTCAACTCCAGGTCAGACAGGAACTCAAGTTTAGAGGATCAGCCCAGTCAATATCCTTGGCCACAGTGATTGGTTCAAGAACAGGCATGTAAGCCTATACAATCCCAGGAATGTTTTCACATTTTAGTAGGTGAGGTGCCCCTTTTCCTTTTGAACTGGAACATGGAAAGATGTGAGCCTCTAGGTGCTGACAGCAACCCTGCTACCATGTATCCTGTGAGAATTAATCCAACTCGGAGGAGAGCAGAACTGAGAGATGAAGGGGGGCTGACCCTGGTGATAACAAGCTCCTGGGAATATTGCCTCTGCATCACATTACCAGGGATGGCTTCATGGGCATGTGGTCACTGCAATCACACATGACCCTATGGTTGGAATTTAATGCTCCTCAGTCATTGTCTGAAAATTACTAATAAATGTATATTCAGAGTTGTATTTAGTAAGTGAAGTTCAATGGGACAATGGAGCATGAATCAGGAGCTTGGAGCTATGGCTCATGAATGGTTCTGCCTCCTGCTACCCTCCTGCCTCCTTGGGACAAGTTCTCCACTGCTTGATCTCTGCTCTCGAGAGCGATGGACTCCACCTGGCCTCTGCTGCCTGCACCCTATAGCTGCTCTGCAATAGGTGCTTCTTTTTGCTATGCTAGGTGGCTGGCTAACATCAACAGGGGAAGACCTGTGTCATGCAGCAACTTAGAGAAGAGCTAGATGGTGACCATCTGTGTCCCAGACTGGGAGTACCAAGGCGTGTTCAGCAGTTGGTCCACTAGGCAGCATCCAAGTGTGTCCCAGAATGAAACGTGCAATATTTTGGATTGCAGCAGTGGGCCCCATGGAAAAGAGAGATTGATTTCCCATCCTCCGACAGGTCCCACTTCTTTATTTTTCACTGGCCCTGCATGTTATACATGGAATTTTCAAGTATATGAGATAATAAACTCTGTTTTCTGCTTGAGAGTCTTTGAATGAAATTTTCTATTGGAGGCCTAATGGACACACTGTTTTCTGCTCAGTTCTGGGTCAGCTGCCACATTGCAGCCCCTGGTCTTGCTCTTCGCCTGGCTACCCTCTACACAGCTGCTGCTGGCCTCACAGATCACCTGTTGCTCCTTCTCACTGATTCTATGTGCTGCTGCTGATCGGCTGATTCCCCTGAGCCCAAGGAGCAGACATTAGACTCTCTCTTAATCCCCGGAAGCACAGCTGAACCCATGATGTTTGAAAATGAGTCTAGTGCATAGAAAATAAAAGCAGATGCTATAATAGAGGAATACCAAGTCCCAAAGCTAGATTGTGGGTCCTGGACTCTTCAGGTCCCAGGCTTCTGCAGGAGGACACCTCCTTGCCATCTTTCTTCTGAGTAGAAATCCCAAGTGGATGCAAATCCCAGTTGCCCTCACACTCTCGGACCCCACCCCCGCCCCCGCCACCCACAAGAATCTATACCCACGTTTCCCTGAAGCCCTTGGAAAAAGAAATTCCAATGTCAGACCAATCTCTGAACAGTAACAAAGGAAATCACTAAAAATACTAGTGCTGATTTTTATATTCAAATCTGACTCCATTTTCAACTGCCAAAATTTTAGAGATGTTGTAGTTAGGTCACTCACAGGACACCTCGCTATATAACATATATGTTGTTTCATCTTTGTAATCACTTTAGAGATGCAAACATTTCCATTTCTAATAATTTAATTGAATAGGAAATCATAAAACAATCTTACTCAAAAATATAGATGTGAAAATCCTATCACGTTGATAAAAGAAATCCAAGACTGTTACGATCACATAGGACTTACTGAAGAGTGAAACTGGTTAAATACTAGACATTTCAATGTTTCAAGAAGAAAAAATAGATGATTTTTCAGAAGATACAGAAAAAATTTAAGATCTTTTCATAAACAAAGTTTTAGGAAATGAGGAAATGGAAGGGAATTCCCATAACCTGACAAAGGTACCTAATAAATAGTCATGTTTTAAAAACGTTTCTGTTAAACTGAGGCTCAAGATGTGAATTCTCATTATCACATTGTTTATTCAACCTATTCTGGAGGTCTTAGCCAGTAAATTAAGGTAGAAGGAAAAGAAAGAACAAAAGAAGGAAAAAATGGAATCAAGGAGAGAGGAAGAGAGAGAGGGAAGGAGAAAGAAAGTAAAATGTAGTGACTGAAAGAACGTAATCAAAAGTAGTCACAAATAATATGGTCTTTGTTTAAAATATTAAAGTATCTACAGATAAGCTATTAGAACAAATGAGAGCATTTATCAGTATTGTTGGGAATAGTTTAGTGTCAAAATACATAAATTTTTTAAATCAATAGTGTCTGTAGAAACAGATTAAGAAATATGATTTTTAAATATTAACGACAGAAACTAAAACATAAAACACAATGAGATATTTCTAAAAGAAAACATTGAATAAAGTAAGACCTAAATATATATGTTCTAAATATGTATGTTCATATTTATATATTTATATAACATTTTAAGACTGGGAAGATTTACTGTGTAAAATATGCTGATTTTTCTTAAAATAATTTCATGTGAATCTTTACTTACAGTAAAACACACTCTTTACTACATTGAATACTATTAAAATTCTGAAGTGCTTATTTTGGAAACTAGATAACCTATTCTAAAGTTAATATAAATGAGTAAAGGTCAGAGGAAAAAAAGGTGAGCATCACACTAACATTAACAATATTTAAGGTGAACTTTAACAACTATTTCAGAGTGGTATTGGTACAGAGATGGGAAAAAATATGTCAATCTTTTACACAGCAATATTATACAATATTATAATTAGAATCCCAAAACATGCAATCATGTAAATGGATACTTGCTATATTTCAGGGTTGGCTTTCTAATGAGTGAGTAATAGATAGGCAATTGAATTGATGTTATTGAGTGGGGGTGGGGGCAAGAGGGGTGGTGAAGATTCTCATCATATACAAAATCAAATACATTTAGATACTTGTCTTACACTGGATTCACAAAAGTAACTTCTGAAAGTTCAAAATAGCAAAGACAGATTCACTTATGCTCATGTTAAAAACATGAGGAATAATCCTGTGTTCAGTTGCAGGAACATCTTTAGATAGTTAAAGAACAAAATTTGATGAAGGATTCTCATCAATTTTAGTACTACAAAAGGAGAATGAAACGAGGGTGGGTACGTTTTTAGCTGTATCTCTACATTTTACTTCTTTAAAAAAAGAGAAAGAAACATGGCAGAATATTAAGAGTTTAATAATCTGGTAATAGGCATAGCAATATCTGATTTCTGGTTTTTGTAATTTTCTCTATCCTATAATTTAGGGGTATTATAAGAAACAATTATAATAAATAGGTCAGTTACCATGCATTCAATGAACGACATTCACCACTAAAACAGAACAACAGAGGGACAACAATATGAACATTTCTATTAATGCAGAAAAAGCTTCTATTAAAGTCAATATCCATTAACAATAAGGGAGAAATACTAAAAGCCCAAAAAATTTGGAATACAGGTAAACTCCTCAACTTGATAAAGGGCATTAAACAAACCACAACTAACATAATATTTAATAGTAAAACATTGAATGTTTTACCCTCTACATGTAGAAGCAACATACATATGTCCACTCATACCTTACCTAGTTAACATGATTCAGAAGCTCTATCCAAAGAAAATAAGACAAGATAAATAAATAAAAGAAATACAATTTTAGGAAAACCAAAGCTCTGAACAAATGAACTACTAGAGTTAAATAAGTGTACTTAGAAAAAGCCACAAGATACAAGATCAAAATACAAACACAAACTGTTTCTAAATATGTGCAGGCAAAAATTTGAAAATTGAACACTCCAAATTAACTGAAAAAAATCTGAGTTATAAGTAAATGAAAAGAGATCCAATTAAAAATGGACAAAATACTTGAACAGGGACTTCCAAAAAAATACATACCAATGACCAATAAAATCATGAAAAGATGTTCTATTATGATTAGCCATCCAAAAAATGTAAAATTAAATTCAATTTATATTAAACTAAATTAAAATACAAAGTTAAAACTACCATAAGATAACATATCATACCAAACAAAATATTTAAAATTTAAAAATCTAGTAACATCAGGCATTGGCTAGAATGTGAAGCAACTGAAACTTTTATATGTTGCTAATAGGTTTTTTGTACAATAGTATCACTACTTTGGAAACTGACACTTTATGACAAAATAAACATATATCTAACTTTCCACTCAGCATTTCACTTCTAGGTACTTGTCCAAGGCAAATGAGTGCATATGTCCTTGAACAGATTTGTGCAAGCATATTTCACAGTGTCTTTATTTATATTAATAAAAAACTATAAAAGCCAAGTATTCATAGGAGAAAAAAATAGATAAATTGTGGTATATTTATACAGTGGGAATACTAGAATAATATTCAACCATCACAAAGAACACACTGCTGATATACTCAATGAGATGGATTATTTTTTGAAACTGTACGCTGAACAAAATAAGTCAGACATAGATGAGTACATATTGCATGATTTCATTTATGTCCAAAGTAGGGAAAGTACAGTCTGATAGGACAAGAATGAGGGGGTCTATCTGGACAGGGTAGGTTATGTTGTGGTGATTAACAATCCTATAATCTCAATAGTTTAAAGCAAGAGTTTATGTCTTGCTCATTCTATATAATCATTGTGAGTCAACAGAAAGGCTTTGCTTTTAGCCAGGCTGATAGAGCAGATACCATTCAGAAAGAGAATTCAGGAAGCTCTTGCACAGACAATTAAATTCTCAAATCTAGACATGTCACAAGAGATTTGCTTTTTTAACCCATTGGTAGGAACTTGCTCCTGGCCCCACCAAACATAAGGAGGGAGACAGGAAAAGTAATCTTTCCATGTGCTCAGAAGGCAGAGAGTCAGAAGTACATGGCTAGCAATTCAGTTGACTACTACTGCTAGATGGATGGTACTGGTTGAAATACAAATCAATAATATAGGGAAAGGCCTTAAAACTACTAGGATGATGTAGCCACTGAAAAATCTATATGAAGTAGGCTAGGGGACTTTAGTCACAGAGATCTCTAATATTTAGTTACAACCTGTTGGCTTTGGTTGATTTCATATGTTACTCCTTTTTTCATCAAAATCTTCTATAGAGACAAATACTTTTGTTCTTTAAGTTTTGTTTTGTAAAAAATCAAGGTAAGTGATGACATTTTATGTAGCAAGGAATTTATGCTCAGAAGAGGTATAATATCATTGCTCCAAGTCAAAGTTGCCAATGAGGAGTCTTCAAGGAATCTATAGAAATCATGAAGAATCTATTGGACTGTTCTCAAGTCATGGATTGGGGTTAGATCCCAATTTATTTAACTTTTAAGGAGCAGGGTTGTCTCAGCTAATGATGGTTGTCAGGAAGAAAGGAAGTAAGAAGTTTTTGAAATGATCTCATAGAGTGCTTAGTGTGGAAGCAATACTCAATAAATATTAATTTAAGTGTAAAAACAAAAGAACCCTAGACCTGTAAGAATTGTGTAAGTTCTATACAAAGTGGGCTTTGTATAGAACTTTCGTGAATAAAGTCGGGATCCTCCTTAACTCATCCCTTCATTGGGATGCTCTCAATTGGCGTGTTTACTTGTTTGTGTTTTCTTTATTGATTCACAAAAAGGGCTTTTGCTACCTGCCACTTCATGATGCTGTTAAAGAGTGGCAACACTACGAAGAATATCTTCTGACAGCTTCAGTACAGCCCTGGTGTCCATATCTGGGTGTCGTGATAATTTCACTGCTAATTTCAGGACAGTGACTTCTGTTATACCACTGTGAACTACGCCTAGGATGCTAAGTATTTCCTGCCTTTTTGCAAGGTTGACCAAAAACCAAGAGAAAATTTCTTCATAGTCTGACAGGGTTAGGACCACATTATTTTCTCAGTCAAGCATGAAAGTTGGAAGTCAAGGCTGTACAGCAGGCAGGGGCCCTGGAAGCTTTAGCAGTCGGGAAGCGCTCTGTCCACTGAGTTGGTGTCTTCTGCTCTTTTCCTGACCCTAGTCATTGGGATGACTCAATTCGGATGCTCCTTAACTCATCCCTTCATTGGGATGCTCTTAATTGGTGTGTTTACGTGTTTGTGTTTCCTTTATTGATTCACATTTTGCATCTTCTCCTTTCTACTTCCTCAAAACAAATACTTTAATAAAGAGAGGAGGGAGTATGGTGTGACTTTCCTCCTCTTCCCCACAGCTTTTCCTGACGACGTGCTGCTGACTCTGCCTCAGTGTGTGCCCTCGTGCCCACACAACCTGGCTGCTTTGCTTGCCTCTTCATCTCTACCCTGGACATGCTGGGCAGCCTTCCTCAGAGTCTCCTTGTCTCCTTCCTTGTTCACTTCCAGGCGATTCTCTACACTGTCCAGAATCAAAGCACTAAAATGGAATGTTGGCCTGACATGTCTGGTTTAAACATCTTCAACATTTTCGGGTATCTAAAGCACAGGTTGCAAGTAGGGTGCATACAGGATGTTGATGGGACTTCCTACAGATTTGTTTGCATATCTTTTCGTAATTTCTGCTTGAGTCTTGCTTGGTTTCCATGGACTTTTGCTACCTGTCACTCCTTCATCTGCTGGCACAGAGAGCACAAAGTGCTTAAGGGTTTAAAACCCATGAATAAAGGGAGAAAACTCTGAAGCATCACTTCCACTCCAGAACTCCCCTACAGCAACAGCCTGAACCTTACCTCCATGGGCCTTGGCCTGAAATCACACCCCACCTTGGGTTCTTCCTTATCTATTCCCTGCTTTCCCCATTCTTATGCTGGCTTCTCCTTGGAGCACCTTCTTAATAACCCACTTGTTTGTGATCCCCCTCTCAGGATCAACTTCTAGGGACCTGATCTAAAGCATCTCACTACCCCTGGCCAAATTTAGTTTCAATAAATGATCAAATGAGTATTTTTTTAACTTTTATAAATTTTTCTTTAATTTTTATGAGTCCAAGCAGTTTTTTGCACTTTTAGTTTTAAGGAGAATGATGCCTAATAAAAAATTGTATCTTTGAGGGAAGTTAAAGTCTGTAGCCATTTTAATTTTAAAATTTGAACAATTCCTGGTAGTCATTATTTGGAAAATTTCCTAGAGTTTCCAAAGTATGATCGCATTCTCATAGAGCCATGAAGTCCACTTGAAACAGCTTTTAGCCCCATTAAATTGTCTCCTTTTTTTTCCCTTCAACTTTCACTTCAAGTTCCGGGTGACATGTGCAGGATGTGCAGGTTTGTTCCATAGGCAAATGTGTGCCACGGTGGTTTGCTACACAGATCAACCCATTGCCTAGGTATTCAGCCCATCATTCATTAGCTAGTCTTCCTGATGCTCTCCCTCCTCCATCAACCCCCGACAGGCCCCAGTGTGTATTATTCCCCCCGATATGTCCACGTGTTCCATATGAGTATTTTTATACTGCATTTACTAGCCCAATTTGGTTTTTACCAATTCCTTCCGTTTTATTTTGGTCCTGTTTTTTTTTTTTTTTTAATTGATCCTCTTTGCCCTGCCTCTGAAGGCATTTGAGTTTTTAACCCCTGACCCACAGGCTTGAGACTAGACTTTTTTATAATTAGGGCTCTTGACAGTCGCACTCCACTATGTACGTCTGGCTTCAGTTTTCACTTCTCTGTTTCAGGCACCCTCATTTTTTCCAAGAGACACTTGATGTCTTCCCATTCTGTAACCATGCTGTTACTCACTCAGCTTTGTTTCTTTTCACATGCTGTTTGATCTAAATGAAAGGCTCTCCCCTGCTTTAGGTCCACCTAGCAAAATTCTATTCATCAAGGCCTTTATCACATGCTCATTCTCAGTGCATTACAGGTTAGAAGAACTGAACAAAAGTTCAGTGCTGGAGGTAATAAGAAAGAGAGAGACACAAGGTAGAAAGTAAGAAGGAGAGATGATCTGGGGAGGAAGCTGTTTCTGTTCTGGAATTCATTATAGTCTGGGAATTCATGAAAGAGTGCCAGGAAACAGGCAAACCTCCTCAACTCTACACAATATTTTTATATTTCTGGTTGTTTCTGGGGATTTCATAGCTTTTATCTCCTACATATCTTTACTAAGAGTAAGAGACAGAGAGAGAGAGAATAAGAAGGTTTTTTTTTTTAACATTCTCCACATTTCAGAACTATATTTGAACTTTTACTCCTCACCATAACATCATAAGGTCTACAGCTACCATTGTTGCCATTTTAGCAGTAATAAAACTGAGGTTTGGAAAAGCGACTGCTCTTCAAGAACACACAGCCTGACCATTTCAGATACACGACGTCAACCTAGTTTCAAGAATTTCAAGATCATGCTCACTATTCTAATAGTCCCTGGACCAGAGAAATCAAATGGAGATATTTCCAAAAAACTTTTATGTGACTTCCTGTGGCCAAAA
Source organism: Aotus nancymaae (assembly GCF_030222135.1). Taxonomy (NCBI): domain Eukaryota; kingdom Metazoa; phylum Chordata; class Mammalia; order Primates; family Aotidae; genus Aotus; species Aotus nancymaae. The sequence goes on from NW_026988443.1 coordinate 20,097,527, forward strand.
CAGTAAGCTGCAGGCAGAGGATGACTGGCAGGGTTCCATTGTATGCTCCTCTGCCTTGTTGGCTCATAAAACTGAGGATGCTTGGGAGCCATGGTCACTGGAACCAAAGCTTGCCTTGACAACTTCATTTGAAAAATACAACACTAATCAGAATCCTGAGAAGAGAGAAATAAAGTCATCTGCTCCTTCACCTGTGGCCTTTGTTGACTTAGCAAGTGTTCTTTATAATTATCTATACTTTAAAGCTGTGGTTCTCAAAGTCTCTTCTGAGGATCAGCAGCATCAGCATCACCTGGGAACCTGTTACAACTGCGAATTCAGGGTCCATACCAGCCCCCCTGAATCAGAAACTCTGGGGGTGGAGCCCTACAATTCATTTTAACATGCCCTCCAGGGGATTCAAATGCACATCTGAGTCTGAGAACCACTGATCTCAAAATGTGCAAAGCGCTCACAGATCTATTTTCTCAGTATTTCCTCTTGGAAACCTTGAATCTGTCTTATTTTTTTCCCACGGCATCTTGAGGATACTGAAGCTTAAAAAGGATGTAGTTTTTTGACATAAATTCAGATGAACGGGCTTTATGGCCAACCCACTTTTGTTTGAGTATGGAGAATCTCCCATTCTATTTTCATGGTGTCCCTGTGAGAGCCGCAACCAGGAGGATCAAAAGAGCTTTCCACCTCCACAGTGAGATAAGCCGAGGGACGTATACTGATGCCATGTATGACCTAACCGATGGGGGAAGATACGTTCAGACCAATTCACTTGACTCCAACTAGGAAAATAATTTGGGTTTCCAAGTAAACTTTTGATTCATTAGAGACATATGTTGCCCCCATCAAAAAAAAAAAAAAATCTTCAGACTAGTAAAATAGTCAAGTGTTTTTAAAACTGTAAGGTGACATAACATTTTTCAGAATTGCCAACCTTTTGATCAGCATCTACTATGCACGATTACAAAAGGATAAAAATTCAATGATGTTTCTGATGTGATGAGGACCACAGTCACTCTCCTGCTTCAAACTTTCAGTTAATTCCTATGTGTCTAAAACGCTGATTCTTAATCTTGGTTGCACATTAGAACACATTAAAATTCTAATGCCCACACCCTCCCCCAGACCAATTGAATCAGAATCCCTGAAGAAATAACATGGTATTTTTCAAAGATCCTGGAGTGTTCCATACACAGCCATGTTTGAGAATCACTGATCCAGACACTTCAGTCTGCTTAATGTGGTCTATAAATGCTTAGATGCTCCAGCCCCTGCATACCTGTTCAAAACTTCTCCCAGAGCTCAGGATCCTGACCTATTTCTGTTTCTCTATTGCGCCTCAGCAGCCTCCTCATCCCCAAAGTGTTTTCTTCTGCTCTTTCTCCTACCAGGATGCTAGAGCCAGCAGCTTTTCCTGTGGCTGACTCATTATCATCCTTCAGGTCTCAGCCCAAATGCCTCCTATTCTAGAAGCACTATGTTGGCCGTTTCATTTAAAGTCATGCTCAATGTCATTCTCACTTACCATCTGGTTTATCTCTTTGAAAGCATGTTTGACAGCCTTGATTTTGTATTTATTGACTTGTGTGTTTCTGATCTTGCTCCACTTTAATGGAAGATCCAGAGAACAGAGACCTTGCTCTTTCTATTCACTACTATGTCCCCAGGATCTGGAAGAAAAGTCTGGTTCAGTCAGTATAGCTTGAATAAATGAATGAAGGAGAATGAATGAACTCCAAAAGTCCAGTGATTAATCTTCAGTCCTGTAAATCATATTCAGGACTTGGACTCCAGTGTTCTGAGTCCAAGGTCATCGATTTTTTCTAGCTCAATCTAGCTGACCATTTCTGCTTTCACTCTATTCACACTTGTTTAAACCAACAGGGTTAGAAGAGACATGCTGTTTCTAATAAGGAACCTGGGACTTCATGACTCAGAGTTTACCTTATGTGATATGGCAAGGAGTAGGCAAGTAGGCACAGCACAAAAAACAGCTGTGCAAATAGCATCACCTCCAGTCCAATTTAAATGAAGTCAGTAAATCATGCCTCCAGACCCTAAACCATTTATTTCACCATGTTGGAGAAGGAAAAAGGACTGGACAGAGAAGCAATTTCTCAATCCAAGTATTTCATTAAAAAACAAATGGAAGGGACACCCATGGGAAAACATGGCGCTTGATATGATTGTGGGAGACACTTTCTTAAAAAATGGAATAATCAAATGGTGACTTACCTACTCCGGTCAGTTCTCACCATTAGTAATAATGGAAGGCCATAAGCTGGGATGGACTCCAGCCCATTGCACGCCCTGGAGGAGACACAGAGGGACAGGCAAGCCCTCTTCCAGCAGAAGCAGTAACACCAGTGTTAACGGTAAGTCCCCTTTGTCAACTCTTTGGGGGAGAGTTATTATGGGGGTCGTGGTAACATTTTTCTTCCTCTCTATTGTTTCTGACAATGGCAATAAACCTGCGGATAATATTTTGTTAGCTTAGCATGCGCAACAGAACCAGCCCTTGCTCTTTTACAACTCACGATAAAACAATCTCATCTAATGTCAGTATCAGAGAAGGCTGAGTCTGCACAGTCATTGCTGAGAGTTAAATGCCAGTATTTACCTAGCTAGCATTTGTTTTTAAAGAAAGTTTGGAGAGCCAGGGGATAATTTAATAACAATATTTTTATAATTATAATTCGAAGAACAAAGCCAGAGAGTTCTTGTTTCCATTTGAGAGAAGAGGGGCCATGCAACTTGCCTATAATCCCTTAGTTATTATTGAGTAGCAGAGCTGGGATTAACACCCAAGCAGAGTACAATTCATAACACATTATACACTTAGGAAGCCTCTATAGGTGCTAATAATAATAACAGTAATAGCTTACTATACACTTAATAAAAGGTAAATGACAACACTATAAGTGCATAACACAAAATGTTATTTATTTTTTATTTTTATTTGTTTTTTGTTTTTCTGAGATAGGGTCTTACTCTACCACACAAGATGCAGTGCAGTGGCACAATCTCAGCTCACTGCAACCTCTGCCTTCCAGGCTCCAGCAATCCTCCCACCTCAGCCTCCTGAGTAGTTGAGGCCTTAGGTGTGCGCCACCACTTACAGCTAACTTTTATATTTTTAGTAGAGACAGAGCTTCACCATTCCCAGGCTGGTCTTGAACACCTGGGCTCAAGCAATAGACTCACCTCAGCTTCCCAAAGTGCTACAATTATAGGTGTGAGTCACCGTGGCCAACCTATAGTCTTATTTAAATATCACAATAAGTCATTTAATTATTTACACAACTCTACCAAGTAGGAACTGTTACTTTCTCTTCATAGATAAAAATACCCAAGGTCAAAAAGTTTAACGACTTGATTAAGTTAAGAGTTAAGAATGGACAGAGCTGTCATTGGACATACATTTTTCCAGCTCTTTTTGCTCTTCCCTGGTATTTTGTATGAACTAGACTAGAAATCGCCAAGCTTTTCACAGTACCAAAAGTATTGAACTCAGAGGTTTGAAACCTGATTTGGCTACTAAGTCATTGTGTGACCTTTGAATGGGTCCTCTCCATTTTCTGACAGGTTGTTGAGCTGCTCTGCCTCCATCACATCTTAACTCCTGGTCTAGCACTTTTCCCCACTGGATGCAAACTTGGAGGAAGCACACAAAGCCACCATCTGGTACGCCATCCAACTGGACTCTTTCAAATGTGAGATCACCTGGTTTAAGAAATTAATGATGAAAGCAAACCTTACTGGACACAAGTCTCAAAAAGACAAAGAGCTGAAGCTCCTATTAGAAATAAACAGGAGATCCTCCCATGTCCTTGTTACTATTATTTGCAGAAAAAGAGGAGCAAGTGGTTCATTCCTGCATTCCATGTACTGTTCACAAGGGCTTTGGGGAAAAGAAAGAAGAAAAACAATTCCGGAGCTGAGAACATAATTACAACAAACTTGAAAATGAGGTAAAGACCAAATTAAAGCAGTAAGCCTTAGGCATAAATACAAATGGATGACTATCAGCAAATCTCTCGTGGCAGCAAATGAAAAGAAATATATAGAGATCTTCTTGCTATTAAAATAAAAGTTGGAAAGAAACATGGGAAGTACCGCAGAGGCAGAATCCAAGGGTTTTGAATTCCTCATAGGGCTCCGAGTAGACACCATTGTAACAGCAATAGTGGTTAACGGTTCTTGCAGGGTGAATACAAACTGGGTCTGCAGTGTGCATTTTATGTGCATCATCTCATAGAGTTCTCACTCAGCCCTGTGGGGTAGATGCCATTACTACCCTCGTTTTACAGATGAGATGAGCAAATGGATTCAGATGCTAAAAACTTTTCCAGATCATTCAGCTACTCAGCAATGCAACCTGGATTCAGAATCAGGTTGTTCTCACCATGAGCTCTTTCTTCCACCCACTCTGATGGACTGTTCATTGGAGGAGAGTTTAAGAAGAGCCCCTTGGCATTGACTCTATTCCAGAACAGGGTCAATCTTCAGTCAAGTGATAAAATGATGAACTCAACTTCCAATGGCCAGTTTTGCAATCTTGGCTCTCTCTGCCTCCTTTCTTATTCCCACACTAAGTGCTTCCTCTGCCCAATTTCTTAACCACCTCTGCTCAGTCACTGCCCTCCCTCCCATTATTTATGACATGTCTTTCTTCCTTCCTCTTTACATTGAAAAGAGGAATGGTTATTGATCCCTTATCAATTGGTTGATTCATTCATTATTCTTTAAACATCTCTCAAGTGCATACTGCAATGCCATGCTTGGACTGAGATACCGAGCAGAAAGAATACAGGGCAGGGGTGTAATGGGAGGCACAGGAAGTTTCCCCAGGGAGCTCACAGTACACTGAAGGAGATGTGTTTACAAATGTACCATAGCCCATAGTTGAACGGGCGCAGCAGACAGGGAGTACACAGAGAGAACACCAAAACCTACTCTGGAGAGGACAATAGGTTCTCTAGAAGAAGTGTCTGATGTTGGAGAGCAGAGGCTGTTCCCCCTTGGCTAGGATAGTGCACACAGGAGGGCTGTGATCCTGAACCTCTGCCATGCATGAAAACCAGCAGGAGACTCGTAGAAAACACAGAGCACAGGCCTCATACCCATACAGCATTGATTCTCATATGGGGGCCTTGGTCATGTCAAGAACTAAAATGTTTAAAAAGTTGCCAAAGTGATTTCATTTCATGTGGTCTGAGCTGCAGCAGGAAGACAATTCATACTTGCTAATAAATGCATGCAAACATACACACAGATGTCCTAGAAATAAGACAAATAAATGTTGGCCACTCCACATGGACAGTACTTTATAACCACCCTATGTAATTGTTGCATGAGAATCACTGGGTGAGAAAATTCATTTTATTGAGACCCCAGGAACTGAAATGAAGGATAAACGCACTTAGCTTAAAATTATAATAAGAGGTTTAATGAACAACAAAAAACATTCACCATCTGCGAACGTGACTCGAAACATCACTTTCAAGATGTATTGAGATTCTGAGGCTGGAGCTGGTAAAACCTGGGTCCTTCCTCCTATCCCATGGTGCTTCATTTCTCTTCCTGAGTGATCACCCAAGGCTGGTGCCCACTTTGGTGTTCACAATCCTGACGTGTCTTCAGAATCCACAGCCATGCTGAGTCTTAAACATGCCAAAATTTTCAAAAAATTGAACTATCATTGCTCCTCCACATAGACACTGATCCTGCCTCTCTAGCAAATTAGCCAGCCCTAACCTCTTGATTTTTAACCTCCTGATTTCCACGTATTACATAGAAGCTGTTGCCTGACTAATCTGCCATCTGCCAAAAACTAATCAAAAGTAATTATTCCCAGTCTTTGCTATTGTAAATAGTGCTGCAATGCCAGGGGGGAAGGGGAATTAGAGCATTAGGACAAATACCTAATGGATGCGGTGCTTAAAACCTAGTTGATGGGTTGATAGGTACAGTAAACCACTATGGGACATGTATATCTATGTAACAAACCTGCACATTCTGCACATGTATCCTAGAACTTAAAGTAAAATAAAATAAAAATAAACTAAAAAATAAATTAACCTTAGAATATTAAAGAAGTAATTATTCATGCATGCATGCAACAAGTATTTATTGAGCAACTACTAGGTACCCAGCTCTGCTCCAGACACTGTATGCTCTGTAAAGGAAATCCAGACACACTTTACCATTCACAGGGAGCTTGGGAAAACAGGCATTGAAAAAATAAACAACTGATTAACAAAATGAAGTGTTTTGAAGGGACATTCACAGGGCATGGAAATAGAAAAATAACAGAGGTGGTAGTTTAGGTGCATGTAAGAAAACTGAGGACACACCATCACCAAAAGACCCGGAGTCAGGAGAGGGCTTGAAAGTTTTAAGAAATTGCATATCAAGGTGATGAGAGGCCAGGCACAGTGGCTCACACCTGTAATCCCAGTACTTCAGGAGGCCACAGCGGGCAGATCATGAGGTCAAGGGATTGATACCATCCTGGCCAACATAGTGAAATGGCATCTCTGTTAAAAATAAAAAATTAGCCGGGTGTGGTGGTAGGTGCCTGTAGTCCCAGCTACTTGGGAGGCTGAGGCAGAAGAGTCATTTGAACCTGGGAGGTGGAGGTTGCAGTGAGCTGAAATTGCTCCACTGTACTCCAGCCTGGCAACAGAGTAAGATTCCATTAAAAAAAAAAAAAAAAAAAAAAAAAAAACAGAAAGAAAAAAGAAGAGAAAGAGAGAAAGAGGATGAGAAAGGGAGGACTAACGTGAGAGCATGTTGGAAAGGTTGAGTGGGCTGCATAACCTGAGACCCTGTAACCATGGATGATCCAATCCTGTCTAACACAAAATGCAAGGGAAAGCCACTGAAGAGTTTGAGCAAGAAAGTGATATGATTTGTTCAAAGGAATGTCTGGATATGCTACACTTTTTTTATCCATTAATCAATTGATAGATATGTGGATTGGTTGCACCTTTTAGCTATGATGAATAGTGCTGCCATGAACATTGGTATACACTTACATTTCTGATTTCAATTCTTTTTTTTTTTGTTAAGGGAATCTTGCTCTGTTGCCAGGCTGGAATGCAGTGGTGTAATCTCAGCTCACTGCAACCTCCGCCTCCCGGGCTCAAGCAATTCCCCTACCTCAGCCTCTCAAGTAACTTGGACTACAGGTGTGTGCCACCATGCCCGGATAATTTTTGTATTTTAGTAGAGATGGGGTTTCACCATGTTGGCCAGGATGGCCTCAATCTCCTGACCTTGTGATTAGCCTGCCTTGACCTCCCAAAGTGCTGGGATTATATGAGGCACCGCTCCTGGTCTGATTTCAGTTATTTTGAGTATATACCTAAGAGTAGAATTGCTGGGTCATGCAGTAGATGTTTGACTTATTAAGGAATTGCCAAACTTACCCACAGTGACTGAACCATTTTACATTCCTATCATCAATGTATGGGGGTTCTAATTTCTCCATATCTTTTACATGCTACACTATGGATGAACATTAAACACATTATGCTAAGTGAAAAAAGCCAGACACAGAAGACCACATACTGTATAATTCCATTTATATGAAATGTCTAGAATAGGCCAATCCATAGAGACAGGAAGCAGATTAGTGGTTTTCAGGAATGGGGGAGAGGAAGAATGGGGAGTGACTGTTTAGTAGGGGCAAGGCTTCCTTTTGGGGTGATGAATTAGAGTTCTAAGTTATGTAATTAGTAATGATGGTTACAAAATGTTTAGGATATATTTAATGTCACCAAACTTTGCACTTTAAAATGGTTGAAATGGTAAATTTTGTATTATATGCATTTTACTACAATTTTTTAAAAGGATGCCTGGCAATTGCCTGGAGAAATAGAGTTAGGAGGGGAAATACAGGGCCATAGGGAGGGATGCCTGAAGATGACTTCAGTCCTCTAGGTGGGAGCTGATGAAATAGCAGGGTGGCAGTGGTGTCCTGCAGAGCAAAAGGGAATTTCATTTGGTTGACGCCTTGTTCCTTCTTAATACAACCTATTTTTTTTTGCTTCCCATAACTGTAATCCCTTGCTGTTCCTTCTTAATGTAGCGTCTTTGTGTGTCTTCTGTAAATTTAACCCTCATATCCACAGATTCACCCCTAGGTCTCTCTTCCCACCGAGTCCTCTGTCAAACTGGAGGCCATGTCTTATTACACTTGTTAAATAAATAAAATAAATTGGTAGCATCAGATCGCTTATGGCTGTGTGTGCAACCCTGCTGAGCAGCTCTCCTCATTACACCTTTCCTCCCCACTTTCCTATCCCAGCCAGCTATGGGTCCTGAGCTGCATGGAAGTAAGAAAGTCCTAAAATCAATACAGTATTTAACAGGAAGGCACTGAAGCGTGGCCAGCCCAGAAGCAATCTGCTGACTTGGAAGCATCAGGAGAGCTTCTCAGGTCCAGCTGCTGCCTGCCTGAGCGGCAGTGGAAGCCCCAGAAAGACAAATTGCAGTCATCAGTCCCAGAGAAGAAAGACTTGCATGCTACCTCCTGTATCAGCAGGAGGAAGAAAGAGTTGCAACCTGGTAGCTCTGTTTCTGAGATGGTAATGAGGTTCATTCCCGACATTGGATGACAGTGGACTTAAAGGCAAGTCAGAAATTGCCCTGTGTTTCCTGTTAGCAGCCTGACTTTATATGTTGCAAGGTCAGCACAGTCAGGCCTGTTGGTGTGACTTTGCAGAGAAAGTGCTCTGATCCCATTAGTATGGACTCTACTTCTTTCAACCCTAGCACGAATAAGCATCCTGTCATCCACCGTGCAGCAAAGATCAGGGACAAGAGGGAAGCTCAGAACCACAAAAAAATAAACACAGCAGACTTGTGCAAGCATCATTCACTGCATTGTCTTCTCATATAATATGGCCTCACGTGCCACTGCCAGTTATAGTGACGCCTGGTGCTAGGCATTATTACATTACTTTTTTCTTTCTTTCTTTTATTTTGCCATTTTTAAAAGTTACTACTGCCCTGTTCTGATCCTCAGGCTGGTGACAACTAAAACATACTATTTTGATAGATTTTGGGAAGACTTCATCACAAAATAGATGCAACAAACTGTGGGTTAACAAGTACTTAAGAACAATTCATCCCTCTTTTTCTCACGCCAAATGGGATTCATTGGAATGTAATAAAATAATTTCCTCAAATTTAATAGAATTAAAAGAAGAACCTAAATTTCTGAGCTGTAGACACATCTCTATTGTGATTTTGGATGAACATTATTTAAATCAAAATGTCCTTCTCTGTTCAATTAATATTATATTAATGACTATCAAACTGAATATAAAATTGCTCACTCATGACACCCCCTGTCCTATTAAATAAAATTGTTATCTTTAAGCATCAATCAATGGGCATATGTCAAATTTGATAACCACTCCTAATCACTGAATATGGAAATTTTTCTAAAACTTTGATGTTATAAAAATTACTACATTAAAATGTTTCTGTATAGTCAGTTTGTTTTTCCCTATTTTTTTTGGAATATTGACAGTAATTAATTGGAATTTATCTCTACTTATTAGGAGTTGGGCATGTTTCAGTTCTGTGAAATATGCTTCCTGAGTTCTTCTTTTTAAAAATTGTAAATTTCACTGCCAGAGTTTATTTTTAGCTTGCAATTCTTTTTTATTTTATTCATTCATTTTTTTAAAAAATTTCCCTTGCGGGGTTATTCGGAAAAAGGTCTGAAGGATTTTGGCTCTCATGTTCAACTCTGGCCTAAGTGGGCACTGCAGATTCATAGAAAGGTAATTCTGTGAAAGGCAAATTTTACGGCTGTGAGTTTATCCAGGCTTTTGAAATAGGACCAGCCACATGCAGCCCCTCTCAATATTTCTCAACCAACCGAAATCAGACTTCATATTCAAATCATATCTGGCTGAATTACTTCCAATCTAAAATGGCTTTGAAATTTTTCATATTAATGGAGTGGAATATAAAAAGTAATAAGAGAAATCTATAGACCTATATAATTTTAAAGTTTTATGTATGTGAACCTGGAAATATTAGAAACGTAGCTCATCCTGATGAACAATATTCTCAATGTAAGATCTATGATGTGGCCTGGGTGCTGTGGAAGGACTTGCCCAATGGCACAATCAGTTTCTTAAAGGTCATGAACGGAATCTAAGGCAGGGAAGATACTATAGCAGACAAAAGAAAGAAAGAATGAATGAAGCCATCTAAAATATTCTTATTTGCCTCCAGTGGGATGCTGGAAGACCTGTATGCCACTTCCCACAAATGTCATGCTGCACTCACCAAATCCTCAGATTTAAATTTTTTCCCCAAAATGTTTTCAAACGGTTTATTAAAGTGATATTCAGTAGGTATTTTAAAGGACAAATAATTAATAGTAATAAAAAGAAAAAAATCAATATGGCAAGTGTAAGGGTTAAAATATTTCTGCTATTAAGAATAAGGTAAGGCTCTGAGCTCCCTGGCATCCAAGATAAAGAAGGAAACATGGTTTATTTCACATGAGATGAGAAATCTTACCAATTCTGCAACCGAGTCAAAGAAGCAGCTTGATTTTTGAGTGAAACTTCTTTTCTGGTCCATTATGACAGGGTCATGGGGAAATATGCAGGTCAGTATTACCTGCAAAAATTTTACTGCAAATGCAGAAGTTGAATTCATTCTTCGAGTTTTCAGAGTAACCTTCAATTAAAGTTAGAGATGTTGGCTGCCATCCAATTCAGCAATGGCAATTGTGTGAGGACTAGGATGATATACTGCAGGTTTGTAATAAGAGCCCTGCAAAGACCTCTATTGCATTTAGGTTCCCGTTGAATGATCCTTTATTTAGCTTAGGGGTTCACCTAGACAAAGGTTGAGTGTCTACAGGAAAGGTCAGCATGACGTTTAGAAATCAGGGTTTTACATAACTTATGGATCATCAGAATCACTTTTGGCTTTTTTTTTCTTTTCAACACACTGAATCAAAAACACTCAGGGTAGTGCCTAGAAATGTGAATTTAAAAAAAAAAATGCACTCCTTAGATGAATCAACAGTGGACAGTTTGGGTCAGCATTTGGAAATAAATGATTGAGAAAGCTCTTCCGGAAGCCTTTCTCTGGGTTCTGGCCTTTGGCAGGACCAAGAGGCAAATAAGAGGCAAGAGGGAACCCTGAAGATCATCTACAATGCAAGTCATCTCATGTGGAAGATCGAGGGTAAAACCTTCTTCTTAAGAGCTGCTTAGAGGATGTAATGGTTTGGAGAAGAAAGCAGAGTCCAGGGCATGAGTCCACCACCCTAGCATGTCCACCTCTTCCATTCATGGAGCCCAAATATTCCCTGCAAGGCTCAGGTGCCCATTACAGTCATTCTTTTCACATGGCAATGCCTGTCTGCTCTGGCAAATTTTGATAAATACAATGCCAAGTTGAGCAGTGTGCAACCACCACAAGCAATATTAATCAAAGAAGGGGCTGGAAGAACTCTCGGGTACTTTCGTAGCAAAAGAAAAATAATCACGTCTGATTTCTTCAAATGACCACATTTGTTCATTCATTTTTTTTTTTCCTTAACCTAACAATCAGGCTGCCTGCAGTCCAATAGTTAGACTAGTATCACTGGCTCATGTATAAAAAGATGTCCCCTGGAGGCCTATTCTTGATTTGTACTCTCTCCAGGTCCCCAAAATACTAAATAAATTAAAGCAGATGGCTTTTAATGAAAGCTTTAGCTTTCTCAGTTAAGTTTATAATTGTGTGACAGTCAAACACACACACACACACACACACACACACTCTCTTTCTCTCTCTCTCACCACTCACATCACATCCTGAGCTGTTTATTGGCATTACAAACCTGCAGCCTAAATGTCAAGTTATGCCACAGAGAAACGTGAACAGCTCAGTTTATTAATGGCAAGTTCGAAGGTGGTTCCCATCATTTACTGCAATGAGGACTCCAGCTTGCTCAAGCTCTCAGCTTCTAACACAGATCAACACGATCCCAGTGTTGACTTAGAGCAGACTAGAAAGCCCAGGCACAGGAGAGACTGATGAAACTCTTTGACAGGCTCTGAGTAATCTGTATGCAGAAACCTGAAGCATAAAGACAAGAGGCACTGCGTTGGCTTGGATTAAAGTGCTTTCCAGGGTTGCCTCTTTCTGATCTATTTACTGTCGATTTGGTGTTGAGCAATGTCTGGGCCTTCTTTCTTTCATCAGATAGTAGCCATAATGTCATCATCTTCTATAGGGATGCTGTGACGTTTTGATATAACATGTTTTAGTATGCCTAGAACAGTCTCCGACACATAAGAGATTTTCAAACCAATAGCGACAATTTTAATTAAGGTAGAAAATGTGGTTTTTTTGGGGGAGGGGGATGAAGTCTCAAAGTCTTACTCTGTCAGCCAGGCTGGAGTGTGCAATGGTGTAATCTTGGCTCACTGCAACCTCCACCTCATGGATTCAAGTGATTCTCCTGCCTCAGCCTCCTGAGTAGCTGGGATGACAGATGCCTGCCAACAAGCCTGGCTAATTTTTTGTATTATTAGTAGGAACAGGGTTTTGCCATATTGCCCAGACTGGTCTGGAACTCCCGGTCTCAGGTGATCCGTCTGCCTCAGCCTCCCGAAGTGCTGGAGTTATAGGCATGAGCCACTGCGCCCGGCCAGAAAATGTTTTTTAAAATGTATATTGTATGGTTTACTCTTGAATTGAGAAGTTCATTCTTTCAGTTGGGGAATTCAAAAGCAAACACTTATAATAAAGATCACATCCAGATGAAGGCCTACGAGGCACATGAAAATAACAATTGGAAGTTCAACACCGAATCAGGCAAGACATTCTGATGCTGACTCCCACATTCCTAGTGGTATCCCCAGATCAAAACACATCTACGTGGATCAAAAGCAAGAGTCACTTTTCCACTTCCTTTTGTCAAGTCTTTAAAGTGACAAAATACCAAAGGGACAGGAAGCTATGGAGAAAGAACAATGCCAGCTGCCAGCAAGGAGGGTGGAAGCATCCTATCCTAACACTTAATGCTAATGTGCTGGACATTATGAGTTTGTGACACCTTCTTCCCATATGAAAAGAGCAAAAAATTGACCCAAGGAAATAACCTTGGACCAATAAACATTTATCACCCCATAGGCATCTCAGAGCATATAAATCCCTTCTTTCCTCCCTTAATAGTTCATCAATATATTCATCAAGAGAAATGGAATCATCATCACTGGAAAAACAAGCGATGATGTAAAGATGGGTATTTTCATGTTTTTCCTGAGAAATTCCTCCCAGAGAATTCAGCTTCATCTACCTGCAACTTTACAGACCCAGAAGCTTTGCTTTTACAGACCCAGAAGCTTTGCTTTATACGGTTCTACCCACATCTCCTGTAGACATCATCTCCCCTTCAGCCGTAAAGGGTAGGAATTAGTTTATCAGAAGGAAGAAGAGACACTTGGCTATTACTGGTAAATTTAACAGCAGTTACTGAAAATGACTCTGTTAAATTCCTGTCCAATACATTTTATCAGTTTTGAAGTGGTAGAAAATAAGGGTTTTGTGGCTGTCAGGGGCCCCAAATAAACCTTTGTGACCTGGAGTTTGACTTTCCTGTGACTACAGCAGGTGAGGAATGGAAAAATCTTAATGACTAGCACTGTGTGCTAAACTGCTACCAAAGAGTGATCACGCGAAGGTCACTAGCTCTTAACCATAGGGTTTATCTGAGACCTGAGGTCACTCACCCTGGGCAACACACCTCCAGGAGACCAAAAACATATCCATAAGCTGTCATGTACCATGATCCTAGCATCTGCCAGCACCGTGCACTCAGCATGCAGAGTTTATGTCTAATACAGTTCTTCTCCTAGTGTATGGCTGAGAAAACAGATTCAGAGAGATTAAGTAACTTGCTCAAAGGTACACGACCACTGAGTGGTGAAACCAAGGCTTGAACCTAGTTCTGTCACTCCAAGTGGGGTGCACTAAACTCCAACTTCATCCTGTCTCTTTATTCACTGCTGTCTGAACATAAATGCCATTAAGGAGGTGAGAAGTCATTTATGTTCCTGCTATAACCTCCTCATCCAGTACAAGACTTAGTTCAAAACATGAACTCAGTAAATAGCTGATGAGGGGCAGATGTCAGGACCGCTGACTTTGAGACTATGGGCACTCTTAACCCCTTTAACTCCTTGCCTCTGTTTATACCTGACACTGGACTGGACATTCTTCATATATTTTTTCTGTCTGGAATTTGTGTCTTGACTTCACTATGCAATATTGCCTTTGCCCTCTGCCTCCAGAGTCTCTCGTTTCCCAGGAGAGCATTTCTAGTTTCATTCTCAGCATCATTCACTGGACCACCCCTCCCACCTGTCCTTTCCTCTGCACCACCATAACTGGCCCTTGACCAGCCTTTGAGCAAAGGCACCATCTCCCACCCTCTAAGCAGAAGAGGAAGGTCATTTAGAATAGAAGGATTCAATGTCCGTAGCACTAGAGAAAATGCCAGACATTCAGGAAAAGTCTCTGCTTGAAAAAAAAAAATCTTATGATTTGTGCATTTATATCTGGCATTAGTGTTAGTAAGTCATGTTTAAAACAAACAATCAAAAAACAGCTTTATTTTCATAAAGATATAAATCTCCCAAATTAAGTAGGATGGCTCACATTCTACTTTCTAGGTTTCTTCTTTAGTGACCTCAGAGAAAAGAGAGGGAGGAGTGATCCCAGAAACATGTAGCAACATATTTGAGGAATGGGGAGATATGAATGCTTCATTTAATGCTTGTTTATGACTGAGTTATATATATATCTGTATATATAATCGAATGTCTTAACATCATAAATATGCATCACCACAAAATATGATGGAATTAAATTTAAAATAAAGATATGCAGAGTAGATGAGAGTTTCCAGTTATGTCACATCTAGGCTCTTTAGGTGCCGAAAGTTCCTTTTGCAACAGGAAGGATCTTTATAGAATGTTTCCAATGCCTCCTTCATGAAGAATGTCCTACGTCTGCTGGTTTTGGAGAAGTGTAACGTCCAGCACTCTCATCTTCTTAAATTCCATGTAGAAAGCATATGAGGCAGGAGCAGTCAATCTCTGAGTCACATCCAGGCCATACTTGTGTTCCTGACTGCTCTGGGCCCCCTGCAGCCTTCCTCTGATTACTCTGTCACTATTGATTGCTTTTCCTGAGCACCCGACTAATGATTGCAGTAAACTGTGACTATGGAAGAGCTTCCTGTTCCATAAAGATCAACCTTGATGATGACCAGCCTTGACCTGACGGTGACCCAGGCAGTGTGAGCATAGAAGATAGATAGGTTGGGGTGTGTGTGTGTGGGTCTGATGTAAAACAAGGCAAGTAAGCAAAATAATTCAGGCCCTATGGTCTTGGCTGGCACATACTACCAAGGAAAGATGGGGCCAGACAAGCGAACCCACAATATTAAGTTTCCTATGAAACAGCTTGAGATGGGCCGGGCGCGGTGGCTCACGCCTGTAATCCCAGCACTTTGGGAGGCCGAGGCAGGTGGATCACGAGGTCAAGAGATCGAGACCATCCTGGTCAACATGGTGAAACCCCATCTCTACTAAAAATACAAAAAATTAGCTGGGCATGGTGGCGCGTGCCTGTAATCCCAGCTACTCGGGAGGCTGAGGCAGGAGAATTGCCTGAACCCAGGAGGCAGAGGTTGCGGTGAACCGAGATCGCGCCATTGCACTCCAGCTTGGGTAACAAGAGCGAAACTCCATCTCAAAAAAAAAAAAAGAAAAAAAGAAACAGCTTGAGATGACACTCCCTACTCCTCCACATCCTAGCTTCAGGCCTAATCGCTCACCAGCAAGCTGGCCCCGAAGTCTCAGCTCCATACCTCCGCTTCGTTTCCTGCTTTGATCCCTGCAGGCTTGGCCCCCTGTGCATTCGCCACACCTGGCTATGTGAAATTTGGATGGACATTTCAATGGAGAAATCCACTGCTGCCCACAAAGTGCCCAAAAGTGCCAATTAATCCATAGTGGCTTTTAAACCCACAGCCACTAAAATCTCACTGGGGCAAGGGCTGTGCTGATGACTTTGCAGCCAGCTGTAGGTGCGGAGTACCAGTGAATTTCACCAGCACCAGCGCCTTTCACTGTTTGATAGTTCAACAGCAGCTCAGTCTGGAAGCTTCTATTCATTCAACCCTGGTGCTATTTTTATATCTCTGTCAAATCTCTTCCTGATCCCTCTCCTTTGAAAAGGATCCTCATAAATCCTATCATAATGGCAGGAATGCAACAAACTGCAAGGTTGGACAGAGACTAGGGGATACATGGTCCTACAGCTGTTATCATCTTGGCATTAGAAAGCAGGTGAAGTTTTAAAAAGAGACGGCCACATTGCCGTACCTCTGCCGCCAAAGACAGACCTCACACGTCATGTGTGTTTAAGCGTCTTAACAAGGCTGCTCATGTCTTTCACCCTAATCAATACGTAAGCAATTTTTAAAAATAAAACTAAGTCTTTTTTTAACCATATTCTGTGACTCTTGGAACATTAGCCAACTAGAATGTTTCATTTATTTATTCACAGGGTCAATGTGCTAAGGAGTGTGCAGCCAACTTACTTGTGTATATGATAATGGAAAAGACCGCAGACACTAAACAAGCAATGCCATGGAGGGTGACACATGTCCTCACTGGAGACATGCCAAGGGCTGGAGGACCCCAAAAAAGGGATTCTGAACTCAGATTTGCTGAATAAAACAACACTGTGTGGAAGAAAGATCATCTAAACTGAAGGATGAATGAGAGCCATATATAGAGGCAGAAGTGTGTCCCAGGCACGTGTTCCAGGATACAAAGGTTCAGAGAGCAATGATAGTGCAGTGAAGAAAATCTGGTATCATTTTTGCCTGGTAGCAAGGGACATAAGAGTGAGAAATTGGGCTATCAAGGCAACCAGGGCCACGTCATGAAGATTTTTGATAACAGTTTCGAATCACCTTTATAGTTCACTCCAATTCTGAATCTGGAACCTGAAGAGTCACCCCATGCCCTTTATTTCTGATAAATGGGGGGCTTGGCTACTTATTTGTGAATATTTTGGGAGCCCCATCACCTAGAATATAGAGTTTATACGCCTCAGTTTTTATTTGAATGGCTCCAATTCACTCTATTTATGAGCCAAGGCAGGCTCATCTCACCCCATCGTCATTCTCCAGCACCCCTTGATACTGACACCATCAGACCCAATTTCTCTGGGTTTCCTAACACTTCACTCTCCTTTCCTAACACTACATTTCTGTCCACACCACCCGCTCTGCCCAGAATTGCCTCTACTCACATTCACATTCACATTCAGCTAGCACCTGCCAATCTTCCAAGAGTCAATCAAATGCCACTTCCTCCAGAAAGTGACTTAAATTCCATTCCCAAGGATTGAACGTTCCTTCATTTGCATTTGCACAACACTACCAGCTTTCTTCCCTAGACTTTTGTTCATAGGGTTGTATTTAAAGCTCTCAATTTCATCACACAGGGTCTTCTCACACATATTAATACTTAGGTAAATGCAAAGTACTTCTTTAATATCAAGAAATGACAGTTTATGTCAGGCGTGGTGGCCCATGCCTATGATTCCAGCTACTTGGGAAGCCAAGACAGGAGAATCATGAAACTTTAGCTAAAAAAAAAAAAAAAAATTCTTGACTAGTCATTTTGTATACTGTATAGGACAAGTCATAATTAAAATGTAAAATCATGTCATGTATATTCATAGTGACTTGTGTGTATAGTCTGTATCCTCAAAGAGATTCTAACTTCCTTCAAAAAGAAAACATACTTTTCATATTCATTTTTATATTCCTAGTGTTTAATTCCAGGGCATGGGACTTACCAAGTGCACTCATGAATATAGTTGAAAAAATAAATGAGAAAAACAATATAAATAGACCCTCCTACCCCTCCCTCCTATGCATACAGGCAGAAAACCCTTAATCCTCTTTAATTTCCTGCTAAGGATTAAACAATACAAACCAATGAAGCCCCTCCTGCCACACACACCGGACACACACACACACGAGTGTACGCACACACACACACATACACACACACACAAACCCTTCCTTAATTCCTTAATCCTCTTTAATTTCCTGCTAGGAATTCCTAGGCCAATGAAGACAGCAGTCGAATGTCCAAAATCTCTTTTTGGGGTGTTCAAGAAAAATGGAAACTTATGTGGAGGATTATTCAGACTGGTGAAATTCAACAAGACAGAGAGTCACTGGGGTTTTCCTCTCAACTTTTCCACTGACCTTTGAAAGGCACTCAACATAACAATTAGAAATTGCACATTTACACAACTCAGTAAATTAATAAATGATTTTTAAAATAAAACTTTTCTCCAATTCACTTTTTTTAAATTGTACTTTAAGTTCTGGGGTACATGTGCAGATCTTTCAGGATTTTTGCATAGGTATGCACATGCCATGGTGGTTTGCTGTCTCCATCCCCCCATCACCTGTATCAGGCATTTCTCCCAATATTATACATCCCCAACCTCCCCACCCCCTGCTGTCCCTCCCCTAGCCCCCCATCCTTCAACAGACCCCAGTGTATGACTTTCCCCTCCCTGTGCCCATGTGTTCTCATTGTTCAACACCCGCCTGATTGAGAACATGCAGTGTTTGGTTTTCTGTTCTTGTGTCAGTTTGCTGAAAATGATGGTTTCCAGATTCATCCATGTTCCTACAAAGGATATGAACTCATCCTTTTTTATGGCTGCATAATATTCCATGGCGTATATGTGCCACATTTTCTTTGTCCAGCCTATCATTGCTGGGCATTTGGGTTGGTTCCAGGTCTTTGCTATTGTAAACAGTGCCATTTACAATATACATGTGAACATGTAAATGAACATACATGTGCATGTGTCTTCATAATAGAACAATTTATAATCCTTTGGGTATATACCCAGTAATGAGATTGCTGGGTCAAATGGAATTTCTATTTCTAGATCCTTGAGGAATCGCCACACTGTCTTCCACAATGGTTGAACTAATTTACACTACCATCAACAGTGTAAAAGTGTTTCTATTTCTCCACATCCTCTCCAGCACCTGTTGTCTCCAGATATTTTAATGATCGCCATTCTAACTGATATGAGATGTTATCTCACCGTGGTTTGATTCGCGTTTCTCTAATGATCAGTGATGATGAGCATTTTTTCATATGTTTCTTGGCCTCACATATATCCTCTTTTGAAAAGTGTCTGTTCATATCTTTTGCCCACTTTTGAATGAGTTTGTTTTTTTCTTGTAAATCTGATTTAGTTCTTTGTAGACTCTGGATATTAGCCCTTTGTTAGATGGGTAAATTGCAAAAATTCTTTCCCATTCTGTTGGTTGCCAGTTCACTCTGATAATTGTTTCTTTCACTGTGCAGAAACTCTTAAGTTTAACTAAATCTCATTTGTCTATTTTGGCTTTTGTTGCCATTGCTTTTGGTGTTTTAGTCATGAATCCCTTGCCTATGCCTATGTCCTGAATGGTTTTGCCTAGGCTTTCTTCTACGGTTTTCATGGTGTTAGGTCTTATGTTTAAATCTTTCATCCATCTGGAATTAATTTTAGTGTAAGGTGTAAGGAAAGGGTCCAGTTTCAACTTTCTGCATATGGCTAACTAGTTTTCCCAAGACCATTTATTAAATAGGGAATCCTTTCCCTATTGCTTGTTTTGTCAGGTTTGTCAAAGATAGGATGATTGTAGATGTGTGGTGTTACTTCTGAGGACCCTGTTTTGTTCCATTGGTCTACATATCTGTTTTGGTATCAGTACTATGCTGTTTTGATAACCATAGCCTTGTAGTATAGTTTAAAGTCGGGTAGCATGATGCCTCCAGCTCTCTTCCTTTTGCTTAGGATTGTCTTGGCTATTCGGGCTCTCTTTTGGTTCTACATGAAGTTTAAAGTGCTTTTTCCTGGTTCTGTGAAGAAGGTCAATGGTAGCTTGATGGGAATGGCATTGAATCTATAAATTGTTTTTGGCAGTATGGCCATTTTCACAATATTGATACTTCCTAACCAGGAGCATGGAATGTTTTTCCATCTGTTTGTGTCGTCTCTTATTTCCTTGAGCAGTGGTTTGTAGTTCTCCTTGAAGAGATCCTTTACATCCTTTGTTAGTTGTATTCCTAGGTATTTTATTCTCTTTGTAGCAATTGTGAATGGGAGTTTGCTCATGATTTGGCTCTCTGTTTGTTATTGGTGCATAGGAATGCTTGTGATTTCTGCACATTGATTTTGTATCCCGAGACTTTGCTGAAGCTGCTTATCAGTTTAAGGAGATTTTGGGCTGAGAGGATGGGGTCTTCTAAATATGCAATCATGTTGTCTGCAAATAGAGACAATCTGACTTTCTCTTTTTCTAATTGAATATCCTTTATTTCTTTTTCTTGCCTGATTTCTCTGGCTAGAACTTCCAGTACTATATTGAATAGGAATGGTAAGAGAGGACATCCCTGTCTAGTGCCAGATTTTAAAGGGAATGCTTCCACTTTAGGCCCATTCAGTATGATACTGGCTGTGGATTTGTTGTAAATAGCTTTTATTATTTTGAGATACGTTCCATCAATACCTAGTTTATTGAGAGTTTTTAGCATAAAGGGCTGTTGAATTTTGTTGAAGGCCTTCTTTGCATCTATTGAGAAGATCATGTGGTTTTTCTCTTTGGTTCTGTTTATGTCATGGATTATGTTTATATATTTGTGCATGTTGAACCAGCCTTGCATCCCTGGGATGAAGCCTACTTGACTTGATTGTGATGGATAAGCTTTTTGATGTGCTGTTGCATTTGGTTTGCCAGTATTTTGTTGAAGATTTTTGCATCCATGTTCATCATGGATGTTGGCCTGAAGTTGTGTCTCTGCCAGGTTTTGTTTTCAGGATGATGTTGGTCTCATAAAGTGAGTTAGGGAGGATTCCCTCTTTTTGTATTATTTGGAATAGATTCAGAGGGAATGGTACCAACTCCTCTTTGCATGTCTGGTAGAATTCAGCTATAAACCCGTCTGGACCTGGACTTTTTTGTGGTTGGTAGGCTATTAATTGCTGCCTCAACTTCAGCCCTTGTTATTGGTCTATTCAGGGATCCAACTTCTTCCTTGTTTAGTCTTGGGAGGGTGTAATGTGTTCAGGAATTTACTCATTTCTTCTAGATTTACTGGCTTATGTGCATAGAGTTGTTTGTAGTAATCTCTGATGGTATCTCTGCAGAATTGGTGGTAATATCTCCTTTATCAATTTTTATTGCAACTATTCAATTCTTCTTTCTTTTCTTCTCTATTAGTCTGGCTAGCAGTCTGTCTATTTTGTTGCTCTTTTCAAAAAAACAGCTCCTGGCTTTACTGATTTTTTGAAGGGTTTTTTGTGTCTCTATCTCCTTCAGTTCTGCTCTGATCTTAGTTATTTCTTGTCTTCTGCTAGCTTTTGAATTTTTTTGATCTTGCTCCTCTAGCTCTTTCAATTTTGACAATAGGGTGTTGATTTTAGATATTTTCTCACTTCTCATGTGGGCATTTATTGCTATAAATTTCCCTCTAGACACTGCTTTAAATGTGTCCCAGAGATTCAGGTATATTATGTCTTCATTCTCATTGGTTTCTAAGAATATCTTTATTTCTGCCTTCATTTCATTGTTTATCCAGTCATCATTCAGGAGCGAGTTATTCAGTTTCCATGTAGTTGAGCAATTTTGGGTGAGTTTATCAATCCTGAGTTCTAATTGGATTGCACTGTGGTCTGAGAAACTGTTCGTTATGATTTGTGTGCTTTTGCATTTGCTGAGGAGTGATTTACTTCCAATTATGTGGTCAGATTTAGAGTAAGTGCAATGTGGTGCTCAGAAGAATGTATATTCTGTGGATTTGAGGTGGAGAGTTCTCTAGATGTCTATTAGGTCCACTTGGTCCAGATCTGCATTCAAGTCCTGGATATCCTTATTGATTTTCTGTCTCGTTGATCTGTCTAATATTCACAATGGAGTGTTAAAGTCTCCCATTACTATTGTGTGGGAGTCTATATCTCTTCTTAGGTCACTAAAAACTTGCTTTATGTATCTGGGTGCTCCTGTATTGGGT
This sequence comes from Aotus nancymaae, assembly GCF_030222135.1. Lineage (NCBI taxonomy): Eukaryota > Metazoa > Chordata > Mammalia > Primates > Aotidae > Aotus > Aotus nancymaae. The sequence continues at coordinate 20,119,678 of NW_026988443.1, forward strand.
GTGTATATATTTAGGATAGTTAGCTCTTCTTGTTGCATTGATCCTTTTACCATTATGTAGTGCCCTTCTTTGTTTCTTTTGATCTTTGTTGGTTTAAAGTCCATTTTATCAGAGAATAGGATTGCAACCCATGCTTTTTTTTGCTCTCCATTTGCTTGGTAAATCTTCTTCCATCCATTTATTTTGAGTCTATGTGTGTCTTTGCACATGAGATGGGTCTCCTGAATACAGCACATTGATGGGTCTTGATTTTTATCCAGTTAGCCAGACTGTGTCTTTTGAATGGGGCATTTAGGCTGTTTACACTTACTGTTAATATTGTTATGTGTGAATTTGATCCTGCCATTTTGTTACTGGCTAGTTCCTTTGCCTATGAGTTGATGAAGTTTCTTCCTTGTGTCATTGGTCTTTACCATTTGGTATGTCTTTGCAGTGACTGGTACTGGTTGTTCCTTTCCATGTTTAGTGTTTCTTTCAGAAACTCGTGTAAGGCAGGTCTGGTGGTGACGAAATCTCTCAGCAATTGCTTGTCCATAAAGCATTTCATTTCTCCTTCACTTATGAAACTTAGTTTGCCTGGATATGAAATTCTGGGTTGAAAGTTCTTTTCTTTAAGGATGTTGAATATTGGCCCCCACTCTCTTCTGGCTTGTAGGATTTCTGCCGAGAGATCCACTGTGAGTCTGATGGGTTTCCCTCTGTAGGTGACCTGACCTTTCTCTCTGGCTGCCCTTAGCATTTTTTCCTTCATTTCAACCCTGGTGAATCTGATTACATGCCTTGAGGTTGCTCTTCTTGAGGAATGTCTCTGTGGTGTTCTCTATATTTCCTAGATTTGAATTCTGGCTTGCCTTGCTAGTTTGGGAAAGTTCTCCTGGATAATACCCTGAAGAGTGTTTTACAGCCTGGATTCATTCTCCCCATTACATGCAGGCACATCAATCAAGCATAGATTAGGTGTTTTCACATAATCCCATATTTTTTGGAGGTTTTGTTCAATTCTTTTCACTCTTTTATCTCTAATCTTGCCTTCTTGTTTTATTTCATTGACTTGATCTTCAATTTCTGATACCCTTTCTTTTGCTTGATCTATTTGGCTATTGAAACTTGTGTATGCTTCACAAAATTCTCATGCTGTGTTTTCTAGCTCCATCAAGTCATTTATGTTCTTCTCTAAGCTGATTATTCTAGTTAGCATTTCATCTAACCTTTTTTCAAGGTTTTTAGTTTCTTTGCATGGGGTTGGAACATGTTCCTTTAGCTTGGAGAAAGTTGTTATTTCCCACCTTCTGAAGCCTGCTTCTGTCAATTAATCAAACTCATTCTCCATCCTGTTTTGTTTCCTTGCTGGTGAGAAGTTGTGATCCCTTGGAGGAAGAGAGGTGTTCTTGTCTTTGATGATTTCATCCTTTTTGCACTGGTTTCTTCCCATCTTCATGGATTTATCTACCTTTCATCTTTGAGGTTGGTGATTTCGGATGGGGTATCTGAGTGGATGTTCTTTCTGTTGATGTTGAAGCTATTTCTTTCTGTTTTTTAGTTTTCCTTCCAGCAGTCAGGCCCCTCTACTGTAGGACTGCTGGAGGTCCATTATAGACCTTGCTTGCTTGGGAATCACCCATGTGGGTTGCAGATCAGCAAGTATTGGTGCCTGATCTTTCCTCTGGTAACTTTGTCCCAGAACAGTACCCGCCAGGTGACAGCCAGAGCTCTCCTGTATGTGGCATCTTTTTGGTTATACAGGGGTCAGGGAGCCTCTTGAGGAGGCAGTCTGTCCTTTGTCTGCCTGCAGAGGCATTCTTGGGCTGTCACAGACTCAGTCCAGCTGCTGTGTAAGCTTCCTCTGGCTTTTGTTTACACAGGTATGTTTAGACCCACCTCAGCAAATGCAAACACCCTTTCCTGCACCGAGCTCAATCGTCCCAGGTCAAGCTCGAATTGATGTGCTGGTTGCAAAACTCTCAAGCAAGAGGACTTCAGTTTGATGATCTTTTTGAGGATGGGACCCACCCAGCCGTATCACCTGTCTCCTTGCTTTGAGCTCCCCCTTTCTTGGGAGCGGGGAACTCCATCCTGCAGGCGCTCTTGGTGCTAGTCAAAACGTTTGCCCAGATCTGTGCCAACAATCCGCAGCATCTACCAGACCTGCCACTCAGATCTGTGTTGGTAACTCGTGGTGCTTTTCAGCCAGGTGGGGATCTCCTGATCTGTGGATCAGAGCACATGGGGAAAGCACAGTGTCTGAACCAGAGTGCTGGGGGGTGGAAGTCCCCAATCCTCCAGTCAGTTGCACTTCCTGGGTGAGGCAGAGCTCCACCCTGCTACAGTTTGCCCTCCTTGGGCTACACCCACTGTCCAACCAGTCCCATTGAAATGAACCTGGTACCTTGGTTGGAAATGCGGAGATCACTCTCCTTCTGCATCTCTCTCGCTGGGAGCTGCACTCCAGAGCTGTTCCTATTTGGCCATCTTGGCAGAATCTCCTTTTTTTTTTTCCAATTCACTTTTAACTTTCCAATCTAATGGCCAAATTGCTGCACACACATTCACTAAAAAAGCAATGAAAGTTCATTTTTCATCATTAGCTAGCTGCCATCTTTCTTTTTTGTTTTTCTTTTTTTTAACACCCTCCTAACCCCCCATTGGTATGGTATATGCAAAATTAACTGGCCTTGAAGAAAGAAAATGATGTGGGGGTAAGTTAACAGACTCCTGCTTAAACAATGCCATACATGTGGGACCATGCCCACTCCTGCATGACTAAACTTTGGGCCAAGGAAGGACGCATCTGTTTCTAATCTGGTTACAGGTCTCAGGAGTTTTAACCTGAAGTTTGTTGGAGAGTAATTCCTGGAATCATCACCAGAGTAGACTCCTAAGAATAGAGGTCTTTCTGAAAGTAGCTACTTAAAGGGTCAGTCTGGTAGGGGCCCTCTTCTTTGGCATGATGGAGAAGATCAACAGGAATTTAATAAACTTTCCCCTAGTTCCGGGAAATTGAAAATCAACTCACTGATTTCATTTTGTTTAGCATCTGGTCTAGGTGTCTTTTTTTTTTCTTAATTACTTACAGAGACATTAACAATATACCTACTAGACGTTTCCTTTTTCTGAGGTCTATTAGTAAACATAAAATGTTAAAGATTTATGGAAATTGTAACATTAAAATCAATCCTAGTGTTTTAAACAGGTCTTGTAGCTGTTAAACTTATTCAATTCCAATTGCATTGTGCAAATTGGCCTAATAATGAAAAGCCATACATTTTCATTAGTGCACTTGTCCTGTCTGCTGATGGCTGACATTCTAACTTTTGATAAACAGCAGGATTCTCTGAACTACTGATTTTGCAGCTGCAACTCTCCATTCGGAAGAAAGAAAATTTGACTTCTGAATCTTGCTGGCAAAAACTCCTCTTCGAAGATGTTTTAAAATTGTAGGCATGTTTTATAAGACCAATCTAAGTGGTCACCTCTTGTTATAAGCCATTCTTCTCATTTGCAAAATGTGCATAATAATGCATTTAGGTCATTCATTGATTCCTTTATATTTTGTGACAGATATTCACTGATTGTTTCCTATGTACCTGGTCCTAGATTAGGTATATGAAAATGAAATAACACAAATATTCAGTGCCTGGTATATAGAATAGTATATTCAATAAGTGGTAGAGCCTTCTTCCATTTCTACAGGAGTCTAGATAATACAGATAACAAGGGGACATTTTATTATGGTCAACAGTATGAAAAAGGAGTTGACATCACTCATGAGAAAGACTTAGCTTTTGAGACTAAGAAACATCATTTGATACCATTCAGCTCTCTCTCTAACCCCTACTGGGACCCCTCACTGTGCTGCTTATGTTTACCTATCTTCAGCAAAAGTGAGCTCAGTCTACAAGGCAGCCTGTTCTGTGAGTAGACTGAGTAGTTAGATCTTAAAAAATGCCTTCAAATGATGGCTCACCCATATTGGGTTTGTCAGAAGTAGAAATGTAAATGACCTCAATTTTCAATTTTTTATATTAGAAGATGGTTGTGTTTCCTCCTTTCCTAAGTCTTCTCCTCTCAAAACTCATCACCCACTTTTCTTTAACTGTGTGTTTGTTATAAGATGCTGCTGTAAGTTTTAGCCTCTTCACCCTGTTGTTTACCTGCCTGTGAATGTCAGTCAGCCAATGACCCTCTTAAAAGAAAATGTGATCTGACTCAAAGTGAATGAAAAATGGTAACAGCAGAATTTCCTATGGGCACAGTGCTCAAGACTCACTATGTGTTCTACTACTTTTGGGTCTTCACAAGCAGCTCTGCATGGTTCCTGTTTTACAGTTAAGGAAACTAAAATACAGAAAGGTAATGATTGGCCTACAGCCACGCAAATACTAACTGACAGGTAAATACTAAAAGTCAGCAAATACTAAAATACTAAAAACTAAATAAGCAAATACTGAAAGTCAGCTCTCAAACCCTGGGCTCACTCCCCAAAAGTTACTGGATTATTCTTCTACTCCACACATCCCTTGTAGCTGGGGTGTTTATGAGTCCATTTCCCATCTGCCCTATTTATAGAAAATGTTTCTCTTGCACACACAGGCCCCAAGGAAAGAACATAGAGGAAAGACTTGTTTGGAGCTTTAGTTCTATATTATCCCCTGAATGAAACTGTAAAGTCAAAGACCAGGAACCAAACAAAAGAGAATTATGTGAAAGTAAGAGGGCTTTAGATGATATATGAAGGCATTTATAGAAAAGTGACTATTCACAGGGTTATGATTGATTACATATTTAAAATAAACACAGTTACTTTTCTTTACTTTGGCTCTAAGAGGGGCTGAATGTTAGCATCATAATGGCCCACTGTTGTCTATAAGGCAGGTGGCTGGCACATAAATCCCAGAGAGTGGCAGATTGAGCAGCCAATGGATGGTTCCCATCGATAAACAATGCATATCCTGCATTTTTGCCAAGACACAAGCTAGCAGTCTCTGCGCTTCCATGTCTGTGCTTCGGCTTCATGGGAGAAGCAATAAGATCTACCTCCCCTTTGGCTTAAAAAGGGAGATGATTAAGTGCAATTAAAAGCTAATTGTTGCAATTGCTCATGCAGCACATCTTTCCAGAGTAAAGAAGGTGCATCTTCATGAACTCTGAGGTTGCAAAAGTATCCTCTAGGGTTATCAAGCCCAATCTCTAATGGGATACTTTAGGCACCTGTACAATAACTCAAAGGCAGCATAATGCCTAGTGGAATATTTTGAAAGACTCTAAGCACATTATTTCCTAATAGAAAAGTGGTCCACCCTTTCCTATTTAACTACACATTTTTTTAATATGGTAACATTAAATACTTTTATAATGCCAGTCCACGCTAATAATTTATATTCACTGGAGTATAGAAGGTAAGAGGATCAACTAAAAGAAAAAACAAATTGCCATTGAAAATCTGTCTATGTGTCAATGGCAGATTTGGGGCGGGGGGAAGCCTTAGAATTTTAATTGGCTCTGAAGATGGTCTGGTCCATCACAGTGATGTTTACATGAGAAAACCAAAGCCCAGATGGGGCCATGACTTGTCCACCATCAGAGAGCAAATCGTGTTTAGAAATTTTTTCTATTCTACTAGAACAACAATAGACTCTGAATTTATGTCACCACTGCTCCTTAGCCTTCATTAACAGACATATATTTAGGCAATGTCAGGCAGTGGTTAAAAAATTAGTGAAAATTTCTCTCTGATTTCACACACACATCAACCTCTAATTGAATGACCAGGCATTGGTTCAATTATTTTCAGAAACATGAGCACCGTACTGTCATCTCTTTTAATCTCCCTGAAGACAAAAATAACAACTAAAAACCACATTAAATAGGTGTTAATCCAATTTTACAGATGATAAATGTAAGATTTTGTTTTATTTTATTTTTTTTTTTGTCTTTTTTTTTTTATTACTTTAGGTTCTGGAATACATGTGAAGATCATGCAGGATTGTTGCATTGGTACCTACATGGCAATGTGGTTTGCCGCCTCCATCCCCCCTGTCACCTATACCTGGCATTTTTCCCCATGTTATCCTTCCCCAGCCTCCCCACCCCCACCATCCCTCCTCTAATCCCCATAACAGACCCCACTGTGTGATGCTCCCCTCCCTGTGTCCATGTGTTCTCATTGTTCAACACCCGCCTATGAGTGAGAACATGCGGTGTTTGATTTTCTGTTCTTATGTCAGTTTGCTGAGAATGATGGTTTCCAGATTCATCCATGTCCTTACAAAGGACATGAACTCAACATTTTTTATGGCTGCATAGTATTCTATGGTGTATATGTGCCACATTTTCCTTGTCCAGTCTATTGTTGATGGGCATTTGGGTTGGTTCCAGGTCTTTGCTATTGTAAACAGTGCTGCAATGAACATATGTGTGCAAGTGTCTTTATAATACAATAATTTATAATGCTTTGGGTATATACCCAGTAATGGGATTGTTGGGTCAAATGGAATTACTATTTCTAGATCCTTGAGGAATTGCTACACTGTTTTCCACAATGGTTGAACTAATTTACACTCCCATCAACAGTGTAAAAGTGTTTCTATTTCTCCACATCCTCTCCAGCATCTGTTGTCTCCAGATTTTTTAATGATCTCCATTCTAACTGGTGTGAGGTGGTATCTCAGTGTGGTTTTGATTTGCATTTCTCTAATGACTAGTGATGATGAGCATTTTCTCATATCTTGGCCTCATATATGTCTTTTCTGCTCATATCCTTCACCCACTTTTTGATGGGGGCTGTTTGTTTTTTTCTTGTAAATCTGTTTTAGTTCTTTGTAGATTCTGGATATTAGCCCTTGGTCAAATGGGTAAATTGCAAAAATTTTTTCACATTCTGTTGGTTGCCAGTTAACTCTAATGATTGTTTCTTTTGCTGTACAGAAGCTCTGGAGTTTAATTAGATCCCATTTGTCTATTTTGGCTTTTATTGCCAATGCTTTTGGTGTTTTAGTTATGAAGTTCTTGCCTATGCCTATGTCCTGAATGATTTTGCCTAGATTTTCTTCTAAGGTTTTTATAGTGTTAGTTCTTATGCTTAAATCTTTAATCCATCTGGAGTTAATTTTAGTGTAAGGTGTCAGGAAGGGGTCCAGTTTCTACTTTCTGCACATGGCTAGCCAGTTTTCCCAACACCATTTATTAAACAGGGAATCCTTTCCCCATTGCTTGTTTTTGTCAGGTTAGTCAAAGATCAGATGGTTGTAGATGTGTGGCATTGCCTCCAAGGTCTCTGTTCTGTTTCATTGGTCTACATCTCTGTTTTGGTACCAGTACCATGCTGTTTTGATTACCATAGCCTTGTAGTATAGTTTAAAGTCAGGTGGCATGATGCCTCCAGCTTTGTTCTTTTTGCTTAGGATTGTCTTAGCTATGCAGGCTCTCTTTTAGTTCCATATGAAGTTTAAGGTGGTTTTCTCCAGTTGTGTGAACAAGGTCATTGGTAGCTTCATGGGGATACCATTGAATCTGTAAATTACTTTGGGCAGTTTGGCCATTTTCACAATATTGATTCTTCCTAATCATGAACATGGAATGTTTTTCCATCCGTTTGTGTCCTCTCTTATTTCTTTGAGCAGTGGTTTGTAGTTCTCCTTGAAGAGGTCCTTTACATCCTTTGTTAGTTGTATTCCTAGGTATTTTATTCTCTTTGTAGCAATTGTGAATGACAGTTCATTCTTGATTTGGCTCTGTTTAAGTTTGTTATTGGTGTATGGGAATGCTTGTGATTTCTGCACAGTAATTTTGTATTCTGAGACTTTGCTGAAGTTGCTTATCAGTTTAAGGAGATTTTGGGCTGAGAGGATGGGGTCTTCTAAATATACAATCATATCGTCTGCAAATAGAGACAATTTGACTTCCTCCCTTCCTAATTGAATACCCTTTATTTCTTTTTCTTGTCTGATTGCTCTGAACTTCCAACACTATATTGAATAGGAGTGGTGAGAGAGGGCGCCCTTGTCTTGTGCGTTTTCAAAGGGAATGCTTCCAGGTTTTGCCCATTCGGTATGATATTGGCTGTGGCGTTGTCGTAAATAGCTTTTATTATTTTGAGATACATTCCTTCAATACCTAGTTTATTGAGAGTTTTTAGCATAAAGGACTGTTGAATTTTGTCAAAGGCCTTCTCTGTATCTATTGAGATAATCATGTGATTTTTGTCTTTGGTTCTGTTTATGTGATGGATTACATTTATAGACTTGCATATGTTGAACCAGTCTTGCATCCCCAGGATGAAGCCTACTTGATCAAGATGGATAAGCATTTTGATGTGCTGTTGCAATCGGTTTGCCAGTAACTTACTGACGATTTTGTGTCTATGTTCATCATGGATATTGGCCTGAAGTTTTATTTTTTTGTTAAGTCTGCTGGGTTTTGGTATCAGGATGATGCTGGTCTCATAAAATGATTTGGGAAGTATGTGGTGTATTGGTACATTGCCATGTAGGTACCAATGCAACAATCCTACATGATCTGCACATGTACCCCTCTTTGTGGATTGTTTGGAATAGTTTTAGAAGGAGTGGTACCAGCTCTTGAAACCCTGAATATACCAATAACAAGGGCTGAAGTTGAGGCAGCAATTAATAGCCTACCAACCAAAAAAAGTCCAGGTCCAGATGGGTTCACAGCTGAATTCTACCAGATGTATAAAGATTTTGCTTTAAAATAACATTTTCTTATAATGAATAAGCAATAATAAGATAATTAACACATTGATTTATTAGTATGTTCTTAGCATCAGGCTTAGATGTTTCTGAATTTTTTTAAATTTTAATAATGATAATGTTTGGCAAATACTACTATTTGGTTCATTTTACAGAATAGAAAAGTGAGGTTTCAAGAGGTTAAGCATCTGCCCCAATGGCACTGACCTGGAAAGATGGAGCTGGGATTTAACACAGGTAGTAGGACACCAAAAACCTAATTTACCAGAAGACAAGCATGAAAATACGTAGTAACATGGACACTTAATTGTACAATGGAAAGGAGAATACAAGCATTTGCTTTAAACACTTTGAAACACTAGATGTAAAAAAATCAATGAATGATTTCAGAAGTGAGAGGAGCAAAATATCTGATTGTATGTGACTTGTGACCACATACATGCAAAAATATGTGTACATATGGATACCCATTGGAAAGATAAAAGCATTGATTTCTAAGTAATGAGACTTGGAACTCTTTACTTTTATATGTAAAATATTCTTCATGGCTGGGTGTGGTGGCTCACGCCTAGCATCCCAGCACTTTGGGAGACTGAGATAGGCAGGTCACTTGAGGTCAAGAGTTTGAGACCAGCCCGGCCAACATGGTGAAACCTCGTCTCTAATAAAAATACAAAAACATTATCCAGTCTATCATTGATATGCAGCCATAAAAAAGAATGAGATAATCTCCTTTACAGGGACATGGATGAAGCTGGAAGCCATCATTCTCAGCAAACTAGTACAGGAATAGAAAACCAAACACCGCATGTTCTCACTCATAAGTGGGAGTTGAACAATGAGAACACATGGACACAGGGAGGGGAACATCACACACCAGAGCATGTCAGGGGGTCGGGGGCAAGGGGAGGGAGAGCAGTAGGACAAATACCTAATGCATGCAGGGCTTAAAACCTATATGATGGGTTGATAGGTACAGCAAACCATCATGGCACATATATACCTATGTAAAAAAACCTGCACATTCTGCACATGTATCCTGGAACTTAAAAAAAAATGCAGGGCATGGTGGCATGCACCTGTAATCCCAGCTACTTGGGAGGCTGAGGCAGGAGAACCACTTGAACCTGGGAGGCAGAGGTTGCAGTGAGCCGAGATCAGAGATTGTGCCACTGCACTCCAGCCTGGGCAAAAGAGCGAGACCTTGTCTCAAAATGTATGTATGTATATATGTGTATATATATATATATATATACACATCTTCAGATGACTATATTTTTACCAATATCATTTTGAAAACTCAAATGATAATAAAATGAACTTTCCCATGTTGTCCCTTGGTCATATTGTCTACCAAACTCTGCAGGCTGGATGAGAATAATAATTAAACTCCTCACAGAATTCCTTGTTCCTGTGCCAGCATCTCCTTTGCTTATGCAGTGATGGCACTCTCCCACAGTTGGGTGCACTGGTCTGTCGTGTTGGTTTATATTTCATTCAGCAGAGATTGTTGGGCACCTACAACATGGCAGATGCCTGAGCTGAGATTTGCTCTGCTCTCAAGATATTCTAGTTTAGTGAAAAGTTCCCACACAGAGACTATAATAGATGTAGTGAGAAACCAACAGAGGACTACAAGGGACCAGGGAGGGGGCTAATCCTCTTAGCTGGGGACTTCACAAAGTAAGGAACTTGTAAGGATGAATAAGAATTTGCCAGAAGAGGAAAACGAGAATTAAACATAGGGGGATCTTTGTGCAGAGTCATGGAGTTGCAAAATCAACACAGGCAGAGTGCGGCTGGGTGTGACCAGCAGGAGAGTGTGGTGAAAAATGAAGTAGGAAGGTACTTGGAGGCATTTTCTTGGAGGCTTTATATGCCATGCTGGAGCTGGAGGAACCCTGGATGCATTTTGAGTGGAGCAGTTCAAGGACTGTGCATAGAGTTCCAAGAAGGGTCCCCATCACTGACGCTACCACTCCTGGACATGGAGGGAAAATTTCAACATAAGGAGCCATCGTGGGAACAGGCTGGCTGGGGGCACAAAGATCTGGTTTGGAGCACTTTGGAGGTACCTCTTATTGAAATGAGGAGCTGCACCCACATCAACAAACCACCTCACAGACAGATTGACCAACTCACGGACCATGCCCAAATTCCTGTGCTTTCCCGGTCGCTCTCCAGAGCCTCTCAGGACACAGTCTTGTGTAAGCAGCATCTGGTTATTAAACAGTAAAACACACACAAGCACCAACTTCCAAGAAGTTTGTTCTCCAGTTTGCATTTTTTTGTTTCATTTTGTTACACAGTCTGGCTCTGTCACCCAGGCTGGAGTGCAGTGACACGATCTCAGCTCACTGCAACCTCCACCTCCCGGGTTCAAGTGATTCTTCTGCCTTAGCCTCCTGAGTAGCTGGGATTACAGGTGTGCACCACCATGCCTGTCTACTTTTTTTTTTTTTTTTTTTTTTTGTATTTTTAGTAAAGATGGAGCTTCCCCTTGTTCACCAGACTGGTCTTGAACTCCTGACCTCAAGTGATCTGCCTGCCTTGGCCTCCCAAAGTCTGGAATTATAGGCATGAGCCACCGTGCCCAGGTTAGTTTGTGGTTTTGTTTTGTTTTGTTTTTGAGCATAGAATAAGCAGCAAGGACCCTTCGCGAATAATCAATGAAATGGCATTCCAGTGTCCTGCTCTGTTCTGCTTTTGTGTTGTTAATGAGCCTCACTGCGAACACAACTCAATGTTATTAAAAAAGAAACAGCCTATGACTGTTTTTTCACAGTCTTTCTGTTAAAGTGCTTCCCTCTGTTATTTCAAAAGTATTAAAAGCTAATTGTTTTAGTTTTCAATTAAGGCCTGCATGCATGAGAGTTTGTGTCCATATGTGTCCCCAATAAAGCTGCGTTTTCACCAGCCATGACTCTCCCTTGAGTGGCTGATTTACATTTGGTGGTGAATGATGGCAACTTCTGCCCAGCTCCGGTGAGCTGTCCATAGAGTCTGAGCTAAAAGTTACCCAAGGATTACACAGCCTGGGTTTTTGTCTGCCTAGGAATATAAATAATTGAAAGCAAGAGGAAGCAAAGATGCCGTTTCTTGGAGTCTGGTTAGACTGAAGGAGATAAAATGGCTTTGATTTAAGGGGAGAGAAAATGACACCATAATGAACTCTGAGATTTCATAGGCGAATTTTGCCATTTTATCAAGGGAACAGGCAAAACCAATGTAACTCAAAGTGCTGATTATCTCCCTTCTTGGATTATGCAAGGTAGTAACTTCTGGGAGCAGGGAGACAAATTGGAGCAAGTTTTAGGAGAAAATGATTGGGCTGTTCTCATTTAGAAACATCTCCCTTTCCCCAATCCTACCCAGGCAAAATGCAAATGGAAATTGCCTGGCAGTTCTTTCTAATCAATCTGCCTCTGGAGGTAGTAAATTCTCCCTGGCCTCCTCTTTCCTTAATGCTGCTCTAGCTAGAACAAGACAGATGCTCTGCCTTTTGCAGCCCTCATTTGTGACACCTCTGGGAATTAGAATCTTGAAGATTCGCCACTAAGAAAGGGCGAGGTGCCCAAATCCCACCAATCTTAACTTGAATAGTTTTTCAGTGAAGAAGCATCTTATTAAGAGCCATGATATTTCATTTAATTCCAACTCATCAGAAATAATTCAGTAAGGGTGTCCTCTTCCCCGATCAACTACAGAAACTCACTGGCACATGAAGACAAAGATATCTTAGCTTGTGACATCTAGGGTACTTCTTCGAGGTCAACATTCATTATGCTTTCTTATGTTTATATGTTTGATGTCAGTCGGATCTGCAGGATTGTATCACCACACTGGTAGAGAGCACATCTGACCTGTTCACCTTCCTTTTCCCCATACCACGTTAATGACTGGCATAGGAGAGCTTCTCAATCAGCATTTCATTCATTTATTGATTCAACAAATCAACTGAGGGCCAACTATGAGCCAGGCCCCGTGCTAAATTCTTGGACTAAAACAATAAGAAAAACAGACATGGCTGTTGGCTTTCAAAGCTTACAGTTTGTGGAGGAGTCTTGAATTAGCAGATAATTATGGAGCGCATAAGAAAGAAAAGGAAGAGGCACAGAGAAGGCTAATCAGAAGAGAGGGCACCGTTCATGTTTGAGTCTGGGAAGGCATTTCTGAAAAGGTGAGGTCCTCAACAGGACTGGAGGAGTAAGAAGGACCCAGGCACACGAAGCACGAAGGAAGAACACTTCCAGTACCCGGCCATGTCGGAACTTCACATATTTTGGGAAACTTGATGTGTTAGTTTGCTGGGGCTGCGGTAACATAGTACCACAGACTGGGCTGCTCAAACAACAGAAGTTTATTTTGTCACCATTAAGGATGTTAGGAAGCCCAGATCAAGGTGTATTATTTGTTTTGGAAGTATTATTATTTGCTTTGGTGTATTATTTGTTAGGAAGCCCAGGTCAAGCAGGATTATTTATTTATTTGTTTGTGTGTTTTTCCTGAGGCTTCTCTCCTTGGCTTGCAGATAGCTATCTTCTTTACCTGTCTTCACAGGACCTTTCCTTGGTACCTATGTCAAAGTTTCCTCTTTTTATATGACATCAGTCATACGAGATTAGGGAGAACACAAATAAATACCATCATTTTAATTTAACTACCTCTTTAAAGATCCCATATCCAAATACAGTCACATTCTGAAGCTATTGGGGTTAGAACTGCAACCTATGGATCTGAGGGCACGCAATCGAGTCCATAAGAGTCAGAGAAGGCCGGTGGGGTTAAATCCTTCAGTCGAAGTGTAAAAGAGTCGTTGATGGATCGTAAACTACTCACAGGGCCAATTTATTTTTTAGGGTCACTGCTTTGAAAGAAGCATGAGGAAGAGATTAAGGTGGAGCAAAAACAGATGTAGGAGATATCAGTTAGGAGCTGTTGCAGTTGCCCGGCGAAGAGAGAATGGTGGAAGTGAGGTGAGGGAGGAGCAAGTGCCAGGGTGGAGCCTGGAAATGAATGACATTTCCTTAATAAGAGAAAGAGTGAATGAATGGATGCATGCGTGCGTAAGTTAATGAAATCCACTGAATGAATAAACCATGCCTGGTAGTCACTGTGAGAAGCTCTGCCCTATAGTCTATGAAATCATCTCTCTGTTTCCCCTGTAGGACAGACTTCTCTACATAACATGTGGGTGTATTTGTGTCAGGGAGCCTCTTATTCTGCATATAAGGACATCATTCCCCTTTCACAGTCACAGAGTAGGCATTCTGCGTGCACGCTCTGAGTGAGAAGGAGGCAAGGACAGGGCCTGTGTTCACCTTGCTGTGTTTCTAACTCATCAGTCCTTCTACATCTTAGACAAACTCCTGTCTTCGAGCATATTTCAACATGCAAAATGCAAAGTCACTTTTTAAAATGAAAGTAGTTTTACTTGGGAGGGTTTGTGACATTAGCCAAGCACCATTCTCCACAGTATTTATAATGTGAGTTTTCTTCATTCACCTCACACATTCACACACAGGACAAGAGGGCCATTTCTTGCTAGAGAGGTCCACTGATTGATTAATTAGTGCAATCAGGAATTCACAGAGCTGTTCAATTGCAGTGCTGGATGGAGCCTCGGTGGCATTTCAGTCAACCAATCACCTTCCAACATGACATGAATCCTTGTTAAAAAATTTGTGCCTCAACTTCCTCCTGTCCCTTCTGTAAGACAAGTTGCTCACCACTTCACAGCACTCCTTTGTCCCACTGCTAATACATTTAAATGGTCGTGTTAAATACAAAGAAAAACGTTAAGTTGGTATTCCCATACTCACAGGCTCTCCGCCTCTTTCTATGTGGCCAGCATTCAGGCTGGTAGCTTCCTGTTAAACAGCTCCATAACCTTGAGTAGATGCACATGGGAGATGATTTCAGCACATTACCAGCCTGGATGTTTCTCTCCCTGAGGGTTGAAGTTGGCCATTGTCTTTCTTACAATGAAGTGCAAACATTGAATAGAGGGCACCAGGCATAGAGTGACCAAGAACCTGTCCATCCACCCAAAACCAAAATCTGGTCCGAAGTTCCTTTCCCTTATTTCCCTACATCCAAATCACACAACTTTGTGGGATGTATCCCTTAGTTTCCTCTTGTCTTCCTTCTTGACTGCCATTTACAACAGTCTGTTAGCTGTTCTTTCTCTCAACTAAAGAGTACAAAAATCCCCAAGTAAAATATTACCCTTGTATCCAGCCCTTTTACATTTGCCCTGACAGTTATCACTAACACTGTCCCAATGACTACAAACTGCGGGATGTGAACTTGCCCTGACTTCGCTTCCCTAAAGCCCTTCAATGTGTAGTGTGTTGGGAGAGAAAGGGGAAAGGTTTTCAGTGGCTCTGAAACACCTAAAGTCCAACTGCAAACTTCACCTTTTTCTTCTCCCCTTCATGAACTATTCCCTGATTCTCCTTCTCATCCCATCTCCCATCCCTCCCCTTGGACTGCATTTTTTTTAATCCCATGTTCATTCTTAACCTCATCATATTCTTCCTTTCATCTGACTTGTTCATGCTGATGCTTCAGCCAGTCATAACCTTCCCTATTTCTTTACTGGAGTGACATCTACTTGTCTGTTTAGGTTTAGAGTCACATCTCATGGGGCTTGGGGCTGCCCAAGTCAGGCTAACACACCACTCTTCTCTACCAGGCTCTCATGAGGCTGTGTCCCTGCCTTAACAGACAAATATATCATGATGCAGGGTACATGTCTGATGACCTATGTCTTTCCCTGCTGAAACCATAGACCCAGGTTAATCCTTACTGTCCAGGACTACCTAGGATGCAGGAGACTGTCAGTGCATGTTTGTTGAGCTAAACTTTTATCTCCCTAATGAGGCTGCATTGGGATATTTGGGGAGGCCAAATCATGTTTCATGTATTCCTTTCCTGAGTGACGTGCACAGGGAAGATGCAATCCTTTCTCCAGAATATTTTGAAACCCCAAAGTCATCAAGACTTGGTAAAAATCCTGCATCTAAGCCATTATAATTTACTGTGCTGTTAGAATATCAGATCCAAGACAGACAGTTCCACAATAACTCAAGAGTCCCGGGTGTTTTTTATGGACTAAACACAACCTCAACCATAGTCTCTGATAACCTTTTATTGTCTCAGTTCAACATTAACCATATATTAAGTTGATTTACTAACTGTCCCACTTAAGTATTAAGGAAGAAAAATGCACCCACATTCTAATTAGTTATTTTTAAAAGTGATTTTATACATACTTCTATGATCAAACAATGCAATATAAAACAAATATTTAAAACTTATCTTAAAACATAGCTACCCTGATAAGCATAATTTAAAAATCTTTAATGAATTCACCTCAATTAGCCTTTAATTAAATAGCTCATTAAAAGCTGATTTGAATACTGCTCATGGAGAAATCCTTGCTCAACTGTTGTGACAGAGCAGGAAGTTAATGAAGTTAAAATTAAGCACAATTTTGAGGGAATAGTCTGAAAGTCATAAAGCTGTAAGAGGAAATAATGTCTCTGAACTTTACTTGACGCCTGAGACTTCCTTCATCACCAAAAGCTCAGGTATGTGGTAGACTTGAGGCCTGGGGCAGGGCCAGCAAGCTGCCTTTCCACCTCTTGTTCTCGGTGTGGGGGTTCAGTACCTTGGAGGTATAAAATAATGTCTGATGAATGAATGAATGAACCATCAAAACAGATCTGCACAGATTCTACATTTAAGCAAAAGGTAAAAGAATATAAAGGAAGCTTACTTACATTTATGGAATGTGTATCAAGCATCAGATATTTTGAACAAGTTGTTTTTATTTATTTCTCCTTCATACTGGGGGCTAAAATATCATTCCTATTTTACTGTTGAAGAAACAGAAGATCAAAGTGATTAACTAACACTAACATATGTATTAATAGTTTCATCTGAGAGGAAATTTTAATTCACATGCAGGAGAAGAACACCCCAAATATTTTAACATTTTCAAAACCCTCCTCTTTTTTAAAAAACAAATGGTTATTATTTCGTTGACAATTTTATATTTTCCAAATTTTCTACAAGGAGTATGTATAACTCTTGGAATAAAGAAAAAAGAATAAAAAGTGGTTTTATTTTTCATTTTTATTTATTTTAATTTTTCTTCTCTTTTACATTGTTATTTTAGCAGTTGTGTGGGTACAGCTGGTTTTTGTTTACATGGATAAGTTCTATAGCGGTGATTTCTGAGCTTTTGCTGTACCTGTCACCAGAGCACTGTACACTGTGCCCAGTGTGTAGTCTTTCGTCTGTCACCCCCTCCCATATATTCCCCTGAGTCACTGAAGTCCAATGTATCTTTTTTTTAATTTTTTTGAGATGGAATCTCACTCTGTCACCAGGCTGGAGTGCAGTAGTGCCATCTCAGCTCACTGCAACCTCTGCCTCCCGGGTTCAAGCAATTCTCCTGCTTCAGCCTCCCGAGTAGCTGGGCCTACAGCATGTACCACCATGCCCAGCTAATTTTTGCATTTTTAGTAAAGACAGGGTTTCACCATGCTGGCCAGGATGCTCTCCATCTCGTGATCTCGTGATTCACCTGCCTCAGCCTCCCAAAGTGCTGGGATTACAGGCGTGAGCCACCATGCCCAGTCATTGAATCATTCTTATGCCTTTGCATCCTCATAGCTTAGCTCCCACTTACAAGTGAGAACCTATGGTATTTGGTTTTCCACTCTTGAGTTACCTGAGAAAATGCATACAGTAAGAGCCTTTACATTCTCATGCCTGCTACTGCCAACTACTCCGAAAGAAAATGTCCCCAAACCAGTGGCTGTTGTTGCCACAGCTTCATCATTTCTGGGTATGGCATCTATCAGATGATCACTCAAAGATGTAAAGGTTGCTAAGATGCCTCCTTCTGAGAAACCTGGCCAGAGGTTAGCAAGCCTGGCATGGGGGGCAGCAGCCGCTCCTGAGACAGCTTCGGGCTCTCTGCCCTGCCAGGGGAGCTCCACACCTTCTTAGGAGAGAGAAAAGAGAGACACAGATACCATTTTTATTACCTCCATCATGCTGGGATAAACCTGGCAGATTTTAAAGCAGGAAAATACCCAGGGAACCAGTCTAACCTGAAACTCCCAGCAGAATGCAAAATGTTCTGAGATCTACACGGCTGCCATTCAGGAAACCTCACTATGGGAGGCGGGGGCCGCTTCCAGGTCCTCTGCTGGGCTGAGATACCCTGATGGTCAGCGGCATCAGAGTTTGTGCTCTGCAGCATTGGAAGCAGGGCCTGGGGATGCAGAGGGCATGAGGAAAATGGACCTGGGTCCTCAGCGCAGCAGAAAGCAGGAAGGTCTGCTTCACAGGAGTTAGACTCTGCCCAAGACTGTAGCTGGAACCACTGCAGGGAACCACCCCTGCCCGACCCACCACAGCTGCTGTAAGCTACTTGTGGCCTAGACTTAGGTGAGTAGGACTGGGATAGCTGAAGATCCAGGAATTCCAGGGCTTGGAATCTGAAGTGAAAACTTCGGATCGTGGATCCAGAGGTTTTCTAGCCTCTCCGTTATGGCCGAAGTGAGGAGACAGGAAGGCTGCACAGGCAGTGGTGGTGGGGGAGAGGCGGGGAATATTGAGGGACATACAGGGGTCTGGCACTCTTCCCCGTGATCAGAACAGCTGTTTTTGTCTTTTTTTATATTAGGACATTGCAAGCAAAGTCTAAGCAAAAGTTTTCTTGACTTAAAGTAGCATTTGCAAAATGCTGATAAGCCTCCCATCCTACCAAGTCCACTGAGTGCTTTTATAATTTCTGCTTGAATATTTGCAGGTCAAGAAGTCTCTGTGGTCTTAAAAACAGCCAATACCACTCTTAGACAAGTGTGACTCTTGAGAACAGTCTTCTTGTGTCATATCAAGAGACTTTTATGCAGCTTGCAGACTCCAATCCTTTCCATGTGCTCTGCAGTCTCATAGAAAAACCCATTTTCTATATTCACACTAACACTTACCAAGCATTGTGACTGGGCCAATGCCCTCCTCAACCCCACTCTCCCACATATAGATTCCCTCAGGTAGAGTTTAGCCAAGCTTAGGACAGAGGCCACACTGATGGTGTGTAGCGGGGGGACAGTCAGAGTGGGTCTGACTCAAAAGCCCATGCTGGCTCCTATGCAGACCAAAGGGTTATGAGGAGGAGAAGGATGTCCGCTCTGATCTTCAGGGCCCTGTGAATGCACAGGCTGGGATGCAGGAGCTTCTGTGCCCTGCCTCTGGAGCCCAGCATTCATCTTGCCATCCCTCCTCTTCTCACCCCAGTGCCCACTCACAACCGAGCACATTCCTACATGCTCCATAACTATGTGCTGCCAAAGTAACTAAAAGCAGAGGCTAGGAAATTCTTCTAGGTGTCTTCTACTTCTTCCATGCAAGAGTTCTCAGGTCTTCAGTTTATAAAATCTACTTAAACAACTGCCCGTGAGTAGGTTTTGAAAAATGAAAAACACCACGTTCAGGAAATATTATGTATCTGTCCCCTGCTCATTTCTCCAGCCTGGCCTCCTTCCCTGTTCTCACTGCCTTCCTGTGCTGCTTCCTCCCCAGGATCTTGCCTCATCTTTGAATAGAACTTAGTCTTTCACCTCTTTCATCGTGGACTTGGCCTGGGCCTTTCCCCTTGGTTGGACACTTCTCATTTGCCTTCATCTTTACTTGCTACTCCGTGGTCATCTACCCCATCTTCAATGAGGCTTTCTCTTTCTTTCCAGTGTTAAGTAAGCACCCATATGTGTCATTTCATGGCATTCTGTACTAGTTCCTTCTTTGTGGTATAATTCTATGTATATACTGAACATTTGTAGCTTCCACTAGGAAAATCTCTAGGAAAATATCTAGGAAAAATAGATATGTATTAAGTGAGCAAATACATGAGTGAACAAAAATGAATGCATGGTTGTTTAATATGTGTATATGAGCAATTCCAGAATATAGAGTAAATATTTAAATGTTCACATCTATGTCAACAGCTCATTTTTCTGCTCTACCCAGATAGCTCCATGAGGTTCACTGTGTTCCTTTCTTCACTTGCCAGTATGCATCTAACTATTGACCATGCTAGCACTTCTAGGATGAATAAAGGACTTCTCAGAAAGTTGTGTTACAACCACAGATTCCATTTCAAGACCATGAGGTGTATATGGGACATGGCACCATTCAACTGAACGTAGTTGGTTTTGAATAAACTTGAAATTTCTTCAGAGATCCATCTGCATACATAAGAAAGCTCAGTTAAAGTCTACACTTCCCTCTATGTGCAATTAACACATTTATATTCCCATGCAGCTCCCAATGTAGTCGCACTGCCTGGGCAACAATAAAACATCCCTTGCAGAGGCCACTGAGTTCTGTCATGCATCCATCAATGATTCATTCTACCATCAATCTTTATTTTCCTGTTCATTGCCATCTTCAGTCCTTCAGTTAGACCCTGGCATTCAGGATCCATCCATCATCCACCAACCCATCCATCCATCCATTTGCATTTCTAAGCATCTGATCTTCTCTTAAGACCCAATCTAGCTACCATGGGATCTACAGGGATGGAGAGTGTGAGAATTCATGGCCTAACACTGAGGGTCCATATCAGATTAGAAACAAAACAAACAGCCAAGAAGAATGGAAAAGATTCCTCCTTCTCTATTCATTCACTGTATGTCAGGATTCCACATGCCTGGCGAGGCCTCCTTATCACATCAGCTGACACCTGGATGCAGAGTACTCACATACATATTTCTCCAGGCCAGATCTCTTTGGTGCACTCCACACAGATCATTGAAACTGTCTACCTTGACATATTTCCCACCTAATTCAAAATCGGGTTTTTCAGAATGGCCAAGACTGAACCCTTGATCATCAGTCCAATTCATTCTCTTCCAGGGTTTGCTCACTCACCAATGACTCTGTTTCTACATCAGAAACCTAGGGATCAGTGTCACCTTCCACCTTCCTTCACAACCACCCATCCATCGTATTTTACATCTTCCATATTCTCCCCATCCTAGCATTGTCACCCTAGTCCAACTCCCATCATCTTTCACATGGGCAATGTATTACTAACATGTGTCTGCTTGGGCTGCTCCGAATCTGTCTTAACAACATTGTTTTCAAACAGGTCTTACCCGGTGACCCACCTTATGCTCGAGAACTTTTTGTGGCTTTTTCCCATTGCTCTTGCGGTTGAGGCAAGGTCTACAAGGCTGACATGAGCTGGCCCAGAGTACCTCCCTCATCTCTTTGCATCCCCTCCCTCCCTGCCTGGCTCTGCATGTTCCCACCACACCAACCATATTCATGCTAACGAATATGATACACTTTTCCTCTTGATATAAAAAGCTCTGCCATGCCTTCCCCCATAGATGGAGTACCTTCGTCTTTTCTCCTCTGCCCCCTTTTGTTTTACAGACAGTGTTTCGCTTTGTCACCAGGATGGAGTGAAGTGGCAAGATTTTGGCTCACTGTAGCTTCAATCTCCCGGGCTCAAGTGATCCTCCCACCTCAGCCTCCCAAGTATCTGGGACCAAAGACGTGCACCACCATAGCTGGATATTTGTCATTATTATTTGTAGAGACGAAGTCTTGCCTTGCTGTGTTGCCCAGGCTGATCCTGGACTCCTGGGCTCCCAGCTTTGCCTCCCAAAGTGCTGGTACTACAGGCGGGAGCCACCACTCCTGAACGTTTTCTCCTTCATTAGCTCTCAGCATACGGGTCTTTCATCAGGACACTCTTCCCCGATTTCCTCATCTTGGGATCAGGGAGTGCTTTTGTTGTGTCCACCTAGAGGATGCTGTCAATAGCCCATATCCCCATAAACTAGCCGTTTATAGCCAGCCCCCATTGTATCTCTCTCCCTGATAACTCTCTGGCTGTAGGAAAATGCTTGAGCCACATGGGACAGGCTGGGAGTGTTAGGGAGTCAATAAACCAAAGCACATCTCAACCAATAAGCCACGAGGGTTGAGTCTTGTCCGCAGTGAGGCAATTCTCAGGCGTGTCCCATGTAGTCCTAGGAACCCAGAAGAGCTGAGTGTCAGTTTCCCACAGCGTTAATTAGCTCCACAACATAACCTTTATTGGCTTTCCTCAACTCCCTGTCTCACTTCTCCACTCCCTCATTGTGTTCCCTGAAATCACCTCCCAAATAAACATTTGTACCCATACCCTTGTCTAAGGGTCTATTTGGGGAAAAAGAAAGTAAGACATTTTCATAGAAAATGCTCATTTCTTCCAGATCACCAAACCCATCTGTGATAATGTGTTTATTACTGCAAATCTTTGCTCACTGTCAGCATTTCTCTTTAGGCTATTAGATTCATGAGAATAAGATTCCTGGCTACCTTTTGTTCTTCATCGATTTCCTGGTGCCTACCACAATACCCAGGACATAGCAGGTGCTCAGTGAATCTTTCTCTAATACAAATAAAAGGATATATCAAGCTGTGTCCCCACCACTGGAAATAAAACTATTATGATTTAATCACTGCCCTCAAGAGGCTCATATTGTGGGAGAAGTAAATTGAAATATTCATAGCATACTCTCAATGAAATTAATGCCACTCATTAGCATCGGATGTTATGAAATCTGAGGAAAAGGCACTTCACCTGCCTAAAAGGAGATGAGTGAGGGAAGAGATCCCAAAGCCTCATCCCAAAAGGCACACACCCCAAGAGAAGAAGGCTTTCACAGCAAGATGCTGTAGAACCATTGAGAGAAGGCAGAATAAAATATTTTCTTTATGGGCTTGATACTTGGGAAAGTTATAATAACCTCTAACTCAGAGGCTCAGAACCAGACTAATCATATTGTAGTAAATATTAATAATGGAAATTAAATAGCAGATACATCAGTAACTGTGTACACATGGAGTGTGAGCACTCAGATGTGGTTTGTTCTGAAAATTAGGCTGATCTAAAAATACTCTTGCGGAGGTGCTCTCATTTTCCAGAAGCAGTGATTAGGGCGGCAGGGGGCTTGGCCCAGGAAGTTTCCTGTCTGCCAAGGCTTTGTCAGCCCCCCAGGGGCGCCGGGGAGTCTTGCTCATGGAGTGGCTGCCTCACAGAGCCTGTGAGTTCTGAATTCTGCTTCTGTCTTTCAGGACCTGTACTTGCAATTGTCAGTGAACTCTGTTTTCATTTGTAAATGTACTTAACCCCGGGAGGAATCTGCCAGATCATCTATATTACCTGTCTTCACTGAGTAGAATCCAAGTTTGTCCTTTGTCTTATAATGGAGCCTAATGCTGTAACCAATAACCCCAGAACATCAGTGGCTTAACATACTAAAAGTATATTATTTCTTGCTCGTGTAAAGTAGAATTGGATGTTTGATATGGGGCCTTCCACAGATCTGATGCAGAGACAAAGACCTCTTCAGTCTGGTGGCCTCTGTCCAGGATTTGGTGACCTCGGATCTCAGAGTCCTCGTTGGATGTGGTGCCTCTTTCCAGAAGATGGGAAGAGCCTCTTACGTGGTGAAGGAGGTCGTTCAGGCTGGGTCTGGGAGGTTTGCTGGTTCTGCTCACATACATTAGTCATAACTCAGCTCCAAGCTCCATTTACACGCAGAAGAGCCTGAGAAACGAGGTCCAGCTGTGTTCCCAGGCAGACAAGGAAACAGGTTCTTCTTGTAAAGACTGAGTGGTCTCTCCCATACTTTTCAAGACATGTTTAGAAAGGACGGGGCCATGGGAAGGTAACCCCAGATGGCATTCCCTATGTAGTGTATGGCATGCAGCCCGCCCTTATCTGTCTCGATGAGATCATATTTTCCAATTTTCAACTGACAAAAAGGAGCAGAGTCTATTGGACCTAGTGACTTGGAATTTGACAAGTGTTGATGTTAGGACTTCCTGGATAATATGTATCCAAATTACCTTTTTACTTCAGGAAATATAAGGTCCAAAAACCAGTGATGTTCAAGAAATGGACTCCTTCTTGGGCAAATAAGTAACTTGAGTTCTTGGAAAAAATCCTTAATTTCAGGTAGAGAGAGAGAGAGAGAGTGTGTGTGTGTGTGTGTGTGTGTGCTGTGTGTGTGTTTGTGTGTGTGTGTCCATCCCCCAAAAGGTTTTGGAAGAGGTGATGTCGAGCCATAGCAAATGAGAACTTATCTATGTCCCTATTATCTATGTCCTGGAATAGCCCTAGATTAGAGTTACAGGAGCTGAATTTATTTTCTCCTTACTAAGAACAGAGTTGAAATTCTAAGCTCAGCAACCATATTTGGTTGTTATTATAATCATCTCCATTTTAAAGATGAGTAAACCAACACTGAGAGTCATTAGGGATTTTCCCCCAAAGTTACACAGCAACCAAGTGGTGGAGACAGGATTGAAATCCCAAAAATCCAATATGGGAGCCAGGCTTAACAGTATGCATTCCCAAGCATCCTGAAGGAATTTGTATTGCAGGAAAAATACTGCTTTCTAAAAATGCATGTAACTCATTTGTAAACATTATATACTACTGCCTGAAAATTCAGAATAAAGCAGAATAAACAAAAATCTATAGTCGTTTACCCAACTACAACCATGGTTGAAATTTTAGCAAAAACTGGAACAAATGATATTTATTATTTTTTAACCACTCCATTCCCCATACCTCATCTTCAGAAAGTTTTCTTACAAAATTACTAACTCTGGCCAGTCCTTTCTGCTTCTGAACAACCCTCAATGTCTTCTCTAACCTTGGACTTACAGAAGCCAGACCAACCTCAGGGTAAGTCCAGATGGTTTTTATTGGAAAGTCTATTTTTCACCGCAAAATAACAATTTTGGCAACTATGAAATCAGAGCTGCTGTTGATTATAATAGACCAACTTCAGAACCAGTAGTATGGCCAATAAGAATGTCCTAGTGATGTAACAGTTCTCTGGAAGAGGCCAGTGTCACAGCAAACTGGATGCTCTGAGCACACTGTCTCTAAACACTGTGACACCTCTTCTTTCTGACTTGCCATGGAGATCACTGAGAAGCACTTTATGTAGAGTTCAATAAATATGTCTATTAATGCCTCCAATATTAATTGATGTGTTTTCTTGCACAAAGTGCCATGACAGGCATGAAGGATATGACACAGATTAAATTCTATCTCATGGTATACCTTCCATCTGGAATCTGGGAAATGAGCAATAGGAATTGGTTGTCGATGTTATATTTGCTCTTTTTAAGCATGGGAGGTAAAAGGGGCACATCAATCTTACCATTCTGCAGAGAAGGAAACTAAGGCTATAAGGCATTTGGTGTTTTCTTGAGGGCAAAGCACGGGTAGAAGCTAGTTGCTATGGTTTGAGTGTGTCTTCTCCAAAATCTAGGTCCCGAAACTTAATGGCCAATGGGATCATGTTGGAGGCAGAGGGACCTTTAAGAAGTGAGTGGGCCATGAGGGATCCTCCATCATAAATGGAATTAAACCTCTTATAAAAGATGCTTCATACAGCCTTCAGCTTTCTTGCCTTTTCACCTTCTGCACCCAAGGATGCAGTGTTCCTCCTGTATGGAGGTTGCAGAAACAAGGCACCATCTTGGAAGCAGAGAGTAGCTCTCACCAGAAAACCAAACCTTCTGGTTCCCTAATCTTGGGCTTTCCAGACTCCAGAACTATCAGAAAGAAGTTTCTATTCTTTATAAATTACCTGTCTCAGGTACTTTGTTACAGCAGTGTCTGGGCAAGAAACACATGAGGGGAGAAGAAAAGACACACACACAATACCTTTAAGGGTAAACAACCTTTATCCCATGTAAATGGCAGTGCAGATATAATCAACAAATGATATAATAAAAAGCAGATTGACATAATAAGCAAATTGCAATGGGAAGTGGAGAAGGGAAAAGATATTTGCAAGTACCAGGCAATGGAGGATTCACCACCAGACTGGGAAGCAACAGCCTGGGCTCCAGAGTCGGACACTACACTGACCAGACTACAGAGGATTCACCACCAGACCAGGAAGCAACAGCCTGGGCTCCAGAGTCAGACACTACACTCACCAGACTATGGAGGATTCACCACCAGACCAGGAAGCAACAGCTTCTGGGCTCCTGAGTTAACTACTCATCTGTGCACAGACGAGGAGAGGTCTCACGAAGCTTTGGCACAGTCTGGGACCCCAGCTCTTTTTGTGACGAGTTGATTGGCATGAGACCCAGTCATGAGGGCCCTTCAAGACTGGGTTTGAGGAACACATAAAGGTCAACTTGTTTTTGTGATTGTCTATTGTTTTTCAATAACTAACGTATAGGTACGGATTGAAATAGAGATTTCTCCGAAACAGCGCTGGATGAACACCTCAAGGGGCCCACACAACCTGTTCCAGGACTTGGTGACCATTCTTTGTGTCCATGTTCAACTGAGTTCTAATTTAATATGTAACTTTTCCTCCAAAAGCAGCACAAAATAGATGAAGACAGTAGTCCATCCAGGAATCAAACATAAGTTTGTGATTTATAATGTAGACAAAGGCATTGAAAGGAGTTACAAATGGTCATTTAGACATACCCTAAAACACTCTAAATCATCCTAATCAATATTACTTTCCTATCATAAAGGTTATGCCACTTGCATGGAGGATCACGATGACAGTCACCTGTCAGGATTTTCTTCCATTTGTAAGTCCATGAAAAACCTATGTTTTCTCTGCCTCTGAAATTGTGCGTTGAAGTCCCTCATTGTGTGCTTGGCATTTGACAGGTACTCAGTAGAAATCATATATCCCTGCACTTTTTGACCCCATGATTACCAAAATTATGGAAGAAAGAAAGAAAGAGAGAGAGAGAGAAAGGAAGGAAGGAAGGAAGGAAGGAAGGAAGGAAGGAAGGAAGGAAAAAAAGAAAGAAAGAGAGAGAGAAGGAGGGAGGGGAGAGAGAAATAATTTTATTTTTCTGGTCCCTGAGACATTTCCATAAATTATTAGGAAAAAAAGTATGAATTTACTAATAAAATGAAATGCAAATCCTTGCAAAAGTTTTCTTTAATCTCAACATGTTTAAAGAGGAACCTTTGTTCATTGTCTGACTCCTAATGATTATTGCCCTTAAGTCTTGGGCTGATGTTTTTTAACCAGGAATTGATTTGAATTGGATAAGTGGTAGCCAACATAGAACACAAGGTAAGCATTAAGGTGAGGTTTTTTCTTGGTCATATCATGTGTGTATAAATTACCTTCAGCACAGAGACTTAATAAATGTCTCATTAAATCTAACTTTCACTTATGGAGTATGTAATTGTCATTATATAAATATTATTTAATTACATAATGGCTCAACTATTAAGAAATCTGTATTTAACTGATATTTGAGCCATATTCATAAATGCTCTATTTTAGGAACTATTTGAGAATTTCATAATATTTTGATTAAAGACGGTAGTACTCTACTGATTTTATTTGGATAAGCCATGTTGTCTTTATAATAAGGTGTGTTGATATTAAAAAATGATTAAACATCTTCAAGGGAAAACCTGCTTCATCTTCACCCACCTTTCATCTTCATATTATGAATTATATATTATTCTTTCACTTCTATATCCTCAATCCTTTTTCCTTTCTTTGTAGGCAATTATACAGTGACCCATCCATATAGCTCATGAGGTTTCTCAATTTTTTATGAATGTTCGTAAATATGGAGGAAATGAGTGCAAAATTTATAACAAGTTGGACCATATTAATCTTTTTTTGTTGGGGGATGGCTATAGTTATCACACTGCCCTGTTTGAATTTAAGAGAAAATTATTTTAGGACAGTATGGGAAGTGAAAGATGTTTAAATCTAGAAAGTCCCTTTAGCCAAGTATGTGACAAGCACCATGTAAGTGGAAGAATTTGGAAGCCTAACTTTAATCCTTCTTTGATTTATTTCCTGAGCGATGACAGAAGACTCAGGGTCCAGAACATGATGAATGTTGGCTGATAGATGTGGAAAAGAAGGTGAAGAGAGATGGAATTGGCCTGGGTCAAGTTTAGGGAACTCACCTTTGGAAGATAGCTGTGTTACAGGGGCATGCTGGACTCAAATTTACTCTTACCCTAATGTTACTATCCAAGGGCTATTCTCATCACAGTGGAATTCAGGGAGTGGTTGCACTTGAGATGCAGCTAGAGCCAGAGTGGCTTAAAGCCTGTCTCAGGCAGGAGGCAGGGATAAGAGCATACAGACTTCCCAACTATGACAGGACATAATCCATAATAGAGTGTGAGCTCAAAGAGGACAAGCCCTTTCTCATTCTTGGTTATCTCCATAGTGCCCAGGACAGAGCCAAGAACACTAGATTTCTAGAAATATTTGCCAAACTGTGGTTGGAGAGAAGATTCAGTCGATGTCAGGGCAAAGAGAGTATGTTGGTTTTGTGGGCTTGGATTTGGCACATGGTTGGGGATCTGTGGCAGAATCCTAATGATAAGCCAGTTGTGTGGGTGGTTCTAGAGTAAAAAGGCATCGTCTTAGAATAGGGGAAGGTACATGATGATCAGAGGTCACTCAAGGGGCAGTGGGTTGTGTGTCTACCATTCTCATTGACTCATTCAACAATCATCTCTAGGGCACTGGCTTTGAACCAAATATGATGTGAAGTGTTGGGACACATTAATAAGACATCATGATTCCTGGTTTGGAAGAACTTGAACTTTTGCCCTAGTGGAGAGAAAGATCTCCATACACCATACACTGTAAGTCAGCAAAGGCTTAATGGTTGAGTATGGCAGGGTATTGGCCAGACTGTCTCCAGGATAGTGGTCCAGATATCTGGTATTTGAGAAAGTTGTATAGCTCTCTGATGCTTCCAGAGAGCCCCAGATCCTCCTCAGCCAGTAGGGCTTGAACATTCTATGAAACTCCAAATTAAAATGAAGGTGTTGGTATTTTATTTATTTTTGGTAAACATTTGAATTGGCTCAGGCACCATGCCAAGGGCTTTGCAAATAAGCATTTCCATTTAACAAATGAGGAGGCAAGATCTCAGAGTTTAAGTCATTTGCCCAAGATCCTGCAAGTAGTGTTTAGGGAATCTTAAATTTGAACTCCGAAAGTTTCACTCTAACATCCATAATCTTGAACTCTACACTGTGGGGTGCATAGTTATGACTTCAGAGAAGGGGGAGTTCGGTATGAGGTAGAGATAGGAAGGGCTGTACATGAATGGAGCAAGCATCTCATGGAAAATGTAGACTTTAGTTAGGCTCACACGTGGAGGAGAAAAGCCGCTGTAGTCTGACTCCTCAGTGGGGTGAAGGTGTGAATTCAGGAATCCACTTGTTCAGTTGAGAACTATTTATTTAGCATCTGCAGAGCATGACAGGACAGTCTTACACTAAATTCTGATCACAAGGTAATGAGCAGGGTAGACGTGGCTTTCCCCTACCCAGAGCTCCCAAGCTACTGAGAGAGTCAAACAAGTCAACAGATGATTTCTACGGGAGCCAGCAGGGCACGTTTGGCACACTGTGGGCATGCCTAAGAAGGGCTCCTAACCTGTGAGAGGAGGCTGGTCAAAGGAGGCTTTCTAGAAGGAGTACAATATGAAGATATGGCATTGGAAGAGGCTAAAATGGTTTGGGGAGAATGTTCTAGAAAGTTAGCAAAGGCAATAGAGGCTGGCATTGTGACGTTCCCATTTAAAGACTCCTAAAGTGGCAGCAACTGAACAGGATGGAGAGTTCAGAGAGACCCGTACTTCTCCCCCATTCCTTTTCCTGGTGCTCAGAGTAGAAGCATAAGGTCCTCCAAGGAACAGAGTCTTAGTAATTATCTCTAAGAACAATAGTATTGATCACATTGGGTTCCTCAAACCCAACTGGACTTTCTCCCTACATCAGTAATTTAGTAGGTTTCACTAGATGACTTTTCTGTTCCAATCTGCTTTGTGAAGCGCTTATGAAAAGGCCCTTTATAAATCTCTATAATAATAAATTATGAACAGCAAAAAATGGGGCAGTAGCATTGCCCTCCTGTTCCTCCAAGAGGAAAGCTAGGCCTAATTCATACATTCTGCTCTGTCTGGCCTTGTTTTCTTTCAAAGACAAGAGAACATCATAACCTTGAGCTATCTGGTGGAAATAAAAGATTGATGTGAACTTTACTGTGTAAAATTTGGGGTCTTTTCATCCAGACGAGAAGACAATTGAATATTATAAAAACATGTGGCACACTTGAAGAGAACTTATTTTATTCAAGCACTAAGAACCTTCACCCTGAGAGAAACTTCTTTCTGCAAAAATAAATAAATTAATACATGCCTGCATGAGAAATAGATTTGTCTGGCAGTTTTTTAATCTGAGAATCTTGCAGCTGAGAAGTCCAACTGCTTCATTTTAAAAGTGCAGAAACAAATGACCCTTGCAATGGAAAGTAACTCACCTAAGATCACACAAACATAGATGGACAAACTCAACCAGGAGAATTTGACTCCAGGGTCTCCTTTGGCAACCACAATGCCAGGTTATCTCTCATCTTTGAGGCTATGCTGGAAAGTCTGTAATTTACCCTGAGATGTCCCAGAGCACATAGAAAAGAGGGAGCACTAAGCCCAGACTAGCTGGCTGAGTCCACTGCAGAGAAGGGGCCAGAGGAATTGAAAATAGCTCTAATGGGAGGTTGTCCTGAGACTGCCTCCTTGAGGTTCATCTCTCATTGCCATGCTTATGATACATGAGCACTGGAGTGTCTGATTAACATAGCATGGAAGGGATGAGGCTGCCAACCTCCCAGGGCAACATTCATCACGATGCCCAACTCAATCTACCCAGCCTGAACCACTAGCACATGGTGTGCAGTCCTGGCGCTGCTTGCAAATTTACTGAGAAAGCAGAAAGCAGAGCTGGCTCAAAAGAAGTTCATGGGATAAAAACCTATCCTGACTCTACCCAGGAATGAATCAATGATGTCATTCATTAGAAAAATATATATATTTATATTAGGACAATAATTTTTAAAATTTTAGAAGATGAATCAACAAACAAGCCAAACCCGAACAAAATCTCAAAGTTACACTAAGAAAAGCAGATTACCTAAAGCATAAATATGGGAGGTAATGACCGCACTCTACTCTTCTTAGGATAAGCAACAATCATCAGTAGTATTATTTTTAATATTAACCATCTTATTATTATCATCTACCATTTTTTTAGACTCAGGCACTCTGCTAAGCATTGCAGATGTACTGATTCCTAATCCAATCAATCTGCACAATAGCACTATGAGATGAGTGTTTTTATCCTCATTTTGCAAGTAAAGAAAACGGGGCTTGGTTGGTATTTCCAAAGTCACATGACTGCTAAATACGGAAGTAGGGGGTTCAGAGTTGGTTAACTTCGAGGCTCACTGACATCCTCAATGACCTAAGCTCTTTTCACCTTTCTGCTTCACCGTCCCAGTGGATTAGCTTGTCCCATAATGGCTGCTGCAATCCCAGGCATTAAAAGCAGAGGGGAATGTCTTGAGGCAGAAGTCAGTCATTTTTTCCTTCCTTTGTGGGTCTCTTATTAAAAATAAAAAAGCCTTTTAGTACATCTACCTTTATATCTCATTGAGCAGACGTGAATCCGAAAAAAAATCATCCCAGTGGGGACATATTTTAAAGCTCTCTGGATGATTCTTATGTGCAATCTGGACAGACAAGCACTGGTCATGACTAATTTAGAGTCACCTGCTGGGCCTAAGACGGGTACAGACACTCCTGGGGCACAGGGTGCCAGACAACGACCAACACTTGTGTCATGCTGGCAACGAAGAAGGGTGTGGCTCCCCCAGTCTCCCATAGTTAGGGGGCAAAACCAAGGATGGGGTAACCAGGCATGGGAAAATGACCATCCCCTGGGGAGCTTACATGTCAGGTAGAGCTTCCTCTCTCAGCCACACTGCTTTTTGAGAAAATCCTTTCTATGCACAAACCTCCAAGGTCCTGGGTTTTCTGCTAGCAAGGGAGAGATTACAAAACTGCTCTCAAATCATAGGAATTCCTGTTGTATTTTGGGAACTGTTGCTACATGGCAGTAGGATGGCTTTTTCATCTCAGAGGAGTTCACTGGGCAGAAAGAATAAATCGCCAAGTTATTCTATTTCAAACCTTTTCTAAGACATGTATCTAAGGCAAGTGTAAAACACTCAGATGTAGACTGTTTTTAGGCATCAAAATTTAACCAGATACTTTCTCTTCTTTTCTTCCTTTCTACCCCCTTTTTTCTTCCTTCTTCCTCCCTTCTCCACTCCCTCCTCCCTTTGTTCCTTACTTCTTTTCTTCTTTTTCTTCTTTCCTTCCTCCCTCCTTTCTACCTTTTTCTTCCTTCTTCCTTCCTTCTTCACTCCCTCCTCTCTTTGCTCTGTCCTTCCTTTCTTTTCTTCTTTCCTTCCTCCCTCTCTCTCACCCCTTCTTCTTCTCTCCCCTTCTCTTTTTAATGGTGAATGAGTCAGGTGGGTCCTTCTGCTATGGACAGACAGTGCTCCCTCTCCATCTCTACTAACTTCAGACATCACAGTTTGTTTAATGTATATGACTCTTGCCAGGCTCTCAGGACCTCAAAGCTGCCATAGAAGCTGAAACTGCAGCACATCAGCTATTAGATAAACCTCTTAAAATAGGGTTGCGGAAGAGGATACAGGTCACTGCCTACTTGGTATTGCCTTTGGAGGTAGGAATGGTACATAATGTGGACTCCTACTGGGAGTTCCTCCTGGCCTGCTCATGTCTGTGTATAACAGTGGTTCTCAAACTTGCATCAGAATCAGCTGCAGGGTTGGTCAAAAAACAGATTGTACCCCTCTTCCCATTTCTGACTCACCAGGTCCAGGATGGGGACTGAGAATCTGCATATGTAGCAAATGCACAGGTGATGCTCATGCTGGTAGTCTAACATTTTCAGAACCACTGCTCTGGAGGTTTCTATCTCAAGAATTCACAAAGATTCCTTAGGGATTATTGGGAACCACTAAGTCAGTCCAAATCTCTCTCTGAACGGAGACCAACAACAACTTGCTGGATCTCTGAATGGACATCAAGTCTAGTGGCTGGCAGCTCTCAGGGACAGCACTTCCTCAGGAGTGGGGCTGGAGAGAACCTGACAAATGAGGTTAGGGAAAAGTCTGGAAGCAGGGGCTCCTCCTCTATGGGGTCAGGGTTGTAATTTACCCAGATGGCCGCCCAGAGGAGATTCCGCACTGGAAATGGTCACAGTCACTCCACACAGTCTTCGCTATCAAAGCATTTTCGATGTAGGTCCAGCTCCCCGCTGAATACTAAGACATACTCACTGTGGAGCCTCATTCTCTCTCCTGGGCCATGCGTGTCAATGTTTGAGTTCTCTTTGGCCCAATCGGGGTTTTCCTCTGTGGGTAACAATAGGGCATGCATTCAGGGTGGGGGACGAGGGGCAGGAAGCTGGCTGGAATTATCACAACCTGTGAAATTTCTGAGCTAAAAATACATTCTTCCCATTGTGGAGAAACTCGAGGCCAAAAACATCCAGGGCAACAACATTGACTCTCTCTCCGGCAGTAGTAACGCCTTAAAATTGTGCTTATTTCAGGGAAGCAGCATGGCATGCCATTTCGGGGTTTCTGGAATGTGAGAGAAGCTCCAGTGTGGTTTTGGCAACTGTGTATCACAAAGGGATCCAGTCCAGGTCTCCAGGGAGCATCAGCTCCAACACCTATGAGATGTGACCTGGGCAGATTCTCTCTCCTCTCTGAATCCTGGGTTCTTCATCAGCAAGCTGGGGGAACTTGCACTCAGTTTTTAGGGCCAATGTGACAACTTGGTGGGAGGGTATTTGTGAAAAGAGTCCTTCCTTTAGAGTAGAAGAACCACCTGGAGCCGAGGAGGACATTGTGGAGGAGGAGCAATAAGAGGGCCTCCACGAAGGATGGATGGGGAACTGTGATGCGGAGAGGAGAGGTGAAGTGATGGTTGGCCAAAGCAAGAGGCTGGAGAAAAGGTTTGCAAACTCAGAAAGACGACTGAGATTTCAGGGAGACAGAAAAAATACAGCCTGAGATGTAATATAGACAGTTTTCTGTGGCTGATGGAGCCTCACCAGAAGCTTTTGAACAGGGAGGGACATCAGAGTTGTATTTTAGAAAACATGAAAAAGATAGAAATAGCCTGGAAGCAGAGAGTCCAGGGAGGAGAATTTGGTAAAATAGTCGGAAACACTTCAGGGCAGTGGGGATGCAAGGTAGGAACATGCAAGATATTTTAGAGGGACAGGAAAACAGGCCTACTCCTGATCAGAAATGATTTGCAATTAGCATATGCAAGTGAAGTCTTCTTTTTCCCAGTGGCTGTCTCTTCCTGGAGCCGGCCTGCCCCTCATTAAACATGGGGCTTTAAATCAGTGTTGGCTCCACCCCAGCCTTGTCCCCTCCATCCCCCTTGTCACCCCTTGCTGTTTTGGTCTATTGTTTACTTTCAGGCCAGAGCCCAGAGCCCAGGCTCACCCTACCAACCACAGCCAAGGAAAAAGGAAATCCAAAAGAGAGGAAACCACAGAGTTTTCTGTTTTCTTCT
Organism: Aotus nancymaae; assembly: GCF_030222135.1. Lineage (NCBI taxonomy): Eukaryota > Metazoa > Chordata > Mammalia > Primates > Aotidae > Aotus > Aotus nancymaae. The sequence goes on from NW_026988443.1 coordinate 20,153,934, forward strand.
GCAGGACAAAGCAAGGTTATTTTTGGCCCCTTTCAGTACCAATCAGATTTTTTTTCTCTCTCTCGAAGCCCCGTGTCTGGCAGTCTTCAGGCAGGGGAGTGAAAAATTAGAGCCCGCATTTTGAATACCTTTGCATTTTTGCTCTGTGTCAGTTTTGTTTGTCTTCCTCTGCCTGGCTGTCTCCTGTGTCTCCGGATTGTTGACTTTTCTCAAATGCTGCTCTTAAGCCAAAAACCAAGGCCTCATGTTCAAGGATGGAGCGCTTTGGTCAGAGGAAAAGACAGAAAAGAAACCACCCCCCAGTCTAGGTCTGGCTGTACAGTTGAAAGTATAGCCCCACTTTCAGTTCTTATCATTACTCTGGGGTTAGAACTAGCCCCTTGGTCAGATAAGACCCTGGACTCCCTGGGACTCACACGGCTGGTGGGGCACTGCCAGAATGGAAGCCAGGCTCTTCAACCCTCGGGTCACCTTTTCCCCAGGATTCTCTTCTGCCCCCTTTGTGGGTTATAAAGTTTGTTAGTGTCCCCTGAGCCAGTGGAGGAACCAGGAGCTATGAATCTAAGCTGACTGCTCAGGTGGGTTAGAACCCCAACTGAACAAGTTACTGAACTTTCAGAAACCTCAGTTTTCCTGATCTATAAAGTGGGAATGTTAACAGTAAATTCTTGATTTGCTATGAGTGTTAAATGAGTTGGTCCACATGAAGATTTTTGGGAACTGCCTGCAACATATTTAGTGAGCAGATGTGATTGCTTGTGCGCACGTGTGAAAGCCACAATGACATTTTTACCCAATGGCAACCAGTTTTGTGACCCATACATATAATTTTGAGGGAGTTGAAACTTAGTTTCAATCTTTTTTTTTTGAGTCAGGGTCTTGTTCTGTTGCCCAGGCTGGAGGGCAGTGGCACAATCTCGGCTCACTGCAACCTCCGCCTCCTGGGTTCAAGTGATTCTCCTGCCTCAGCCTCCCGACCAGCTGGGATTACAGGCATGAGCCACCATGCCCGGTTAATTTTTGTATTTTTAGTAGAGACAGGATTTCACCATATTGATCAGGTTGGTCTTGAACTCCTAACCTCATGATCTGCCCGCCTTGGCCTCCCAAAGTGCTGGAATTACAGGCGCGTGCCACCGTGCCTGGCCTCAATTATTTTCTTAAAAGATTCTTTCATTTCTTTTTCTCCTTTTCCCAATGGAATCATTCACTTAAGGCAGTTCAAGATAACGTAACCTGAAAGAATCCAACAAGCAGCAATTGGGAAGATTTTTCTATTTAATTCCACACTCATGTTGCCTATTTTTAGTCAGAATCACTTGGGGGTGCTATTTGCAACTCTTTTTTTTTTCTTTAATTAAGTATAACACAGGCATGTGCACTCACAGGCATATATATATACACACACCAACCTGATAGCACTGTCTACACACTACCTTATCTTATATCTAGTTCCTCGTTTTAAAAGAAAATGTTGTTGCTTGCTATATAGGAGGTATTTGAGAAGTTCCCATTCCCGCTAACACTAAATAACAATTGATATTATAATGATAAACACATACTCTTGAATAAGCGTCTGCTAGGTTTGGGAACCTGCTTACATTATCACCAGTATTTACAACAACCTTGAAATCTATCCCCATTTTTTAAGAAAAGCAAGGCACAGGGAGTAAAGGATGGAAGTCACTCAACCAATATAAATAAGCAGGACCAACAATGGAAGCTCTGCCTATCTGGTTTCAAAAGCAGTGCTTCTACTGTTATGCTAAGATGCTTCTCCTTCAAGACAGGAGGGAGTGTCTGAATTGTGCCCTCTGCATCCCCAGTCCTTCACACGTATTTGTTCAGTATTTGCAAATATTTGTTGAATGCCTGCATAAACAGATTAGTGCGTGCACACACACACACGTGCACACACACACAAGCACACACACACGTGCACACACACACACAAGCACACATGCAGATTGTTGTGGCTGTTGTTTTTATGACATACATGGCTCCACACTCAGGCTTTGGTGATCATGGAGAGGAACAGAGGCAGGCATTGTGCTCAGGAGACCCTGATCCTGAAGCAGCGCAGGCAGAAAGGCCTCAAAAAGCACAGGAGGCAACAGCTTTCCGAGGCACCTGGCTCCACAGAGATGTTCCAATCCTGCCTGGTGTTCTTCATGTTGCACAGACCACGAGGCATCCTGGAACTCGTCTCCTTCTTTGAATATGAACCAACTAATTACCACTGATACAAACAAAGAGCTGGTACCTATTCACTGGTGTCCTAAATCAAATATTCTCAATTTTCCTGGACTGCAGAATAGCATACATGAAGCATCAACTTTCTCACAATGACTCACACTTGCCACGTTGATTCCATTAGCACTGACTGCACTGTCCAGAGAAACAAGTGGGCCTGACCCTCCCGGCTTCCTTAGGACCTCTAACCCTGCCTAATGGTGGTCTGGTAAAGGCATCTGACACCAGAGGAAAATCTTTTTTTTTCTGGTCACTTTAGGTTTTCTGAGGGGCTACACACTGTACCTAAGAATGTATTTGTGTGCATGTGTGTGTGTATTGAAATGGACCTTTCTTTGAGCCCACTGTTTTCTTCATTCATTGAATGCTGGACTATTTCTCCCAGGAAGGTGTTTCTCAAACTCATCTCTGGAAAACATTGTTTCTGTGGTCTGGTAATAAATTAGATTAGAACAAAAAAAAAAAAGAAAAGGACATTCCTTAGTTAAATAATTTTAGGAACTTCTGGAATAAACAAAGTTAAACATGTTTTTAATATAGAAGAATGTCTGTGTATTTAAGAGGCTAATGTACATCATGACTGTGAAAAAGATAAATATGATATGTTATAATTAACGTACTCTCTGGCAACAAAGTGTTTTCCTTCCCCAAGAACCTCCCAGAGAACTAATGTTCTATACCACACTTAGGGAAAAAGAACTTCCATAGAGGAAAAGTAAGTGCACCCTGATCCTTTATCAAAGTTTTTATGCACAGATGGAAGAATTTCCAGATGACACAAGACAGGTCAATATAAAAGGCCTCAATGTGCGGATATTCTTTCTTTTCGACAGCAGCTCCCTGTAGGAATTCCTCCACAACAAGCTCATATTGTCCCCTTGGGCTCCATGTAGGTCTCTGCTGTGTCTTCAGATCAGCTATCTTGGGAGAGGCCTGGGACTATCTGACCTCATGGATGGGTGGGCATTCCAGACTTTGAGGAGCAGACAGATACTTGGGCATCCTGAACAAGACAGGGCAAAGAATCACAATAACACAAGGCACACAGCTCAGCTTTCTTTCCTAGTCTTTGCTTCTTGCACTCAGATTAGCTATGCTCATCAATCTCTGGGAAAGGCTTAGATAAGGGATTTTCAAGTGTGTGAGTTCACAGACTTTGCCTTGGGGTTGTGTTTAAGCCCAGGTTCCTAGGCCTAACCTGAATGGATTGTACCCAGAAAGATCACAGTTTCAGAAATGCTTGTATAGGTGTTGAAGCTGTGATGACACAGCTGATAGCAGAAGATGGTCTATACTAGGTGGGAAATTGTTGCAGGCACAAGTGTGACCATGAGGGTCTTCAGTGATGGGATGGCCTAGGCAATTTCTCTAAGCAGGGCATTTGGTCATGAATCTTTATAAGCTTCCTTATATTCATTATCATCCTTAGTATCTTTTTTTTTCCTTTTTTAGACAGGATCTCTCTCTGTTGCCCAGGCTGGAGTACAGTGGTGTGACTTCAGCTCACTGCAATCTCCACTTCCCATGTTCAAGCACTTCTGCCTCAGCCTCCTGAATAGCTAGGATTACAGACATCTGCCACAACACCCAGCTAATTTTTATATTTTTAGTAGAGATGGGGGTTCACCATGTTGACCAGGCTGGTCTCAAACTCCTGACTTCAGGTGATCTGCCTGCTTTTGCCTCCCAAAGTGTTGGGATTACAGGCGTGAGCCATTGTGCCCAGTCCATTCTTAGTATCTTAATGCACAGGCTCATTTTTACCTTCAAGCAACCAACTAAAGTTGACTTTTGGAGGTCAGACCACACGTAGGTTTAGGATGTGCTGCAGTCTGCTGAGGACTTGAGTCTTGCCCGAGATTGGAGCACAGAAGCACTCTGCTACCATCCACGGGGCTCTGTGAGACAGTTGGAGCACAGAAGCACTCTGTTACCATCCACAGGACAGTCTTCTCTCACCCAACACCCTCTCCTGTGGCAGGGAGATTGACTCAGAGAAGAGATGATAAAAGGATTGTGATAAGAAAGACAGAGATTTCAGGAATGTCATTGCCATTCTGGCCAGAAGCTTCCAAAACATCAAACCCTGACCTCATACTACCCTGGTTCTCAGAAAAAGTGGGATGATGGGGAGATGGAGAGCGTCACTGAAATTGCAGCCTCGGCCCCTCCTTAATTGTTTGGCTGACTTAATGTGCCAAGGGCTTTCCTGAAAGTGTTTGGAGACATTTTCTGAGTGATGACTAAGGGACAGGCATTGCGTTTGATCTCTGGTTCTCAGAGTTGGCTGTGCACTGGAATCCTTGGGTGGGTTGGTTGATTGTGTGTTTTATAATTACTGATTCCTGGGTCCCATCCCCAGATATTCCAATTTAATTGCTCCACAGTGTGACCTGGCCGTCAGGGTTTTGTAAAATTCCCAGGTAAGTTGAATAAATGTGAAGCAAAGTTTGAGGCCTGCTGCACTGGAAGCTTTACCCGTTCATTCCTGTTCTGTCTTGCAACAACCCAGCAATGGGGATATTATTGTCATCTCCAATCGACAGTTAGAGAAGCAGAGGTGCAAAGAGGTTAGGGGCTTTCCCAAGACGGTGCAGTCCCAGAGGGTTAGAAAAAAGGTTCCATGTCTGGTTTTATATCACGCCAACTCTCTAAAGGCTACAAAATCCTATTTGATTCAATAATGAGGCCGTCTTTAGCCATTTTCTGGCTTGAATGAGTTGGCATTTGCTGCAGCCACAAAGCTCGTCAAATATAGTCCCTTCACATGCTAGTTGTAAAAAGTAGGAAGTTGCAACTCATGCTATGAGCCGAGTGACTTGAGCCACACAGCTATCAAGCCCACCCAGGAATCAAGACAGGAAAGATCTGGGCCAAGTTTATTTTTCTTTTCCCTTGGAGTGTGATAGCTGGAGAACCAGACTGCACAGGAAGTAATGCAGACACATGTGGGCCCCGAGAGTGTGGGGTTCACAGTCCATCAAGAAACCAGCCAGGCTTGACACATCATCCCCCACACTTACTCAGACATAAGGAGGTTTGCATTCCCACTGGTCTTAGAAAACAGAGAATTGACTCGGAAAAGGAAAACGGCCAGAAAGATGCTAGAACTGGAACCCAAAAGGTTGAGGTTTGTGCCAGATTGTCAAAAGATAAAACAATGGGGACTGTGGTACAACATAAAAACTAGAGGGCATGGAACTGATTCTCCTTGACCTTGAATGAGACTACTCACCTCCATGAACCTCGGTTTCCTTATCTTCATATCAAAGTTTAAAAATTCAGCTGCCTTAATTTATAAAGGATTATAATCATCCTGAGTTGTGATCATTAAATGATTATACACATATAAATTGTTATATATCCTGCTATATAATGTATATATAATATGTATTATAAATAAATTCTATGCTGATTATATTTATATTTGCTGTGCTAACAACTACAGCAGAAAGCACAATAGAACAAGACTCAGGAAGCTAAACCTTGTGTGTTAACTTGCTCCATCAGAAGCCAGTCGGCATGGTCAGATAAATTACGGCACATCCACTGAATGGACATTTTTGTAGCTGTGAAAAATGAGACATATCAGTACATATTTAAGTAAGGAAAACCTTTCCCAGACAGATTACTGGGAGGAAAAGCAATGTGTAGGGCCATAAGAAAGTAAAGTTTGGACCCTTTTTCATACAGAAATGCATTAAATATAAATATGTGCATGTATAAAACATAAAAGAACAAAAACAGATCCTAGCTACGCATACAAATGTGCATGTCCTTTGTGGATATGTATACATTTTCTGGCGAAAATATATTGAGTATGTATAAGAATGGCATTTGGCAAAAGAAAAGGGAAAAAAGGGCTTTCCATCTTATTTTACCCTTCCCACTTTATTTCATCTTTCCAGTTTATTGCATATTTATCTACACTCTTTGTATGTTTATAATGTATATATGTGTGTGTGTGTGCGTGTGTGTGTGTCTGCATTTCAACAACAGAAACAAAAGGAATTTGAGTTACACACGCGCGCGCGCACACACACACACACAGGCTGGCCAGACCCGGAGCACTGAGTTTCCTTCTCTGTGTTCTAGGCCAGTCCAGCAGACATGATTGTTTTTCCAGCTGGGAATAATTTCATTTTCTTGCCCTAAATACTGGGTAAAGCCCATATCTAGCCCAAAGGCTGACAGACCTAGTTCATGGGAGAGCAATTTCACCACCCCCATCCCTGTGGCAAGTTTTGCTGTTTTGATGTATAGGCACAGGGTTGGGCATGTTTGGGGAGTTGTGAAGAGGGAATGAACACATCTTCAGAGAGGGGCAGCAGAACTGATAGTGCCTAATAAGGAGCCTGGTGTGGCATGGCACTGAAGTTTTCAATGCTTTAAAGTAAAACAAGAAATAAATTTCATTTCAAGTAAAATGCTAATGTAATCTATGCATAAAAGCTGGAATCTTTTGAGTGAACAGATGCTAATCTGGGGGACTGTCCTTTCCTTCACTTGCTATAATGTGTGGAACCGTTACCCCCCCCAGAAGGATTTGCCTGTGCCTTCACACCTAGAACCTACAAACATGACCGCATTTGGGAAAATGGGCTTTGCAGATGTAGTTAAGAATCTCAAGATGAACTCATTCCTGTGTTATCTGGACAGGCCCTACATCCAATGATGAGTGTTTTTATAGGACATTTGTAAGAGACAGAAGAGAAGACCAAAAAAAGAGGAGAAGTTTGTGTTCAGACAGAGGCAGAGATTGAAGTGATGTGGCCACAAGCCAAGAAATGTCTGGAGTCACCAAAAGCTGGAAGAGGCAAGGAAGGATCCCCACCCACCTAGAGCCTTGACACCTTGATCTCAGACTCATGGCCTCTAGAACTGGGAGAGAATAAATTATTTTTGTTTGAAGTCACCAAGTTTGTAGTATTTGACTACAGCAGCTCTAGGATGCAAATACACTTACCAAAGTGGAATAGGTTGCCTTGGATTAATTTCCCTTGCAAAAGCACAAATCCAAGGATACAGGAAGAGGAAAGATAGACTTCCACATCTCACCCAGAATGCCTGTAACCATACCATGCCAAACCTTCAGACAGGCCCTGGACCCTGAGCTTCCTTCTCTAAGTAGTTTCTCCCAGTGCACTCTATTGGATTATTCTGCTCTATTTTTCTGCATGGAGCCTGTCATGACCTGAAATTATGTTATGTATTTGACTTCTTTTAGTATAGTGACTGTGTCCCCTGGGGAATGGGAGCTCTATGAGGCCAGGGTCCTGCCAGTCTGACCACCTCTGAATGCAGCCCCCAGAACAGTGCTTGTTATGTGGAAGGTCTGAGATGATCTCTGTGGAAGAAGTGGGGAAGCAGAGAGAGCCCACACTCAGACCCAGCCCCCACCAAACACTCAGGCCAAGCAGGAGGATATAGTAAGTACTGAGGAAGCTATAGCACAGGTCAGAAATGTTAAAAGAAAGTGGCAAGAAGTTGTAAGAAAGGATTGGGGAGTCTGAAGGAAAATGAAGAGGAAGGGACACATGTGAGGGACACTGCAGGGAAAACCCAGGATGATCAGGCTAGCAGCAGTGCTATGTGTGCTGGGGATGAAAGAAGGCACAGAGGCTTTAAGCGGGGAGCTGGCCCAAGTACATGTCACAGCACTAGGTGCACTTGCCCCAGAAACCAACTTCCTCAACTCCCAGGAGTTGTCTGCATGACTTTTCCTCCTTTACAATTTCCCAAAGCTCATAGTTAGTTACTAGAGCTATGCATTAAATCATATATGCTAAGCACCATTCCTATGCACATTTTTAATAATTTCAACAATTCATATTATAGGCAGAATAATTCCCTTTTTACAAGTGAGAAAATTGAGGCTCATACTGAAGTAACTTCAGAGCAGGCAACTGGGGGAATCAAGATTCAACCACAAACCTATTGACCCCAAAGCCTGTGTTTTCACTCTGATCTGTGTAGCTTGCTACTGCAAAGAGTGTTGTGATTTCTAGAGTAGTGCACATACAGGACTCTCATTTGACCTGAGAATTTTGGAGAATCCAGATCAGAGGCCCCTCACCCCATTTTAGAGAAGAGAAAGCTGAGAGTTCAAGAAATACAGGGATCTCCCCCAAGGTACTGCAGACCTGGTCAGCTGGAGAGCTGCAGACCTGGAATGAAGAACATCAGTGTTCCATGCTTACAGTTCTTTGCTTGGGATGCTTTGTAATCTGAGCCATGTCAACAGACAAATGCAAGATGAAGGCAGTGGTTATAGGAAGCAGTAGGTACTGGGGTGCAATTTGCTCCAGATATGATGCAAGCTGAACAGGACTCTTCCCCTGGGTCCAGGTCAGTGGGCAGTGAGCCAGCACATCCATCACCAAAAGTGCCTTCCAGGAAAAATCTTACTCCCCAGAAGAAGGGGTTGGCTGCATCCATATAATATGCTATTTTTGCCGGAGAGCTACAAGGCATAAATTTAGATTTCTGAACATTTTTTATTAACCAACATGATGACCTCTGGACACATCTTTACAAAGCCATAAAGAGTCAGACAGCCCTTTCCAGAAACTGCACATCCACCTGTGTCCCAGATACAGCTGAGAGCCTACAGCCACGTGGCAGAAAGGACCTTTCTTTGTTTGTTGGGGAAAAAAAAAGAATTAATGGCCAGTGCTCTCAGTGCAACTGTAGAGATGAATGAAGTGGTCTCCAGGAAGCTTTTTCTGTCTGTCCTGCTTTGCCATCTCTTTCCTTGTGCCCTCTTACCAGGTCAAATCCTGGGATGCAGAACAAATCTCAGAGAAGGCCTACCTGGGTTCTACCATCAGCCTCTGCTCAATGCCCATCATCCACTGGCTCTCTGGACTCCCCACCACCGCAGGGCCTTTGCCTGCTGCCACTCTGCCTGCCTTCTGTGCCTAGGTAATCCTAATATTCTCAGACTTCCAGTAAGCCCTGCCTCCCACCATCTAGGTGAGATTCTTCAGCTAACATTTTCCTAGATCTATATTTATTTTCTTCTGAGCACTTAGCTCAGTTTGTCAGGGTTTGTGTAATTATTTGATTAGAATCTGTACCCCACTCCAACTCCCTCATAGGCTTCATGAACATGAGGAATGTGCTTCCACTGCATGATCAGAGCCTAAGAGATGTCTAGTTCATACTCAGCTCTAAGAAAACAGAGTTAAATTAAGTTTAGCCTAAAGCTGCCTCTTTACATATTTTACGTTCAGTCTACAGCTCTCTTCTTACATGGTGAACTGTAACCTAAACAGTTGTAACCTACTCTTGCATCCATCACTGAGTTTCAGCCAATCAAAGGTAGCCAACTGTTCAAACTAGGATCAAATAAGGCAAACAGCAAGCCGTGACTGATCCAGCTGTTTCTGCACCTCACTTTCATTTTCTGCACATTGCTTTCCTTTTCCTGCCCATAAATGTTCTTCCACCGCATAGTAGGGCTGGAGTTTCTCTGAATGTATTCAGATTCTGGAGCTGCCTAATTTATGAATTGTTCTTTGTTCAGTTAAACTGTTACATTTAATTTGTCTAAGGGTTTTCCTTTAACAACAGTTACCAAATAAATAAATGCATGAATGAATAAATAAGTGAATCAGTGAATAAATAAATGAATGGACAACAAACAATTGCTTAGTGTAGTGGTTCTCTACCAGGGGAGATTTTGCCCCCCAGGGTACCTGACAATGTTGTAAAACATTTTAGTTTGTCAGAACTGGGAGAGGTGGTGGTAGTGCTACTGGTTTCTAGTGGACAGAGGTCATGGATGCTGCTAAACTTCCTACAGTGCACCAAACAGTCTTTTCTGCCATCTTCCTAGCAAGGAATTGTCCTGCCCAAATCATGCTGAGGTTATAAAATTCTGTGTATTTTTTTTCTTAGGGCTGCATAACAAAACACCATAAACTAGGTGTCTTTAAACAGCAGAAATTTATCCCCTCACAGTTCTAGAAGCCAAAAATCCAAAATTAAGGTGTTTTCAGGATTGGTTCCTTCTAAAGCCTATGAAGCAGAATCTATTCCACACCTCTCTGCTGGCTTCTGCTGTTTGTTGGCAATTGTATTAGTCTGTTCTTACACTGCTAATAAAGACATACCCAAGACTGGGTAATTTATAAAGGAAAGAGATTTAATGGACTCACAGTTCCACATGGCTGAGGAAGCCTCATAATCATAGTGGAAGGTGAAGGAGGAGCAAAGTCATATCTTACGTGGCAGCAGGCAAGAGAGAGAGCATGTGCAGGAGAACTCTCATGTATAAAACCATCAGATTTCATGAGAATCACTTATCTGTAGAACAGTGTAGAGGAAGCCACCCGCATGATTCAATTTTCTCCGCCTGGCTCCGCCCTTGGCACCTGGGGATTATTACAATTCAAGGTGAGATTTGGATGGGGACCCAGCCAAACCACATCAGCCACCTTTGGTATTCCCTGATTCACAGCTGCATCACTCCAATCACTGCCTCTGCGTTCACATGGCTGCCTTCCCCATGCATCTGGGTGCATACCCTCCTCTTCTTATAAGATTATCTGTCATGGAGTTTAGGTCCCACGCTAACTGAACTCATCTCAACTAACTACAAGGCAGAGACCCTATTTCCAAATACGGTCACCTTCATAGGTACGGGGATTAGAACTTGAACATGTCTTTCCAGGAGACATAATTCAACCTGCTATACTCTGGTTTAGGGGAAAGTCAAGCATATTCAAACCCCTCCCCTCAAAAAAAGTAAACAAAAAAAGCAAGGAAACCTGTTCTTTCTCTTCTCCTCTCACATCCCTGCATTGCCCTGTCACTCATCCAGATGCCTGGTTGGCTCCTCAGCCTTCTTTCCACCCCACCTTCTCATCCAATCTGTCAGTCACCTGCACGGTGTCAGTTCCTTACTTTCAAGACATTTGAGAAATGTGCCTTCTTCTCTACATCAGGAGAATCGTATCAAGTGAGTTATGTACATATAATCCTCACACCAATCCCATAAGCTAAGTATTGTTATTATTGCCTTTGTTTACAGATAACGAAATCAAGGATAAAGTGTCCAAGGTTATAGACCTTGTAGGTGACAGAACCTGAGGTTATAAAATTCTGTGTATTTGTTCCCTAGGGCTGCATAACAAAACACCATAAACTGGCTGTCTTAAAACAGCAGAAATTTATCCCCTCACAGTTTTAGAAGCCAGAAATCCAAAATCAAGGTGTTGTCAGAGTTGTTTCCTTCTAAAGCCTATGAAGCAGAATCTATTCCACATCTCTCTGCTGCCTTCTGCTGTTTGTTGGCAATTGTATTAGTCATGTGATTCTATGGCCCACACATAACCCCCGTTCTCTAGGGGGCTTCCTCACCCTCAGGTTGAGGGTTCAGTTCTCTCTTTTGCTTCCCTGCCAGGAACCCTGCCCTGTGCTCTCAGAATGTGAGGGACTTGCCTCCGTCACAGCCCTTTGCTCTGGCATCCATACTGTTTGTTTACATTCCTCTCTCCCTTCTAGACATCGAGGTCTTTCAGGGAATATACAACGTTTATTTCATCTCTGTATCCCAAGCCCAATACCTGCCCTGGAGCCTGGCACTCACAACCAGTCAATGTCAGTTAAATAAATGAATGCATTCATAGCTTCAACAATCTAGACTAGAGACATCACCTTTGTTTATACTAGAATTTTCCAGGTCACATTGTAGTAAATGCAATATAACACTATAGTTCTGTCAGAAGAGATCAGAAACTGAATCATACTTAGAAAGAAAGAAAGAAAGAAAGAAAGAAAGAAAGAAAGAAAGAAAGAAAGAGACAGAAAAAGAAAGAAAGAAAGAAGAAAGAAAGAAAGAAAGAAAGAAAGAAAGAAAGAAAGAAAGAAAGAAAGAAAGAAAGAAAAAGAAAAAGAAAAAAGATTCCATAGTCAAATTACCCTGAATAACTCTAGATTAACCAACATTAACGGTGTTTCCTTCCTGCTGGACTTCACAGAGCTTTAAGTATTCTAATTTGCTTTTGGACTTTTTGACAGACAGGTAGTCATCTGGGTATGCAGAATTCTTTTATTAATCATGAAAACTTTTTAAAACTTTATTTGAAAGATCTCAAGAAATACCAACCATAGTTGGAATAAGCCGGGGTGCACCATGGCCCCTCCTGGACGAAGAGGTCTCCCTGAAGGTAAAGAGGAATAGGGGCTTCCCTCTGGAGCTGGAGATGCCATCACTGACCAGCTAGGATGATTCTTCTCTCCCCCAGGGCTCAGGTCTTCACCCACCACGTTCCTGCGACACTTTCATTTTTGTTTTGGGTTGATTTTCCCACTCTCACTAGAGCCTGTATTCCCTGTTTCTGTCCTGAGCTGAAAATGAAAGTGGATGGCCTAAAGCTCTCTGAACCTCATTAACCTCCACATTATCTCAGGGAAATTATGCCAATTATCACACCGGGGCTCAGGATTGAAAAGCTACCATGTCTGGGCTGACGGTGATGGATGCTACCAATTTACAGAGAGGAGGGGCAGCTCCTCATGTGCTGAAAGAATCATTTGTTTTGCCAGGAGGCGCTTTCTTGTGGCAGACACAGAGCGTAGCTCTCTGGCGGGGAAGTGCTTCTGGTGTCCTTTTGAAAGCGACCATTCTGAGCACAATTTTTAAAAAAGTTAAGCTTGCTTTTTTATTGTCTTAATACAGAGAAGTACAGAGAAGAAAAAAAAAACACATAAAAATGGCCCATAATCCCCCTACCCAGTGATTTCTGCTGACCTTTAAAACCAATCAAAATGAAAGTAATACAATATAAGTAGGTCTAGACAATTCAGAGTTCAATAAGTAACAAAGTTAAAGTAAATATCTTCAACTTCCTTTTCCAAGTCCAGTTTCTTAACAGCTAATAGAGTTTTGTGGTTCCTTTAGAAACAGTGTAACGGTGGAACATCAGGGCTGAGAGCTGTGGCTCTTGTGTCTGAGGGGACATGGAAGTTACCTGGATTTGCTAAACCAAAGGTTGCCTGGCATCTGCCTCAGAGATTCTGATTCAGCTTGTCTGGTAGGGAGTTTCTCAGGTCATGCTAAATCCCAGCTTGCTTTCCAGCTGTGTGATTTTGAACAAGTTACTTAGCAGCACTTTGCCCTGTTTTTTTTTTCCTTCCATAAAATGGGGCTAATAAGAGAGTTGTGAGAATTAAATGAATTAAAATGCTAAAAAGGCTCTGCATATTAAGAACCATGTAATTTTACTAGTTAGTGTATACCAACCTGTAAATATGTATCCAACTACCATTTATCCTTTCTAATGTTAGTTAACAAAGGGATAATTTTATGTACACTTTTGTGCTATGCTTATTCACAATAATTTTTTACATATTTACATACAGATATATTTAGTCTTTGTGCTTAACATGGAATCATAGTTTGGATGTATATTCCGAAGGACATGCTAGTCTGCTGTAAGTGACCACACTAATTGTTTATTCTTTTGTTTTATTTTTTATTTGTATCTTTTATTTGAAGTTTGGGCATACATGTACAGGTTAGTTATATAGATAAAGTATGCGTCATGGGTTTGGTGTACAGATTATTTCATCACTTGTGTAATAAGCATCGTATTCGATAGGTAGTTTTTTGATCCTCATCCTCCTCCCACTCTCCATCTTCAAGTAGAGTCTAGTGTCTGTTTTTCCCTTCTTTGTGCCCATGTATACTTAATTTTTAGCTCCCACTTATAAGTGAGAGTATGTGGTATTTGGTTTTCAGTTCCTATATTAGTTTGTTTAGGATAATGGCCTCTAGCTTCATTCATGCTGCTGCTAAGGACATAATATCATTCCTTCTTCTGGCTTCATAATATTCTGTGGTGTATATGGACCATATTTGCTTTATCCAGTTTACCATTGATGTACCAATTGTTTTCAGGTACTGGCTAATCTAAGAAGTGCAGCAAGCATATATCTGACAAACATTTTGTGAGTATATTCAGAGATGAAAAATTAAAAGTTAAACACACATTTTGGGGAAGCCTACTTTTGTTTCTAAGCCTGGGTCTGCCAAAAATCCTGATGGGACCTATGGGCAAATGATGTTTTCCCCATGGACTTTGTGGTCTTCATCTTTAAAATGAGGGTGAGAAAGCAAGCGAGCAATGTTGGCATACCGAAGCACATGTTCATAGCAGGAAGCAAGAAGCGGAGGATCTAGAATCAGTTCAAGTGTGCTCCTATACACAAGAAACCGTGGTCCTCAAGGGGGGCAGGTGAGCCCCCTGCAAACAGATGCCCTGCAGGCACAATGATAGAGTAATGCATCAGATAAAAGATTGCTCAAAAAGGGAGTGAGGCTGGTAGAAGGGGCCAGGAAAGGCTTCAGGAGGAAGGCGTGGATGTGTTTTACAAAGTGAGTCGGAATCACAGCATTGGTAAGAATGAAAGGCATTTCAGAGAGAAAAAACAGAATGTGCAAGAGCCCAGAAGCTTGCTAGCACCTAACATAGCACCTAATATAAGATGGGCATTCACAGAGTGTGAGTTTTAGTTGAACACAATTTTGGCCCTTGAGGGGTGTAGGACACAGAGAAATCTAGTGTCTTATGCTCTCTTTAATCCAACTAAAGACCAAGAATCTCTTTAAACAGGCCTGCCACATTCTACTTGAGATTTTAGTTTCATGAATAGCTTAGTAAATTTTTTATGAATTCACATAATCAAAAGACAAGATTTGCCCTCTTATACCTCTAAAATCACCAGGTTGGAATATAAATATAGAAATAACTTTCAGATAGACCTTGGCCTTGGCTGCGCATCTACACCCTTGGTGCAAGCCCCAGGTTTCTGAGTGCAAACTGATCAGAGACACTTTCTTCTACCGAGATTTCATTCCCTGGGGACAACGAATGGACATCACTTAGCTCCCACTGCCTGCTCAGAAAGTCTGTTAATACCGTCAGTTGAAACCATGTAAACACACAAAGCCTTTTAGTTGAAACACTTCAATGTTGCAAGCTTTTTGTTCAAATGGTAGAAGAAAGGAGAACATGAATCTGAACTCTAGGGGACATTTGATCCTGTTGTTTCAAGGGACAGCGTGAACTGCGCTAGGCTGCTCTTCACATATTTCCAAGGATGCATTGGGACACTTCACATTAGAAATGTGATGTTTTATTGTTACAGCTTGCATTTGGTTTCAGACAAGAGCCACAGTGAGTCCACAACATGACCCACTGTCATGGAATAAAAGCAGCAGATATAGTCTTCAAGTTGACCTCAAAAGATTCCCAAGCCAACACCTCCTTAAAAGGAAGCTGGGAAAGAAGGTCTTTAAGACACTCTAATTAATCTGCTCCCTGATCAGTTTCCTGATTGATAGCAAGCAAGCATGGCCTCTGACCCTGAAGTTTCCCAAGCATAGATTTAAAGGGAGAAAGACTGACTTGAGTTCAAACTCTGCCACATTCTAGCCATATGACCTAGAGAAAGTGAGTCAACTGCACTGAGCC
The DNA here is from genome assembly GCF_030222135.1 of Aotus nancymaae. NCBI lineage: Eukaryota > Metazoa > Chordata > Mammalia > Primates > Aotidae > Aotus > Aotus nancymaae. Next base: position 20,169,671 of record NW_026988443.1, read on the forward strand.
TCAATTTCCCTCTCTATAGCATGTTGATAACGTTGGGAGAATTAAATAGTAACCGTTTTTGGAAGGATCCAGCTCAGAGCCTCAATCATAGGCAATTTCCATAGTGCCCTCATGCTACTGGAAAAAAGAATTACCTTACATCCTTTTTAGAGGTGGGATGGCCTATAAGCTTGTCCCTTAACTATGGATTTCATTGATGTTCTACCATATGTATTAAAAAGAGGTAGGTGGGAAAAATAAAGTGACAGAATTAGTTAGGACTTTTTTTTTTCTGGTTAAGGCTATACCCAACTTGAGGTGGCTTAAGAAAAAAATGCAGGTAATATATTAGAAATAGTGAAGCTTCATAAAATGATGGGATGAAAATTGCAACTGAGCATAGGGAAGGGTCTGGAAACCAGGACAGAAAGTCATAAGTAAACCTGATAAATGACTGTCTCCAATTTCTATTCCTGCTTATGCTTGATTCATTGTTTCTTCTGTTTCCTAACAGGATTTCTTTGCTCCCAATTCTCATGGTAGAATATATGGCCCCACAACTCCTGTCTTCACCTGTTAGAGGACCAGTCAGAAGCCAAGACCATCAGTACTTAGAAAATAGAATCTGATTCTTACAGTGTGAGGCTATACTTGCTCTAATCAGCAGGTGGATAGAGTCATAGAGCATAAAAATAGCCATTAAGGGACTCTTGAACATCATGGTTATAAGGTAGAAAGACTCTAAGTTATAAGGACAGGTTGATAATTTTATGAGAGAGGAAAAGAGAAGAGGTGCATCTTCAGTAGTTGGTTAAATGTTGCTCAGTTCCTGCTCTCTGTAAGTATTGTTGAAGGCACAGAGGTGTACATCTAGCTTTGGAGAAGTAACAATTTTATCTATTTTTTCTTATTTCTTTTTTTTAAATTTTTCCATAAGTTATTTGGCTACAGGTGGTATTTGGTTATATGAGTAGTTTCTTTAGTGGTGATTTGTGAGATTTTGGTGCACCCATCACCCAAGCAGTATACACTACACCCTATTTTTAGTCTTTAATCCCTCTTCTTTCTCCCACTCATCCCCCCAAGTCCCCAAAATCCATTGTATCATTCTTATGCCTTTGTGTCCTCATAGCTTAGCTCCCACATATCAGTGAGAACATATGATGTTTGATTTTCCATTCATGAGTTACTTCACTTAGAATAATAGTCTCCAATCTCATCCAGGTCATGCAAATGCTGTTAGTTAATTCCTTTTTATGGCTGAGTAGTATTTCATCATATGTATATGATAAGAGTTAGGTGGGAAAAATAAAGTGACAGAATTGGTTGGGACTTTTTTTTTTTTCTGGTTAAGGCTATGCCCAACTTGAGATAGATAAAGGTTCCATTATATATATATATATATATATATATATCACAATTTTTTTAAAAAAATCTGCTCATTGTTGGAGGGCAGAGGCGGGTGGATCATGAGGTCAAGAGATTGAGACCATCCTGGCCAACATGGTGAAACTCCATCTCTACTAAAAGTACCAAAATTAGCCGGGCGTGGTGGTGGGCACCTATAATCCCAGCTATTCGGGAGGGTGAGGCAGGAGAATCACTTGAACCCGGGAGGTGGATGTTGCAGTGAGCCGAGATTGCACCACTGCACTCCAGCCTGGCAAGAGAGTGAGACTCTGTCCCCCTCATCCCCCAAAAAATCTACTCATTGATTTATGGGCATTTCAGTTGGTTCCACAATTTTGCAATTGCGAATTGTGCTGCTATAAATGTGTGTGCAAGTATCTGTTTTGTATAATGACTTATTTTCTGGGAAAGTTGAACTAGATCAATGGTTCCTAACCTTGGCTTATTATTTAAATGACATGAGAAGCTTTATAAAGTTCAATATACAGGCAACACCTCCAGATAGAATAAATCTGAATCTCTAGCTCTGGGTATCGATATTTTTAAAAATATCTTTAGATGATTCTAATCTTTAGCTAAGGTTTGTTTTCATTCATTAATATCTCAAAATTAGGCTGAGCCTTATAATTGATGCTGTCTTATTATTACTATTGGCCATGCAGTGTTATGATGTACTCATCATTGTCTTTGCATGTACCCATGTCAAAACTCACAGAATGGGTGTCAGCAGCTTGGAAGAAAATCCTAGAAACAATAGCACATTTTTGTTGTTGTTGTTCCCAGGAATCAAATGATTGTGGAGAGAGGGTGGCAGAGGTCATGAATCAGAAGTATTTAGCAATATTCCAAAAGCAGGCATCAATAGTGGACATGCACTACATAATTGCAAAGCCAGATTAACACCCAGAAAACATGACTTTTGGTTCTTTTAAGGATTATTTTAAGAAATGCTGCATCACCAATAATCTTGATGACACAGGAGGTGGTATTGTTTGGAAAAATATTTGATGATTTGGCATTGAAAAGTGACTCTGAATATAAAGGTAGTAGGAATACTTCAACCAATTTAATTCATTTATACATTTTAAAAATATGTGACAAGCATAACCTGTGATGAAAAACTATGCCAATTAAATCTAAAAGAGCTTTTTAGAATTCCAAGAGATTAAAGGCATTGGGTCAAGGTTATTTGGACGTGTCTTTTTCTTCTAGTGGTATTTGAGTGACCTATCAGATGACGAATGTCCTACAAGGCTAGGACAGGCAGCATCTCAGAGGAAGAGGCTCCCAAGCAATGGTCTTAAAAGTAAGAAGTGATTAGCAGTGAAGGAAGTGGAATGTGGGAAGTAAGAGTGTTCTAGGCAGCAGGAATAGCCAGTACAAATACCTGTTGTTTAAATATTGTAAGTACTAGTGAGCCCATTTTATAGGTGAAACTAGAAATATATGTGGTTTGCTTTGCCTAGGGTCGTGCAGTTAGCTAGTGGCTGTGCAGGAGTAAATAGGGTTGGAGTGAGTAAAAAATGCATTGAAATAGTCATGGAGTTGCTACAATGTGCCGTATCTCCAGTGGGGGATACATCAGTGAAGGAAACAGGCACGGCCCCTGTCTTCAGAGTTTCCAGACCTGGGAGTGGTGGGGAGGGAGGATGGGGGGACAGATAAGTAGGTGGTTATGATACATCCTGATGGGTCTATCGAGAGCAGGAGGATCAACCCTTGTCCTGGGGGCTCTGGGGCAACATTCGAAAGGAAGCAACTCCCAAGCTGTGTTATGAAGGGCCAGAAGGGATTATTAGTTATGCAAACAGAAGACAGGGAAGAAAAACGTTCCAGGAAGCAGGAACAGTGAGTGTCAGCACCTGATCATTTTGTGAGTGTACTACTCTTTCTCCTGAGACAGCAGAGGTAACGTTTGGTTTGGGCAGCTCCCTGTAGTAGACATCAGCCACTCTCCCGTGGAGACCATGATTAACTTTCCTGGGTCCTGATACTTTGGTCCTTGTTTTTCCTAATTCCCATGGAATTAGGGGGTGGCATTAACACTTCCATTTTAAGGTAAGAAAAAACAAGGTTCAAAGTGCTCCTTTGCTGTGCCCCAGGTCATACAAGTAGCAAATGACGACAGTGAGATATGAAGTCCAAAGAATCTCACTCAAAGAGAAAGTTTGTGTCACTACATCAAACTGGGTCCAACAGTTCCCAGACCAGAGGAGATTCAGGACCCATCTAATTTAACGACACCCCAATTTCCCTATCCTTGGGTATTCTCGGGTGGGTTGGGGAGGGAAACAGACCCAGCAGGTAGGTGGTGACCTGTTCAGGTCACAGAGCCAAGGACAAGCGAGGCACTGGACTGTCGGAGAGCAGCCTACTCTCCACTCACTCACTCGTATCTTCATTACTTTTATCAACATGTATTTAAGGATCGTCCAAGCAGAGCAAACCACAGCTTTAAAGCAATTACTTGCCGATGATCAGGAGGGGCCAAAGGGATTCTGTTTGCTTATTTGTGTGAACCTAAAATGCCTGCTTCCTTAATTAAGCCTTCACTCTGAGTCTTGCCTCCAGCTTTTAAAGTTTTCTCTTCCTCCTCTTTAACAGGTCTAAGTCTTCTGCCACACTGCAGGCACTGGGCCCAGGAGGGCTTTGCCTCTGTTTGCTTTCTCTTCTCTAAGAAGCATCTGCTACTGTACCACTACTGAGGATACCTCCTTTTGCTGAAATCCCCAATCCCTGCTGCTTTTAATTTCATAATTAACAGCCATGAGCATTGTGATCCTTGGTGACTCAGGGCAAAGGATGCAGCTCCCGGCAGCTCCTTCCTCCTCCCTAACTCCTCTCAGTAATGCTTATCTTTCTTGAAAACTCATCTCACATCACCTGCTGGTGGCAGCCTTCTATGATTGGCACCAAGTCTGAGCCGGTGCTCCCCATCTGTCTATCATGGACCCTGTGGATCTTGTGTCTTTTGGCTTTATACCTCCAGTAACTGGCAAAGTATCTGGCACGCAGGAGATATTTGAAAGTGCTTCTTGAGGAAATGAATGCATGAAAGAAAGACTGAACAAATAAATTAGGCCTTGTGTTCAGGTGGGTGCAAGTGTCTGGGGGTGGGGTGTCAGAACTGAGGAGTTGACAATTTTTTTTTTTTTTTTTTTTTGAGATGGAGTTTCGCTCTTGTTACCCAGGCTGGAGTGCAATGGCGTGATCTCGGCTCACCGCAACCTCCGCCTCCTGGGTTCAAACAATTCTCCTGCCTCAGCCTCCTGAGTAGCTGGGATTACAGGCACGCGCCACCATGCCCAGCTAATTTTTTGTATTTTTAGTAGAAACGGGGTTTCACCATGTTGACCAGGATGATCTCGATCTCTTGACCTCGTGATCCACCCGCCTCGGCCTCCCAAAGTGCTGGGATTACCGGCGTGAGCCACCACGCCTGGCCACATATTGAGATGTTGATTGATATTTAATGGTGGCCTATTTTTTGTTGGAATATCTATACACCCAACCTCCTCAAGCAGGACATAATGCATGCATCTTCCTTCACAATCTCCACAGAGAGTTATTTAACCCGGTTTAGTGGGACTATTTTAGAAACTTGTTTCCTATCCTTGGCTTAACTCTTACCATTAATTAGGATCCCTATAGTTGTCCCAGGTGATTTCATCTATCTGTTCATTTGCTCACTCACTTGGGAAATATTTATTTAGCAAAGACTGTGCTCCCTGATGAAGATACAATGCTAGGCAGACCAGCATGGTACTCTGGCCTCTGGGGACTTCCTAAGATAGTGGGTGAGAGAAGCTAGCAACCAGGCACATTCAGATGGGAGAGGTATAGATTTCTACGGGCACCTAGAATGGCTTTGTGCCATCAGAAAAGGCTTTCCAGAGGAAATGACATCTCAGCCAAAGATGCATGTGAGTTAGTTAACCAAAATTAGGGAGATAAAGGGGTCAGGTGGTCTGTTACAACATAACTAGCTGCCAAAACTTAGTAGTTTAAAACAATAATGATTTTGTTATTTCGCACAATTCTTTGGGCCGGGAGTTTGGATGGGGTTCAGCTGGGTGATTCTTCTGGTCTATGGGTGTCAGTTGTCAATTGTGGTCATTTGGTCATATTGCCTTAGTGGGGACCATTAAGAGGCTGGACTCAGTGGGCCCCCTTTTACTAAGTAGTTTCAGGACTCTCTTCATGTCCCCTCTTACCTCTCTAGCAAAGCAGTCAGGCTTCTTATATGGCAGCTCCAGGCAGAAAGAGAGAAAGAGAGAGAAGATGGTAGCTGCTAGTCTGTGCCTGAAGGCTGCAAACCAACAGAGTGTTATGTCCCTTGGACCTGACTGGTCACACAGCCTGTCCAGATTCAAGGAGAGGGGACACATATTTCCACCTGTTGATGGAAAAATATCAATGAATTTGTGACCATCTCTAATCTGCCATTTTGGAGAGTTGGAAAGAGGGTTTCAGGCAGCGGAGCAGAAGTGAGGCCTCAGAGGCTGGAGCTTAGACAGCAGGGTCCATGGTAATGGGCAAGGCTTCAGAGGAGGCAGCAATTAGGCAGACCAGACATTATTGAGATGTGTTATTGAGTCTGAAATTTATCACGAGAGGACAGTGAGGACACACTGAAAGTATCTGGGCATGGATGTAACATGATTAGATTTAGGGTTTAGAAAAATCATGCTAGTGGCTGTGTGGAGAGGTGGGAAAAGGATTGTAGAAGGTCTGTCTGGAGCCACAGACACTGGTGTGAAGGAAGAGCTTGACATACTTGGGTGAGAGATGCTGATGCCTTCGCAAAGAAGGGTGATGGGTGACAAGAGCTAGACAGACGGAACTCTAGGGAGGTGCATGCACAGGAGGGCTCCGTGGTCCCCTGTCTCCTGGTGTCCAGCCTGAGCTTCTGTATGTCCTGGTCCTGTGTCCAAGGGCCCGAGGACCCCATCTGATGCCACTGTCACCAAGGCATTCATCTGGGCAACTTTGTGGACTTCTACTCCTGCACACACAGTTGCACAAGCAGCTGCGATTTCAGCCCAGCATTTCCAATGAGCATCAGCCAGCTTCCCATATGTGAAAAATGGGAACAAGAATATTAAAAGTGACAAACATTTAACCATCTTTGAAGCTGTGATCTCGATAACAGCTGGTAGGAAATGATAAAGTGGCAACAAGGACGGAAATCAGATTTCCCGTTGGAGAAGCTGATAAAACATTTCATTTTTCTAAACAAAGGGAGTTTGAGATTGACCTGATTTATTTCCAGCTTTCAGGAGCTCATTTTGGATTTTCCAAGTCCAGAATTTGAGAAACCTGAGGGTTTCTTTGTCCTCAAATGGGTCTCCTACTTTCCTAAGAGGCAAATGATGAGTTCCACAGAGCGTTGAGGTTGCTTTAGATGTGCTTGGATTTGAAGCCTTCCCCTGCCCTCACCAGCTGAGCCGCTTCCTCTTCAGAATTTCAGTTTCCTTATTTTAAAAATGAGAATAACCAATTTCCACTTCACAGCGCTTGCATGAGCATCATATGAGATACTGGAGATGAAAGCTTGGCCATCCCTACCTCTTTGATCCCCACAAACATTCTGTTGTCCAGTTGGGACCTCCCCAGTTTAGATGTGAGGAAACAGGGGCCCCAAGAGATAAAGCAACCTATCCAAAGTCACCCCAGAAAAGAGATTTGAAGTTCTGTAGGGATGGCAAGGGTTAGATTCATTTTCTTTGACTCTGTAACATGGCACTTGTACCAGTGGATGGACACTGCATGGAAGCGGGTTTGAACTCAGTTCAAAGCAGAACTTCCTTGCAAATAGAGTAACACAAGCATTTGTGTGTGTGCAAGAGTGCTATGGTTCAGATATGGTTTGTCTGTCTCCACCAAAACTCATGTTGAAATGTGATCGCTAGTGTGGTGGCTTTGGAAGGTGGGGCCTGGTGGGAGGTGTTTTGATCATGGGGTGTGGACTCCTTCTGAAGGGCTGAGTGCTGTTCTCATGGTAGTGCATTCATGCTCATGAGACTGGATTAGTTCTCTGGGAATAGACTAGCTCCCATGAGAGTGGGTTATAAAACCAGGATGCCCCCAGTTTTCCCCCTTTTTGCATAGGTTTGCTTCCCTTTTGACTCTCTCCACCATGTTGTGATGCAGCACAAAAGCCAGGAGCCAGGGCCATGCCCTTTATCTTGTCAGGCACAGAACTGTAAGTTAAATAAACCTCTTTTCTTCATAAATGATCCAGTCTCAAGTATTCTTTTTTTTTAATTTTTTTTTTTTTTTCTTTTTGAGACAGAGTCTCACTCTGTCTCTAGGCGCCAGGCTGGAGTGCAGTGGCACAATCTCGGCTCACTGCAATCTCCGCCTCCTGGGTTCAAGCAAGTCTCCTGCCTCAACCTCCTGAGTAGCTGGGACTACAGGCGCACATCACCAGGCCCAGCTAATTTTTATATTTTTTAGTAGAGATGGGGTTTCACCACGTTGGCCAGGATGGTCTCAATCTCTTGATCCCATGATCCACTCACCTCGGCCTCCCAAAATGCTGGGATTACAGGCGTGAGCCACCGCGCCCGGCCCTCAAGTATTCTTTTATAGAGACATAAACAGATTAAGACAGGTAGTGAGCTCCTCATTATCAGAAGTGTTCAAGTGGAGGCTAAAATCACCAAGTCAAAACCATGGTTGAGGCAACTCTTGTTGACAGCTGGGAGTGAGAGCAGAGGGGATGATCTTTAAGTTACAGCCTGGCTCTTGAGAGTCTACAGAGTCAAAAAAACAAAACAAACAAACAAACAAACAAAACCCATATATTTTAGGAATACTGAAATAACCACAAGTGGTTTTTCTAGTTATTTATGGCCAACTTCTCAACAGTGGATCTTTCACTCAGTAGCCAAGTGCCAGAATGAACTGGATCTCTGAGGGGCTGATTGGTCACATGTCTGGACTCAGCCTGGGCCAGCTGCGTTTCTCAGAACATCTTGGACTGAATAATCTGAATCCTATCATGTTACCTGCAAAGATACTGGCTTCTGCCAAGTATGACACATCTCTATATTGGAGGCCAAGAGGGACTCTACATGGCTTTCTAGAATATATCTGGTTTCTCTGCCCACAGAGAAACCTAAGGAAGTCTAATCTACCATCTTACTGTAAAGATAGACTAACAAAAATAAGTTCTCTAGAATCTGCAAGGAACTCAAACAACTCAACAACAAAAAACAAATAACCTCATTAAAAAGTTGGCAAAAGACACGAACAGATCTTCATTCAAAAGAAGACATACAAATCACCAACAATATGAAAAAGTACTCGATATCACTAATAATCAGGGAAAAGCAAATTAAAACACAGTGAGATACCATCTTCCATCAGTCAGAATGGGTATTATTAAGAAGTCAAAGAATAACAAATGTTGGTGAAGATGCTGAGAAAAGGAAACCCTTACACATTGTTGGTGGAAATGTAAATTAGAATGATTAGTAAAAATTCGATGGAAAATGGTATGGAGATTTCTCAAAGAGCTAAACATAGAACTACCATTTGATTCAGCAACCCCACTACTGAGTACCCAAAGGAAAAGAAATCATTATATTAAAAAGATAATTGCACTTACATGTTTATCACAGCACTATTCACAATAGCAAAGATGTGGAATCAATCTAAGTGTCCATCAATAAAGAAAATGATTGGATAAAGAAATATGTAATAAAGAAAATGTGGTACACACACAAACACAAAATGAAACACTACTCAGTCATAAAAGAATGAAATCATGTATTTTGCGAACAGGGATGGAACTGCAGACCACTATCTTAAATGAAATAACTTAGAAAATCAAATACTACATGTTCTCACGTTAAATAACATGTACACAAGAACATACAGTGTGAAATAATGGACATTGGAAACTCAGAAGGATGGGATGGCAACGAGGGATGAGAAATTACTTAATGAGTACAATGTACTCTATTTGGATGATTGCTACACTAAAAGCCCAGACCTCACCTCACCACTATTCAATATATCCATTTAAGAAACTGCACTTTTACCCTCTAAATCTGTACAAATTGAAACAAACAAATAAACAAACAAATCAATGAACTCTCCTCAGACATGGAGCCTCCCTGATAGCCATGCCGGAAGTCAGCTGGCAGGGTGTTGGAGTTGAAAATACTACGTGATGAAGTGTGTTTGATTTCAGATTCAGTGTGTTTCTCTCTCCTGTGTCTCTCACTCTGACTCCTACCCCTACTCAATCCAAGTTGGTCTCACCCTAACTGCTTGGTCATCTAGCCTCTTCTTAAAGGACTAGGTAGCAAATATTTCCAGCTGTGCAGGTAACACAGTCTCTGTCACAACCACTTGACCCTGTTATGACAGCAACAAAATAGCCAGAGACAATAGGTAAATAAGTGGGTGTGGCTGTGTTCTGATAAAATTTTATTTACAACATGTGGCAGCTGGATTTGGGCTCCAGGCCTTAGTTTGTGCCCCATCATTTCTAGCTGGTCCTCAACAAATCAAGGAAAAACAAGCCTCCCTTATGCTAACATGAGGTGCTGTGGGAGTCGCAAGCTTTCTCCTCCAGTGTGGTGCACACAGCAGCAGCGGCAGCCTCACCAGAGCAAGGCCCATGGCACCTGTCAGAAATGCAGCATCTCAGCACCCCTCGTCTCTCCTACTCCATAAATCTACTCTCTTCATCAGAATCTCATTTAAAAACATTTTTTAGGTGACTCACATATACATGGAAATTTGAGAAATACTGAATTGTAACAGAGGAGTCTTGGGGGGCAGTGATTAATATTTGTGTTTAAATATTGTGTGTGTTTTTTCTCATTGTTATTGCTAATTGGACCCTAGAGAAAGTACTACAAAGGTTAAGGCCCTACAAAGGTAGGATCAGTGTAGAGAGGGTAATTGTAAAACTTTTTTTGATAACGATTGTGATGATGGCTAATCTTTGCATAGTGTAAGGCCGATTGCCTCGCCGGGAGCTCAGACGCACACCACCCCCTCCTTTTTTCCAAAAGCCCGGACATGCTCTCGGACAAGCTCGGGCAAGCTCAGACAAGCTCGGACATGCTCAGGCATGTTCCCTTCTCCCCTTCTCGCACAGCCTGGCCTTCAAACAAAGGCTTGTAACCATACCCAATAGTAGTCCTGCTTTGCCCACACCCTGCTCTCCCAAACCAATCGAGCTATTTCACTCCCTATAAAACCCCATGTCTGAGAGGAGTCCGGGCGACTTCTCCAGCTCCTCCTGTCGGACCACAGAACCTCACCCGGCAGCCTGAATAAACCCTTCACATTGGATCTTCTTGTGCTGGCCTCAGTTTCTTCTCTTTAAACTCGGTGAGAACAAACCTTACACATAGTTTGTGACCTTTTTCAAAGTGGTTTAATAAAATCTCATGAGATTCTTACTGAGATTGGTCGAACTACTGTTCAGCTCCAGGGGTGCCTGGCACATGTGGTGCCTCCAGGAGTTGTGCAGTGCACTGCCCAAGCAACTGTTCATGTTGGCCCTGACTCTAAGGCAGTGACATTGCTACCACAGGCTTTCTGATGTGGAAATGGAGGCCAGAAGCCATAAGCCTCCCCGACTTGCCATTTCTTTCCTCCCAGGTGTGCCGTTCACTTACTTTCTCCTATCAGGAAGGTTAGACTGGAAATGGCCTTCAGGTGTTCTGGGCTGGGGTCTTCGTGTCTCTCTGACCTGATAATCGCCACAGAGAGGTGGCTTTGTAGAGCACAGATGAGGCCTTGGGAGTTAGGCACAGCAAGTCTGGGCTTGGTTATCTCGCAGTGGCCACTGAGGGGACTAGTGACTCTGTAGATGAACTTATGCATTCTTAGCCTCTCCTTGGGGCCTCTTGGAGAACAAAGGCATTGCAGTAAAAGCCATCTGAACGCTGTGGGTGTGCAAAGGGTGATGTCTTTCTTTCTTCTAATTACCTGTGGTTATGCTTGCTGTCTTGGGTCAGCTTCCAAAGGTAGCCCCTAAATCTTGTTTCTGTTCATCTGGATGTTAAGAGCCATACTATACCACGAGTCTAGTCTAGTAAGATTGCTGCTTCATGCCTTTTTATGTTTCTAGGATGAGGAGTGATCCTCCCAGATTGTACAAGGAATAAGCCAAGTCTCCTCTGCTCAACCCAGGGTTAGCTGGTCCTTTTGGAAGATGTCTGCTTACAGCTAAGGGAAAAGCAATTTGGTGCATGACTGACTCTCTGAGACCTGGGCTCCTGGCCAGCCCACTTAAGGCGAACTATGTGGCTGGATGCCTCTCTGTTCTTGAGCCCCAACCCCAAGTGGCCAAGATGAGCAACAGCTGGGAGCAGTAGTAATGTTCCAGGGCTGGTTTACCCCAGCTCACCATGTGCCTGGGCCTGTGTGGGTGCTATCACTCATGTCTCCTTGACATTTACCATGAATCTAGAGTCATCCCACTTTACAGATTTCAAAACTGAGTTCCAGTGGTTCTGTCCTCAGCCCAAGGTCACATAGCAGCGAATGAATGAGCAGAGCTCCATGGGGTTTCCTGAGCCCAGGCCTGGCCTTGTACCTACAGGAGAGGCCATTTAGCTGTGGGCTTTGCAGATGTGCTGTGATCCTAAGAAACCTGGTGACTTTGGGAGCGGCAGATGCTTTGCTATTATGAGGGATCTGCTGAGCTGCTGCTGACTCACATTCCAAAGCTCACGCCCAGCACCCTATTTGCTTAGGGTGTTGCTGTAGCTCTTGCCGAAGATGAGACCATAAAAACTCGAAGTGACAATGCCATTATTCAAGTATCCAAAGCCCTTCATGTTTCTTCAAATGCTCACTGGTGTTTTATGTCATTAAAATATATTGTTGATTAATATTTGAGCAGCTACGCATAGCTTGCATCTTACCCGGTCTCACATTTCTCATTCCTTTGTGCTCCTGCAATGCTCGGATCTCCCTTTGGTTTCTTTGTAGCCTCCCTTCATCCTTCCCATCTGGTCCACGTGTCCCCAGTTAAAACCGACCGAAAGAGCTCCATGCAGTCTGTGTAAACATCACCAGCGGCCCATATGGACAAAGATAAACAACCCCGCTGAGTCCCCTCCCATCCTGGCCCACACTGTCTCTGACTGCACCCTGGAGGACTCCTCTGTGAGGTAATCTTCTCCCAGGTCAACTTGCTGCTTTCCTCTGGTTTGCATTCTGTCCACACCGTGTTGTGTCGGAAAGACTCCTCACTATTTTATAAGGCAACTTGCTTGTCCAGCCCGTGAGCTGGAGGCATCTTTCCCAAATCTCTCCCTAGGCTATGTTATATTTTGGTCACAAGAGACGGTAACTCAGCTCCAGAATCCCTCCTTGAGCAACCTTGGCAGGCCTCCCAACCTCATTCAACCTCTGGATTTTTGTCTGTAAAAGGGGGTGATAATAATACCTACCTTTATGGGGCTATTGTGAAGACTGAATATTATAATCTTTTTAAAATAAAAAGTGTTCTCAAAGCTTGAGTGTAATTTCGAATTTTAATAATTTCAGAAGCACCTATGCTATACACTTAACAAAATCACATCCTTTGAAAGTTGAAGTACTTCTCTTTTCTAAAAATCTTTAGTTCTGTGCATTTGTAAATTTTTCATTTTAATTTTTGTTTCACACCAGGCATAGTGGCTCACGCCTGTAATCTCAGCACTCTGGGAGGCCAAGGCGGGTGGATCACCTGAGGTAAGGAGTTTGAGACCAGCCTGACTGACATGGTGAAACTCAATCTCTATTAAAAATACAAAAAAATCTCCGGGTGTGATGGTGGGTGCCTGTAATGCCAACTACTTGGGAGGCTGAGGCAGGAGAGTCACTTGAACCCTGGAGGCAGAAGTAGCGGTGAGCCGAGATCATGCCATTGCACTCCAGCCTGGGCAACAAGAGCGAACATCCACCTCAAAAAAATACTGTTTCAGTCAATATTTGCTATGTTCAGTCAGAGGGGCTAAAAAAAAAATTTAAAGACTTGTTTTTTTAAAATTCACAGAGGCAAATAAATGTAAGATATATATACAATTTCAAATACTGTTTTTATTTGTAGCATTTATTTCTCTAAAGTTATTAAAGCTTAAAGTTAGAGTCTCACTCTATCACCAGGTGCCAGGCTGGAGTGCAGTGGCACTATCTCGGCTCACTGCAACCTCCGCCTCCCAGGTTCAAGCAATTCTCCTGCCTCAGCCTCCTGAGTAGCTGGGACTACAGGTGCACGCCACCACGCCCAGCTAATTTTTGTATTTTTAGAAGAGACGGGGTTTCACCGTGTCAGCCAGGATGGTCTTGATCTCTTGACCTCGTGATCCACCCACCTTGGCCTCCCAAAGTGCTAGGATTACAGACATGAGCCACCACGTCCAGCCCTCTTCTCTTTTTATAATTTTTGTCATAGTAGCCATTATCTCATTGTTGTTTGGTCAATGCAGCCATAAAGGAAGACTTTAACAGATATTAATTACTGTAGATCAAGAAACTCTGTCCTGTGTCTGCCATTCCTCCCTTGCCCCTGCCTTCTGCCTATGCTGTGTCCCAAAGGCCCCTTCCTCGAGCTCTGGTGGTTGCCGTGCTATTATGGGATGGCATCCCTTGACAAGTGTCATTTTCTCATCTCCCCACTAGCTCACCCACTGAGTTTTAGATTTTGGCAGGAAACCAGGGGTAGGGGATTGTTGGGGGAGGAGAAACACCCCCATGGCAGCACTGCAGACACCTTGCACTCAAATTCCACTTTGACCCTGGACTTCAATTCATCCCATCTACATCCTTCTCCACATCCCAGCTGCTCTTTCCCTGCTCATCACCACCACCACTTAAAAGGTAAGTCTCTCATGTCCACCACTTAAAGGGTAAGTCTCTCACAGAGCTCTTATGTCCTTCCTGTGACCTAAACAACCCCATCCTCTCACACCTTTTTCTGTTCATGGTGCCTTGTGGAACCTCCACTCCAATGCAGAGCTTCCTCCAAAACACTACTTCTCCAAGGGCACCTTGACCTCGTGATTGCCCAGACAGACTTTTCTTCTCTCCAGTCACCTCCACTGGGCAGGAAATCTACGTCTCAGAATGTGAGGTCCAATAGGATATCAGGGATGGAGGGAGAAGTTGAGGAGAAAATTTCCCACTTGTAGCAACTGGGTTTATTGTTATCTCAAGCTACGTGAGATGGGGTGGGAAATGACTGAGTTTGTTCTTGAATGTTGAATTTCCTGGGTCTCTGTGACATACAGGAGGTAGCTGCATATATGGGTCTGAGTCATCAAGAAGAATTCCAAGTGGGTGTTAAACATGAGCACCCTCAGTCTGGAGGGGCCAGAGGGGTGGCCTGGGAACACCATGCAGTAAGAGTGGGGCAGGAAGAGGACCGAGCCCAGGGGAGATGCAAGGAGTGCTTGCCCGGCAGGGATCTGGAAGGGCGACACCATGGATTACAGAAGCCAAAGGGGTCAGGGATTCAGTGCAGTTGCAAACAGGGGCTGATGCTGGAAAAATGCCAAGAAAAACAGGCGGGGCTTAGGAGGCCGAAAATCACCCTGGGAAGGGAGCTTCAGGGGGTTGATGGTGATGGCAGAATTTTTCTTTCTTCTCGAGTCTCACTCTGTTACCAGGCTGGAGTGCAGTGGTGCAATCTCAGCTCACTCCAACCTCCACCTCCCGAGTTCAAGCGATTCTCCTCCTTCAGCCCCTCAAGTAGCTGGGATTACAGGCACGCGCCACCACGCCCAGCTAATTTTTTTTTGTATTTTTAGTTGACACGGGGTTTCACCATGTTGGTCAGGATGGTCTCGATGTCTTGAACTCGTGATCCACCCGGATGGCAGGATTTTGAGGAGGGAGGAAGATGGTGACGATCACCAGCCATTTTAGCAAGAGGGGCCACAACAGGAAGCAGCAAAGCAACCCAGAAGCCAGAGAAGCAAAGGGCGTTGGTTGGAGAAGGAGAGATGTTACAATTGTTTCTACTGAAGGGACGATTGAACGAAGCAGTGGTTTGTAGCCCTGCCTACCTCTGAACATCGGATGAAATTCTGAGTGATCTACTCCTCTGTAAACATTATTCCCACGTAGATTTTGCATCTTGTGGTGCAGAGTTCACAGACCCTCTGAAGCCCACCCATGGACCCCAGCAGAAGTCAGTAGGGTTAGGGAGGACAAAAGGAGCTGGAGGCCACTGAACTGGGGCTTTTGGACGTTTCATTGGCTGCTTAGCTTCTTTTTCGTCTTTGTTTCTTTTGAGATGGAGTCTCACTCTGTCTCCCAGGCTGGAGCGCAGTGGCGCGTGATCTTGGCTCACTTCAACCTCCGCCTCCCAGGTTCAAGTAATTCTCCTACTTCAGCCTCTTGAGTAGCTGGGATTACAGGCGCGTGCCACCACACCCAGCTAATTTTTGCAGTTTTAGTAGAGACGGGGTTTCACCGTGTTGGTCAGGCTGGTCTCGAATTCTTGACCTCAGGTGATTTGCCTGCCTCAGTCTCCTAAAGTGCTGGGATTACACACGTGAGCCACCGCGCCCAGCACCTTTTCTGTCTTATTCAAGGTCCTTTACTTCTCTCACAAGGACTACCCCCATCTTAAGGTGAGGAAGCTAAGGCAAAGGGGCAGGAATTATGGGCTGCTTTGCTTAACTTCCCTTCAGCAGAGGCAGGAAGGCAACCAAGGCCTTTTGAGTTGCCTGGTCTAATTAGCCTCTAATTGAGTTCTCTCTCCTTCCTCTCAGGCATCACAGTGACATTAAATTACAGGATTCAAACATATAATTTCCTAAACTTAAATGTGATTTATCTTAATAGAACTTTGTACCAGGTCACTTTATCATGCACAGTGTCGGGGAGCAGATCTATTATTCACAGGGACTATTACTGAATCAGAGGATCTGGAGCCAGGGGAGACCTTGAGAGGTCAGCTGTGCTCAAGTCAAACTGCCCTGGCTGCAGAAAGCCCCTTGCACCATGCTGGCTGCCTGTGGGTGGACCGAGCTGGAGCTGGGTTTAAATGGGAAGAGAAAAAGGAGAGGCTTAACATTCACAGACCTCACATTGCTCTTTGGGTCTAAAGTCCTGGCGCTTTAAGTCACCCTCTCAATTAAAGAGAGACTGTGGGTACAATGTGAAACTTAGATGCTGGTCCTACTCAGATGACTGGGGTCCTGGCTTGGCCAACAGAATGAGCTCTGCTTTAGAGAAATATTTTAGACTCATGGTTTTATTTTTATTTTAGACTCATCGTTTCTTAGAGCAGGAAAATGGCTGGTTGTACTGTATCATTTATTCATTCATCGGTTCATTTATTCAGTCAATTTCGTTGTTCATGGTACCCACATTTGCTTTCCAGATGAAGAAACAAAAGCCAAAAGAGGAGATGTGGCTTGCGGAAGGTCACATGGCAGGGTAGCAGCAGAGCCTGGATTCCAACCCAGGCCTCCCAGTCCCAGTACCAGGCCTCCTTGTCCTGCCACCACCTGCCAACCCGCTGACACGTGCTCTTTGATAGTGGCAGTGGGGGAGTAGATAGCTGATGTTTATCTCCTTGATAAATGGAATTCTGGTTGGCAACTTGATCTTCCACCTTTGCAACTTTGGGAAGAGAGAGGGTGATCAAAAGAAAATATTTTTTCTAATGAAAGATGCCTTTGGAAATCCAATATACCACTCTGTCAGCCTCATGAGTCAGGGGAGGAGGGATGAAAAAGATCTGTTGTGAGCGAGCCCTGCTGCTGACAAGTTGATCTAAGTGTGTACAGGCTGTGCAATCTCTCTGAGCCCCGACAGAATCCAAATACGTGCCGAAGAAATCCCAATGGAGAGAGGTAGGGATAGCGTGGCAGTCCCGAACTCCAGCTCTGGACTCAGGCGGCTGGAGCTCAAATCCCGCAAGGCAGCTTGATGATCTAGCATCCCTGTGACCTGGCCAGGCAAAGACCTAAACTCTTGTCTGTTTTCCTTCTTTGTGGATGAGGGAAATTGAACTTAGCTCATCAGGTGGTTGTGAAGCTTAAGAGAGATAAGGAATGTAGAATAATTAGCAGGGGGGCTTGGTAGATACTGAAAATCCACCATGATGCTGGCTGTATGAAACACACTGTACCTCCTTTTCCCAAATTCAAAATGGCAGGAGATGGTTGCATTTGGATGCAATCAATTTGGAGCAGTATTTGCCTTGCTCTTGGATAATTGAAGACATGTGCTCCTGAAGAGAGTGCTGGGGTAGAAGCAAAGGCTACGGTACCTTCAGCCACAGCAGGCCTCTTCTTCTTGATGAAGTTACTAGCTCAGAAAAGCAGGAGAAGGAAGCCCTTTTATTTTATTTTATTGGTCATTTCAGAGTGTGGTAGGTTTCTGTGTGTTGGGAGCTATGCAGATACCAGGGATATTAAGGGTGGTTTAGGCCCAGCTGAAACAGATGCTCATTAGCTGTGATAGATGCTTATCCCTTCACGTGGGGACGTGCTTGGGGGCAAACTACTGCTGGGGCAGGGAAGGGTTGTGAGGGGCACCAGGGGCCAAGGGGAGAGGTACAGGTAGGGGAGAACGGTTCTGCAGGTTTACATCAGGGGAGGCTTCCGAGAACAAGTGATATTTGAGCTGATCCTGGAAGAAGGCTGAGGAGGAGGCTTTAATTTTTTAATTCAGTTTGACAAAAGTGAGGATGTCCCGAAGGATGCTGCATGGACAGTGGCTCAGACATGAGAAGGATCTTGGCAGGCTCAGGAAAGAGGAACTCATCCGTTTGGCAGAAGCCCCAGATGTGAGTGTGTATGACGGAGCTTGGTTAATGCAGCAGGGGAGGATGACTGGGTGAGGATGAGGCTGGAGAGAAAGGTGGCATTGAGCATGTGAAAGGCTTGGTATTTATTGCCTGGAATCAACACATCACTGCAGAAAAGGCAGCTAATCCATACTGGGGATCAAGGGAGCTTCCTGGAGGGTGTGATGATGAAGTTCAGCACTGAAAGCCTGGGGAATGACTGAGCCAGGCCCAGCGAATAGCAAGTGCAGTGTCCTGGGGCTTCTGGAGGATGGAGGGAGGAGGAGGATAGGATGCTGCGATCCCCCAGTTGGGATGAGAATGGAAGAGGGCTGATAGGATCATGCACAGGCAGCAGCTGGTACGAGGTCACCCAGGGCTTTGCAAGCCATGCAGTCACTGGGATCTAGGGCAGGTCACAAGCAGGGTCTGCATGAGCAGGACTTCAACTCAGAGTCCCCAGCTAACTTGAGCTGCCCAAGCTAATGGCCTGCATTCTCCCCTCAGCACAGGACCAGTAGAATGTTACCCAAGGTTGGTGCTATTTGGTTGATGGGCTCTTGCCTGTGAAATCTGTTTACCTGGGCACAGAGAATGCCAGTCATCCCTTAGATCTTTAAGTGCTCACAGAGAGCACCCCTCGCTGGCCTAATGCAGATTTGTGGCCTGTTCTGTGGAATTCATTCTGCACTACAAGAGTATGATATTACCCAATATTTACGGATGGCTGAGTCTAAAATATCCATTCTAAAGTCCACTGAAGGATGAAATTCCTTGTTACTTTCATAGATTCTCTTGTCTTATTTTTCCCCCCATGGAGGGGGAAAAGTGTTTGTATTTTTAGCTCAAAACTTGGTCATTTTAAAAATCATACCTGAATAAGAAGGAGGGGCACTTTGGGGGGAGATGGGCGGTTTGATGAAGACAGTCTCAGCCTGGGAGGGGTCCCCTGATGCAACCCCCTCCCCGAGGAAGATCTCTGTTTGTCACGTTTCAGCCACACCAGCAAGCAGAGGGCTACAGTTGTCTCAGAAACTGTCAATGATAACAATACTCACCAAGACTCAGGATTTAAACACTAGGCAGAGGCTACAGTGCAGCCCAGCTTAGACTCCCAACTAAGAAGAAAACAGGGCCAGGGATGAAGCGTTGAGTCCATGCCTCTGCACTAACTCCATGGCCAAGATGTCAGTGTTCTTGGGGTTCTGGAAAAAAAGTATGAATATGGTATAATTCTTAAACTGCTTTAAATTTCACTAACTGCTCCTCTGTCCTTCTTCCATAATGATTCTCCAGTGTCCAGAAAGTCCCACCTTCTTGTTTGTCAGATAAGATTTCCCTGCTGGCCCCAGGTAGAATGATCCGCCTTTCCTTTGAGCTTCCCGAGCACCCTGTCCCGCCAGCGAATCACCTGCCACTTCTTCTGGTATCACCTACCACTTGGAGTTTTTGTGTATAGCAGTGCCTGAAGCCAAAAATGCATGCTGAAGGAATGAACAAATAAATGAATCCATTCAGAAGCATGTCCATGAACAGCTTATATCCTACAATACTGCAGAGGACTGCAGCTGGCCCGCACCCATCATGTGCACATCATCATGCAGTGTCCTGAGGATCTCACACGTCCTCTCCTTTAATGATGACATCATTGGATACTTGGTGGTGAAACAGACACAATCCTTGTCCCCTTGGAGCTTAGAGCCTGGGCAGAAGGCAACCAATCAGATAGAGAGTAGGTCTGCAGGACAGGCAGAACGCAGCACGTTTCGAGAGC
Source organism: Aotus nancymaae (assembly GCF_030222135.1). NCBI lineage: Eukaryota > Metazoa > Chordata > Mammalia > Primates > Aotidae > Aotus > Aotus nancymaae. The sequence continues at coordinate 20,189,602 of NW_026988443.1, forward strand.
CCAGGACCAAGTATCTCATCCACATTGGATATTCCAGTAAGGATTCTCAGGGAAGTGCATGTTACGAGAGACCTGCAGTACAGGTAGGAACTGGCCAAACCAAAGGAAGTGAGGAGTATTCCAAGCACAGGGAATGGAATGCAGGAAGGGCTGGAGACTTGGCTAGACTCTGGAAGAGGGCTGAGCTGGAATGTGCAGGCTTTTTGATCTGGATGGTTCTGGCAGACCTAGCTGGATCTACCTAACCTCCAGATGGCTTCCCTTGCTTTGTCTGCTCCAAGCAGAGGGATGTGGGAGTGAGGAACCGCCTGCAGTCCTGCTCATGAGGCTTCCGGGTTTGTCCTCGGGGGTGTCCTGACTCAGTGAGTCATTTTCTCATTTCCTGTCTCCTTCTTTGAAGGTTATCCAGGCAGCAACCCAGCCTACCTGTAAATTTCCAGTCCTCCTGCAGCACCCCCAGTGTGCTGGCAAAAAGGAGTGCTCTGGAGGCATGAGCATGTGGCTGCATATCTCTTGCTATCGATGTAGATTTCAATCTGTCACTTAACATCTCTGAGCCTTTTCGTCTTCTCCATTAGAACGGCAATAATGGCTGGGCTCGGTGGCTCACGCCTGTAATCCCAGCACTTTGGGAGGCCGATCATGTGGTCGGTCAGGAGTTTGAGACCAGCCTGGCCAACATGGTGAAACCCTGTCTCTACTAAAAACACAAAAATTAGCTGAGCATGGTGGCGGGCATCTGTATCCTAGCTACTCAGGAGGCTGAGGCAGGAGAATTGCTTGAACCCAGGAGGTTGAGGTTGCAGTGAGCCAAGATCACATCACTGCACTCCAGACTGGGCTACAGAGCAAATCTTGTGGGGGAGGGGGGCAGGGGCGGAAAGGAAAGAAAAAAAGAATGATAATAATGTACCCACTTCTTTGCCTTGTTTTGAGTATCAAATACAATGGCGTATGTAAAAGTAGCACAGAGTAGGTGCTTTCTCCTGCCATTGCCTTCCCTCCCTTTCCATTACAGAATACCCTAGAGCTCATGTACTGCTCATTCAACTCCAGCTAATTGTCATGTTGCTCAGCACTTGTGGAATGTCAGTACCACACCATTCACTTTGCTGCATTGCCATCTCTTGTGATGTCACAATGCCCATTTTACAGATGAAGAAACAGAGGCTCAAAAGAGATAAAATTACTTGCCCAGAGTCCCAAACTAGCAAGCTGGAAATGAAGCCCCAGCAATCGGACCTCAGAGCCTGAATTCTTCCACACTGTCCTGTGCTTCCTCTCAGTCCCTCCTCAGTGGGCAGGGGCTGGTGGAGGCCTCTGCTGTCCTTCCTTCCAGTTCTCTCTTAATAGGATGCTATTAGCAGCTGACAAGTAGCACCGGGAGAAACACACAGTTGTAAATAACCCATTGTAAGAGAGCAGGAGGGCAGGTCTTGACCCCACATCCTGACAAAAGTCATTTGCTCCCCAGGCTCCCGTTAAATTTGGAGGAACATATGCCTGTTGTCGGAAGTGAGCCTGCATGTCAGGATTCAGCTCACAGGCATGGGCAGTTGTTCATTACATCAAACACATCCCCAGGCCTGCGAAGGCGGCAGACTTGGGCGTGTTGCCGGCATGTGTGGTTCCCTTTAGGGAAAGCGTCCAAAGTCTTTTCCTGGGGAAATCCCTGGGGTGGTCTTGGATCAAAGCCGGGTGGGCCTGCCTACTTTTCCAGGAGACAGGACAGGCAGAAGCACAGGGTTCTTTTCAATGCCTGAAAATGTCAGGTGTGTTTCCTATGCCTTCTTGTTTCGTTATCCCGTGAAACCCACAGGGGAGGCTTTATAAAGGAGCAAGCAGAGGCTCCAGGGGTTAAGTGATTTTGCTCTAAGTCACACAGATAACAAGTGAGTTTATATTCAAACTCAAGTCTGTCTGGACCCAAATCTAGGCTTGTCTGCCTGTCTCCAGCTGGGCAGTGTCTTAGGGGCACATTGTGTGCTCCAGGATTGAAGTGGGAGCTGGAGGTGAGGGATACATGGCTGCCAGATCTGCCCTCAACAAGGGCAAAACCCCAGCAACAGCAGTGGTCCCCACCATGGACACCTGCGGGCATTGAGGCACCGCTCCACCTCTCCAGCTCACCGCAGCCTCCATGCCACCCTGTGGACAGGACCCTTGGGGCACCTGAGGAATCAGGAAGCCCAGTCATGGGTAGTGGGGCTCAGGTGTGCAGTCAGCTTTGGGAAGCCCCCTTGGTGTTAGGGTAGTGTCAGGGCAGGTGGCCAGGCAAGGAGAGTGCAGGAGGAGACTGCGTCTGTGACTTGAAACGGGGAACTGAGGCAGCAGGAACAGGAACTCCAGAACAGGGCCAATGAGTAGGGATGGGCTGCGTTTCCTATACAGGGAACAGTGAAGGGAAGGGGGAGAATAAGGCTTTATCTCTAGGTAGGCAGATGTCCAGGGACTCAGTTGTCTAGGACACAGGCTGCAGTTGTCATCGGCACGAGGTAGAAACTGAGTACTCAGGAGGAGGCCTGGGATCAGGGTCAATGACAATGGTGAAGTTCTGGGTTGACAAGTAGGAAGTCATGCCCTCTGGGAGGGGCCAGCTCTTCTTCCAGGAGCTGGGCTGGACCTCTTGGTTGGGTCCATCAATCCCAGCTGCATGAATGGGAGGCAGGTGGCTGCAGCCAGCAGCCGAGTGTACCACCAACTCTCTCTAGTGGAAGGTTCGATTTCTCCCCTGTCTCCTGCAGAGCAGGTGGCTGCTGACTTCTTTGAAGAAGGGAGCCTCACTTCACAGCTGGGCACTGCCTGAGCTTAAGAACCATTAGTGCTTCCAGGAACGTGCCCCCTGGGGGACAAAGGAAGGGGAGGGGATAAAGAGATGGTCCTCCCTGCACCTGGCCAAGCACTGCTCAGCTACCCCTGCTGTGGGGAAGAAAGGTTCTGCCTGCCTTTTTATTAAGGACTGGATTTTTCCAGCACATTACAGAATGTCCCAGTGTCTCTGTCCTCAGGAGGAGAAATTCGCAAGAAATATGAGAGTTTGAAGTTAAATGGGAAGGAGAGGGCAAGGAAGGAGACTCAGAGAGGGGCAGATATCACTGGGGCTGAGGCGTCTGCTGCCCATGCTGGAATGAACTGGCTCAACACACCCAGGCCTCCAAAGAGGAGTCCATGCAAAAGTTGTTTCTGAACCATGCAGAGCACCGTCTCTCTGTTCTTGTTGTCTACAAATAATTGCTCTGCACTCACCCTGCACATAGCCCTGCAGCAGTGAGAAAGGGGATTAGCATTAGGCAAACTGAGGTCTAGATGGAGGACTCTGTGCAAGAAGCAGAATTGAGCCTGGTGCACTTTTCCTATGGAAAAGGGTTTTTCTCCCATTCAGGGTGTTCCTGGTTCTGGCTCTCATCCATCACCACCCTAGGATCTTCCCTCCTCTGACTACATTTTAATTCTTGAGTCTTGAATATATCCTCATTCTTATTCTCTCTTTCTCTTCCTCTCTTTCCCTCTGTCTCAAAATTACCCCATTTACAAAAGTCACTTTCAACAATGGATACCATAAGAATCACCTCCAAACCTTGGATCCACTCATCTCCCTTTGAGACTACTCTCCTTTGAGATGCCTCATTAATTTCCTGGTCAATTGTCTTAAGAGAACTATCCACATTTCTTTGCTTCATTGTAGTGCATTCTACTCATGTGCCACTATCACTTTTACCACCCCAACTCTAAGGCAATGATTTTCTAAAATCCAGGGAACCTCCCAAGTGTCACATCCGAAGGACTCATAACTTCTCATGTTACTGGGCAACATTAGATGCTGTTGACCATTATTTTCTGCTCCAAACTCTCTTGTCCTTTGAATTTGGTAATTCCCTCCTCTTTCTTCTGGTCCTTCTATTTCTCTTCCCACTTCTTTAGGTGCTGGGCATCTCTGAGGCTCCTTCCTCGTCCCTCCTGTGGTCTCACTATCTGTATTCTTAAGCAGTCATCTAAACTGATCATGATGACATCCAAATCTCTTCCCCCTAAGCTGTCCATGGAACTCCACAATAATGTGTGGCTGCAACAGAGCAGGAGTAGTAATTTTGGTGAGACAGGATAAGGGATGGCCAGGGCGCGTGTTTCAAAAGATAGATTAATACAGCAATTAAGTGAGTTGTTGAGGATGTAGGAAAAACAATAGCTTTTTGATCCAGTTTGGCTAGGAAACGGAATTAAATTAGAAACTCATGGCTATGTAGTTCTATGTGCCTGTTTCCTAGCCTACTGTAGGAGCTTAATAAATGTCAGCAGAATCCAAAGTTGATTACTTAGTTGTGCATGCATGTCTTTTTTTCCCCAGGCTTCGAAATTGGATGAAGGGATGAAAGTATCACTTTTTTTATTCCAAGAATTTGTAAAAGGTTGATAAGCAAAATATTATTTATTAAATGACTAGAAAAACAAATGGACAAGATAATTAACTAATAGAAGGGAAGGCAGATCTTTCCAGCTATTAATTTGGTGTTACCTTCTTGAAAGCCATTCATGCCACAGTGCCTCAGTTCTGTTTTGTGCTTATCTTGACAAGTACTCTTAATTCTTTTTTTTTGGTTTTTTATTTTATTTATTATTATTTTTTTTTGAGATAGAGTTTTGCTCTTTCTGCCCAGGCTGGAGTGCAATGTTGCGATCATGGCTCACTGCAACCTCTGCCTCCCGGGTTCAAGCAATTCTCCTGCCTCAGCCTCCCAAGTAGCTAGGATTGCAGGCATGCAACACCATGACCCACTAATTTTGTATTTTTAGTAGAGATGGGGTTTTACCATGTTGGCCAGTCTAGTCTTGAACTCCTGACCTCAGGTGATCCACCTGCCTCAGCCTCCCAAAGTGCTGAGATTATAGGCGTCAGCCATCATGCCTGGCCAATTCTTCATTTGAATGGTGAACACTCACTGGGGTAGTGGGTTTGGTTTTTAAACATAAAAGTCAGTTTAAATCATTTAATATAGAATCTCATTTTTCTCTAACAAGGTCGAGAAAATAACTTGTGACTTAGATCCTAGTTGGTGGGATCTGAAGATTCCAACATCCATGAAGGCAATGGAACCAGGCCGAAAAGTGAAAATCATTGTTGAAATACAGCCAACATTTTCAATTAAAAAAAATTAATTATGGTAAAATGCATATAGGGTAAAATTTACAACCTTAGCTACTTTTTCAGTGTTCAGATGGTTAGCCCACAATTGTTTTAAAGTGACTTCAGTGAAACTGTACCTATTCAATAGTGTGATTCCCAATTTCTCCCTCTGACCCTGCCCCCATCATTCTCCTCTCTGTCTCTATGAATTTGACTGTTCTAAGTACCTCATTTAAGTGGAATCGTATAATATTTGTCTTTTTCTGACTGGCATATTTTTACTCAGCATAATGCTCTCAAGGTTCATCCATGTTGTAGAATGTATCAGAATTTCCTTCCTTTTTTAAGACTGAGTAATATTCCATGATATATACACATTATGCATCCAAGTTTTAACTGATGAGCTGCAAGTTGGAACTTGGCTTGAGGTCTTCCTTTGTGCCACCGCTTAAAGGAGTTTTACAAGAGAGAAACATGCAGGTAAAATCAGATTCTCACCACCCCCCATCAGATCCATGCTCACCTTAATGGACTTTACGTTCACTGAGTTTATTTTCCATTCTTTGTCTTTTAGGGTTCAATAAAGTCTTCTGGAAAAGATAGCCTGTCTTAACTATATTAAAAGGAACAAAGGAAGAGATGAATGCCTGGACAAAGATCTTAAATAGGAAACAAGACACCACACCCTAGAGTCTGTTGTAATGGTGTCAGTGGGAAGCAAATTGGGTTGCCCCGAAGGGAAAATAAAAAACGAGAGTCAAAGCATGGGGTCACTGGGTTCTGACATCTCAACCACCCACAGGGACGACTCTTGGAGTTTTGGTCTTGTGCTTCCTTGTACATTCAGAGTGCTGGAAATTCTATGCCAGGGTTTATATATTTTCTCAGATCACAGCATGCAGGTGGGAAGGGGATACTCAAACCACACCTAACCTTAGGATCCTCTCCCGTCATGGGATGAGAACCAAGTCTTTGATATATTGCTGTTTGGAAAAGAATGCATTGTGTCCCAATTTCTATTTTATGGTTACCCTTTGTTCTTACAGCGCTGCTGTTCTATAAAGGAGTATTTCTAGAAATGCTGGATGCAACAGGAAGCTTTGAAATTGGAAAAAATGAAGATTCCATAAGCATATTTGGAAACTATGATTCTGCCTAGAAGTTAAACTTATTTTGGAAGAGCATATATTGATGTTTTCCTGCCCCTCCCATAATCTCTTTCTCTTTCTCTCTCTCCCTCTCTCTCTCTCTCTCTCCTTCTCTCGCTTTTTCTTTCTCTCTCACACTCACGTACATACCACATGGGGAAATGACTCTTGACTCTTGCCCTTGTCCATTGAAATTATGGCCCATGCCTGCTGGCTCTCTGGACACCTTTCAGGCATGCCTTCAGCAGCCCCTGTGAATAGCTGAATTACCATTCCTCACCCTGACCTCAAAGAGAAGTTGTTAACAAAGCCTAAGGAGCACAGAGCCAAGAAAGCCAGTTCAGAGGCAAACAGCCACGAGGATTGCAGCAGAAATATAAATAGCTATTTCTTTTTTCTCTAAAGAAGGACTTTAAAGGTTATCAAGTTATTCCCTTTCACATAGAAAGCAGAAATACTAGAGACTAGAGTTGTTGAAGGAAAGTTGACCAAAAGTTTAAAATGGTCAGGAGGTTTAAGAAAGGAAGCAATTCCCAGCAAACTGAAAGGGCAGAATCTGAACTCAGCCAGAAAAATGGGGATCTTGGTTCAAATTGCAACCCCTCCAGGGTCTAGAGAACTTGAGAAAATAATTGACTCTTTCTAGGTTTCCATGGAAAGATGTTCCATTTGGCTTCAGGGAAACCTGGACTTACTGAGGTGCCACCACGCTCTAGCTGTGTAACTTTGGGTACGATGTCTTGCCATCTTTCTCAGTTTCCTGACCTCCACATGGAGATTATAAAGCCCCTTCACTTGGGGATGCTTTTTCAAAGAAAGCTCTTAGCTAGCTCAGGGAAGACGAATATCATTCCCAGACCCTGTCAGTGATGATGACAATGATAACTAAATGGCACTTGCTAAAAATCAGAATGCCCCTCCCTTCAATGCAGGCACTTTTTGCACTGTGCCATGGTCATTTTTGAAAGAAAGCTCTTAACTAAACAGAAGTTCATCTATGTCTCCATATTTTGGCTTGGCTTGTTTTATTGTAGATGTGAAGTGAATGAAACCTTGTCTGTTCTGGTTTCTTTGAGAGCATGCTTATATTTACCCGACATGTGTTCTATTTTCTTGTAGCGTACGTCCTTCCCCTGCATTTCAAGGTAGAAGAGTCATTACACCTAATGAGAGTTTCTTTCTAGCTCGTGTGCCACTTAGGATGTTCAAGAGTGTGCTCGAATTTTCACCTTTCAATGCATCTTTGTAATGGCATGTCACCCTTAAAAAATGAGATGCCAGCTTCCCATGGGAAGGAATGGACACTGATTTTCAACCTGAAAACCACCACTTGTCCTTCTAGGCACCTCGGTTAGGTTGACGACATTATAAAACACTATGAGATGGAAAGGCAGGGTGAATGCTGCTTGTGGAACTCAGCCATTCTGCTGGGATCCACATTGTGAATGAATTAAGTGTGTATGGGTTGACACATTCTCATTGTGTTTAAGCACTGTTGTAGGATACTGAGTCACATCACTATGAAATGCATTGCTGGCAATGCTATTTGTTAAGAAGCTTCAATATCACCTAAGTGAATTAATGCTGCCAGCAAAGGCATTTTAAGAATTGATGTACTAAAAATAATTTTCTTCTAGGTGTGCACAAAACTCGCTGGATGCATCCTGCCCTTTTGTTGTTGTTTTCCTTCCTTCCTTCCTTCCTTTCTTCCCTTCCTCCTCCTCCTCCTCTTCTTCTTCTTATTCTTCCTCCTTCTTCTTCTTTTTCTTTCTACCTTTCTTTCTCTTTTTGCTCTTGTCTTCCAGGCTGGAGTGCAGTGGCACGATCTTGGCTCACTGCAACCTCTGCCTCCTGGGTTCAAGTGATTCTCCTGCCTCAGCCTCCCAAATAGCTGGGATTACAGTCATGTGCCACCACACCCGGCTAATTTTTGTATTTTTAGTAGAGATGGGTTTCAGCATGTTAGCCAGGCTGGTCTCGAACTCCTGTCCTCAGGTAATCTGCCCACCTCAGCCTCCCAAAATGCTGGGATTACAGGCATGAGCCACTGTGCTCAGCCCATCCTGCTCTTTTGTCCCTATGGTTAGGCAAGCAGGCCCTTTACCTCTCTTCATTATCAGTTGCCACCATGGCACCTTTTTTCTGCCTGCATGGAGCCTCCCTTTCTCCCCCAACACACCAGGTTCTTCACTGACTGGTGAAACCCTGCTCATCTTTAAAGACCCAAGTCAGAAATACCTCCTCTCTGAGTTTTCCCCAGATTTCCTGGGATAGAGAAATTTTCTCCCTCCTTTTTCAGAGATCCTCCAGTACATTCTCTACAATTCTACAATGGCATGCCCCCACACTGAGTGGCACTTGGCTGTTTGTATGTCTATCATTTCTCTTGGACTGTGTGCTCAGCACACTTGGTTCATCTTTTATCAGCAATGCCTACCTAACAGTGCCCAGGGTATATTTAACTTTTTTTAGAACTTTGATTTAAAAATCAAAAAAAAAAGAGAGGCACTTAAACAATGTCAAAGCTTGATTAGAGTGGGAAGAGCCAGGAGGTCAGGAGGTGACTCTACTAAAAGATAGCCAGAGTGAAAAGGGACTTTAAGCTCTTTACGATGAGCACTCACTTTTGCAGGGGAGTTGAGGGAGGGCCTGAAAGCCAAGCTTGCTTGCCCGTGGGCATACATGATCCAGAGCTGGATCCATCACTCAGAGAAGAATGTCTTCTGACTCCTGCAGTGCAGCTTTCCTTCCACAGGAGGCCCATTGAGGCATCGTCCTGAAAAATGTGAAGGACGTGAAGCAGTTGCTGCTGAAGGACATGCCAAGAAGTAAAGAGAAATGAAGGCTGGAGGTCATCCCATTTCATGTATCCACCTCTTTCCATAGCAAGGTCAGACCAAGCATTATATGTGCACTGCAAAGGAGGGTGTCAGCTCTGGAGCCCCTGTAATACTGATAGTAATGAAGCTGGTTGCCTTTCCGACTCCCATCTCCTGCTCTGTGTCTCCCAAGCCCTTCGTTTTAACTCGTGTCCATGTTCTCCCAGGAGGCCCAAAGGGATGATCCACAGTGATCCAAGTCATCTATGCAAGCTCCACCCGCTGGCTGCAGGTTGGAGCCAACATGGACATGGTCTCAGTTCTGATCAATGACACAGCAGCACCCATCTTCTGGTAGAAGGCCCTCACTGTCAAAAAGATACCTGTGTAGGGTTGCCAGATTTAATACATGAAATACAGGATACTAGTTTACATTGTAATTTCGGATAAATGAAAAATAACTTTTTAGTGTAAGTATATCCTGTGCAATATTTGGATGCCCCATGCCACCCTGAGGAGATATGTCAGTCACACTCTCCGGGTGTTTGTGAAATGCTGGGTCCAGGAGCAGAGTCGCACACAGCATATTTAACCTTCTCAGGTTAAAAGGCTTCGACACTTAAGTAATGGCAGATTCATACTCACTAAATATGTCTACTTTAGTCTCCCTTTTGTTTTGAAGGACTGCTTGGTCCTAAAAAACTGCAGTTTTGTTTTATCTGTTTTTGTTTATTTTTCCTAATACCAGCCTCCTCTTTCCTCAGCCTCCAGTAAGGTTGGATTTGTAAATAGACATCATGTTTTCAATTGTGCCTGGAAGCAGGGCTTTGAGAAACCCTTCTTGAGCTATGTAGAGACATCCTTAGGACATCTAGGGTGGTGAGTTGGCATGAATGGCGTTGAGTGGTCAAGCCACTGATTCACTGCCTGCTCTAGAAAATTCACTGCCACTGTTTCCTCATCTGCAAAATTATTACCTGCTTCACAGTGTTCTTGTGAGAATAATAAACAAGTAAAAGAATAGAGTGGTGAGCAGAGTGAGGGGACAGGGTAATTTTTTTTTTTTTTTTTTGAGACAGAGTCTTGCTCTGTTGCCCAGGCTCAAATTCAGTGGTGCCATCCTGGCTCCCTGCAACATCTGCCTCCCGGGTTCATGTTGGTTCTTCAGCCTCCTGAGTAGCTGGGATTACAGGCATGAGCCACCATGCCTGGCTAATTTTTGTATTTTTTTTAGTGAAGATGGGGTTTTGCCATATTGGCCACACTGGTCTCGATCTTCTAGACTCAAGTGATCTGTCAGCTTCAGCCTCCCGAAGTGCTGGGATTACAGGTGTGAGCCACCATGCCCGGTCATAGGACAAGGTAATTGTTTTCTGAGTGATAACTTTCTTCTCATGTGTTACTTGGGGGCCATGGCCTGGCTGTGCGATCCCAGAATCCTCTCTGTGCTCTTGCTATGTTGACTGCTGTGGGTCTCCATCAGGCTAATGGCAAAAATGTTATGAGGGAAGATGAACAGATTTGGAGCCAGGAGGCCTGGATTTCTGCCCAGCCTCCCACTGCTAACTAGATAATGAAGATTGGGGAAACAAATTAAATCCAGGAAACACAGCTACTGAAATGAAGTGAGTGATGATGATGATGATGACAGTAACAAACACTTGTATAATTTTCATCAGTTCACAAGCTTCTTGGGGGAGATCTATATTCGATAATGAGACAGGAAGCTGTTGATTTCATTCAATCAATAAGCCTATTTGGAGCACCCACGTTGTGCAGAACCCCTTGCTGGGCATAGGGTGTGCAGATGTAAATAAGACTCGGTACTTGACCTTAAGGAATACCAGGCTAGCAGGGCAGATGGCTGATAAACTTATAATGGCAATGCCATACATTAAGGATTAACCAGGTGTCATACAGGGAAACTTGGGGGCACAGGCAAGAGTCATGTACCTGAGGCTAGCTGGGGGAAGTTCAAGCAGTAGTTCCCACAGGCCTGGCTCCTTCCATGAGAACAGAGAGTGATAGGAGGGAAGGAAGAGGAAAAAGAAGTAAAAGTAGCTATCTTCAAGGTTTTTTTTTTTTTTTTTCTTTCTGATGGAGTCTTGCTCTGTCACCAGGCTGGAGTGCAGTGGCAGAATCTCAGCTCACCACAACCTCTGCCTCCCAGGTCCAAGAGATTCTCCTGCCTCCGCCTACCAAGTAGCTGGGATTACAGGCACCTACCACCATGCCCGGCTAATTTTTTGTATCTTTAGTAGAGATGAGGTTTCACCATGTTAGCCAGGCTAGTCTCAAACTCCTGACCTCATGATCCACCTGCCTCAGCCTCCCAAAATGCTAGGATTACAGGTGTGAGCCACCGCACCCAGCCCAAACTTCAAGCTTTTTCTAGGCCCTTAAGAATCGTTCATTTTACTCTAGCAATCAGAGCAGACTGCTGATTCACTAGCAAGATTTTGTTAAGTTTAACTGCTCTGGGTCAGGATCTGGGGCCTATGTAGTTGCTACATCCTCAGGCTACTCTGACAGATCAAATCCAAAATTGGTAGCGACTTCCTAATAAAGTTTCTGGAAGAATTTTTGAAATATAATGCACTTTTAAAACATATTTGCATCCAACCCAGAGTCAAAAATTAACTCTTTAATAATTCAGCATACTTTGATTCAATCTCAAAAGTGAATCAATACATGATAGAGGAATGTTAGCCACATGAACTACACTAATCAGATTTACAATCTAGGAGATATCACATGGCATTAAACATGAAAGCAGAGGGCACATTTGTGTAGATCTGTCTCTGTTCCTTGTCTGCCATGTATGTAAGAAAGGAATGCATCAACTCAGACATCTCAACAACTTAGAGTGTGCAAAAAACTCAAGAGTTTTCAAGATAGTTGAAAGAAGCTGTCCTACTATGAGAAGTTTCCTAGGTGAGAAAATGGGGGCAGTTTAAAAGCCTATATTCAAGAAAATAAGGGATATATTCCTTTATAAATATTCAAGGAAATATACAAGTCCAGTTCCCAATGCATGCATTAGATAATTAACTAATTGTCTTTCTTTAAGAGTGACCCTTTCATCTTAAAAAAGCACATACTTTCTAGAATATTTTAGGTGCTCTTCAATTTTTTTTTTTTAAAAACAAACCACCCTAAATCTTAGTGGCTTAAGAAAACAACCTTTTATTGTTCTCATAATTCTGTGGGTGATCTGGGTGGTTATTCTAGTCTGGGACAACTCAGCTGATCTCTCTGAAGCCTATGCATGCATCTATCATTAGCTGGTTGGGTGGCTGGTGACTGGCTGACAGAATGGTCTCATTCAAACATCTTGCAGTTGGCGGAATGTCCTTCTGGGTGCCTTGGTTTTCTTCTCCATGCCCTACTATCCCTCAGCAGGCCAGCTTGGGCATATTTACATGGAGGTCTCTGTGGGGATAAGCAGATTTGGGTGAGGCTGAAGTTGCTGGTAAAACACGAGTTTGACTTTGGACATCTTAAAATTGGGATGCCTGTTAGACTTTGAAGTGAGGATGTAGAATAGACAGATATAGGAGTTCAGAGTTCAGGGGAGAGGTCTGGATTGAAGGTACATATTTGGAAGTAATCTGCAAAGATACATTTAAAGTCATGAGATGGAGTGAGTTCAGCATGGGAGTGTGAATAGAAAGGGGTCTGGGAATGAGTCCTGTGGCTCATTATAGTCTAGATATTGGGGAATGTAAGGGCATGATTTGGGAGGGAAACCAAGACAGAGTGACCTTCCGGAAGTTGAGTGTGGTTGAGTGGAGAAGAAGGAAGTGACCACCTGTGTCAAATGCCTGTCCACAGATCAAGTATGAGGGTTGAGAGAGGAAACACTGCATTAGCAACACGAAGGTCATTGGCGACTTTGATAAGAAATGGGGATGAAGGACACATTGGAGTTGTTTCTGGAGAGAATAAAAAGAAAAGCGTGAGAGGAAATAGATACAGCCTTTCCCCCAATATTTTACTTAGAAAAATTTCAAACACGGAATAAACTTGAAAGAAAGAAGTACACAGTGGATACACACATACACACTACTTAGATTCTATAATTAACCTTTTAATAGATTTGTTTTCTCACCTATCTATCTATCCAATCCTCTATCCATTCAGAGACCCATCTTTTCTATATTAAAGGAATAGGCAAGTAGGGCAGAACTGGAAGAAGATGGGGGTCAGAGAAGGTGTGTGTGTGGTGTGTGTGTGTGGTGTGTTTGTGTGCATGTGTATGTGTGTGCACGTGTGTGGTGTGTGTGTGCATGTGTGTGTGTGTGTGTGTGATTGTAAATACAGCCACATGTTTCTATGCCCATGGAAATGATCAAATGGCAAAGGCCCAGTGGATGATGCCCAGTGGATGATATTTGGAACGATGTCTGTGGATAAGGGAAGGAGTATGGACTTTGGGTGCATCAATGGAGAAAGTGGCATTGGCTAGGCTCTTCTGCAATTAGGAGAGAAGGAACAGAAAATAAAGACAGTCAGATGCATGTGAGTGTTCTTTACAAGGCCTTTGACGCTTTGGGCAGGGGACTGGACCGAATGGCCTGACATCCAGCATCTCTCTGTACCCGTCTTCCATCTACAGCTCTCCTGTGGACGTGCCTCCGTGAAAATTTGGGGGAGTTGCACAACTAACGGCTCAGGTCTTCTGGGACCTCAGCTGCAAAATGAGCATAATTATGAATATCATACTTACACTACAGGGAGCTTTGGAAATTATACACTGGGGATGTAGATTTTGTTGTTATTTTTATTATCCACACTTACCCAGAACAGCTTTGCAGGCTGTTGCAGCTGTGTCTCCTGCCCCATGCAACACGTTCTCCCTGTCTAGAGACTCAGGACTTCACAGACTTTGTCTTTCCCTCTTTAATGTCCTTTCATATTTGGCTGCTGGACCAATATCACACTGGAAGGCAAGCAGCTTAAAGGATGTGTCAGAGAACTGGAGTCCATTTATGCCTAGGTGGTGTCTGCTTCCCGCACCTAATGGCAATGCTATTGGATGACAACTGTCTTTTATTCCTCCTGTTTATCCTCTTTCTGGTCTTTGGACTCTAGAGCACACTCTGAGGCCTGGAATGCATTGTTGACTTTAGCTCCTGTTTATTCTAACCAATGTGCCATTTTGATGTCAAAGTTCCTTTGTTCTTTCTGTGGCATTCTACCCCTCCTTCTACTGCCTGGCTTTATTTAGGTCCACAGAAAAGATAAGTGGGTGACCTGTTACAAGCAACCATACAGGGCAAAGAGTGCCTTGCTGTAAAAATATGCTAGATATATTTAGTGCCGCTCAATAGAATTGGCTATCTTGAATTCATTTCCCTTTCTTTATGAGGTTTTAAATAAAAACCCAAACACTCTGTGTTTGTATTTATTGCAGGGCTTGAATTAGGTTGAAATCTGGATTCTCTCACCTTGAGCAAGATGTGGTACTACTCAGCCTCAGTTTTCTCATCTGTGATCTCAAGAAAATAATGCTTTCCTCACAAGGATGCTGGAATGATTGAGAGAGATGATGTATGTGAAAAACTGTAGCACAGTGCCTAGAAAACAGAAAGGTTCACTAGATATTAGTGTAATGAATCAGTTAATGAGAACACCACTGGCAGTAATGAAATGAAGTCAGTACGTAACAACCATACTGACACTGAGTGCTTGTTACGTACTAGACTTGGTATTCTGCGGTCTTCATGGATTAACCATGACAGACAAAGAGTTTGGGAAGATACTGCTCTCATCTTTGAAAGTTAGCTTTTCTCAAAAATTAACATGTCTAATTAACACTCAGTAAAACTTAGGCCTGCAATCTCTATTTTAATAAAGGCTACATTTTATTCTATTTCACTTTAAAATTATTGAATGATTCCCAAAATAAAATACATCCAACTAGTTTTGGATTTCAGATAAACAAAGGATAATTTTTTAGTGTAAGTCTGTCTCATATACTAAGACAGACTTATACTAAAAAATTATTTATCTGAAATTCAAATTTAATTGGAAATCCTGCACTTTTATTTGCTAAATCCAGCGATCCCAGACCCTAGAAATACAACATCTGATGTGTGTGTGTATGTATATTTATGTACCAAAGCAAACAAAATCTTGAGCATAACATACAAGGTAGTCAGTATGACAACAGGTCAGAAAGAACTCCTGAGAGACAGGACTTCCCAAACTCTGATATCTAATTCAAGGCTCGATAGCACCCACCTATCCCTGCTCTTACTCCTGTATCATCTCCCTCATGGTAACCTTCTCCTTTCTTCCATATCCGCAGCCAAGAAATAATATAGTCTTAGTTATTTCTCCTCCCATTAGATGGTCAGGAACTATATCTGTTCTACTCATCCCCATATCTCTCTGCCTAGCAGAGATTCTGGAACATAGTAAGAGGTCAACAAAATTTGAGCTCCTGTCTATAAAATCTGTCACTATAACTTGTATTGGTATCATATTATAGCCTGCTCTTGATTCATTCAACAAAATTTCATCGACCATGTACTATTGCCAGACTCTCTGCCGGGCAGAGGGATATAGGAATGAACAAAACATTATAGTTTCCAACCATGAAATGGAGAAATAATAGCTAAGAATGCATGATTACTTAGCTGAGGGTTAAGGACAAACACAGGGGGGTTTAGGTTTGTCTTGCTCTGTGCCTGTTTGCACATCTATTATTAAGAGGATTGCATCTACCTCCAATGATGATATTGAAGGAAAAATGTATATCCAAATCTACATCCGTGTCTATGTCTAGATCTTTCTTTATCTGTGGTATGTGAGTGCGTAGGTGTGTGTGACTTTTGTGCCAGTAAAAGCAAGTGGTAAGCATTAGATTTGCTAAATTAATATCCATTTCTTTCCCTTTCTTTTATATTAGAAAACTACAATTATCTGTGCTTTGTTTCCAATTTTTCCTGTTTTGCCAGGGGAGGTAGCGAAGGCCAGAATTATTAGCACATGGACTTTTAAAATTATTTTTTAGAATAAACTTTGCAGAATACATGCCCTTGACTGCTGAGGGACTTGATCACAGACTCAGGCAAATATTGCCACATGCACCTTTTAGAGGGCCTCTGAAAATAGGGTGCTAATGATTTGACAAATTCTCTCCACCTTTCCCTAGAAGTCCCCAGAGTTTCAGACAGTTTAGGGGGCAGATGGTGATGAGATCGCGCAGATGACTGTTGTCTTTCATGAGACACATGATGTGTGAGTCTGGAGTCAATTAAAACCCTGAAACTAAATGTCAAGATCTAGGGAATTTGCACCAATATTAGACTCCCTGCTCCTTGGGAGGATGGAGTCCGACAATCTGAAGGATGGCAAGGGAGTTAATAATAACATCTTCTAACACATTGCTTTTGTTATTTGGTGCTCATTGCTTTTTTAAGGAGTTCAAAGTCATTTACCAGTTCAGTATGAGACTAGGTATTAAATGCAAACCCTAGGGTGACATAATGGTTTGGTTGAGAACATAAATACCCCAAGGTCATAGAATTCCAAAAGTGAAGCCATGTGGGTGCTCTCCTTGGCTTATATGCCCTGCCTGCCCCTGGGAAATGCGAGTTCGATTATTAAGTGTTTGAGTGTGGGTGCATTAAACTGGCTATGTGAACATAATCTTTTTGTTTTGTTAGAGCATATGGAAGTCTACATACAGCCCAGCTATCTTTGTGCCTTATAAGGCATCACATTCTCTTTACGAGTGCATGAAAAATCACTACTGTAGATTTGTCATTTACTTTTCTCAGAGGTTTGTATAGGTATGACCAGCTGTACCTTGACTTCAAAGGTATGATAGGGAAGGGGTCTTTGAATGGTCAGCACAGATGAACTGGTCAGAAATGTATCCAGATCTACCATTTCCCTGCCTTCCCTTCCTCCATCTGAGGACTTAAAACCATGAATTGCCCAGGCCTTTTACACACTTGCATAGTGTAAACTAAATGAGTTAGACACATTTGTTTCAGATATGCTCATCTCAGATAACAGCTCAGTTTTGTATAACTTTTCCATGTAATGAGAATGCCTTTTAGAGCTCAGTTTGGCAGCCCTTAATAAACACAGCCCTAATAACTAGAGGTCCAAGGTACTAAAAATTGGTTTGTTGAAACAAGAAATACCAGCACATGAATTGGATAGCAGAATGGACCCAGCAATAACTTAAACACATAATGGAAAGCATATTCATAGAATGTAATAATCCAGTAAGTCACTAGGTTAAAACATATTCTTTTATGTCATGTAAAAAATAAATAAATGAATAATTAAACCTACCTAAGACACTACATGATAAAATCTTAAGCTACTAAAGAAAATTCCAGAATATTTTGGAGTGGGGTATGGCGGAATGGGTGGACAAATTATTTACAAAGTGATGTGAATCAGGTTGACAACAGACTTCTCAGCAGCAGCGATGAATACAGTAGATAATGGAGCAATATTTTCAAATGTCAGGGAGATAATTAATGTTGGATCTGGATTGCTATACCCAATCAAAGCCTGATTCAAGTTTGAGGGTAAAATCAATAGATTTTCTGATATACAAAGATTTGGAAAATTTACGATGAGCAGATCTCCTTGAAACTAATTAACAGCAAGGGGAAAAAAATAAACCTAAGAGAAAGAACTCAGATAAAAGAAACAATGGTGAACAAATAAACCAGAAAAAAATTATTCTCAATTTTAAATGTGTTGAGCTTTTAAAAATTAATTTTCTAACTAAAATATCTCAGCTGATTTCAATATACAATAAGTTGTGGATGGATAAAAATCCAGATGGAATTTACAGCATGCTGAGATTCATTTTGTTATATGGAGAATATAGGTGCTGATCATCTCTAAAATTGTTCAGAATTACCTACATTTAACTACGTTTATTAAAAAACATAAGGTAAAACTTAGAAAAATAGATCAAGAGTACAAACCCCCAGACCACTAAAATTTTAGGCCTAAGGAAGGAAAACAGAGGAACCTCAACCAATAGAAATTAAGGAAGGAACAAAGGCTATGAAATGACCAGAAAGAGTGGCAAATAGAGAATGCTGGTTTCAATAAGTCAAAGTATTTATACTATGAATGAGTTAATTTTACTTAGAAGATAGTGATTCTCATATTTAGAGATAAAACCCAATCTTGATGTAAGGCATTTGCCACAGAGACATAAAACCAAAATAGCAAAAGAAGGTTGATGGTAAAGGGGTGTACATGTTTCCATAGATCAGAGAATAGAGTGCATTTACATTTAGGGAGGGGGCAGAGAGTAAGTAGGACAAGGTTCAGATTATGCAGGGGTCTTCAGGGGTGTAAGAAGCCTGGAATTTATCCTGAAGAGAAATGGGTGATGATGTAAATGTAAATATTTTAGTGAGGCCGGGTGCAGTGGCTCGCACCTGTAATCCCAGCACTTCAGGAGGCCAAGGCAGGTGGATCACTTGAGGTCAGGAGTTCAAGACCAGCCTGGCCAGTATGGTGAAATCCCATCTCTACTAAAAATATGAAAACTAGCCAGGCGTGGTGGCAGGCACCTGTATTCCCAGCTACTTGGAAGGCTGAGGCAGGAGAATAGCTTGAACCTGGGAGGCAGAAGTTGCAGGGAGCTGAGATTGCGCCTCTACACTCCAGTCTGGGAGATGGACCGAGACTCCATCTCAAAAAAAAAAAAAAAAGATTTTAGTGACTTAGATTTACATTGGAGAAAGTTTACTGTGACAACTGGGAAATATTGGGAGGAACAAGTAAAGCTTATGGTGGGAGAACTCTTTGGAAAAACTAGTCAAGAAATTTATGCATAAAGTGTTAAGGAGTTGGACCATGTTGTAGCAGTGAGGGTAGAGAAAATGTGGTAGGTACAGTATTATTGATCTTAAGAAGATGCACTCAAGAAAACTGGAGATGTTGAGAGGGAGAGCTATAAAATGGCATGCTGGTTTTTGAGTTAGAGGACTGCATGGCAATCTTGACCAATATAAGAGACACAGGGAGGAAGATACAGGAGGGGAGAGATGATAAGACTGGGCCCTGCTGCACTGTGATGTTCAGTGATAATTGAATTTTAGGATGTGGAGTTTGGTTGTGTACAAGTGGTAAGGGGGTGATTCCCTTCCTCACCATCATAAAAAGCCATAACTGAAACTCTGATAGCAAAAGACAGGTCAACAAGAGAAAAACATAACATTTATTACATGCACACATGTGTATGGGAGTCATACAAAATGTGAACACTCCAAAAAAGAACTAGATGGTTGACATTTAAATACACTATCACTGGGAAGAGGAAAGTGGGGGGCATAAGAGTACATGATTTTCAGGGGAAGTGAATAAACCCACAGACAGAAATTTAATTGTAAATGTTTCCCTTTGGAATTTGAACAATCCCAAGGAGCGCACATTTTCTTGTGAGAAAGTCCTCCCAGGTGTGGTTGTGGCTCTCCTTCTTATTTTCTGTGATAGATACTGAGATTTCTGGGGAAAGATGGAAGACAATTGCATTCTTCTTTGAGGGTCTGGTTTCTAGGTGGATGAGGGAACTTCAGAGAAGAGCCTCATTCTGTGCTTTGTGAGAGACCGAGGATTGAGAGACTGAGGGTGAGGGGTTGAAGGGTTGGGGAGGAAGGTCCGGAGACCTTGAGGTTGCCCCTTCAGTTTGGCATGTCAAAGTGCCATATTTTAGAGTATTCGTTTTTCAGCCTCAACTGCTGAGATACCCCATATTTTAAAAGTACCCCATATTTTGGAGTAGCTTCAACTGCTATTCAATTGAATATGCACGTCTTGGAGCCACCATCTCGTGGTGGAAGCAGCCGTCATGAATTCCTTGCACTACACATATGGATTTGCCCATAGAGGTGATATTCTCCAAATTCACAATATGGAGAGTTAGAACTCTGTCACAAGTCTTGAGTCGTTCCTTTTACATTCAGTAGAGAGAACAGGCGAGTGAAAATAATCACATCTTCCTAAATCCAATTAGGAACTGTGAAAGCTTGACTAAGCAGAGATGAGTGTCTTTCTTCATTCTGCTTCTGAATTCTTGTGCCGGTGTGGTCATGGGAGTGGTGTAGATGAGAAGGGAAATGGGATTTTTCTTGATGTCTTCTGGTGTTAAACAAAGCACTAATAGTGAATGTTTATAAAAATTAAGAAAATGAAGTGTTTATAAAAATTAAAAAGCTCCTTGTTGCTCTCTGAAGAAAAGCAGCCCCTGGCTAAAATAGTTGGTAATTATTCTCATATTGAGTGACTAGCTGAATGTGATAATGACTTGATAGGTCACAAATGACCAAGCTTTCTGAGTTTTCCCCAGCAAAGAACCCCCCGTCCCCCACTGCCATTTACAAGAGGAGTGGAGGCGCATCAGAATGTGGTCTGCCTGGAAATTTCCAAGACCATCGTTTGGGAAAGGACTAACAGAGAGTTGGGGAGTTTCTTGTTTGTGTTTGTCATGCCATTAAAAAATTTCCTAGATTCTTCCTCCTCCTGCTCAAGGCAACTGTGTTTCCAAATCTGTCAAGAATAAATCTGGATGAACTCCAGTGACCCTGTTCCCAGTCCCTGTAATTTGCTATACTTTTCTAAAAGTTTAAATTGTTAACTGGAAAGGCTTCCCAGAGAAGGTGATTCTTAAGCCACAACTTGAAAGAGGAAGGCATTTTCTAAGAGTAGAATGGCATGGAGTTAGACTTGATCTCACCCTTCCCTGTGCTTTCACCACACCATGCAAATGCTTCCATTCTGGTCCTGGGATCTGCACTGAATTTACTTGTACAACTGCCCGTATCCTTTATTCTTAGAAAAGAGCCTGATATGTAAGACCATGGTAGATTCTTATGGCATAAAGGAACGCAAAGACTGCAGTAGATTGGATGGAAACATCAGCTTTTATCCAACATATCAGACAGAGTTGTAATATTACTCTTTCTTATGAAGTTTCTGTTTTAAAACATCACGATATAAATCTGAAAGAATTCAGAACTTAGAAAAGAATCTCCTGGGTAGAGTTAAACAATCTATTTTAATAATGAGCTAATAAATATGGATGAAAGAATGGATATTCTTGCCTATGGTAATTAACTATGATAGGGAAAGTAGGAAGGGAGAAAGAGCTGGTCAGCAGAGCAGTGGCCCCAATTCTGTCTCTATTTTCTTTGACAAGACAAGATTTTCCCAGTGGATTCCAGTGTTTGGAGGGCCAGAGGGATGGGTCATCTTGAAAGCCTTCCCTAGAAAGATTAGAGCCTCAAAATCAGAGAGTTGGGCACATTCGTCTCCTTCAACGTGAGCAGCAGTGAGTTAGCTAGCTGATGTTGGGTCCTTTCTCTGGTCTGAATGAGAGGGCTATCTTAGTTTCTGAGAAACATGTGGGGAGCCCAGGGCTACTTAACCCTGTGTATTTCCCCCAACCCCCTGCCCAAACTGATCCTTTTCTCTTCCACTGCAACAAGAAGTGGAGCTTGCTTGACATGAGCAACTTCAGACCAGGGAGAGCAGCTGATGAGGAGGAAGATGGAAGCTAACATACAGAGCCTTTATTCTGCACTAGTTACTACTAAGCATTTTATATGCCTAAGACATGACCATCATTGAACCAACAAAGCATCCCATGGAGGGAGGCATGCTTACTGCCCCTTTGACAGGTGAGCAAACACCGACTTACCACTTACCAAACTTCACTAGTGTGCTTAGGTGGAAAAAGTATCCCTTAGCTGCTTTGTGTGAGCCAGGGAGTACATTTCAAAATTATCCTTAGCAAAGTTTGCAGTTCAGTGGAAGAAGCTTTTCCTAATAGCTTATCAGACCAGGGGGCCTGAGATGAGAACTGGGGAACACGTGTAGGGGCTGAGGTGGGGCAGTAATTGTGAGGGACAGTTGGCATCACAGTGAAGCCAAGAGTAAGAGCTTTTAGTCGAATGGACTCCAGACCAGTACTGAAACCTGGGGTCCAACAGCATAGTTTTCTTTACAAAGCTTGTAGGGACTGTGTTTCTGGAAAGTTGGACAGTCCATTAAAAGGGCCTGGAATGGTGGATAATTTTTTTTTTTTTTAAAGAGAGTCTCACTCTATCACCAGGCTGCAGTGCAATGGTGTGATCTCTGCTCAATGCAACCTCTGCCTCCCAGGTTGAAGTGATTCTCCTGCCTCAGCCTCCTGAGTAGCTGGGACTACAGGTGTGCACCACCAAGCCAGCCAATTTTTGTATTTTTAATAGAGATGGGGTTTCACCATGTTGGCCAGGACAGTCTGGATCTCTTGACCTCATGATCCGCCCACCTCTGCCTCCCAAAGTGCTGGGATTATAGACATAAGCCACCCCACCCAACCTGGAATGGATGATTTTATTGTGAGGACAAGGAAAGTACACGTCAGATGGGGGATGCTGCTTGTTGTATTTGAGTGAGGCAGTTCTGAGGTAGAATGGGGGCTTTGGAGGCAACAAGGAAAAGCGTGTTGCATAACAGACTAAATATGATCTTTAATCAGGAAGACTCTGAACCCTGTGTCCTAACCTAACCTGATATTAGCAGTTTGACCTTGGATGAGTAATTATCCTTGCTGAACTTTTCTTGGCTTGCTTTTACGATGAAGACCATGATACTGACATTGCATGGCTGCAGGGAGGAGTCTATGGGATGATGTAGGTAAAATGTACAAAGTGTGTGCCTCCCTTCCTCAATTTCTCTCCTCTTGGAAATATCACCTTGGCTTGCAGAGCATGAAAGGAGGATCATGATGATTCTTTGCAGGGACCCATGATTGACACACTCAGCTCCTCCCAGGACTATCTGCAAGGAAAAGAGCAGGATGCTGAGATTTGTGCAATTTTAAATTGGTGCACAACCAACAGAGTTCCTTTTTTTAAGGGGTACTTTGGACTTATTATTCACATGCCCAGGCTGGCATGACCTGGTACACCCAGGCTCTATTTCAATTGGAAAATAAAATACTGGGAAGCATGTGAAACATTTACCTGTTAAACACTTAAGCCCTTTCACCTTGGAAGGGAGTTAGTTGCACATTGAGACCAGTTTCCAGGGAAAAGGAGGAGATATCTGTTGGCCCTTTCCTGGGTCAGAGCCCAGGCTTGCTGAGTGCCTCACAGCTGCTGCCACTGGGAGAAGCAATTTGTCAACTTTATACCTTTCTGCTTTATGGTCCAGTGACTTAATAGGATTCGACCTTCCCTGGATTCCATTTCAGTTGGGTCAGACACTGCACTTCAAATTAAAACTTGGGCTCTGAGACAGGTGATGAGGAGCTGGTGAGGTGTGTGGCACGTGTTCAGAGGGCTGTAGCTTAGGCGCCCTCTAAGCCAGCATGATCAACCCTGTGTTCATAATGACACACAGCCTGAGACCCTGGCTTCTCATGCCATGACCATAGTGCCTGGAGGAAGGCACTGCACTCCCTGAGAGTGCAGGAAGTCTAGCCACCTGTCTACCCATTGAGAGGATGCTTTGATTTTCATGAGACAATGGAGTAAAACTCAAAAATGGGAAGAGACAGTGTCACTGCAAAGCATTCCTAAGATGACCCGGTTCACTCAGCCAGCATGCATTTGGTACCACTGTATGTCAGTCCTCATGGCAGACACCAAAGGGGATGGAAGGATTTCACCCATGCTGCTAAGAAACATGCAGTCTGAATGACAGGAGGTCAAGGGCATGTATGACTATAATGTAAAGCAGAAAGTGGTAAGTCCAAGGGAGTGGACTGCTATAGAGCCAAGCAGGGAGAAGACTCGGGGTGGAGGGGGGTGGGGAGCAGAGGGTAGGTGGGAACGCTGGAAGGCTTGATGATGGGGCACCCTTTGAACTGAACCTTTGTAGATGAGAAAGACTTGGGGAAGCAGGCATAGAAGAGAAAGACTTCCCCTTTGGGGAAGGTCAGCCTGGGAAAGGGAGCGGTATAGACAAAGGTGAAGAGGTTTGGTATCACACCATGTGCAGGGGACAGAGATAGCCTGGCCTGTCTCAGGCTAGAGCACTGCAGGGAGGCTGGGCCTGATAAATGTGAATGCGCGGCCACCAATAAAAGCTAAGCCTTCCCGAGAGATTGCTGCAGGCCACTGCTTTAAGCACCTTATACCTATAAAAATTATATATGTCTATAATATTTATATATTATATTATACATATTATAATTATATAATACAGTATATTTATATCAATATCATATATTTATAATAATATTAAGAAAATATGCAATATTATAGAATTATAATTATGTAATTATGTTACATTAAAAATTAATTGTGGTATAATATATTAATAACTATTATACAATATACTTTAACATATTATATAGTAATACATTATATTTCCTATATAATGTAATATTATATAAGATAATAGTATTATATATTAATGTTATTATTATCTAGTATTATATATTTTATAGACATGTGCAAAGACACACATATGGACACCAGTTTGAGGAGAAAGAAATTATTTAAAAGTTACATCCCTATGAAGTATTACTATTATTCCCATTTTATTGATGATGAAACTTAGATCAAAGGATGAAGATGTAAGTCACGTGTTTGATGATGCAGCTGGTAGGGAAAAGAGCTAGGATCTGAGCCTGGCAGTTGGTTCTGAGTCTGTGCTTGAGACCCGCCTGCTATTCTGATTCCCATAGCAGGTATACTAGGATCCCTTGCAGCTTGCTCATGAGTTGTCAAGGAGAGAGGCAGTGAGGAAGTGGGGAAGGAAGAGTGATAGCTCCCAGAGCTGACTTGGTGAATGCGGTCCACGGGAAGCCACTTTCTGGGCAGTCTGGTTGTGCAATGCAGTGGTCCCCCTGGAGGATGAGTGGGCAGTGGCTGCCCTTGCTCTCCTGTCAGCTCTGAGCAGCTCTGAACCCTTATCAAGTGACCTTTGTGCTCACAGCAGCCTCTGAGCCACACACTGTCTGTGCCCTGTGTTCCTCCTCTTGTTACTATCATGTGGTGAGGTTTTTGGGCTTTTCTCTAAATGCAGGCATCACCAAAAGCCCCCAATCAGGAGGGATCATCATGGGGTGTGAGTTAAAGGCAGGACAGGGATGGCTGGTGAGGAGTGTCCTGTGGGGGACCTGGAGGCCCACCATCTGTCTGCTGTGTCCACAGAAGCATCCCAAGGGCTGACTTCAAAAGAGCAGAGGTCGTTTTGCTGACTTTGTCTAGAATAATGGGCACCGGCATTCAGCATCTGTTCCATCTACTTCAGGTAGGTTTTCATCTCACCCAAGAACTACTAATAGCAAATAGCATGAGTTTCTCATGAAAGATGAACTAGGTCAACTTTTGAAACTCTCTACTTCAGGAATAAAATAAAAGGGTTTTGTTATAAATGTTGCAGCATTGCATGTATTTAAAAATCAAAAAATAAAAATAAAAACTCTGGAAATAACTAAAATGACATCCATAGAGAATAATTGAATCAATTGTGGTATTTTGGGGCATCTGCCCTGTAGTACATCATGAAGTTACTTAAATAAATGAGGAAGATTAATATGCATTAATCTGGAAAGATGTCCAAATAAACATAAAGATTACAGTCAATGAAATCAAAAGAACTTTCAGAATAATGTATGTATGATGTTACTATTGTGTGTGTGTATATGAAAAATGGGAAGAAAAGAAGAAAGAAAAAAAAGAAGCCCGTATATGTATGCACATCTGTAAACATAGCTAGTGTGAGAAACAGAATGATAAAAATGTTGTATGTTTATTATATTAGGGGACTGACTTAAAGGAAAATTATTTTATCCTCTATACTCTTGTCTAATTTCAAAACAATATCATATATCTCTTTTGTAATTAAAAACCCAATAAACTAAGCATTGTTTATGAATAAAATTGAATAAGAAAACAAAAGTAGAATTAAATTATGGAGTCCATTGAATGTCAGAAATTAGATTATGTTTTATATTCCACACCAGAATTTTCAAATGCAGATTTAATGTGACAAGATCCTATGAAATACTGCTAAAATAGTTTTTGATAAAATAATATTTGGAATGCTGCCTAATATATTACACATGTGGAACTTCACAATACACATTACTTATCAATATCTTATCAAAGGCACTGAAAAGTCCTGCAGTAAAAAAAAATCTTGAGAGTATTAATCCAGTTTCCCAGATTTATTTTTTCATAGAACCTCTTTCTGCATTACATTTAGCTTGTGGAATGCTTGATAAAACCCTTGGGAATAAAATCTTTGATTTTATGCCAATGGGAAGCTTCTAGAAGTTTTGAGGTAGTGAAGGAATAAAACCTGAGTTGATCTTCATGGAAATGTTCAGCAAGTTCCAGGTTCTTGAAAACGAAGATAAAGGGCCCAAGGGAAGCAGCTAGGAGAATGTTCTAGCAGTTGGGGAAGAGGCAAGAGTGGTCTGAAGGTGGCCAAACCATGACGGTGGAGAGTAGGGATGGCTGTGATATTGCAAAGATAATGCCACCAAGACTTGATAAATAAGGGGGCAAAGAATCTTGAAGAAAAGGATAGAGCAAGCTTATGTATTTGGCACCTGGGTGTTCAGTAGTGCTTTGAAATGGGGAATGCTAGAGGAGGAGCAGGAGGAGGGTGATTAGGGGGTGAGTTTAAGGAGTTGGTGGAAGATCCAATAAGCAGCTGAATGTGCAAAACTGTAACACACGACTCTTCTGAAACCACATGAATCTATCACTTGTTAGGAAAGCGGATATTGGCCTTATTGGGCTAAATCTTGATCTGATCATCATGTTGTTACCATAAAGGGATGAGATAGGATCGAGGTCTCACTTATGGGAGACAGGCACCACAATGGAAGATTCTATCCCTCAGGGAGAAAATTGCATCTTGCTAAGTGAGCACTTGACAG
Source organism: Aotus nancymaae (assembly GCF_030222135.1). NCBI lineage: Eukaryota > Metazoa > Chordata > Mammalia > Primates > Aotidae > Aotus > Aotus nancymaae. The sequence goes on from NW_026988443.1 coordinate 20,216,575, forward strand.
AGCACAGGAAGAGAATTCTTGTGTTTCTGAGTTCCATTATCTTCTCTCTGGACTTCTGAGAGCAAAAACATCGAGTTGTGCACTCTTGGGTGGTGTGATTTCAAAGGTGATCAGCTCACGATTGCAAGTCCACTGCCAGTGTAGAGGCACCCTGCAAACTCCAGGCATCAAGTCCTAGCTTCTAAGTCAGGTGATCTGATTGTCAACTTCTACACAATCCTCTGAGTTTATTTCTCTTTTGCTATTCCTAAGTCCTTAATCAATCTGAGTTGAAGATTCCAGCTCTATTTCCATTGTGCCACAAAATTAAGAGAAGGGTCCTTTGTTCACATTCCAGCCAGTGAGTTTACAGGGATAAGAGGCCCTGTGCGGAGTTGGCAGTGGGAGCTGAGGAGTTACCTCTTCAAGGAGGGTGGGTATCAGGGGATCAGTATCACCCTGTGAGGGCCAGTCTCCTTACGAATGCATGGTTCCATTCCTCTGGTCATTAACTATCTTTATGTCAAAATCGATCGACATCTCTAGGTGAGGAGAAAAGACCCTGAAGGTTTCTCCCATCCCGTTCACAAAGCCACCAAGAAGTGCTTGTCTTGTCTGCTTCATGAGACAAACGATGTGCACTGGGAGGATGGACGATTGAGGTTTTCATTCATACCCGGTGCAGAGCTGTTTTGTGGCAGGAAGGAAGGTTGCTCTCACACCATTAAAACAGAGAGGGTCAAACCTTCACGGCCAAGCTGTGCCTCACACGCCCCCAGCCGCTGCATAAAGATGAAGATGTAGTCACACAAGATGGCAGGAAACCCAGGGAAGCACCGCTGAGCTACAGTCTGAGGGGAAGTGGCTTTGTTGCAAGGCAAGATCAATGGGATTGATCTGAAGATGAGCTATCAGATTGCCAATAGGCCCTGTTCTTAGGATGAGAAGAATCTGGCTGAGCCTTTGGGGCTTTCTGGTAACTCTGAGTCTAAATCCAGTTGCATCTTTCCAGAGCTTTTCATCCTCTTCCTCACCCCCCACATGAAAATACACAGTGGAATACATAGTTCATTTGAATCATATTGCTGTTAGTAACCCCTGAAAGCACCCACTCTCTGGTGCTCTATTTTATCAAGAAAACATTTGTCTGAGACTGGAACTGGTTTTGGTGAGATCATACAGGTTGTTTGTGACAGAGCCAGGTGTCCTGGCTTCATGGTGAGTGTTAATCATGACATATGTCCTCCTCACTTGAATATGAGCACAGGGGAGCATACTGTGTCCTGGTGAAGAAAAGATGGAAATTAAATGTTCTTTGCTAGAGGCACAAACACTGCACCGGAGAAACTGAGTGTTTTAACCAGGCCTTACATGAGAGGACAGTCCCTGCTCCAGAACATAAAATCCCATGAAAGAAGCGGTTTTGTGCTTTTGATCCACTATTGCGTCCTCAGGACCTGACACAGGACCCGGTACATACTAGTTGATGCATCGATATTTTTTGAATGAATGATTAGAAGCTTGTACAGGATTGGCCAGGCATAGTGGTTCACACCTGTAATCCCAGCACTTTGGGAGAACAAGGCGGGTAGATCACCTGAGGTCAGGAGTTCAAGACCAGCCTGGCCAACATGGTGAAACCCCGACTCTACAAAAATACCAAAATTAGTCAGGCATGATGGTGTGTGCCGGTAATCCCAGCTACTTGGGAGGCTGAGGCAGGAGAATTGCTTGAACCTGGGAGGCAGAGGTTGTAGTCAGCTGAGATCATGACATTGCACCCTAGCCTGGGCAACAAGAGCCAAACTTTGCACTCTAGCCTGGGCAACAAGAGCCAAACTCAGTCTCAAAGAAAAAGGATGCTATATTTTCATCACATTCAAACTAATTCATTTTGCCATCAAAGACACAGAGATTCAGAGAAAGTTCAAAAGAGTGTTGTTGTGAGATGGATTTTGAAAGATAAGAAGTTCTCAAAGAAACACAGAGGGAAGTAGATTTTAGGTAAAAGGAAACAGCTCCACCCAAGGTGTGGAGGCTTGAATGCATGCCAGGAACCTGGGACGGAGGTGGTCTCAGCCCTATGTATAATCAGAGCTCACCCTTGTGTAGACTGACATGGTAGAGGAAAAGATCAGAGCTGTAGGAAGATACCAGGGACCCGATCGTGAAGATTTTCCCAGCCTCACAAAGAAAATTTTATTTTTTTTTTTTTGGCAATGGGAAAACCAGAAGGAGACTTCTTGCTGTAGTTAACCGCTTCTGACCTGAGGAGAAGGAGAGAAATGAAAATACATCCTTGCTAGTGGCTATGACGTTTGCTGTCTCTGAGACTGTGAATGTTCCAGATGAGATCTTCAAACGAGTGAAGACTAAAATGTCTCAGCACACTTGTGGCAGATGTAGTCTGCTCTGATGCCTCTGGTCCAATCTGGTCCCTTGGAATCCAGATAGTCCCATATTCCTGTAGTGTTTGCAGGAAGTTTAGCAAGCTCACTTCCATTAAACGCCAGATTTCAGGGAAGGGCTCGGGGAAAGGTGTGAGATGTGGGTTCCAATGATCTTTGCAGTAAGTAGGGAGAAGAGTGTGTTGCAGAAAAGAAAGGGAAATGAATATTCTTAAAAAGTTAAGTAGCTCTGTTTGGAGTAGTATATGGGAGAGGTATCAGTATCGGAGTTAAATGATCTTTGACTTAAATTTAGACGTTGTCGTTTAATACCTAGATGATTAGGGTTTTTGCTTAACCTCTCTAGATCCAAATTCCTCATCTAAAAATATGAATAGTAGAACCTATCATAGAGGGTCATTGTGAAAAAGACATGAGATGCTTGTGGAAATGCTGGCTAGTAGGTCTTCCTCTTCTTCCAGTAGCAGAGTTAACTCATTCTGCAGGGCATTCACAAAGGGAAAGCTAGCACTCTTGACTCTCAAAGGGACTGACTTTCAAGGTGGGATGGAATTGACCACAGGGTGAGGCAGTCAGTAGCTGAGGAGTGAGGAAGGACTAGATGCAGGTCAGTGGGTACTTAGGATAGAGTGTGCACGCCTTCCCACTGGGGCAGAGGAAGGATGAGTTGGGGCTGGAAGACCTAGGGGCCTGGGAGGGTGCTAAGAATTTTGACATTGGGAGCTGCAAACAAAAAATGGAGGAAGGAGTTTTTGAATGAAGGGTATGTTAGTTTGACGACAGTGTAAAGTATGTTGGGGGTGAAGTGGGTTGAGAAAGAGAGGCAGAGTAGTAGGTTATAAAACTTCAGAGATATTAGGGATAATTTTGGAGACCCTAGGGTCTTGAGACAAGACATACAGACTTCATGGAAGTCTAGAAAACTCCCAGTCAAGAAGAAAGAGGAACAGCACCTCTGCCCACCCTTCTTTTTCTTTCTTCCTCCAGCATTGGGACTTATCAACCTTCTTGGTACCTAGGGTTCAAGTCCTCACCAGGGATCCCCGTGAGACTTCAGCATATCTTCCCTGGATGAAGGAGATGACTGTGGGGCAGGGAGTGTGGAGAGCACATTCTCCCTCCACCACTTTATCTTTCATGACAATGGACAGATCTACCCCTGTTCCCTGCCAAGTTCCCTCCCTTCAGTTACACATGCACACTTCCCTGGGCTGGACCACCTGTACCCCAGTGTCAGCGTGTTAGGAATGGGCACCCTGCCATCTCCCTGTGTCCCCTGAAAGCAGTTTCTTTTGTGTCCCATTCTGAGGGTCTGGCCTGTGTTGTTAACCAGATCTTGCCTTGCAGAAGGCTGGGCCAGATTCCCAGTGAAAAACCAATGCTGACATTTAATTTAAAAGTCAAGATGCTACTTAGTAAAAGTTTGTAAAGTTATATCTCAGCTGTTCTTGCAGATAGAACCTACTTCCAAAAAGAAATGGGGTTACGTGAGTTTGAAATGCGTTTCTTTCTTACTTTTTTTTTTTTTTATGAGATGGAGTTTCACTCTTGTTGCCCAGACTGGAGTGAAATGGCGCAATCTCAGCTCACTGCAACCTCTGTCTCCCAGTTTCAAGTGATTCTCCTGCCTCAGCCTCCTGAGTAGCTGAGATTACAGGCATGTACTACCACGCCTGACTAATTTTTTGTGTTTTTAGTAGAGACGGGGTTTCTCCATTTTGGTCAGGCTGGTCTTGAACTCCCGACCTCAGGTGATCCACCCACTTCGGCCTCCCAAAGTGCTGGGATTACAGGTGTGAGCCACCACGCCCAGCCCCTGAAATGCCTTTCTGATGACATTTTAATAGTGGGAGACACATAAATATTGAGATACTATTCTACCTGGGTCAAAGTGTGTTAAGATGGAAGTCCCAATGGTTCTATTGCAGATGGGGGTACAAGGATCAAATCAAGGGACAGAATCATTTATTCAACAAATATTGATTAAGTGCACTCAATGTGAATGCTGGGGTTCAAAGATTAATAAGACACAGGCGTAAAGATTGCACATGAAAAAGATTGTGTCATTTATCTGCTTAAGATCCTTTACAACCTTCTGCTTTATTTCAAATAACCTCCTAAATATAGTTGGTAAGACCCTGTATGATCTCCCCGCCCCCCAACTTGTGGCTCCATATTTAACACATACTTCTTAACTACCAAGATCCTATAAAAAGTTCAAACATGACAAGCTCTTTCTGGCCTCAGCGCCTTCTCACAGGCTGCTCTTTCTTACTGAAACCCCCTTCCTTCATGCAACTCGCTGCTGCTTATCCCTCAGAGTCTAGTTAAAGATGTTACCTCCCTCAAAGGCCTTCCAGAACTATTCTTGCTTCTATCCATCACCATTGCTCTTCATTGGAGCACCTAGTTTGTTCCTTCTGTAGCACAGATCATTCTTTAAAATCATCTGTTTATTTATTAACTTGTACAACACCTTCCCCTCTCCTGAATTGGAAGCCCCCTCAGAACAGGCACCATGCAAGTTTTTTCTATTGATGTGTGTGGACCCTACACCTCATACATTCTATGCACAGAGAAGATGTTGAGCACATATTTATTGAATGAATTCATGCATACATGAACACATTTGTGAATGGAGGCTCAGAAAATCCTCCCACTCCCTGTGTGACTCCTGGGGAGCCCAGCATTCCAGTATTAAAGCCATTCCTGATAACACATTATAATACTGTAACAGCTTCAACTGAGCAGAGCCCATAGCACTCTGGCCCTGACCAGGGAGGGACTATTTCAGAAATTAGACAAGGCTGTTCACAAAAGCTTCAATTTGATCTGCTTTTGGAGGATGAGGAGGATTTTCCCAGACTCAGTAAAACAGGGCATTTCAGGCAGTGGAAGTAAACAACATGCCAGATTAGATAACAAACAAACTCTATTTTAGTATAAGTATGTCCCATGCAATATTTGGGTCACACTTATACTAAGCTGTGTTTGTCTCAAATTCCATATTTAACAGAGCACTGTATTTATTTGGTAACATTACATGTATACCAGTGTGAACCAGCAAGAGCACAGCATGCCTGGGCTTTGGGAAAGATCAGGGGTATATGGAATTCACAGTGTCTTAGGGAGCAGAGGAAGTTAAGTTCCAAGGTTGGAGGACATTATCATGTACCTAAGCACTGGGCCAGGGAGCATGGCTTTCCTTCTGTGAGCAATGGTTTCTAAACAGGAGAGTAACCAGATCAGATTTTCTCAAACATCTGGGCACAAACACCACCTTCTTCCACCATAGAGAGTCCCCTTCTAGATTTGGCGCCAGTGATGTAAACTCCATGGTAGGCAAGGGAACTTGCGTGTCTTTGGTCTGACTGTATTATTTGTGGAAATAGGTTTGTGTTTAAATTCTGTGTGATCTGAGTAAGTGGCTTCCCCTCCCTGGGTGTTGGCCATCCCACCTCTAAAATGAAAGGGTTGCCCAGATGTCTTTAAGGTTTTTTTGCGTTTAAACAGCTTTGAGGTCTTGCCTGGAGATCCTATAAAACATTCTAGGGAATTATCAAGAGGCAAAGACACTAGTGCCCACTCCGGATGATTTTTGCCCATGTGGCATTTCCCCTCCTTCCCTAGACAATGTCTTAGATGGATTCTTTAAAAGAAGAACTTAAGGCAGGGATGGTTCTTTTCAAGTGACTCAGAAGAGTGTTTTTTTTGGGGGGGGAAGGAGTTTCACTCTTGTCGCCCAGGCTGGAGTGCAATGGCACGATCTCGGCTCATGGCAACCTCTCTCTCCTGAGTGCAAGCCATTCTTCTGCCTCAGCCTCCCAAGTAGCTGGGATTACAGGCATGCAACACCATACCAGGCTAATTTTATATTTTTAGTAGAGACGGGGTTTCTCCATGTTGGTCAGGCTGGTCTCAAACTCCAGACCTCAGGCAATCTACCCACCTCTGCCTTCTAAAGTGCTGAAATTACAGGCATGAGCCACCATGCCCGGCCTTTTTTTTTTCCCCCTTAAAAAAAGAAAAAGAGACTAAAGAGAGTAGAATAGAGCAAAAGAAAATAAGCTAAAGCAGGATGGTCTCTCAGCTGGAGACTTATATTAATCTGATCTCACAGGGAGCTCTAGACTAGGAAGGATGCCACAGAGTTGCTCCAGCATGAAGCAGGGGCCTGAGATTTTGTGCCCTCATATCAGTTACTCACAGGCTGCCTGCTTCCCTGGGAGCATTCCACCTGGCTGAGCCTCATCTGTAGAATGGACCAGTGCAGGTCCATCTGGACCTGCACAGGTTCCAGGGTACAGAGGTTCAGAGAATGACCTGCTGTCCTAGGGGAAGGTGGGATTGGCAAGGCTCAGTGTTTTCAGAGCTCATGACAGGCTCCATTGAAGTTGGAGAGATCAATAGAGAAGGCATGAAATTGGGGTCCCCTCTGTAGGAGGGAGGGGATCTAGGTCATGAAAGCTAGCTCCAGGCATAGTGAGCCCTGACCTTGAAAAAATAACCCACTCAGTGGTAATAATGGCGCACACGCTGCATGGTTACTATGAAGATTAACAGGAGAATGTATGTAAGGTGCTGAACGTGCATTCTCCCGATCTTCTTTCTTTCTTTTTTTTGAGACAAAGTTGCTCCGTCACCAGGCTGGAGTGCAGTGAAGCGATCTCAGCTGACTGCAATCTCTGTCTCCCAGGTTCAAGCAATTCCCCTGCCTCAACCTCGTGTAGCTGGAATTACAGGCACGCGCCACCACACCCAGCTCATTTTTTGTATTTTAGTAGAGATGGAGTTTCACCATATTAGCCAGGATGGTCTCAGTCTCCTGACCTCGTGATCCGTGATCTGCCCACCTCAGCCTCCCAAAGTGCTGGGATTACAGGCATGAGCCACCACGCCCAGCCTCTTCTTTCTAGCATCAGTCACGTACACCTTAGTAAGAAGTTTAGAGCACACTCTCCTACTATCAAGTCTCCATGTGTTTCTGATGGAGAAATGAAGGCATATTTCCTTATTAAATGAAGCAGAGATATCTGCAATCAGCATGGGGTATTTAAAAGAGGGATTCAAGGTCTTCCCAGGGCTTACAAAATTTATCCCAAAAGCAAACATCATTGCTCTAACTCTTGTGATCTCTATGCTTCTTCAGACAGCGTTGTGGAAGGCTTAAGGGAGCGGGGCAGACCTGCGTGGAACTTGTTCTCGGCATACTGCCTTAGGAAAACCACACGCAGATGGGCCTGTGCTGATTTGAGGAAACAGAAGGAAAATAATTCATGGTTTCAAAACTTGACATTTTTTAGCTTCCCACCAGATATGTCATGTGTACTATATTTGCTGCACTTCTTGGCCTGACTTTCCCAGCTCAAGATTCAGGAATTATACTTGCCATTTCCTCCCAACATGGGTGAGAGAAGCAGACAGGGAGGGAGGGCACTGTGGGCTGGAAAATGAGGAGAAAGAGGGTGGGCTTTGGAGCCGTCCAGACCAAGGTCAAATGCTGGCTTCAGAGTCGAGTCGCTGCATGATTGTGCTCAGGGCTCCATTCTCTGAGCCTGACTCCCCCATCTGTGACATGGGAATACTTCCTGGTTCCCAGACATGGTACAAGGATCAAAGGGCATCAAATTCACACAGGGCTCATATCTGGCTTAGTCGGGACAAGGGCCTGGGTAGGATTGGGTATCAGGTTTGGGTTCCAGGGCACAAAATCTGCTGTCCATGGGAGAGAATGGCTGGATCCAGACCAGCATCCACACACAGAGAGGGTAAGTGCCAGGGGATTTGAAACAGTGCCCTCACGGCTTCAGGTGCACCTTGGCATTGCTGCCCCATCACTGTTCCTAGACCAGAACACATTCCAGGGCTTTGGGGTGCAGAAAACATCTAGCTCTCCAGCAAGGAGGTGGGATTCATGAGGCTTAGTGTTGTCAGAGCTCATGACAGGCTCCGTCCAAGCTGGAGAGATCAACAGAGAAGGCATGAGATTGGGGCCCCCGTTGCAGGAGGAGGGAGAGGGCAAGGGCTTGGAGGCTCGCTCCAGGCACCATGAGCTCTGGCCTTAAAGACATAACTCACTCAGTGGTTCATGGAAGTTGAACTCTGTCCGCTCTACACTCTGATTTCTATGATCGTCTGTATTTCGCTCCAACAGCTCGGGGTGACTGGGCTGCTGCTGTGCCTCTGAGCCCTGTCCTGCCTCCTCAGCCCTTTCCTTGTTCTTGTTTTGCAATTTTCTCCTATTCCCTCCAGAACAGGCTCACCTCAGGTGCACCCTGGATTCCCTGGCTCTCTTTCCAGAGCCTTCCCAGGTGAAAAGAAAGAACCCTGTCTCCCTCTCCACAGCCTTTTGCTACTACCACCATCTTTACTGCATCCTCAAAGGAATAACCTTCATGGGAAGAATCCCCTTTCCCCAGCCCTCCCCAGGACCCCACCTCCTCCTCCAGTCCTCCCATGTCACACGCTGCCTGTGTCTACCTCTGGGGATGGTGCCAGCGACCCAGAACTGTCAGCTCCTTCTTTCATGCTCACTTAGAGGCCATTACAGGCATCTCGTGCAGAGAGCTTCCATTTAGGGAAAGCATCTGAGCAGTTTGTGGTCTGGGCACTTCTGCCTTTTATTGCCCCAGAGAAAAGGGCTGTATATCTCCCCAGCCTTGAACTCTGAGTGTGCACTGGGCTGAGCCCCAGAAGCAGCTTCAGGTTCTGCCCAGGACTGCCAGAGCTGGTCACAGACCCTCTCTCCTATTCAGGCCTTCTGGTCACCTAATGTCCCTGTGACCACCAGGCCCCAGAATAGCCTAGGTCTGCATAAACAGCCTCCATCTCTTGCTCCATGTGCCTCTGCGGGCTGTTTCTTATGACCCCTTCAGTTCCTTGAAAACTGGAACAAAAATATTCTTCCACCCAGGAAGTGCCCTTCAAAACCATTTGCTGCAACCCACCACCCCCATCTGTCTGGCTGTCTTTCCTCGGCCCACGTGGCTCTGCCTGGGTCTCCAGATCTGTGACTACTTGCTTAGGGTGTATGTATAGAAGGGTCCTATTACATCATAATACTGGAAATGGCCCCATATTTCTCTTCTGTGGGATTTAGTTCCCCTCACCCACCATCACCATATCACTGCCTTCCATGGTGGAGTGAACCCCTTCCTGAGACTGCTGTACCCTCTCCCCCACCCCTCCCCACTTTCTTCCACATCCACTCTTCCTCGCTCGGGGCTGACTGGTGTGCAGCCTGGGAACTGATCTGGGATCTCCTTCTGCTCTCCCTACCATGTCTTTCCCCATGCTGTTCTCTCTGCTGCGATGCTGTCTCCACCCTCCTTTCCTTGCCCAATTCCTGCTCATTTTTCAGCCACTGATCTCAGGTATTTATTACCTTTTGCAGGGAGCCAATCAGACTCTACTTCACCTCTATCCATCTCGGCTTGAGGCCCTGGTCCATGTCCCATAATACTCTGTGGTTACCTCTATGTGGTAGGATGGCCAGAGCATGGATGACTCTGGCTACACTTAAGCAAAGTCCATAAACATCTCCAAGCCTCAGTTTCTTCATTTGAGAAATGGAGATGACAGTAGAGCCTGCCTCATACGTTGGGGTGAGGCCTTGGCTGGGTGAGGTGCATGAATGACGGATGAGCTTGGCATGCTGCCCAGCTCCCAATGAGCGGGGCTATCTCTACCTGGTATTTTTCGTGTCTATGCAAGCGAGTGTGTGTGCAGTTTGTCTCTCTTTCTGAGAAGGGGCTAGTGGTGCTCATCTCAATCACCCTACTGCCCAGTTCAGGGCTTAGCAGAGACTAAAATAAAGAGAATAAAGGATGGAGCAAGGAGAGACATAACATCTCCAGCCATCACTACAAATTAGAGCTCATGATTCCTTGGAAGTAGTGAGACAAACAGGTTTATCTTTTATGATTATGTGGCGGTGTTTTGAATAGCAGCTTAAGGGCTCTTCCTTCTTACTCTGATTCTTAAGCAGATGGATTGATTTATCTTGTGGATGTGAGTATGTGAATGTATGTGTTGGGGTGTTCCCTGGCCTCATAGCACTGTCAGAAAACCCCTGTCTTTCCAGCATGCAACAGATAGAGACAGATATTGGAGGGGTGGGTTTAGTCCAGGGTCAGCTGCCATGGGGACCTGAGCATCTGCCACAATTCTCATCCAAGTGACTGCAGCTTTAGAGTCTGTGCCAGGGCTGCTACTGGGGTCCCAGAGTGCCTCAGACCTGGAGATCGATGATGGGTTTTTGTTATATTTCTGAATAATTAAAGAGCAAGTTCCATTTGTAAGGACTTGCTCTGAGCTATCACAATGTATTAGTGGTACAATAAACTGCACCTATGTGATTTTAAAAGAAGAATGAGAAACCTGCAGCTGAGAAGACAGAGTTGAGTACTATAAAATAATCACGTTCCACACATGTGGGCTGTATCATGAGAAATGCCATTCACTTAAGAACCACTGCCTTTCAGGGCCATTTGCATATACACACCATTTTGGTTCTTCAGCACCATGAGTCTGGAAAGATCTGGAATGGAGGGTGAGCAGACAGGGGCTTGATGTGCTTCTTGGGATCAGACATGTTTCTCAGCCATAGAATCATTCAGACCAGAGCTCTCAGCAGACAGTGAAAGGGTGACCCCATGGCCAGACAAGTCCTCTCTTCCTCGCTCTCCCACTCTCTGAGCCTCAAGCTTTTATTATTTTTGCTTGCTTTTCCATACGATGGAATTCAGTGTATCAGACTTGCCCACATTATGTTGTGATGGTGGTCAGAGCTGGCAGTGCATACACTGCGAAAAAGTCCTTTGGTTGAGATAAAGAGCTGACACGGTTTGGATCTGCGTCCCCACCCAAATCTCATGTCAAATTGTAATCCCCATGTGTCGGGGGAGAGACCTGGTGACTGGATCATGGGGGTGGTTTGTAACACGGTTTAGCACCATCCCCCTAGTGCTGGTTCATGATAGAATTCTCATGAGATCTAATTGTTTAAAAGCAAGTAGCAGGTCCCACTTCACTCTTTCTCTCCTCTCACCATGTGAGAAAGGGTGCTTGCTATTCCTTAAGTTTCCCCATGATTGTAAGTTTCCTGAGATCCCCCAGTCATGCTTCCTGTTAAGCCTGCAGAACTGTGAGTCAATGAAACCTCTTTTCTTCAAAAGTTACCCAGTCTCAGGAAGTTCTTTATAGCAGTGTGAGAACAGACCAATATAAGAGGTATCAATTTGTATTAGGAGATGTGACTTCTCCTCTCTTTTAATTTGTGGGGTTTGCCTCTGTATGGTCCTACGCATTTCCTCCCTTGGTGAACTTGGCAATAGGTAGTTTCCTGTAAACCTACCTTGTAAAAGGATGATTTTTAAGAGTGGGAGTAAATCAGAGCCAGAGGCCTGCAGGGTGATTGATTGCTGGGGCTTCTGAGACCCAAACTAGAATGTCTCCTTTTGCTGCACCCAAAATGTGGAAATGCAGGCCGGAACTAGAAGTCACTCAGGACTCAGACATACTGCTTATTTACAGAGAAAGGATACTAAATTATGCACAGCAAACTATCTTTGGAATGTAATTACAGGTAATCCAAAAGAACAAAACTAGCCTAACATCAAGGGAGTGAATAATCCCTGATGCCATGACAGAGAGACAGATGTTAGCCATTGTTTACAGAACTTGCATGGAAAAGCATCACAGTAGATAAAAGTCATATAGTGAGGATATCTGAATTTGCTCAAATGAATAGTCTTTGGTTTCAAACAGTCACTGATATATAGGTAGATAGATAAGGATCTAATGAATTGCTTTTTCTTAGCTGTCGATTTTTCTTTTGATTAAAGAAATGTTCGTATATTTTTCAAAAAATGTAGGAAGGGCCTGTATTCAGAATTGAAAGGTTTGTAATAAAATTCCAGTGGGGCAATTCCTTGAAGCACCTGGAAGCCTCTGGGTGTGTGTGTGTGTCTGCCTACACACTGTGTGCATTTCTTGTAATATAAAGGATTTGGTCCACATTCATGTGTAATGCCTATCCCAGCTTCAACAGCCTAGGGTCTACTCATGACAGAGGTGTTTAGCTGGAAAATTCTCAGTGTCTGGACCAGTGTCATGATGTGGCTAATGGAGCAGCCATCATACATTTTAATTGCAGCAAGAAAGCAACTTTTTGATCGAATGGGTGAGTGCAAACATTTGGCAACTTCCTGCATGAGTGCAAATGAAAAGCGATTATATTAGAGCTGTTATTTTTTCCTCAAGCATGACTTCCTTTCTGCGGCAATAGGAAGCTTTCAGGAAATTATTCTTTCTGGCACTGCTGGTGTTTAAGCACCAGAATGAACATGCATTCTATAATTTAAAGTAACTTTGTTTCCCAAGTTAATTAATTGAATGATTCTTGATGTTTGACAATGAAATATAACATGAGAACAGTATGAGGCAGTTTCTCCCTTTCATTAAAAAAAAGAGTCTTGTCTACTCCATTTCATATTAGGGCCACCATCATTATCCAGAATGAAAGGTGAGTGGGGAGAGGCTTGATGAGTCAGATTATTTCCAGAGACATAAAATAATCCAGACCAGTATTTCTCAAATGTTTGCATGCATGTAAAGAATCTGGGGCTCTTTGTACAATGCAGAGTATAATCTAGTAGGTCTGGTACTGGATCCAAGATCTCTCAGGAATAACCTATCATGCCAGTTCATATACCCCACTTTAATATCTTTATCTCTGTCTCTGTATCTATATCTGTGCAGCTGGGGCTGGGATAAGATATTCTCAGTATCTACCTGGACCCTCTGCCCTGTGCTTTAATTAAGGTGGAGGTTCTCAAAGTAAATAGATCTGTCCACCACAGCTGTGGCTGAAATCAGAGGCAGGTCAGGAGGATGTGACACAAGTACCAAACATATCTGCTGCACTAGAGCATAGAGGAGCATAAGAAGATTATATCTGGCACCTACAGTGGCCAGACACAGATGTTAACTGCTGGATATACCAGAAACCCACAGCTCCATTTCAGAGCTGGCCCTGAAACAGACCCAGCACCTGAAGTTAGACCCAGGAACAGATGTTCAGAAGTAGGCACCATGAGAGCTAGGTACAGACGTTTCAAAATCTTTCTCAGATCAGTGCCTGGATATTGATTTGGTGGCTGCACCCTTGCTGTCACTGAGCTTCTCAGATGTGCACTAGCTTCTACATGTGAGGTCAATCAGATTAGCCTGGGGGCCTCATATGGAGCTTGGGCATGAGTCGCGTGGGCTCCATATACTCACAAGTCCTCATGGAATTGGGCTGCAATAACCCCCACTTCTCTAAACTGAGCTTATTGGCCAGGCTTTCATGAACGATCCCAGCTTCATGGCTGCCTTGCTGTTCTCTTGGGCTTTTAAAAGAGCACTCTAAATACATGTTTTTTCATTACCCACTTATGGACAGCTGTTGGCTGAAGGTGTCCCTTTTGGGATCACAGAGAGATAACAACAAAAGAAGGAAGTGGGGTTGTGGAATATTCTTTGACATTCCAAACATAACAAATATTAGAGAACATCCAAATCAGGAAGAGGAGGTTTCCCCCAACACAAGGCTGCAGGGCTCACAAGCACTGACAATTCACCCAACAGTTTCAGGACCCATGAAGACAGAGCCACAGATTCCCCTGGTAATGCTATTTCATTTAGAGTTGTGCAACTATAGGGGCTTGGATGATAAAACATCTCTAATGAGGCTAATAGAAGACAATGGCAGCTGTTAGTTACCTAGAGGCCAGCTAAGGTAAAAAATGTGTGTGGGCTAGAGATCATTTATGCAACATTTAACAGGGGTCAGGGATGGGAGGGAGCCAGAGGTTGAACCTCAGCTAGGCCTTTCATGTGTGAATATCATTTTCCAATCATATATAGGATAGCTGCATTGTCCAATGTGGGATAACCCACATCGTGCAGGAGGAGAGGAAACCAGCACTTATGGAAGGAACGCTTACCACGTGCCTAGAGCTAATTCCTTCACTTCCACTTATTGTTTTTTCTAATGTGATACAACAAGCTCAAAAACAGCCACTTCTAGAATCTCCATTTTATATAAGAAAATGAATGCTTATTGACTTGAAGAATTATTCTTTCAAAGCCAAAAGCATGGAACATTCAAGTCTAGATCTGGCAGGAAACAAGACAAAGAACTTCCTACTTAAGACAATTTTTAAAAATAGTTAATATTATATCATTAAGTTTGTGGATGAAAGATGAAAGTCCTTATTTATAAAACTTGTGCCATGATATTTACTCTAAATGGGAATTAATTTTGGCTTTATGCTTCCTGGGAAGTGTCTTAGATTGGGGCTGCACAACAGATACTATAGACTAGGGGGCTTAAATGATAGAAATTTATTTTCTCATGGTTCTGGGAACTGCAAAGTCCAAGATCAAGGCATGACAGTGTTTGGTTTCTGGCAAAGGGCTCTCTTCCTGGCTTGGAGATCCTGCCTTCACACTGTATGTGTGCTAATACAGTGTAAGGTATAATTACAGAGAAGGAGAGAGCTCTGGTGTCTCTTCCTCTTGTTGTAAGGACATGAGGCCCTATTCTTATGACCTCACTTGATCTTAATCACCTCCTAAAAGTCCTGTCTTGAAATACAGTCACATCGGGTGTTGGGGCTTGAACATAAGAATTTTGAGGGAACACAATTCAGTTCATAGCAGAAGTCAAGGAGAGAGATGAGAAGTGAAAATATTTTGTCTAACTGATGAGGTTCATAAACTCTGGAAGATGTTTGACTTTTGTCTGGTACTGTCAACTTCAGATTTATGCATCTATCTCTTCAATAAAACATGTACGCAAAATGATAGGGTCCCCTTGCTGGTATCCTCTTATTACAGCCCTTTGTTTAAGGGCTTAAACCCTTCATTGAAAGCCTGGGTGCAGTTCTGCTTCTTTCAAGATCCTTCCTGAACCGCTCCAGTCCTTGGAATGTCCCCTGTTGTCTACTCCCCAGTCCATACCCATGCAGCTATCATTGCTCTCTTTGTCTCGAATCTTCTCTCTTTCCTCCTGCTGTTTTCCTTCCTATGTGGCTGGGGATTTTCTTATGGCAGAGAAAACATCCTTCTTATGTCTCCATTACAGGGTTCAGTGAAGAGGGATGGCTCACTCACTGTTGGCAAGTTCTGCTTTCTTTCCCCCTTGGAGAAATTGGTATCAGCAAGCAAGTGTAACTTTTGTGTGCATAAAGTGTGAACTAAGTTCTTGATGGAATTTTAATCTTCCAAAGAATCCTACAAGAAAAGCTTGATGAGTAAACAGGCCAAGAAAGGAAAAATTCCATTCTCCAAATCACACAGCCAATAGAGTGTGGATCTAGGAGATAGAAAGGGAAATCTAGCCAGACATGGTGGCTCATGCCTGTAATTCTAGCACTTTGGGAGGCCAAGGTAGGCGGATCACCTGAGGTCAGGAGGTCAAGACCAGCCTGACCAACACGGAGAAACCCTATCTCTACTAAAAATACAAAATTAGCTGGGCATGGTGGCGCATGCCTGTAATCCCAGCTACTTGGGAGGCTGAGACAGGAGAATTGCTTGAACCCAGGAGGCAGAGGTTGCGATGAGCCAAGATCGTGCCATTGCACTCCAGCCTGGGCAACAAGGGCAAAATTCTATCTCAAAAGAAAAAAAAAAAAAAAAAAAGAGGGAAATATATGCCCTGGTCTCTTCATCCTACTTTAGTGTGGCAAGCCCACCCTGAGTCTGGGCACTTATGTTTGCTTTTCCTTCTGCTTTGAATCTATTCCTCCTGTTCTTTGCTGTACTTACCAACTCACTCATGAGGTCTTTGCTCAATGCAATTCCTTTTCAGGGTTCATCCCTGACCACTTGATCTGCAGTGGTATTTCCTAGCCACCCACTGTCTCACCACTCAGTATATATTAATATATTTTTTATAAAAACTTTGAGTGATCTATAATTTTTATTTCAGTTATTTAGTTGTTTTCCTGTTTATTATCTGGACCTTCTCTAGGATTTAAGTTCCATGAAGTCAAGGATTGTATTTCCTTATTCACTGCAATATCCCTTATGTTTTAATACATTATTATATCCTCATAAAACAATACTGGGAGAAAAAAAGATTTGGGGATAATGTTAAGTGTACTTTAGAGAGCAATGTATCTGAAAATGTGGTCTCTTTATATCATTATCACCTGGGATCACCAGCATAACTCACTATTAGAAAAGTAAATTCTCATCTCAATAGATACAGAAAATGCATTTAGTAAAATCCAACATCCCTTCATGATAAAAACCCTCAGCAGACTAGGCATTGAAGGGGAATGCCTCAAAATGACGAGAGCCATCTATGACAAACTTAAGCCAACATCATACCGAATGGGCAAAAGTTGGAACCATTCCCCTTGAGAGCTGGAACAAGACAAAGATGACCACTCTCACCACTCCTATTCAGCACAGCACCGGAAGTCCTAGCCAGAGCAATCAGGCAAGAGAAACAAATAAAAGGCATCCAAGTAGGAAAAGAAGAAATCAACTACTTTTCTTTGCTGTTGATATAATTCTATACTTAGAAAACACTAAAGACTCTGCCAAAAGGCTACTAGAACTCATAAATAATTTTGCCAAGGCTTAATGATACAAAATTAATGTACAAAAATCAGTACCATTTCTATATACCAATGACATCCAGGCTGAGAGTCAAGTTAAGAACAACACCCCCATTTACAACAGCACAAAGAAAATGAAACATCTAGGAATACAGCTAACCAAGGAGATGAACGATCTCTACAAGGAGAATTAGAAAACAGTGCTGAAAGAAACTGGAGATGACACAAATAAATGGAAAAAATATTCCATGCTTATGGATTGGAGGACTCAATATTATTAAAATGGTCACTAAATCAATTTACAGGTTAAACACTATTTCTATCAAACTACCAACATCACTCTTCACAGATTTAGAAAAAACTACTCTAAAATTTGTGTGAAATCAAAAAAGAGACCAAACAGCCAAAACAATCCTAAGCAGAAAGAACAAAGACAGAGACATCACATGCCCTGACTTCAGACTACACTATAAGGCTGTAGTAACCCAAACAGCATGGTAATGGTAGAAAAACAGACATATAGACCAATGGAACAGAATAGAAAACTCAAGAAATAAAGCCACAAGCCTATAACCATCTGATTTTAGACAAGGCCAACAAAAACAAGCAATGGATAAATGACTCCCTGTTTAATGAATGGTTCTGGGATAGCTGATTAGCCTTATGCAGAAGAATGAAACTAGACCATTACCTTTCACCATATACAAAAAAAACCCTCACAATTGAGTAATGATTTAAACATAAGACCTCAAACTACACAAATTCTAAAAGAAACCCTAGGAAATACCCTTCTTGATATTGGCTTTGGCAAATAATTTTTGGCAAAGTCTCCAAAAGCAATTGCTACAAAACAACAATTAAGTGGGACCTAATTAAACTAAAAAGCTTCTGCGTAAAAAAAGAAACTATCAAGAGTAAACAGACAACCTATAGAATGGGAGAAAATATTGGCAAACTAGGCACCCAACAAAGGCCTAATATACAGAATGTATAAGGAACTTAAATCACAAGTAAAAACAAATAACCTCATTATAAAATGTGCAAATGACATGAACAGACACTTCTCAAAAGAAGATATACAAATGGACAAAAACATATGGAAAAATGCTTATCATCACTAATCATGAGAGAAACACAAATCCAAACTACAATGAGATACCGTCTCACACCTGTTAGAATGGCTACTATTAAAATGTCAAAAACAACAGAAGCTGGTGATTCTGCATAGAAAATGGAGAATCTGTGGGAATGTAAATTAGTTCAGCTGCTGTGGAAAGCAGTTTGGAGATTTCTTAAATTCAGAACTACCATTCAGCCTGGCAAAAACAAATACTCATACCAAAAAGACACATGCACTTGTCTGTTCATTGCCATGTTATTCACAATAGCAAAGCATAGAATCAACCCAGGTGCCCATCAATGGTGGATTGGATAAAGAAAATGTGGTACATATATGCCATGGAAACATGGAACACTACACAGTCATAACAAGAATGAAATCATGTCCTTTGCTGCAACACAGATGGAGATGGAGGTCATAATCCTAAGTAAGTGAATGCAGGAATATAAAACCAAACACTGTATGTTCTCACTTTAAGTGGGAGCTAAACACTGAGCACATACGGACATAAACACGGGAACAGTAAACACTGTGGACTACTAGAGAGGGAAGGAACAGATGGAGGCATGGGCTGGAAGACTACCTATTGGGTACTATGTCCACCACCTAGATGCAATACACCCATGTAGCAAGACTGCACATGTACCCCCGTATCCAAAATAAAAGTTGAAATTATAATTATAATTAAAGAGCAAATGCTTAAGCCTTACTCTAGACCTTGTGATTTAATAACCCTGGGGATGGGGCCCAGTAATCTGCATTTTAGCAGGCTCTGTAGATACTATTCTGATGCATGCATAAGCTAGAGAACCCTGGTTGGGCTGTGCTTCTTAATCTTTAATATACAGATGAGTCACCTGGGGCAACGTATTAAAATATAGTTTCCCTTTCAGTAGGTCTACAGTGGGGTCAGCAGTTCTGTATTTCTAACAAGCTCCAGGTTATGCACATACTGCTGGCCACTAATCTGCCTCTCAAGTAGTCTTTGCAGTCAGCTGGGGAGCTTTAAAAATCACTGATGCTTCCCTGAAGCTGGTAAACCTGAGTTCAAATCCCAGCTCTGCTGTTTGCTGCCTGTTGTTCCTTCTTTGTGAAAGGGGAGGTTTCAGTCCCTCTAGGAAAGGGGCGAAAGGGGCGTGTGAAGACAAGGTCACACCCAGCAGGCATTTACGAGGATGTCTAAGACATAGGAACCAAGACAATTGTTTTTAATTTGCTTTTTAAAAAGGCTGATTTTAGCTTTTTAAGCAATCCAGGCAAAGATAAAGTGCTGAGTTCTATCAAGAGAACAGAGAGACATTAATTCCAGAGATACGTCAGGGGTGAGGACGCCCTCACCTAATAGGTGACCATGGTGCCCGTGACGACATACCTTTTCCAAATGGTGCTGTCCCTTCTATTTCTCTACAGAAGGATGATGAAATCTTCCTCCCGGAGCTCCTGAGAGAACAGGGGGCTTAGTGGAAACACCACACACCTGGCTGGATCTTGTCAGGTGCAGACACTGAGGGCCGTTTCTTTCCAGTCCTGGAAGACCTGGAGTTCCTTCTCGGCAGCTTTGCTCGGCCTGCTTCAGAGCGGTAAGTCCAGCTCCTCCTGCCACATCTTCACAGGCTGATTCTTATTCCTCCTTCACTTCTCAGCTATAGTCTCACCTTTGCAGCAAGACCACAGCCATCTGCTGTGGGGACCCTGGTCACTCCCTGCCTCATCCTGTTTTATTCATTGCCTGAGTGGCAGTGCTCCCTGTCTTTCCTTTTCTTTTTGAGACGAAGTCTCGCTCTGTAGCCCAAGCTGGAGTGCAGTGGTGTGATCTCGGCTCACTGCAACCTTCGCTTCCTGGGTCCTGGTTCAAGCAATTCTCCTGCCTCAGCCTCCCGAGCAGCTGAGATTACAAGTGTATTTTGTAATCTTAGTAGAGATGGGGTTTTGTGTTTTGTATTTTTAGTAGAGACGGGGTTTCACCATGTTGGCCAGGCTGGTCTCGAACTCCTGACCTCATGATCCGCCCACCTCAGCCTCCCAAAGTGCTGAGATTACAGGCGTGAGCCATGTGGTGCTCATTTTCCTGTTTACTTGCGAACTGATTCCTCT
Organism: Aotus nancymaae; assembly: GCF_030222135.1. Taxonomy (NCBI): domain Eukaryota; kingdom Metazoa; phylum Chordata; class Mammalia; order Primates; family Aotidae; genus Aotus; species Aotus nancymaae. The sequence continues at coordinate 20,236,794 of NW_026988443.1, forward strand.
CACCTTCCCTCCCTGGCAGATGCACTGTGCACCACCGCATCGTCAGCACCTAAAACATTGCCTGCAACGCGGCAAACGCTGAGGAAATACTGTTGGCTGGGTGAGCAAATGCCTGTGAGCTGGCTTTTTCGTTTAACAATAGAAGGTTGTCATTTTTCTCGGTAGTGCATTAGGATAAGCCTACCTTTGTAATGATTGTGTTGTTTTCCATAGTAAATATTTATTGCAATGTGTTGAACCCCTGGTTGTACTGTCTGGCATTTCTGAGGATCATCTTTAGATATATTTACATAGTAATTAATAGGAGATTAGGTATTAGAATTTGTATGGTTTTCCGGAAGTGTGTGATAACCGATACAAAGTTGGAATGAAGCCCCAGATTATAACAAAGGTTCTTCAGGTATGGCCTTCCTTCCGCTGCTGTGGTGACAGAGTGTGAATAGATGCTTGTTTTCCTAGAGTGCAATGTGAGCCTCCTGCTAACCATTTTCCCTGAGACTGGCTCCTGGCACCCACATTTCAGTCCTCCCAAGTTCTCTAAGTTCCACGTTCCTGATGGGTGCACCTCTCCAAGGATGAGGCTGTGCTTGGGGAAACCAGGGGATGGCCAAGAGTCAGTGAGAAAAGATGAGTGTTGCAAACTCCTACTCAGCCCACAGTAACCCTTGTCCAGTCTGCAGACAGCAGCAGCCTTTGGGCGCTGGTGACCCAGGGGTCCCATCAGCGCCATCATCTCAACCTCCCCATTCAGCCATCCACCCACAGCTTTGCTGTCTTGGAAGGTTAATGGCCAGTATAAGGCCATTAACCTTATACTGAAAGATACTCATTTTAAAATTGAAAACCAAGTATGCAAAGAACACCCAGGAAGCCAGAGAGGAAACACGAAGATGGCACAGAACAGCAAAAAAAAAAAAAAAAAAAAAAAAAAAAAAAAAGCACAGAAATTAGAAAAATCAAAGACAGAAGTTTAAAAAATCTTTCTTTTGTGTTGGAGTTGTTTTTTTGCAGTCTAAGTGACAAGAGCCATTCCTTTCTTTTCGCTAATGAGACTTCTCTCTGCTGGCAGTTGGAGGCGTTGCTTTGGACGCCACACTTGACAATCCCCTCGCTGGCTTTCCGACCTCCACTCTGGCCCCTGAAGACCACCCTCCTAGGCTGCCAGGACATCTTCCTAGAAAGCAGACATGGCCCCGCCACTTCCTCACTACACATTTTTCCACGGTGCCCACTGTCAGCTGGGTCAAGTCCCAGCAGGCCCAGGCAACCTCCACAGCCCTCACCCTCCATCCCTCCCTGTGAGGAGACCTGAACCGTCTCTGCTGGGCGTGAGGTTTACTCTCCCATGCACCCCTCTAGAATCCCCCTGCCCTGACCCTCTTCTCCAACTCAGGAAATTCTTGGACTCCTTGGAGGGTCGCTGCAACATCAATAGCTTGTTCTTTGCCCCTGTAGCGGCGTTCCCAGGTCTAAAAAAAAAAATTCACTGATGCTGATCCCACCCTCAAACATTCTGATTTAATTGGTTTGGAGTACAGCTCAACTGGATCTTTTTAAAAGCTCCACAGGCAATTCTAATGTGCAGTCAAGACTGAGAACGTGCTGCCTTGAGGGTTTTCAGGTGGATGTAGCCTTAGAATGGCACTGCTGAGTGGATAGATGGGTGCATTATAGCTCATGGGCGAAGGGTGTCTTTGGACCAAGTTGTGCAGGGAGTGTAGACACCATGTTCACATTGCTGTACAGGTGGGTATACCTAGAAGAGATCTGAGTGTTCTGTGAGAAAACTAAAGAATGATGTTGAAACTAAGGTCAAAAGAGGAAGCTCATTCCCCCATCCTTCTTACCAATGTAGACATGCAAACACCTCCACTGCATACAAGGATTTGATGATGCCCCATCAGTACAGACCCAATGAGTGCAAAAATTCTAGTGATGATTTTCTCCTGAAGATAACACTTCTCCAGATGAACAAATGTTCCAGGGATTGCATTAGCTGGCCAGGTTAATTAAAAACGACTCCAATAATTAGTTTTGTTGCTAGTTTCTGTTGTTAGTGCAGACTCTTTTCATAGAAGAGACAAAAGCCCCTAAATGAAGTTTCTGCTGATTTCTCTGTGCCTCCTTTGAATTTGTGTCCTAATAAAAACATCATGCATTCAGAGGGTTCTCTAGATTAAAAAAATGATCCGTTCATCTTCTCAGGCCTGGATTCATTGGGTCACACCTAGAGATGAAGATAAATAATAGTGGTTTTTGTTTTTTGTTCCTGTTAATAGGCCCAGTGCAGCTCCTTAAAGAGGAGTGAGATTTATTAGGATGTTTCAAGAAGCTGCTCAAGATGAACAATGAGAAAATAAATAAAAATATCCTTCCTGATAATTAAAATTTAAAAAGAGCAATGTGGAAGAAGACGTACTAGATGAGACACAGGAAGTGGATTGAAGCCCTAGGTCTAACGCTCTCCTGTTTCACAATCTTGGGCAGAGCTTTTCTTTACTTCTGTCATCCACTTTATCATCTCAGGCTATTGTGAGAGTCATGAGGGTTGAATGGGGAAGGCCTGGGAGGCATTACACAGACACAAGATAGAATTGCTGAGACATTGGCTTTGATGCGTCTAGGCAGTAACATGACTGTATTCCCATACTCTTTTCACAGAAGAACCCCTTATGTCGCCTGCCCCAGTGAAGGAGGCCCAGCTAGGCCTGTATTAAATGATTTCATCCTCCTTGATCATAGTGGATTGTTCCAGAATGTAGACACAGAGCTCAACTTGGCTTTATCATATTCTCTCTGCTGAAAATTAGAAAGTTGGAATAATGTGACATAGCCTGGTAGCCACTTGAATGGTATCAGTGGTGAGAAGTGCTATGCAATAGAACTTTCTGCAATGATGGAAAAAGGAAAATGGTTTCTAACCCACACTACCCAACATGGTGACTATTGTGCACTTGAAAGCTGCTTAGCATGCTGGAGAAACTGTATTTTAAATTTTATTTCCATTAACTTCCATTACATTGCATTTAACTTTTTTTTTTTTTTTTTTTTTTTTTTTTTGAGATGGAATCTCACTCTGTTGCCCAAGCTGGAGTGCAGTAGCCCAATCTTGGCTCACTGCAACCTCTGCCTCCTGGGCTCAAGTGATTCTTGTGCCCCAGCTCCTGAGTAGCTGGGACTACAGGCATGTGCCACCATACCCAGCTGATTTTTTGTATTTTAGTAGAGACGGGGTTTCGCCATGTTGCCCAGGGTGATCTTGAACTCCTGAGCTCAAGCAATATGCCTGCCTCGGCCTCCCAAAGTGCAAGGATTATAGGTGTGAGCCATATTACCTTCAATTTTAATTCTGCATTTAAACCTAACAGCCAGTGGGTACTGTATTAGACAGCACAGCTCCGGAGTCAAGTTTTATGGCCTTCTGCTCCTACTAAGGGAATCTCCAGAGCTTCCTTGGGTTTCCTCCTTGCCAAGTTTTAGCCTAACCATTGCATCAACTTCATGGACTACACAGGAGCTTTTGAATAAATACCCCAATTTATCTCAGCTTGCCAAATGAGCCTTAATTAAGACAGAGTATCAATTAGAAAGGAGCTTAGATACTGTTCTTTCGTGGAGCAATGTTTTCCCAGCCCATTAAGACCATGCCATTGTGAAGATGCTGGGCCTCTTCTTGCTCTTGGGTGTTCCACCAATGTAGGAATTGAGGAAGGTCAAATAACCCAGGAAGGCCTAATACACTGAAAAAACTATCTTAGTAAGTCACAGGGAAATCCTATATAGGAAAGAATGAGTGGCATGATGAAGATGATTTATTTATGTCAGAGAGTCACTTGGAACGAAGAGCACTAACCAGGGGATTCTGGACAACTTTAGCTCCCATTCATATTTCCTCATTCTCCCAGGCCACTCTGAGCCTCAACTGCCTCACAATTTTAATAAAGCTTTAAAGCTAGAGTATTGCTAAGTTTCTTCTACTAGATTATAATAAACTATAAATGTGGCAGCCTTGCAACTACTTGTTTGCTGTTGCATCCTTACACTGCCAATGTAGTATACGCTGTTATTAAATATATATAGAGAGAGAGAGAGGATCAAGTGAACAAGCTTTTCTTTTCTTTTTCTTTCTTCTTCTTTTTTTTTTTTTTTTGAGATGGAGTTTCACTCTTGTTGCCCATTCTGGAGTATAATGGCATGATCTTGGTTCACTGTAACCCCCGCTTGTCAGGTTCAAGCGATTCTCCTGCCTCAGCCTCCCGAGTAGCTGAACGTGCTTTTCTTGGACCTGGTCTAGAAGGCATATGGGTGTTTTGTCCTGAAGCTGGATAGAATTGGGCCAAAGGCTAATAAACCCAGAAATGTACAAGTGGTCATTCCATTAGAAGTGTCCCACGATGACATTCATGAGCACTGGCTGGTTGTGTGACCTTTAGTCACTTCTGCACTCCGTGAGCTTTAGTTCTCAAATCATAAATAATGAGATGAACAGGAAATTGTATAGTTTAAAGATTTCAACTGTTATCACATAATAGCTCATACAAGTCTCCTAACAAGCATGTGAGGTAGACGTCCTGTTGTCACCATTGTCGCTATTGCCATCATTGCACCCTCCCCCCACCACCAGCATATGATTGTTATTCCATTGCAGATGGGGACACCAGGGCTCAGAGAGATAAAGCCAGTTGATTCAGTTTGCACGTCTAACAAGTGGGGCAGGCAGAATTCACAACTGGGTCTTCTGACTCTAAATCCAACATTTAGTAGAGAAGAACATCTGTATCTGCTTTAAAATTTTATGGAGACAGATGAAATACCATATGTTTAATATTTTGGAGGAAAAATGTGAAGCAAATAAAGTTTGCATTTTAAGAGATGAGAAGGGCAAGAGTGTCACTCTTTTTTGGGTCTGGATTTCTGGGTGTGATCCTGAGCGTTTGGTTCTTGGATGATACCTACAGCCTGAAAAGAGTCTCAGCTATGGAAGGAGACAGTCACTGGGTACTGGAGAAGCTTGAAGGGCTGATCTCACATGTAAGCCAGATCACTCTTGTTCTATACAGTGTTTAATAATAGCTAATTCTCCTAACACATAGCTTATTCTATTGTTCCCACTGAATTCTTAACAGCCCCACGTAACAGTACTACAACACAGAAATGTTGACTTGCCCAAGATCACAGAAATAGAAGTTGGCCAAACCAAAATTCACACCCTAAATCTGCCTGACTACAGAGCTTAAGTTTTAAGCTATGATGATATGGTTTTCTTGTTTCCTTCTTGCTCATTATAGATATTTAATACAATTTTGCCTCAACAATTGATCTTTTTTTTTTTTTTAACTGGCATCACAGGAAGAAAAGCCAGTGCCTGTGCTGCAGACTTCACAGGACTTTCTGGGGACAATTTGTGGTGGTGGGAACATTGGTATGAGAAACCCCAAGGCAAAGTGCACCTCAAAAATACCAATGTCTTCTAGATATTTCCTCTCTGATGTTAACATAGAAGTACCATAGCTTTTCTTAAACAGGGACCTGCATAACTGCACTCACAGGCTTCTTAGATCATATCTCTTAAAATGCACCTTATTCATCTTGGTACTTCATAACTAAGCTCAGAGCCAGATAGAGTAGGCTGTTGGAGGCATGAATCATTTTGACTCCTAATATGGTTAATAGGTAAACACACATAGACACCTCTCCAGCCTTTGTCTTATTTTAACCTCCCGTAAAACACCGTTTATATGTTCCATGTGCAGAACGCAAGAAGACAAGCATGAGGCTGAAAAGTATTACGTTTTCTTGTTAAAGGCTACAGTCACCTATTACAGGAACACAGGGATATGATGTTGGAAGAGCTCTCTATTTGGACCTCTTCAGATGACTCAGCTATAACAAAGACCCTATGGGAATGCTTTAAAAATTCTGAGAATTTTTAGAATAAGCCAAGCCAGGAGAGCATATGTGAAATTTTGAGGATGAATATGGGAGACTTCAATTCTCAGGTCAAGGACACTTCAAGATGCTCCACTCAGTAACAGGTTATCTGCAGATAGATGACCACCCATCTAGGTATTTCAGGGTTTCCAAGTTAATGGTGACTTTATTGATACTACAGAGAATTACTGAGAATTTCTATCTTCTGGCTTTCTCAAAAATTCTCAGTAATTACAGATCTGACTTTGGTTCTAATTCACCCACCCTACTGTGTGATCTACAGCAAGGGATCATTGCATTGGAGAGTTTCTGTTGATATCATGGGCTGATATTAATAGAACTCAAGGGCTGAGCTCACTGATTATTTTGTTTATAGGTCAGATACTGCAAAGAGAGAGAGGCAACTAAAGACTGGGGGTGACCAGGGGTGTGGAAGAACTCAGAAAAGGTGTATCCACAAGCATTGGAGCTCTGTGATGGTGACCAGGAAAGGATTGTTTTTCAAATTCCTGTAGGGATGATTATTCAATGATAATCAAAATGTTCATTTAGATTCAGGACTTAATGAGGGAGATTTTATAGAGTGAGATTTTTAACTGCACTGAAAGTGCCTTGTGGACAAGGGTCCGTGCCTTTGCCATAATCTTGGTACATGACATTATGTCAACTACACTGTCCAATATCAACAACTGTTTGATGACATGGACTGGGTGAAGCAACTGAACTTGCTAGACAAGGAACTTTATAGGAATCAGAATTGTAATTACAAAGGCTTCTGGTTATTTACTATCAGAGTCTGTCTAGTCACCTACCAGGTGATCTGTCCATGTGAGAGATGCCTAGATGGGTCCTTTTCTGAGATGCTCCAGAGCTGTGTACATTAGTAGCTAATGGCCACATCATAGTACAAATCACTAATCATATATCTGTGCTTGGAGGTGATTGTATTAATGAAGGGGTTTGGGGATCTGAAGAGTCGAGACCTTGAAGTGGGAAGGAAAACACTAACTAGGGAAGAAGTTATGTGGGAGAGTCCAGGTCCTTGATTAAAACCATCACTTTATACCAGTTAGTTCTAGTGTTGCCCAAAGACCTACTGTCTTTCCTATAGCACCTGCTTGGCTGCTCTGCCAAGATCTTGGTGGGTTATCTTTTGCTGAATCTGATTGGGACTAGAGAGGAACTTACATCCCTACCAACTAGACACAGAGTTGTCATCTTCCTGTTCATCAGGGTATTTTATTTATTCTCTCTCTCCAGAGGGAGGCATCCACTGCTCCTTGAATCTGTTCCCCTAGAATGCATGCATGTGTGTATACGTCCATCCTTTCATCTCTTCCTCTTGCCCTCCCTCCCTCAAGTGCCCCATAGTGAGTTCCAGATAATCTGCCATGAACTTCGTGAGATTGCGGCTAGGTCACCTACCGTTGGTAAATTGAGGAGTCTGCTTAGTTTCCTCCTGGAATTGTTCCTTTTCTTATGCATCATTATCAAGCATTCCCCATAGTCACCGTGCAGGATAAAGAAAGGTATACGGTCTATTTCCCAATCAAAGGGAAATTTGGATTTAGTTGTGGGGAGGTGATAAGGCAACAGTGAAAGCCACGTGACTGGGCAGAATATTGTGTTGAAATACGAGAGGCAGCAATGTTCTGCTAATGATGAGGAAAGGGAGAAATCACAGCGAAAAATCTCTAGAAAAATTATGTAGAAATCTGAATTTTTATTAATAAGTAGAAATTAAACAGAAAGAAGCAAGGCAAAAGGGCTTACCAGAAATGGTGGAGGCAGCATATTGTATATAAAACCAAGAGTACCCAAGAAGGTAAAACACAAACTCAGTGTTCTGTTTGGTTTTAGGTAGCTAAGTTGTGAGGCCAGATACCAGGCATGTTTAAATGCCAGGCTAAGCATGTAAGGCCTTCCAATCAAGGTGATTGGGGACCTTTGAAGGTTAAGCAGGGCAATATCTTTTAAATCTCCTTTTGGGAAGAACAGTTTGGCAACCTGGAGGAATGTGGACTGATTGAATGGGACAGAGTTAGAAGGCAGAGACAGACTATACAGAAATGTCTTATTCCAAGTTGGCTATTTTTCTGCTGGAAAAAAAGAAATCCTTAGCTTCCAATGAACTGCCTTTTATTATGACACAAAAGCCATAAAAGTAGTGATGTATATAAAAGCAGTGCAGGATGTTTTTAGTGTCTTTATGAAATAAAAACAGCAGTAGATAGTTAAAATTGGAATGCCCCGCATCAGGTTATAACCATCTGAGTTTGAGAACTTGCAGCAGCAATGCAATCATATTTTTATAGCTCTAGTTTGGTCTTTTCACTCAGATAACTGAACTCTGGGTGGATGAGAAGGGAAAGCCCAGCAAATCAGGGCTGTTAAATAGCAAGGGATGAGACTCTTTGAATTTCAGTGGCCACAGCAGTTAACTGTTTGATAAAAACATTATTATTTTCCCAAATCAGAAATATATGTGCTATGAATAAAGATAAAATTGATACTTGGGAAACTGGTTCTCTTACAAAATAATGTGATTAGTAGGAATCAGACATACCAGGTGCTTTGACATCTGTAACTTCATTTAGAGCCCATACCAATTTGAAGGGCAACTTTCACAAACTCATAGATGTGGACATTAAGGTTCAGGGGAGTTGAGAAGCTTGCCCACAGTCAGAGTTATCACATAGTATCCTTGGATGTATCCTGAGATGGATTCTACGTCACATGTCTTATCTACCAATGCCATGTGAAATTTTCCATAAACTTTGATTTTCTCTTTGTCAGTCTGTGAAGATTTAGTATCTTTTTGAAGCTGCCACTGTGGGTCCCAGACTGGAGTGTTTCATTTCATTTGTTCATCTATAGACAAGACACATTTCACTCAGGGGTTTTAGAAAGGATTCCTTTCTATTCATTAACAAAGTTATCTGCCTGAGGTCTTTGATAGACTGGAGGTGGAGGCAGACATCTCTAGTGACTACACAGTCATCAGAAGGGTGGTTTGCTCAAGATCAATGGTTTGCTGGGTGCAATGTGCTCTGAGGGCCACCTGGGATGCGGGCATTGATGGGTGTTACATCAGATGATCCACATCCATAAAGATGTGCTTTGATTTTTGTCCCCCACACCTGCCCAAGCCTGGGGTTAGTTAAATAATATTCTAACTTTTTAAGATATATTATTTTAAAGGATAAAAGAAAGAAAAGATTGATATTCTTATGGTTCAAGAAGGAATCTGAGTCCTGGAGCTGTAATGTCGTTGTGCATAAAAGGTAGCTCTCAGGTTGTAAGTTAGACTGGGCCAACCTGTAAGCCCGTTTTTGACTGCTCTTATGAACTCCCAGCTGTTCAATTTCTTCTCCTTGCCCTTATACACAAAGAAGGCTTTGATTTGGGAGCATTCAATTCTGGGGAGGCAAAAATGTTTATGTCTCTTCATGTGTTGATAGAGAAAATAACATAGTTTAAGTCAGCCACGATTTTGAAGCACCTTCAAGAATCTGTAAGAGATTGAGAGAGAAATATGAGAAAATAGAAGAGCTGGGATTTGAAGTATAGGCTCCATGGTCAGATGAGTTTTGCCTCTTCACTGTGATTTACTAATTGTGTGAATGGCAGTTGTACCTGCCTTCGGGGTTGCTGTAAGAATAGAATGACGTGATGCATGTGAGCTGTTCAACTCTGTGCTCAACACCTATGAAAAGTTCAAATCATGATCGATCTCATCATTAGTAATAGTAATAACATAAAATGAATGATACACTTGCTGTGTGCCAAGCACTGTTCTAAGTGACTTATGAACATTCATTCATTCAATCCTTACAACAACCCCTAAAGGCAGGTATTATTATCATTATTACCTATATTAAAGACAAGGAAACCAAGACGTGTGGTGCTATGTAATTTATCTAAGTCTTCACAGTTAGTGGTGGAACCATAGACGGTGTTCTTATCCACTATGCTATGTGGCATCTGTAGGAGTGGTAGAAGGCATTGTACACAGAATGGGAGAGGAAGTAGCCAGTTCCTGCAGTTAAGAGGTCAAATCTGAAAGCCATTGGAAGCCAAGCCAGAGAGTGATTTGAAATGTAGAGGAGGAGTTCCTGTATTATGGAAAGCATCAGTGCTCCAAAAATTTTCAGAAATGACAGAGAGGGATGACATGGGCCTTGAGGGATGAGTCAAAAAAGGTGCAGATGAGCAGACAGGAGACTATTCAGGCAGAATGTCTGTAGAAGGAGCAATTTGAATTGTGTCACTTGGGACTACTCAACATATACCTATAAAATCTCAGTCATCAGACTGAGGCTCCCTGACTTTCCATGAACCATATATATGATGCTGTGTATAGATAGGTTCAAACAGAGCTTTGTCAAAGTCAGCTCTACCAGTAATAAGCCGTGGCCTTGGCTTCTCCATCCCAATCTCTCACTCCATAAATGAGGTGACCACACCCACTTCACAGCAATGCCAGGAGACTGAAAGAGATGCCATAAAGTGCCAGCATGGTGCTGCCCTACAGGTGGGTTTCAGTAAGCATCAGGTTCTAGGTCAGCAACTTGCTCTGGCTTCCAAGTGAGACCTGTGAGAGTTCAGGATGAGATTGGCTTAGCGACCCTGAGTTTAGCCGGTCAAGGTTGTCTGCCCACTGTCAATTTTGATTTGGATTTCTCACTCTGCACACCTAGATCCATATCACATTCATGTAGAAAACACATCCTAAATCACCTCTGGAGCTTTCCTTTGCCTATGTTTCTCTAAAAGTCTTTCAATAGCAAATAGAACGTTCATATTTATGAATGGCACATTTCCAGGAGCACCACCTCAGGTGTCTCTGGAAAAGCCCTGACATAACACCCCTTACATGCTCATGTGACACAAACTTCTTAAGAAGGTTTGTCATGTAAAATACAAGATGCCTAGTTAAATTTACATATAAGAAAGATACACTTTTTTTTTTTAATAGCACAATGGTTTTATTGATGGCAGAAGAAATTCTTCCTTTCACTTGTAAAAGGTATTTGCTTTATTTAACTCAGTATTTTTTCCCATTCTTTGTGTGAGTTGAATGTTTTTTCCACCCTAAAATCAGCTTTTTCTTTCTTCAAATAATAATATCCACCACAGGTGCTACTTATTCTGAAGAGAAACTGGAAGGTCAACAGGTTGCGACCAGGTTGTTTCAGTCACCAGCTCGTTTCTTCACAAAGACTCTTTTCCTATTAGTTCCGAGCCCGGGGCGGTTGGTAAAACTGCTGGGTTGGCCGAGTGGATTGTCTTGGCTGGCCATCACCTCCCCTACGGAACTCCAGAGTTTGGTCGTATGTGCCTTCTTCCTCCCATGCCTCTGTCTGAATGGGCTTGATATTGCTCAGTAGCACCTCTTCATAGTTTCCGTAGTCAATGAATTTAACAACTGCTGTCATACCCGAAGAATGAAGAGCTTCAACTTCCGCCCGGTAAAACTTGTTGTCTTCCCAATAAAGTGCAAAACATTCATCTCCAGGTTTCCAGATTTTTGCATACTCCATAGGAATAGATGATTCTAGTATTTTTTCTGGCTTAATTGGCCCAGATCTTCTTTTGGGCCCACTATTGTAAAATATTTTATCATCATAGGGTATAGCTGTGATAGGTCCTGCTGGCTTAATAGGTCCTATTCATCTTCCTTTCAGAGACATTTCTAACTCTCCATTTGGAACACCAATGAAACTATTACTTCGAACTGGATTCTGATAATCAGTATTTACATTAAAATGTTTTTCAATTTTTAGACCACTGAAAGCTTCATTATTTATTGTTCGTGATTTCCTGTCATAAAAAATGATCAGGATTAGATGTTTGGCTTTCTCTTTTTCCACGTTTTTGATTATTATAATCTATAGATTCTTGAGGAAGTGGATTTTCTTTTGCATCTGCATAGGAGGGACCTTTTCCTGATCTGCTTTGCATAGAATTATCTCTTTTTTTAAAAGCACCATCACTATGCTGAGAATGTAAAGGATACGAAGTATCTTTAGTTCTGTCATATCTAGAATATGGTCTATCACATTTGATTCTGTCTTCGGCCCATACTTCAGATGCTGAAGAAGTACTTGGTCTTTCAGAACCTCTATTTCTAGGTAATCCACTGCCTTCTAAAACTGACTTTGAATTTTGGGAGTCTCTTTGAAAACGAGGCGGTTTTTCATTTCTTGGCTGCCTGGTATCATTTCGAGGAAGAAATCTCAGTTGATTAATATCTTTTATTCCATTTTGCTCAGTATTTGATGATCTGTATTGTCCCTGATGAAGCTGCTGTGGCTGTGATTTAGGTTCTTCCACATTCAAAGTTCCCATTTTAGATTCCAAGAAATCAAATAATGTGCTTGGTGCTGATGGCCTTGCATTTCCCAGATCCTCTTCATCTTCAGATCTTATTCGCCCCCTGCCTTTTCCTCTACCTCTCAGAGGAGGACCAATAACAGGTTTCTGTTTATTGCTGTTAAGAAGTACGTTCAATGCTGCTTCTAAGTTGTTGCCATTATCCATAAGAGCTTGCCTCGATGCGTCCTTACTGAAGCCCATTTCCGTTATGTGCTTCAGAGCTTTCTCATCAACCAGTTCTCTATAGACACCTTCATGTTTTCCCTCTGATTTGGTTGACTTTTCTTTCTGTAAAACTTCCCTATTTCGGTTACCAGCAGCATTGGTATTGAGATTACTTCTAGCACCACCACCACCTCCTCCAAATGTCTTTGTTTCTTTGCTCTTTGCAACTTCAGCAATAGCAGCAGTTCTTTGCTTTTCAAATTCATCATTATCATTTGTAGGTTTGACAGGCATTGTAACTTGCAATGTTTTTCTTCGATCAAGTTCTCTGCTATCCACTTGGACATGAGATACACACTTCTGTCCAAAAGGCACAAAAGGAGGTGGTCCACCTTCGGTTCCAATATTGCTTCTATTGTGTTTTGATAAGTTCTTTTCTACCTTTCCACTATTGATGTCAGCAGAGAGGAATTTCTTGCCAATTGTTCTCAGATCTGTATTGAGAGCAATCAGGATGATGTCATTTACATTGACTTTGTCAGGAGAGCTTGTGCAAGCTTCAATGCCTTCATCTGAAAGATACCAACCAGCCTGGGACAACGCCACGCCAAGGACCTCGTCCATGGTAGCTGCTTAGGCCGGGGGTGGTGGGGGGCTCGAAAGATACACATTTTAAAAGTATAAGTGATGTTTGGGCTATACTTATGCTAAAAATATTCGGGGAGTACTTATAGTAAAAATTATTTGTTGCTTATCTGAAATACAAATTTTACTGGGCATTATGCATTTTCATTTACTATCTCTGATAACCATACTTCTAAGGCCAAGTGAGTCCTTTTGGGGTAGAATATCAACTTTGAAATCAAACAGATGGTGGGGTCCAAACCCTCATTCAGTGACTTTATTGGCAGTGTGATGTCATCACTTAACCTCTCTGTGATGAAAATTCCCCATGCATAAAACAAGGATAATGATAGATGCCGCCACTCCTCTTCAAGTTACTAAAAAGTCAAAGTGGAATTGCATAGGCCAATACAACTTGCACACCTCCCAAGTGCCACACCTGTTAAAGTCACTTTCTGTGCTATTTGTTAAAGCACTTTGTAGATAGTGTAACTCTCTAAAACTGTACTGATACACTATGGCTATGATTTCCCAATAATAGCAATATTCCAGTGGGTAGATGGTACATTTGATATTATAACTAAACTCCTACTTCAGGCTCTCCCTGATGTCCCACTCTCTTTGGAAGCCTTTCTTGTATGAGTAGTTCTCATCTTCTGTCAACTGGTGGAAGACACAAAAGGAAATTTATTCCCCAAATTTGCAGTGTGGCTCATTGCCATTATGCACTTAAAATCAGGGACCCTAAGAGCTAGCATCCTCAGGAATGTACTATTTTCTCTTATTATTTTGTTTCCAAAGATGGAAAATCAATTCTAGGGGAAGGAATGAGGGATATAGGGGTAGTGGTGGTGGTGATGGAGCCAGGATCACTCTCACACATATGATCTATAACACATGATCTACATATGACATGAACATATGACCACCTGTATAATCTACAACACAGGATCTACAACAGCACTGACTATTGAACATGAACCATGAAGATGTTCTCATGCTTGGCATTAAATGTATGAACTGCAGAAAGCATATCAAATCCTCAAGGTATATGTTACACCCAGTTAATGAAGGAGGAAATTGAGGCTCAGGGAAATTACATGATCTTTCCTCAAATCATACCACTTACAAGTGGCAGAGCTAGGATTCCAACCAAGTCTGGCTCACACCAAAGGTCTTTTTCCCCCCTGCTACCCTACGTGTGCTTGCTTCCCTCAGTTTTTCTGAGCAATGATAAAGAAACAAAGCTTCTGGTTCCTGAACCAAAAACGTGCTTCTTCTGCCTCCTACCCCATCCCCAAAAATCCCTGAAAAAGGAGAAATAAACAACATCTTGTGAAATTTATGTGGTCCCCTTAGGCACTATAGCCAAGAATGCTCGCCTCGCTGGACACAGAATGCCTGAAGTGCTCAGTGTTTCACTTTCACATTTCTTCAGCCACAAAAGCCATTCATTTGCACTGAGACCCTAGTATAATTGGTTCCCTGTTCTAAGCCCAAGGACCCCCTTGAGATCTTACTTTGTTGGCTATGTCAGGTCCTGGAGGTACCAGTAATTGAGAGCAGGCCTGTCTCATTTATTTCCATGTGGTGGTCTGGAGAGGGAAATCTGGTCGTTCTGATGATCGATGACCCACTTGTCCAGCTAATGGCTAACCTATCATACCATGACCTGACTCACACTCAGAGCAGAGGGTACCCTAATGTGGCCACAGCAAAGTAAGAAAGTGAACTTATTTCTTGAGGTTCTTGATGGGTCTGCCATTGGAGGGTACCCAAATTACAACATTGTAATTGTTGTAGTGGTTATTATTTATTTATTAAATATAGTCAATATTTATTCATTTTATGCAAAGTTCCAGGCAGTAGGGAACTGTTTTAAAATGAATAAGACACAATCTTCTCCTTCATTAACCCCCAAAGTCTGGTGAGAGATACAGACCGACACAGTATGAGAGGTGCTAAGATGGAGCACAGAGACCACAGAGAGAAGGCTGGCCATGTGAAACAGACCTCAGAGAAGCTGCCTACAGGAGGCAACACCTAAGTTAATTCTGAAGAATTAGAAACAGTTTTCCAGATGGAGAGACTAAAAAACACATGCTACAGAGAAAGAATGTGCTCAAAGAACCAGGATTGCAAGAAACACTTAAAACCTCTTCATCTTGAAGCCCCATCTCACTTTATACCAAATATAAATACATAATAACACATCTCACATTAAAATTTTGTTTCAATTGTGTCAAAACAAATTATTTTATTTATCTAATTTAATCTTTATTATATTTATATAGAATTACATGAGTTGAATTACAGTTGACTAATTAGATTGTATTGTTTTGTGACTCTTTAATGAAATGTTTATTCATTTTGATTTCACAGTTTTCTTTTCAAATATATTATTCAATACATGTGTGTTTTCCGGCCTTAAATACTTTAGCTGGTTCTTGATGATGTTATTGGCCCTGTACTCTATGTGTAGAGCTGAGAGGATGAATCAACTTGGAAAAGGAGTAGGACATTTTCAGGGAATGGAATGGGGCTTGATTTTCCTGTGATTCAGGCAGGGAGTGGGAGTGAGAAGGGAGAAATACTTCTTGAGAGATAAAGGGAGGTAGGCATGGGCATTCAGGTGCTTGTATAGCAAACTGAAGACTTTGGTTCAAAAGAAATGGTGAGCCACTGAAAAGTTTTAAAACAAGGGAGTGACAGTCATAGTTGCAGTCTGGAAAAATAATATGACTTGGTGGTTTGGAGGATTCCCTGGAGATAGGAGGTAGAGAAGAGGGTTCTTCAAATCTCCAATCCATGGAGCACAGAGAGACTTAAACAAAACATAAAGGTGAGGATGGAGAGCAGCTGATGAAAAGTGAATGGAGTGGCTGCAGGCTGCATAGAAGCAGGTCTGGATCCTGAGCCACACTGACTGAGGGGCTGTTGGCAGAAGCGACTGACCATGATGTGTGGGAACCTTTGCAACAACCAGGTTGCTGGGACAGCTCATTCATCCCAGGCTGTAACCAGAGGCTGAAGATAAACGTTAGCACGATGGGGCTTTTCCTTTCGGAGGAAGGCAAATGTGAAAGCCAGGAATCTGACCTATGACCCTGGCTGGTCAAAGGCCTGTCAAATGTGCTTGTTAAAATGTCAGCAGCCTTTTCTTCCATGGGAAACATCTTTCTTTCTCAGCCTCTGGCATGTGTACCCCAGGAGGGAGTCATGGGGTCATGGGTGATGCCAGAGTCCTCATTTCCGACTGTTTCAGGGCCTTAAATATGGAGGCTGGAAACTCTAGAATTGATGGCAGACATAAACAGCATCCAATGGGCTCAGAAGGTGCATGAGAAGAGCATGTTATGCTTAGAGGAGAGGACTGCTGTGTCAAGTTGCAGAAATACCATGAGGACGATGTTGATGCCGGTTAGCGTTGATTGTGTGCTCAGCTCACTGGGTACCTGGCTCTGTGCTAAGCACTTTACAGGGGGGTCTCTCATTTAATCCTCAAGACTTTATGAAGTAGGTTTGAAGGCTTAGGGAGGATGGGTATTAAGCCCAAAGTCACAGAGTTAGTAAGAGACAACGATGAGATTCTTACCCAGCTGCCAACTCTTAAGCCAACTCCCACTTAGTGTTTCTGCAATTCTTGCCTTTTTGAATTATATAGTTCAGTAAGTCTCAAATAGGGATGAATTGTCCCCCTTCCCCAACTCCCGATCCTACCCCCAGCAGACAGTGGACATTTGGCAAGATCTGATGCATATTTGATTGTCACAGCCGAGGGTGGGGTGTTGGTACTGGTATCTAGTGGTGGAAACAGAGATGCTATTAAACACGCCACAATGCATAGGAAAGACCCTCCATACAGAAATAATTATCTGATCCAAATTGTCAATAGTTGAAAAATCCTGACCTAGTGCCTGGGACAAGGTGAACATCAAACCAATATTTGCACAGTTTAGGGTTGAACACTTTCCTGCACCACTTTTCATTCGTTTCTTCTTCACGTATTGTTTATTCATTTGTTCCTTCATCGAAGAAATTGCAGCCCTCCCCTGAAGGTTTTAGTACCTTCCTTGATATAAACAGGTGGCTTGTCTTGGCTCAGTGTATCTTTTAATTGGAAAGGAAATCACACCCTGATGTTTTCACCTGGACGATTACTAGAGTTGGGTAGAGAAAATGTTATTTCTTAGAACAATTGCATATATTTTGGTACTTCTTAAAAAATCACAGTTTGGGGCTTTATCTGGAAAGTCTAAGGGCAGTGTTGATCTCGAGGCACCACATGTACATGGTGGATGCCCTAAGGAAATCAGTCTGATCCCAAAGAAAACAATTAGAACCATGTCGTTTTTCATTCACCACTGTTTTTAGAAGCCCTGCCAAAACATTTCAGATGAAGACAAAGGGGTCATTCATGCCCTGCAACCTACCCTGGGGAAAGTGGAGTCCCCTGGATGCGGAAAGGCAGGCAGTCTGTTGGCTCCCACCACTAGGGCTTTATTAGTGGGGGCAAACACTGCTACTAGTCAGAGAATCATCCAATGTAGCCCACCCCCACCTCAACCCTATGCCTGGAGAGCTTGGCATGGAAGAGGTCCCCACCTAATTAGTGTCCTTCTGAATGTGCACAGGCAGAAGCCCATGAGGAGTTTCTGTGACTATTTAATTGTGGTTGAGTCTCTATTGTCTGAAACCAGACTGGGGGCTGCCAGTCCAGTGCAGTACCAGCAGGGAGCTTTACAAAGTTGTCTAATGAGTTGTCCTTCCATGTTTCTGTTCATGCTTTGTTGGGGGGAGAATTGTCCTTTTGCCCTGGAAAACTGAAGGGTGGATATAGCAACCTACCGAACTTCAGGAACCTCTAGATGTAATGAAGTTTTTATCAATAGAACAATTCAAACTTAAGTAGAAGAGTCTCCTTGCATGGAAATAGAGAATTCAGGAATGACACTGAAAGAAGAGGGAATAGAGATTCAACAGGATATACGATGCTCCCCACATCTGTGATTTTGAGCTTATAAATAAGCAAGTCCTATATATAAAAAATGCTTGCCTGGTGCAGTGCAGGAATTTAATGCTTACCAAATGATTAATTGAATGGACAAACAAAAGAGTAATTTTGTTGTCTTTAGGCCCAGGAGATATTGAAATATTTTAGCATAAATCACCCATTCTAATGCAAATATTCTTCCATGAATTCAAGTTACGATCAAATTTTTATTTAAATTTTTTATTATTATGGAAAAAGTCCTTGACTTCATAGGACCAATGGCTTTCTTTCCGTTTTATATACTCTTGTTTTATACACTCTAAACTTCAGGGAAGATATTTGCAAAACAGTAATTTTGAGATCTTAGAAAAAGTATAAGCCAAATAAATTATTGCTATTTTTTCCCTTGGAGAAGGTTACTGGGTAAGTGCTGGGTTGTAGCAACCTGTATAGAAAGCAGAATATAAAATCCTAAACAAAGGGCAGTCAAGCCCAGGGAAATGTAATTCCAAGGAAATTTCCTTGACTTTTTATTTAAAGCAAAATAGCTCAGGAGGGTGTGGGAAAAGTGAAGTTTAATGATGAGAGGTCCAGGGGTTTGCATATGGGCACCTGTTCTGCCAATGATTTGCAAGGTGCCCTTGAGGAATCACTTCTTCTCTAAATGTGAATCTCCAATTCTTCTTCTGTAGAATGATAAAAGTAATATCTACTCAGTATAGTGTTCTGGGTATTTCTGGATATCAGATGAGCTATTGCACGTGAATGCCATTTAAAAATTGTGTAACTTTATAGCAAACTATTTTATTGTCATTTTTATGGTCATCTTATTTTAACATCTGTATTAGTCTGTTCTCACACTGCTAATAAAGACATACCAGAGACTGGGTAATTTAGAAAGAAAAAAAAAAAAAAGAAAAGAGGTTTAATTGACTCACAGTTCCATATGGCTGGGTAGGCAAAGGAAGTGCAGCAGGAAAGAGAGCTTGTGTAGAGGAACTCCCCTTTACAAAACCATCTGATCTCATGAGACTTATTCACTATTATGAGAACAACATAGGAAAGACCCACACCCAAGATTCAGTTACCTCCCACAAGGTCCCTCCCATGACACATGGAAATTATGGAAGCTACAATTCAAGACGAGATTTGGGTGGCCAAATCTCATAGCCAAAGCATATCAACATCCAACTGCAAGCACCAGTTTCTGAGCTTGCCAATACCTCTGCAGTAGCTTCTAACTATATCAATTCTATTACTTCTGTATTCGTCTGTTTTCATGCTGCTGATAAAGACATACCCAAGACTGTGCAATTTACAAAAGAAAGAACTTTATTGGACTGACAGTTCTACGTGACTGGGGAGGTCCTGCAATCATGGCAGAAGGTGAAAAGCACATCTCACATGGCAGCAGACAAGAGAAGAAAGCTTGTGTAGGGAAACTCTCATTTTTAAAACCATCAGATCTCATGAGACTTACTCACTATTACAGGAACAGCACAGGAAAGACCTGCTCCCATGATTCAGTCACCTCCCACTGGGTTCCTCCCACAGCACATGGGAATTCAAGATAAGATTTGGGTGGGGACACAGCCAAACCATATAAACTTCCATATTAAATGTTCTTACTTAATTTGAAGAAAATAATGTGAGAATATTATTTTTATTAACTATTTAAAAACACATGGCCACTTGTTTTTTATCTTACCTATTGATATTTGCAGAAATGACCCTGAAGTGGGAGGAAGGACTCTGGATCAAGTGATAGAGAGCATGAGAGTCAATATATTTTTACTTCTTATTTTCCTTTCTCTCCTTCTTTCCTTCATTCTTCCCTCCCCACTCCCTGAATTTATGTGACAGGCATTCATGTGATATATTAATATTATATCCTGTGATAGGAAATTAAGAACACTAATATCCTGATCTCAATGATTTCAAAATTTACTAACAGTGAAGGTAAAGTCAATAGTGAATCAAAACAAAGTATCAAATATGTCCTAACCAGGATGGACGGGATAAGATGTCAAGGGAAGCTTCTTGGAAAAGAAAATACCTGGTATGGATTTTGAAGTGAGGAGGAGTTTGGAGGGAAAAAAGGGTGGGTTGAGGAAACTTCATGTAGTTCCATAGAATTAAAAGGAAAAGTGTTTATGAACATGTTCCAGGAAACAAAACAAAAAAGGTAGAGAAACACCTGATCAGGAAGGGCGTATTCAGCCAAGAGATGTTTGATTTCATTTGAGGGTTATAGTGAACCATGGAAGAGATTAAAATCAGGATGATGATGTGACCCAAAAGATATTTTAAAATATCATTTTGTCATTTATTGGAAACACATGGGAGGTGGGAGAAGACCAGAGGCAGCAAGACCAGTATGGGGCTGTCGTAGTGTCCTAAGTGAAAGAAATGGCCAGGATCAGGCAAGGAAGTGGAGAAAGAGAAGAGGGCACTGAGGACAGGTATGGTGGCACCTCAGAGGGGACCAAGTGGATGGCTAGAGGCAGGGTCAAAGGAGAGCAGAGGGTCTCCTTGCTCTGCCCTACCTCAAGCTATTGGCCAGGCAAACTATTTTGCCTTTTTAAAGATTATTTTTCTAATGTATAAAAGTGCAAGTTTATATAGTTCACTTTTAGAAATCAATGTGTCTTTAGGAACCATTTGTCTCCATCATCTGTTGAAGAACATTTCAGGTAAAGGGATAATTAGTTTGTTCGTTGATTTGTTTTTACAGATGAGACAACATTGTTAAGAAGACAAAAAAGTTGGACATCTTTTGTTTCTAGTTTTCTATGTTTAGAAGCAAGCACCTCCATCATCTTGTGTAAATCTTTGTAGGTCAAGTAAGGAACAGGCTTTAATGGGACAGTCTGCTTGAGAATTTGTGTGATAAAACTTTATGTGATAAAAATGTCTGTCATTCCTTATTGGAAAATTTACATAACGGGCAGTAACAACTTGGTTTAACTTACAATATTATGATGAGGCTCTTCCAAATTCCCCAGAATTGATACCTTAAGTTTTGTCCTTATCTTTTTATTTCCTAATGTTGTATACTCACCTATGTGAGCTCATCCGCTCCTGCAATGCTGTTTTATCACCTACAATTCAGACAGGTTAGAAGCAGCTGCAGTGCACTGGCATATATTTGCAGCTTCCTCTGGGTCTTGTTTTCCAGAAATTATCTTTATTTTGAATGTATTTCTTAT
Source organism: Aotus nancymaae (assembly GCF_030222135.1). Taxonomy (NCBI): domain Eukaryota; kingdom Metazoa; phylum Chordata; class Mammalia; order Primates; family Aotidae; genus Aotus; species Aotus nancymaae. The sequence goes on from NW_026988443.1 coordinate 20,258,094, forward strand.
CTATTTGAAGATAATTCCTCCCCAACTCTCTGTCTCCACCATAGTCACTCTTATATGACCTCAATCAGGAGTCCAATCTTAGGAATGTTATGTACAAAGCAAGCCCCAAGATAAATTAATAAGGGAAGGGGACTTTCCAAGCCCGTGGAAAGCCCAAAGTTGCCCTTTGGAGAAAACAATTGATTGTTTCTAGTAACAAACACAAAGACTTGTCTTTCCTTAGAAACATGGATTACTGTCTCATTCACCTCTTTCTGCTCTAACTTACTGTGTGATTTTGGGCATGTTATTGATGACTAAAGCTCAAACTCCTCACTTGTAAAAAGAAAATAATAAGGTTTGTCTTACAGAGATGTTTTGTGCATTCAATCTCTAGCATAGAGTTTGGTAGGCATGTGTATCAGTCAGGATAGGTTAGGTTTTGAGACATTAACAACCAAATTGAGCTTCTCAGGGACTTAAAACAACAATTATTTCTTGTACATTCTACACGGCCAGTCAAATTTGCGAGGGTCCTCTGCACTCTGTAGGCCTGCAAGGATCCAATCTGATGGCGGCTTCACTAACTTATGACATCAGCGTCTCAATATCCGGCTTCAAGGTGACCTGGACATCTAGTTATATTTCATTAGATAAAATAAGTTGCTTGGTCATGTTGTACTTCAAAGGTGCAGGGAAGTATGATCTTTCTGTGTCCTTGGATTGATTGGAGAACTAGACCCATTGCTGTACACAAAAATATCTGAGCATCTAGTTTAGCCACCTTCCATTTTCAAAAATTCATCAGTATGCACAATACTAAGAGAACAATGTTTTAATTCAAACACACGTTAATGAAAATAGTATTTGATGTGTGAGTGTATGTCTGTGTTGTGGGAGGAGGCATGTGCTGTGTACCTGCGTACAGTGTGTGACTGAATAGGTGAGAATATAAGAAATATATTGACAACAGTTATTGACTTTGGGTTTTGTTAATAATATGCCGGTTTTCTATAAATTTCTAGAGGTTAATGAAGTAAATAATGATGCATTTTGGATATGCATCAATGTAAGCCCAACATAAGCTTCCTAATCCCCAAAAGAAACTCATCAACTTCCCAGAAGAGCTAAAATTCTAATGGAGAAAAAGGAAAAAGGAAAAAACAAACCCTAATTTTCCTCATGGTCCTCCTCTTTGGTTATTAGCAAATAAAAAGTAAAACAACATCTTGGTATTAGAAGAAGTTATCCAGGTTAGCTGTGTGATAGTGGACAAATCACATCACCTCTCTGAGAATTATTTTCCTTAAATGGAAAACAATGATATCCTGTTTGACTTTGCAGTCTTGCACTTAATGCATCAATCCCCTTGAGCATTGTTTGGGTTCCCAGTGATAGGAAGCCTATTACATTGATGGTGAGACTCATTTTATTCCTGCATAGTGCTGTTAGAAAGTTATTTCTTATGTTAAGGTGGAATCTGTTCTCCATTGGCTGTTCAAGACAGGGATACTCTTTCTGCACTTCACCAATTCTTCCAGAAAGCAGTATGTCCCCTTAATTCTGTGCATATTCTCTGAACTTTTCCATTTCATTTATTCTGCCTTGGTATACATGGCAAAACTATTTAAGGACATTTTTCTTTAAATATAACAAGTGAACTGGATACCACATGTGCTCTGAACCACTGCTAATATGCCTTATAAAATAATAAAGAAAACGGATGAAGAGAAGTGAAATAAAAAGTTCTGTGTGTGTGTGCATGTGCACAGGGGCATGTATGCATGTATTTCAGTCTTTATTTTTGTAGCTGCTCGTTAGGCCATGGTTGCTGTTTACAACTTCTTTCCCCTATGACTGAATCCATGTTCACGTTCCCCTTATCCATTATCTCCATTAATCAACGTTCTTTACTAGGTAGGCACCCCCAGTCTTCATTTCTACATGGTGTAAATCCTTGGTTGTTTTGTTTTCTATCTTGGTTGCTGCAATTTCCCATTGATTGTTACTATTGCACGTGGAAATGCTAAAATTTCCCCAAGAGAATCCTCCAGGTTCCAAATCTGCTCCTCCCTGACCTATTTCCTATTGAAGACAACTCAGATTTTCTATTGATGATCAAGATCAATTATCTAGCTAGAATGGTCACTTTTTTCCTCCCATGGGTTTAGTGATGTAATAAGCCTGAAATGGCCTCTGCAACTGCTGAAACTGTGAATGGGTACAATAGTAAGGATTTGTCCCCAGACCCATATGTCCTGGCTGTGGGAGAAATAGCACCATATATTAGTTGCTTATTTAAAGCATATACTGCACATTTTAAGATATAATCTCAAACTTTTCAGAATGTTTTTTCCTAATAGGCCCTATCACTGAGTCCTCAGTAAGTCATTCCATCAGTCTAGGATGCTAGATGCTTTTAGGGGATCGGCTACATTGTAAGGTCATTGAATTCCAGAGTAAAAGCCAACTGCCACATTGCTTTTGCTGTAAAATGAGTTTCCTATGTTCCGAAGTAATGTTGCATGTTATTCCATGGGGGTGAATAAAATATTCTGTCAGTCTATAGATGGTTGTTCTGACAATACATTGTAGGGGCAGGAAAGACAAATCTACATCCAGAATATGCATCTGTTGTGGTGAAGACAAATCACTGTCCCTTCTATGATGAAAATAACTCAACATCACTAGCCTGATATAAGGCCATTTCCCCAAAGAAATGATGTAACTATGATGTAAAAATAGACATATCCACTTATGTTCATAAAAATCTTAATAAGATTATATACCTTAACCCATTAAATTATGTGCTGGGAATTTATTCTCAAAAAAAAAATGGAATATAAAGACAGTTCTTTATGCCCAAAGGAATGACATGTTATTAGTAAAAGGTTGGAAATTAAATTATGTGCATAAGTTTAAGGAATTAATACACAGCATTTAATAACAGTAAATAATAACAAACTCGTTGTGTTTAAAAAAGCGGGGTAAAATATTTGTTGTATAGAAGGTAACATTATTAAGATAAAGAAAATCTTACCCGTAAGAAAAAAAATCAAAGCCTAGAAAGCACCCTGTGTCCAATCAATTGCCATCTGCTCTTCCTAAGTGTCTCCTGCATCTGTGGACTCCTCTCCTTCTCCATTACTCCCATCAGTGTCCTGTTGCTGCCTCTCATCTGGAAGACAGCAGCAGCTTCCTAATAGCCTCTCCCCAGGAACACCTGCCTCATTCAGATGCATTCTCTACACTACAGTGGGAGGGATTTTTAAATACAAATTTGATTATAGAATTTTTCCTGTTTAAACCCTTTAATGGCTTTTCATTTCTTTAAGATTAAGTTCTAAAATATTCAACATGCCTAAAAAGGCCATCCATGATTTTAGCCACAGCAGACCTCTCCAGCCTCATGATCTTTTGCCCATATACCCCAGCCAATGTAGGTCCACACTCAGTCCTGCTTTCTGTCCAGATGTCCCTGCTCACAGGCACTAAGCTGTAACCCTGAATGCTGTCAGTAGTGAGTGTTAGGTACTAGGTTACACAAATTTCTGTGTCTTTCCTCCTATTTTCCTGTTTCATTTTAAAAAATATTCTTTAAGGAATAGGAACCTCTGTTAAGTAAAATATAATTAATACTAGAATAATAAATGCATTCAGGTTGATATTTTTTATTTTCCCACTAGACTAGGAGGATCTACCATAGACAAAGTATTTCAAGGGATGACTAATTAGACTACAAATTTCAGGCAGAATGCCTACCACTGCACAGAAAGAAAAAGAGGGACTAAGGATCTGTGTTAACCACTTATAATTATTTCATAATTACAGAATAAGCAGAGAAAACATTACCATCAGGCCATCAGGACTCAGAATAAATCTTCATAAGAGACTGTTACTATGACAAGAGTAAAGGAGGGGTGCCCTCTCCTTTTTCATGGTTTAAAGTGGAAGTGCTCCTCCTCACCCCAAGATTCACCCTGTAGCCCCCCTCCCTTTCACCCCCAGGGGATCTCAACATAAATCCCTCCCTGGTGGTGAATTCCCCAGGCTCCGAGATAGGAAACACAATCCTAGGATTTCTCTCTCTCACACAGCTCTGTTGCTTTCAACAGAATTTTTAATCCATAAAAGTTTTTAAAAACCTTTTCTATTTTTTAAAAAAACATTCAGTAGAAAGGTAGTTCTTAGAATCAGTGTCTTCTATGTCATTTAAGTCCATTCACAATTATTAAAAAATGCTGGGGTTGCCAGATGCTCTTGCAGTTGTTCCTGCACTGGACTGGTGTATCTGGTTGTTCCTCCTTTCTCCCTTCTGACTCCCATGACAGCTCTCCTCATTCATGGGTTCTACTATGGAGAATGCTTTACCAGACAGCTGACGTATCCAGGATGAATCCTTGCATCACAGTATCTAGCATATCACTGGATTTCTGCTAGGACAGACATAAACCATCCATGGTCTACTGGTCATCTGATTTCAAGGTGATGGCTATGGTCTCAGGAAAGGGTTTTCAGATTCTAGAACCACATGAAAACTTCCGAGGTGGTAACAGCAGCTTTAGATTGTGGCTCCATTATGAATTCCTCAGGGATATCTTCCTGGATCATTTTGATCAGTTCAAATTGCCCTATTACAGGCTCTCATAACCACATGCTCTCATTATAAATGTATTTATGTGATTTCTTTGTGTATGTGTCTCTCTCATTATACTATAAGTGCCACAAAGATGGGAATTATCACCTTCTTTCTTTATTCATTCTCTCTCTCCCTTTGTATTTTTATTCACCATTATATCTCCAATGTCTAGCCCAGCCCAAAGCGTGTGGTGGGGGCTCAGTAAACTCTTCCTGAATGGATATAGATAAAGCTTGCTCAAGGAGTTCTAATTTAAGTAATAGGACAGCTTGCATTGTACTAATCATCCCAGAGCAAGCAATAAAAATTATGGACACAATGTAAGAAAAACAACTGGAGCAACCAAAGAGCAACAAAGAGAGGACACAAACCAGTAAGGAATTAATCTTTGAAAAAAGGGAGCCATACTGGGTGAGATGTACATTCATTTTTCTCTTGAAGACACTCTAATAGTTGCAGAGTGTGCCAGCTAGAACTCAGGCCATCGTCTTTTGGGTCTGAGGAGTCAGAATTTCCAGAGATCCTGGAAAATTGATAAGAAAAATTCTAAGAAAGCGTAGAGTCAGAAAGAACACAGCCAGAAGTCCATATACAGTCATTCCTCAGTATCTGTAGGAGATTGGTTCTAGGACCTTCCCCTACCGATATCAAAATCTGTGGATACTTAAGTTGCTTGTATAAAATGATGCAGAATTTGCTTATATCCTATGCATATTCTCCAGTAAACTTTACATCATCTTTACATATACTTACAATACCTAATACAATGTAAATAATTGTTATACTGTATTGGTTTTTTAATTTTTATTTTTTGGGGGGGAATTTAATTATTTTTTTGATTTTTTTTTCGAGATGGGGTCTCACTCTGTTGCCCAGGCTAGAGTGCAGTGCTGCGATCTTGGCTCACTGCAACCTCTGCCTCCTGGGCTCAATTGATCCTCCCCTCTCAGCCTCCCAAACAACTGGAATTACAAGGCCGTGACACCATGCTCAGCTATTTTTTGTAATTTTTTTTGGTAGAAATGGGGTTTTGTTACATTGTCCAGACTGGTCTAGAACTCCTGGGTTCAAGTGATCCACTTGCCTCTGCCTCCCAAAGCACTGAGATTACAATTGTGAGCCACCATGCACCATAATTTTTTGAATATTTTTGATTTGCAGATGGTTGAATCAATGAATGGGCAACCATGATACATAGAACCCACTGCCTGAATTATTCTCTAATCTTTATCTGACTTCCAAATTATGCATGTGCATGGTTGGGTGAAACTGGATCTGAGAGGCAATACGAAGAGCTTGAAGAATGAATAAACTAAGCAGAGTTATAATCTGCTGCTTGCCACAGCAGAGTAAGAGTTTGGACTTAGAATATCTCTGTGTGAGAGGGGTTTGTTAAATACCTTTGGTTTTTTACTGAACTTCTAAAAAGGACATGCTTTAGAAGTAAAGACTACTTCTGAGAACTAAGACATTTGCAAAAGCAGCATAGTACCACCCCAACAAAGGCTAAAACTAAGTGATTACGGATCAAGGTACTTTGTGAATAATATATTTAACTTCTAGAACAAATAAGCAACACTCTTCCAAATATGTTAACAAAAGAGTCCCTACAATGTATTAAAAACAATACCCAAATAACAAGTTAAAAAATCATTTGTGGGAGGCCAAGGCAGACGAATCACCTGAGGTTGGGAGTTTGAGACCAGCCTGACCAACATGGAGAAGCCTTGTCTCTACTAAAAATACAAAATTAGCCAGGTGTGGTGGCACATGCCTGTAATCCCAGTTACTCAGGAGGCTGAGGCAGGAGATTTACTTGAACCCAGGAGGCGGAGGTTGTGGTGAGCCAAGATCACACCATTGCACTCCAGCCTGTGCAACAAGAGCGAAATTGCATCTCAAAAATCAACAACAAAAAAATTATGTGCAAGGAAACGACAATGTGATCCATCTTCATGAAGAAACAAATCAATAAAAAAAAAAAAAAACAGGCCCACAGATGACCAGAGATTGTATATTGCAGGTAATTATTTTAAAATAACCAACATAAAAAGTGTTAAAGAAATAGACATAATAAATTAAAAATAGAGAATTTTAGAAGAGAAATAGAAACTTAAAAAGGAATCAAACATATATCTTAAATATAGCTAAAATTTAAAAAATTGGATGAGATTGACAGCAGATTGGGTCCAACAAAAGAAATTATTCATAAATTTAAAGATACATTATTAAAACTTAATAAGAACAGAGAGAAAGCAAGAAAAACTGAAATACAAAAGAAAACAAAACAAAAACTTGTAATTTAGTCCCAGAGGGAGAGGAGAGTGAGAATTGCACAGAAAAAAAGAAAAAACTGAAGAAATATTGACCAAACTATCACAAAGTTTGATAAAACAAAAACATCAACTTACAGACTCAAGAAGCCCAGGAAACTCCAGGAAGAACAAATACAGAGCAAATTACACCTGAACACATTATAGTCACCCTGCAATCAACCAAAGCAAAAGAAAAAGTTTTAAAAGTATTTAGAATAGAGGATAAAGACATATACAGGAGAATCTGGAGAAGACTAATAGCATATTTATTATTAAAAAGAAAGAAAAAAGAAAATAATAAAAATTAGAAGATAAAGAAATGCCATCTTAAAGTGTCAGGGCATGGAATGAGGTGTGGGGAGACACTATCACATAGATTGTTTCATCAAGTGAAAGTATGTCTTTTAAAAACGAAGAAAAAATAAAGATACTGCCCAGATGAGCTGTAAACAGAAGCTAAGAAAATGTATTCAGACTCACACTACCAGAAATGCTCAATAAACCTCTTCAGGATGAATGTAAATGATACAAAATGAACATTTGAATCCAAAAGAAAGGAAGGAAGGGTACTATGAATAGTATATATGAAAAGCTATATTTTCCTTTCTCAAATGTTATAAAATGTAATGAACTGTTTAGAGCAAAAATAATAATAAAATGATGGTTTCTAGCAAAGGAAAAATAAAACATGATGATTGCAGAAATAGAGGAGGAGAAGATACTATTTACAGCTCTTACATTGTATATGAAGTGATATAATGTCAATTCAGTATCCATGTAGACAAGTTAGGTAAGGATACTTATTGTTATTATTAGAGCAACCATTGAAAAAAGAAATAAAAGCAAAAAAGCCAATAGAAGAGGTAAGTTGAATAACTAAACAAAAAAACCAACAGCATGAGTAACCCAAGAGAAGACAGGAAATGTGGAATAAAAATACTCAGAACTAAGAGCACAGATGAACAACAAATAGAAAGCTGTTATATTTAATCCAAATTATATTAATATTTACATTAAATGTTAATGAACTAAACATTCCAATCAAAAAGCAGGAGTTGTCACACTGGATATAAAGAATTAAGTACTTGTTGTTGTTTTTTTTTAAGAGATATATATTATTTATAAAGACAGAAGTGAATTAAATGCAAAAAGATAAAAAAAGTGCTGAGCAGAACCTCACGATCTGTGTGGAAATAAATATGAAAGAGTTCATGTTGCATATTAGGCAAAGTAGATTTCAAGGCAAGGAGTATTACCATTGATAAAGGGCATTATTTCACGATGATTAAATGGTCAGTTACTCAAGAATACCTAGAAATTCTAAATGTATGCAATAAACAATAATACTCCAAAATACATATAGAAAAAGTTAACAAAAGTAAAGGAATAAATAGAAAAATGCACATAGTCAATAATTTTAATACCATTCAGTTAGAGTTGATATAACAAGTAGGTAACATGACCAGGTGTGGTGGCTCTCACATTTAATCCCAGCACTTTGGGAGGCTGAGGCAGGTGGATTGCTTGAGCTCAGGAGTTTGAGACAAGCCTGGGTAATATGTCGAGACCCTGTCTCTACCAAAAATATAAAAAGTAGCCGGGTATGGTGGCACGTGCCTGTGGTCTCAGCTTCTTGGGAGGCTGAGGTGGGAGGATTGCTTTGAGTCTGGGAGGCAGAGATTTCAGTGAGTCGAGATCCCACCACTGCACTCCAGCCTGGGTGACAGAATGAGAACCTGTTTCCAAAAGAAACAAACAACAAACAAGTAGATAACAATGCAGAAAGAATGTAGAAGATTTGAAAGTAATGTTAACCAACTTGATCACACAACATTTGTAGAACATATGCCCAGCAATTTGCAGAATACATGTCCTCTTTAAGTACATATGGGACTTTTATAAAGATAGGCCTTTTGCTGGTTCTTAATACAAGTCTCAATAAATGTCAGCTGGTTAGAATCATGCAGAGTATTTCTCTGACAGAAGTAGAACAATATTGGAAATTAATAACAAGGTATTCAGAAAAACCCAAAATGTTTGGAAATTGAAGAAATTACACAGGAGGTTAAAATATTTTGAAATGGTTGATATTGAAAACACAACATACTAAAATTGGTGAGAAGTAAATAAATACTTAGAAATAAATGTATGGCTTTAAATGCTTATATTAGAAAATGGTAGATTTCAAATCAGTGATCTATACCTCTACCATATAAGAGGTACTCTACCAAGTATAAGAACAAATGAATCTCAAAATAAGTAAAAATGGGAAACAATAAAGATAAGATCAGAAATTATGCTATAGAAAATAGATTTATAATGAAAAATGTTGACCAACAGAGAAAGTCAATAAGGTCAAAGTATTTTCTTTAAAAACATTTTTAAACCAACTAAGGAAAGAAGAGAGAAAACACCAATTACTAATAACGGTATGATAGAGAAATAACTTCTGTGTTGGTAATCCCCAGACTCTTCTTAGGGTTGAAAATTTGCTAGGACTCCCCCCAGACCTCAGCACACTAACCCTGGCTAAGATTTTTTACAGCATGCTTAGGATTGAAGAAGTTTCCTCTAAAATTCAGGTGTTGAACCTTAATGGCCAATGTGATGGTACTGAGGGAAGATCTTTAAGAAGTGATTAGATCATTAAGGGTCCGTCTCTTATGAGTGGAATCAGGTGCCCTTATAAAAGGGCTTGAGGGAGAGCGTTTGTCTCTTTTACCTTTCTACCTTCTGCTGGGGGAGGACGCAGCGTTTTTTGCCTCCAGAAGATGCAGCAACAAAGTTTCTTCTGGAAGCATACAATAGCCCTCACCAGACAACTGAACCTGCTGGTGACTTGATTTGGAGCTTCTCAGCCTCCAGAACTGTGAGTAATAAGTATCTGTTTCTTATAAATTACCTAGTCTGTGGTATCCTGGGTATTCCGTTATAGCAGTGCAAAACAGACTCACACACAACCAGAGGAAACAAAGCAAAATCTGAAGGAAAAGGTACATGGAGCAGAGTACAGAGGAAACCAGATGCAAGGTTTCAAACGTGCTCTCTCCGTGGAACCTCACGGGATATGCTTAGTTCCCCCACAGTGACTTGTGACAACATGTATGAAGTATCTAATGATCTCATCAGAGATCTCAGTGTCTAGGATTTTTACTGGAAACTATTCATATTGGCGGCCTCTATCCAGCATACACCAAAATTGCAGACTCTCAGAAGGAAAGCATGTATTCAGCATAAACCATATTGCTTGTGCAGTAGGGTGGCAAGGATCCTTCCAAAATCGAAGTTTTCAGATGCCAGCCAACAGCCACATTTGAAATGGTAGCAAATGATAGCCATCAGAACTTTGATGTTAACTCTTCTGCACAACTATATGCCCTGCAAACATTGCAAAACTAACAGCTTTATGCCAATATCAGAATGATAGAGGACAAATGACCTCAGATCCTATAAATATTACAAAACCATGACTTGGTTTCATATATTTGTCAACTAAAACAAAATGGCAAATTTCTTGAAAGTGACAACATACTAAAACAAAAACAAGAAAAAATATGAATATTAATATATCTTTTAAAGAAATTGAATCAGGAAAAAATCTATTGACAAGAAAACTCCAGACTCGTGAGCACTCTGAAAAATTCTATAAGACACTTAAAGAAAAAATAACATTAATTTCACAAACTGCTTCAGAAAATAGAGGATTAGGGAACACTTATGACCTATTTTATGAGGTTAATTTTACTCTGATACCAAAACCTGCCAAGAATGAGACAAAAAATTACATTCCGAAATCCTTCATGATTATCAGTGCAAAAGTTCTTAAAAATATGTTGAAGAATTAACTCAGAAATATATAAAAGGAATGTATCCCAGGGATGCAAGGTGGGGTTAGCGTGCCTGAATCAATCAATCTAATTAACTGCATTATGTATAGGGAAGAAACCTGTTTTTCTTTACTCTCATGGTTCTTTCAATACTTCCCTTATGACACCAGAAATGTGAAGGTTTTTTTCTATTAACAGTCAATTTTCTTGGGATACCAATGAGGTGTCTTACAATTCAATTCAATTTCCACACTATCTACCTGGAATTAGCAGAGATCCCATAAGTTAAGGGCTCAGTTCCATGAGACTGTCCCCCGACTTCAGACACCAGTTGCAAGTGGTGGGTCTTTTTGTGACCCACAATTTCTGTCTGACATGCTAGAAAATTGGTGGTTCCCAGGAGCTTCTTTTTATGTTCAGTCATTTGCTAGAACAGCCACAGAATTCAGGAAAATGCTTCCTTATGTTTACTGGTTTATTATAAAATGGAGGATATGATGAAGGCTGTACCAGCCAGGTAAAGAGATACACAGGAGGAGGTCCATAAGGGTCCACACTGCAGGTGTTTCTGTCTCATGGAGTTGAGGTACATCGCCCCTCCTGGCACGTGGATGCATTTACCAACCTGGAAGCTCTCTAAGTCCCTTGCTTTAGGGATTTTTATGAAGGCTTCATTATGTAGGACGATTTGTTATTAACTCAGTCTTTAGCTTCTCCCTCCCTCCCTGGAGGGATGGGAGCTGAGGATGAAAGTTTTGTGATGCACGACTTGGTTTTTTGGTGGCAGGTCCCCATCTGGGAGCCCATCAAGAGTCATCTGATTAGAACAAAAGATGTTCCTATCACAAGGAATTCCAAGGGATTTAGGAGCTCTGTGTCAGAAACCGAGGCCAAAGACCAAATATAAGAATAAAAGATATCCTTAGAAGCCCTATCACAGAATGCAAAGTCTGTAAATAAACACACATTTATATGTTCAACCATTTACAACAAAGGTGCCAAGGTAACTAATTAAAGGAAAAAAGAAAAGTCTTCAAGAAAAGCGTTGGACAAACTAAATGTCTATATGGAAACAAAAGGGTGCCTCAATCCTCATGTCATTCCCAAAAATTAATTTGAGCTCGATCATAGACCCAGGCATACAAATGAAAACTATAAAACTCCTAGAAGAAATATACAATAATATCTTCATACTCTAAGGGAGATGAAATTTCTTAGATAGGACTAAAGAGGCACTAATCATAAAGAGAAAACCTTAAAGTGGACTTTAGCAAAATTAAAATCTGCTCTTGGGGAAAAAAAAAAAAAAAAAAACACCATTGAGAAAGTTGCAGACAGGGAAAAATATTTGCAAAGGGTTAATATTCAGGGTATTCGAAGAACTCCTAAAGTTCAACAATAAAAAACAAATAAGGAAATGAACAGATTACTTGCAAAATGTGGTATATAATTAACCAACAAATATATAAAAAGGTGAATGTTATAATTAGTCTTCAGGGAAGTGCAAACCAAAATCCCAAGAGATACTACTTTACAGACATTAGAATGGCTAAAATTAAAGAGACTGGCAATACCAAGGGTTGGTGAGGATGTAGAATATTCTGAAACTTTCTTACATCGCTGATGGGAATGTAAAATGGTTCAGCTATGGTGAGAAACAGTTAGTTTCTTATAAAGCCAAAAATATACCTACCCTATGATTCAGAAATGCTACTTTTAGATATTTATCCAAGTAAAATGAATGTTTATTTCCACAATAAGATTTATAAAAGAATATTTATTTATTTATTTTTTATTTTTTTTTATTTAGTTATTTGGCTTTTATTAATTCTCCTCCGTCATTTTTGGCTTGTTTGGGGACGTTAAAAAAATGCTTCCTAAAACATAGCACAGACTTCAGGAAATACTTGTACAATGAAGGGGCAGGCGGGGCCGGGTCATGGTTGGGAGTGGAACCCTGGCTGGCTTCAGGTGTGCCCAGCACAAGCTGAACCCCACCCCATTTACCATCCAGCCTTTCCTGGCATCCCTGGCATAAGGTCAGCTCTTGTCGGCTCTCAGTGGAGGTCACTAGTGTTTGTCAAAGAATATTCTTAATAATTTTATTTATAATAGCCAAAAACTCTTACCAACCTCAATGTCTATCTTCAGGTAAATGGATAAAGTATAATATATTTTTCTTTTTGCTGTTGTTTTTTGAGGCAAAGTCTCATTCTGTCACCCAGGCTGATGTGCAATGGCAAGAACATAGCTCACTTCAGCCTTGAACTCCTGGGCTCAAGCAATCTTCCCACCTCAGCTAGGACTGTAGAAGCATGACACCATGCCCAGCTAATTTTTTTTTTGTAGAGACATAGTGTCATTTGTTGCCCAGGCTGGTCTCAAACTCCTGACCTCAAGTAATCATCCCACCTCAGCCTCCCAAAGTGCTGGGATTATAGGCATGAGCCATTACACCTGGCCTGATATATTTACATAATGTAAAGCGAAACTAACTTTTACTACACACAACAGAAGAGACAAATCTTTAAAGCATTCTGTTGGGTAAAAGAAGCTAGACATAAAATAGTATACACTGTATAATTTAATATATTTAAAGTTCTAGAATAAGGAAAACTAACCTAGTGCTTACAGAATCCAGAACAGTGATTATCTGTAGAAGATAAGTAGGGTCAGGTGGGTATTGAGTGAAAAGGGTGGAGGAAACTTTCTAGGGTGATGAAAATGGTCTACATTTTTATTGGGATGGTGGTTACATGGAAAATACATTTGTCAAACCTCCATGAGCCTCACACTTAAAATTAGAAAATTTTGTTGTCTGTAAATAATAATTCACTTATGAAAACTAAAAACCAAAAACGTTTATCTCGCTGGGGGCAGGGTGGTAAAAACAAGCTGGATTGGGTTTTTCAAGCCAGGATTCCTGGTTCTAAACCCCACACTCTTTCTTTCTCTTTGCCACCTCCTGAGCAAAGTCCTCACTTTGAGAAGGGGCAGCTGTCGGCTTTGAATTTGTGTCTTCTCAGCCCCCTGTCTTACCACGGAGCTCCAGAAGCCCACCCCACTGATGCCTATGGAGGGGCTTTCTCTACTTCTGCCTCCACATAATGTTCTTTGATAAAAGTCTCCCTACTGGAATGACTGCCTTCCTTATATCCATGTGCTTGCGCAAATTTGTGGCTGATTTCTCCCAGGGGAACAATCTCCACTTAAATTCAAAGCCATTGAGGGGCTCCTCTAATCTCAAAAGCATTTGTAGAGCTGAACGCTGCATTTTTATTCCCAGGGTGATGTTCCCAGAATCACCAAGCCTCCCTAGTGTGTGCACTCAAACCGGCAACACTTTGGTCAAGTATTCCTGTAACTGTTAGGAGATCCTGAACCCCAGCTCGTAAGATAACCTGAGTTCCTTGCTCTCTAAGGGATAGAAGTTGTATGCTCTTGCTTCCTGAATGCCCATCAGCTGCTGGCAGGGATGAGGTTTTATATCCTGATCACTGTCCCGTGGCAGACAGGCACCGCCCTTCCCAACCACGCTGTGAGTGTTTTCTCCTTCACAAACAATCGCTAATGATGTTTTCTCTCTGGACTGACACCTGCCTTATTAGGAGGCTGCTCTACTCAGCAGCAGCACCTGAGCAGGGACCTAGGCCTCCAGCCTGCCGGAGGCAAGCTGAGCCCAATGGGGGAATGACTTACAGAGGCAGTTCAGAAAATCAGAACTGAGATTCAGAGACTTCTGAATGGTTATGTCCCCAGGGGATACATGATGGTGATCCACAGGTATTTTCAGAGTCACTCTATTTGATTTTATTTTTGAGTTTTGCTGGCCTTCATATAATGGAATACAACAAGCTTGCTTGCTTTAGGTACACATGGTTTGCATTTCAGAGAGCTCCCTCCTACAGGCAGATGCATTCACGGGCTGGGGGAGTTTGTCAATCTGAAAATAAAGTAGAGAGAATGTCCACCTGCATTCCTTTTGTCAGCTCTTTGCAGGTGAATGTAGAAGGACAGGGGTTCCATGGCTGCCTGTATCTGAGGCAAGAGCTGTGAGGAAAGGAAATGCCATGTGGAGTTTCCACGAGAGGAACACCGAGCAGGGGAGTTGAAAGATATCTTGCTATAATGAGAGAAACAGTCCAACAGACAGAAGTGTCTGCCCACCCCCGACATCCTGCTACTGGGAAAACTCAGATCATTCTGGGAACCTGGCATCCTTTAACGTTTCCCAGACTGGCAGCTCCAGGGGGTTCGGCCTGTGGAGATGGGAGGACATTAAGTGCATGGTTCAGGCAGAAAGCACACAAATGTCCAGTTCTGACCCCAAAGTGGTTTCCAAATGCTGTGCTGATCTGGAGCCCCATGCTAAGGACCAGCATGTGCCACAGATCTCTCTGCTGCATGCCCCCAGCCTGTGGCTTCTGTTGTCTTTGCCTGCCGGCCACAGGCTTGGCTACAGTGGGCTGGCTATGACCAGGGAGGAGAACAGAGGACAGCTGACACCAGAAGAGCAGGTTTTCCATCTTCAGAAAATGAGGCGAGGGACACAGTGACCAGGCCTGGGCAACATAAAGCAGATCGAAGATCAAGCTCAGACTCAGGAATAGACAGCTGCGTATTTGAATCCCAGCTTTGCCTCTTGTTAACTGTGTGGCTTTGGGAAACACCATCTGCCTTTTTTTGAGCCTGTTGTTTCTTCTTCTGTGGACTAGGGGGTGGTGGAAAAAAAAAATACATATATATATACACATATGTACATACATAGAGAAAGAGACGGAGTCTCACTCTGTCATTCAGGCTGGAGTGCAGTGGCATGATCTCAGCTCACTGCAACCTCTACTTTCCAGGTTCAAGTGATTCTCCTGCCTCAACCTTCCAAGTAGCTGGGACAACAGGCACGTGCCACCACAACAGACTGATTTCTTATATTTTTAGTAGAGACAGGGTTTCACCATATTGCCCAGGCTGGTCTCAAACTCCTGACCTCGTGATCCACCTGCCTCGGGCTCCTAAAGGGCTGGGATTACAGGTGTGAGACACCGCACCCAGCCAGAAAATATAAATTACATGGTTGTTGTGAGAATCCAAGCAGACAATGGACTAGTTAATGAAGTACTCAGCTTTGGGCTTGGCACACAGCCGCCATGACATCAGTGGTGATCTTTGATTTAGTAAGTTTAATTTTGAGTCATAAACCTGAGTTTGAGACTAGCTTTCGTCATTTAAGAGATATGGTGCTTTGGGCTACCCATCCAGAGTCTTTCAAATATCATTTTCCTTACAGGACAAAGTAATACCCAACTCACGGAAGTGTTACACTTCCAAGAAGGCTTCCCTGGTCCCCTGTCATGTGGAGGACAGCTTTTCAGGCTTCACATACTCCTCTTGAAAAAACACAGATCCTGCTTCTACAGCTGTGGCAGGGCCTGGGCTACTGCATGTCGAATAAGCATCTGGGTGATACTGATGCTTCAGGTCCATGGACCATGCTTTGAGTAGCAGGGATGTAGAATTTGTTATTATTTGTGTATATCTATTATAATGGTACTCATAAGCATGTTTGGGGATGTGTTTGTGTGTGTGTGTGTGTGTGTGTGTGTGTTTTCTCGTATCTCCCCTGTAACTGGGCACACCTATAGGACAGGGACCATGTCTGTCTCTCTCTGCCTTGCTCTCTCTGCCTCGCTCTTGCTGTCTCCATTCTTCACAAATGAGTCTTCCATTGACCAGGGCTCAAGATAACTTTCACAGGCAGGAGGGTAGCAGCTGTTTCCTCTGTACACCTGCTGATGCTTTGAATCAAGTCACCCACTGTGATCTGGGATGGGGAAGCCCAGCTACGTCTACTGAGTAACTCTATTGTTCCATCTTGGGTACCCTCCAGACTGCCATTTATTCTCAGAATCCAGTGTCCCCAGGGCTGTCTTGCTCATAAACAGAGGTTTCTCTTCACCTCCACCCACTGCTATGTTGGCTTCTAGAATTTGGTTCTGAGCTTTGAGCCCAGGGTCCAGTGTCCCTTCAGTCTGATGTCTGCAACTTTCTACTCATGGACCTATAGGCTGATGCCCTGGATGGAGCATCATTGTCCACCCACCTGACCCTTCAGGCTCAGCACTCTGTCTCCATTCCTGGATCTGTGACCTATGTGCTGGAAACCTGAGTTAGCTCTCAGTGCCCTCAGGAAGCTGGGTCTGATCCCTGAACTGAACCGACGGAGGGTGTCCACCACGTGCCCAGCCTGCAAACCCCACTCCCTCTGCTCAGCTCACATAGCATTCGAGCTGGTAGGAGCCCCTTCCAAAATGACCTCATGCTTTTTGGTGTGCAGAGTTATGAACCAGGGAATCACCAAATTGTTGACAAAATGTTTGCAATATGGGAAGAAGTAATGCTTTTCAGGTAAGAGAGAAAGAATAAAGAAAATGTTCTTCTCTTCAGTCTTATCAAGGAGCTCTTAGTGTCTAGGGGTAGACACTAGTGCATGAATCAAGAGTCAGAGGAAGCTTTTTGTCAGAGGACAGAGTCTCGCTCTGTCACCCAGGCTGGAGTGCAGTGGTGTGATCTAGGCTCACTGCAATCTCCGACTCCCAGGTTCAAGCAATTCTCCTGCCTCAGCATCTCGAGTAGTTGGGATTACAGGCACCCGCCACCACTCCCAGCTAATTTTTGTACTTTTAGTAGAGACAAGGTTTCACCATGTTGGCCAGACTGGTCTGGAACTCCTGACCTCAGATGATCCATCTGCCTCAGCCTCCCAAAGTGCTGGGATTACAGGCATGAGCCACCACGCCCATCCAGAGGAAGCCCTTACATCCTGTACATTGTCCAAGTCTCCTTCCAGCACCAAGAGCGCCCTCCCCATGCACACACACATGTGCACATTCATACTCACCTCCTCCAGTCCCTACCACAGTGTTGGGCTCAGTCTGTTGTATAAACGCCACTCATTTCAGTTTCATTTAGTTTCTGTCTTACTCTGGGTTTCTCTGTCTCTTTCCATCCCTCATTGCCCATCTCTCTCTTTCCCCTCCCTTATCCTCTCCCTCTTTGCCTCCCTCCCTGTTTCTCTGTTCCCTACTTTTCTAGGCCTCTGTCTTGTTCCTTTATCCCCTCCTCACTCCCTCACTCTGTTGGCTTCTCCCCAGTGCTTGCCTCTGAACTCCACCTGCTTTCTCTGCGTCTCTTTCTCCCTTGGGCCCTGACATGGCTTGGCTCTGTGTCCCCACCCAAATCTCATCTCGGATTGTCATCCTCACGTATCAAGGGAAGGACCTGGTGGGAGGCGACTGTAATATGGAAGTGGTTTCTGCCATGCTGTTCTCTTGATAGTGAGTAAGTTCTTGTGAGAACTGGTGGTTTAAAAGTGTGGCACTTCCCCTTCATGCCCTTGTTCTCAGCCACTGCCTTGTAAGAAGTACCTTGCTTCCCCTTCCCCCATGACTGTAAGTTTCCTGAGGCCTTCCCAGCCATGCAGAGCTGTGAGTCAGTTAAACCTCCTTTCTTTATAAATTACCCAGTCTCAAGTAGTATCTTTACAGCAGTGTGAAACAGATTAATACAGTCTCTTTCTCAACTGATTCCATCTCCTAGGGTCTGTGAAGTTCTCTATCTTTCTCGGGTTGTGAGCATAATTTCCATCTTCACACATAGCTGAAAAAAACTTGAGAAGGAGAGCAGGGAATGCACTGGCTCTTCTCCTCTTCCAAAGCCTGAAAATCTGGCCTCAAGCCCTGGAGCTGGCCAAGCTTTGTGATGACCAGTAGACCGCCTTGCCTTTTGGCAGGAGGGTTGCTGGAAGGCCCCACCTAGCACATGAGGATGAGACAATATCCATGAGTGATGCTGACCACTAAGACAGACAGACACTCTTCTCAGCTATTAGTTTTCAAACCTCGTGGAAACACGTCCTTCCAACCCTCCTAGTGTCCCTCTCTGGGAAAGAAAAATTCTCCTTCTCTATGGCTGCACCTTAATTCTCTGCACTGTGGGGCTCTCTAGAGGGTTGGGCTTATTCGATTTTCTTCCCTCTTGCCAGGTAACTTAAAATAAACATGAATTCTCTTTGTAACAAGAATAAAAATTATGAAGTAAATTAAATGAACACGTTGGGCTAGGCCATCTTTAGGACTCACCTTTTTTGGAACGTACATGCGATGACAGTTCCTGTTTGCCAAAGCAAAATCAAACAAAACATACACAGCATGCGTGGGCAAACAGGTTTCTACATGAAGCGAAGCAATTCTATAAAGAAAAGGCCTCTGCTGCTTTGGGGGTATTTGGGCTTAGAAAGAAGAATCTAAGGTTTGTGATCAATATTTCAGAAATATTTTAAAGTGAGCACAGCCAATTAGTGGGTGATTGTCACTTGCCCAAGCAGTCATTTGGTTGCTCTAAGCTTCTGTCCCAAGGAGTCGAGAAGCTGCTACATCAGGGGTAATAGAGCATTTACACGGTCTAGCTGTGCCCAGAAAAATCACCTGAGTCCTGTGGATTTCCCAGGTAACGTCAAGAATACCAAAGATGCTTTCTATACGAGAAGCCTCGCTTTTGTTTCCTGAGTTGTAGGAGAATGGGGCTATGTCTATGATATTTGCTGACATGACACTCTCTCTTATATCCTTCTTCATAGCATCATAAAAACAAATGCTCAGTCTAATCCTATGTGTGTGCCTTAGTTGTATATTACATTATCCCACAATTAACATAATGAAGGGTGATCAGGGCCAGCAGAATGATATTGCTGTGAGTGACCTATTATTATCTGCAGATTACATTTTACATGGAAATTAAATGAATTCTGTCAGAGCTCTGCAGCCAGCGAGAAAAGAAAATGCCTCATTGTTCGGTTCCCTGAGCTAGAGAGACTGCACGTGGCGATAAAGAGACTTGTGTTTGTGCAAAAACAAGGCGTGGGCTTCCAGTTTGAAAGATGCATGTGTTACACCAAAGCTCGAAATAGGAAATGCGTGTGGGCAGAAACAACGGAGATGAAAGGGGAGAAAACTAATTATTACTACCACCATTTGCGTATTGGGATATTTATATAATGTGTTAAATTTCTTCTGTTGGGAAAATGTTTGTCATATCGGTGAGAATGAAACTTTACCCTTAGAGGGGGTATTCTCAGGCTTGGACACTTTTAGCTCGGTGAAAATTTTTTTCCTTGAATTTATCTCCTGCCTTCTTTTCTCTGCTCATCTTTCAATGGGCGTCGTCTTTAGAACATCATCTTTTCCGCCTCTCTCTCTCTTTCATGATCTCTCATGTGCCTTTGTTGTCTCAATAAATGTCCCTTTAGATTGCTTTCTCAGGCATATTGCAGGTATCAGTACTAAATAAAAGTAAGAGGCAAAATACTACTACCTAGAGCCAGAGTGATGTGGAGAAAGGACATTACCACTGATAAATTTATAAAGAATCAGGAACTCACAGATTTCTTATCTTGGAGAGGACAAGACAGCTTCAACTAAGTGCTCTGAAATGTGAAGACAACTGGAGTGACCTTGCCCTATTGGGAAGGGACTTGAGTTCTGGCCAATAATCCCAGTGATGTTTTCTCAATTGTAAACAGAGATGGAGAAGTTTGCATTGGATCTCCCAGTGGTCTTTTGCAGTTCTGATATTCACACATCAAATAATCAGTATCTTGACTCATTCATCTAGTAAATATTTATGAAAGGTATTGTGCTGGGTATAGGAGTAGATTAAATTTGGGACTGATACATACAACTAGTTAGCTAAATCCTAATATCAAACACCTGATAAAACCCTTCTCATTTTTGAAGGGCCTTATTTTCAAGAGTATGAAGAGTAGCAACATCTCTTCATGGCTGTCGATCTTATGTCTAAATAGGCTTGTGATTGGAAACCCAAATTCTAGGCATGAATGAGAGGGTTTAGTAACTGAATACCAAGGCTGTAGCTTCACCATGTGAGGTGTTGGAGAGTGGGCATAGTAGTCGTCTATGTATGTTTGAATAAGGACTAGTAATAACCAGATTCCTGATCTCATCTTTTTAGTTAAGCAGTGCCACAGACACAGTCATTTGTTAATCGTGGTGTTTTGGCTATTCCCCCGCCCCCTGTTTGGATTTTCTAAAATATTATGCAATGTTAACAATATAACAAATGGAGTTTGGAAAGAGAAGTATACGAAAACCATCCCCCATGCACTGTGAAAATGAAAGGCCATTTGGAGGTTTCAACTTTTTATAAAATTGGTGAAACACTGTACTGATGATCAAGGAAGAAGAAAGCAGTGTTTCTCCAATTTCTTTGAGCCAGAATCACAGATTACTTCAGAAAATTGTGAAACTATTAAGATTCTGAGAACGAATGATTCAGTGGGTCCTAGCTGGGGCCAGAAAATCTGTGTGTTTGACAAACTCTCTAGGTGATGTTATAGGTGGCCTTTGGCCAGGATGAGCAAAATACTGTTGCAAGAGCAAAGTGTTTAAACTCTGTCCGTATTAGCTAAGTCATTTTATGTAAGGTTCTAAAGTATTTAAGCCTGCAATCTTATGGGAGAGGATGGCCATGAAGACTGGAAATTAATCTATATAAAGCACCTACATCGGTCTTCATGTATACTTTGTGCTTAATAATAATTACTCTTATTACCTCCACCCCAGTAAGAAGATTGGGGCTGGCCCAGAGGGTTCTAAGATACAGATATTTCTCAATGATAGTTTCCAGGCTTAATATATCACTGCAGAAACCTATGGGATCTGGAGTCCCTGATCAAAACATTCACCCAAGTGGCGGAGGCATGAAACTGGAATAGGACTTCTTACTTAGAAATACTGAGAAAGAGGGTCAGGACATACTGATAGGAGATGGTGTAGAGAAAGTGCTGAAGACAGACATTGTGGTGGCCTCTTATGAGTTCCCAGTGCATCTTGGGCAAGCCTGCTAGGATCGCTTAAATTGGTCAGAAGATGATGGCCACAATGTTATATAGTGACTGCAAAGATTCCAGGAAACTCCATGTAGACTCTCATAAACTTCAGAAGTATCTCACTTGTGAATCAGCCCTAGTATATGCTATTTTATTTTTCAGTTGTTAGTCATACTTAATTATTAGTTAATTTCCCAGAACATTTATAGAAAAGGCATCTTTATGCATTAAGTTTGATTCAAGAATTTGTTCCTAGTTTTAAAATAACAGTAAAAGATCACATTCAACACTGAGTTACATTTATTTTTGTAACTAGAACATTCTGGAATTTACTTATTTAGGTATTAAGTTTGCAAATGGCATAGCTACATTTTTACATTAACTTCTAATTTCAAAATTTCAAATTTCTAAATTTCTAATATATCAAATTTTAAATTTCTAACATTTCAAAACATGATTTCCAGCTGTTTCTAGCTATCATTTTTTAGATATACTTACCATTTACAGTAAGATATTGCATTATATTTCAGAATAGAATAGCAATTTTCTATTCTGAAAAGTCTCAACTCTCTGTCCCATTTTTTGTGAATACTGGAAGCAGAGAATGAATCTGGAGTTTCACAGGTGAAAAGAAACATTTCCATACTGTCATACCACAAACATGGGTCAACCTCATTCATCTTCAGAATTTCAACCCATTCTTTCATGTTTTTTTTAATTGTATTTTAGGTTTTGGGGTACATGTGAAGGACATGCAAGATTGTTGCATAGGTACACACGTGGCAGTGTGATTTGCTGCCTTCCTCCCCTTCACCTATATCTGGCATTTCTCCCCATGCTATCTCTCCCCTACTCCCCACCCCCCGCTGTCCCCTCCCCTATTTCCCCCCAACAGAACCCAGTGTGTAGTGGTCCCCTCCCTGTGTCCATGTGTTCTCATTGTTCAACACCCTCCTATGAGTGAAAACATGTGGTGTTTGATTTTCTGTTCTTGTGTCAGTTTGCTGAGAATGATGGTTTCCAGGTTCATCCATGTCCCTACAAAGGATATGAACTCATCGTTTTTGATGGCTGCATAATATTCCATGATGTGTATGTGCCACATTTTCCCTGTCCAGTCTATCATCGATGGGCATTTAGGCTGGGTCCAGGTCTTTGCTATTGTAAACTGTGCTGCAATGAACATTCATGTGCATGTGTCCTTATAGTAGAATGATTTATAATCCTTTGGATATATACCCACTAATGGGATTGCTGAGTCAAATGGAATTTCTATTTCTAGCTCCTTGAGGAATCGCCACACTGTCTTCCATAATGGCTGAACTAATTTACACTCCCACCAACAGTGTAAAAGTGTTCCTATTTCTCCACATCCTCTCCAGCATCTGTTGTCTCCAGATTTTTTAATGATCGCCATTCTAACTGGCGTGAGATGGTATCTCAATGTGGTTTTGATTTGCATTTCTCTAAGGACCAGTGAAGATGAGCATTTTTTCATATGTTTCTTGGCCTCATGCATGTCTTCATTTGTAAAGTGTCTGTTCATATCCTTCTCCCATTTTTGAATGGGCTTGTTTTTCTCTTGTAAATCTGCTTTAGTTCATGGTAAATTCTGGATATCAGCCCTTTGTCAGATGGGTAAACTGCAAAATTTTTTTCCCACTCTGTTGGTTGTCAATTCACTCTAATGATTGTTTCTTTTGCTGTGCAGAAGCTGTGGAATTTGATCAGGTCCCATTTGTCTCTTTTGGCTTTTGTGGTCAATGCTTTTGGTATTTTGGTCATGAAGTCCTTGCCTACGCCTATGTCCTGAATGGTTTTGCCTAGATTTTCTTCTATGGTTTTTATGCTGTTAGGTCTTATGTTTAAGTCTTTAATCCATCTGGAGTTAATTTTAGTGTAAGGTGTCAGGAAGGGGTCCAGTTTCTGCTTTCTGGACATGGCTAGCCAGTTTTCCCAACACCATTTATTAAACAGGGAATCCTTTCCCCATTGTTTGTTTTTGTCAGGTTTGTCAAAGATCAGATGGTTGTAGATATGTTGTGTTGCCTCTGAGGCCTCTGTTCTGTTCCATTGGTCTATATCTCTGTTTTCATACCAGTACCATGCTGTTTTGATTACTGTCGCCTTGTAGTATAGTTTGAAGTCCAGTAGTGTGATCCCTCCCACTTTATTCTTTTTGCTTAGAATTGACTTGGCTATGCGGGCTCTCTTTTGGTTCCATATGAAGTTTAAGGTGGATTTTTCGAGTTCTGTGAAGAAGGTCATTGGTAGCTTGATGGGGATAGCGTTGAATCTGTAAATTATTTTGGGGAGTATGGCCATTTTCACAATATTGATTCTTCCTAACCATGAACATGGAATGTTTCTCCATCTGTTTGTGTCCTCTCTTATTGCATTGAGCAGTGGTTTGTACTTCTCCTTGAAGAGGTCCTTTACGTTCCTTGTTAGTTGTATTCCTAGGTATTTTATTCTCTTTGTATCAATTGTGAATGGCAGTTCGTTCTTGATTTGGATCTCTTTAAGTCTGTTATTGGTGTATAGGAATGCTTGTGATTTTTGCACATTGATTTTGTATCCTGAGACTTTACTGAAGTTGCTTATCAGTTTCAGGAGATTTTGGGCTGAGATGATGGGGTCGTCTAGATATACAATCATGTCATCTGCAAATAGAGACAATTTGACTTCCTCCTTTCCTATTTGAATACCCTTTATTTCTTTTTCTTGCCTGGTTGCTCTCGCTAGAACTTCCAGTACTATATTGAATAGGAGTGGTGAGAGAGGGCATCCTTGTCTAGTGCCAGATTTCAAAGGGAATGCTTCCAGTTTTTGCCCATTCAGTATGATATTGGCTGTTGGTTTGTCGTAAATAGCTTTTATTATTTTGAAATACATTCAGTAAATACCTAGTTTATTGAGGGTTTTTAGCATAAAGGGCCGTTAAATTTTGTCGAAGGCCTTCTCTGGGTCGATTGAGATAATCATGTGGTTTTTGTCTTTGATTCTGTTTATGTGGTGAATTACATTTGTAGACTTGCATATGTTGAACCAGCCTTGCATCCCCGGGATGAATCCTACTTGATCATGGTGGATAAGCTTTTTGATGTGCTGTTGCAATTGGCTTTCCAGTATTTTATTGAAGATTTATGCATCTGTGTTGATCATGGATATTGGCCTGAGGTTTTCTTTTCTTGTTGAGTCTCTGCCGAGTTTTGGTATCAGGATGGTGTTGGTCTCATAAAATGATATGGGAAGGACTCCCTCTTTCTGGATTATTTGGAATAGTTTCAGAAGGAATGTTACCAGCTCCTCTTTGTATGTCTGGTAGAATTGGCTGTGAACCCATCTGGACCTGGCCTTTTTTTGGATGGTAGGCTCTTAATTGCTGCCTCTACTTTAGACCTTGTTATTGGTCTCTTCAGGGTTTCGGCTTCTTCCTGGTTTAGGCTTGGGAGGAGGCAAGTGTCCAGGAATTTATCCATTTCTTCCAGGTTTACTAGTTTATGTGCATAGAGTTGTTTGAAATAATCTCTGATGATGGTTTGAATTTCTGTGGAATCTGTGGTGATATCCCCTTTATCGTTTTTATTGCATCTATTTGATTATTCTCTCTTTTCTTTTTCATTAATCTGGCTAGTGGTCTGTCTATTTTGTTGACCTTTTCGAAAAACCGGCTCCTGGATTTATTGATTTTTTGAAGGGTTTTTTGTGTCTCTATCTCCTTCAGTTCTGCTCTGATCTTAGTTATTGCTTGTCTTCTGGTAGCTTTTGAGTTTTTTTATCTTGCTCCTCTAGTTCTTTCAATTTTGATGATAGGGTGTCAATTTTAGATCTCTCCTTTCTTCTCATGTGGGCACTTATTGCTATATATTTTCCTCTAGAGACTGCTTTAAATGTGTCCCAGAGATTCTGGTATGTTGTGTCTTCATTCTCATTGGTTTCCAAGAACAACTTTATTTCTGCCTTCATTTCATTGTTTATCCAATCAACATTCAAGAGCCAGTTGTTCAGTTTCCATGAAGCTGTGCGGTTCTAAGTTAGTAGTTTCTCAATTCTAACTTGACTGCATTGTGGTCTGAGAGACTGTTTGTTATGATTTCATTCTTTTGCATTTGCTGAGGAGTGATTTACTTCCAGTAATGTGGTCAATTTTAGAGTAGGTGTGATGTGGTGCTGAGAAGAATGTTTATTCTGTGTATTTGGGGTGGAAAGTTCTGTAAATGTCTATTAGGTTTGCTTGTTCCAGGTCTGAGTTCAAGTCCTGGATATCCTTGTTAATTTTCTGTCTGGTTGATCTAATATTGACAATGGGATGTTAAAGTCTCCCACTATTATTGTGTGGGAGTCTAAGTCTCTTTGTAAGTCATTAAGAACTTGCCTTATGTATCTGGGTACTCCTGTATTGGGTGCGTATATATTTAGGATCGTTAGCTCTTCTTGTTGCATTGATCCTTTTACCATTATGTAATGTCCTTCTTTGTCTCTTTTGATCTTTGTTGCTTTAAAGTCTATTTTATCAGAGATGAGACTTGCAACTCCTGCTTTTTTTTTGCTCTCCCTTTGCTTGGTAAATCTTCCTCCAACCCTTTCTTTTGAGCCTTTGTGTATCCTTGCATGTGAGATGGGTTTCCTGGATACAGCACACTGATGGGTTTTGGCTTTTTATCCAATTTGCCAGTCTGTGTCTTTTGATTGGGGCATTTAGTCCATTTACATTTAGGGTTAATATTGTTATGTGTGAATTTTATCCTGCCATTTTGATGCTAGCTGGCTGTTTTGCCCGTTAGTTAATGCACATTCTTCATTGTGTTGATGCTCTTTACCATTTGATATGTTTTTGGAGTGGCTGGTACTGATTGTTCCTTTCTATGTGTAGTGCCTCTTTCAGGAGCTCTTGTAAGGCAGGCTTGGTGGTGATGAAATCTCTGAGTACTAGCTTGTTTGTAAAGGATTTTATTTCTCCTTCACTTATGAAGCTTAGTTTGGCTGGATATGAAATTCTGGGTTGAAAGTTCTTTTCTTTAAGGATGTTGAATATTGGCCCCCACTCTCTCTGGCCTGTAGGGTTTCTGCTGAGACATCTGTTGTAAGTCTGATAGGCTTCCCTTTGTGGGTAAACTGACCTTTCTCTCTGGCTGCCCTTAGCATTTTCTCCTTCATTTCTACCCTGGTGAATCTGACGATTATGTGCCTTGGGGTTGCTCTTCTTGAGGAATATCTTTGTTCTGTTCTCTGTATTTCCTGGACTTGAATATTGGCCTGCCTTGATAGGTTGGGGAAGTTTTCCTGGATAATATCCTGAAGAGTATTTTCCAGCTTGGATTCATTCTCTTCATCTCATTCAGGTACACCTGTCAAACGTAGATTAGGTCTTTTCACATAGTCCCATATTTCTTGGAGACTTTGTTCATTCCTTTTTACCCTTTTTTCTCTAATCTTGTCTTCTCGTTTTATTTCATTGAGTTGATCTTCGACCTCTGATATCCTTTCTTCTGCTTGGTCAATTCGGCTGTTGAAACTTGTGCATGCTTCGCGAAGTTCTCGTGTTGTGTTTTTCAGCTCCATCAGTTCATTTTTATTCCTCTCTAAGTGTCCATTCTCATTAGCATTTCCTCAAATCTTTTTCAATTGGTTTCTTTGCATTGGGTTAGAACATGTTCTTTTAGCTCAGAGAGTTTCTTATTACCCACCTTCTGAAGCCTGATTCTGTCATTTCATCACACTCATTCTCCATCCAGCCTTGTTCCCTTGCTGGTGAGGAGTTGTGATCCTTTGTAGGAGGAGAGGTGTTCTGGTTTCAGATGTTTTCATCCTTTTTGAGCTGGTTTCTTCCCATCTTTGTGGATTTATCCACCTGTGGTCTTTGTAGTTGCTGACTTTCCGATTTGGTCTCTGAGTGGACGTCTAGTTTGCTAATGATGAAGTTATTTCTGTTGCTTAGTTTTCCTTCTAACACTCTGGCCCCTGTGCTGTAGGACTGCTGAGGTTCACTCCAGGCCCTGTTTGTCTGGGGTCACCTGCAGCAGCTGCAGAACAGTAAGGGTTGCTACCAGTTTCTTCTGCTATCTTTGTCCCAGAAAGATGCCCACCAAATGTCAGTCTGATCTCTCCTTTATGAGGTGACTCTTTGGATATGTGGGAGTCAGGGAGCTGCTTGAGGAGACAGTCTGTCCTTTATAGGAACTCAAATGCTGAGCTGTGAGCTCCGTTGTTCATTCAGAGCTGCTGGGCAGGTACGTTTAAGTCTGCTGCAGCTGAACTCATGCACCCCTTTTTTTTACCCAGGTGCTCTGTCCCGGGGAGTTAGTGCATTATTTAGGAATTTCCATTATGCTGCTGCCTTTTTTTTAGGGCTGCCCTGCCCAGCAAGGAGGCAGGCTAGTCACTTTCTGCCTTTAGAGGCTTTGCTGAGCTGCTGTGGGCTCTGCCCAGCTGCCATGTGAACTTTCCTGCAGTCCTGTTTATATGGGTGTAGTTAGAACTGCCTCGGCAATGGTGGCCCACCTCTGTAATGGTGGACTCTCTCTGTAATGGTGGGTTGCCTCGGGAATGGCAGGCTGCCACAGCAAAGGCAGACTACGTCCGTAGTGGTGGAGTACCTCAGTAATGGTGGACACCCCTCCCCCACAGAGCTGTACCATTCCAGGTTCAGCTGTGCTTGCTGTGAAGCTCTCAACCCAGAGCGTTTCCAATTACTGTTTTTTTGTGTGTAGGGTGGGGAGTGGGACCAGCCAAGCCTGATCACCTGGCTCCCTGCCTCAGAGCCTTTCTTTTTCTTTTAGTTGAACAGTCGACTCTCTTGCCTGCTGAAAAGGCGCCGGGATCTATGTGCTTTCCCGTGCGGTGACCCACTGAGCTGGCTGAAACAGCGGCACTGAGATTCGTGGCGCCTTTTTTTTTGCCTGGGAATCTCCTGGCCTGGCTCCCTGTTTCAGTCCCCTTTTTAAATCAAATGAATGAGCAACTGTGGCTTCCTGGACCTCCACTCACCAGACCAAGACCAGTGTGCTTTGTACGGAGAACCGCCGCGCCGGCCAAAACAGCCATGCTGGCAACCCATGGTGCTCTCCGCTGGGGATTCTCCTGGTCTGTGGGCAATAAAAATCCGTCTGGAAATGCGGTGTCCACTCACCCTCTGCACTTTCACTGGGAGCTGCAATCCTGAGCTGCTCCTAAGCGGCCATCTTGGATCTCCGAACTCTTTCATATTTTTTGAACTGCTTTATTTAATTATAATTTACATGCTATGCCTCTTTCCCAAATAAAGTACACAAATGAATAGTTTTTAGAATTCTTCTAGAACTGTATTAAAATCACCACGGTTTAATTTTAGTACATATTTGCCATTCAAAAAAGAAATCCATTTTCTCTTTATATCTTTGGGCAACTATTAATACACTTTTTGTCTCTAGAGTTACCTATTCTGGACATTGCATATAAATTGAATCACATAATGTTTGGTGTTTTCTGACTTATACTTAGCACAATGTTTTCAATGTTCAATTACATTGTAGCATGTATCAGAACTTCATTCTGTTATATAATTTTATCAGGAGTATACCACACTTTATTTATCTGTTGATTTGTTGCTGAAATTTGGCTTATTTCCATTTTTTGGCTAGTATGAATAGTGCTGCTAGTTTGCACAATGTTTACATTGTGTACAAGTTTTTATGTTGACATGTTTTCATTTCTCTTAAGTACATTCCTAGAAGTGGAACTGTAGGATCATGTGGTAACTCTGTTTAACAGTTTGAGGAAGGTCTTTCTTTTTACCTGCCATAATCCCACCAGCATTGCATGAGGATTCCAATTTCTCTAAATCTTTGCCAGCATTTGTTATTGTGTTTCTTTTTTATGATTACCAGTCAACTGGGTATGAAGTGGGGTCTAATTGTGGTTTGATTTGCATTTTTCAGTGACTAATGATGTTGAGCATCTTTCAAGTGCTTATTGAATTTATTTATCTTCTTTGGAGAAATGTATATTCAATATTTTGCCTATTTAATTTGGTTATTATCATTTATTAATTGTAAGAGTTCTTTATATTTTTTGGATATAGTTATATTAATATCAAATATGATTTGCAAATGTTTTCTCTATATCTTTTCATTTTTTTGATAATGCCCTTTAATGCACTAAAGTTTTTAATTTTGATGAAATCTTAATTGAAAAGACTCTTCTTGACCCATTTTATTGTCTTGACATGTTTGCAGAAAATCAATCAATCATTGATATTAGGGTTTATTTCTGGACTCTCAATTCTGTTTCTTATATGGCTATCCTTATAGCAGATATACTCTGTCTCAGTTCCTGTATATTTATAGTAAGTTTTGAAATAGAATTTAATTTGTGAACTCTCAGGATTTCCTATGTATGAGACCATCTTATCTTCAAATAGAGATCATTTTACTTTTTTCTTTCTAATTCAGCTGCCTTTCTTTTCTTTTCTTATCTAATTGCCCTGGCTAGCACCTACAATATGATGTTGAATAGAAGTAATTAGAAGAGACATCGTTTTCTTCTTTTAGATCTTAGGGGAAACCATTCTGTCTTTTGCCACTAAGTGTGATGTTAGCTGTGAGCTTTTTGTAAATATTCTACATCAGGTTGAAGAAGTTATCTACTATTCCTAGTGGGTTCAATGTGGTTTTTGTGGTTGTTGTTGGTCATGAGTGTTAGATTCTGACAGCTTTTTATTCATCTACTGAGGTGAACATATGGTTTTTGTCCTGCATTCCATTAATAAGCTGTATTGCATTAACTGATTTTTCAGATGTTAAACCAAACTTGCATTTTCATGAGAAATCCCACTTGGCCATGCTGTACAATTGTGTGTGTGTGTGTGTGTGTGTGTGTGTGTGTGTGTATTACTAGGTTTAGTGTGCTAGTATTTAAGATTTTGCATTTATATTAATAAGAGATATTATTCTGTAATTTTCTTAGTTTATTTGGTTATAGTATCAAGGTAATACTGGCCTCATAGGATGAGTTATAAAACATCCCTTCCCTCCAATTTTTTGAAGAGTTAGTAAAGGTTGATAAGAATTCTTTGAATGTTTGGTAAAATTTATTAATGAAGCCATCCGAGTCTGGGAAATGTTGGGTCAAATTGTTAGGCTTCTAAATAAAAAATAATAACCTGAAGAATTAACTAGAATTAGTTAGAGGTATGCCGTTTGACTTACTGAGATACCCATCAGGTACTGTTAAATCAGCAAAGCAAAATGCAGAAAACTGTACTATATGATTGCCTTTCTGGAGACAATTATATAACATTAATATGTGTATATGCCTTTATATAAGTTTGTGTGTTATCATATATTCGCTTTTATTTCAAATATATTAATATAAGGTAATAAATATGATGACATCTATATATAGTAAATTGTTTAATTGTATTTTTACTGGTACATAATTATACATATTACAAGGCACATGTGAGATTTTGATACACAGGTTCAATATATTCTGAGAAAATCAAGATAATTAGGATATCAATTTCCTTCCTCAAATACTTATCATTTCTATGGAATAGATTCAGGATCATTATCATTGGGTTGAAGAGTATGTGTATTTCTAGGCTTAATAAATTTTGCTAGGTTTTTCACAATAGAAATTAACAATTCTGATTTCTACAAGTAATGTAAAGGAATACCAATTTTCTTTTATCACAGCCAAAAAGGACTTTTTAAAAAAAATTTAAAATTATTATGTATTTTTTTTTAGAAAGAGTTTCATTGTGTCACCTAGGCTAAAGTGCAGCGGCATAATCATAGCTCATTGTAACCTTTAATTCTTAGGCTCAAGGGATCATTTAGCCTCTGTCTCCCGAGTAACTAGGACTGCAGGTGCATGTCATCACACAGGTTTATTTTTTAATTTTTATTTTTTATTTTTTGAGACAGAGTCTCACTCTGTTGCCCAGGCCAGAGTGCAGTGATGCAATCTCACCTCCCAGATTCAAGCAATTCTCGTGCTTCAGCCTCGTGAGTAGCTGGGATTACAGGCACTGCCATCACACCTGGCTAATTTTTGTATTTTTAGTAGAGATGGGGTTTTACCATGTTGACCAGGCTGGTCTTGACCTGACTTTAAGTGATCTGACCACCTCAATTTCCCAGAGTGCTGGGATTACAGGTGTGAGCTACCATGCCCAGCTTATTTTTTTAATATTTTGGAGAGACGGTCTTGCTATGTTGCCCATGCTAGTTTCAAACTCCTGGCTTCAAGCTATTCTCCTGCCTTGACCTCCCAAAGTGCTGGGATTACAGGTGCCAGCCACCATGCCTGGCCAACAATGACTGGTTTTAAATTTTTTAAAATTACCATATGTATAAATTATTATTTTACTATTAATTTATTTTGCATGCCTCTGGCTCTGAATTTGGACATATTTAAATGTTTGTGAGCCCTTTTGATTTGTTCTCCTGTGTGTTATTTATTCATAATTTTGCTCATTTTTCCTTTGGGGCCTCTTTTTTCTCATTAAGTCAGTTTACTTTAAATATTATAATATAAGCCCAGTGTCATCTGCACTGCAAAGTCATTTGGGAAATATTATTTTTATATTAACTTTCTGTATACTATATCATGCTGTAAAATATTTTACCTGAACAAATGTGTTCACATTTTATTTCAACATTTCTTGATTCTCAGATTTGATCAAGACATGTTCCCTGCAGGACACTGTATTTTGTATGCATATATATGTATTTGTTTTTACATTGAATATGTGAATGTATTTATAAGTATTTCATATATACTCTTAAACATTTATTTCTTTTCTTCCAGATGGATAGCCAGTTGTGCCAAAACTATTTTGAATTAATCTATTTTTTTCCCCAATGAATTGAAATGAGCCTTTGCCAATTTTGCAGTTTCTCACATACGTTTGTTTTTGGTATATCACTGGTTCAATTAGTTAACATTCGGTTTGATATTTGTGCTTATATTCTCATAATTGAAAGTGCTCTGCATTTTTTATACTATCTTCATCAGATACTGGTATTTTGCTGACTGCATATCAAACTAGTTAGTTTTCCATTTTTTCTATGGCCTGAAATAGCATATATAACATTTGGATCATCCATTTTGTAAATGTCACGTGAATGAAAGTCAACTTTGACCTAGTCTGTTTCGTTGCCCTTTTCAAAGATCAATTCTGAGTTACATTTCCAAATTACCTAAGCTGATATAGCAATGACTATTCTATTTTCTCTCTTCCTGTGTAAATACTGGTAATTTATATTTTCCTGGGAAGTCATACATCTCCTTTAAGTTTTCAAATCAATTCCATAAAGTTGTATGCATGATTCCCTTAATTCTTTTAGTCTTCATTCTGTCTATAGTGTATCTTCTTTCTCATAATCTTGCATCTCTCTCTCTCTTCTCTCTCTCTTCCTCCTCCCTCTAAAGCTCTTAATTTGTCTATTTTATTGGTCTTTTCAAGGAAACAATTCTTGGATTTCATTGTCATTGCTATCTTCAAAATTTTATTAACTATAGACTTTATTAAATTCTCTTTCTTTTGGTTTATTTTGCTTCATTATATTCTTATTTTATTTTATTTTGAGATGGAATCTCGCTTTGTCACCCAGCTGGAGTGCAATGGTGTGGTCTCAGCTCACTGTAACTCTGCCTCCTGGGTTCAAGTGATTCACGCACCTCAGCCTCCAGAGTGGCTAAGATTACAGGCACCTATCATCATATCTGACTAACTTTTGTATTTTTGAAGAGACAGGGTTTTACCATGTTGGCCAGGCTGGTCTTGAACTCTTGATCTCAGGTGATCCATTTGCCTCAGCCTCCCAAAGTGCTGGGATTACAGGTGTGAGCCACTGCACCTGGCCTATTTTCTCATTTATTAAGGTGAATAGTACTTTTCTTCATTTTTCCTTGTCCCATAACTCTGAAATCAATACCTTTTTTAATCTCTGGATTTTCCCCTGAATTCAGCTGTTGGTTAACTTCCATAAGTTTTGCTATGCGAGTGTTTACTTCTTCATTGCTTCCTAAGTTTATAATTCAGTTATTTAAGAATATGTTTCCTGATTTTCAAGTAATTTTGATTTTTGCTTTCTCTTTGTAATGATTCTAATGTATTGCATTATGACTAGGGAATATGACCTATATAATTTCTTTGATTTACATTTTATTTAATTTTTTGAGGTCAAGCACAAAATTTCATACATTGTTGGTGGTGATAAATTGGCATAGCGATGGGAGAACAATTTGTCAATATCTAATAATGCTGTATATGCACATATTTTATGACACAGCTATTCCACTTACAGATTTATGTGGAAGTCATCCATATATGTATATATACACACATAAAAATATATA
Organism: Aotus nancymaae; assembly: GCF_030222135.1. Lineage (NCBI taxonomy): Eukaryota > Metazoa > Chordata > Mammalia > Primates > Aotidae > Aotus > Aotus nancymaae. The sequence continues at coordinate 20,292,105 of NW_026988443.1, forward strand.
TATACATGCTCGAGTGTTACAAGTGTATATAAACATAAGAAAGAGTGTATGTAAATGTGTGTACATTTATGTATGTGTATTCCTACATACATATATATTTGTAAAATTGCGATTTCAAAAAATTAGAATCAACCTAATTAACCTACAAGTAAGTGGCCTTCCTTATAATGGGATTGAGTAAATAAACTGTGGGCAACTCACACAGTGGATTGCTATGCAACAATTAAAATGAATTACTATGTATATCAAGAAAGATAAATTTCTGTAATATGAAATACAAACAGTAAGGTGTAAAATGATATGCACAGCATGGAAGCATTTATTTACATTTTAAATGTTCACAACAGTACTACATATTATTTGTGAGACATCCATATGTATACAAATGGAAAAACACTCACAAAAAGTTACATATCCACTTCCAGGTATTGGTCACCTCTGGGGAGGGATAGAGAGGCAAAGGAATATTGTGGTAGGGTTTTAGCCATACTGCGTTGTTTATTTCTTAAAAGAAAATTGAAGCAAATGTGGCAAAACAATAACATCTGTTTAATCTGGGAGGAATGGACCAAGGTATCTGCTTATTGCTGGCTCCCTCTCTTGCTTTATTAGCCAGAAAAGTTATTTGGCTTGTTCTCCACTGTTTCCTCCATGTGAATCCCAGAGATGTGGATAATACTGAGTTAAATGATAAGTTCAGAAACAAAGTTGAAGTCAAGTCATACCAGATCCAACTGAAAGACATGTCTCTTTTTTTCAGCCTAGAAAATAAATATCTTGGTAAGACAAGGATACTCTCTTTGAGTAATTCCTGGTATTTTTCTTTATGTAAGGAGGTATACTTCTTCTATGTGACTGGGGGCAAATGTAGAAATAGTGGCTTGGAACTGGGAAGAGGCAGATTCTAGCCCAAGTCGTGGGAGATCAACCCAACAGCCTCAGTGGTCTAGATTTGCAATAGAGGGCTCCAGGAGAAAATGATCTACTTGTCAGATGTTCAGACAGAGACAAAAGTACTATTTTTATGGCATGTTTAGTAAGGATTCTAGTGATACCATTAATGGATGTTAATGAGTATCATTTATTAAAGGCTTATTATATGTTTAAAACACTTTATATTTATTAATTTATTCAGTTTCCATGATAACATTATATGGTTGTGACTGAAAATGTTATGATGCTTGCAAAGCACCTACCACAGTATCTGGGACCTGATTATCTCTCAGGGAATTAGGTAGCTAATCATTTTATTAACTGCTTTGTTAGGTTCCCACTTCTTGCAAAAAATGTTGCTAGTCAACTGAAAGGTTAACGCCCATAGAACAGACACAGAGTTATAACACATTTGCACTCACAGTCTTTTATTTAATCCGGGTAGATCCTGCAAGAGACAAAAGTAGAATAAAGCACTCCCATGTGAATAAAACACTATTCACGATAGCAAAGAGAAAGAATCAACCTGAATGTCCATCAATAGATGAATGGATTAAAAAAAATGTGACATATATACAAAATGGGATCCTATATGGCTATAAAGAAGAATGAAATCCTTTGTAAAGACACATGCACTATTTACAATAGCAAAGACTTGGAAATAACCCAAATGCCCATCAATAATAGACTGGATAAAGAAAATGTGGCACATACATACCATGGAATACTATGCAGCCATGAAACCAAATGAGTTCATGTTATCCTTTGCAGGGTCATGGTTGGAGCTGGAAGCCAACATTCTCAACAAACTAACACAGGAACATAAAACCAAACACATGTTCTCACTCATAAGCGGGAGTTGAGCATTGAGAACACATGGACGCAGGGAGGGGAACATCACACACTGGGGCCTGTCGGCAGATGGGGGGCAAGAAGTGGGACATCATCAAGACAATTACCTAATGCATGCAGGGCTTAAAACCTAGATGACAGGTTGATAGGTACAGCAATCTGCCATGGCACATATATACCTATGTAACAAACCTGCACTTTCTGCACATGTATCCCAGAACTTAAAGTAAAATAAAGAAAAAAAGTAATGAAATCATGTCATTTGTAACAGTATGAATGGAACTAGAGGTTGTTATCTTAAGTAAAATAAGCCAGGTACACTCATGTAAAAATATTGCATGTTCTCATTTATATGTGGGAGCTACAAACTCTGATCACATGGAGGGAGAGTGTAGAAAGATAGATAACATAGACTGGAAAGGGTGATGAGGGTGAGGAGAGGGGATGAAGAGAAGTGAGTTAAAGGGTACAAACATACAGTAAGACAGAAGGAATAAATTCCATGTTTGATAACAGACTAAATGACTACACTTAATAAAAATGGATTATACTTGGGTGAAGAACACTGTGAATACCCTGACTTCATTACTACACATTTGACTCATGTAACAAAATTTCACATTGATCTATAAATTTGTACAAATAAAGGAAAAAAATAAAACTGAGAGGCTAGGTGTAGTGGCTTATTCCTATAATCCCAGCACTTTGGGAGGTTGAGGCAAGTGGATCATGAAGTCAGGAGTTCATGACCAGCCTGGACAAAATGGTGAAACCCTGTCTCTACTAAAAATACAAAAATTAGCCTGGTGTGGTGGCAGGTGCCTGTAATCCCAGCTACTTGGGAGGCTGAGGCAGGAGAATCACTTGAATCCTGGAGGCAGAGGTAGCAGTGAGCCAAGATTGCACAATTGCCCACCAGCCTGGGCGACCAGAGCAAAACTCTGTCTCAAAAAAAATAAATAATATAAAACGAAGAATGGAATGTAAGTGATCAGACTAAGTTCACACATCAAGTGAATGGTAAAGGAAAATTTGGATGTTGGAGAAAAGGCCCTAAACTTAGAAACATGTAAGCTTGAACTAGAAGTATCTCGTCTTTTTCCAGGGGCTTTGTGTCCCAGTGATAGTATCTTGGTATCTTGAGCTTGGGTCTACCTATCCTAGGTCCTCTTTGTCTCCAAATTGTCAGATTCTTAGTTCCCTTGTGCAGTTAATGAGGGTGAGTTCTCAGAAAGTAGGTGACCCAAACATGTACCAGGGAGATAGGAGTTCCTTCCTTATCTGGAACCTTGTTCAACCGGCCTTCTGTTGTGTTAACTCTCAGGGCTGTTTGCAGATTGCATCCCGTGTGGCTGCCTCTTCGTAATGACAGACGGCGGGGGTGGGGGGGCTTTTCAAATCCTGGGGATGATCTGAGTGGATAATGTCAGCTGATTATGAATTTCTGGTGTGTGGCCCACAGCTATTGGTAATGAATGAGGCTGCTACACAAGGGGACTTTTGATCAAGAGCACATTTCTGCATAATGAGAAGTAAAATAGTGCAGATTAATGGTGTCAGCCTTTTAATGGGACCTGGGGAAATGGCTGGGTGATGGATCCTTTTTCCTGAGAGCAGCTCAGTCTTCTGCCTCTCGGACTTACATCAAGGGGAGCCCAAGGGGAGTCACTGAAAGGTCATTGACTCTCTCATTGATAGGTGTTGGCACAAGAGTTTCCTAGTTGTTCTCACCTCCTCTTTGTTGCTGACCTTTTCCCCATTGAATGTGACATTCAAAGCAAGAGACATGGAAAACTCTTCAGGGCCAGGGACATCGAAAGCACCATCATTAAATAACTTACAAAGAGAATGTATTGTCATTAGATAGTTTTGGGCTTTGCTTAAGACTTTTGAATGGTGGCCCATCTTTGTATTAGGCTGCCAGTAGCACACCTGACCTGTCCTCTACCTGAGCTTTGTTGCCTTAGCCCAACCTAGATGAGAAAGACTAGTTAGTATTTATACACATAGATCACTTGTAAATAGTAGGTCAGGGCCAAGGTCAAGGTCAAGACATTCCATGATGTTTAGGCTATTGCTAGTAATACAAGGTAACATTTATTGAGCATCTATAGGACACCTATCAGATGCACATATTTTGCACTTATTCCAGTTAATAATCTCCTTATGATGTAGGTATTAGTATTCCCATTTTATAGATGATGACCTTGAAGCTCTGGGAGTTTTGCTGCATTTCTTGGAATTACATAGCTAGCAACAGTAGCAGTAGTAAAAATCATGATCATAACCGCTGACATTTATGTAGCTCTTGCTATGATCCGTGCATGTTTCTAGGAGCTTTAAATGTATGAGTTTGTTTGAATATTGCATTAATGTAACAAGATTGGGTATTATATTTTCACATTGTACAAATAAAGACGTTGAGGCACAGTAAGCTTATGTGACGTGTCCAGAGTCACGGAGTTAGTAAGGTATGGAGGTGTGATTTGAACCACTCTGCTTTAGATGCCAGCCTTAAAATGCCAACTTGTTGTGAGAGTGGGACTTTCCCCTGTCGTCACTACTTCCTCTCCCAGCCTCACCTCTGCCTTTGAACCACTTAAGATTGTATTTTCGTAAAGATCTCCTTACATGTCAATGCCCCTTGAGCTGAGTTAGGTTTCTTTCTATGGTATGTTTGCACATTTTCCTCTTCTTCCCCTGTTTTAACACCCTTCACACTTCCTGTGATTACTCACATGATATGGTGTCTTCCCTTATAGATATTAAGCTACAGGAAGGCAGATGCTGGTGCTGTCTGGGCCTTCCTTGCTTACCATTATATTCTCAAGGTCTGTTATGGTGTCCACATAAATAAAGCTAAATTCTGATTGTTACCATATTTCACAAACACTCTTGGACGAAATACTGGCAATTTGGAAGGCATGGTCTAAGACAAAATATAAACTATTTGTCAAAGCCAAAATTCCTACTGGGTGGCTCCAGGGGGCACCATAAAAAATAGACAACTACATTCTAGAGTTGAAAACACTGAGATCCAACAAGTGATCTGGGGCCGCCAAATGGAGGAGAAAAAGCTCTTCATACTACATGGTATGCAAACAGCAAACAAACTGTGATTCCAAATACAAGCTCTAAATCAGAAGACTGTGTACCTTGACCTGCCATCAAAGTTTCTCATCTTGGCAACTTCATAAAGATGCTTGGTGGGAAGTAGAAAGTATGATGTATTATTCATGGTAGTTACTGGGTTTTCAAAACTAAGTCATGAAATGAGCATTTGCTGATTAAGGAATGCATGCATGATTGAATAAATGAAAGAGTATAATAAAGTCAGGTTTGTTTCATGTTCACCTGAGTAAACACTAATGTTTGTCTGCTATGACATGATGCCGCTATTTCCAATGACCCTTTATGTGCATATACTGTCTATAGGACAACTCTGTGACCTATGTGGGGTGAACATTATTATCTGCATTTTACAAAGGGAGAAGGGCAGTTCACATGGGTAAAGAGATTTTTTTTTAATAATGCATTATGTTTGTTGTTGCTGCAGTTGTGTTTCTTGTTATAATCGTTATTATTATCTCACATACACCTTTTTTTTTTTTTTGAGGCAGAGACTCACTCTGTCAGCCAGGCTGGAGTGCAGTGGTGTGATCTCAGCTCACTGCAACCTCTGCCTCCTGGGTTTAAGTGATTCTCCTGCCTCAGCTTCCCCAGTAGCTGGGATTACAGGCATACACTACCACGCCCAGCTAATTTTTGTATTTTTAGTACAGATGGGATTTCACCATGTTAGGCTGGTCTTGAACTCCTTACCGCAAGTGATCTGCCCACCTTGGCCTCCCAATGTGCTGGGGTTACAGACGTGAGCCACTGCACCCAGCCTAACATATACCTTGAGTGCCTGGTTTGAGAATCCAGAGGCCAGGACCTACTAAAGAGGTGTAAGCTGGATTAGAGAAATAAGCGTGGAGCTCAGTTTACTGAGCCTAGGAACCCACATTGAGAGCAACTCTAGAATGTCCTAAGATCTTCAGTGCTGACCTAATTTCTGTGGCTTGCATCCTTCTGTGACAGATTTTCCCACTCACAATATCCATGACACTTTATGATGTTTATAAACCCAATGTCAGTCCCACTGCTCGCAACTTGCCTTTGATATAAAAAATATTTCATTAGATATGGCTTTGTTTGTCCAAACTTTATTCCTCCTTTACATCTTTTTAATGACTTTTAAGCTCAGACTATTAATCTTCTTACCCGAGTTAAACCTTTCCCTCAATGTGTTCTTTTATAGATATTTCCAAACTCTGAAGCTTACATTCTTTGCCCTCTGTGGGCTTTTATGGAGACAATAATTAGCTGGAAAGCCTTGTCAGAAATACAAAAGAAAGTGTTCCAGTATTAGGTGGGATTGTGGACTGAAAACCTTCTAGAATATTGTCAACATTGAATGTTGCGGTATCAAACAATTTAATTTACTTTGGGAAAAGCACTGAGTTTCTCTTTGCATTGGCCACAATGTGAGCCCAGGGAATGAGGCGTATGGAGTTACTACAATGCAGAGGACACAGTAATAGAGTAGAACTACAAACAGACGAGCACCATGGTAAAAGTTTGCATAAAGAATTTTTGTGGGGAGTGGGTATGGAGGCTCATGCCTGTAATTCCAGCACTGTGGGAGGTTGAGGCTGGTGGATCACTTGAGCTCAGGAGCTTGAGACCAGCCTGGGCAACATGGTGGAACCCCACCTCTACCAAATAAATAAATAAATAAATAACTGGGTGTGGTGGCACATGCCTGTAGTTGCAGATACACAAGGAGAACAGCATTTAAGACCAAAGGAACCACCAGAGTGAAAAACTGGAGATGAATGAAATTGTATGTGTGTTGGGTTAGGATAACTCTTTCCCTTCTGCTGGTGGTCTGGCTGCTTTCATTTTCTCTAATCCAGAATGTTCTTTCTGAACATTGGGTCTTCTTAACCACTCTTCCCACCACCTACAAAGTGTCCTCAGCCAAACTCTGCTCATTTGGCTGACTGCTACTGATTCCTTTAATTCTCAGCTCAAATGTCACATTCTCAAGTTGGCCTGTCCTGGCATGCTAGACTCCAGTTATTTTATGTATGCTCCTAAAACACTCTTAAAGTCCTCTTGTCAACTTTCATCAAACTTGAAGTACTTTCTCATTCTTGCCTTCCTCAATCAAGTATAAACTCATGAGAACTGAGGCTATATTTGTGTTATTCTCTGTGGGTTCTCAGGACCTTCCTCAAGACCTGATGCCTGGTGGCCACCCCTCTGTGTACAGCTTCATGCAATGGTGGGCTGGAGCATTTAGTGCATGGTAGGAAGTGATGAGAAAAGAAGGAAAAAAAGAGGGGGATAGAACTACAGAGGGCTTTGAACACTGTCTCACTTAAATAGGCTCCCAGGCACTTTTACCATGAAAGACCAAATTAAATGGAAAAGAAACACAAACACAACAGCTTTTCGTCAAGTTTTTTTTTAATTGCATTTTAGGTTTTGGGGTACATGTGAAGAACATGCAAGATTGTTGTATAGGTACACACATGGCAGTGTGATTTGCTGCCTTCCTCCCCATCACCTATATCTGGCATTTTTCTCCATGCTCTCTCTCCCCAACTCCCCACCCCCCGCTGCCCCTCTCCTATTTCCCCCCAACAGACCCCAGTGTGTGATGCTCCCCTCCCTGTGTCCATGTGTTCTCATTGTTCAATACCCACCTATGAGTGAGAACATGTGGTGTTTGATTTTCTGTTCTTGTGTCAGTTTGCTGAGAATGATGGTTTCCAGGTTCATCCATGTCCCTACGAAGGACATGAACTCATCATTTCTTGTGGCTGCATAGTTTCTTCAAGTTTTGAACAATAAAAGATCTGTAGTTGCAAATCATGCATACACTGACAGTTATTTTTTATTTATTTATTTATTTTTTATTTATTTATTTATTTTTTTGAGACAGAGTCTCGCTCCATTGCCAGGTACCAGGCTGGAGTGCAGTGGTGTGATCTCAGCTCACTGCAACCTCCACCTCCCTGGTTCAAGCAATTCTCTTGCCTCAGCCTCCTGAGAAGCTGGGATTACAGGCATGCACTGCCACACCCAGCTAATTTTTGGATTTTTTTGTAGAGACGGGGTTTCACCATGTTGACCAGGATGGTCTTGATCTCTTGACCTCATGATCAGCCCGCCTGAGCATCCCAAAGTGCTGGGATTACAGGTGTGAGCCACTGCACCCAGTTAGTTATTTCTTTTTTAAAACATAATCTCATAAGTAGTGGTAGTAGAAAGTGGTCTCATATAAGTGGCAGTTTCTTAACATTCCTGAAAGCATGGGGCAATTTATCAATGTGAATACCCTAAATCTCAGAAAGGAAAAGTGTTTTAAACACTCGAGTTTTATTTATATCTATGGTACCTGGAAGTGGACATAGTTGTATGGATGAAAATAGCTGCTCATTCACACCTGAGGGATGTAGAACCCTGGCTGTGATGGATTGGTTGGTACATTCATTCACAGAATGGATATTCATGGAGCCCTTATTTACTCAGCGTCATGCCAAGCATTACACAGGACGCTATCTTTGACCTGACAGAAGTCACCATCCAACAGAGCAGAAAGACATCCAGTAAATCATTAAACCAGCAATTTACTTGCCACAATGGCAAGGAATGCTAAAAGGAAAGGCATAGGTTTGAGGGGAGCCTTGACCAGAGGTCGTGGCCATCAGAAGACATATGAGGAATCTCTTACACTGGTATTCTCAGAGGTAAGTTAGATTCTGGCCCTACTTAGGTCTTAAGGCACTGAAGTATGCCATGTTGCTGAGGCCTGTGCGTGAATATTTACTGTAGTGCTGGCATCATTGCATGACCCTCTCAACCTGAAGTGTTCCTAACCTGCCTACCAGCACCCAAGAACACAAGTGGTTTTGGTTTCTATTCTCATCCTCTCACGAGTGATTCTTACTAAAGATCTAGTGGGGTCACTCACTTCAATTTTTTAGCTATGTTTTACTAAATTCTGTGGGGTAGGTGACATTCTCCTGGGGCATTCATGAAAAAGAAGATGAATTTTCAAAGGAAATGCCCTTTACCTGAGTAAAGGCCTTACACAATAAACTTCCACCTGTGTCTTTACAAATAGATCTGCTTCTCAGGCAAATAAACAAAACAGGGCCTGAATAAACAAACTAGAGGGCTGGAAAAGCCCAGTATGGACCTTTACTCCTAATCCAAGGGATAGTCTTCCTCTTAGGTGAGCTGACATCCAGGCATAAATGGGTGTAAAAGAACATGAGATAGTGGCACATTCTTTTTTAGAATAAGATAAAATAATATAGTCGTAACTCTTTGAATTTTTCTCTTTGAATTTGTGTCTCCCTAAAAGCTTTTTTCCCTTTGTCATATCTTGGTTTAAAATAAGAGGGAACATAAAATGCCACAACTAGAGGGTAGAGGGGAGTGGGGAAAGGGAGTGCATCAGCAAAAATAGCTACATATATATATAATCTTACGTTTTGCTTTTTAATTCGTATTTTTTTTGAGACCAGATCATGAGACTGGCTAATTTTGTATTTTTGGTGGAGATAAGGTTTTGTCATGTTGCCCAGGCTAGTCCTGGCTTTAAGCTATCCACCTGCCTCAGCCTCCCAAAGTGCTAGGATTTCAGGCATGAGCCACTGTGCCTGGCTGCTGCTTCTTAATTTCTAATTTTATTGTATAGTGGCAATCAAGAAGGTTTGTATAACTTATGCTTTTTGAAATGTATTATAATTATCCTTGTGGTCAAATACATGACCACATCAGGAAAAATAGCTAATAGGAAGAAAGGAAGGAAGGGAGGGAGGGAGGGAGATTCATTTACATCAGACAACCCACTAAAAGTTTTCATTTTAAAAACTGTAACATCATCGACCATTCTTTGAAAGCAGATCTGTTTGATTCCAGAGTTTCTTCACTTATACTTGGAAGCTGTTTAACAAGCTCAAAAAGACACACAAATATCAAGCACCTATTCTGTGCCTGACACCAGATCTATATTTAATACACTTTGGGTATTTTCTGAAACGAAGACTATTTTCCATAATCAATTCCCAAACCAAGCACATGCATGCCTCAGACACCAGCAGAGTGAAAATAATGAACATGAATGCCACCTTTGTTAAATTCTAAAATGGACCTAAAGGCACCCATATCCTATATGAAGTCACATTGCTAAACTTTCATACCTAATTTCCTAATATGGGAAGGGTGGAGGATCAGTTGAATGAAGGGCTGCTGTAGAAAGAGCAACACATATGTCTTCTTGGCAAATGAATGCCTTTTTTCCAGTTATTAGAGTTAATGCCAGCACAGGAAGGGAGCAGCAGGAGCCAGAGTTGTTTTCCCCTTTAGAGCAACAGGGAGAATGAACCACAGGTAAGAGTCACCCGGGTGTTTGGCTTTTGGAAATGGAATTAGAATTGCTGTGTACATGTCAGCTTGATCTAGGAAGCCTGAAAACAGGAGTGGGGATGCAGGTAGATCTAAAATGGCCTGAGTTAAACCCTAGTTAGGGAAGAAAAGACAAAAATTTGAAGACAGTGACTTTATCCCCAGCACATGGGATCTCCCAGGCTGGAGGACATTCTCACTGGGTATATGTCATTGGTCACAGTGCTGCCCACTGTCTGAGGCCCAAGGGAGGAAGATAGGGACTCAAGACTCCTGGAGGAACAGGCCTCTAGTGGGTGTGTTGGTGGGGACTGCAAGTGGGGCAGAGGGACTGGGAACCTTTGAGTTAGGTGTGGGGACATTCTTCTCTCTAGCGTGTAGGATATTCACTTACCTGAAATGGTTTTGAGCACAATCAAATGCATGGTTCTTTATTAATCTCAATCTTTTGCCAATTATATATTCCACAATATATAGACTTTTGGCTTTAGACATTGCTGCAGTATCTTCTATGATGGTCAAGTTTATGTGTCAACTTGGTTAGGCTATGGTGCCTGCTGCTTTGGTCAAATACTAGTCTAAATTTTTCTGTGAAGGTATTTTTTCTTTTTTTTTTTTGAGATGGAGTCTCGCTCTGTCACCCAGGCTGGAATGCAGTGGCATGATCTTGGCTCACTGTAACCTCAGCCTCCTAGGTTCAAGCAATTTTTCTGCCTCAGCCTCCTGAGTAGCTGGAATTACAGGCATATGCCGTCATGCCCGGCTAATTTTTTTTTTGTATTTTTTAGTAGAGACAGGGTTTCACCATCTTGGTCAGGCTGGTCTCCAACTCCTGACCTTGTGATCCACCCCTCTCAGCCTCCTATACTGCTAGGATTATAGGTGTGAGCCACCAAGCCAGGCCTCTGTGAAGCTATTTTAAAGGTGTGATTGACATTTAAATCAGTAGACTTTAGGAAATGTGGGCCTCATCCAATCAGTGAAAGACCTTAAGAGCAAAGACAGAGATTTCCTGATGAAGAATGAATTCTCAAGACTGCAATAGTAAAAACCCTAAGTTTCCAGTTTGCTGCCCTGTGGAATTTGGACTCAAGACTGCAACATCTGACCTGAATATGCTGGGCTGCCTTATAAATTTCAGACTTACTATACCCTGCAGCCTCAAAAGCCAAGTTTTAAAAAAATCTCTTGATAGATAGAGAGTATTGATATGTAGATGATAGATGGATGGATGGATGGATGGATAGATAGATAGATAGATGGATGGATGGATGATGGATAGATAGAATGTATAGATATGCTTTTCTGTTTCTCTGGAGAACCCTTTCTAAAACACCTTCTTTTCAGGAAACTTGTTTTGTTTTGTTTTGATGTAAAATCATGGAAGCCCAGGGTGCAGTGCTGGAAGTGACCTTAGTCCATTTGGCCAATGGAAGCAAATCTGTGGCTCAATTGCAAGAATGCCCTAAGGCAGCCCAAAAGCCTTTTTTTGCTGAGTGACAGTCAGGTTCTCCTGGACTTCCATACAGCATGAGGGACACACCTCGCTGGTACCCCCAGCCCCCTGCAGGCAGCAGATACAGCTGTCTCCCAGGCAGCCTGGCCTTTGTCCCTGCATTGTCTGACCCACCACTCCAGCAAAAATTAGGAATTCCAAGTAGAACGAAAAGTAAGGTTCTTTCCAGTTCTGCAGTTGTAAAACTTTAACTCTGTTGAATGTTGGAATTAAAATGGCAAAACCTCTACCCCAGGCCTCTGCAGTCTGCCCCATGGATTGGCTGTAGGAGAGAGCCTGGTGAGAGGTAATTAACCACAGATCACTAAAAGCTCAATGGAAAGGCCTGTGTCCAGGAATTCCTTTTGCCAGAGGTCCTGGGAGCATTTGCTGCAGAGAAACGAGTTTGCAAATAAGCACTTTTCTTTGTGAAGTCTCCTTTCCCAAGTTCGGTTAGCTCCCCGCTCTGTTTTCAGCTGTGAGGGCTGTCTTTTCATCTTGAACTTTACATATTCTTCTAGCTTAGCCCAGTCACACAGAGCTCTTTGGCAAGCCACTCTCTCTCCCACTGCGAATTGTTGGGTACCAAGGCAGGGTATAAAGTTCAGAGTCGGCCAACTTTTCCCCCACAACCCTCTTACTCCGCCTCTCTTTGTGCTCAACAATGGATTTCAAAATCTTTGGTTTTCTTTGTCATCGGAAAAGATGTTGGAGTCAAACAAAGAGGAGAGCAAAAAAATCCAGACGTGCTGAGAAAATGAAAGAGTGTGTGTGTGTGTGTGTGTGTGTGTGTGTGTGTGTGTGTGTTGGTGCAGTCTCACTGCCACCCCCAAAACCACTGGTTAGCATTGTAACCCTCAGGAATGTATATTATTTAGGGTTGGGTTAGTGGTTTGAGCAATGCTCCTTCTAACTTCCTGCTGGAAAATTTAACCTCTCTTTAGTCTTTAGAGAGGCAAAGAAACTGAACACCATTTCTACTTGTTCTACCTGCAACATGTCTCTTGAATCCATTCCCAACTGCCCACTTCCATAGTTCTGGCCTTTTTTCCTTTCCCTGGGTTGTGATAGAATATACTGACTTTTCTCAACATCTTTTGCCACCTCCACAACCTTGTTCCCTCTGCAGCCAGAGTGACCTTTCCAAAATGGAGCTCTTACTACCTTGTTGCCCATCACCTGTATAATCAAGTCTAAGCTTGTGCAGGGGCAGCCAGAGTGCTCCAGGGGCTTACCCCTCATGGCCCTCTCTGAATCAATTCTCTGAGTGTTTCTCTGTGGAATGCATGCATGTATATGCATGTGTATGTATGTGTGTGTATCCATGTATGGATTTCAGCAGCTGTGTTCCCTTCTTGAAATGAGCTTCCTTTATATAAATTCTGCCCCCTCCCTAAATTCCTCTGGGTTCTTGGTCTACTCTCTTTCCCATAGAGTGAGAAGTTTATATGGTTTTCACTGCCTTTCTCCATCCTCAGTGTATCACCTGTATTCGCTCACTTTTCTGGCCAGCCTAAGAGCCCTGTGGGGTGGAGACCCTCTATCCATGATAGTGAGGCCAGCACAGTGCGAGACATGTTGAATGTCCTCAGTTAAAGCTTCTGAATTAACAGGAGGCATACCTAGAGTTTATGAGCTTTGGTTCTGCAGTTGAATCCTTCTGGACTTGAATCCTGGCATTCATTGCTTAAGCCTCCCTTTTCTCTCCTGTGAAATGGGCGGAATCATATCAATATCAGTGCTGATGGTTGAAATTAGCAAAAATCATGCAATGTGCTCAACACATCCCTAACATGCACTAAAACCTCAACAGTCACCCTCATTTGAAATAACTGCTTGCCCTACTTGCATGCTCCAGCCCTCCTTCCTGTCATCCTCTTTGTTTGCAGACCGCCCCTCTCTACCCCATTGATGTCATTAACAACATGGGGAAGAAAGAGTTAAGCCTGACTCTGTTCACCACAAATCCACAGGCACTAAATAAGGCTCCAGCAGTCAGGCTTTAAGTATGGGCTGCATTTAACTATAAACAGCTGTTGCAAGATAATAGCCCTCTTTTGGTATAAAATAAGGCCAATCCCCCCAACCCTCCCCTCACAATGAAACCTTTCTTGCACAGAACATTCAGAACTGATAGATAGATCTCAGTCTGGCAGTAATCAGAATTAAGAGATGGGGGCAGGGAGGAGAATTGTCGGGCTTCCCATGTCAAGCAGACATGTACACAGCAATTCTATTTCCATTTCCAAAAGCCAAACACCCGGGTGACTCTTATCTGTGGTACATTCTCCCTGTTGCTCTAAAGGGGAAAAACAACTCTGGCCCCTGCTGCTCCCTTCCTGTGCCGGCATTAACTCTAATAACTGGAAAAAAGGCATTCATTTGCCAAGAAGACATATGTGTTGCTCTTTCTACAGCATCCCTTCATTCAACTGATCCTCCACCCTTCCCATATTAGGAAATTAGGTACGAAAGTTTAGCAATGTGACTTCATATAGGATATGGGTGCCTATAGGTCCATTTCAGAATTTAACAAAGGTGGCATTCATGTTCATTACTTTCACTCTGCTGGTGTCTGAGGCATGCATGTGTTTGGTTTGGGAATTGATTATGGAAAATAGTCTTCGTTTCAGAAAATACCCAAAGTGTATTAAATATAGATCTGGTGTCAGGCACGGAATAGGTGCTTGATATTTGTGTGTCTTTTTGAGCTTGTTAAACAGCTTCCAAGTATAAGTGAAGAAACTCTGGAATCAAACAGATCTGCTTTCAAAGAATGGTCGATGATGTTACAGTTTTTAAAATGAAAACTTTTAGTGGGTTGTCTGATGTAAATGAATCTCCCTCCCTCCCTCCTTCCTCCCTCCCTTCCTTCCTTCCTCCCTTCCTCCTTTCCTCCCTTCCCTCCTCCCTTCCTCCCTTTCCTCCTCCCTTCCTCCCTTCCCCCTCCCTTCCTCCCTCCTCTCCTCCCTTCCTCCCTCCCTTTCTCCCTTCCTACACTCCTCCCTTCCTCCCTTCCTTTCCTCAGAAAAATTGGAAGAGATCCAGTGAAATTTACTGGTTTATAGAGTCAATCAGAAAGTTAGCAACAGAGATGGGGGAGGTATCAACCTCCAAGACCAGTGATTTCAGTCAGCTCACATGGAAAATCGTAAGACTGAAGTAATGGTCTCTGAAACTTGGGCAAACAAAATTGAGGAGAAACGTTTGGAGGGAACAGCACTCAGGAGTTTAATTTTTTTTATGGCTGTAGTCTCAGGAGAAGTAGAAAGTCCTGTTGATGTCTGTCTCCAGCTAAATAATAAATCTTAGATCCTGACAAGGCACAATAAATACTGTCAAATTAGTGAATAACATGGACTTGCCCCCTACTCTGAAGGCATCCTCTGCCTCCATAACAAGGCAAAATAATTAATGCTTCTGGTTATTCTCATATCATGAAACAAGTAGACTGTGAGGTGGGTGCTGCTGCAGCCATTCCCATTTGTAGATAATGAAATTGAGGTTTGGAAAGATTATGACATTTGCTCATTGTCACCCGGGTATAAGATGTTCCAGAGCCAAGTTTCAAATCCTTGTTTTCTAACCTGCAGCTTGATCTCTTCACCTCTTTATGATGCCTTATTAAAAATAACTAAACCAAAAAATTACTATTTTCTTGTGAATCATGCAGCATCTTTTTTTTATTTTAATTTTTCCTTGTACCCTTAGACTGTCAAAATTAACATCCTGGGAGTTCTGAGAGATAACTTCATCATTCCCACTACACACAGGTTAGATCTGAGTATACAGCACTTGACTTGTCCAAGGCCAGCCAATCTCGTTAGTAAGATATGGAGATTTCTTTTTTTTTTTTTTTTTTTTTTTTTGAGACGGGAGTTTCGCTTGTTACCCAGGCTGGAGTGCAATGGCGCGATCTCGGCTCACCGCAACCTCCGCCTCCTGGGTTCAGGCAATTCTCCTGCCTCAGCCTCCTGAGTAGCTGGGATTACAGGCACGCGCCACCATGCCCAGCTAATTTTTTGTATTAGTAGAGATGAGGTTTCACCATGTTGACCAGGATGGTCTCGATCTCTTGACCTCGTGATACACCCGCCTCGGCCTCCCAAAGTGCTGGGATTACAGGCTTGAGCCACCGTGCCCGGCCAGATATGGAGATTTCTAAAACAAAGTCCAGTGCTTTTTTTTCAAGACAACATTTCTGTCTCTCTGGATTTTTTAAATTCACAAAATATTATCTATATGGTGGTTTCAGCAAATACAATAAAATCACCTTTCAAAAAATGATAAGACATTACTAAAATCAAGAAAGTAACCAAAGAAGAATATGAAAGAAGGTTCAAGACTGTATTGGGCAAGGATGGCAAATGTGGCTCAACTTCTGGTCCAGCTCCAACCAATGACTCTACTCTGCCTGGAGGGCTTGCTAAGAAAGATCATGAGATTGCTTCTGATGCTAATGGCAAAGTGTCCTTTGATACTGAGGGAAGTGGGCTCCATATTGGAATGGATCAATGTGGCAGGAATGAACGCGTTCTATTGGGCTGTCCAGATGTACTCTTCTGTTTTCACTGCTCTGTGCCTGACTTCTGCCATCTATACCAGGGGATTTCCTTACCCTCCAGCTACCAGTTGGATTTGGCCAATGGGAAACCCATCAGGGGATTGAAGGGAGGTGAGAAGAGACTGAGAATGTGTTATTGATTGTCCTGGTTTTTTTCCCTATTTGTAGCATGGGGCTGATTTTGCCTCATCTAAGGAAAGTTGTAGCTTCTATCAGGAGACCCTCTACTCTGAGCTTTCTCTCTCTCTCCAGATCCTAATTATGACTCCTCTCCCCTTGCTCCCTTAGTAGCCCTGGGATACTGCATGCTGCACCATGTCTTGTGGTTTTCCTACATGGTGCCATACCTTTAGTAAATACTCTCTTTATTAAACTCTCCACAAGTTATCCAATTAGAGTGTGCCATATCCCTGATTTACAGAGTGGCTGTGCAACATGGGGATGTACTAGCATCCCAGTCACGGGTGATTGAGGAGTCACCCACTGGCTTCTCTTGAAAGGGAATCCTAAGGATAGGGATGAGAATGCCTTTTTCAGTTCTCCCCTTTCCCTCCCTCCCTCCTTCCCTTCCTTCCTTCCCTGCCTCCCTTTTTTCTTTAATCCCTTCTTTCTTCCTTCTTTCCTCAATATATGAATCCTGTTGCTTCTTCTTGAACTTCAAGGCTTTGATTCAGTGGTGCTTATCTCTAGAAGTCCTAACAGACTCTTGAAGCAGGAAGGATTTAACCATCAGCCTTTTATACCATAAAAATCTCAGCAATCCAGGTCCCTGGGGACAGATTCTGAAATTAGATGTTGAGCTTCCTGAAGACAGGGATCGATATTATTTATTTCTCTTTCCCTGGTTCCTGATGTACAATTTATACACAGTAAATGTTTATTGAGTTAATGAGTTATACTGGGTAATCTTACTTACTATAGATCTAAGGCTTCTGCATTTAAAACACTGAAGCATTTGCTTTTAACTGTTTTGAATGAAAAATATTTAAAAGCAAACAAGCATACAAACAGACAAAACTATTGCCACTGTTTCAAGTACAGTATACAAACATTATTTGATTTTAAAAATAATTTGGAAATAACCTTTATGAGCACAGATTATGCACTCTGCTTTAAATAAACTAAAGCTGTTAGGGGAAACTGAGATGCACAAAGACATTTTGCCCCTGAACTAAATGTTCTGATGGCTTCCTATTTTAAATCCTTATGCCTAATCAGTTGTGTACCCACTTTTCTGTCTTTCCAGGTACCATTTCTAACCTGCTGTGGGTTTGAATATCAGATAGACAATTGAATTCTGGGTAAAATAGCAGTGAAAACCCTGAATAAGTATGTGCAAATAAAGTGGAAACAGAATGAACTTTGCCTCCTCCAACTGTGCTGAAGCTTTTATCCCTTATTTCTCAGTTTCTAGATAATTTAAGAATGACATTAAATATGCAATGGCCAGGATCTCACACCTTTAATCCCAGCACTTTGAGAGGCCAACACAGGTGGATTGCTTGAGCTCAGGAGTTTGAGACCAGCCTGGGCAACATGGTGAAACTTCATCTCTACAAAAAAATATAAAAATAAGTTGGGCATGGTGGCATGTGCCTGTGGTCCTAGTTACTCAGGAGGCTGAGGCAGGAGGATCACTTGAGCCCAGAAAACGGAAGTTGCAGTGAGCTAAGATCATGCTAGTGCAATCTAGCCTGGGCAACAGAACAAGATCCCGTCTCAAATAAATAATAATAGAGATATGTGAAAATATCGATACCTAAGAATGACTTTGGAAAGCAAAACAACATCTTTATTTTTTCCAAAGAAGGCCACAGATCACCTTGCAGCTCTTTGAAATGACATTAGAAATGACACTTTTGGGGAATTTTTAAGTCCATGTTGAAATCTCAGGTCCTTTAATATGGATTCTCAGTAGAGACAGAAATAATTTCAAATGCATAGCTTCTGATTGCCACCTGCGATTACCTGTATTTGGGAAGCTGTCCTCAAAGTAGTCAAGGAGTGACCATGGCAAGAATTGCTCTAGGAGAAGAGGGGATAGGAAGGCAGATTCTAGAATCGAGTCCCTTGTCTTTACTGTGTGTCCCAGAAAATCAAGCCCTCTCTGACCCTCAGCTTACTCATCTGTAAAATGAGAATTACCATATACTTGACAACAAACTTTCCACGTAGACATGAGAATGAAAAGAAGAAGAAAATACAAGAGCATTTTGTAAATGTAAATGTAATATAAATGTTCAAGTGTTCCTCATGATGATGGTAAGGATGAAGGCTTATTACCAATACTGGCAGTGAATCTCATGTGCTGTCCTGGTCTTCTGGGGGAGAATTTCTGGAACAACCACAGGGAATTTCAAGTGCGACTTCCTATGAACTTAAGAATCAGCCTGAATACCTTCTCTCCGGAAGTCTGCATATTCAGCTAAAGTCAATTTTACTTAGTCCATCTAACCTTCCTCCCCATAACTGCCACTCAGTGTTTAGGTCCAGAATAGGAATTATTTGTTCTAGGATGCTGCTGTGCTTCTTCCCATCAGTTTGGCAGCCAAGAGATGCTGAGCTAACCTCTATTCTTTTTTTTTAATTGCATTTAAGATTTGGGGGTACATGTGAAGAACATGCAAGATTGTTGCATAGGTACACACATGGCAGTGTGATTTGCTGCCTTCCTCCCCATCACCTATATTTGGCATTTCTCCCCATGTATCTCCCCAATTCCCGACCCCCCGCTGTCCCCCTCATTTCCCCCAACAGACCCCAGTGTGTGATGCTCCCCTCCCTGTGTCCATGTGTTCTCATTGTTCAACAGCCACCAATGAGTGAGAGCATGCAGTGTTTGATTTTCTGTTCTTGTGTCAGTTTGCTGAGAATGATGCTTTCCAGGATCATCCATGTCCCTACAAAGGACACAAACTCATCGTTTTTTATGGCTGCATAACATTCCATGGTGTATATGTGCCACATTTTCCCTGTCCAGTCTATCATCGATGGGCATTTGGGTTGGTTCCAGGTCTTTGCTACTGTAAACAGTGCTGCAATGAACATTCATGTGCATGTGTCCTTATAGTAGAACAATTATAATCCTTTGGATATATACCCAGTAATGGGATTGCTGGGTCAAATGGAATTTCTATTTCTAGGTCCTTGAGGAATCACCACACTGTCTCCCACAATGATTGAACTAATTTACACTCCCACCAACAGTGTAAAAGTGTTCCTATTTCTCCACATCCTCTCCAGCATATGTTGTCACCAGATTTTTTAATGATCGCCATTCTCATCTCTGGCATGAGATGGTATCTCAATATAGTTTTGATTTGCATTTCTCTAATGACTAGTGATGATAAGCATTTTCTCATATGTTTGTGGCCTCATGTATGTCTTCTTTTGTAAAATGTCTGTTCATATCCTTTGCCCACTTTTGAATGGACTTATTTGTTTTTTTCTTGTAAATCTGTTTTAGTTCTTTGTAGATTATGGATATCAGCCCTTTGTCAGATGGGTAGATTGCAAAAATTTTTTCCCATTCTGTTGGTTGCCGATTCACTTGAATGACTGTTTCTTTTGCTGTGCAGAAGCTGTGGAGTTTGATTAGGTCCTATTTGTCTATTTTGGCTTTTATTGCCAATGTTTTTGGTGTTTTGGTCATGAAGTCCTTGCCTATGCCTATGTCCTGAATGGTCTTGCCTAGACTTTCTTCTATGGTTTTTATGGTGTTAGGTCTTATGTTTAAGTCTTTAATCCATCTGGAGTTAATTTTAGTGTAAGGTGTCAGGAAGGGGTCCAGTTTCTACTTTCTGCACATGGCTAGCCAGTTTTCCCAACACCATTTATTAAACAGGAAATCCTTTCCCCATTGCTTGTTTTTGTCAGGTTTGTCAAAGATTGGATGGTTGTAGATGTGTGGCGTTGCCTCCGAGGCCTCTATTCTGGTCTATATCTCTGTTTTGGTACCAGTACTATGCTGTTTTGATTACTGTAGCCTTGTAGTATTCTTTGAAGTCCAATAGTGTGATGCCTCCAGCTTTGTTCTTTTTGCTTAGAATTGACTAGGCTATGCGGGCTCTCTTTTGGTTCCATATGAAGTTTAAGATGGTTTTCTCCAATTCTGTGAAGAAGGTCGTTGGTAGCTTGATGGGGCTAGTGTTGAATCGGTAAACTTTGGGCAGTATGGCAATTTTCACGATATTAATTCTTCCTAACCATGAACAAGGAATGTTTCTCCATCTGTTTGTGTCCTCTCTTATTTCGTTGAGCAGTGGTTTGTAGTTCTCCTTGAGGTCCTTTACGTTCATTGTTAGTTGTATTCCTAGGTATTTTATTCTCTTTGTAGCAATTGTGAATGGCAGTTCGTTCTTGATTTGGCTCTCTTTAAGTCTGTTATTGGTGTATAGGAATGCTTGTGATTTTTGCACAATTGATTTTGTATCCTGAGACTTTGCTGAAGTTGCTTATCAGTTTCAGGAGATTTTGGGCTGAGACAATAGGGTCTTCTAAATATACAGTCATGTTGTCTGCAAATGGAGACAATTTGACTTCTTCCTTTCCTATTCGAATACCATTTCTTTCTTTTTCTTGCCTGATTGCTCTGGCTAAAACTTCCAATACTATATTGAATAAGAGTGGTGAGAGAGGGCATCCTTGTCTAGTACCAGATTTCAAAGGGAATGCTTCCAGTTTTTGGCCATTCACTATGATATTGGCTGTGGATTTCTCGTAAATAGCTTTTATTATTTTGAGATACATTCCGTCAATACCTAGTTTGTTGAGGGTTTTTAGCATAAAGGGCTTCTCTGCATCAATTAAGATAATCATGTGGTTTTTGTCTTTGGTTCTGTTTATGTGGTGAATTAACGTTTATAGATTTGCGTATGTTGAACCAGACTTGCATCTCTGGTATGAAGCCTACTTGGTCATGATGGATAAGCTTTTTGATGTGCAGTTGCAATCAGTTTACCAGTATTTTATTGAAGATTTTTGCATCTATGTTCATCATGGATACTGGCATGAAGTTTTCTTTTCTTGCTGAGTCTCTGCCAGGTTGTGGTATCAGGATGATGTTGGTCTCATAAAATGATTTGGGAAGGATTCCATCTTTTTAGATTATTTGGAATAGTTTCAGAAAGAATGGTACCAGCTCCTCTTTGTATGTCTGGTAGAATTCGACTGTGAACCCATCTGGACCTGGGCTTTTTTTGGGTGGTAGGCTCTTAATTGCTGCCTCAACTTCAGACCTTGTTATTGGTCGCTTCAGGGTTTCAAATTCTTCCTGGTTTAGGCTTGGGAGGATGCAAGTGTCCAGGAATTTATCCATTTCTTCCACGTTTACTAGCTTATGTGCATAGAGTTGTTTGTAATAATCTCTGATGATGGTTTGTATTTCTGTGGAATCTGTGGCGATATGCCCTTTATCATTTTTTATTGCATCTATTTGATTATTCTCTTTTCTTTCTTATTAATCTGGCTAGTGGTCTATTTTGTTGATCTTTTTGAAAAACCAGCTCCTGGATTTATTGATTTTTTTGAAGGATTTTTTATATCTCTATCTCCTTCAGTTCTGCTCTGATCTTAGTTATTTCTTGTCTTATGCTAGGTTTTGAGTTTTTTTGATCTTGCTCCTCTAGCTTTTTCCATTTTGTTGACAGGGTGTCAATTTTAGATCTTTCCTTGCTTCTCATGTGAGCATTTATTGCTACATATTTTCCTGTGGACACTGCTTTAAATGTGTCCCAGAGATTCTGGTATGTTGTGTCTTTGTTCTTGTTGGTTTCAAAGAACATCTTTATTTCTCCCTTCATTTCATTGTTTATCTAGTCAACATTCAAGAGCCAGTTGTTCAGTTTCCATGAAGCTGTGCAGTTCTGAGTTAGCTTCTGAATTCTGATTTCTAACTTGATGGCACTGTGATCTGCGAGACTGTTTGTATGATTTCCGTTCTTTTGCATTTGCTGAGGAATGATTTACTTCTAATTATGTGGTCCATTTTAGAGTAGGTGTGATGTGGTGCTGAGAAGAATGTATATTCTGTGTATTTGGGGTGGAGAGTTCTGTAAATGCCTATTAGGTTTGCTTGGTCCATGTCTGAGTTCAAGTCCTGGATATCCTTATTAATTTTATGTCTCATTGATCTGTCTAATATTGACAATGGGGTGTAAAAGTCTCCCACTATTATTGTGTGGGAGTCTAAGTCTCTTTGTAAGTCATTAAGAACTTGCTTTATGTATCTGGGTACTCCTGTATTAGGTGCATATATATTTAGGATCTTTAGCTCTTGTTGCATTGATCCTTTTACCATTATGTAATGTCCTTGTCTCTTTTGATCTTTGTTGACTTAAAGTATATTTTATCAGAGATGAGAATTGCAGCTCCTGCTCTTTCTTGCTCTCCATTTGCTTGGTAAATCTTCCTCCATCCCTTTATTTTGAGCCTTTGTGTATCCTTACATGTGACATGGGTTTCCTGGATACGGCACACTGATGGATTTTGGCTTTTTATCCAATTTACCAGTCTGTGTCTTTTGATTGGGGTGTTTAGCCAATTTACATTTAGGGTTAATATTGTTATGTGTGAATTAGATACTGCCATTTTGATGCTAGCCAGCTGTTTTGCCCATTAGTTGATACAGTTTCTTCACTGTGTCGACGCTCTTTATCATTTGGTGTATTTTTGGAGTGGCTGGTACTGGTTGTTCCTTTCTATGTTTAGTGCTTCTTTCAGGAGCTCTTGTAAAGCAGGCCTGGTGATGATGAAATCTCTGAGTAATTGCTTGTTCATAAAGGATTTTATTTCTCCTTCACTTATGAAGCTTAGTTTGGCTGGATATGAAATTCTGGGTTCAAAGTTCTTTTCTTTAAGGATGTTGAATATTGGCCCCCACTCTCTTCTGGCTTGTAGGTTTTCTGCTGAGAGATCTGCTGTGAGTCTGATGGGCTTCCCTTTGTGGGTAACCTGACCTTTCTCTCTGGCTGCCCTTAGCATTTTCTCTGTCATTTCTACCCTGGTGGATCTGACGATTATGTGCCTTGGGGTTGCTCTTCTAGAGGAATATCTTTGTGGTGTTCTCTGTATTTCCTGGACTTGAATATTGACCTGCCTTGATAGGTTGGGCATCCTGGATAATATCCTGAAGAGTATTTTCCAGCTTGGATTCATTCTCTCTGACACATTCAGGTACACCTATCAAACGTAGATTAGGTCTTTTTACATAGTCTCATATTTCCTGGAGACTTTGTTCATTCCTTTTTACCCTTTTTTCTCTAATCTTGCCTTCTTGTTTTATTTCACTGAGTTGATCTTCAACCTCTGATATGCTTTCTTCTGCTTGGTCAATTTAACTGTTGAAGCTTGTGTATGCTTCGTGGAGTTCTCATGTTGTGTTTTTCAGCTCTATCTATTCACTTATATTCCTCTCTAAGCTGTTTATTCTCATTAGCATTTCGTCAAGTCTTTTTTCAACATTCTTAGTTTCTTTGCATTGGGCTAGAACATGTTCTTTTAGCTCAGAGAAGTTTCTTATTACCCACCTTCTGAAGCCTGTTTCTGTCAATTCATCACACTCATTCTCCATCCAGCCTTGTTCCCTTGCTGGTGAGGAGTTGTGATCCTTTGTAGGAGGAGAGGCGTTCTGGTTTTGGGTGTTTTCACCCTTTTTGTGCTGGTTTCTTCTCATCTTTGTGGATTTATCCACCTGTCATCTTTGTAGTTGTTGACTTTCAGATTGGGTCTCTGAGTGGACGTCCAGTTTGTTGATGATGAAGTTATTTCTGTTTCTTAGTTCTCCTTCTAATATTCAGGTCCCTCTGCTGTAGGACTGCTGAGGTCCACTCCAGGCCCTGCTTGCCTGGGGATCACCTGCAGTGGCTACAGAACAGTAAGGGTTGCTGCCAGTTTCTTCTTCTATTATCTTTATCCCAGAAGGATACCTGCCAAATGTCAGTCTGAGCTCTCCTTTATCCAGAGTGACTGGATATATGGGGGTCAGTGAACTCCTTGAGGAGACAGTCTGTCCTTTATAGGAGCTCGAGTGCTGAGCTGTGAGTTCCATTGTTCATTCAGAGCTGCTGGGTAGGTACGTTTAAGTCTGCTGCAGCAGAACTCATAAACACCTCTTTTTTTTTCCCCCAGGTGCTCTGTCTTGGGGAGTTAGGGCTTTATTCCTAAGTTTCTGTCATGCTGCTGTGTTTTTTCAGGGCTGCCCTACTCAGTGAGGAGGCAGCCTGGTCACTTTCTGCCAGCAGAGGTTTTGCTGAGCTACTGTGGGCTCTGCTCAGCTGCCGTGTGAACTTCCCTTCAGTCCTGTTTATACAGGTATAGTTACAACTGCCTCGGCACTGGCGGCCCACCTCTGTTATGGCAGACTCTCTCTGTAATGGCGGGTTGCCTCGGCAATTGTGGGCTGTATCAGCAATGGCGGGCTGTATCAGCAGTGGTGGACTATCTCCATAGTGGTGGAGTGCCTCGGTAATGGCACACGCCCCTCCCCCACAGAGCTAGACTGTCCCAGGTTCAGCTGTGCTTGCTGTGAAACTCTCAATCCAGAACATTTCATATTGCTGTAGTTTTGTGGGGGTGGGACCAGCTGAGCCTGATCACCTGGCTCCCTGCCTCAGGCCCCCTTTTTTTTTTCTCAGTTGAATAGGCAGCTCTGTCTCCCAGGTCTCCGGTCACCTGTTGAAATGGCACCAGATCTGTGTGCTTTCCCATGCTGCAACCCACTGTGCCAGCTGAAACAGCCACGCTGAGATTCATGGCGCTTTTTTGCCTGGGAATCTTCTGGCCTGGCTCCCTGTTTCAGTCCTCTTTTATACCAGTTGAATGGGCAACTCTGTCTCTCAGAAGCTCCAATCACCAGCTAAAATGGTGCCCAGCCCCATGTATTTTGTGCAGAAACCCACTGCACCGGCCAAAACAGCCACACTGGCAACCCATAGGGCTCCTCCACCTGGGAATCTCCTGGTTTGTGGGCAATAAAAATCCATCTGGAAATGCAGCGTCCACTCACCCTCTCCACTTTCACTGGGAGCTACAATCCTGAGCTGCTCCTAATTGGCTGTCTTGGATCCATCCCCTTACCTCTATTCTTTATAGCAGTAATTGTCTCATGCTAAGCTCTGATAAGGTTACCTTTCCTTTCCTTTCTATAGACTCTGATCTTTCTGTTTGACTTTAAATGCTATGTTAGAGTAATTTTCTAAGTGTCAATTTAACTTTGTGTGTGTGTGTGTGTGTGTGTGAGAGAGAAATGGGAGTGTTATAAACAATAAACGAGTGGGAAATAAATAGATGATGAAAAATGAATGAATAATAGAACTGTACCACACAAAGAATGAACCTTAATGTATGCACATAAAAAATCATTTAGGAAATAAAGGGAATCCCAGGAAGGAAGGCAGATGGTGACAAGCAAATGTAACTGTATTACAAATGTATAAAGCAATCTCACTGAAGAGGATGGAAGAAAAAGTTGCTGACCTAAGTGACTTTGGAGATCAGTAGAGTCCATAAGATCAAGGACAAAACAAACTGCATATAAGCACTGTACTAAGATTGATAAAGTTGTTTTCCATTGGGAAATAGGTTAAGAATTCTAATATTGCTATGCATGCATACCGGAGTTGAACAATTACGTAAATGGATGGCAGATGGAAGGAGCTAGGTTTCTTCCTGTTGGAGTAGAAATTTACAGATAAGCAAGTGTAGGAGGCTAGAATGATCCATGTGGTAATGGATTAGAGTTGGAAACATCAGCAACGCATGTTTACTTTAATACATATACAGATAATTGCAGGTTTAAATATTTATAGGTATGTGTACATGCAGGAATTACTACACATGCATACATATATATATACACATATATTTTTGTTTGTTTTGCTCAGTCAAGCATGTCTTAAAAAATATAGCCCTCTAATAATGGGCAAAACTGGCACTAGATCTTGGTTTCTGATACCATTCTCCAATAAAAAGAACCAGGACTTGTTGAAATGGCTAACTCTAGAACCAGGGCAGGAAATATGCAAGATGAGCCTGGAGCAGAAAGTAAGGAATTGCTCATATTAAAAAAAAAGGCTCACATGGATGGGGTTGTGTCAAAGGAGTACAGGAGCCAATTGAAAGAGCTCCCAGGGACCAACGCTGGAACAGTTTGAGGAATAAAATTAACTAGTGTTGGATGAAAACACAATACATAAAATAAATATCCATGAGTTCATACTTATCTAAATACATGATTGAATACATTAATAAATGGAGGCAAGGATACAAATCTCTCATGTAGAAGAATTTCACATAATTTATCTACATAATCTACCCTCAAGGAGGGAGAAAATCACTGTCTTCCAAGGTCTACGGTATGAGAAAAGGGAAAAATGTATGTTTCAGTGGAAAATCCTGATGAATACTACCTCAGTCAGGTGTCCAAGGCCAACATCAATAGTTATAACTCGATGAAAATGGTACTTTACCACTCAGGTCTTCCCCTCAAGACCCATAACCTTAATCTAATAATGAGAAACACATCAAATCACTATAGTGGATCATGCAAAATGCCTGACTGTTCCTCCCCACAACTGTCAAGATCGTCAAAAGAAAGCAAAGTCTGACAAATTTCCACCTCCCAAAAGAACCTAAGAAGAAATCAGAATAAATGTAAGTTGATATCCTATATTAGATCCTGCAGTAGAAAAAGGGTATCAAACAAAAACTTAATTATGGACTTTAGTTACTAATAATATATAAATCATGATTCATTAATCATTACAAAGACGTGATACTAATGCAGGATAGTAATAGTGGACAATAGGTGCAGGTTACTTGGAGACTTCCTGTATTCTACACTTTTTTGTGAATTTGAAACTACTCTAAAAATAAAGCCCCCTCCCCCCCATTTTTAAAAGGACTCAACAGTTATTAACTTAGCTTTACAAATTATTGTGCAACAAATTATTGCAATGCTTACTATGTGCCAGGCACTGCTATACTTGGATAGCTTGTGCCTTTATTTGTGTGTTAATTTCTTTAATGTCAGAGCTCATAGAGCTATCATGGATATTAAATGTGATAATACATGTACAGTGATTAAGCAGTGGCTGGAACTTAGTAGGCCCTCAGTGATTCTTTGAAGTGGCGGTGGTGATTGATGATGATGACTAGATTTTGCTTTTATAAAAAATCATAGTTTATAGCACACTCTGATGGAATTCGGCATAAAGGTGACTCCTCTGTTTCATCTGAGGCTGGTCTAGCAAGTGTTTTTGATAGGGTGAGTCCTTAAGGATGATTAACAGTTTGTGGGGTGAAGGCAGAGTGAAGGGAGATGCAGCATTCTTGCAAAGGGAGCTAGGAGGCCTAGAAGTATTGCCAAGAGAGGTCTTTTCTTTTTTTAATTTCTGGGTTTTTTTATAATACAGGGTCTTGCTCTGTCACCTAGGCTGGAATGCAATGGTGCGATCATAGATCACTGCAGCCTCAAACTCCTGTGCCCAAGAAAGTCGGCCAAGTAGTTGGGATTACAGGCAAGTACCACTACACCCAGCTATTTTTTTTCTTTACTATTTTTTTTTTTTTTTTTTTTGCATTTTAGGTTTTGGGGTGCATGTGAAAAACATGCAAGATTATTGCATAGGTACACACGTGGCAGTGTGATTTGCTGCCTTCCTCCCCATCACCTATATCTGGCATTTCTCACCATGTATCTCTCCCCAACTCCCAACCCCCCACTGTCCCTCCTCTATTTCCCCCCAACAGACCCCAGTGTGTAGTGCTCCCCTGTGTCCATGTGTTCTCATTGTTCAACACCCACCTATGAGTGAGAACATGCAGTGTTTCGTTTTCTGTTCTTGTGTCAGTTTGCTGAGAATGGCGGTTTCCAGGTTCATCCATGTCCCTACAAAGGACACAAACTCATCGTTTTTTATGGCTGTATAGTATTACATGGTGTATATGTGCCACATTTTCCCTGTCCAGTCTATCATTGATGGGCATTTGGGTTGGTTCCAGGTCTTTGCTATTGTAAACTGTGCTGCTATGAACATTCATGTGCATGTGTCCTTATAGTAGAACGATTTATAAACCTTTGGATATATAGCCAGTAATGGGATTGCCGAGTCAAATGGACTTTCTATTTCTAGGTCCTTGAGAAATCGCCACACTGTCTTCCACAACAGTTTAACTAATTTACACTCCCACCAACAGTGTAAAAGTGTTGCTATTTCTCCACATCCTTTCCAGCATCTGTTGTCTCCAGATTTTTTAATGATCACCATTATAACTGGCATGAGATGGTATCTCAGCATAGTTTTGATTTGCATTTCTCTAATGACTCGTGATGATGAGCGTTTTCTCATATATTTGTTGGCCTCATGTATGTCTTCTTTTGTAAAGTGTCTGTTCATATCCTTTGCCCAATTTTGAATGAGCTTATTTGTTTATTTCTTGTAAATCTGTTTTAGTTCTTTGTAGATTCTGGATATTAGCCCTTTGGCAGATCGGTAGATTGCAAAGATTTTTTCCCATTCTGTTGGTTGCTGATTCACTCTAATGATTGTTTCTTTTGCTGTTCAGAAGCCATGGAGTTTGATTAGGTCCCATTTGTCTATTTTGGCTTTTATTGCCAATGCTTTTGGTGTTTTGGTCATGAAGTCCTTGCCTATACCTATGTCCTGAATGGTTTTGCCTAGATTTTCTTCTAGGGTTTTTATGGTGTTAGGTCTTATGTTTAAGTCTTTAATCCATCTGGAGTTAATTTTAGTGTAAGGTGTCAGGAAGGGGTCCAGTTTCAGCTTTCTGCACATGGCTAGCCGGTTTTCCCAACACCATTTATTAAACAGGGACTCCTTTCTCCATTGCTTGTTTTTGTCAGGTTTGTCAAAGATCAGATGGTTGTAGATGTGTGGTGTTTCCTCCAAGGCCTCTGTTCTGTTCCATTGGTCTATATCTCTGTTTTGGTACCAGTACCATGCTGTTTTGATTACTGTAGGCTTGTAGTATAGTTTGGTGTCTGGTAGTGTGATGCCTCCCACTTTGTTCTTTTTGCTTAGAATTGACTTGGCTATGTGGGCTCTCTTTTAGTTCCATATGAAGTTTAAGGTGTTTTTTCCCAGGTCTGTGAAGAAGGTCATTGGTAGCTTGATGGGGATAGTGTTGAATCTGTAAATTACTTTGGGCAGTATGGCCATTTTCACGATACTGATTCTTCCTAACCATGAACATGGAATGTTTCTCCATCTGTTTGTGTCCTCTCTTATTTCGTTGAGCAGTGGTTAGTAGTTCTCCTTGAAGAGGTCCTTTACGTTCCTTGTTAGTTGTATTCCTAGGTATTTTATTCTCTTTATAGCAATTGTGAATGGCAGTTTGTTCTTGATTTGACTCTCTTTAAGTCTGTTATTGGTGTATAGGAATGCTTGTGATTTTTGCACATTGATTTTGTATCCTGAGACTTTGCTGAAGTTGCTTATCAGTTTCAGGAGATACTGTGCTGAGACAATGGGGTCTTCTACATATACAATCATGTCGTCTGCAAATAGAGACAATTTGACTGCCTCCTTTCCTATTTGAATACCATTTCTTTCTTTTTCTTGCTTGATTGCTCTGGCTAGAACTTCCAATACTATATTTAATTGGAGTGGTGAGAGAGGGCATACTTGTCTAGTGCCAGATTTCAAAGGGAATGCTTCCAGTTTTTGCCCAGTCAGTATGATATTGGCTGTGGATTTGTCATAAATTGTTTATGATTTTGAGATACGTTCCATCAATACCTAGTTTGTTGAGTTTTTAGCATAAAGGGCTGTTGAATTTTGTCAAAGGCCTTCTCTGCATCAATTGAGATAATCATGTGGTTTTTGTCTTTGGTTCTGTTTATGTAGTGAATTACATTTATAGACTTACGTATGTTGAATCAGACATGCATCTCCAGGATGAAACCTAATTGATCATGGTGGATAAGCTTTTTGATGTGAGGTTGCAATCAGTTTGCGAGTATTTTATTGAAGATTTTTGCATCTATGTTCATCATAGACATTGGCCTGAAGTTTTCTTGCTGAGTGTCTGCTGGGTTGCGGTGTCAGGATGATGTTGGTCTCATAAAATGATTTGGGAAGGATTCCCTGATTTTGGATTGTTTGGAATAGTTTCAGAAGGAATGGTACCAGCTCCTCTTTGTATGTCTGGTAGAATTTGGCTGTGAACCCATCTGGACCTGGGCTTTTTTTGGGTGGTAGGCTATTAATGATGCCTCAACTTCAGCTCTTGTTATTGGTCTATTCAGGGATCCAACTTCTTCCTGATTTAGGCTTGGGAGGATGCAAGTGTCCAGGAATTTATCCATTTCTTCCAGGTTTACTAGCCTATGTGCATAGTTGTTTGAAATAATTTCTGATGATGGCTTGTATTTCTGTGGAATCTGTGGTGATACCCCTTTATTATTTTTTATTGCATCTATTCGATTATTCTCTCTTTTCTATTAGTCTGGCTAGTGGTCTGTTTATTTTGTTGATCTCTTCAAAAAACCAGCTCCTGGATTTATTGATTATTTGAAGGATTTTTTTGTGTGTCTATCACCTTCAGTTCTGCTCTGATCTTAGTTATTTCTTGTCTTCTGCTAGCTTTTGAGTTTTTTTGATCTTGCTCCTCTAGCTCTTTCAATTTTGATGACAGGATGTCGATTTTAGATCTTTCCTTGCTTCTCATATGGGCATTTATTGCTATCTATTTTCCTCTAGACACTGCTTTAAATGTGTCCCAGAGCTTCTGGTATGTTGTGTCATCATTCTTATTGGTTTCAAAAAACATCTTTATTTCTGCCTTCGTTTCATTGTTTATTCAGTCAACATTCAAGAGCCAGTTATTCAGTTTCCATGAAGCTGTGCGGTTCTGAGTTAGTTTCTGAATTCTGAGTTCTAACTTGATTACACTGTGGTCTGAGAGACTGTTTGTTATGGTTTCCATTCTTTTGCATTTGCTGAGGAGTGATTTACTTCCAGTAATGTGGTCAATTTTAGAGTAGGTGTGATGTGGTGCTGAGAAGAATGTATATTCTGTGGATTTGGGGTGGAGAGTTCTGTAAATGTCTATTAGGTTTGCTTGTTCCAGGTCTGAGTTCAAGTTCTGGCTATCCTTGTTAATTTTCTGTCTCATTGATCTGTCTAATATTGACAATGGGGTGTTAAAGTCTCCCACTATTATTGTGTGGGAGTCTAAGTCTCTTTGTAAGTCATTAAGACCTTGCTTTATGTATCTGGGTGCTCCTGTATTGGGTGCATATATATTTAGGATCATTAGCTCTTCTTGTTGCATTGATCCTTTTACCATTATGTAATGTCCTTCTTTGTCTCTTTTGATCTTTGTTGCTTTAAACTCTATTTTATCAGAGATGAGAACTGCAACTCCTGTTTTTTGTATTTCTTTTTTGCTCTCCATTTGCTTGGTAAATCTTCCTCCATCCCTTTATTTTGAGCCTTTGTGTATCCTTGATTGTGAGATAGGTTTTCTGGATACAGCACACCGATGGGTTTTGGCTTTTTATCAAATTTGTCAGTCTGTGTCTTTTGATTGGGGTGTTTAGTCAATTCACATTTAGGGTTAATATTGTTATGTGTGAATTTGATCCTGCCATTTTGATGCTAGCTGGCTGTTTGCCTGTTAGTTGATGCAGTTTCTTCATTGTGTCGATGCTCTTTACCGTTTGGTGTGTTTTTGGAGTGGCTGGCACTGGTTATTCCTTTCTATGTTTAGTGCTTCTTTCAGAAGCTCTCGTAAAGCAGGCCTGGTGGTGATGAAATCTCTGAGTACTAGCTTGTTTGTAAAGGATTTTATTTCTCCTTCACTTATGAAGCTTAGTTTGGCTGGATATGAAATTCTGGGTTCAAAGTTCTTTTCTTTAAGGATGTTGAATATTGGCCCCCACTCTCTTCTGGCTTGTAGGGTTTCCACTGAGAGATCTGCTGTGAGTCTGATGGGCTTCCTTTCTTAGTTTGGCTGGATATGAAATTCTGAGTTCAAAGTTCTTTTCTTTAAGGATGTTGAATATTGGCCTCCACTCTCTTCTGGCTTGTAGAGTTTCCACTGAGAGATCTGCTGTGAGTCTGATGGGCTTCCCTTTGTGGGTAACCTGACCTTTCTCTCTGGCTGCCCTTAGCATTTTCTCCTTCATTTCTACCCTGGTGAATCTGACGATTATGTGCCTTGGGCTTGCTCTTCTTGAGGAATATCTTTGTTCTGTTCTCTGTATTTCCTGGACTTGAATATTGGCCTGCCTTGCTAGGTTGAGGAAGTTTTCCTGGATAATATTCTGAAGAGTTTTTCCAGCTTGGATTCATTCTCTGCATCACATTCAGGTACACCTGCCAAATGTAGATTAGGGCTTTTCACATAATCCCATATTTCTTGGAGACTTTGTTGATTCCTTTTTACCCTTTTTTCTCTAATCTTGCCTTCTTGTTTTATTTCATTGAGTTGATCTTCGACCTCCGATATCCTTTCTTCTGCTTTGTCAATTCGGCTGTTGAACCTTGCGTATGCTTCATGAAGTTCTTGTGTTGTGTTTTTCAGCTCCATCTATTCACTTTTTTTCCTCTCTAAGTTCTTTATTCTCATTAGCATTTCATCAAGTGTTTTTTCAATGTTCTTAGTTTCTTTGCATTGGGTTAGAACATGTTCTTTTAGTTCAGAGAAGTTTCTTATTACCCACCTTCTGAAGCCTGTTTCTGTCAATTCATCACACTCATTCTCCATCCAGCCTTGTTCCTTTCCTGGTGAGGAGTTGCGGTCCCTTGTAGGAAGAGATGCGTTCTGGTTTTGGGTGTTTTCATCTTTTTTGTGCTGGTTTCTTCCCATCTTTGTGGATTTATCCACCTTTCGTCTTTGTAGTTGTTGACTTTCCGATTGGGTCTCTGAGTGGATGTCCAGTTTGTTAATGATGAAATTATTTCTGTTTCTTAGTTTTCCTTCTAACAGTCTGGCCCCTCTGCTGTAGGACTGCTGAGGTCCACTCCAGGCTCTGCTTGCCTGGGGATCACCTGCAGTGGCTGCAGAACAGTAAGGGTTGCTGCCAGTTTCTTCTTCTGCTCTCTTTGTCCCTCTGCTTTCACTGGGAGCTGCAATCCTGAGCGGCTCCTAATCAGCCATCTTGGATCCATCCCTCACCTGGCTATTTTTTAAAAGAAATTTTTATTTTTTTGTAGAGATAGGGATCTCACTATGTTGCCTAGGCTGGGAGAGTGGTCTTTAAGGGGGACTTCAGCTACATGTGACTTGCTTTTGCCCCAGCACATCATAGAAGACTAAAAGGTGGGAAGAAAAATAAAGCTAGAATGGTGAACCATGACAAAACCCCAAAAGGTGTTCTCTGCATGGCTAGGCAGCATGAGCATTCTTCTGCAGATGATGGGGAGCCATTGAGAATATTGGGTCCTAGAGAGATGCAATTATATTTACATTTTGGAAAGACTCACTCTAGCTGCAGTGTGGAGTGGGATTGGAGCATGACCAGGTGGGATGCTGCAAGGCCAGTAAGATTGAAGCTGTTTGAAAAGCATGACATTTTCTTGGGGGCAGCTATAACCCTCTAACTTCCTAAGCTAACCACACTTTTGTGAAGTGCTTGTCAAAATAGTCTCTTTTTATGTGTATTAACTATAAAGGTAGAAGCTAAATTTGGCACAGAAGTACATTTGTGAGGCAGAGTGAAACATTTCCTTTATGACTGATTCTTGTTCCAGTCAGCCTTGCCAGGAGAAAAGAATGCAAGCTAGAATTGAAAAATCAGTAAAATTTTAGAAGTTGCCATTTTAAAGCCTCTTTCTCTTCTTAACCATGAAACCATATTATGTTGTAGAATCTGAGTTTTTTACTCATCTTCTCACATGCGTTTACCACAGCCAACTAAAAACTGTAGAAACTACCTAATATTCTAGTTATTCCTTGGTGGAATGGACAGGAAGCTAAAGTTACAGTCTGGCCATCTGAGTCCTTGTCCCAGTTTGGTAAGAACTTACAAATGATGGGACTTTCTATGGTCTCTCCATGTTTTGGAGTCTGCTTAAAAAATTTCTTAAGTAGAAGATATATCCCAACACCACCATCATCAATACCACCACCACCATCACCACTAAACTTATCATCACCAACATCAACATCAACAGCTTCCCACCTTGACTTCTATGTAACAGGTTTTGGTGAGTATTAAATGTAACCATGTAGAGAAAAATATCTTGAACTTGGCTTCAAAAGACAATGTATACAATCTCTAAAGTGGCAGTGTGGAAACTTTGATTAAATTCAGTTTCTGACATGTAGTAGGTACTCAGAGAATATTTGATGAATGCAAGTATGGCAATATATTATGGTCTTCCCCTCCCCCATACTATGTGATGCATGCTCAGTGATTTGGAACAAGGCATATATGTGGATTCCTGGTTTTCTGACATAGACTAGATTAATGAAATGTAAGTAGACTTACACCATAAGCACTGGAACAACTTTGGTTTTGTTATTAATAGTGATTTTAGCTATGTCCTGAAACATGTTCATGATTTTGTAGAATGAACTTGTCATTCATAATCAAATCCATTGGGAAACAAGGAGATTATCTATCTGTCTATGTATGCATGTATATATCATGCTTCTATCATCTATCAATCATCCATTCATAATCTCTTTCTCTTTCTGTCATTATAAATATCATTTTCTTTTTCCCCAGCTATAGGTTCTGTGTTGCCCTTTGTGCCCAGGGCCAAACTCTCTTCATCACAGACTTCATGTTTTGCTCACATTACCCTAAATTTCTAGGTGTTATCAGTTCCCTTCTCTCCATGCCAAACTGCCTGAGTCTCAGACTTGAGCAGGCTTTCATTCTCATAGGAAAGCCAGTTGCCTTTTCAGCAAGAATGTTTTTTTTAAAAAAAAAAAAAAAAAAAAATACAAACAATTCCTAATAAATAGACTTCTAAACACAACTCAGAAAAAAGTGATATCCACAGGATATTTCCTTGAGCTTCTCTCAAGCCATGAGGGCTACATGTTAACCCCTCTGTGGCAGAAACTTATTGGTTTTCTCTGCCGCAGCATGTAACACAGGGTTTGGTATAGATAATACATATTTGTGAAGTAAATATTCCCTCTGTTAGAATCTCAGGATTAGACTGGGATCCAGGGATACCTTAGTGCTTTGCTATTGGGAGAATAATCCATGGATCAGCAGCATTGATAAAGCCTAGGAGCTTGTTAGCAATGCAGAATTCCATGCTCCATCTTGAACCTATTAAATCACCACCTTTATTTTAACTAGATTGAGGTGATTCATTTGAGAATCACTGATCTTATCCACTGGTGAAAAGCTGTGAATCTTGAAATTGATGAATGATAGTACTTTATGGAATATTTCTTAGAATGAAAGCATGACTTTCTTGAAAAGCCTCTAGCATAGTACCTTGCACATGGTGGAAACTAGAACTGTGGGGTTTTTTCTCCTCTTTTTCTTTTCTCCCAGCCTATAAATTTTGCCTCTAATAGTGGGTCTTCTGATGATAATGAGTGGCTGATGGATGGGAAGGGGGGTTCCAATACACAGAATGAGCATCTAACAGGGAATGGGTAAAAAACTAGAGGCCATATGAAGGCCCTGTGTTTCTCAGTATACATCTAAAGTGACCACATATCTTATCATCCAAACCAGGACACATTGGAGAGTAAAAGAGGTCACTTTTATAATTTAACCAGGACCAGGGACATAAACTGGGGCCAACCCAGAAGAACCAGGATGTATAACAACCTATAAAAGTCCATCTTCCATCTAGCAAGTACAATTGAAATCAGAGGCAAATTTCTCTATGCTTAGACTTGGAGTGTCTTTGTCCAAAACCAGGAAGGCCAGGAGATAATTGATGGGCATGCAGGTACTCTTGGCTCCCATCCCAAGAAG
The DNA here is from genome assembly GCF_030222135.1 of Aotus nancymaae. NCBI lineage: Eukaryota > Metazoa > Chordata > Mammalia > Primates > Aotidae > Aotus > Aotus nancymaae. The sequence goes on from NW_026988443.1 coordinate 20,328,336, forward strand.
ACTTAACACTATATTCCAAAATTGGTTAAAGTTTGATGCCACTGCATTGTGGGAGGTGCTCCCCTTCCTCAGTTGTTATTTATGGTGCAGAGAAAAGAAACCACATTGATGATGGATCTGCTTTTATCAGATAAAAATGGGAGGAACGGTGAAAGATCTTGGTGAGATATTGTTCGGGATTTCAGTAGGACACTTTAAAAACATATATTAGAGAAAATGAATTTTTCACTGGCTAAAACGTATCCATTTACAGTTGGAGTATCCATATATTTATGAGTGTTTTAGCCCTCAAAATAGTAACCCAGGACAGAATAACAAACAGTCTCTTAATAGCCCTAATTTATCAGGCTCAGCAGTTTAAGAAAAATAAATAAAAAGAAACAGGAATGCAAGGGAGTGGGGAGTGAAAGCTGGAACCTGAAATACTGGAAATGATACTGCCAAAAATGTTATTCCAAGTCTGTTTTCCTTACCCCAGAGAAAGCCACTTTTAAAGTGGTTTTAAAAGCATCTGAGGTTGGACACTGAGTGGGAGAGGAAAGGTAAGGATAAAGAAAGCAGCTTGGCCAGGTGCGGTGGCTCATGCCTGTAATCTCAGCACTTAGGGAAGCCAAGGCAGGCAGATCACCTAAGATCAGGAGTTCAAAACCAGCCTGGCCAAAATGGTGTACCCCGCCTCTACCAAAAATATGAAAATTAGTCAAGCGTGGTGGTGCATGCCTGTATATCTTAGCCACCTGGGAGGCTGAGGCAAGAGAATCACTTGAACCCAGGAGGTGGAGGTTGCGGTGAGCCAAGATAGTGCCATTGCACTACAGCCTGGGCAATAATAGCAAAACTCCGGCCGGGCGCGGTGGCTCAAGCCTGTAATCCCAGCACTTTGGGAGGCCGAGGTGGGTGGATCACGAGGTCAAGAGATCGAGACCATCCTGGTCAACATGGTGAAACCCCGTCTCTACTAATACAAAAAATTAGCTGGGCATGGTGGCGCGTGCCTGTAATCCCAGCTACTCAGGAGGCTGAGGCAGGAGAATTGCCTGAACCCAGGAGGCGGAGGTTGCGGTGAGCCGAGATCGCGCCATTGCACTCCAGCCTGGGTAAAAAGAGCGAAACTCCGTCTCAAAAAAAAAAAAAAAAAAAAAAACTCCATCTCAAGAAAAAAAAAAAGCAGCTTTTTGGTTAAACATTATTCTGAGTGTTTCTGGATGAGATTAACATTTGAACTGGTAGACTCGGTAGAGCAGGTCATCCTCTGCAATGGGGGCCGGCCTGAATAGAACAAAAGGCTGAGTAAGGGAGAAGTCGCTGTCTCTGCTTAAGTGTCTTCAAGCTGGGACATTTGTCGCCTCCTGCCTTTGGACTTGGAAGAGTTCCAGTCTGAGTCCATCAGCTCTGTTGGGTTTCTAGCTTGCTGATTGTAGATCTAAGGTTTCTGAGTCTACAGTCACATGAGCCAAATTTCTTATAATAATCCTATATTTAGGAGATCTCACTCTCTTTCTCTTTCTCTTTTTGAGATATGTTTTTGAGAAAGAGAGAGAGAGATCTGCTATTGGCTCTCTCTAAAGAACCTAATACGTATTTTAGTACTGGTAGTGGTGCTAGAGGAAGAGAATTTTAAGCATGTGAGTTTTCTGAATTGGTTCTGGGGTTTCTAGAATTGGTTCTCTAATCTAATTAGATTTCAAGATGCTAATGGCTCTATTTCCAGTAGTAAAGAGAATAAAAATAGTGCATGGTATAATCTGGTGATAGAGGTACACAAAATATTTCCATGAGTGCAACCCTGTAACACCATCGCACTTTTAGGAATGAAGGCCTTTGCTTTCACTTCTTCACCTTCATTTCTTTCCATTTTACGACTCCAAATCCCAGTCTCCGAATTGTTTTCTTGATTCTCCTGTCTCTTTCCTTGTCTGATGTCTTCTGTGACCCACAACTGATTTATATCAGCAGCACTGGTCTGATCATTGCCTTTCTCTGGAACACAAAGATGCCACATAATAGAACACAGAAGGTGGAGCTAGATGGACCTGGGTTCAAGTCTCACTGACACTTTCTGCTGTGTGACCCACGGCAAGTTATTGGACCTGAGTCTTGGTTTAGCATTCCAAGAAACTGGATTCTTTACAAGCTCACCAACCCCATCCTCATATAACTTTCACTCAGTATTATAAATTTCTTTTTTATTCTTTTTAATTGCATTTTAGGTTTTGGGGTACATGTGAAGAACATGCAAAATTGTTGCATAGGTACACACGTGGCAGCATGATTTCCTGACTTCCTTTCCATCACCTATATCTGGCAATTCTCCCCATGCTTTCTCTCCCCAACTCCCCACTGCCTGCTGTCCCTCCCCTATTTCCCCTCAACAGACCCCAGGGTGTGATGCTCCCCTCCCTGTGACCATGTGTTCTCATTGTTCAACACCCACCTGAGTGAGAACATGTGGTGTTTGATTTTCTGTTGTGTCAGTTTGCTGAGAATGATGGTTTCCAGGTTCATCCATGTCCATACAAAGGATACGAACTTATCGTTTTTTATGGCTGCATAGTATTCCATGGTGTATATGTGCCACATATTCCCTGTCCAGTCTATCATCGATGGGCATTTGGGTTGGTTCCAGGTCTTTGCTATTGTAAGCAGTGCTGCAATGAACATTCGTGTGCATGTGTCCTTATAGTAGAATGATTTATAATCCTTTGGATATATACCCAGTAATGGGATTGCTGGGTCAAATGGAATTTCTATTTCTAGTTCATTGAGAAATCGCCACCCTGTCTTCCACAACAGTTTAACTAATTTACACTCCCACCAACAGTGTAAAAGTGTTCCTATTTCTCCACATCCTCTCCAGCATCTGTTGTCACCAGATTTTTTAATGATCGCCATTCTAACTGGCGTGAGATGGTATCTCAATGTAGTTTTGATTTGCATTTCTCTAATGACCAGTGATGATGAGCATTTTTTCATATATTTGTTGGCCTCATGTATGTCGTCTTTTGCAAAGTGGCTGTTCATATAGTTCACCCACATTTGAATGGGCTTATTTGTTTTTTTCTTGTAATTCTGTTTTAGTTCTTTGTAGATCCTGGATATCAGCCCTTCATCAGATAGGTAGATTGCAAAAGTTTTTTCCCATTCTGTTGGTTGCCAATTCACTCTAATGACTGTTCCTTTTGCTGTGCAGAAGCTGTAGAGTTTGATTAGGTCCCATTTGTCTATTATGACTTTTATTGCCAATGCTTTTGGTGTTTTGGTCATGAAGTCCTTGCCTATGCCTATGTCCTGAATGGTTTTGCCTAGATTTTCTTCTAGGGTTTTTATAGTGTTAGGTAGGTCTTATGTTTAAGTCTTTAATCAATTTGGAGTGAATTTTAGTTTAAAGTGTCGGGAATGGGTCCCGTTTCTGCTTTCTGCACATGGCTAGCCAGTTTTCCCAATACCATTTATTAAACAGGGAAATCTTTCCCCATTGCTTGTTTTTATAATGTTTGTCAAAGATCAGATGGTTGTAGATGTGTGGCACTGCCTCCGAGGCCTCTGTTCTATTCCATTGGTGTATTTCTCTGTTTTGGTACCAGTATCATCCTGTTTTTAATTACTGTTCCCTTGTAGTATACTTTGAAGTCCGGTAGTGTGATGCCTCCATCTTTGTTCTTTTTGCTTAGAATTGACTTGGCTATGCGGGCTCTCTTTTGGTTCCATATGAAGTTTAAGGTAGTTTTCTCCAGTTCTGTGAAGAAGGTCATTGGTAGCTTGATGGCGATAGCAATGAATCTGTAAACTACTTTGGGCAGTATGGCATTTTCACAATATTGATTCTTTCTAACCATGAACATGGAATGTTTCTCCATCTGTTTGTGTCCTCTCTTATTTCGTTGAGCAGTGGTTTGTAGTTCTCCTTGAAGAGGTCCCTTTATGTTCCTTGTTAGTTGTATTCCTAGGTATTTTATTCTCTTTGTAGCAATTGTGAATGGCAGTTCGTTCTTGATTTGGCTCTCTTTAAGTCTGTTATTGGTGTATAGGAATGCTTGTGATTTTTGCACATTGATTTTGTATCCTGAGACTACTGAAGTTGCTTACCAGTTTCAGGAGATTTTGGGCTAGAAGATGGGGTCTTCTAAATATACAATCATGTCATCTGCAAATAGAGATAATTTGACTTCCTCTTTTCCTATTTGAATACCCTTTCTTTCTTTTTCTTTCCTGATTGCTCTGGCTAGACCTTCCAATACTATATCCAATAGGAGTGATGAGAGGGCATCCTTGTCTAGTGCCAGATTTCAAAGGGAATGCTTTCAGTTTTTGCCCATTCGGTATAACATTGGCTGTGGGTTTGTCATAAATAGCTTTTATTATTTTGAGATACGTTCCATCAATACCTAGTTTGAGGGTTTTTAGCATAAAGGGCTGTTGAATTTTGTCAAAGGCCTTCTCTGCATCAATTGAGATAATCATGTGGCTTTTGTCTTTGGTTCTGTTTATGTGGTGAATTGCATTTATAGACTTGTGTATGTTGAACCAGACATGCCTCCGCAGGATGAAGCCTACTTGATCATGATGGATAACCTTTTTGATGTGCAGTTGCAATTGGTTTGCCAGTATTTTATTGTAAATTTTTGCATCTATGTTTACCATGGACATTGGCCTGAAGTTTTCTTTTCTTGCTGAGTCTCTGCTGGGTTGTGGTATCAGGATGATGTTGGTCTCATAAAATGATTTGGGAAGGATTCCCTCTTTTTAGATTGTTTGGAATAGTTTCAGAAGGAATGGTACCAGCTCCTCATTGTATGTCTGAGAGAATTCAGCTGTGAACCCATCTGGACCTGGGCTTTTTTTGGTGGTAGGCTCTTAATTGCTGCCTCAACATCTGCCCTTGTTATTGGTCTATTCAGGGTTTCGACTTCTTCCTGGTTTAGTCTTGGGAGGATGCAAGTGTCCAGGAATTTATCCATTTCTTCCAGGTTTACTAGCTTATGTGCATAGAGTTGTTTGAAATAATCTCTGATGATGGCTTGTATTTCTGTGGAATCTGTGGTGATATCCCCTTTATCATTTTTTATTGCATCTATTTGATTATTTTTTCCTTTTCATTAATCTGGCTAGTGGTCTATTTTGTTCATCTTTTCAAAAAAAACAGCTCCTGGATTTATTGATTTTTTGAAGGGTTTCGTATGTCTCTCCTTCACTTCTGCTCTGATCTTAGTTATTTCTTGTCTTCTGCTAGCTTTTGAGTTTTTTTGATCTTGCTCCTCTAGCTTTTTCAATATTGATGACAGGGTGTTGATTTTAGGTCTTTCCTTGCTTCTCATGTGGGTATTTATTGCTATCTATTTTCCTCTAGACACTGCTTTAAATGTGTCCCAGAGATTCTGGTATGTTGTGTCATCGTTCTCATTGGTTTTAAAGAACATCTTTATTTCTGCCTTCATTTCATTGTTTATTGAGTCAACATTCAAGAGCCAGTTGTTCAGTTTCCATGAAGCTGTGCGGTTCTGAGTTTCTTTCTGAATTCTGAGTTCTAACTTGATTGCACTGTGGTCTGAGAGACTGTATGATTTCCATTCTTTTGCATTTGCTGAGGAATGATTTACTTCCAATTATGTGGTCAATTTTAGAGTAGGTGTGATGTGGTGCTGAGAAGAATGTATATTCTGTGGATTTGGGGTGGAGAGTTCCATAAATGTCTGTCAGGTTTGCTTGGTCCAGGTCTGAGTTCAAGTCCTGGATATCCTTGTTAATTTTCTGTCTCGTTGATCTGTCTAATATTGACAATGGGGTGTTAAAGTCTCCCACTACTATTGTGTGGAAGTCTCAGTCTCTTTATAAGTCATTAAGAACTTGCCTTATGTATCTGGGTGCTCCTGTATTATGTGCATATATATTTAGGATCATTAGCTCTTCTTGTTGCATTGATCCTTTTACCATTATGTAATGTCCTTTGTCTCTTTTGATCTTTGTTGGCTTAAAGTCTATTTTATCAGAGATGAGAATTGCAACTCCGGCTTTTTTTTTTTTTTGCTCTGCCTTTGCTTGGTGAATTTTCCTCTATCCCTTTATTTTGAGCCTTTTTGTATCCTTGCATGTGAGATGGGTTTCCTGGATACAGCACACTTATGGGTTTTGGCTTTTTATCCAATTTGCCAGTCTGTGTCTTTTGATTGGGGTGTTTAGCCAATTTACATTTAGGGTTAATACTGTTATCTGTGAATTTGATCCTGCCCTTTTGATGCTAGCTGGCTGTTTTGCCCATTAGTTAATGCAGTTTCTTCAATGTGTCGATGATGTTTACCATTTGGTATGTTTTTGGAGTGGCTGGTACTGGTTGTTCTTTTCTACGTGTAGTGCCTCTTTCAGGAGCTCTTTTAAAGCAGTCCTGGTGATGATGAAATCTCTGAGTAAGTGCTTCTTCATGAAGGATTTTCTTTCTCCTTCACTTAAGAAGCTAAGTTTGGCTGGATATGAAATTCTGGGTTCAAAGTTCTTTTCTTTAAGGATGTTGAATATTGGCCCCCACTCTCTTCTGGCTTGTAGGGTTTCTGCTGAGACATCTGTGAGTCTGATGGGCTTCCCTTTGTGGGTAACCCGACCTTTCTCTCTGGCTGCCCTTAGCATTTTCTCCTTCATTTCTACCCTGGTGAATCTGAGGATTAGGTGCCTTGGGGTTGCTCTTCTTGAGGAATATTTTTGTTCTGTTCTCTGTATTTCCTGGACTTGAATATTGACCTGCCTTGCTAGGCTGGGCATCCTGGATAATAACCTGAAGAGTATTTTCCAGCTTGGATTCATTCTCTCTGACACATTCAGGTACACCTATCAAACGTAGATTAGGTCTTTTTACATAGTCTCATATTTCCTGGAGACTTTGTTCATTCCTTTTTACCCTTTTTTCTCTAATCGTGCCTTCTCATTTTATTTCACTGAGTTGATCTTCAACCTCTGATATCCTTTCTTCTGCTTGGTCAATTCAGCTGTCGAAGCTTGTGTATGCTTTGTGGAGTTCTCATGATGTGTTTTTCAGCTCCATCTATTCACTTATATTCCTCTCTAAGCTGTTTATTCTCATTAGCATCTCGTCAAATCTTTTTTCAACGTTCTTAGTTTCTTTGCATTGGGTTAGAACATGTTCTTTTAGCTCAGAGAAGTTTCTTATTACACACTTTCTGAAGCCTGTTTCTGTCAATTCATCACACTCATTCTCCATCCAGCCTTGTTCCCTTGCTGGTGAGGAGTTGTGATCCCTTGTAGGAGGAGAGGCGTTCTGGTTTTGGGTGTTTTCATCCTTTTTGTGCTGGTTTCTTCCCATCTTTGTGGATTTATCCACCTGTCGTCTTTGTAGTTGTTGACTTTCCGATTGGGTCTCTGAGTGGACGTCCTGTTTGTTGATGATGAACTTATTTCTGTTTCTTAGTTTTCCTTCTAATATTCAGGCCCCTCTGCTGTAGGACTGCTGAGGTCCACTCCAGACCCTCCTTGCCTGGGGATCACCTGCAGTGGCTACAGAACCGTAAGGGTTGCTACCAGTTTCTTCTTCTGCTATCTTTGTCCCAGAAGGATACCCACCAGATGTCAGTCTGAGCTCTCCTTTATGAGGTGACTCTTTGGATATATGGGGGTCAGGGAGCTGCTTGAGGAGACAGTCTGTCCTTTATAGGAACTCAGGTGCTGAGCTGTGAGCTTCGTTGTTCATTCCTAGCTGCTGGGCAGGTACGTTTAAGTCTGCTGCAGCATAACTCATAAACACCTTTTTTCCCCCCCCAGGTGCTCTATCTTGGGGAGTTAGGGCTTTATTTCTAAGTTTCTGTCATGCTGCTGCCTTTTTTCAGGGCTTCTCTGTCCAGCAAGGAGGCAGCCTAGTAACAGTCTGCCTGCAGAGACTTTGCTGAGCTGCTGTGGGCTCTGCCCAGCTGCCGTGTGAACTTCCCTGCAGTCATGTTTATACAGGTATAGTTAGAACTGCCTCGGCAATGGTGGCCCACCTCTGTAATGGTGGACTACCTCCATAGTGGTGGACTGCATTGGTAATGGTGGACGCTCCTCCCCCACCGAGTTGGACCTTTGCGGGTTCAGCTCTGCTTGCTGTGACTCTCAATCCACAGCATTTCAGATTGCTGTTTATTTTGGGTGGAGGGGGGTGGGACCAGCCGAGTCTGATCACCTGGCTCCCTGCCTCAGACTGCTTTTTTTTTTCAGTTGAACAGGTGACTCTGTCTGTCTCCCAGCTGTTCCAGTCACCTGTTGAAAAGGCACCAGGATCTGTGTGATTTCTCCTGTGGCAACCCACTGTGCCAGCTGAACCAGCCGTGCTGAGATTCATGGTGCTTTTTTGCCCAGGAAAATACAGCTGTGCTGGTGACCCATGGGGCCCCTCTGCCTGGGAATCTCCTGGTCTGTGGGCAATAAAAATCCGTCTGGAAATGCAGCGTCCACTCACCCTCAGCGCTTTTGCTGGGAGCTGCACCTAATCGGCCATCTTGGATCCATTCTATAATTTTTTTTTAACAATGGGCTGAAGTCTTCCTTCCTATAAGCTTCACCATCAACTGGATATATGACTCATGGTGTTTTCAACTCTTAATTTCAGCCTAGTGAAAAACATTATTTGCAATATAAATATTAGTTACTTTAATATATAAATACTTAAGAAATGAATATCAAAAACATAGCCCAATTAAAATAATGATAATAATAGCCAAATGTCATGATCAAGAAATGGACAAAAGTAGAAACAAAAATGACCAATGAAAAATGACTATTTGGAGAAGATCCAAGATGGCCAGTTAGGAGCAGCTCAGGATTGCAGCTCCCAGTGACAGTGCAGAGGGTGAGTGGACACCACATTTCCAGACAGATTTTTATTGCCCACAGACCAGGAGATTCCCAGGCGGAGGAGCCCCACGGGTCGCCGGCACAGCTGTTTTGCCAGTGCCCCAGCGCAGCAGTTCCCAATGCAGACTAAACAGGACTGGGTCCCCTCTTAGCCAGCAAGGGGAGCTCCGGGAAGGCAGAGTCACTCATTCATCTGATTTAAAGAAAAAGAGGCGGGGGACTGAAACAGGGAGCCAGGCCAGGAGATTCCCAGGCAAAAAAGCGCCACGAATCTCAGAGCCACTGTTTCAGCCAGCGCAGTGGGTCGCCGCACGGGAAATCACACAGATCCCGGCGCCTTTTCAACAGGCAACCAGAACACCTGGGACAGAGCCAACTGTTCAACTAAAAAACAAGGCTCTGAGGCAGGGAGCCAGGTGATCAGGCCTGGCTGGTCCCACCCCCACCAAAAAAAAAAGCAATTGGAAACACTCTGAGTTGAGAGTTTCACAGCAAGCACAGCTAAACCCAGGATGGTCCAGCTCTGTTGGGGAGGGGCATCCACCATTACCGAGGCACTCCAACCACTACAGAGTCAGTATGCCATTGCTGAGGCAACTCGCCATTACAGAGAGAGTCCATCATTACAGAGGCAGGCCACCATTGCCAAGGCAGTTCTAACTATACCCGTATAAACAGAACTGTAGGGAGGTTCACAAGGCAGCTGGGCAGAGCCCACAGCAGCTCAGCAAAGCCTCTGCAGGCAGACAGTGACTAGGCTGCCTCCTTGCCAGGCAGGGCAGCCCTGAAAAAAAGAGGCAGCAGCACAGCGGAAACCCATAAATAAAGCCCTAACTCCCCAGGACAGAACACCCAGTGAAAAAAAAGGGGGTTACGAGTTCTGCTGCAGCAGAATTAAACGTACCTGCCCAGCAGCTCTGAATGAACAATAGAGCTCACAGCTCAGCACTTGAGCTACTATAAAAGACAGACTGTCTCCTCAAGCAGCTCCCTGACCCCCATATATCCAAAGAGTCACCTCATAAACGAGAGCTCAGACTGACATTTGGCAGCTATCCTTCAAGGACAAAGCAGAAGAAGAAACTGGTAGCAACCTTTACTGTTCTGCAGCTAATGCAGGTGATCCCCAGGCAAGTAGGCCCTGGAGTGGACCTCAGCAGTCCTACAGCAGAGGGGCCAGAGTGCTAGAAGGAAAACTAAGAAACAGAAATAAGTTCATCATCAACAAACAGGACGTCCACTCAGAGACCCAATCAGAAAGTCAGCAACTACAAAGACGACAGGTGGATAAATCCACAAAGATGGGAAAAAAGCACAAAAAGGATGAAAACATCCGAAACCAGAACACCTCTCCTCCTACAAGGGATCACAACTCCTCACCAGCAAGGGAACAAGACTGGATGGAGAATGAGTATGATGAAATGACAGAATCAGGCTTCAGAAGGTGGGTAATAAGAAACTTCCATGAGCTAAAAGAACATGTTCTAACTCAATGCAAAGAAACTAAGAACCTTGAAAAAAGACTTGACAAAATGCTAATGAGAATAGACAACTTAGAGAGGAATATAAGTGAATGGTTGGAGCTGAAAAACATGAGAACTTCACGAAGAATGCACAAGTTTCAACAGCCGAATTGACCAAGCAGAAGAAAGGATATCAGAGGTTGAAGATCAACTCAATGAAATAAAACAAGAAGTCAAGCTTAGAGAAAACAGGGTAAAAAGGAATGAACAAAGTCAACAAGAAATATGGGACTATGTGAAAAGACCTAATCTACGTTTGATAGGTGTACCTGAATGTGTCAGAGAGAATGAATCCAAGCTGGAAAATACTCTTCAGGTTATTATCCAGGATGCCCAGCCTAGCAAGGCAGGCCAATATTCAAGTCCAGGAAATACAGAGAACAGAACAAAAATATTCCTCAAGAAGAGCAACCCCAAGGCACCTAATCCTCAGATTCACCAGGGTAGAAATGAAGGAGAAAATGCTAAGGGCAGCCAGAGAGAAAGGTCGGGTTACCCACAAAGGGAAGCCCATCAGACTCACAGCAGATGTCTCAGCAGAAACCCTACAAGCCAGAAGAGAGTGGGGGCCAATATTCAACATCCTTAAAGAAAAGAACTTTGAACCCAGAATTTCATATCCAGCCAAACTTAGCTTCATAAATGAAGGAAAAATAAAATCCTTTGTGAACAAGCAAGTACTCAGAGATTTCATCACCACCAGGTCTGCTTTAAAAGAGCTCCTGAAAGAGGCACTACACATAGAAAAGAACAACCAGTACCAGCCACTCCAAAAACATACCAAATGGTAAAGAGCATCAACACAATGAAGAATCTGCATCAACTAACGGGCAAAACAGCCAGCTAGCATCAAAATGGCAGTATCAAATTCACACATTGCAATATTAACCCTAAATGCAAATGGACTAAATGCCCCAATCAAAAGACACAGACTGGCAAATTGGATAAAAAGCCAAAACCCATCAGTGTGCTGTATCCAGGAAACCCATCTCACATGCAAGGATACACAAAGGCTCAAAATAAAGGGTTGGAGGAAGATTTACCAAGCAAAGGGAGAGCAAAAAAAAAAAAGCCGGAGTTGCAATTCTCATCTCTGATAAAATAGACTTTAAAGCAACAAAGATCAAAAGAGACAAAGAAGGACATTACATAATGGTAAAAGGATCAATGCAACAAGAAGAGCTAACGATCCTAAATATATACGCACCCAATACGGGAGTACCCAGATACATAAGGCAAGTTCTTAAGAGACTTAGACTCCCACACAATAGAAGTGGGAGACTTTAACACCCCATTGTCAATATTAGACAGATCAACGAGACAGAAAATTAACAAGGATATCCAGGACTTGAACTCAGACCTGGACCAAGCAAACCTGACAGACATTTATGGAACTCTCCACCCCAAATCCACAGAATATACATTCTTCTCAGCACCACATCACACCTACTCTAAAATTGACCACATAATTAGAAATAAATCATTCCTCAGCAAATGCAAAAGAACGGAAATCATACAGTCTCTCAGACCACAGTGCAATCAAGTTAGAACTCAGAATTCAGAAAATAACTCAGAACTGCACAGCTTCATGGAAACTGAACAACTGGCTCTTGAATGTTGACTCAATAAACAATGAAATGAAGGCAGAAATAAAGATGTTCTTTGAAACCAATGAGAACGATGACACAACATACCAGAATCTCTGGGACACATTTAAAGCAGTGTCTAGAGGAAAATAGATAGCAATAAATGCCCACATGAGAAGCAAGGAAAGATCCAAAATCAACACCCTGTCATCAATATTGAAAAAGCTAGAGGAGCAAGATCAAAAAAACTCAAAAGCTAGCAGAAGACAAGAAATAACTGAGCAGAAGTGAAGGAGAGACACACGAAACCCTTCAAAAAATCAATAAATCCAGGAGCTGTTTTTTTTTTGAAAAGATGAACAAAATAGACCACTAGCCAGAGTAATGAAAAGGAAAAAATAATCAAATAGATGCAATAAAAAATGATAAAGGGGATATCACCACAGATTCCACAGAAATTCAAACCATCATCAGAGATTATTTCAAACAACTCTATGCACATAAACTAGAAAACTTGGAAGAAATGGATAAATTCCTGGACACTTGCCTCCTCCCAAGCCTAAATCAGGAAGAAGTCAAAACCCTGAATAGACCAATAACAAGGTCTGAAGTCAAGGCAGCAATTAAGAGCCTACCACCCAAAAAAAGCCCAGGTCCAAGTGGGTTCACAACCAAATTCTACCAGACATACAAAGAGGAGCTGGTACCATTCCTTCTGAAACTATTCCAAATAATCCAAAAAGAGGGAATCCTTCCCAAATCATTTTGAGACCAACATCATCCTGATACCAAAACCAGGCAGAGACTCAACAAGAAAAGAAAACTACAGGCCAATATCCATGATGAACATAGATGCAAAAATCTTCAATAAAATATTGGCAAGCTGATTGCAACAGCACATCAGAAAGCTTATCCACCATGATCAAGTAGGATTCATCCCGGGGATGCAAGGCTGGTTCAACATACGCAAGTCTATAAATGTAATTCACCACATAAACAGAACCAAAGACAAAAGTCACATGATTATCTCAACTGATGCAGAGAAGACCTTGGACAAAATTCAACAGCGCTTTATGCTAAAAACCCTCAACAAACTAGGTATTGATGGAACGTATCTCAAAATAATAAAAGCTATTTACGAGAAATCCACAGCCAATATACTGAATGGGCAAAAACTAAAGCATTCCCTTTGAAATCTGGCACTAGACAAGGATGCCCTCTCTCACCACTCTTATTCAATATAGTATTGGAAGTTTTAGCCAGAGCAATCAGGCAAGAAAAAGAAAGAAATTGTATTCAAATAGGAAAGGAAGAAGTCAAATTGTCTCCATTTGCAGACAACATGACTGTATATTTAGAAGACCCCATTGTCTCAGCACAAAATCTCCTGAAACTGATAAGCAACTTCAGCAAAGTTTCAGGATACAAAATCAATGTGCAAAAATCACAAGCATTCCTATACACCAATAACAGACTTAAAGAGAGCCAAATCAAGAACAAACTGCCATTCACAATAACTACAAAGAGAATAAAATACCTAGGAATACAACTAACAAGGAACATAAAGGACCTCTTCAAGGAGAACTACAAACCACTGCTGAACGAAATAAGAGAGGACACAAACAGATGGAGAAACATTCCATGTTCATGGTTAGGAAGAATCAATATTGTGAAAATGGCCATACTGCCCAAAGTAATTTACAGATTCAATGCTATCCCCATTCAAGCTACCAATGACCTTCTTCACAGAACTGGAGAAAACCACCTTAAACTTCATATGGAACCAAAAGAGAGCCCACATAGCCAAGTCAATTCTAAGCAGAAAGAACAAAGTAGGAGGCATCACACTACCAGACATCAAACTATACTATAAGGCGACAGTAATCAAAACAGCATGGTACTGGTACCAAAACAGAGATATAGACCAATGGAACAGAACAGAGGCCTCAGAGGCAACACAACATATCTACAACCATCTGGTCTTTGATGAACCTGACAAAAACAAGCAATGGAGAAAGGATTCCCTGTTTAATAAGTGGTGTTGGGAAAACTGGCTAGCCATATGCAGAAAGCAGAAACTGGACCCCTTCCTGACACCTTACACTAAAATTAACTCCAGATGGATTAAAGACTTAAACATAAGATCTAACACCATAAAAACCCTAGAAGAAAATCTAGGCAAAACCATTCAGGACATAGGCATAGGCAAGGACTTCATGACCAAAACACCAAAAGCATTGGCAACAAAAGCCAAAATAGACAAATGGGACCTAATCAAACTCCACAGCTTCTGCATGGCAAAAGAAACAGTCATTAGAGTGAATCGGCAACCAACAGAATGGGAAAAAATTTTTGCAGCTTACCCATCTGACAAAGGGCTGATATCCAGAATTTACAAAGAACTAAAACAGATTTACAAGAAAAAAACAAATAAGCCCATTCAAAAGTGGGCGAAGGATATGAACAGATACTTTACAAAAGATGACATACGTGAGGCCAACAAACATATGAAAAAATGCTCATCATCACTGGTCATTAGAGGAATGCAAATCAAAACTACATTGAGATACCATCTCATGCCAGTTAGAATGACGATCATTAAAAAATCTGGAGACAACAGATGCTGGAGAGGATGTGGAGAAATAGGAACACTTTTACACTGTTGGTGGGAGTGTAACTTAGTTCAGCCATTGTGGAAGACAGTGTGGCAATTCCTCAAGGACCTAGAAATAGAAATTCCATTTGACCCAGCAATCCCATTACTGGGTATATCCAAAGGATTATAAATCGTTCTACTATAAGGACACATGCACACGAATATTCATAGCAGCACAGTTTACAATAGCAAAGACCTGGAACCAACCCAAATGCCCATCAATGATAGACTGGACAGGGAAAATGTGGCACATATACACCATGGAATATTATGCAGCCATCAAAAACGATGAGTTCACGTCCTTTGTAGGGACATGGATGAACCTGGAAACCATCATTCTCAGCAAACTGACACAAGAACACAAAATCAAACACCGCATGTTCTCACTCATAGACGGGTGTTGAACAATGAGAACACATGGACACAGGGAGGGGAGTACTACACACTGGGGTCTGTTGGGGGGAATAGGGGAGGGACAGCAGAGTTGGGGAGTTGGGGAGAGATAGCATGGGGAGAAATGCCACATATAGATGAAGGGGAGGAAGGCAGCAAATCACACTGCCACATATGCACCTATGCAACAATCTTGCATGTTCTTCACATTTACCCCAAAACCTAAAATGCAATTAAAAAAAAAAAAAGACTGGAACCAACCCAAATGCCCATCAATGATAGACTGGATAAAGAAAATGTGGCACATATACACCATGAAATACTATGCAGCTATAAAAAAGGATGATTTCATGTCCTTTGCAGGGACATGGATGAAGCTGGAAACCATAATTCTCAGCAAAGTAACACAAGAACAGAAAACCAAACACCGTGTGTTCTCACTTATAAGTGGGAGTTGAACAATGAGAGCACATGGACACAGGGAGGGGAACATCACACACTGGGGCCTGTCAAGCATTAGGAGAAACACCTAATGTAGATGACGGGTTGATGGGTGCAGCAAACCATCATGGTATGTGTATACCTATGTAACAAACACGCATGTTCTGCACATGTACCCCAGAACTTAAAGTATAATTAAATTGTTGAGTGAAAAAAAAAGAAAAAGAAAAATGAATATTTTTTAAAAAAGATGAAAACCTAAATAAAGAAATGGAAATTAAAACAATTCATATGAAATTTTAAAAGGTGAAAACATAGTTGCTGATGGGGATAGGGAGACTTTGAAATTAGTAAAAGTTTTCTAGATGGCAGTTTAGAATACCTATCTTAAATATGTAGAAACATTCTGACTGAAATTTCACTCAAACTTATCTCAAAGATGATATATTTTAAAGTGCATAAAGATTTCTGTATAATGATATTTATCATGTTATTTAAATTTCAGAAAATGTTAAAACATTCTAAATGCCCAACAACAAGAGATGGATGATGTAAAGAAAGATAACATGTAATTCTTTGCAGACATTTAATATTATGCTTTGAAGAAAATATAGTAACAGGCAAATGTGCATAAAACAATTACTAGAAGCAAATACACAGTAGTTATCTCTGGATGGTGGGATTATGGGTCATTGTTCTCTTTTATTTGAATATTTCCATATTTTGAAATCTTCATTTTCAAGGATGAAAGGAGAGAAGAACAGAAGGTGGAAGGAGAAAGGAAGAGTAGACCCTGGCAAAGTAAAGTTTTGTTTCCACTATGCTTTTCTGGAGAATGCCAACTCAAATATTAGAAACAGTCACAAAAGAGGCAGAATTGGATGACTGGCTCACTCACTGTCATACTGCGTCTCTGCTCTATCCTTAACCTTCCTGAGCCTTGGTTTTCTTCCTTGTCGAATAAGGATAAAAATTGCCAGCCAGGTGTGTGAATTGGGTTGCTGTGATGATCAGAAGGGATACCACGCATGAAAGTGTTCATAAAACTGCAAAGTGCTCTACAAGTCCTGGATGGTGTAATTATTGCCTTCGTTAGTGTGATCATTCTCTCTTACGCTATTATCCTTGGCTGGAGAGCTGCTCATCAGGCTATGAAGTGTACTCAGTATTTTTAAATACACAAAGTGAAGTGCATGCGGCTTCCCAGACCTATTTGAACAGTTCTGGCAATGAGAGAGAGCCAGTCAAACCACAAAGACCTCTGTGGCCACATATGTGGTTCTGAGAGAACCAACTTGACATTGGATGACCTATGCCAGAGTCTAACTTGCCCACGGTACACACTCAGACACCTCACTCTACCCGCCTGACTCCCATGCATTCATCTGTCACAGAGAGAATGATGCTAGTCCTGATCCTATCACATGATCATTTGGGAGGCTACATCCACAGCATGTGTGTGAATCCCGAGAGCCACTACCCCATACAAACAGACCCAGCATCGAGACTATTATGTCATCTCAACGATGGTCCAGAGAATGCAAACACTACAGAATGTAGTTTTTTTTTTTTTTTTTTGAGACGGAGTTTCGCTGTTGTTACCCAGGCTGGAGTGCAATGGCACGATCTCGGCTCACCGCAACCTCCGCCTCCTGGGTTCAGGCAATTCTCCTGCTTCAGCCTCCTGAGTGGCTGGGATTACAGGCACGCGCCACCATGCCCAGCTAATTTTTTGTATTTTTAGTAGAGACGGGGTTTCACCATGTTGACCAGGATGGTCTCGATCTCTTGACCTCGTGATCCACCCGCCTCGGCCTCCCAAAGTGCTGGGATTACAGGCGTGAGCCACCGCGCCCGGCCCCAGAATGTAGTTCTTGAAGTTACTAAGCAATATGGAGCAGATAGATAGGCTCTGTGGACAAAATTTTTTGGAATCACTGGATTTTAGATCATAAAATTAGTATATATTATTAATATGTCTGTAAGGCTTCTCAAAGATTGTAATATCCTCTTGTAATATGAATCTCCAAGAACTGGTTAAATTTCCCAAACACCTTTGGACCATGGAACCCTTTTCATGAAGCATCTAGTTCATGATCCTTGGCTCAAACCTGGTAAATGTTGATGTGAGACAAAATTTACTACAAAGCTAGGGCAGCTGGGTCTCAATCTTGTTTCTCTGCTGCCTGGCACTCTGGAGCCCTTTCCTCCTAAATGAGATAGAGCACCTTATTCTCTTGAAGGCAACTATTGCTCTTACCCATTTATGCACATTAATGCCAATGTGCCTTAGCCTCTCACCTTTACATTAATTATTTGCTTTTAATTAATTCATCCATGCATCAATCTGTTCATCCATACATGTATTGCCGTTTAACAGGCTGAAAATCTGAGAATCCAGAGTGTAAGGTATTTTGTCTCAGGTTAAGTAGAACTTAGATTCCAACCCAGATAGATTGGATTCCAATCTATCTGTCTCCTGTCTCTTCATTGTATCACAGCCCTCCACTTCGCCACCACTACCACTAGGCCCCATAGCCAAGAGTCAGGAAGTCAAATAAAGAAGCAGAGGAAAAGGAAGCCACATCAAGACAATGATATCCAAGATCGTCTGAGTCCTGGAGTAGTAGAGAGAAATCTGGCAAGCCGAGGGGAGATAGCAGTCCCCTTACCACTGAAGGTGAGAGCTGACCCTGGGAAATGATGTTCATCACTCTACTAGACCACAATAATTATTAGACATTGACCTTTGGAGCCAACAAGATTTAAGTTTAGATCTGAAATTAAAAATGTACTAGCAACCCACCATCATTGAGCCTGGTTTTCTTCTCAATAAATTCTGATAATGCCAGATTTGTCAGAAGGCTCTGAGCATTCAAAGAACTAATGTGTCCTTTATAGACCTTAGTAAAGCTTCTGACCAACTGTTCAATGGTACCTTGTTAAATGCATTCTATCCCCAAGCTGATATCGTCTGGAGAAAGACCCATTCCCACTCATTGAGTCACCATGAATCGGGGGCTCATCATGGCCAGGGGTGTTTTCTGAAAAAAATCAAAAAGGCAGAAGCCTCCCCTGGAGGAGATCAGAGTCTATTTGACCACGTTTACATTTCTACTTCTCTTAGCAGAACTTGGTGCATTAAGAGACTTTTTTAAGTGCTCTGCAAAAGCAGCTGAAATTTTCAAGGCTTGCCCATGTCTGAGGATCGTAAAGATTGTGAATTTCTTCAGACTTGCTTGTTCTTTCCACAGAGTTCAGTTCATGGAAAGAACAATCAAGTCTGAACAAATCTTACCGTAACTACTGATACAGATAACAACGGTAGCAGCAACCCCAGCTTTGACCAAAACTACGTTGTATGCTTCCTAAGATTTTCTCAGATCTGCTCTTTATTTGTTACTGATACCAAAGAAGCAGCCTTTCTGAGGCAGCCCTGAAAGATCCTGCACATGCTTCTCTTTTGTCTCTTTGTCCATTACAAAAAATAAGAAAGTGTTCCTTGTCATAGCTTGTCCTGAACTGCAAAGGGCACTGTACATAAAGACTGTGTTTTAGCTGAGGATACGGGGAGCAGAAAAGCTTGACTAATTACGTTACTAATCACTTGAAGCATCTTCCATGTGACAACATAATTATGTCAGAGTAAGGTGAAATGTCTCAATTACTCAGGAAAAATAAAGGAGAAGCCCCCTCCTCACCACTCTTCCCCTTTCTATTATCCTGGCTTCATTTTAAAATGTTCTCTCAACTCAGAGGTCATTTACAAAAAATGAGGCCACAGCTCGCTCACTCACTCTCTCTCTCTCTCTCAAGCCATGAAGGGCCATCTAATGTCTGTTAGATTCCTCCCCCCTACCCACAATGGCAGGATTTTGGTGAACTAATGAAGTTGGCTCAAAGGAAATGGACATTTTAAGTGTTTACCCACTCGCTCTATTGTCCTTGGCTAAGGTTCAGTTCTCAAAGGGGTGTGACCTCCAGCAGGATCTTTAAGGATGTCACAGAAGGCTCAGACATGTGAAAGCAAATAATAGTTATTTCTTGTGGTCAGAGCCTGAACATACCAGATTCAGAGTAGACATCAGTTCTGAGATGCATAAGATTTGTCAGCCTGGTAGATAGAAGACTGACACAGAAGAAAAGAAGTCAACAGAAGTTTATAGAAAGACATGCAGAAGGATAAGCCAGGTTAATAGAATCTTCAGTCTAAGCAACTTGCCCAGCTGATGGCAAAACAGCCCTGACTTTTTCCTTTGACCTCTTGGAACCAGTTTCCTAAATGGTAAAACAAACAGTCAATGAGCTTCTTGATACAGAGTGGCTGGTCTATAGACCAACCACATCAGCATCACCTGGAAGCCTGTTAGACCCACAGAATCTCAGGTCACTCCCAGACCTACTGCGTTTTAGAAAGATCCCCCCGACAAAGGCAATTCATGTACACACTGAAGTTTCAGAAGCCCAGAAATAGTCTATATTCCTGACATCCTTTCTTTGTTCCTTTTTCTAAAGACAGTTTCAAATTAACAGAGTCCACTGGTAGCCTCACATTCTGCTCCAAAATACTCATCAACATTCGTCTTAACTATCACCCAAGAAAGCACATTCTAGCCAGGTGCAGTGGCTCATGCCTGTAATCCCAGCATTTTGGGAGGCCAGAGGCCTCATTTGAGCTCAGCAGTTCGAGATCAGCCTGGGCAACGTAGTGAGACCCTGTCTCTACTAAAATTAAAAAAAATATATATCCAGTCATAGTGCTGCAGGCCTATAGTACCAGATACTTGGGGTCTGAGTGGGGAGGAGGATCCCTTGAGCCTAGGAGACAGAGGCTGCTGTGAGCAGAGATTACACCACTGCACTCCAGCCTGGGAAACAGAGTGAGACCCTGTCTCAAATAGAGAAAGAAAAAAGAAACTACATTCCCCCAGGCCCTTACTTCTATCCCTTTCTAGAAAGACTGACAAATCAAGTTTCCAGCAGGTGTGGCAAATACATGTCATCTTGGATTGACTGGCTCTGCCTACCCAGAGTGCTGTTTGGATAAAGGATCGTTAGGCAGCATCAAGGCCCAGCAGGAAAGAGTTCTGTGATCAGTTAGTGATGTCTGCTATAGGTGCAGGCTGGGGATCTCAGATGTGTTCAACTATATCTTAATGAATTAACATTTTTAAAAGACAACGTGGAGACAGAGCAGTGATAAGGGAAGTCCTAAGAGTCAGGGCTTGTGGACTCCATTCTCCATTTCAGACTTCACTTTCTTCATCTTTAAGATAAACGTGTTGAACGTGGATCACAAAAGGCCCTTCCTGCCCTGAGGTTCTCTGATCTCACTGGTCTGTGATCATGTGTATATGCCATATCCCACATGTCCATGTTCTCAGGAGGGAAGATTTTGTTCTTATATCACAACAATCCTAGCTTCTCTTAAACCAGAGCGCTCCTCTTAAATAATATTCTACTAGTAGTGTTTGTGGGGTAGAGAGGAGAAGGGGAGAGGTTAAGAGATATGGGGAGGAGAAGCTGCCAAGTGTGCTGGCCTGAAGCAGGGCCCCAGCCCGCCCCCTCTGCCAGGCATCTGTTTCCAATGAAACTAAGGAAATTCCTGACCCACTCCTGCATGCTCTTGTTGCTACCCTGCTCTCGCCTCCACATGGCCTCTCCCCTCTGTGGGCTCTGAGCCAAGTCTAAAATCCCCATGGGCTCTCAGGGGCCAGGAAACAGGACAAAGCTTGGAGCCGTGACTCCCCTGGTGATGGCTAGCTGCCAGCTTTGATTATCCAAGGCTGTCTAAAGGTACCTAAGAGGTAACTTTGCCCTTGAAGGGTGTCCGAAGTCTGCCAGAGGTGATCCAGGACTCTAAACATGGCTGTGTGCTGAGAAGAGAATTCTGAACTGAACCAGATCTCAGTGATATGGCTTTTCTGGAGATATCCACCCACCTGTGTCAAAAATGTATGTTACTGCCTAATACTGCAAAACAGAAGGTGGAAATTCACCTAGAAAAGTCATAAGTGAAAGGCAGTGGGTCTCAACTAGGGGGTAATTTAGCTCCTCTGGAGGCATTTGGCAATGTCAGGAGGCAGTTTTGGTTGTCACAAGTAGAGAGGGTGATGCTACTGGCATCTAGTCTGCAGAGTGGCAAGAGATGCTGATAAACATCCTACAACGTACAGGAAGCCCACCCCCCACCCCCACCAACAACAAAGAATTATCCAACACAAAATGTCAATAGAGAAATTCTGATGATGGTAAGATAAGTTTGGATGACCAAGTACATGCCCCTAGTTTATAGATTAAGAAGCTTCAGTCCAGAGCAGGATAGAGACTTGCATCAGTTAGCACAGTAAACTAAATCGGGTTCTCTGGTTCCATCTGCCCAGCTGTATGCTCAGGGAAGGTAGAAAAGGAAAAAGAAAACTGGCCCCAAGGATAGGCCCAGCTCAAGTCTATAGCAAGAAACTGAAGAGACTGAATGGAATGTGGGAGTGATGAGCTTTAAATCAGTCACTATACCCACTAGCAAAACATGTTTCAGTGATGCTCCTAGGCTCATTCAGTTTACAGCTCCTTCCTCATTTGTAATAAAGAGAAGAGTGGGTCTGGTGTGATAGCTCATGTCTGCAATCCCAGGACGTTGGGAGGCCGAGTCAGGTGGATCACTTGTGGTCAGGAGTTTGAGACAAGACAAGCCTAGCCAATATGGTGAAACCCCATATCTACTAAAAATACAAAAATTAGCTGGGCATAGCGGCAAGCACCTGTAATGCCAGCTACTCGGGAGGCTGAGGCATAAGAATCACTTGAATCCAGGAGGGATCTTGAGAGGCAGAGTCTGCAGTAAGCCACAATCGTGCCACCGCACTGGAGTCTGGATGATGGAGGAAAACCCTGTTTAAAAAAAAAAAAAAAAAAAAAAAAAAGGAGTGGGAAGGAGGGAAGAGGGGATAAGCAGTAAGCATGGAGGGAATCGGCTGGTGGGACATCTTTCCACCTATACTTACTGTCAGCCACAAAGAAGCTCAAACATGTAAATTTTTGGAAAGATTTGCAGAGGAACTGCCTAATTTGTTCCTCTCAAAAGTGTCTCCTGGAACATTGTTTTTGAAATGTGTAAGGCACATCATTCGCTGGTCTCAGGAAGTAAGTACACTATCATTCTGCCTCTAATTTACAATCTTCCTCATGAAGAATGGAGATCTGGCCCACATTCATCCCAATTCAGGAAAGCAGTACTGAAGACTGAAGGCTCGGTCAGAGCCACTTCCTTAGGGTCTTGCCTCAAAGTTATTCTAACAACTCACCGGTCAGGACAGCAGTACCTTGCAAAATGGAGGAAGCAAATGGAAGCATTGACATGGGCCTCTGTCTTATAATCTCCATTTGGTTAAGACTGTCTTTAGTCCATCAAATCCAACCAAGTATCTTATGTCATCCAAGGGAATTTTTTTTTATCATAACCTGCCTCAGCTTTACATACACAGATGCACTTGAAATGTCCATCTATAAATGGCCCCAAAGGATGTCAAGGTCAGTGCTCATTCTGCAGGGACTTTCTGAAGCCTGTAGCCTCAACATCTCTTACATGGTTCTGCCAACCAGTCTTCACCATTGTCATTTCCACAGCATATATGGAAGTCAGTCTCATTCTTTTTGTTTTTGAGACAGAGTCTTGCTCTTGTCACCCAGGCTGGAGTGCAGTGGCATGATCTCGGCTCACTGCAGCCTCCACCTCCTAGGTTCAAGTGATTCTCCTGCCTCAACCTCCTGTGTAGCTGGGATTATAGATGCCCACCACCATGTCCAGCTAATTTTGGTATTTTTAGTAGAGATGGGGTTTTGCCATGTTAGCCAGGCTGTTCTCAAACTCCTGACCTCATGATCCACCCACCTCAGCCTCCCAAAGTGCTAAGATTACAGGCATGAGCCACCATGCCTGGCATCATTCTTTAAATCAGTATATATTCTGATTTTAAAAGCACTTTCTTTACAATGCAGAATATATACACAAAAATAATCCCCCCATGACCAGTGTTAAATAGTAGCATATATTCTTTCATATTTTTTCAATATATGTGTGTGCATTCATCTATATCTACCACTAGATAGCATACACAAACACAAATATTTTAAATTTAGTCTCATTGCCAATAGAATTTCATCATCTGTTATTTTATTAACTATGCATCAAAAGTTTCCTTTCCTGTCATTATTTTATATATCATTGCTCCATGGAAGTCAATTTACAATAATTCCTATCTTACAATTATACAATTAGATGGCTTTTTCCTATTAATACTCTAACACTGTAATGAGCATCCTTCTTGAGGATCTCAAATCTGATAGGAGAAATGGAATTGTGAACAAGCATTTATCACAATGATGCAGTAAGTATTATACTATTGGTGCACTACGTCTTTGACTGCATCTATAGTTTACTAAGGTAAATTATTTCAAGAGTAATTTCTGGGACAGAAGAAATTTCTAACTATTCCAATTTTATGACTTTTGAGACATGCCTTCAAGTTGAAAGGTCAATTTTTTTAAATATTGAGAGCCTCTGTTTCAGAATGCAGGCATATGAGCACTCACACTGGAAAACTAAGTGGAATAACTCCTTTTGCCAAGAATTTGGGAAGTAAAGATTGAATTCTAGTCCCAAATCCTTATAGCTAACTTTTCATTGCTTTTATATCTGCAATTCAGTAAGTGACCACCAGTAGCCACTCTGGCTTTGGAGGATGAAGGTAAGACTGAAAACAGTCACAGAGGTATTCAATAACTGTAAATACACAAATATGATAGTACTTATTACATCATTGTGATAAATGCTTGTTCATAATTCTGTTTCTCCAGTCAGATTTGGAATTGTCAAGAAAAGGGGTCACAAACCCCTAATCTCAGAAATCCTAAAAATAATCAAATCATCTTTCATAGAATGCTTATTTATTTTTGGAGTTAAAAAGTCATCATCAATATCTAAACAAAACCACAATAAAATCTACATAATGAGGATTGCATGAAAGCCACAGTGAAATTTTGCTGAATAAAATAGTAGAACCATATCTAATATGGATCCTAGTATTGACCTAGAAATAAGTGTACTTTTCATTCTCCCATAGAAAGGAATATATTTAAATGAAATTATGTCTTAGAAGAGAATATATAATTTATAATAAAGAAAAAAACTTAAAAATGTAAAAAGGTTGTTAGTGGTATCTTAGGGTAACCAGCCAAAGGATGACATTTGTTTCCTGGTTTCCAATGCATACTTCTGGGAACAGATTAGGCTGCAAATGGAAATAAAAGTGTGTATCATTCCAGGTCCTAGAAAACAGACGGTGAGAGGCAAGTTCGTTCATTTCAAAAACAGAGGGGCTGACTTTGAACTGCTTGATGGTGAACAAACCAACCTTCCCTGTGATGTCTGGCTAAGAATTCTTTCTACACTGAGTGCCAAGGACATTTAATGTATGATATTTGATTTGCTGGGTGCAAAGCTCAGATGAAGCCTGGAAAATCCATCTGTACTCTCAAAGCTTTTCAAAGGGAAACAAGGTTGCTAACATTTATGCAGGCTTTAATATCATGTGTCAGGCACGGGGAGTGAAAGAACTCATCAAGTCAGTGGGATGGATCTGGCTGATAGGCTCTCAGAACAACAAAAATAGTGGTGAATTTTGGCCAGGACTCAAAGGTACGTTAGGATCATACTCTTTAAGTGGGAGAAAGTAAGCCTCACAGAGGAAAGTAACACACCCAAGATCACACAGCTTGTTAGAAACCTAGCCAAAACAAAGAAATGAAAATACATGGTTAATTGACTTGCAGGTTAACATTCTTTCTCTCTTCTCAATTCTGTTTTGCTCTTTTATCTCCTGTGTTTCATTTCATTGAAACATGAATGTCAGTGATAAATGAAAGCCTTTGTGTCTGACTCAGGATCATTCTCTGTAGGCTGAATGACATGCTAGAAGGGGCTTTAAAAAAACTAATGATATTTGAGATGTAGTGGACATTATTCCAAATGGTGGCAATGTTATAATGACAAAAAATACATTTTGGGGTAAGAGGACAAGGCATTGCCATTCTGAGGAGGATTTTTATTAAGAATATCTCCAATCCTCCTCTTCTTTAACCCTGTGGCTTTCACATCTTTAACTGTACAACTTCCATGGACTGCTCTCTCAGTCAAAGTCCAAGTAGAATTATAGAAATGATTCTAAGTATTTACACAGGAGGAATTGAATGCAGGAATTTAGGTTACACTAATGAAGGAAGAGCTGAGAATCCAAATAAGTGAGGTAATATAGAGATTTATAGCATCAGAAAGCTGTGAACCTCCTTAAATTTCAAAGGTAATGGGATGAGTTGGCATTACTAGAGTCTAGGATCTGGACTCATCTAGTGGAAGCTGAAGCCATGGTAGATCTGTTTAGAGAGGAATGGAAGGGGAGCAGGGAAAGAAGGAGTGAAAAAAATAGAGAAATAAAACAAGTACCCCTGGCTTCTCCCTGAAGCTACAGAGCAAAGATCAGAGAAAAGGCAAAGGATGGGCCTGAGTGCCAACAGATCCAAACCCAATTCACTCCAAAATTGTTTCATCACCTCTGTCTCTCCCTTACACCATCTGTCCACTAGAACACTGCTTGAGTTAATCTAACACACAAGTCCAATACTGTCATCCCCTGCTTTAAATTCTTCTGTGGCTCCTACTCCACTTTGAGAAAATGACCCTTACCCCAGCACAACATATAAGACTAACCTCTATCTGGGTGAATTCATTTAATTATTTCTTTTTAATTGACATATAATAATTGTACATATTCATGGAGTTCATAGTAATGTCTCAACACATACAGTGTGATCAAATCAGAATAGTAACAGTCAGACCAAAGCTACTAGCAATGTTTTTACTCCAAAATGGCCCATCTATCAGCTTCAGGAAGGAGACGGTGTGTTGCCAGGTGCACCAGGTTGACACATGATGATGAAGGATGAGAATAGAGACCATTAGAGCTGGAAGAAGATGATCATAGCAGTGAGGTGAGGGTGAACAATGTGAGAGCTCAGGGAAAGCAAGAGCTGGTCTCCAGACCACAGGCACCCTGGTTCTAAAATCTCCCTATGAGAAAATGGATGTACATGGTCTCAGGAAGAAGAAACTCTTCACACCTCCCATGTGGATGTATCCAGCACCTTGCACACTCCAGGCATGTGACAGAGACAGTATAAGGACAAAGCTAAATATGCAACCAAGGCCTGGACTTCATTTGTGGGTGGGTGATGCAAGACCATTTAGGGTAATGAAACCCCTTCTCACCCCACTGGGAAGCAAGACCTGGAGGGAAGGAAGTTGGAAGGAGGAGCCTTCTGTGGGATTGGCTATAGCCTCCACCCAGCCCAACAGAGCACGTTCTCTTCCAGCTCCAACTCAAGTTGTGTCCATACTCCCCACACAGAGAACTGTACTTTGTGCTCTTCAGAGGCAGAAAAGTCAATAAATTCATTTTTTTCATGGAAAGAATATGTCATCTAGAATGCCCTGGGGAATTTGTCTGTAAAGTTTAATTTCTACTGAAGGATCCTGAGTAGGCAAAGAATGCACAAGGAGAGGGGAGTACAAGAATAAAATAAATCGAAGGAACTGGTATTTGTTTACTGAGAATGTACCTGGCACCAGGACTCTCAGGTCTATAATCTCATTCAGTGCTTGCAACAGCCTTCTGAGGTAGAGAGATAATGAAGGCCTGCATAGAAATTGTAAGAGATCAGGGAGGTCCCTCTGATCTCTAATTCTTGATTAATTAAACAAATAATCACTGAGTTACTCTGGATACTCGACATTGAGTCAGTGGCTGGGAAGCGAACACGGACATGACATCATCCCTTTCCTCAAGAACCTTTCAGTCTGTGTTGGAAGCAGACACATTCACAAGCTCACAAAGTCCTTTTCTAGTGCGTTGACCTCCATCCACAGTCTGCCTGATCACTCCAGGAACAAGGAGCCCTGGCCTCCCACAGAATTTACCCAAATGTTCTTAAATATATGACGACATTTGTTTTCCAGTTTTATGATGTTTTAGAAATCTGAATGCATCTTGTAATCGATGCAGAAATATAGTTAATTATTTTTCCTAAAAAACAAACAAACCAAACCAAAACAAAAACCCACGGTGTTGTTCAGTCAATGGTGTGGATCAATATAGTCTTAAATCTGAGTAAGCATGGAAATTGTTTATAATCAAGATATTAATACCTCCTATTTGGAAGGCACTATATGGTGTTTAGGGAGGAGGCAATGAGGGTAAAACTCATATCCCCCCTCTCTCAAATGATGCATTGCTGCATGACTGTTTCATAACTATGATCCCTGCTATATACTGTCCCATATGAGTCCATTGATGTCCCCATCAAAACCATGCAAAAAAGGAAACTTTCTCCTTATTGTTACTTAATTTAAACATGCAACAAATCCTTTATACTCTTTGAAGGAGAGAGGCTGCAGATGAGCTCAGACTGGAATCTCTGACCAATAGCTCAGTCAAGATAGGAACATGGATACGAATGAGAACTGTATTAATGTTTCTCTCAGCAATGGAACAACACAGACAATCACAAAACAACGCTATTTGCTCATTTGCAAAGCCACAATCATGCCTGAAAACATTTCAACTTTTTCTTTGTTGAACCAACACTCGATTCTGTGTAACTTACACAAATTCCCCAAATCTCCTGGAGTCTGAAGATTGAGAACCATGAAGGTGCTCATCAGAAAGTGAACTCACCTGAGCCAAGAACAGTACAGCACTGGGCTTGGAGGGTTCATGGTAGGCCTTCCTCTCTCCTCTTCAAAACGAGATAGTAGAAAATGTAACAACAACAACAAAAAAACAAAAAAAACACATTCTCTTCAGCTCTGGGAGTCTCCAGGGGATGTTTGTTTTGATGAGATTCTGAGCCTGATTTTCAAGAATAAGGAGGTGCCAACTGTTTGTAGAAGCTCCTAAAACAGCATGATCTCTGGCCCTTAGGAGATTTATCTTTTATTTATACAGAGTATTTTTGAATGCCTGTTACTGAGATAAAGAAGTGACTGAGAGGCTTCATGTAAAAGGCAACACAATGTTTTTAGAGCCTAAATCTAAAGAAAATATGTACATAATATTATAAAGCAAATGAGTTGAAAGATAAGTAGATTTTAGTTGTTCATTTAAACATAACTTTAATTCAGCACTATTAGGTATAGGGGAGATGAATCAAAACGTGAGACTTGTTTCCTGTTACAGGGAAATGTACAGCCTAAAGAAGGAAACTGACCTGTAAAAATACAAACTTCAGTTTTAAGTGACATAGGGTGAAGAAAGGAGGCTGGACACAGAAGAAGAAGGAACAACTCCCTCCCTGATAGACTCCACTAGGGCTTTCCTGAGGAAGTCACTAGCATTTGGTCCAAAAAAAGTGCATCCTCTTGATAAAGCAATCATGCTAATATTTTATCTATTGCTATATAATAAAGTATCATGAAATTTAGTGGCATAAAATAGAAATAAACATTTATTATCACATACTGTTTATTTGGGTGCAACTTTTCTAATTGGTTCTGGTTCATGGATTCTCACAAAGTTATAATCAAGATTGGGGTCAGGGCTACAATTCTCTAGGGGCTTGACTGGATTAAAGAATCTGTTTGCAAGGTAGCTCACTTGTATGACTGGCAAGTTGGTGCTGGTTGCTGGTCGGAGCACTACTTGAGTATCCTTACAACACGGCAGCTGGCTTCCCTGGAGCTAGTGATTCAAGAAAGAGCTAAGTAGAAACTGCAATGATTTTGGGGACTTAGCCTCATCAAAAGTCATTCTCTATCATATCCCTAATATCCACAGTATGCAAATTACTAAACAAGTCAGTCCTATTCCGTGTGAGAGGGAACAAGGGTAGAGTATCAGGAGGTAAGAATCATTGGGAGACATCTTGAAGGCTAATTACCACAACTAATGATAATACCTAAAATGGTGGCATTATTATATTTTGTCTTTAGTGATTGGGGGTGTGAGTAATGGTGGTAGTAGTTAACATCAGACTTTAGAATTACATAAGCCTTGGTTCAAATCTTATTCCCATCATTCACCAGCTCTTTGGCTTCTCAGCTGGTTGGGAGATGGCATGACCAGGAAGCCACAACTGGGTGGATGGATGGAAGCCACATGTTGTGACAGACCCAGCTACCTTGGCAGTCCTGGATCACCTTCCTATGGAAGTCAAAGGAGCAAACCTTAATGTATTCAAGCCATTGTATCTTAGAGACTTTGTTATAAGACCTTCACCCATACCTTAATATATTCATTGATACAAAAAGCTTAAACTCTAAATTCACTTTCCCTCATCTA
The DNA here is from genome assembly GCF_030222135.1 of Aotus nancymaae. NCBI lineage: Eukaryota > Metazoa > Chordata > Mammalia > Primates > Aotidae > Aotus > Aotus nancymaae. The sequence goes on from NW_026988443.1 coordinate 20,358,157, forward strand.
TAAAGTACAGATAGAAATACCAATCTCACAGGGTTCTTGTGAAGAAAAATGAAATGATGCATAAAAGTGTGTGTCCAGTGTCTGGCCCCAGAGTTCACACACTCATCATCATGCTTGCCCTGCTTGAGTTTATGATCAGTGTCAAAACACTACATGTGTGCTGGGCATTTTCTCAAACTCCTAAGGTCAGAAGTTCAAGAAACAAACATTCTGTGAATTTGGCACATGTATGTACCCATCCACAATGTCACTCCAGGGAATTTAAAACAATTTGTTCTGGAGACCCCTTTTATGGGAACTTGTGGGTTTTAAATAAATAAAGCAGTGGTTTCACAGAAAGATCATTCAGTGAACTGCTTATGGGCCAAGATCTTCCACGGACATCTTGCCCTCTCTAGTCCTCAGTTTCCAATGCTGGAAAATAAAAGGAAAAAAGAAAGAGGAGGAAGGAAGGGAGGAAGGAGAAAAAAAGGAGAGAGAGAGAAAGGAAGGAAGGAGAGACAAGAGAGAGGAAGAAAAGGGAAGGAAGTAGGGAAGGAACAAAGAAGGGAAGGGAAGGGAAGGGGAGGGGAGGGGAAGGGAAAAGGAAGGAAGGAAGGGAGGGAGGGAAGAAAGGAGGGAGGGAAGGGAAGGTAGGTCAATGTTTCCCAATTCCTAAGGGTTCCACAAAGCAACTTCAATAGTTCTGCCACTACTTGCATTACTTATTCAGCTCTGTATAACTGGCTTTTGCCGACGAAGGTGTTCTATTGCTTCAAACAAGTTTGCAAACCACAAGATGAACAAGATGAACTACAAGGTTCCCTCTGGTTCCATGATTTTTTCCTAATCCAGCTGCAGACACTTCTCCTCCAGCAATAACTCCTGCTTCAAATCAGAGTGTCCTCTGATTCTCTCTACTCTTAGAGGCCCCCAGTGTGTCGTAAATGAATTAACAAAGGCAGTGGGCTTTTGACCGAAGTTGCTCAGGACTTTCTTAGCCCAGCTGAATCTATGCAATTCAGTAGGTCTGAGCCATGCCATCTAGTGAACAGATCAGGCAGTGAAGCGTTCTCCAGCTCACACACATTCCAAGATGAACCAAGTATCCTCTATCTAGATGCAATGACAATTTTTGAAAAATAATCAAAATGAGGAAATGAATTAGAAAACTAAAATGTCATCTCTAGCCAATGCCCTGGGCTTGAAATGGCTGAAATAATCAAAGCTGTCATTTTATTTTTTCCTATCTTGGAATTACTACTTTTAATTTCTCTACTAAAGTTTCTCTGGCCAACTCATCAAATTTTCTATCAAAATTACCTACAGAATTAATTTGTATGCACTGGCATAAAAGAATTGGCTGATAAGATGGGCCACACTTGGTGGGCACGAGCGGGGAAGCCCCCACTCACCCGAGGAATGCAGTAGATGCCCTCCATGGAGTGAATGCTCTATGTCCAAAATGCCCTGCACATGTTGGCTGAATCCTTGGCTTCCCTCCTGCTGGTGAGTGTCACAGACCCACAGCCTCAAGCAACTGTGAGGTCTCCTTGCTGGAGATTTTCCTTGGAGGACCAGGGCCTGATTCCAACACTACTGCATCCCCTGGATTTCCCTCTTCAGATAAGACTCTGGCTTACAAAGGAACACCTAAGACAGCATCGGATGTGTCAGGAAGCCCCAGAAGGCAGGATGACAAAAACAAATGATGGCAGAAAAAATAGTTACACCTGCTGACATCACCTCTGTGATGAATCATGGGGAACTCAGGGGCTTCTAGTTCTCCCCTTGACTCATGCAGACAACAAGCACCTGGACCCCAGGCCTGGTGATGGACTGAAAGGTCACCAGGCATGGCCGGCATGGCAGAATCCATTCCCGAGCCAATAGGGACAGCTGCTTCCTAGATTATGTTCATTGTCCTCCATGTTAGAGAAATTATCTTAAGAAACCATATGTGGCCGGGAGTGGGTGGTTCATGCCTGTAATCTCAGCACTTTGGGAGGCCAAGTTGGGCAGACCACCTGAGATCAGGAGTTCCAGACCAGCCTGTCCAACATGGAGAAACCCTGTCTCTATTAAAAATACAAAATTAGCTGGGCATGGTGGCGTGTGCCTGTAATCCCAGCTACTCAGGAGGCTGAGGCAGGAGAGTGACTTGAACCCAGGAGGCGGAGGTTGTGGTGAGCTGAGACTGTGCCATTGCACTCCAGCCTGGGCAACAAGAGCAAAACTCTGTCTCAAACAAAAAAAAAAGAAACAACATGCTTTCTGAGTTCAACCCCATGATTAGGATCTTAGGCAAAAAAGAAAACCATAAAAACCTAGGGCTGAATTTTCTTCTTTTGCCTCTGCCCATCTCAACTTCAGTTGGTTTTCATTTATTTTAATGTGTACTTTGGAATCCGAACCCTCCACATTCCCAGTTAACTCCCACCACCTGGGTTATGTTATTTTGAGGGGGACAGGAACACTGGCTCTTCCCCTGCTCCCACTCTTTTTTCACATTGTAAAAACAAATTGTTAAAAAGGTGGCCTCTGTCTGCAGAGAGAGAGGGAGAAGGGTGCAGGAGCTCTTCCTGCTGGGCTAAGTTACAGAGCAAAGGGCTTGGGGGAGCAGTGACCACTTTCAACCAGGAACTGCAAACCCCAGAGTCGGGCAGGGTGACGGTTCACTGAAACAACCCCCTCTGTTTGGATCACTTTTGGGGTGAGTCTAATCAACACGGGATGTGTGACTTCAAAACAGCTGGGAAGCATTAGAGGTCAAAAGTTTAAATCAAGTTAAGAACCATCGGAATGTGCAAGCTCCGTTGTTTTAATCTCTGTTTCTTCCTTTAATCTACACAACGCTCTTTGTGGGATAAAATGTCTTGGTCAGGGCTTGTGTTGACACATGGGTCCCTGAAAATACATTCAGAAAGCCAGAGTTGGAGAGGAGGGTAGGAAGGGTATTGTATTTGCTGGTAAAATAAAGCAGCCAACCATTTCTTTAAATATAAAAAAGAAACCATCCACTTCTTTACATATAAAAAAGAGACATGTAGAATCAGGGAATACTAAAGCTGAAAAAAAAAACACTGCAAATCTTTCAAACCCTTTCATTACCACGGTGGAAAATAGGCCCAGAGAGGTTAGTGCCTGACTCAAAGTCACACAGTGTTTAGTGGCTAACCCACAGAAGGGGTAAACAAATTTAGATTATGCCACACTTCTGCCCAAAACCCAATGGTTTGTGCTCATCATTAGGATGAAATGACAGTTCTCTGGCCTATCAAGGCTTGGGTGATGTGGCCCCACCTACAGCTCAGTTTTCTGGGGTGACATCCCCCCCACCCCAACACGTTCCTGGTACATTGTTTTCTTTGTTCCATGGGTTTGTGAAGTCCTATCCCACTTCTGAGTTTAGGGACTTGTTATCTCTCCTTTCTGGTAGGTGTGTCTTCCCCCTCTTTTCTTCTTGATACAAGGGGCTGAAAGGCCACTTCCTCATCACCACCTTTTTCATGAGCCTGTCCAGTGTGGCCTCCCTGACACCCTATGTCTTGCCAGCTCACTCATGTTCTCACTGGCACCCAGGCTCTGATTACCCTCTCCCTGAGTTGCTCACTCACTATTGTCCTCTCCCATTACAGTGTGAGTGCCAGGGGCTGGAACCCCCAGGTCCTGTCTTGCTAACCATTATACCCTTCTGTTCATCACACACAGTTGTTCAATATCTATTTGGTAAACCAATTAATCAATCAATCAATCATTGAAACAATCAATGGGTTCAAAGGTAGTCTCCTCCTGTCTCCTTAGTGACTAAGTGTTGAGACATGGGATAGATTCAAGATAGCCACAAATTGTTGGAGTGGGGGTAGTATATGTTTTTTTTTTTTATTTTGGGTGGATTCTGTGGCCATTTGGTAAACAGAAAAATGCCAGAAGTGGCCTGTGCCACCTTTCAAGCGTTGACTTTAACAGACTGGCAGCTTCTACTCAGGCCTCTTGGAAGTGTCTCTGGAGCCCTGAGCTGCCATGGAAATAGTTCGACTACCCTGAGATGACCACCACCCTGAAGAGGCCCCACCAAGACACTCCAGTCACTAGCTCAGCTCAACCCGCCCTCCCAGCCATCCCCCACCCAGGCCTAAGGAAGTTAATGAAAACATATTGGACCTTCATTCTCCTGTGAGACAATCCCAACCACCAGCTGAATACCACTGAGTGACCTCAGCCAATGCACCAAGGAGCAGAAGAAATTCCCAACTGGGCTCTACCTGAATTCCAGTCCACAACATCCTGCCAAGTAATCAGATGGGGGTTGCTTTAAGCTGCTAAATTTCAGGGTGATTTGTTACACAACAGCAGGTAACTGCAATGCGACTGTGATATTGTGAAATACATATTTGATTTTTGTTTCCATTCCCTGATGTACAGCTCCTAAAAATCTTTGGAATCTCTTGAGTGCTAAGAGCATTTTTTTGTATGCTATGAGAGACTTGGTGGCTGTGGGCCCTGATCACCTGAAAGACCAAGGCATGATTAGAGGGTTGACACTCAGCCTACCTCCCAACTGCCAGGGAGGAAAGAGGAGCCAAGGGTTCTGTCCATCACCAACAACCAACGGCTTAGTCAATCAAGGCTATGTAATGAAGCTTCTATAAAATCATAAAAGGACTGGGTTCAGAGAGCTTCTGAATAGCTGAACACATGGAAGTTCCTGGAGGGTGGTGCGGCCAGGGAAGGCCTGGAAATTCCACGCCTTTTCCCACATGACCTCACACTGTGCATCTCTTCATCCATACCCTTTGTAATATTATTTATAATAATCAGTAAAAGTCAGCATTTCCCTGACTTCTGTGAGCTGCTCTAGCAAATTAATTGAACCCAAAGGGGGTTGTGGGAACCCAAATTTATAGCCCATTGCAACAGGTATCTGAAGTGAGGGACAGTCTCACGGGACTGAGCCCTCAACCTGTGGGATGTGAAGCTATGTCCGGGTAAATAGATGGTGGCAGCATTGAATGGCTCTAGAAGACATCTCAGTGATATCCACCGCAGAATCTGCTGGAGGATTGCTTGGTGGGAGAAATTCCCACACGTTTTGGTGACCAGAGGTCACAGAAGTGTTGTTGAGTGAGAGACTAGGAAAATCACTTTTGGTTTTTTATTCCCCCCTATACCCATACAGGGCTCCAGAGCCAGATGATTTGGCTTTAAATCTTAATTCCATCCTTCGTTAGCTAGCTGGGTGACCTTCTGCATGTTGATTTATTTTCCTTAAGCATCAATAACTAGATCATCTGCAAGGTGAGAATAATGGGATTCCTTACTCAAAGAGTTGTTAGAAGACTAAATAAAGTCTATGTCAAGTACTTAGCACAGTGCCTAACAACACCAAATGATCAGTAGGTCTTCAGTTACTATTGTTTGTACCCTGCTAACTAAGTAGAGCTCCTCTTTCATATATAAGACAGAAGAAGACGGGTTCCAAGTACTCACATGCACCACACCCTTGCCATTAGTTCATCCATGCACCCTATCACCAGATAAACATCCGAAATTGATCATGTCTGAAAAACTCTCATCCCTGCTTATGTTCAGAGCATTATCTCTCAGCCCTCTTCCTCTCAAATCTTGTTCTTAGCCCTACAGACACAGGCACAGGCACAGTTGTGTACTCTTCCAAAAATGGCAGGATGCATAAATATTTCCACAGTGAGTATTTCTGGTTAGGGAGATTATAGACATACTCGCTTCCTTCCTTGTGACTCCTTCCTGTATTTTCTAAATCATCTACAGCAAACCCTTTATTTTCATAAAATGTCATAAAGATTACAAAACACAGGAAGGAAGAATTTCTCCTACTTGAAAACTGAGACACTCTTTTCTTTGTCTTTCTCATAGCATCTGCCCAAACGTCTCTTGTGCTGTTGAATGAATGAACAAACTAAGAGTAGAGAGGGGTTTATGGTGCAGGTTTAAGCAGGGCAGCCTGGGTTTACATCTTATCCATATATATATGTATATATACGTATATATGTGTGTGTATATATATGTATGTGTGTGTGTGTGTATATATATATACACATACATATATTTTTTTGAGATAGAGTCTTACTCTGTCACCCAGGCTAGACTGCAGTGGCACAATCTTGGCTCACTGCAACCTCTGCCTCCTAGGTTCAAGCAATTCTGTTGCTTCAGCCTCCCAAATAGCTGGGACTACAGGCACAGGCCACCATGCCTGGCTAATTTTTGTATTTTCAGTAGAGACAGGGTTCCACCATATTGACCAGGCTTATCTATATTTTTTAAATGTAAAGTTTAAAATTCCTGCCCTAGTTTTTGTTATTTTTAGTTCATTGGTTTGTTTTTATAACGATGCTCATGCTGAAACCTTTGTTTTAAATGAAAAGAATCCTTTTGTCAAGTGAATAGTCATGCTGTCATTTATTTTCTTAAGGCCAAAATGCCAGAGTTTCTTAAAATGAGTTTCTCCTTCCACATCTATGTTTATAGACTAATGACAGGCTCTTAAATATCCATTTAGCAATGAGAAAATTCCAAGACAGTGTGCTGTAATCCGGTTAGAAAAAAAAATCAGTTTAACTGAATACATATAAATTGCTCACACCAAAGGAAGATGAGGTCTCTAGGAATACTAACCTACCAAGCGCAGGTTTGCAGCCACACACATTCTTATCTCATGACAGCAAGTGAGTGGCCTCTGGCAGAGTCCCAGGCACAGTGGATCAGCACCCATTTTTCCAGAAGTCTGTCGCTGCCTGTGTGTTCCTTTCAGCTGCCTAGCTTGCCAGACTCAAGGGCCTTCCATCTCTGAGTCGTTCACAAACTTTCTAAATAGGTTACTAGTTCATGTGCTGGATTTTGGTGCTCTCATCAATTCACCAGCTCAGTGTAACCCAAATCAGCCCAGCCTGTGTGAGATGAATTCAATGAACGTGGAAATTGCCTCCAAGTCCTTCATGCCTCTGATTCAGTAGGCAGACTTCCCCAGAGCTCCTGTTTGGAATGCCTTCTGCATTAGCAGCTGAAGCGCACCTCCCCTGCCCCCTTCTCATCTGTGTTATCTCAGGAGATTTTCAACTCTTTATGTCATCCCAACAGCCTTCTTTTTTGGTCATTTCTCATCACTTGGATCCATAAATATTAATTATAAGCCTCATATTTTAAAGCCTTTTTGAGCATATTAACTATTTAGCCACATAAATCAATCCTAAACTAATCTTAGTGGTTCATCATAATTTCACAAGTTCCAGAACTTTCATTTCAGCTACCACTCTTCACTGTTTTTGCCAGCAACATTATTTAATGACTTTCAATCTGCTAGGCTCTTCTTTAGATAAAGGGAACAGAAAGGGAATCATGGAGGGAGGTATGAAAGGAGAGAAAAGGGGGAAGAAGAGAAGGAGGGAGGAGGTAAAGAGAAAGAAAGGAAGCAGGAGGAAGGAAGGAAGAAGACAGGAAAAGGAAGAAAACACAGTCAAGAGGGATAAACCCTCGTGGGGACTGCAAGATCAGGGATTTACTTCTTTTTTCCTAGCTGGCCCCAGGGGAGCTGAGCAAGTCACCTAGTCTCTGTGGGGTTGGCTTAGTTTAGAGGGTATCTCTGGCATGTCCCTCACAAACTCTGTTTTCCAAAGTTCTCCCTCCTTGTTTACCAGAACTTGCTTCTGAAAGGATCCCCAAGTAGCACAGGGAAAGTTAGGGTCACTTTGTCCTGTCTTCCAAGTACTCACTAAAGCAGGTCACAGAGCCCCAGGATTATTGACTGATATGTTTGGCTGTGTCTCCACCTAAATCTCATCTTGAATTTTGTAGCTCCCATAAGTCCCACATGTCATGGGAGGGACCCTGTGGGAGGTAATCAAATCATGGAGGCGGGTCTTTCCCGTGCTATTCTCATAAGTCTCACGAGATCTGATGGTTTTATAAAGGGGAGTTCACCTACACAAACCCCCCCTTGCCTGCCACCATGTATTACATACCTTTCTCCTCCTCTGCCTTCTGCCATGATTGTGAGGCCTCCCCAGCCATGTGGAACTGTGAGTCCATTAAATCTCTTTTTCTTTATAAATTACCTAGTCTCTGGTATGTCTTTATTAGCAGCATGAGTACTGACTAATATACTGACCAAGGTGGGTTTCCCAGTTTTCACTTCAAGATTCACTGGAGGACAGGGTGACTACATCAACAATAATTTATTATGCATTTATACATTTTTAAATACCTAAAAGAGTATAATTGGATTGTTCATCACAAAGAAAAGACAAATGCTTGAGATGATGGATACCCCTTTTACCCTGATGTGTTTATTACTCATTGCATGCCTGTATCAAAATATCTCATGTATCTCATAAATATATACAACCACTATGTATGCACAAAAATAAAAAATTAGGCCAGGCACGGTGGCTCATGCCTGTAATTCTAGCAATTTGGGAGGCTGAGGTGGGTGGACCACTTGAGTTCAAGAGTTCAAGACCAGCCTGGCCAACATGGTGAAACCCTCTCTTTCATAGCCGGGAGTGATGGCACACACCTGTAATCCTAGGTACTCGGGAGGCTGAGACAGGAGACTTGCTTGAACCTGGCAGGCAGAAGTTGCATTGAGCTGAGATAGCACCACTGCACTCCAGCCTGGGCAACAGAGTGAGATGCCATCTCAAAAATACATGTATAATAAAATTTTATAAAATAAAGATTTACTGGAAGATACAGGCTCTATGGGTGGTGCTTTTATGTGTGTTTCTATGCAGCTTATGCATAATCTATTAGTTCTTGGTGTATACCTCCTAGTTCTTTGAAAACCATGTAGCTGCCTTAGTAGCACCTGAAAAATCTTAATAGCATTGGTTACTTTGCACCAGTGCATTCCATATGCACTGCTACTCAAAGAACTAGAAATGTCCTTAGGACTGTAGACAGAAATTAAACATTAAACCTCAGAGGGCATCAGGGCCCAGGGAGGCAGGATCAGACCCGCCAGAGTTCAGATATTGGTTACTCCAGGTGCTCACATTAAACCTTGGACCTCACCTCCCTGGGATGCAGTTCCCCCACCTATAGTGATTCTTCTACATGATGCCTGTTGTTGTCATCCAGAATAAAAGAGACAATGCTACAACACCAAGCGCTCAGAGCCTCACTCATAGTTAGCGTTCAATAAACGTGAGCTTTTATTATTACCATATTTCCTCCATTCTGAGACAACATCGATCAGAAGTCAAAGCATCAATTTAATAACTTCTCAGGGGGAAAAACAATATATTAAATACAAATTCCCATTTTAAGACATCACAATTTCAACAATATTAAAAGTTGAAAAGAAATGTGTCTGAAAAAATCAATGACATATGGTCTTATTGCCATCACATTTTGGAATCATTTTAAGTCATTTGCTTGCTCACTTGCCTTTTTTCTGTTTCATCTGGCTGCCTCAGGAGACACACAGGTTCCACGAGAATAAGGAAGTAGGTATTTGTTCACCATTGTGCGCTCAGTGCCAGACACGGGTGTCAAGTGAATGTTTGTTTGATAAGATGGTTGAATGTCATCTTAATATAAAAGGCTATTGATCAAAACCTCACTAATATTGCCATTGGTTCATATAATGAAACTTCCCCTCATGTCCTTTTCAGTCCATGCAATTGAATTTCCCACCAGTCGTGGGAGAAGGGCTGGTTTGTTTGAGTGTGTGTTTGTTGAGGATTAGAATCTTCCTTGAGCCATAGACAAAGGAGTGAGGATGGAAGCAGGCAAGAAATGTGGAGAATCCACCATAACTCCTGACACCAGGGAAGTGGTCAGAAATCACCCTTGAAATTAAACGCAAAGCAAGGGTAGGGTATAGGCCCCCGTCAGCATCAAATGCACTGCTACTTGGAATGTCTTAGGACTGTAGATAGACATTAAACATCAATAATTATCTCTTTAAAGAGTCAACTGAATTTTGTCCTTCAATTTACAACAAAGCAGAAAAATAAACATTGAAGTCATCTCCCAAGCACAGAAGACTTCTAGTTGCCCATTTAGAAATCAAAACATTAATTCAATCAGTAAACATGTATTGAGGTTCTCCTATAGGACAGGTGTTGCTAGGTTCTTGGGGTAGGAAACCAGGTGGGACAGACTAGGATAGGGCAGACCAATGAGGGAGACTCCCATATGTGCAGATAACTGCTCCAAGTCAGGTAGGAAGAGACAATGCATAAGGAGCAGGGGAGCCCCAAGGTGAGAAGCAGAGATGAGTTCACAGAGGAGAGAGTATCTGTCCCATCTGAATGCCTAGAATGAGGAATCTCCAGTTTTGCATTGCATCAGCCCTTTCAGAAAATTCCCTGCAACCTGCACTAAATCCCAGGCCAGGGGACCTGTCAGGCTTTAAGTGATACTCTAGGGACATACTAAAAATGAAATGGCTTCTCGTGAAAAGCAAAGCAAATTTTAGTCATTCCACTGCCTGGGGTGAGGGGAATCATCATATAAATAAAAGTTGCTTTTAACTTATCACACAACAGCAATTCTCAAATAATTAGCATTAACAAGAAATTAGGTTCACTTACCCCAATAGCAGAGGACAATTGTTTGACAAGAGACCACTCCAGGGTGCACTCTTCCTGGATGAGGATGAGGACAATTTATCAGAGGGCCCTAAAAGCAGCCTCATGATCAGAACAGGACATGAGAGGGACTGAGCAAAGAAGAAAGCTCAAGGCCAGTTCTCAGACCTAGCACTCAACAAGTCAACACTGGACTGAATGGCATGAACCACATGACACATCCCAGGTTACTGAGCTAAGCTTCTTGGAGACCAGAGCAGATGGTGTTGGAACACAATGGCCCTCAACTGGTCTTCAACCAAGAGAAGAAATTCAATATTAGCAGAAAGGAACACAGGTCATGCCAGGCTGAGAGAGCACCCGAGCAACAAAGGAGCTAATCCAATATAACACCCGGACATAGAGAGAAAGTCAGTGATGAAGTGGGAGCAATTGGCAGGGACTGTTCAAGGTGGATGCTGTTTGTATAAGGAACTCAGAGGTGTGTTTTCTTTTCTCTCATTGACATTGAGGATCCTGAAATTTTGAGCAGGAAAGTGATTTCTGATGTGTGTTTCCGGGAGACAATTCAGGTGGTGCTGAGGCTCAACTGGGAGGATGAGAAACAGGGAGAGGAAAAACGATGATTGCAGAAGTTCAGGCAATGAATGGCAGAGTCAGCATCAAACACGGAGGAGGTGGATGGATGGGTGTTGGAGATCAACTGGATGAGGAGCAAGAGGGTATGGAGAAACATCCTGGCCTCCTAAATTGTTAGAATTAAGAATGTTATCCCTTTATGTTGACCTAAGGAATGTACTGGAACACTCACACAGTACTCTTCATAATGGTCACCTGAAAATTATCCAGTGTCCATGACACAACAAAATACCACATGGCTATGTGAAGAAGGATATCCAGCAGAATGCATCAGCTTGGGTGAATTGCACAGTGCTGAGTGAAAGAAACGAGAATGTTCCATGTACCCACCAAAAAAATATATATATAGCATCATTCTATTTATGTTGCATGATCCAGGGAACACAGGGAGCACCTCTAGGATGAGTTCTAATAACCCAGTTCCGAAGTCTACTTGCTCAAGTGTGTCCACTGTATGAAATACATCCAGCCGTATATGTATTACTTATGGGCACTTCTGTCAAAATATACTTGAGGTTTTTAAAAGAAAATTGTCCTTATTTATAGTGCCCCTTATGCAACATTAAAGCAATTTTAATAATAACAACAATAATGCCTCCCATTTTGGAATGTGCTAGAAACTAGTAGGTGCTGACAGCAACCTTGTACAATATATTTTTATTTATGTATTTATTTTTTTTTTTTTTTTTTTTTTTTTTTTTGAGACGGAGTTTCGCTCTTGATACCCAGGCTGGAGCACAATGGCGCAATCTCGGCTCACCGCAATCTCCGCCTCCTGGGTTCAGGCAATTCTCCTGCCTCAGCCTCCTGAGTAGCTGGGATTACAGGCACGCGCCACCGTGCCCAGCTAATTTTTTGTATTAGTAGAGACGGGGTTTCACCATGTTGACCAGGATGGTCTCGATCTCTTGACCTCGTGATCCACCCGCCTCGGCCTCCCAAAGTGCTGGGATTACAGGCTTGAGCCACCGCGCCCGGCCTATGTATTTATTTTTAAGACAGGGTCTTACTTTGTTGCCCAAGCTGGAGTGCAGTAGCACAATCACAGTTCACTGCAGCCTCAACCTCCCTGGCCCAAGTGATCCTTCTACTTCAGCCCTCTGAATAGCTGGGGACTACAGGCATGTGCCACCATACCCTGCTATTTTTGTTGTTGTTGTTGTTATTTTTTTTTTAGCAATGGAGGTTTTGCTTTGTTGCCCAAACTGATCTAAAACTCCTGGGCTCCAGCAATCCTCTTGCCTCAGCCTCCCAAAGTGCTGGCATTACAGGCGTGGGCCACTACACCTAGTGTGAGATAGATTTTAAACCTTCATTTTATAGATAAGGACAGGGGGCACTGAGATGTTAAATAATATACTCTAAAGCCACCATCACTTTTGAGGGACAGAACGGGATTAGAACCCAGGAACTTCTACATTATTCTGACTCAAGATTCCATAGGAGTGTTCCAATAAATATGGCCATGATGATTCTACTTTAAACATTGCATTGGCTATGTCTAAATGGCCCTACTTTTCTGGAATAAGCTGAATCTGTCACTCAGGTACTTTCAAACATTTGAGTTGTCGATGGGCTCAGCACTCTGCTTCTTTCCACAATCCCAGACCTCTTCAACACATACCTTCTTTATAAAATTTTCAATCAAACAAATGAATTTAACCCAGAAAAGCAAACACATTTTGGCTAGAAGAGTCATCTTTTTTAATCAGTTTTTGTGTTTTCTATATAAACCAGCAGCCCAGAGGTACTATTTCTGAAAGCATTTTGTAATGGGAGATTCTACCTGAGTGCTATTTAGTATTATCATTATTATCCTTGTTATTAATAATAATGATTTATAGAGTAGTTTGAGGAGGTACTTCTATTTAGAGACTAGAAACACAGGCCTGATTTGATACTTAAGTCAACAAATGTAATAGGAAGAGGAAAAGGCAAGGGGAGAAATTAAAACAGATGGCTCTATCTTGGGCAGACATCTACCTTCAGGGACCAAGAAGCAGGTAATATGAAGGAAAGATTCAGCAAAAACAAAACCCAAGGACAAACATTTCTCCTCTATGTCACTGCAGGAGATGCATTCTGCTGAAACTCACTAACCCCAGCCAAGCACTGTCTGTAGCACCCTGACGGGTTAATTTCCAACACATGGATATTCTAGGGGAGTTTTCAAAGTAGTTTTACAAATAAGATGATATCACACATGACCTTCACAAGAATGCAGTGAGCGAAACATGGTGGCATGGCTTTTTACTACCGCCCCATCATGCTGATAAAAGTATCACAATCTGCATGACCACAACACTGTGTGACTACATTGCAGAAAGACACCCTGGCCACTCTACCATGTAAAAGTGCTACAGCAGGAAAATGATACCAGGGCTCATCTTGTCCAGTGACCCACAGATGTCATTGACCCTAGACCTGGGTGGGATCCAGGAGTTTATATTCTAAAAATAACACTTCCTGAAAACATAATCATAGGATATAAAAGAAAAACTCCCATCCTGGTAGACTCACTTGGAGTGTTGCAGAAGATGAATAACCCAAAAACACTCTCAGTAATATCCTGGGGAGAGTCCAAAATAGCAAAGATGAAGAGAAAAATCCTAAAAGCTTAGAGAGAAGAAAGGTGTTATCTTCAATGGGATAGTAATCAGATTCACATCAGTTTTCACCCTTTGAGGAAAAATGTATTTCAATTATATACACCTAGCCAGCATACATATAAGTACACTAATGCATCTGCAAAGACTATTTTCTGCAAAACAACAATAAAATTGAAACTACAGTCAAATGAAAAAGAAATCCAAGAAAAATAGAAAAAGAGTCCAGGAAATCCAAGGAAAAATGGAAACTAAATCTAGGAGGGGAATCAAGTGAAATCTCAAGATGAGGAGTGTGCAGCAGAAAGCAATCAGTCCAAATGGGGCAGGAAGTCGACCTGTGCCAGAAATAACATCTTCAAGAGAAAGCCGACTTTGTCATTTAATTTGTATGATGAAGAAGCTGCAACTTCTTAATGGGAAGATGAAGGCTTAGATTTTTTTTCTATCAGTAAGAAAAAATAAAGGAACCTCATGGAAAACAAAAACATCCACATGAAAGTCATAAGCTGAATATGAAAAATTAAAATGCAGCATATTTTTGAGGAACTAATCAGATATAAGGAAGGAAAGAGTTTGGGTTTTGTTTTTTGGGTTGTTTTTGTTGTTGTTGCTGTTTTTTTTTTTTTTTTCCATGTTTTACCCACATTCCTTTGAGTGGCACGAGTTAAGAGAAACAGCTTTTCAGTCCCTCTGTGTAAGTCCAGGCAGACACGTGACTGTACCATAGGTAACATGGACCTTGAGGCCACAGAGCTGATGGGCTTTGAGAAGAGTTCCAAGGTCACAGACTGCACGCACACTGCCTCTGCCACTTGCTAGCTCTGTGACCTGGGAAAATTAGTTCACTTCTCTGTGCCTCTATTGTCTCATCTCTAAATTGTCATCTACGTCATAGGACTGTCACAGAGATTAAATGAGTTAATGTATAGAATGCATGTAGAATGGTAAGCACACAAATATTCTGTTATTACTATTATTATAAAATCAAAATATAGAAATAATAGTTGATTTCCCACAGAAAGGCTATTAAAATTACCCTCAACAAAAAAAACAGAAGATTAAATCAGAATTAAATAACACAAAATATAAAAATCAAAAAAGGATAAATAATGGCATAGCTAACGAAGCAGAGAGGTTGCTGGTGAGGAAGGAGATTGCTTATTCCTTCATCTAAAGTGGAAGTAACTGGGTGCTGTGAAAGTGAATAGATTAAGCAAGAAAGGATTTTGTGTTTGTCTATATAATTTCAAATCATTTCATCAATAATTATAATTCATTTTGTTATAAATGTATATATTTGATGTACATATTATAAATATTTCTATAGTTTATATATTAATAGTTACTTATAAATAATCCATATATTTAACTGTAATTTTTAAATGTAAAACCAACACTTAACATGGTATTTATCAGTAACAGAAAGCAGGTAGTGGACAAAGAAGGCAAATTAAGAACGAGTATTGACCTCTGTGGAGTGCTTATTATGTGTCAGGCACTGTTCCAAGAGCTCTACCTATATTATTTCATTTAATCCTCTAACAACTCTAAAGTTAAGCATGATTATTATTATTGCAACCATTTTATTGGTAAGGTATCTGAGGCAGAGAAACTAAGTCCCTCCCCAGGTCCTATCTCTAACGGAGTTCCTCTCTCAGAAAGGGGAGTTTCGAAGAATGGTTTACATATAGGATTTAGCCTCAGGGTGGCCAGTACCAGAGGGAAAACCAACAACTGTAGTGGGATAAACAGTGTCCCTCAAAATGTTCACGTCTACTCAATACCTCAGAATGTGACCTCACATGGAAATAGGGTCTTAGCAGATATCATTTGTTAAGATGATGTCATACTGGATTACGGAAAACCCAATGATGCACGTTGATATGGTTTGGCAGTGTCCCCACCCCAAATCTCATCCTGAATTGTAGGTCCCATAATCCCTATGTGTTGTGGGAGGGACCTAGTAAGAGGTAATTAAATCATGGGGTGGGTTTTTCCTGTGCTGTTGTTATGATAGTGAATAAGTCTCACAAGTTCTGATGGTTTTATAAAGGGGAGTTTCCCTGCACATGCTACTTTGCCTGCTGACATGTAAGATGGACCTTTGCTCCTCCTTTATGTTCCACCATGATTGTGAGGCCTCCCCAGCCATGTGGAACTGTGAATCTGTTAAACCTCTTTTTCTTTAAAAATTGCCCAGTCTCACATATTTCTACGTAGCAGTATGAAAATGAACTAATATAGGCGTCATTATAAGAAAAGGAGACACGGCCGGGCGCAGTGGCTCACGCCTGTAATCCCAGCACTTTGGGAGGCCGAGGCGAGCGGATCACGAGGTCAAGAGATTGAGACCATCCTGGCCAACATGGTGAAACCCTGTCTTTACTAAAAATACAAAAAATAGCCGGGCATGGTGGCACATCCCTGTGGTCCCAGCTGCTCGGGAGGCTGAGGCAGAAGAATCCCTTGAATCCAGGAGGCGGAGGTTGCAGTGAGCCGAGATTGCGCCATTGCACTCCAGCCTGGTGATAGAGCAAGACTTCGTCTCAAAAAAAAAAAAAAAAAAAAGGAGACACAAAGATACAAATAGGGGAAGACCCATGGGTCAACCGTGGCAGAGACTAAAGCTATGCAGCTACAGGCCAAGGGTCAGGGATTGCTGGGAGCCACCAGACTCTCGGAAGAGGGGAGGGGGAATTCTTCCCCAGAGCTGTAAAGGCCATGTGGCTCTGCAGACACCTAGCCTCCAAAACTGAGGAAATCATTTTCTACTGTTACGTATTACCCAGTTTGGGTAGTTACCCCAGCTCTAGAAGACTGAAACAACCACCAACCAAAAACTTTAAATTGAAATGGTCCAAATTGATGGGGAAAAAGAGAGAATGTTACCCTATGCTTCAACTTTCCTGTGTTCCTTTTTGTGGGGGCAGACTCCAGGGTGGGCCCAGGATCCCCACCTCTTAGTATTCTCATATTGTCTGATGCTCAAAAAGCAGAGGACTCAGTTAAGCTGTGCACAAATCCTTGACCCACAGAAGTTGATATAATAAAGTCAGGCTATTGTAAGCCACTAAATTTGTGATAATGTTTTCATGTATCAATAGCTAACTAATATTCTCCTATAATTAAAAAAAGCAGTAGTAAATATCCTTTGAATTTTTTTCAATTAGCAATGGTTTTCCAGGATTAAAAGTAAACTTAAGATGACAAATTATTCTGATGAGCAGTCAGTTTGGGAGCAATTTCTCGTTAAACAAATAAGGAAACTAAGACACAGAGAAGTTAGGCAAGTACGCAGGTGCACACAGGTGATTAAAAACTGAAACTTCACTGAGGCGCACACATCCCTACTGACCTACCATTTTCCATCTCATTGCTCCCTGCAGAATGACAACTGGAATTTTTTTAGAAAAAAAAAAGAGAAAAGAAAAGTAGCCAAAAGCAGTATAATTGCTCAAATCAAAAGCAAAGATTCAGTTTTGTCTCAGATTATATTGATGGTAAGCACTGTTCCCAACATTTCCCCCCAGTTTCTGGGAGGGTAGATGTGTTAAACAGGCACTTATTAGACAATTTTTTTGACAGCTGCTGCATTTGCAATTACTGTAATATAATTTTTTTCTTCTGAATAGCTGCAGATTTGTTTTTGTCTGAGCTGAGGTGGAAAATTGAGAAATAGCGGATTCAACAATAATTGACTTTATTAGGAATATGAATGTATTACACCCACCATATATTAAAAACTCATTGCTTTTATATTGGCCTGGAACACTGTACACTATGTTTATGGTTCCCTAGTCTCCACGTTCCCCCTACTTTACTGTTCCCATCAGCTTTATGTTCCTCATTCCCTGTCACACAGAGGAAATAAATGGTTAAAAATCTAAGTGCTCATCAGACACAAACCAGAGTTCATAAATGAAAGTGGGCATCCTTGGGTAATTTAAGATATTGCTGTGAGCTGGTGTTGCCAAAAAGGATGCACTTATTGAACCATAAACAAAAGCAATTAAGATGAGATGTTGATTACTGTGAAGGAAAGCTCCCCAGTAGTATAGAAAACACAGGCTACAGAGGGAGTTTCATTTGCAAAAGCATCTCTGGAATCCTGGGATACTCAGGAAGATCACTGGAGGCTCTTCTGCAAAAGGATCCTTAGGGTTTCCAGGGAGAAATCCTGAGAAAGCTCCCTGGAACATTCTGCACAGGGAATCACAACTACTAGGCAAAGAGAGGAGACAACTGCTGGCTATTTCTTTATGGCACATCCAGGAAGTAAGGGAAGTCCTTCTGAGGTACATGAAAGGCATAAAGGTACATGTAAACTGTAGTTGGAATGTAATGTTGCTGAAAGCTATCTGGTAAAGTATTGCCCATGCTCAGTGACAAAGAACTGACTGGAGAAGGTCTAGCTGCAGAGAAAGCTAAAGAGAATTTCTGGAGCCACTCTTAATGGATGGCCCCTCCAGGCTTGGCCAACAGGCAACTGTGCTAGGAATATCACAGGAACAGAAGTCTGCATCAGCGGCTGGTGGAGCACTGGTGA
Source organism: Aotus nancymaae (assembly GCF_030222135.1). Lineage (NCBI taxonomy): Eukaryota > Metazoa > Chordata > Mammalia > Primates > Aotidae > Aotus > Aotus nancymaae. Next base: position 20,376,504 of record NW_026988443.1, read on the forward strand.
TGATGCCTGACTACAGAAGTCGGAAGAACCACAGAAGTGAAAAGGCATCTGAGTTGTTACACAGGAGGAAAGGATGCAGGGACATTTTTAAACCTGAAAACAGAACTGGGCAACAGGTCAGGGCAGATGCCATAGCAACAACCAACCTCTGACCCCAACCAGCCCTGGGTTCTCCACCTCTCCCACAGCTGGAGCGGCTGCACAAGTGATGATCAGAGTAGAAACCTGTGAACACACTGGGTCTCTAGGATTCTCTTTCTGGGGCGGAAGGCAACCCTGATTATGGAGAATCATGCCTAAAAATCCCCAAGAGCCAGGCACATGGTAGGCGCACAGCAATTTTTTATGGAAGGAGAAAACAGAAAACAAGGAATGGATGGATGCACCGATGGAGTGAATGAGTGTGTGTGTCACTGAGACTGACATTAAGCTAGGACTGACATTTAGAGCCGCCTGGAGGAGGCAGAGAGGGTGGAAAGAGCACGCCAAGGCAAAGCGCCCTGAGACATGTCTTAAACGTTGAGCAGGAACAAGACAGGCAGGAGAAGAAAAATGAGCATCCAGCCAGACAGATGATGTTGGGTCAACTCAATCCTTCCCCTTCTGTCTGGAGCAACTCTGCAGGCACACATTACAGCATGCCGATCAGCAGAAGGGAGCAGTGATTGGCATCCCTGAGCCAGCACCTGTGAGGAGGCTGACATTCAGGGAGACAGGTCCAAATGCCACTGGTCAAAGGCCAGAGCACCTTGTAGCCTGACTGGTGCCACTCAGACAGGTGGGGTGACAGCCAGTTCCATGCAATCACCCTGAGCAGTGGTTTGAATTTCACTGTGAGTGGCCAGATCACTTAACTAGGAAGTATATCTGTGTTCCTGTAGACTTAAAAGGTGTGGAAACCCGGAGAAAGCAAACTAGCGTGTAAAGACCACCTATTTTGTCCCAGGCTCTCTGCTAACAGCATAATGCTATCCTGTTGAGTAGTCAGCAAAATGCCAAGTGGGGGGTTGTTAGCCTTATTTTATAGATTAAAAACCTCAGGCCCTGATGAATTAAATGGTCTTTAAACATTCACACAGGTCATGAGATAGAATCAGGATCAAATCTTCATTTCCTGACCCATGGAAGTCTTGTTCTTCCTTCCACCCTGACATTGACATTGAGACATACAGAGATATATGCAAGGTAGGATATTTTGCAAGACAAGGAGGCAGAGGGGGAGGAATCTTAAGTGTTTCCTTGACTACTGTTGTTGCTATTATGGGGCAGATGGAAAACAAGATGGCATGCAGGGGTAGCCAGAAGAGATAGAAGCAGTGTCATTTCTGGTGTGGAGCTTGTACTTCATCCAGAATTCCTTTATAGATAGGATGAGGCTGGATATAAGATGGAGGTTGAGGCTTGAGTCATTGTTTCTGGCAAAACTAGGGTCCCAGGGCAGACTCCAAAGATCACCAGAAAGGTAAAAATAGGTTATATACAGGGGCACAGGAAACTCCAATACCCTGTGCCAGTCTCGAAAGGGACTCAGTCATTGAGTAATAACCACTGCTCTCATCCCTATGGATTCCTTCCGCCCATGGGAGGAAGAAATACATTGGCAAGGTCACAAGATGAAGTTCTCTTTAGGGAGATGTGGCTTTCAAGACCATGTTGATAGGATTCTGTGATTTAATTCATTTATTCAATAAATATCTATAGGACTAGCTCCTTGGAATGAACTACTGTAGGTTCTAGGAATAGATCAGTGAACAAAATGGATAATAAAATCTCTGATCTCCTTGAGCTCCTATTCTAGGGCCATGTATTCTGTTTATATCCAGTATTACCATGTTTCCTCTCCGGGTTTGTATTAGAATAGTCCTGTTGCCTTCCTCAACAAAGAAGCGAACAGTGAGGATATAGGGTGGGGTTTTTACACATATGAAGCCTTAGATTTAAATGCTTGATTTGTCACAACCTAAGACATTCTCAAAAATAACAAGTTGCAAGTGTGTTTCTTAAAATATTGGGGAAAATAATATTTTCCTTGAAGGGTGTTAGAGGAATTCATTTACATATGCTAAGTCATTTAGGCTGATACATAAACACTGAAAATACAAATACCTCTTCTTTAGTTCTGATCTCTCTCTCCCTAAGCCTGAGTCCTGTATCAGATAGTATATCATGTATTCCAGTTTCCAGTCCTAACGTCCTAACCCTATTCCCATGGCAGCTTCCACATACAGGCCATACGCATCGTTTGCAAATGCAACTTATGTTCTACAGTCATAGAACAGAGGAAATCCCATTGTTAATGGTGAGAAGAGAGAGAGGAAGGAAGGAGCGTCAGGGAGACCAAAATGAGGCATTTTTCTGGTACAAGGCAATGAGCCTCTTCACCAGAGTATGATCCAGTGGACCAGGAGGAAATGTTTTGGAAAGATTTTTAGGAAGTCTTTATCTATAGGTCATGCCTACTGATGTTAGGGCTGAGAGAAAGGGCAGCATCTAGCATTGCCCAGTTTCTGATCTGAGCTACTAAATAGTACTAAAGACTCAGCAAGAACAAGGCAGAGTTATGAACTGCAGATATGTTAAAACTGGCATGCCGGATGGGTATTCAGGAGGCAATGACAACTAGGGGTTAAAGAAGACCCTGGACTTTGTAGAAGCAGCATGAGCGGGAGATCAAGATGTGGGTGTCACTGGCATGTGGGTGGTATCTGTTACCAGGAGGGCAAATGAGATGACTGGGGGCGTGGTTAGTAGAGTGCAAGAAGGGAGTTGAGTAAGATGACCAGGGATCGTGCTGTTTACAAGTGGCCAAGGATGTGAAGTCAATGAAGTGAATATGAAGAGGAACACAGAGCTGGAGACTGAGAAACTACAGCTGAACTGGGCACCCACTGTGATGGGGGCTGAAGACACGGCAATCCTGCCAAGTACTCCCCCGCACAGCTCACAGCAGCAAGCAGGATGGGCTTGCCAGTAGGTTCCTGGGACATATCTTTCTGCAAGGAGTGCAGAGGGAGGGCTCTGAGAATAACACAGACAGCCGCAAGCTTTACCCAAAGAAATGTCACACTGAAACAGCCCCGGCCCCAGAAAGGTAGGGTGTTGGGGCAATGACTGAAATTGTAGCTGAGATGGGAAGCTCTAGAGATAAAGAACATTCATTTAGTTTCCTAGGACTTTGTGAATGATTCATCCTTCTTCTCCTCTGTGAGGTGGAAATGTGTTAGAAAGAAATATTCTACGGTTATAAATTCTCTCGGTTCCTTCTTAACCAGTCAGGCAAGATTGATGGACTAAGCTGGTTGACACAGAAGCAATTGGGAATATTGTTATTTGCCTTGTATTTATCTGCATTTATGTTAATGGCTTTGTTCTTGATCAGAGCAGCCAGGAAACTAGGGGAAATGTTTATTGTACTCAAAGTTTTCCTGTGATGAATTATATCGGAGTTGTAGAATAGCCAATGAACATAACGTGTTGAAAATATTTCCCTTATTTTTTTTCCTGCTTCTGATCCCAACAGCACAGACCTCCTGTATACTTGAGACCAAACCAACTCAATTTTTTATATTCTGCTTTGTCATCTGATTGATTTAATGCTTCTTGTGGTCAGACTTTGCAGAGAAAAGGATACCCATACAATTCTCTCTCTGGCATGCTCTTGCTTGCTTGCTCTTTTTTCAAAGGGCAATTTCATAAAATCACAGGACCAGAGGGACCTTTGTCCACATTTTTTACCAACTTCTCACTGTACAAAAGCACTTGGGGAAAAAAGGATGAGAAGGAAAGAAGTCACTTTTTAAAAATCTTTTAGAGGTCAGGCTATGTGCTCAGATGTTTTACTTGTATTAACCTATTCAATCTTTACGAAACTCTATCATCCCCACATTGAAGATGAATAAATTGAGGCTCAGAGAAAGTCAGACGCAGGCTGGCAAACCGCTCTATGTAGCGCAAATCAAGCTCAGCTTCTGATTTTGTAAATAAAGTTTTCTTGGAACACAAGCAACCTCACTCATTTACGTATTGTTTACGGCTGCTTTCAAGTCGCAATGGCAAAGCTGAGTGGCCGCAGGCAAAACCATGTGGCCCACAAAGCCAAAAATGTTTACTATTTGGTCCTTTATAGAATAAGTTTACTGACTCCTGGTTTAGGAAAATTGTCATGGTCTCAGATAGCATATAACCTGTGCGTTGTAAGACCTTGTTCTGTCTCATTCCAAACTTCTGTTCTTTCCTACCACGCTGCTGCTACACCCATTCACCGTGTTCACCACAGACAGAAAGAATTCACTCAGGTGGGCTCTCAGTACATTTTCATCTCAAAAATCACCTTCCTGAAAACCTGCAAGGCTTCTTACAGGCAATTATAGGCAGCAGCAAGGGTATGTGTGCCTGTGAGGCATTTGAGGAATAAGTCTTCCCTTACCCTTCATGTCACAGTGGGTTCCATTTTCTGTTTTGCAAAAAGGAATCTGAAATGGAGATTAGTTTAAGTAGAACCCGTCTTCCTTTATCGGGGAAGGTTTCCTGGAAGAGGAAGAATTTGATGTAAGCTCTTCACATCACAGATCATATAAATTTCTCCAAAAGCTTTGGAAGGAAATGAGAAGGGACAAAAAACGCTTTTGAAGACTGTAAACCATTCCAAATGGTGATGCTGAGGAAGGTGAGTGACAGTGATAATGCCAGAAACAGCCATTTGCTGAACACATCATGGGATTTACATGAAGTTCAAGTTTACGTAAAGTTTCTCCAATCTGCACAGCCCTTGAAGAGGTAGGTAATTTTGTGAGAGGAGGAGAGACTGACCCAGAAATGTAAAGAGACCTGCCTGAGATTCCAGTTAGTAAATAGCACAGATAGGACTTGAATCCCAGTATGCATGCAAAGCCCACTCTTTCTGTGTGTGCCACTTCTTAAATGAAGCCAACAGAATGAAGAACTGGCCCCAAGGTTCAAGCTTTCTCAGGGTTAGCTTTTCTTAGACGTAAAGTAAATACGAGTTAACGGAAGCCGACCAAAGGCAGATGTTTGTGGTCCTTATTGGAATTGGAAGTCTGAAGATGGGAGAGAAGGGGGCATGGTCTATGAGGGTGTCGAGGGGAGAGCTGAAGGGGAACTAAAATAAAGAAGTAAAACTTTCAGTGGAGGCTCCCTAGACTGGGAGACCTGTGGGTATCCATCACAGCTGGGAAGAGACCCATAAGAGAACAAAAGTGCAAAAGAGATATTAAAAGCAAATAAGAAGGTGGAAGAGATGCCCATCCATGGAGGCCAAGTCTATAAGGCATCAGAAGTGTGATGTCTGACCCTGGGAATCTGATCCGAGATGAGATCTTTACACAATTAGAGGGTCTGTTTAATCAGAGAACTGCAGACATCAGGTGCAGAGGGGATTTATGGGACATTTGGTCTGATCTTCATCTAATCCTGACGGTGAAGGACAGGCAAGTCCCAAAGTGGGGCTCAGCCTGCGAGCCAGGAAGGACTCCAAGGGTGAGCTAGTAGTAGGGTAAAAGAAAACACCTTTATTGAAGGGGCAGTGTTAGAACTTCGGCAGTGTTACAGCTCCATGACTGTTCCTACAGAGCAGGGATACCCCATAGGCAGTGTTCAGGGCATGTTTGCAGTCATATTTAAGCCTATACTTAACTATATGTAGGTTACAAGGTAGTAGTGGTTTATGAAAAAATTTCTAGGGAAGGGGTAGTAACTTTTGGGTTGTTGGGTTGGGAAGGGACAGCAACTCCTGGGTGTCAACCATTGCCATGGTACACTGGTGGGCATGTCTTTTAGAAAGCTGCTTTTGCCCCGTCCCCATTTTAGCTAGTCCTCAATTTGGTCCAGTGTCTGAGCCCCACCTCCAGAGTTGAATCCTGCCTCCTCTACTTCACTGATACTCCATTATGGCCACCATTGAGGATGAACAGACCCCACTTGATCACCTTTAGAGACAAGGAACCTAGTTCCTACAGCACTGGGCATTTCCAACTCACACAGGTGATTTCCCTGTGACTTATATCAATCAATCCCAATTCTGCCCCTAGGATAGTAGATAGGACAAACCTAACTACTGCTTTTCTACATACAATTTATTAAAATATGCAGAGAGCTAGCATATACCCTCAGGACCATCCTTTCCAAGTTAAACACAAAAATCACCTCTAACAGATGCCTTCTGTGCATGATCAGTCCGCTAGGAGCATTATATGTAAGAGGTTTTCATTACTACCTGCACTTTATAGGAGAGAAAACTGTGGCTCAGAGAACGTAAGTAAGTTCCCTGTGGTTCACTTGTAAAAGAGATAGATTCCCAACACAGATCATTCTTTAAGTCTCCTGTGGTTTCTGACACCAAGATTTTGAGCTCCCTCACCATTATGGTAACTTTAGACTTAAAAAAAGCAGAAAAGAGTAAGTGAGCATGTTTTATTTGTTTTTTAATTATATTGACATGAAGGAGAAAAAGTAAATTATAAATAGAGTTGAGTCAGAGCTGTATAAGAAAAACAATTGACTAGCAGAAAAATGACTTCCTATAAAATACCTTCTTAGGTTGTTTTTGATGTTTAAACTAAAAATCAGTGGTATGTATCTCTGTAAATCCAGGGGAGAAATCCACCCAGTTTCCCAGGAATAGTCGATAAAATCCTATTTCCTTACATTTACCAAACAATGCGAATATATATTTGATAATTAGGTAAACTTCCTCTCTTTGTCATTTTAAAATCAATAGCATCTTTAAAACATATCTTCATAATAATCTCCTCTAATAAAAAGTGTCAGAAGAGGCAGTTTCATGGACTATAACTTTATAGACAATGAGGTTAATCAAGGTGGATACGTTTTCAAAAATGGTTATGAGTTCTCAAGCCTCCAAGGTCAAAAGACAGAAATCAACTATAAAATTTTGGTTTCAAATGGCACCATAAAGGCCAATGCCAGTTATAATTTCCAGCCTTTTCTCCTTCAATTCTTATGCCCAACACCATTTCTAATTAGGAAACTGGCCTTCTGTGAGCACCTTAATGAAGTTGTAACTCCTGTGAATTCTTCCATCTGGAACATCTTCCATGTGTTACAGATGAAACCATCCACAGCCATATCAGCTGAAAGTTTGACTTCCAAAGGCCCAGGGCATCCACTGCCTGACAAGCACTTACTTCTTGAATATTTTAAAGACAAGGGGATTAAACACTTCAAAAATAACAGATTCCTCTTTGCATGAAAATATAATATGTTTCCATCTTAATGATGTAAAAGAATAGCTTGTTATCACGGTGCATCTGAAGAAAAAAACAAATTACACATGCAAATGTTTTTTTAGCTAATTAATTCAATTCTGAAGATAAAATTGGGACAGTACAGAATTTCAAGCAGATTCCTAATAAGATGTGGAATTTAGCATTTCAGCCTAGGTACCAGAACATTTATTTCCAGCAGATAAAACTTCTTGTGGCTGCTTAGGTTGGTCATTCCAGACCAAGGTTTGCAAAAAGTCTTAATATACTGATTAGATATTTGTCCCATTAATCCTGCAATGTAAAAATTTCAGGGTCAAAATCTAGACTAAATTTGTGGAAACTCTCGTTACCTTGTACAAATTAAAATACACCCAGGAGAATGGAATTCACCTATCATAGTGATATAAAGATGACATTATAAAACCTATATCAGTTATACAATTAAACCAGTCTTTGAATTTTTAAATTCATGGAAAGGACATGGGTTTGAAGTCATACGTATCTGGATTTGGATAATTAATAGGCCAGCTATTTGCTATGTGGGAGAACAAAACATCATTAAAAAATCCCTAATACACACTCAATATTTTTTTATCTGTAAGGTGGAATTAAAAATATCCACCTCAGGGTTTTGTCACTGTTGTTTGTTATAAGAATTAGAACCAAAATATATTTGTGTTTAAGAAAAAAACATGTATCATTATAACCCCCAGATGCCTTTTATGCGTGTTTGCTTCTAATTAAAAAAAAAAAAAATCCTTTTGTTTTGTCATGAAACCAAGATCTTTTGAACAACACAAAAATCTTGAACTTCAAGAAGGCATCAGTAGAGGAGGTGATTAAGCTTGTTTCATCCAGAATTCCAGAATCTAGAAAGATTCTAGATCAGGGGTTCCCCAACTGGTCCCCATGGCTGGGGACCAGTCCATGACCTGTTAGGAACGGGGCTGAACAGCAGGGCGTAAGCATTGGGCAAGCCAGCATTACCACCTGAGCTCTGCCTCCTCTCAGATCAGCAGCAGCATCAGATTCTCACAGGAGCCGGAACCCTATTGTCAACTACGCATGCATGGGATCTAGGTTGTACACTCCTTATGAGAATCTAACTCATGCCTGATGATCTGAGGTGGAACAATTTCATCCCAAAAACATCCCTGCCACCCCACCCACCCATCCATTGAAAAGTTGTCTTGCCATGAAACCTCTCCCTGATGCCAAAAAGCTTGGGGACCACTGCTCTAGATTGCACAGTAAATAAACTATCTCAGAGTCTAGAAGATAGTAGATGCTCAAGAAACTCTTTCTTGTCTGGAAGCATTGTTTCTGTGCTAGAATATCTTAGTTTTTGAGAAGTACCACCAAGTTTCCTATTTCCTTTTTTTTAAATTTTGATTTTAGGTTCAGGGATTCATGTGCAAGTTTGTGATATAGATAAATTGCATGTCACAGGGGTTTGGTGTACAGATTATTTCATCACCCAGGTGTTAAACATAGTACTTGGTAGGTAGTTTTTTGATGCTCACCTGCCACTCTCCCTCCACCCTCAAGTAGGTCCTGGTGTCTGTTATTTCCCTTCTGGTGTCCATGTGCACTCAACCTTTAGCTCACACTTATAAGTGAGAACATGCAGTATTTGGTTTTCTATTCCTGTGTTAGTTCACTTAGGAAAATGATCTCTAGCTCCATACATGAAGCACCAAATCCCTCCAGCCCAACAGCAAGGAGACAGAATTTTTACTCTGTCTCTGGTGGTGGGGCTCAGGACAAGCATCTGGAAGCCTGAAGGAATAGAAAAGTGTACAAAAGGGACATAAAATATAGACATACAGTCCACCACACCGTGCCCTGTGGCCAGGAAAGACACTGCTGCTCTGTCACAGAGCTGCATGAGAGATCAAATAAATTTCTATTATTCACATGTACCAGTGAAAAGGAGACTTTCTGGTATCTTGACTCAAGGTCATGACTCTGAATGTCCCTACCAGTGAGAAAAGAAAAATGCTGAGGGTCCCTGAGCTGGAAGAAACCTCCTGGGTTGCACCAGATAGACTTGTCCAGACCCAAGAAGTCAGAGCTTTAGCCTGGATTCTGGGAGATAAGGATGACCTGAGCCAATATCTCAGAAAAGAGGTGAAAGCAAGGCAAAGAGACAGTAGCACCAAGTAATGGGTCCAGTCAAGAAGAAACATTGGAGTTTGAATAGAGAGCTGAAAAATGGGACACTGAGCCCAGAAAATGCCTGGCAGGGGCATTAGATCAGGCTGGAACTTTGGGATTTCCAACATTTCCCATATCTTAAAGGACTTGGACCAAGAAGGGCAGTTAGGAGGAAGAGACCCAGAGCAGGGCTATCAGGGGACGGTGAGGAGTCTGAAAAACTGAGCTATCATTGTCAAAACAATTTTCATCTACAAGGAATACCCTAGACCCTATACTTCACCCAGGAAAATTCCAAGGATAAGAAAACGTTTCTTGCTAGTCAAGGCGATTGAGACCACTTTGATCTTCCTGCTTGTGTGAATGAATCACAAGTTTCTCCAAGTCCTGTTGAATGAATTCAACATGAGTAGAGATGCTCCCTTCTCTTCTCTGTAAAATATACCACCAACATCTCTATTCTTAAATGCTCCTGAGGTTCTCCCACTGGCCACTGACTTCTCTGAACCTCAGGCTTCTCATCTATCAAATGGCAAGGATAATATTGAAATGGTGACAAGGCTTAAGAGGGAATTTCAGTAAGAATCAAGAAAGCCATCCTACGCTCTCTGGTTAAGCAGTGAGAATTCTGGAGTTAAATGTCTCAGTATCGTGGCCCTTGTTTATGTCCTCTGAAATTCAATTCTAAAAGAGCTATATCTAGAAAACAAAGCCACCCAGATGACCTGAATGCCCTCTTGCTTTGAACCTTTACCTCCATCTCGAACTAGTAGAGGAGTCCAGCTTCATGCAATCTTGTTGGGTATCAGCAGCATATCGCCTCACTTGGGAAAGACCCTGATGAAATCAGCAATGTCAGGAGTTCAGAAAAGTCCAGATGCATGTAAAACTGTTCAGGGATTCAGGTGATTGCTCATACCTGGAAGTATGATTATGTGGGAAAAGCTCTGGAAGTTATTTAAGTCTCCATCATTTCCATTCTTTACTTATCAAGACAGCTGGGTCTTTACATCAGTGGCAGCAATAGCTACCGTTTATTAAGTATTTATATCAGGGATGGTTAAGTATATTTTATGTCTTGTCTCTTTATAACTACCTTATGAGATGAGTAATATCATTTATCTTCATTTTAACAATTAGGCAACTGAGAAACAACAGGATGAAATAACTTGCCAGGATTACTCAAACATAAAGTGGTAAAGCTAACATTTCAACTCAGGCTGGTGATCCAGAACCCAAGTTTTAAGCTTCTGCCTCTACTGCATTCTGAGTTGGGGGAAGTAGATGATCTCAGACGAGATTTTTAAATGGGAGCGGAAGGGTTGATTTCTATAAATATTGGTGGCAACATTCCCCTTGATGCTGAGATTTAGACACCATAATGCCAGGGGCTTGATGAATTAATAGGGTTGACTTTATGTGAGTCAGACCCGTTCTTATCTTCTCTGTGTGACTCCAGGCCCCAAGGGGAAGTTCGAGAAGACAAAAAAGCAGAAGACAAGAACACTGACCATCTGACCCGCCCCTCCGAGCACAGCTAGGGCCAGGGTTGCCCAACTCCAGGTCTCTCCCCAAGTAACCTTCTAACATTGTTGATTTCCAAATCCCAAAAGCCCCACCCATGCAGGATTGTGGGGAGAAGAGAAGCATGTCATCCTTGCTTTTTAATTCCTTTTTTCATCTTCTTATCACAAGTTCCTTGGTAATTTTCCAATTTCAAAGGAAATATTTGGAAGGATATCTGAGGACTGAATGCGTTCATGTTTTACACCAAATGCTTTCAACATGAGAATCCGCCCAGTCGTATCTAATAAAAATATCCTTCCTGAGCTGGTACCAGGAGGTTTCATTAAAATAGCAGTCGATAAGCAGAGCTGATCTGGCACCAAGGAAAAAAATCACAGGCATATCATGCCTTTGGAATTCAAGAGTACAGTTGAATCAAGGCCCTTTTTAGTTGTCTTAGGACCATATTCTAAGTTTTGCCCTATCAGATACTGAGGCATACACTGTGGGGGAGAATAAATAGGCTTTTCTTTCCATCTCGGGTTCATGGCTGAAACCCCTATTACAAAAGACAGATTAACAAGAGAAAAGCAAACAAATTTATTTAATGCAAGTTTTATGTGACATAAGAACCTTTGGAAATGAAGACCCAAAGAAAAGGGGAAATATGTGTATTTCTATGCTAAGTTTGGGGTGGCATGTCCCAAACCCAATCAGTACTACACCGACCATACTGAATTGTGAAATCGAGAGAAGTTTCAGAAATCTTTCCTCTATCCATCGTGCCAGAGGCAGAGAAACCTGATGTGGATGACTGCTGATGCCCTAGAACTCAGGTGCTCTCCTGCCTGTGAGTCAAAGACTCTGTGAGCACACTGAGAGATTTCTTCCCGGGGTTTCATTCTCCTGAAGACAACTGCCCAATTAACAAAAAAGCCAGAATAGGGGCCCAGACAAATGGTTCCTAATATGTTCATTAGTACATTTTCAAAGTTATTGCATAGCACCATGGGTCCTCTGTGAGTGTTGGGAACTCCAAATTGAACAGGAATCTCACCTACAAGAAGCTTACCATCCAACAAGGGAGATAAAATGTACACAATGCAAGATAGGAAGTCATCATTGCTATGAACGAATGAAAAGGAGGAAAGAATTATTCCCAGCTAGGAAGAGCATGGAATGCTTCCTGAAGGAGGCATCTGAACCAAGTTTTGATTGTAGGCGAGAACTGAGTGTCAAGGATGGGATGGAGCGTTCTCCAAGCATGCTTCAAGGGGTTATTAGCATAAGAAGATAGAAGACCAGGGCTGTGTGCAAACAAAGGGAATACTTAGACATTCAGGCTGCCTGGAGTTAAAGGTGTATGATTAGCTTTAGTGGAAAAAATGGTCGAACTATAGTAATTGGCTTCTGTTTTCTGTACATAAGTTTGCTCATGAATCCAATGCACATACTGAGGTCCTTTCCACCATAGTTAATTTCTACTTCTAACACCATCATTTTGATACAGCAAAAATCTTGGGGTTTTGAAAAAGATGAGAGGTATGGAGAGGCATGAGTTAAAACTCTGGAAAGCAAAAGCATCCTTATAGCCCTCTAATTTTTGTCACTCTGGTCTAATTCGGATGTTTTAGCATATTATGATTCCCCTGCCTGACACATCTTTCTCTACCTTTCTCTGGGGTTCTAGAGACTCAACTCAAATATCACCTCTTCTGTGAATGAAGGCTGCCTGCTTCCTGGCCCACTGGCAGTTCTGAGCTCCAGCTTCCCTCTTCTGCTTCCTCATAACACTCCACCCATCTCTTCAGCCCTTGTCACAATCTGCTAAATTTATCTATGTAAGTAACAACAGAAATGGTAAGGACAGGCACCATGTCCTGAGCACTCAGGATGTGCTGGGTTTTCCCTGCACCATCACTTCCTCAGAAGGACTGGAACTCACTATGGACAGGGACCTTATCCTAGAGTGAAGGACATTGACCTGGAACCAGACTGCCTGGGTTGGCATCCTGGCTTTGCCACTTCTTTAGCTGTGTGAACTTGGGGAACTTACCAACCTCTTTGTGCTTTGGTATTTCTCCTCTGAAATATGGGGATAGCAGTAACACTTATATCATGAGTGTTCTTGAAATGGCCATGAATCATAAGAGAAAGCAGAGGCCCCCACGGGTTTAGTGGAGGGTGGTATGTGATGTACCTCGTAGGTACCATATACAGAAATGTTTATTTTGTGATGTTTATTTTTAAACTCAGAATTCTGTATGCTTAGCAACTGTGTTAACCCATTTATGCCTGAGGCTGCAACTTTTTGAATTTTTTCAATGAGACCTTTGTTATGACCTTGAGCAGTAAGATATAAATATAACTCCCTCATGCTTAGCATTCCAATAATGGAACACTAGGCATAAATGGGTTTTAAGCACATAAGCAAATTTCCCAAGTCCCTCCCAGCTCCAGTATTTCCCTGTCCCAGCTGCCACTCAGTGGCCTTGGAGTCACTTGGAAATGCTGTGTCATCCCAACGCACCAGTGCTCGTCCCAGGGTTAGAACCTCCGAGCCTGGGTAGGGCACCCAGTACACAGATGTTTCAGTTTATGCCTGAGACTTACAGCTATGGAAACACCACCTTTCAAAACATTATGCTTTTTTTGTTTCCAATACATGAATTAGGTCTCAAAAAATAAAAAGAAAGAAAGAAAAGTAACAGATCTGTTTTGTGCCAGAGCTGTCTGGTCCCTCCAAACACTTAATCCAGCCGCTCTCATTGTCTGGGATCAAAGCACCTTCCCCACACTGTAGCTTTGTTCTACTTGGAGCAGATGAACAGGCTGAAAGAACTCCTTCAGTCTTCCTGCCCCTCCCTTCCCCTGAACTTTCAGAGAACAAAGAGATTTACAAGGCTAGGATCCCAACTACAAGGTGCTAATGATCAGAATCACATGCATCTGAGGTCTGGACAAGCATTCCTAAGTCAGAAGGCTTCCAGCAGCGAGGGAGGCGCTTAAGGGAGGAGAAAGCACTCACAGGCATAAGTAGATCTCACCCACGATGGAAACCCTGTCCTCTGAGAATCAGACAGGCTCCACTGGGCCCCGTTCCTCCCCTGTCCAGCACTTAAAAGTAGCTGTTTAGTCTCAGCCTGTGCTGAGAATGACAAAAGGGTTTGCTAATAATGGCAGAGCACAAACTCTGGGAGACCTGTTTAGCATGAATCAGCATCACCTCGAGGGTTTGTCAAAATATAGATTGCTAAGCCCCTGGTTCTGAGTTTTTGATTCAGTAGGTCTAGGTAAAACTCCAGAATTTGCATTTCTAACAAACTCCCAGATGCTGCTGGTTCAGGGACAATCCTTTGACAACCTCTATTCCAGATTCATACACAATAATGCATTCAGAGCCTATATAGTCTCCAATCTCCGCTTCCAGCAGCCTATCCAAGGATCTGGCGATCCCATGAGCAATGAGCAAAGTAGTCATTGCCCAAGTCAGATCTTGGTCCTTTCACATGCATCCTGGCATGGTTTGGTCTAGGTGGAAACATGCACGTCCCACTCTAAAACTCTTAATATAAAACACAGAGATGCACTGCATAATACTGTGAAAAGCAGAGTAACCCGTGCCATAGCAGAGTGGGTGAGAGAGGAGATTTCTAAGACAGATTCCCTCGATCACGCAAGCCCACTTACTAACTAGGTGACCATGGACAAGATGCTTAAACTGTTAGCCTCTGTCTCCTTCCTTGAAAACTGTGGCGCTAAATGAACTTCCCATCACAGGGTTGTTAGAAAGTTCAAACAATATAACCCAAATATGACCTCATATCAGGCTCTATGGACAGCAATAATTTTAAAACCAACTTAAACTACATAACCTGCCTCTAATCTAAACTCTCTGCCTTTTTGTGGGCTCAGCTTCTGCCTGCAACCTGTGGCAGTAGGTAGGATGATTTCAGCATCAGTGAGCAAAATAAATGCCTTCTCACCTAAAGTCCCAATAGCTGATAGATACCTCATTGAGCAGAGACATGGGCACCGAGATTTCACATATGCACGTCATTACCCACCCCTACCCCAGCAACCAGAACACATGGCATTTCTGTTTCACTTGGCTGTGCCCAGGTTTCTGATATTTGCATTTACATTACAGCCCACACTGCCAGGGCAATGCCTGTTTCATGGAAAATGACCTTTGCTGGAGAAAGGGTCTCATTACATTTGCAGATATGAGCTGAAGTTTATGGAATTCCAGAGTGATTCTTTAAAGACAACCTTCAGGAAGAGAATGTTAGCTCAAGTTGTCAGAACAAATCCCCAAACATTTTGTCTTAGTCCATTTTGTGTTGCTATTACAGAATGCCTAAGATTGGGTAATAGGTAAAGAAAAGAAATGTATTTGGCTCACGGTTCTGGAGGCTGGAAAGTCCAAAGGCATGCACCAACATCTACTCAGCATTCAGTGAGGGTCTTCTTGCTACAGTATCCCTTGGCAGAAGGTGGAAGGGCAAGAGAGCACGCAGGCACACTCTTGCTAACCTATAGTTAGGGAAGAAAGGGGGCTGAACTCAGTCTTTTTTCAGGAACCCACTCCTGACCTTACGGTACTAATCCATTCGTGAGGGCTCTGGTCACCTCTAAAATGTGCTACCTTTTAACACTGCTGCATTGGGGATTAAGTTTTCAACACATGAAATTTCGGAAACACTTTTGAACCATAGCACATTTTCTATTTGAAACAGAAAAAAATAAGAGCAAAAAACATTATGGTGATTTTTTTTTTCCTTTATCTTGTTAACCTTGAAAGTAGATGCATCAGGACTGACTCCCCCAGGACTCTGCTCAGGAAAGTGCTGAAAGGGAAGAACATCAGCTTGAGTTTAGCTGTAAGCACTTTCTATCCATGGGCTAATTTTCTGAAGTTCTCTGTGAGCAAGTTAAGATTTTCTGTGTAGTCTCAAAATAATCAAATCAATGACCAGATACTTTCGATGTCACACAGCTGAAGCAACAGTGAGGGGCAAGATAGCTCCCACAGGCTGCCAGCTGGGCTCACAGTCACTACATAATCATGCACATGGTACAAAAGGCAGACTGTGGTCCCCAGCAGCTCAGGGAATCGAACAAGAGGTGTCCATGTCAAGACAGAAACTGGAGAGTGTAATAGATGCACTAGACCTTGTGAGTGAAAACTGTACCAAAAAAAAAAAAAAAAGTACACAGGGTGATGGAACATGCCCATTCATGCAAATAGTTCTCAAATCACTTTCTCAAGTGCCAGTAAAATAAATGGTATTTTTGAGAATGTATGCAGTCAAGTCAAGCTGTGTACAACCAACCAAGGTGGCTCTTCCTTGGTGAATCCAACCAAGTACTGTTTTGGATACTTAACTTTGGGGGCTGGGACAAGGCAGCATTGCCTGCACCTGGAAAGGGAAGCCTTATCTCTGTGGGCCAGATTCCCACATTTCAGACTCACAGAGATAGACAAGCAAAGTACCAATCTAGTCATTCCTCTCCCAGAAATTCAGCTGTTACATAAGCCCGTGCTTTCCTCTTCATGGTCTGTCTGTTCTGTCCCTGTTTCAAACACACTAGGGAAAAGGCCTCCTGAGGAGTCCTAGATCAGAGCATGGGCCAAGTTGAGAATCCGCAGCAGATGGAGGTCAACAAAGAGGCCCAATACACTTGCAGATCAGAGCTCCTGAGCCCCCAGTTGCAGCTGCTGCACTAGCGTGGTAGACTGAGTAACAATCCCAAAGACATCCACGTTCTTATCTCTAGAAGCTATAAACGCCTTACCTCGCAAAGGGTGTTGTGCAGTGGTGAAGACATGAAGGATCTTGAGAAACAGGTTATTTCGAATTATCGAAGGGGGCCCTAAATATAATCGTAAGTGTTCTTATAAAAGAAAGGCAAAAAGAGACTGGACTGTGGAGACAGGAGTTGCTGATGAGATGACTGCAGCAAGATGCTGAAGGGCTAGCCTTGAAGATGGGGAAGGGGCTGGGAGCCCAAGATGGCAAGAAACGCAGCTCTAGAAGCTAGAAAAGGCAGAAGGTTACATTCTCCCTTGGAGCATTCAGAGGGTGTATAGTCTTGGACCTTGATTTTGGCCCAGTGAAACCGATTTTGGACTTCTGACTTCCAGAAGTGTGAGAAAATATGTGTTGTTTTCAATCATGATGTTTCGAGTAATTTGTTACAGCAGCCACAGGAAACTAATACAACTGAGCACTACCAAAATTCTGCTTCACTGAACTGCCCTTTTCCCTGTTCCCCATAGGCTCATCCCATATCCTCCTTTTAACACCATCTTTCCCAGAGAGTCACCCACAACTCACTGGTCTTCCACGGCCATTAATCATGCCCATAGGCGATAACCAGCAGGCCACTTCGACAGGAGTTGAGAGTCAGTGGAGGTGTGTTGGGTTGTCTGTGTGTGCAAGACATGCCAGGCGTCCAAGATGTGTCCAAAGACGTGAGCTCTACGTCCCCTTGACTGTGACGTTTAATCACTCAGTGCACAGACTGTGAGATCTTAATGAGCTTTCTGACTCTACATTCCTATTTTAAACTGCAGGGATTTTTCACTTTTTCTAAAAAAGATGACAATAACTTTACAAGATTTTGGTGAGCATCAAATATATATTTTTTTCCACACACTCACAAATGCTTGTCTTCTTCTTAAGTTCAGGTTTACTTGTGCAGGTTTGTTACATAGGTAAGCCTGTGTCTTGGGGGTTTGTTGTACAAATTATTTTATCACTCAGATATTAAGTCTAGTACCTGATTATTTCATCACCCAGATATTAAGTCTAATACCTTTACCTGATCCTCTCCCTGCTTCCACCCTCCACCTTCCAATCGGCCCCAGTGTATGTTGTTCCCCTCTATGTGTCCATGTGTTCTCATCATTTGTAATTTTAGGTGAATTCTTTTTTTTTTTTTTTTTTTTTTGAGACGGAGTTTCGCTCTTGTTACCCAGGCTGGAGTGCAATGGCGTGACCTCGGCTCACCGCAACCTCCGCCTCCTAGGTTCAGGCAATTGTCCTGCCTCAGCCTCCTGAGTAGCTGGGATTACAGGCACACGCCACCATGCCCAGCTAATTTTTTTGTATTAGTAGAGACGGGGTTTCACCATGTTGACCAGGATGGTCTCGATCTCTTGACCTCGTGATCCACCCGCCTCGGCCTCCCAAAGTGCTGGGATTACAGGCATGTGAATTCTTTCTATAAACAACTAGCAATGGCTAACTATGGAGTCCAGTTTTCTATGTCATATGTAAGAGTGTGACACATGCAAGGGTGACTCTATGACTGACCACACAATAGCCCTATGCCATGGGGTACTTTTATTATGCCCATTGTATAGATGAGAAAACTGAGTTCTAGAAAGTCTAGGGAATGTGTGCAAGGTTACACTGCTGATCAAGGTCACACAGGCAGTCAAGCTGGCACTGGAGCCTAAGCGTTCTGACTCCAGGGGTCTGTCCACTTAAACGCCTCATACCACCATGCTGAATGTATATGAGAATGACTGTAACAGTCATTATAGCTTCCATGCATGGATCCTGAGGTAGTACTGACCATTGCCCCTGCCTGGTGTGCCTTTACCTGGTCCTGTCATCCACCAGGCTTCAGCGGCTGAGACCTGTGTCTTCCCAGTTCAGGAGACATGAACAGGAGCCATAGCTCAGTGCTGATGCTAATTGCCTCCAAGTCTGTATGTTCCATAATGAGACTACCTAACAAGCCATGGGCTGCCCACTGGCTGTGAAAAAGTCCTTGTCCCATTTCCAAAGCTTATGATTTGAGGGAGATGAGGCTCAGATGGAACTCCAGGGCTGAGCCTGAACCTTGTCAACTGGAACTGAAATTTTTGGTTGAAGTGTGAGGCAGCCTATTACCCACATTCAGGAGCAGTTTAAATATGTTCAGTCCCTTTGAGTGAGAAGCTCCCAATATGCCTCCCCATGTTTTATTGTAGTCTTCTGCACTGATCTGTTTCATAAATATTCATTAAGCATCTACTACTCTTCTGAACACCGGGGCTGGAACAATGAAGCTCCACTCTATGCATAAAAGAAACATGCAGCCAGGCACAGTGGTTCTCGCCTGTAATCCCAACACTTTGGGAGGCCGAGATGGGAAGATCACAAGGTCAGGAGATTGAGACCATCCTGGCCAGCATGGTGAAACCCCGTCTCTACTAAAAATACAAAAATTAGCTGGGTGTGGTGGCATGCACCTGTAATCCCAGCTACATGGGAGGCTGAGGCAGGAGAATTGCTTGAACCCAGGAGGTGGAGGTTGCAGTGAGCTGAGATCACACCACTGCACTCCAGCCTGGAGACAGAGTGAGACTCTATCTCAAGAAAAAAAAAAAGAAAAAGAAACATGCAACATGGTGCACAGGCCATTCCAGTCATGAAGATCTGGCATTAGGGCCCAGGGAGAAAGTGGTTAAATTGACCCAGAAGAATTGAGGAAAGATTCATAAAGACATTGATGTTTACTGGAATTGTTAAGTCTTGCCAAACATGGAGGGAAGACTGCCCTATTGAAGAGAGGGAGAAGTTTACACGTGCACAAACTTGAATGTGCTAATGAAGAAAGCATCAGTGCGGCTAGAACATTGGGGATATGGGAGGAGACTGGGTGGAAGGTTGGGTTTATAGTCCTAGAGGCAAGAGATAGAACTGCCCTTCCATACCACAGCCTGATTGGGATTAAGATTACATACCAGGCTTACTGCAGTGAAATCTTACATGAACTGAGCCTTCAACCTTTTTCCCTCTCTTGCATCAAACTCTTGAACCTGAGCTCCAAAACATGTCACTGCAATGCTCCCATGTTAATGAGTGAACAACGTCAATGCATCTCATTCATATGCAAACGCTCTGACACAGATGCTATATGAAATGAATTCAGATGGAATATGCCAGCATCCTTTTTTTTCTTAATCCTTCCAGAGAGTTATGATGTTGCTACATAAGTTAATGAGAGGAATGGAAGAGCAAACACCGCTCTCGAAACCTGTCAACAGTATAACTATTTAGATGGGTATTAAAGCCAGACACTCATATAATTTGAGGGTATGGCTGAAGACATCTTAAGAATATTTTGTTACTGACAATTGAATCATAATTTTAACAGACATCTCCAAAAAGAGAAGCAGTGGTAGCAGCCATGTAACGTTTATTTAGGAGCTGGTGAAGATCTTTGATTCAAAGTGCCGGCTGAAATGACAGAACCCGGCTCTTGGGATGTCAGAACTGCCAAACAGTTAGAATTTTATTAGAATAGTAAGTGCCCAAGAACTATCAGTGCCGTGCTCGATAGATAGGTACTATGCAAAGTGCTTTACGTACATTCTCCATTTAATCCTCACAGCAGCTTTGAGTGGCAACTTTTATTACTCTTCTTTATGGATGAGCAAACTGAGGCACACAGAGGGCAAGCAATTTGCCCAAGGTCACACAGCTAATGAGTGAAGGGGTCGAGATTCCAACCTAACAATCTGGCTTGACTCTCTCACCCACTGTCCTCTACTCCCTGTGAGCAATGAATTCTACTGCTCTAGTCTCAAAGGTAAGGAAACAGAGCCTCGTTCAGGAATAAGTGACCTGGCCAAGTCTCCTGCAGACACTTAAGAATAAAAATATTTGGGCCGGGTGTGGTGGCTCACACCTGTAATCCCAGCACTTTGGGAGGCTGAAGTGTGTGGATCAAGAGGTCAGGTGTTGGAGACCAGCCTGGCCAATATCGTGAAACCCCGTCTCTACTAAAAATACAAAAATGAGCTGGGTATGGTAGCACACACTTGTAGTCCCAGCTACTCAGGAGGCTGAGGCAGGAGAATCACTTGAACCTAGGAGGCAGAGGTTGTAGTGAGCCGAGACTGCACCACTGCATGCCAGCCTGAGCAACAGAGCAAGACTCCATCTCAAAAAAAAAAAAAAAAAAAAAAAAATTTGCCTTTAACCTCAAGTTAACGTGAGACTTTTATCAAGTATTGCAAAGAGACAGTGTGGATTTCTGAAAGAGGAAGAGTCTTTAGAGAAGCTAAAAGCTGGACTAGAATCCCAGTTTTGGTTTTTGTTGGGTCTGTTGACTAGAGCAAATGCCTAAACTTCCTCTGCCACAGTTTGATCAAAGGTATCATAGGGAGACACTTACATAGCTTACAGGGTTGTCGCTGGGAGGACTTACGTCCTAAATTAAAGTTCATGTGAAAGAATCTGACTTCTGTACTTGCCCCCAGGTTCCACCCAACAGCTACACTGTGCTTCTGGGGAAGTAAGCTTTTAGGACAAAAGCTTTTAGGGCAGAAGTTGCACGACCATCTCAGAAAATTGATAGCACTAGATTGTCAGGAAAACAACCCCAATGTCCATCCACATTAAATGAACATGTGGTTTGTGGTGTAATTATCCAATGGAATAGCATACAGCAATGCAAATAAATGATTACAACTACCCACATTGTTGGTTCTTCAAACATTGCAGCAATTGAAAGAAGCCAGAAAGAAAGGACATGTTGTATGATTCCGTTTATATAAAATACAAAGTGGAGAAAAACTAGCCCATAAAGGTTCCCCTGACAGGGGGCAGGACAAGAAGGGGCAATGGAGAGGGGGGCATTGTTTGCTGAAACTCTGGCAGTGTTTTGTTTGTTAATGTGGGAGTTAATGGACTATGGGGTACTCTTATTATGCCCATTGCACAGATGAGAAAACTAAGTTCTAGAAAGTTTGGGGAATGTTCATTTGTTAATTTTGCAAAACTACAACAAGCTGAAGTCTGACAACATATTCACCTTTCTATATATTCCAATTTTTAAAAAGCTTATGGACTCCAAGGGTTTAAAACGCCTCTTACAGAGAACAAAGTCTCTGATCCCACAAAGAAGGTGCAAGGCATATCCCACCTAACAAGAGTAAGCCCACTGTACTAATCTGTTTTCATGCTGCCAATAAAGACATAACTGAGACTCAATAATTTCATAAAGGAAAAGAGGTCTAATTTATTCACAGTTCCACATGGCTAAGGAGGCCTCACACAGAGGAGGAGCAAAGTCACATCTTGCATGGTGGCAGGCGAGAGAGCTTGTGCAGGGAAACTCCCCTTTATAAAACCATCAGATCTTATAAGACTTATTCACTATCACAAGAACATCACAGGAAAGACCCACCCACATGATCCAATTACCTCCCACCGGGTCTCTCCCAGGACATGGAATTGTGGGAGCTACAATTCAAGATGAGATTTGGGTGGAGACATATCCAAATGGTATCACCCACCCAGTGCAACTCCCTAGGAAGAACAAAATACCTACACATGCCCCTCCTGGGAGAGAGTTTTGTTGCTAACTTGCTAAAAGGCAGAGACCTGGGTCTCGGATGTGAGAGTACAGGTGGGAAGGGTCCTAGAAGGGTCCTGGAAGAAGAAAAGAAACAAAAGACAAGTTGGAGACCGGAAGCCACCACCCCAATCATATTTATTCCTGCTGAGGGCATGCCTGTTACACACACACACACACACACACACACACACACACACACACATACTCGACATGCTGATTACTGCAAGGCATAGCTGGGGCATCACTGTATTTCATCTTCACAACAACTTTCTAAGATAGATTTTATTATCCCTACTTACAAATGCTAGAATCAAGGCTTTGAGTGAGTAAGTTACTTGGCCAAATGTAGCCAGTAAGCAACAGATCTGGAATTTGAATCCTACTGTTTAGTTGCAAGAATTATTCTTTGACCAAGACCCTGTTCCTCCTCTCCATGGAAAGATAATCTTATCTACTTCCTAATCTGGGACAAAAGTTGGTTAATTTGGATCCTGGGTGGGTAAAACTCAACCAAAGCGCTTTAACCTCAGGCTGATTGGTGTTTACTGATTCAACTTCTTGTTAGATCCTAATGACGTCAAGAAACCAAGAGAGAGATTCAATGGCAATACCCATTCAAAGCATCCCTACGACAGTGTTTCTAAAGGCTTGGCCCTTGGTAGGTACTTAGTGAATTAATGAATGAAAAAACTGATGGCCAACTTTGCCATGGTTATGTAGCTATCAGATTGCATTTCATCCTCACAATAAACAGGGAAACAGTTTTTTTTAATCCTCCTTATACAGATAGAAAAGTGAGAACCCAGAGAGGTTGAAATGACTGGTCTAAGGATACCAGAAGGGAATGTCAGTGCCAGAAACAGCGAGGCCTATTTATATACACTGGGAAAACTTCCGCCAGGATGTTAACACCCAAGCCTGCTGTTTAGACAGTGAATCCTCAAAACCATGTTAAAGAGAAGCCTCTCTTTACTTAATGAAGTCCAATGATCCTTTAAAAATAGTGCTGCTATTTATTGTATTTCTGGAGCTCACAGAAGCTGAGCAGAATATTTTAATGCCATGTTCTGAGAAAGATGCAGGTTTTAACCAGCGATGCAATTGGCAAACCTTTAAGAATAGACTTGCCTGTGATATTTGGACAAATTCCCCTTTCTGCTTTCTTCTTTGAGGCTTCTCAGTGGCATCTTCTCCCCGTTTGAGACCAAAGACAGAATAACAGGGGTTCTGCTTCTAACTTCTGAGTCTATATATCATAGGTAAAATAATTCACCAATTGCCAACTCCAGGCCAATCTCCATCACCCTCAGCCACTCAATCAATTAATACGGACATTAAGCGGGGTGACTCTGCTGGGGCTTCCTCCTCTAAAGTTCTAAGACAGCAACAAATGACTAGCACTTTATTAGGTGCCATGCAGAGAAAGAAGACAAGCAAGAGTATGCTCCCTCTTATGCTTTGTTCTTACAGAAGAGATTATATCACAGGCCTAAAGCAGAAACAACCAGGAAGCAAACATAAGACAAAAGAAATCTCCATACAACCAGCGTAGGCCACCTGAAATGGCATCTTCTTTCTGCATGATCCCCTCCAGTGTGAACCAGTTCCTCCTGCTTCAAACACATCAGCCCCCAGAAAGTAACAAGCCAGGAATTCAAATGCAATATAGACAACAATTTTATGTTGCACTGTTATTTTCCATTCTCATTAAACTGCTGATTAATGTCTCCCATTTTTTGTTTTTTTAATGATCTTTGCACAATAAAAAACAATGTCATCACTGACTTTTAATTTGTACACTACAGCACCCATCCTGCTCCATCAGTTCTGAAGACGGTCTCCACCGCTGGTCAACTCTCATATCCCTTAGGCTCTCCCCCTCTCTCTGGGGCCTGCTGTGCTTTCTCAAAACTGTCTTACCAATATCTGTGCCAGCCTCCATGTTTAGGCACAAGAGCTAAGATAACTGACAAGACCAGCTTCACTTCTCTGAAGAATCCAGCCCCTGCCTGTCTCCCAGTGAGCAGAAACTGCACAGCTCAGGGCTCCTCCTTTGTTAATTAGGATCAAATCACAATCCCTGATAACCCAAAGAAAGGAAAAAGCAGCCAGTCAGGCTAAGAGGCTGTAAAAGAACTTCCGCTAATCCTCCCAAAGCACTCAAGAGAGGGCTTTCTGCCAAGTCAGGGTCATTTAATGTATTCTGCTTTGGAAAAGATATTAAAAATGATTAAGTTCATTAAAAAAGAAAGAAAAGAAACCTCCTCTAAAGCAATGACCTCTATTCAGCAGCTGTGATAAAACAAGTACCTTTTCTTAGGATCTGAAATGTGTTAGAAATTTCAACAAAACTATGTAGAAAGGCAAGGTACACCCACACCAGGGAGTGAATCTTTCTGGCTACCAAACCAGCAGAAGTCAGAAGCAAACATCACTCTAGGCTCGGTGCTAAAGAGGGACCAGAAGGGGATAATATTGCCTCTGTCCTCAAATATCTTACAGTCTCAAGAAAGAGATGACACATACACAGAAGGTAAACTACCTGATGGGTACAGAGTGGACACAGTAAGAGATCCCTGCAGAGGAGACTTAACGTGCTGAACTTTAAATGAGGAGTTGAATTTGGAAGAGCAGAGAGGAAGATGAGACATTCCAGGCAGAGAATATTTTGAGCCAATGCAGAAAATTTACAATAAGGGAAATGTATGTCTGGCCCAGTGGGAAAGTGGGTAAGACAGATGGAGTCTTTAGGAGATTAGACACCAACCAACGAGCTGTAAGGTTCTTCCAAACATCAGTGTAAGTGTATTTTTACATGAAAGAGGATGAACAAGATCACCTCTTGACTGGACTCTTTTCTATCTCCAGAACTCAGAATTCTCCAGTTTCTGTCATGTTCTTTTCTTCCACTATTTTTCCTCTCTGGGGCATTTATAAATGTCTGTGGATCATGTGGAATCATAATTATGATTGAGCAGCACAAATGGCCTTTATGGGTGGAGGGTAAGGATGCAAAATGCCTTTCATTGCTCAGGGAAGAGGTGTCCTGAATAAATTGGCAAAATCTCCCCTTTGAGTTGCACCTGCTGTGATAACAATGATGACGGTAACAAAACAATAGTAATAAGCTCACAGATCTAATCAGTTCTATGACTGAGAGCTAAACTGGGTCCATCTAAGTAAAAATATTCTATTTACACCATGGTGACAGGCTCTTTAAATGTTCATGGGGTACATGGCTGCCCTTCATTTCTGAGTATACCACAGCCATGCCCAACTTACTTCATCCTCTTCCTGCAACTTCCAACGTAACTTACATTCATGGATGAACTGTAAGAGCCCTTTCTAAAAACAGGGAATCAAAGCACAGTGGATGGTGTCATCATGTCCTCTCCCAATAGTTCCAAAGCTCAGAGAGCCATCATGAACCTATATTTCAAAGAAGAAATCATGGTGTACTGGCATGGTGCAACACAGAATGAATGTTCTCCTTACAAGTCTGTTTTCCTACATCAACTATAGAAAATACTTACAGTGTGACATGGGCACATTGACCGTTGCTCCTCTCATAACAGCAAACGGGTCCTGACTCAAGGCTTGCTGAACTTGCCAAAGGGAAGAGGAAGAGAAAGAGAAAATGTTTCATGTTGTGTGCTAGGCTGAACAACCTGAAAGAGTTTCAAGGAAGTAGCCAAGATTAGTGTGAGGATTACGTGGTCCTGAATGACCCACTCAGATTGGAGTAGGACCCTGGTGGTGTGGCTTGATTTTGTGGAAGGAAAACGAGTTAGAATTAGCAATCCTTTACGGCCCTAACCAAGCAAATTGGAACTCCAGGAAAGATCTCCATTCATCAATTCAACAAATACCACTGTGTGTCTACTATGAGCCAGGATGCCAGGATTTTTCTACATGCTGTAGTGAACTGGACAATGCTCCCTACATTCGCAGCAGGAACTGAAGTACTAAGCTAAATCTAAAGCGGAAGTCCTTTTGGAATCCCCCCCAGATTGTGGTGGGGGCAAAAATGGCTGTTATTGAGGATACCAAATAAGGGGACAGTAAGAATCACTCCACAGCCATCCGGCCAGGCTTGCCCAATGCTCTGGGCTGAAGGATGCCGGTGGGAGTAGGATAACCAACCATTCTGGTTTTCCAGAAACTGAGGGGTCTCCCGGCACAGGAACTTTTTGTTTGTCCAGGAAAATCCTAAACTGGGATGAACTGATTGTGGTAGGCAAGAGACACCAACTTTCGTAGCTGGGAAGGACTGAAATAGGCAGAATTCGAAAGCCTGAGGCCAGTCTGGACTTTTTGCTTCACTCTACCTCTGATCTCCTTCCTGCTTGTTCCTAGTTTCACCATGTTCCTTTCCATGGCTCTGTTCCCCCATTTTAGGCCTTGAGCTTTCACAATATGCTGTTAATTTGGTTTGTCCAATTAAACCCTTGAGTCTCATTTGACCACCACTACTAATCTACTCATACCACTACTACCACTGACACCGACGTAACTACCATTCACTGAGCATCTAATACATGATGGGTGGGAGCTTTGCACAGCTTAGCTAATCTAACCCTTATAACTGTTCTATACAAGACGGATTCCTACTGTAGAGGTTGGAAATTGAGACTCAGGGAAATTGACTACCTGACTCACTTCTAGACCTATTTGCAAGTAGAATAACCTCTGTTATCATCAGGCCTTGGAGTCCCGTAGTCCTGCCCACCCAGGTCATCCTCCAACTCCAAGCAAGAAAAAGGGGATTTTCATAGCACAATCCGCATGTACACTTTTCCAATGACTCAGGATGCCCCTGGAAGCCAAGCCAGGCAAAGACACCATGTGGTGAAACATTCTCTTCTAGGCTAGCAATATTTACTTGTTTATAACCTTCAATGTGAAAAACATCCTTGAGGCCTTTACAAGTGATTAAAAACCCTTAAAGCAGGTTTCTAGAAATGCAACATTTTTCTGACACTTCAGACCTTTAGGAACAAAGTGGAGAATTCCTATTATCAACTACCCCTTTTACAAGGCATTAAATGTGACACAACACATCCACTGCAGGGATTTCCTTCTTAAGAAGACCCATAATAAACCTCTTCATTTATACTTTTATTTTTCCTTTAAATAGAAGCTGGGAGGCATGGGGCAGAGTTGAGGCTGGACATCAGAAATTCTGTGCCCTTCAGCTCGGTCTTTCCAACAGTCCTTCACAGATGAGGAAATGGAGGTGGAGAAAGGATAGGTTCCTTGAGCAAGGCCATAAGGCTAATTAGTAAAGAACCTGGGATTTTGGTCCGGGTCTCTGGATCAAACTCATTGCTCTGTCTCTCCTCTTGAACTATTGACTCCTGCTCATGGAGGGGGTGCAGAAATGAAGTTACCCAAATATTTTCTTGTTCACATAAGGATACAGACCAATAATTATTAGAGATCTCAGTCTTAGGAACAAGAAAATATTTGGGGCCCATGCCTGTAATCCTAGAACTTTGGGAGGCCAAGGTAGGTGGATCACTTGAGGTCAGGAATTTGAGACCAATCTGGCCAACATGGTGAAACCCTGTCTCTATAAAAAATACAAAAATTAATTGGGCATGGTAGGGCACTCCTGTAATCCCAGTTACTCAGGAGGCTGAGCCAGGAGAATCGCTTGAACTCGGGAGGCAGAGGTTGCAGTGAACGAGATCACACCACTGCACTCCAGCCTGGGTGACAAAGCGAGACTCCATCTCCATAGAAAAGAAAGAAAGAGAGAGAGAAAGAGAGAAAGAAAGAGAGAGAGAGAGAGAGAGAGAGAAAGAGAAAGGGAAGGAGGGAGGGAAATATTCGGGTGTTTTCCAAAATGCTTAAGTTTCAACATCATCACAATTTTTTCCTCCTGGAAGGCTCCAATAATATGCTTTCATATCACGTGGGGGAAATGTGTATTTTGAAAAGTTTCAGAGTCCAAGGTGGGTGGATCACCTGAGGTCAGGAGTTCAAGACCAGCCTGGCTAACATGGCAAAACCCCATCTCTACTAAAATTTCAAAAAATAGCTGGGTGTGGTGGCAGGTGCCTATAATCCCAGCTACTCAGGAGGCTAAGGCAGGAGGATTACTTGAACCCAGAGGGGAGGAGATTGCAGTGAACCAAGATCATAACACTTCACTCCAGCCTGGGCAAAAGAGCGAAACTCTGTCTCAAAAAAAAAAAAAAAAAAGTTTCAAAGATGATTCTAATAAGACACCTCACATTTGCAGTTGAAAATCTATACACCAGACCCTCAAGCCTCCTAGGAGCAGGGATTCGGAACTGAAGCCCACAGATGAACATCTCAGAGAATGTGAAACATCCAGTATTCTGTACACATACCATGTGCATTATTCCAGGAGCCAGCCCACAATTTCCATTAGATTCTGAAACCAGTTCCTACTCAAGGCAAGCTTAGAAACTACTCCTTTGGAGAAAATGAGTTCCTTCTAAAGCAGTGATGTGAATTCTATCCTTTCCAGCCTCAACAGGCCCTGGACACATGTAATTGTAAGCCATTATTCAGGCCACTCACTTAGCTTGCATTTAAGGGAATGATGTTTCCCCAACTTAATGTAATATTGCTATTGGCAAATAGATCACTCTCAGATTTATCAAGCCCGCCAACTTTTATATCCACCAAGGTAAAAGCATTCGTCAGATTTTGTCTTTTCATTCTCTTAACTGGCTTTAATAGATTTCTGCCTAGGATCAAAAGGTTGGCTGAACACTGGCCGTGCATAAAGTTTTGTGGGTTAATTAAGATGATCATTAGCTGTTCATGCTCACTCTCAGCTTCGTGATTTGTAAGTAGAGACTTTGCTTCTACCAGACGCAGTTGCTCTGCTGAGATCAACCTGTGTGGACCGTTCAAACAGACAAAAGCCCCTCGCAGGAAACCTGGCTGGTTTCTGAGTACCTTCGTGGCATTCACTATCCAGATAGGGTGCTTTTCTCTCTGTTTGACCCTGCTACACCATTGAGGTAGGAAATTTATTTTATTTTAGAGACAAGGTCTTGCTTTGTTGCCCAGACTGGAGTGCAGTGCTGCGATCATAATTCGCTGCAGCCTTGAACTCCTGGGCTCAAGCAGTCCTCCTATCTCACTCTCCCTAGTAGCTGTGCCTACAGGTACACGCCACCACCATGCCTGGCTAGTCATTTTTAGTTATTTTATTTTTTTAGACACAGGTTGTGGCTATGCTGACCAGGCTGGTCTCAAATTCCTGGCCTCAAGCAATCCTCCCACCTCAGCTTCCCAAAGTGGTGGGATTACACAGGTGAGTTACCACGTGTGGCCTGAAATTTTTGTTTAAATATTTGTGAGCAATCCTATCCCTACTTCAATCACTTTCTTACATTCTCTGCTGATGTCTTTTTCACCAGTAGTTAAAGAAATGCATCCACTGTTATATCTGTCTTTCTGCGGAGTGAACATTATTACATTCATGGATCCAAACACCTAGTAGGCACCTACTACATGCCAGGCAGATGGCTAGGCACTGAAGAATAAGAGTGAGATGGGACATATGATCTAGGTTCTCATGAGCTCCTCACAGCTCCTTGGAAGAGAGACAGGGATCAGCACAGTGAGGTAAGAGCATAGGTGGGGCTGGGTTGCCTGCAGGAGAAAACATTGCATCTTGAAGAGATGAGTGGGTGAATGGGAAGTGCATGGAGAACAGGCAGATTCCAAGCAGAGGAAAGAGTATGCACTGGGTCAGAGAGCAGGCAACAGTAGGGCATGTTGTGGGCCAAGCCCATCACAGTGACTGAAAGAGATTGTGTGTGGATCATGCAGACACCACTATTTCTCTTTTAGAAATGCAAACAGTTTCAACGACGTTAGTTGGTTTGCTCAGACGTAAAGCTGCTGTTATAAGCTAAATATTTATGTTCCCAACATCCCAAATCCATATGCTGAAGCCCTAACTCCCAATGTAATGGTATTGAGGTAAGGTCATGAGGGTGGGACCCTCATGATGAGATCGGTGCCTTTATAAGAAGAGGAAGACAGATCAAAGGTGGTGACTCACACCTATAATCCCAGCCCTTTGGGTAGCCAAGACAGGCAGATCATTTGAGGTCAAGAGTTTGAGACCAGCTTGGCCAACATGGCAAAACCTGGTCTCTACTAAAAATACAAAAATTAGCTGGGCATGGTGGCACACACTTGTAATCCCAGCTACTCAGGAGGCTGAGACAGGAGAATCACTTGAACTTAAGAGGTGGTGGTTGCAGTGAGCCAAGGTCATGCCACTGCACTCCAGTCTGGGCAACAGAGCAAAACCTCATCTCAAAAATAAAAAAATAAAGAGGAAGACCGATCATAGGCATGCACCGAGGAAAGGCCCTGTGAGTACACAGCAAGGAGGAGGCTGTCTACAGGCCAAGAGGCAGTCCTCACCGAGAACTCAATCTGCTGGCACCTTGATCTTGGACTTTTCAGCCTCTGGAACTGTAAGTAATAAATGTTTGTTGCTTAAGCCACCTGGACTCTGATGTTTTATTACAGTAGCCCAAACTGACTAAGACAGTTACTATCTCAGGAAGTTCTGAGAACGATGCCTGCAAACTCAAAGGACAGAGATCTCAGTGACCTGTGATATCTGGAGCTGAGCCATTTGGAGGTATCCAAGGCAGGAGGTATGAGGGGGAAGAGGAGGAAAGGGCCTTCCATTTGCTACCAGATGGCTACATGCCAGATACTCTCCCTGTGTTTTCTTATCTTAGAGATGAGGGCACTGAGGCTCAAGAGATTAAGAATCTTGCCCAAGACTGCACAGTAATTTATTGGTGGCCTCTGCAGTCCCTATTCCCTGATGATTTTATGTGTTGCAACTCTTTGCTGGCCAATCAAAATGCCACTCCTTTGGCTAACTGAGATTCCAGAAAGAAGGCCATTAGTTTGTTTGGTTTTTGAAAGAACTGTTAGATACAAATATATAACCTGACAAAAATGTTCACCAAGTGCCTTTTATGTGTCAGATGCTATACTGGGCACTTCATAAACAACATGTCTAATTATGGCAATAGCCTAGCCAGCTACCTGCCCCTGCTCTCGCTTTACATTTGGACAGAATAGCTCAGGGAGGGTGCTGAACCTGCAAAGTCCCACAGTGTTAGATCCAGGGTTGAAACCTTGAAGGAAAAGTTTATGGGGACAAGAACTTGCTCTCTTCAAATGACAAAAAACATGGAGAAAAAGTTAACGCAGAGAATCGCAGGCCCAATCTTCAAAAAAGCTTGACCAAACCAGAACAATAGGCTTAGAATAATCAGGTACACGTTTCCAAGATTCTACATTTAGTTATTTTTAAAATAAAATATATGAGGGTGAGACATGCAACGTGACAGCAGCCGATATAATGGAGACTTAGAAATGGCTGAAGGTCGGCCAGCCGTGATGGCTCACGCCTGTAATCCCAGCACTTTGGGAGGCTGAGGCTGGTGGATCATAAGATCAAGCAATTGAGACCATCCTGGCTAACATGGTAACACCCCATCTCTATTAAAAATACAAAAATTAGCTGGGCATGGTGACACACACCTGTGGTCCCTGCTACTCGGGAGGCTGAGGCAGGAGAATCACTTGAACCCAGGAGGCAGAGGTTGCAGTGAATCAAGATCAGGCCACTGCACTCCAGCCTGGGTGACAAGGGTGAGACTCCATGTCAAAAAATTAAAAAATTTAAAAAAAGAAATGGCTGACGCTCTTAGGGGACCACAAGCTCAATGTAAACCAATAGCATGTTATGCTTGCCAACATGAATTTAGGCTGCATTAATAGAATTAGAGTAGCATTGGAAAGGCTGCTTGTTTTGATGGTTTAATAATC
This sequence comes from Aotus nancymaae, assembly GCF_030222135.1. Taxonomy (NCBI): domain Eukaryota; kingdom Metazoa; phylum Chordata; class Mammalia; order Primates; family Aotidae; genus Aotus; species Aotus nancymaae. The sequence goes on from NW_026988443.1 coordinate 20,408,630, forward strand.
CTATTTGCTGAAAATGAGTGGAGTGGAATAGGTGAGTGTTCTCAGGTTCCCATCATGAGGGGATCCCCATCATTAGCTAGTTCCAGTTCTCACTGACTGGGAAGTGAAAGCAACGTCAGGCACATGCTGTTTGGAACGTAAAGAGAGCATAATGTCAAAGAGAGCACGCACATCCCAAAGTTGATCAATGAAACTGGCTCTTGAATCTAGATCCTGGAAACTGAGGTGCTGTTAGAAGAGCACATATCACTGCGCTCCCGGCAAATGCAGGCCTGGGATCTTTGCAGAGATAAATTCAGATGATAACCCAAGACAGATAAAGCCACTGCCAATTGCAGAAAACCAGGAATGCTGTGCTGAGTACCCAGGACCCACAGACCATCTCGGATTTGAACAAAAACAGTGCTTTAAACATGTAAATAAGGTAGACTCTGGGTAGAAGTTGTAACATTTATAAACAAAGTGAACCTAATACAATCAATATAAGAGACTTTGCAAATACCCAAGAAGGCTTTCTCTCCTAAGGAAAACCATCATCAGGTAGAAAAGAACATCTTCAGACATCTCTGGGGTGGATTAGTGCTTACCTCTAAGTCATTCGCAAGAGCTTGAATTATCTTCTCCTACTCCTATGGGCCCGTGGCAGTTGGTTTATTGTGGTTTCTCAATTCAGATGTAATTTGCATTTACTCTTTGCCTTTGCTGAAACAGAACAATAAGAAAGCCTATTGTCATATCCACTGGGCGTGTGCTGGTACACACTTGCTGCAGGGGACTATGCTAGGCTTTGGGCCACAAGGATCTGTGAGAAACCCCCTAGCCTCAAAGAGGCTTCCATCTGAAGCCAAGTCAGACACACACCTAGAAAACCTGACCAGGTGTGGTGGCTCATGCCTGTAATCCCAGCACTTTGGGAGGCCGTGGCAGGTGGATCACCAGAGGTTGGGAGTTCGAGATAAGCCTGGCTAACATGGTGAAACCCTGTCTCTATTAAATATACAAAATTAGCTGGACTTGGTGGTGTGAGCCTGCAGTCCCAGCTACTCAGGAGGCTGAGGCAGGAGAATCCCTTGAACCTGGGAGGCAGAGCAGCCTGGGTGTCAGAATGAAACTCAGTCTCCAAAAACCAACCAACCAACCAACCAAACAAACAAACAGAAAAACACTTGATTTGTGTTATAACACAGACCAAGGCCATGCAAAATGTGGTGTCTAAATGCTGGCTCTTGATTTTCTGGAGTAATAATAGATAATGGAGGTGAAATAACCATTTCTTGCTTATTTACTAAATTTTCAACAAAATAAATCAGCTTCTTTTAGAAAACCCAAGATGACCAACAAAAGAGAATGAGGTGATATGAAGCTTAAACTAGATGATATTTTACACCCAGAGTGCATTTCTTACAACTCTCCTGGCATTTGTTTTAGGACTGTTAATGAACCTCAGCCCTTACAAAGCTTGGTGTGAGGATGGGGGGTGATTGGGGGAAGAGGAGGAATTCCATAAGGATGCTCATTTAGGAGAACACCACCTCTCCAAGTGCCTGTACCGTACCGAGGGCTCACGGAGTTTAATCGCTCTGGTGAAAGACTCTTCAGCTTTTTACATTTTGGTTACTTCAGCATTTTTCAAGGATTTTCACCTCCAATCAGCCTCCACTACACACCTTTTGCATTGTTGTGGTTGTTTCTGGTTTTGTTGTTTTTACCATTTTGTTCATAATACTACCAATCATCTCAAGAATCACAGTTCAGGCAAACTGCGTAAGACCAGTGCCAAGACTCACATATACATATTTACATATTTACTGGGCAAAAATCAAAGAAGGTTGGTCTGTAAACAGCTTTTTTTTTTTTTTTTTTTTTTTTTTGAGACAGAGTCTTACACTGCCGCCCAGACTGGAGTACCATAGTACTATCTCAGCTCACTGCAACTTCTGCCTCCCGAGTTCAAGTGATTCTCCTTTCTCAGCCTCCCAAGTAGCTGGGATTACAGGTGCTTGCCACCATGCCTGCCTAATTTTTTTGTATTTTTAGTAGATATGGGGTTTCACCGTGTTAGCCAGGATGGTCTCAATCTCCTGACCTCATCATCTGCCCACCTCAGCCTCCCAAAGTACTGGGATTACAGGCATGAGCCACCAGACGTGGCCAACAGCTGTTACCTTTATGTGATGTGTTTTTATGTTACTTTCATTTGACTACTCTTCTGTATTTCTAAAGCTTCCAAACTGAATATTTTACTTTCATAATTCAGGAGAAATTATTTCTTAGTTTGAAACCAAATAAATGGCCATTTGAGGTATTCAGGGATGCTTTGTACTTGCTACTGTGCCACTTGTAGAAGCTGAAGTTATTTTTTCACAGATTTTTGGGGATATTTTTGAATAGTTTGAAGATGCTGAGTCGTGAAAACAGAGGATCTTTAGGTAGTCTTTTTTTCCTATACCAGTGTTTTTTGTTTGTTTGTTTTGTTTTTAATTTTTTGTATTTTTAGTAGTGATGGGGTTTCACTATGTTCAGGCTTGTCTCGAACTCCTGACCTCAGGCGATCCACCTGCCTCTACCTCCCAAAGTGCTGGGATTATAGGCGTAAGCCACTGCACCTGGCCTCTATACCAGTGTTTCTTAAGGTACAGTTCCTGGGCCAACAATATCACCTGGAACTTATAAACATCTCCCCTCTACACACACACACACACACACACACACACACACACACACACACACACACAGTTTAAGAACCATGTATTCTAGGCTTCAAGAGTCCTGAGCAGGTCCTGGTGCAGTGGCTCACACCTATCATCACAGCACTTTGGGAGGCTGGGCGGGCAGATTGCTTTAGGTCAGGAGTTTAAGACCAGCCTGGCCAACATGGTAAAACCCTGTCTCTGCAAAAAAAAAAAAAAAAAAAAGAAAACCTGCCCCAAATTAGCTGGGCATAGTGGTGCATGCCTGTAATCTCAGCTACTCAGGAGGCTGAAGTTGGAGAATTGCTTGTACCCAGGAGGGGGAGGTTGCAGTGAGCTGAGATTGCACTACTGCACCAGTCTAGCCTGGGTGACAGTGTGAGACTGTCTCAAACACAAAAAAAAAAAAAAAGTCCTGGGGCAGGCTCTCTGTGTTACAGGTGGCTTAATGATTCCAATTTTTCTCCCTTCCAACTAACACCCACCGTCAGCCTGTTCTCCAGGTCAGCAGAGGATGAGGAAGCAGCCATTGCCTAAGTGCCTAAGTAAATTCCTGCAGGTGTCTGTGAGGAGTAACAAGTTGCCTCATCTTAATCAGCCTTCAGTAGTTGTTGTTTTCATTAGTCAAACTGCATCAATCAGCAAGCTAGTCCTACAGCTGGAGAGATCCAGGCACCAGGAGCAGTAATAAGGAACTTCCCTCGACTTTCCCTAAGTGGGGTCTCTCCCACCTCCCCTCACCCCTCCTCAGGGAGCCCAGCCATGCAGGTGTGCTGTTCAGCATGAGGTGGGCCCCTCTCCTCTCCAGCTTCATTGTGCCCTCTGCACAGTGCCAGTGCTCAGCCACAGACAGGAGGGATGTTTTAGATGGGATGCAACCCAGAGATCATCCCTGCTGAACCCCTCATTTAACAGGTGAGAATTTGAGGTCCAAAGAAGGCAAGAATAGGGCATGTCCAACCCTGGAACTCCAAATTTCCACTTCTCAATTCAGTTCCTTTTGCATGACATCCTAATGTGACCTGAATGCATTTATGAAATAAATACACATAGCAAAGAATCAATCACCATCTTGTTATTGCAACAGATGATGTCAGTATCTATCATCTATCGGTCACCATTTAAATCTGTACCATAGAGGACAGATTGCAAATTATACAAAATGGCCTTGCATGATGTTCTTTTCCAGGGCTGTTTTAAGGATCCCAATCTGCCCTTTACTCAAATCGTAGCAATCAGAAACCATTTTGCCCGTGGTCTTTTCAGGCCCTGCCAACCCATGATTGAGGCGGTGGGAAGCACTGTGAAAGATGCCAGGCTTCCAGCAGTCCCTGACCCGCTGCTCACTCTCAATGTGACCTTGAACACGTTACTTAAAAAATCTGGCCTCAGTACACCTGTCTTGGAAACACAGGGGCTCGTTAATGAACTTCAACTGTCCTCCCATGGACAGTAAGGCACACTTCATTCTCACTTCCAACTTGCTGGCACTGGGCAAACAAAAATGTCTCCTACAAGCCACCTGAGACAGGCAGACAGTGTCTGCCCCGCCTGGGCCTCCTTAATCACCCCCACTCATCAGCATCCTCATTGCAAGGTTCGATGCAGTTTGTGGCACTTGGGAGTCAAGTCCTGACTACTGACTGCGTGGCCAGGAAACCAGCCTTAGCAGGCTCATCTGGCATTCCAGTGACATTTGGCTCTGGCAGGAATTGTCCCAGATCCTCTGAATGGCTGTCTCGGATGTTATAAAATTGGAGATTAGAATACAGAACATTGACTCACCCCCTCTCCACCATGTGAACATTAGAGACTCTTTTGCCTTTTATGGCCCTGAGAAGAGCCAGTCCCCACTCAGGGCAGCTGGAGTCGGTCTTAAATTACCTAAAGATTCTGAGTGCTGGGCCTGGGCTCCATTTGTTTACAAAATAGGCACTTTCAAAGGCCCTTTACTAGGGACCGGCAATTCCCTGGTCCCCTGCTATAGGCTGATGCATAATGCATAAGATGCTGGGAAATGTGTATTCATGAGGGCGGCTTGGCTTTTGTCAAAAAGAACTGTGAAATATTATGATGGAACAATTTTCATTTCTGCCACATTGTTTTTATAGTGCATTCATGACTGGGGATTGAGGGCTTTTTGAGTTTTGTCTGGTGCAGATGTTGCGGTGCTGAGAGCTGCTTCAGACGTCTGTATTTTCCAACTTTGTTGCTGACAATTACATGAAGGTGGGGAGGGGGCTCTCACAGGGAGACAAAGGATATACGTCCTCAAGTGATCTTGCCAGAATTCATTCAGGAGAGTGGAATGAGAGAGAAGGGAAGGAAGAGAGAGAGGAAGGGAGAGAAGAGGAAGAAAGAAAGGAAGGAGGCAAAGGAGAGAAGAAGGGAGGTGGAAACTAAGGCTTGGTGAAAACTCCTAAGTCCCCAGCCTTGTCTAGGGCTTCCATCCTTGTTTCTCAAGCACTGCTGCAAAGGAGCCATTATCTCCATTTTACATATGAGGAAACAGACCCAGCAAGGTTGAGCCGTTTGTCAGAAATCACACAGCCAATGAATTGTGAAGCCTCCTTTTGAACCTCATCTGTATGACCAACTTTACATTCTTCTATGACCCTAGGCTGCCAGGAGAATGGAGGCCGAGGAGAAACACTATTTGCAATTCATCTGAGAAATGGTTGTGAGACATAAGGGGGAGAGATACAGAAGCTGCCACTGGGTCTCAGAAAATAAGAAAGATGCTGAGAAGCCCACAGCCAGAGACAAGCTGGGAGCCAGTGTCACTGAACAGGAACAGATGCCCGAGCCAGGCACACTCCCATAGCTTCCCCTGCCCGGGCTGTCAGGCATCCTGGCTGCCACGTATATGAAGGAACTTGCCTGAGCTTCCACAGCTCCTGCCTTTCTGCACTGCATTCCAGCTCAGGTTTCAGGATGGCAAATTCCAGCCTTGTCTCATGGTGCCATGGAGCTGCCTCCTCGTCCCTGAGATTCTGGCCCCTTCTCAGCCAGGAGGCTATGCATTCTGGAAGGCAGGAATTGTGGCTTAATTTTCCCTGGATGCCCAAGGCTCACATAGCTTCAGGCAAGCTCACAGTGCAGTCCCCACACATAGACAGTAGGCATATTTCTCCTAACAGAGAGGGCTAGGCTCCATGCAAACCCCAAGACAACAGGGCAGGAGAGTAATCCATTCAGGGGAACAGTTACGGAAGCTGAGCAAAGAAAGGGAGATGATACCCATGGCCTTGTCCCTGGGGAAAGGTATGGGTGGGAATAAAACAGGAGAGTCACCTGGCACAGTGGCTCACACCTGTAATCCCAGCACTTTGGGAGGCCGAGGCGGGTAGATCACAAGGTCAAGAGATCGAGATCATCCTGGCCAACATGGTGAAACCCCATCTCTACTGAAAATACAAAAATTAGCTGGGCATAGTGGTGCATGCCTGTAGTCCCAGCTACTCGGGAGGCTGAGCAGGAGAATCGCTTGAACCCAGGAGGCGGAGGTTGCAGTGAGCAGAGATCACACCTCTACACTCCAGCCTGGGTGACAGAGCAAGACTCCAGACTCCATCTCAAAAAAAAAAAAAAAAAAAAAAAAACAGGAGACTCCTAAGGCCAGTACATGTTCACTGCATAGAATCCTAGAGAGAGGGCAAAGCAGAGAGAAGAAGAACCAGGACAGAAGGTGAGACAGACACAGAGGTGGGTCGCCTAACACAGGTGAGGCCAAGGCAGAGCCTCAAAGCCCAAGCAGTGGGAAGAAGAGACAGGGCTTTGGCTTGAAGGAGCTCAGGAAGATGAAGTCTCCAAGGCATCTACTGAGGACCCACGGCTCCTGCTTAATATAAGATGGGAACAAGACTGGTGGGTTTGAAAGGCCAAAAAGCAGCAGACATACTTGGAGGCAGAGTTTTGTCTCCAGAGAGTTTGTCAGGCTGGGAGTTCATCATCTTCCAAATGCATTCAAGTCACTCTGTCTGCTTTTCCATGCCAAAGACTTCGTGGTTCTGAAAATCTGGGCTGGGTGTGATGGCTCACGCCTGTAATCCCAGCACTTTGGGAGGCCAAGGAAGGTAGATCACCTGAAGTCAGGAGTTCGAGACCAACCTGGCCAATATGGTAAAACCCCATGTCTACTAAAAATACAAAACATTAGCTGGGCATGGTAGTTCATGCCTGTAATCCTAGCTACTTGGGAGGCTGAGGCAGGAGAATTGTTTGAACCTGGGAGGTAGAGGTTGCAGTGAGCTGAGATTGCACCAGTGCACTTCAGCCTAGGTGATAGTGAGATTCTATCTTAAAAAGAAAGAAAAAAAGGAAAATCTGTGCAGAGGGATTAGCTGGGACTCCCAGTGATCAGGTACTAGAGTCAGGGTGGTGAATCTCACTACAAACCCAGCCCCCACAAACTTCTCTGCTAGTTTCTAAAGCAGACCAAGCTCTTTCTCGCCTGAGGCCCTTTGCATTGGCTGTTCCCTGTGCCTGTCTTCTGCCCCACCTCCCTCCATAGTCATAGAGCTGGTAGTGTCTCACCCTTCAGATCTCAATTTTTCTGGCTGGGTCTCCCATCCTGTATTTCCCACCAGACTGCAAGGTTTGGATTTGCTGCTGCTGCTGTTGCAGTTGCCCTTGTCTTGCTGCTGCCGTCTGTCTCCAGCAGTGATATAAAGTCCATGATAGCAGGAGTCAGGTGTGACTGGTTCATCCTTCCATCCCCAGCCTTAAGCATCATGCCTAGGACACAGACAGGACTCAGTAAATGTTTGAGAATGAAGGAACGCATTCACAGTGTGATATGCAAAAGCATTAATAAGGCGTACCTAAAGGGATTAAAATCCAACAATGCAATTTGTTCTCACTGCATAGGGCGCTCCTGCCTGTTTGGATAAGCAAACCAAGCCAGAGGCAAGGAACAAAGCATTGGAAACAGATCAAAGCTCCCAGCAAGCGAGTCCAAGAGGTCCCTGTCCTTTTTACCACTTGGCAGGAAGGCAGAGTCTTGTATAAAATTAGAACAAATGTAGTTTCAAAATTCCACATTCCGAGGTACAAATTTCGCAACCATTAACCTCAGTTCCTCTATCTGCATAAAGGAGAGTGAAGCCACCTGCCATTAATATTGCCATGCGTATTGAGTTACAGCAGAGTTTCAACTGGGGATGGTTTTGCTCCTCAGAGGACTTTGGGCAACGTCTGAAGCCAGTTTTAGTTGTCAGGATTGGGAAGAGGCTAGGGATGCTGTTAATCCCACTACGATACACAACACCACCCCCCTCTACAAAGAATGATACTCAGCCCAAAATGTCAACAGTTGTGAGGTCCAGAAATACTGAGCTAGAGCATTGTAGTTGTAGAGGAAGCATCTCTAGCTCTCCCTTCTCCATGACCAGCTCCACCTGCAAGCAACTGTGAGAAGTCCGACAGCCTCTTCTGAATACTGATTGAATTATAGTCTGCTAGGACTCAGCCCACCTGTGTGCCTCATCCAGCTTGACTGACTTCCAGTCACTAAGGTTCTTTTGCACATCATAATCTGCCGAGACGCCTCCACCCATTCTTTCCACCATTAGTGGTCTTCCTCCTGTTGCCCTATGCATCTACAGCAGCACAAATGCCAGCCTGCCTGCAGCTGAGGCTTCCTCCTTCAACATTGCCCCTTCCTCAAGCCATCCCAACGCCTTGTCACAAAGCATCGCCTCCTAAAGAGACAACTTGATGGAAAAGCAGAGCTTCCCAGGCAGGCAAATCCAGAGTCCTACTTATGCAGTTTCTTCCTAATCGTCTGATTTTTCTCTTCTGAAAAATGGGCACAATGGAATCCATGTGTCGGGATCTGCTAGAACATGTGAGGCACTGTACGTGATGTGTTGCACGCGGTAGGCAATAAAATGCTACATTTACATGTAGAGCTTCTGATAAGTTGAATGCAAACTCAAACTCCTCTTTGGCAGAGTAGGGTTTTTGTTTTTTAATTCCTTGAGAGCCAACCACACTGCCAGGTGGGACAGAAAGACATCAGCCTTCGAGGTGTATGTTTAGAAGAGAACATGATCTTCCAGAGATTTTTCTGTTTCATCACTCTTCTTATGCAAAATTAAATGAGTTCTCCTTTCAGTAGTAGTTTTACAGCGTGAATTTCTCAGCCCTTCTGATCTGATTATACCTCCTAAGTGTGGATCTACCACCTACCACTGTGATGCATGCCAGGCTACCTGGGGAAACTGGCATTGCCTGGTCTGCACTCTATCTATAGCTGCATGAGAACAGGGTGCATACGAGGGTAGGGAGAATCTATCATAACAACCAACTGAAGAAAACAAGCAGGCTGGCTCTTCATACTCCCAGTTGTAATACTGTCAGCACCCAGTGAATCTAGAAGCAGAGTGACAAAGGGTCTCGGTAACTTAAAGGAGTTGGCAAGAAAGGGTTCACCTCCAGGCTATTGTGGCTAGTCCTGCGGAGACAGAGGCACAGATTCAGGCCACTTGTGGCCACTCATAAGTTTCTTTGTGTATAGTGTTAATTTTGATGGAGAGTGGATGTATTAGTCTGTTTTCTCATTGTTAATAAAGACATACCCAAGACTGGATAATGAATAAAGGAGAGAGGTTTAATAAACTCACAGTTCAGCATGGCTGGGGAGGCCTCAAAATCATGGCAGAAGGCAAAGGAGAAGCAAAGTTGCGTCTTACGTGGCAGCAGACAAAAGAGTGAGCCCCAACAGCTGAAACGCCAGACTCTTATCAAACCACCAGATCTCGTGAGAACTCAATATCACGAGAGCAGTATGGGGGAAACTGCCCCCGTGATTTAATTATCTCCACCTGGTCCCACCCTTGACAGATGGGAATTATTACAATTCAAGATAAGATTTGGGTGGCAACTCAGAGCCAAACCGTATCAGTGGAGAGGGGCCAAATTCATGTTAAAACCCTAATTCCCAACATGATGGTACTATGAGGTTAGACCTTTAGGTAGTACTGTGTCATAAGAGTGGAGCCCTCGTGATGGGATTAGTATCCTTATAAAAAGAGACTTGCTTCTCTCTCTTCTCTCTCTGCCATGTGAGGACTCAGCAAGAAGGGTCCTTCTGCAAACCAGGAAGCAGGCATCTGCCGGGAACTGAGCCAGCTGGCACCTTGATCTTGGACTTCCCAGCCTTTAGAACTGTGATAAAGAAACGTTTGTTATTTATTAAGCCACCCAAGTCTATGGTGCTTTTCTTGTGGCAGCCCAAATTGATTAAGACAGGGAATATGATAATCCATCGCTGAAGAAACTCAACTACCAGCACATGTTTTCAGACTGATTACATATGTCCTATTCTGTTACATCATTAGGTTTTGGAAGGTCTCAAGTCCCCCCATCCCCCAAGAAACTCAGGAGAGGAGACCCTCAGAACATAAGTGTCCTTCCATCTCATCTCCATTAAGCCTTACTCCAGAACACATATGACCAAACAGAAGACACTGCCAGAACTTACTCTAAAGAAAGTCTTGCTAATATGTGCAGCTGTCCAAAGACAGAGGACTGCCTCGGGAGGCAGCCAGGTTTCCATCTCTGGAAGCATTCAAGTAGAGGTGAGCTAGCAATTTAGTAGAAAAAGCAGACGGCTGTAGCCAAGATTTATCTCCAGACACAGGAACAGCGACTTGAGGAGGCCAGCTGACAGGAGCAGCTGAAAAATATTTTATTTCAGTGATTCAGAGTTTAACTACTTCTGAGAGGCTAGTCACAGCAAAGCCTGATCAGACTTAATACATAAAACATAATCCAGAAACATGCAAACAATAACAGACCATTATCCCAAAGCTGATTGATACCAGGGACATCACAAGAGGCCGGGAGCGCCAGAGACCAGGCTTCACTTGGCTGACTGCTCACATACATACAGAGAACAGAAGAATTCCAAAAAGTGAGATGGACCAGGTGCAGTGGCTCACGCCTATAATCCCAGTGCTTTGGGAGGCCAAGTCAGGGAGATCATGAGTTCAGGAGTTCGAGACCAGCCTGGCCAACATAGTGAAACCCCCATCTCTACTAAAAATACAAAAAATTAGCCAGGCATGATAGGGGGTGCCTGTAATCCCAGCTACTCAGGAGAGAACTGAGGTAGGAGAATTGCTTGAACCTAGGAGACAGAGGTTGCAGTGAGCCAAGACTGTGTCACTGCACTCCAGCCTGGGCAACCGAGCAAGACTCTGTCTCAAAAAAAAAAAAAAAAAAAAAGGGAGCAGGGATAAACCCTTAACCATTGAAGGGACATTTTCACTTCTGGATGCCGCTGCTATCCTTCCTGACCTCATCAATTTCCACTGTTTCACACATCACAGCACCAAGGCGCTCCCCTTTGAAACACTTACCATGGTTATCATCTTAGAATTACTCCCTCGGTCCTTCTGTGTTTGTCTCAGACATTAGACTGTAAACACTGTGCGGGCAGGTGCTGTATTCTCTTTGCTATAGTTATCATTGTTGTGTTTTCTCACCTAAGCCTCCCAGCTCATGCCTTTATGTTTGTCAAACGCGTGAACAAATGAATGAGCCCAAACACCATGGTGTTTGAAATAAACTGCAGCAAACCTCCCCCGCCAATCACTGCGGATGTGTCATCATGAAAGTGTCCTCAGGCTTGAAAATCAAACATATGCCTCTCTTAGAGACCATTATCTCTTCCTGAAATTTAGCAGGTTAATGAAGGTGGCCAGTATTTATTCCATTTCTTGGGGCTATGGAATCTTTTCTTATCTGCAAATGACTTAAAAATATCACTAAGACATCCTGAAACATTTTAGAGGTTTTATTAGGTTTTCTCTTAAAGAGAAAGTGAGCAAAATTGGTTTTGCCTGTATGGTTTCCAGCAACCACATGTGTATCAGCAAAGTCTGAAACTGGAACTGTTGGGTGAATTTTAGAAGAAATGTGACTACAGAAGTTTAAACACCACTTTGCATTGGTGGCACGGTGTGTGGCAATTATTAATCCTTAATTATGTGGAAATCTAAAGATCTACGCCCTTTAATCAAGAGTCCAGTGGTTTCTAGTAAGTATGTGGTCTATGGTTATTATATTTGTTGGAGGAAAATCAATGAATGGTGGTGCTTTGCACTCTGCTACTACTTACGGCCAACTCCATTTTCTCCAAACTTTGTGAGAATAAAAAAGTTCACAAAACAGTAGTTTATAAAATTAGGGATTTTTTTTTTTCTCCTTGGCCTAGGTTAAATTTTCCCTTTTTACAGTGAGCTTTGGCTAATAGCATCATTAACTTGGTTACACACCCATTTGGCAGGGAAACAGGTCGGCAGCACAGAGATAATGGTGCTGAAATGAAAAGAGTAGCAAAAAAGGAATTGTTCAAAGGTCCCCCAATGACTAAACAATTACTCTCTTTGTAGTTTATATTTTAGATTAAGTAGCATTTACCCTAGACTGCATATTTTGTCTCGGAAACTCATCTGGCTCTGCTGGCCGTGTGTCAATCCCCTTTCTCCACGATGAAATTTCATCTCTCCTGGAACTCTTTGGTGAGCAGAAGCTTCTGGTCTCTGGCCAAATGAACAAGGTTTGGACTCTCTGCTCCTCATCCTGCACCCAGCCCTGATTTCAAAACACAACATTCTTTTCCTGATAGCCTGTTGCACCCCATCGTGTCTCTCCCCACACTCATTCAGAGGTTTTAACTCCTTCTCATACTCAAGGGTGCAGATGAGATGGCCTCCCACTTAAAGTGGATTTCCAGTTTTCAGAAGCCATTATTCAGTTCCACACGCACACATCCTCACAACTTTGCGTGTCTATTATAATAAAGTAACAGAGCACTCCTGTGAAGCCAAGTCCAGGTCCGCTGCCTCTATATGCTGGAGGGTTAGAAATTAATTAAATTCTAGTATCTAACTGGGAGTTTGCAGGTTTGGAGTCCACATGTGGTCCACACATCACTGAGATGATCCAGAAACTATGATGGATGTATATGTTTACATGTAAGTGATAACACAGGTGCTCGAGGCCTGAAAATAAATGAGTTTTTGTTGAGACAAAAGGAACAAATCACAGACTGGGGGCTGCTCCCGAAAATACAAGGTGGTAAAACTATCATAAACTTGGACCCATGTCAAGGTTCCATGCAGCTAGAAACAGTCCCCAAAATCTGGGCAAAGAAGAATATCAACTTATGAGAAGGCCTATTCCTGTGATCTCTCTAAGAAAAAGAGTTTGACTCTAACACTCAGTTGACTATGCCTTATCAAGGTCTCTATCTATACTAAGAGGAGATCTTTCTCTCTAGCTCCTTCCTCAAGATGGTGAGTGCATTTATGGAGTATGCTGAAGCTCATGCTCTGGAAGGAGAATTTGATTCATGTTACTCCACAAACTGAAATAAATAAGTAAAATAGAGAATAGCAGTGGGCTCTGAGTCTAAGCCTCATTCCTAACAGTGAAGACGGCAACCTCAGCTTCACCTGGGATTCTGCAGCGGTGCACACTCTTGGGATCCACCCCACACTTACTGAATCAGAATCTGCATTTTGATCAAGACCTCCATTCAGAAAGCATTGCTGATCATCTGTAACCCAGGTAGGGGAGGCTACAGGTCACTTCTGGCTCACATTTCGGCCCCTAGAATGTGGCTCTACGAGGCAATGATTTTATCTTTATCTCCACTCTAGTAAGCCCTCAATAAATATGTCTGGAGTGAATAAACGGGTGTTCCTGAGACTCTTGTCCTCCATGGTCTATATGCCCTGGACTGCCCACTTCTGGCTTCAGGAACTATGTTTCTAAGTTTCTTAAACTTTGCTTACTAGTTGCCAGCTTCTTCTAAGTCTAACCTCTAAGTTCTAATGTTTTTAGGCTAACCTCAAGATTAGCAGCATTTTATAGCCTGGATATGAAATCGGGAGCAAACCTCTGCTTTTGCCTTTGCCCTGTGCATTTTAAAACCACCATTACTAGCAAGAATCACTTTCGGTTTGCTATCAGAAGCCCAAAATGCAGAGCCAGGACACATGTTTAGCATTTTTTAAATTTCCCCCTGACAGAGCCATGACCCAGCCTGTGTTGTATAACACTATTGAACTTCCCCCTGACAGAGCTGTGACCCAGCCTGTGTAACACTATTGAACTTCCCCCAGCCAGCATTAACTCCAATCTTGACAGTGACTGCTTTGTCCCAAGTATCAGTGAAAACAGAATATAAAATAGACTCTCTTGCTTTCTCAGTCACACTTTTCAAAGTAGAGTGGATGTGTCTCTTTTTAGCCTGACTTAGCTTTACTGCAGGCAATCATAGAACAAAACGAAAACAATATTGCAAGGGAGGCTGGGGATGTGAAAAGTGAAAAACATTCAGGGCAACTTTAACGGTGGTTTCACCTTCTTATTTAATGTGCAGGGTGCATGGGAATCTCGAAAACAGGACCATTACCTTCAGCTCAGCCTTCTCTACTGCCCCACCTGCAGGATGAGAGGACCGTTTACCTAATCCCCTGTCCAGTCTGGAGTTCAGCCACCCCCTGGACTGGCCAGCCCTGCCCTCCTGAAGGCCCACTTCCTGTGTCCCTGACACCCCTCACACAGGCTGGTCACCTTCACATACTGTCCCCTCCCAGGAACAAGCACTCATTCACCATCACCTTCATGTCACATTCCATCAAAAGGTGTCTTTACTTTCCCATTTGTCCCTAACTAGGAGGCATGATAACCCAATAGAAAACGTGTGGACTTTGAAATAAGATAGCAGTCATTTAAAATCCCAGCTCTGACTCCTGATTGTCTAACGACTTTCAGTAACTCATTGAACATTTTTATAACTCCATTTCACCTTGTGCGGAATGGAAATAATAGGATATACCACACTGAGTTGTTCTTCAGGTTTAAAAAGTTAGCTCATATAAGATACACAGGACAGGCTGGGTACAGTGGCTTACACCTGTAATCCCAGCACTTTGGGAGGCCGAGGCGGGCAGATCACCTGAGGTCAAGAGTTGGGGACCAGTCTGGCCAACATAGCATAACCTTGACTCTACTAAAAATATAAAAGTTAGCCGGTCATTGTGGCGGGTGTCTGTAGTTGCAGCTACTCAGAAGGCTGAGGCACAAGAATTGCTTGAAGCTGGAAGGCAGAGGTTGCAATGAACCAAGATCATGCCTCCTCTGCACTCCAGCCTAGGACACAGAGAGGGACTTTGTCTCAAAAACAAAACAAAACAAAGATACACAGGACAATGGTTAATACCCGATAACATTTCCCACCCTATTCACCATGCCATCACAAACCAAAAATAAAATGCTAAGCCCCACGCCCAGACATCTGAATGGACTGGATCCCTCCTGTTGGCCAAGAGCATTCTGGAGTTAACCTGAAAATACAGTTAGAGCGTGATGGAAGAGGGGGTTGAACCTGACTCCTTATACCCCTCCAGTATTAACATCAACACAGGTGTTAAGTCCTATAAGAAACAGACCTTAAGTCCTACAAGAAACCTTTCTGATCTGTTTTCTCTGAAGCCTCCTATCTGGAGGCTTCATCTGCATGATAAAACCTTGGTCTCCACAACCCTTTACGGAAACCTAGACACTCCTTTTTACTAATAAGAACTCTTTCAATCAATTGCCAATCAGAAAATTTTTAAATTCACCTATGTCCTGAAAGTCCCCCCTCCATCGAACCAATGTAAATCTTACATGTAACGATTGATGTATTATGTCTCCCCAAAATGTACAAAAGCGAGCCTTACCCCGACCACCTTGGGCACGTGCTGAACCTCCTGAGGTTATGTCAGGGGTATATCCTTAACGTTGGCAAAATAAACTTCCTAAATTGACTGGGACCTGTTTCAATTATTTTGGGGTTCCTGAGGAGTCTACAAATCAGGCCAGCCTAGAGCAGAGATGAGAGGATTCTGGGGGCCCACATCACCTCATATGTGAGATTAGACCCAACATTTTCTCTCTCCAACTGTCACAGAAAACACACAAAAACAAGACATCTTGAAAACCAGTGAGTGGAATTTGAAAGCCTAGAAGGAAAAATGTATTATAAAGAAAAAAGACACTAATTTTCGAGGCACTGGCAAACTGAGCTCCGCCTCTGACAAGCTGTGTGACCTCAGGCACTTCACGAGCTTTCTGAGCTCCTGTTTTCTCATCTGTAGAATGGGGATAGTCATGGCTCCATGCAGAGCAGGCTGTGGGATTAAATAAATGTGTTAAAACATCAAAAACAACAGATTCACTCCTGAAAATAAATAAGTAAGAGTCTGTCATCTCTGTTTTCTTTTCAAAAAGGGTCAGGGACTATCAACACAGAGGAGGCGACATCACAGTCTGCTCCTCAAGCAGAGACAGCGACTCCTGAGCCATCAGCACAGGAGTGATCACTTGAGCTATTCATTATAAATATTCCACCACAATGTCATTTTAATGCTCCCAAAAGAGCACCTGTTATCTATGCCACAAATTGGATGATCTGTGGCATAAATCATCAAGATGCACTTCCCACGTGTCTTAAATGAAGGAATGCCATTCCAACCAATAAAGTAAATATTAAACAAAACAAAAACAGACAAAGCACAGAAACACCCCATGCTGTGACTTTAATAGTTGATCAATTGCAGATCAAGAGCTTTAATTTCTCCTCAGCTTTGGGTTGACGGCAGGCACCAAGTTCCCATTCTTTTAGAGATGATTACTTTGCTGAAAAACAAAGGATCTATTCATCAGCTCTTGGCCAACAAATACATTAAAACCTGAGACACTCCTAGAGACATATCCAGATAATGAACAGCACCATAACATGGCCAAATGACCCCCACACAACAGAGTTGTACGGTGACCATCATCCCACCACATTGCTGTGTTGTGTGACTGACTCTGGTTTCTCTGACTAGATCATTATTTGAAATTACAGGACTTGTGTCTTCCAGGATCCAGGCCCAGCCTAGCTATCAGGTAAAAGTTTGCTTAATGAATTTCCTAGGACAAAAAAGTGGTGATTAAACCAATGTCTACCTCTCCTGCAGGCCTGGGATCCACCATTAACATTCCTTTGCTGACCATCATGTGAAGGTTACAAATCTCTAATTCTACCAGGCCCTGCTAATTACCACTTTCTCTTTGAGTCCTCCCCTAATATCCTACAGAATAACTTGCTGAAGCAGCATCTCTCTCTGGGGTAAATACCTGGGGTTCATCATCTCAAGCCATGAAAATTAAGATCACAGACACATGTGGATGGGCTAAGGAGCTGTAAGTTTAATAGGTAGAAGAAAGGAGAAAGAATAGCAGCTCCTGGCTAGAGAGAGGTGTCTGAAAAAGGGAAAGGCGGTGGATGGCTGCAGATTTTATAGGAAAGCTTGGAAAGGCAGTGTCTGATTTACCTAGGGCTCACGGATTGGTTTGACCAAGTGTGACATTTACATAGCACGTGAGGAAGGTTGGTCACCCCACCCTAATCTTACTACGAAAATGAGCTTTCCACTTGGCCAGCGCCATCTTGTTGACTCCTTACTGTACATGTGGCTGGCAAAAAGAGAAGATGGAGCTGCCATTTTGAACATGCCTAGTCCCAGGTAGTCTATTCCTATGGGCACCACTGTTGACATTCACCTGTGCAAGCATCCAGCTCACTTGTTTAGGTCTGCAGCCCAATTTTACAGGCTGCTCTTTGTCAGAAAAGAAAATGATCTGGGGGCTGCTTTTCATTAAAAGGAAAACCTTACCAAGGACTTCCGTACCTTCACTATCTGCCTGAGGATTTTCTTTTTAACTCCTATATCACTGCTAATAATTATTATGATAACAATAATAACCTGCATTACCTCCAGTCCCACCTAGAGCTTTTTCTGGATCGCACCCATTCCATCTGACAGCATCTGTATCCTCAGCTGATGATGATGGAGACACTGCCATCTTCCAGTGCTGGGAGAGGATGAGAGTACATGGAGATTCCATGTCCACTGGAGTCAAACAAACCAGACTGGAATCATGACTCTGCCAGGTAATAGCTGTCTGGCCTTCAGCAAGTGATTTAACTTCTCCATAAAATGGTATAATAAAATTAATCTCATAAGCTATTCATTCATTCTATAAATATTTATGTAGCACCTTATTTTCCAGACACTGATCTAGGCACTGGGAGTTCTGCCGTGAGCAGAACAGACACTATTCCTGATCCTGTTCTGGTGAGGTGCAGAGAGGTAGCCTCTCTGAAAGTTCATAGTCTACAGGAATAACTCAACAAATATACACTTATTTTATTTGTAATGCCCAGAACTATGCTTTCACATAATACTTGCTCCATAAATAATGAGAAAATAAATTAAGCAATTGCTTCTAAATTAGCCAAAGCCAGATGTAGCATACTTTAAGCAACATGATTATTTTCTCCTCCTAATCAGGTATAATTCAGTTCAATTTTCATGGCATGTGTCTTCACAGAGTCAAACCTATTGGTCTGGGGAATATCGCAAGGAATAGGTCAGATTCTGCTGGAATGGAAGGAAAGTGAGATGTAAACAAATAAATATAAAAACCATGGAAGAGGCACATGAAAGATAGAACAATGTACAAGGCTATACAGAGGAAAGAGTGAATGTTCAGGTTAGAAGTGGCCTCCCTGAAGAGGTCACATCTAAGCAGTTTGGGGTAGTAGGGCGGGGAAGTGTTGTTATTAGACATTCAGCTATAACCTACTCATCCGATACACACTTACTGAATGGCTGTGTGTGTCCAATCCCGTGCTGGCTTCCAAAGGTCAAGTTTAAGGCTCTGTCCCGAAGCAGATCTTTTCCAGAGGAGCTGGTGAGGGGCTCTGTGGTGCTCAGAGATTGGTGTGCCCTGAAGTAGTCAGGGAGGGCCTCCTGGAAGAGGAGCACATGAATCCTAAAGAGAGAGCAGCATTGAAGCAAAGTAGGAGACACACCCTCAAATGTAGGCCACATTTCCTGCGTTTCCTCTTCTGGCATTTTTATCTTAGGCATGACTTCTTCAAACATGAACTATCACCCTCTATTGAAGAATGGATCCAAAGAGAAAAATCTCCACTGAGAACAATAACTTTTGACTTCAAAGGGCATCTCAGTGGCCTTCAGAGCAGGATATCACTTCACACTGGACAGAAAACAGATGCCAGAAAACCTGGTCTGTGGTCACCGGGGGAGTGGGTTACACAAGAGGGCAGACCCCAAACTTCCCCAGCAAAGAGAAGCTGTGGGAGGCCCCGTGTGGCCCTAGAGCTGGTGGGAGGCACAGGTGATGGTGGTTCCTGGCTCTCCTTGCCTGAGTCTATGAATTACAAGCTATCTGATCACCACCAACAGTCAGCACTGAGCTAAGCAAGTGAGCACTCTGGGCCTAGGCTCAATCAAGTTCGGCTATTTTCTGTCTTTCTCTACTGAACAAAGTCCTTTCCACTCACAAGAGCTGTGCGTTTAAGAGAGATGACAAGAGCCAGGCAGAAGGAGTGATGGATCGAGGATCAAAATCGCAAGACAGAACATCGACTAGCCCTAACCTCCTCCAGAGTCCTTATATTTTTTACCTCTGTCCTCATTGTTTCTGACAGGTGTCACTAATAAAATCTTGATGCACACATTATCAACAATAGAGTGAAATTCAGCAGCTGACAGTCTTGTGAGCCTCTGTGCTGGCAGGAGAAACGGAGGAAGACTGGGCTGGTACGGGGAGTGTCCTCTAATGTCTGGCCCTATGGGAATGACACTCACCAAAGGGGTACACGGAGTGGGTTAAAAGGACCTGAGACCTGCAGAAAAGGAAAAACCAGGTGTCCATTCCTCTCCTCCTGGAGCATCTTTGTGCCAATCTCTTCAAATGTCTTCAATTACTCTCCAACTTTGGGCAACCTGCACTTGGTCACATGAAGGGAAATTACTTGATCATTGTTATGGGCTGAATTGTGTCCTCAAAATTAATAGATTGAAGCTGTAATCCCCAGGATGTCAGAAAGTGGATCTTGAAGGCCCTTGGAGATGGGGACTTCAAAGAGGTGATTAAGTCAAACAAAAGTTATTTGTGTAGGCCCGAATCCAATCTGACTGGTGTCCTTATAAGGAGATTAGGACATAGATACTCACAGATCAAGGGTCTACCATGTAAGGACACCAGGAGAAGCCAGCCACCTGCCACCAAAAAGAGAGGCCTCAAAAGAAACCCACCCTGCTTACATCTTGATCTCACACTTCCAGCCTCCAAGACTGTCAGAGGCATTTGAATAGGACCTGGGTAAAATGAGGCTGAAACCTACTGGGCTGCATTCCTAGGAGGTTAGGCATTCTTAGTCACAGGATGAGCTAGGAGGTCAGCATAAGACACAGGTCACGAGGACCTTGCTGATAAAATAGCATGCGGTGAAGAAGCTGGCAAAATCTCACCAAAACCAAGATGGCAATGAAAGTGACTTCTGTCGTCCTCATTGCTCGTTATATGCTAATTATAATGTATTAGCATGCTAAAAGACACTCCCACCCAAGTCATGACAGTTTACAAATGCCTTGGTAATGTCAGGAAATTACCCTCTCTGGTCTAAAAAGGGAGAGGAACCCTCAGGTCTGGGAATTGCCCACCCCTTTCCTGGAAAACTCACGAATAACCCACCCCTCGTTTAGCATACAGTCAATAAATCACCAGAAAGATAGCCAACCAACAACCCATGCTGCTTCTCTGCCTAAGAGGTAGCCATTCTTTTATTCCTTTGCCTTTTTTCTTTGAGACAAGAGTCTCACTCTCTTGCCAAGGTTGGAATGTGCAGTGGCGCTATCTCAGGTCACTGCAACCTCCGCCTCGTGGGTTCAAGCAATTCTCCTCCCTCAGCCTCCCAAGTAGCTGGGACTACAGGCACTGCCACCATGCCTGGCTAATTTTTGTATTTTTAGTAGAGATGGGGTTTCATTATACTGGCCAGGCTGGTCTCAGATTCCTGACCTCAGGTGATCCACCTCCCTTGGCCTCCCAAAGTGCTGGGATTACAGGCGTGAGCCACCGCGCCCAGCTTATTTCTTAATCAATTTAATTTCACTTTATGGACGTACCCCAAATTATTTCTTCTATGCGATTCAAGAACCTTCTCATGGGATGTAGATCAGGACCCCTTTCCAGTAACAGGACTACGAGAAAATAAATCTGCTGTTTAAGCCACTCACTCTACAGTCCTTTATGATGGCAGCCTGAGCTGAGTAAGACAGTCTACAGTTACATCTGACATAAACAGCTTGAAACATGGCACACTCAGACTGACAAGCAGTGTGCCAACCAGGAAAGGAGCAAGCCCTCACACGTACACACACAAACACACATGACATGTTCACTCACCCCATTTGTGGTTGACATAATGGACTACTTGGGACTTCCAAATGTCCAGTCCTCTGTTTTGAAAAAAGCAAATCCTTTTTCAATAGCTTTGGGTGGTGGGATCGAAGAACTTTCCTTTTTAAAATGTCATTTGCCATTCTGATGGGTTAGTTAAAAAAAATTTTTTTTAATCATTGAAAATGTTTGCTCACTTTGAGCTAAGTGGTCAAATTGCCCATTTGAGGCAATGGCTATTGTAGCTGTAAACCAGGAACTTTGTCCTTCAGGGCACAGGGGAGTCCCATAAAAACAGCACAGACACAGAGCCACGTTTGCTATCACTGAGCTCAGTTGTCTCTGAGAGTTCGGGACATGTGTGACATCTGTGGTCCTGCTAGGACAATTCCCCACATCCCTTTGTAACCTGATGCCTTTGTCATACTGAAGAGTTCCAGCCAGGAGGAAAGGGACTAATTGAAGGCCCAAGGTTTCCATTCCTTCAGGGAGGAAACTCATTTCATGGCTTTCTTCATCTCTGCCAGTCAATCAGCTTGCATGTATTGTCAGCTAACTGAGTGTGGGGCTCCAGGGTGGTTGCAGAAAATATGGAAATTTGAAGAAACAAATACCCCACTGGCAACATTATTACAAATCACTTCCCCAAAATAACAAGATTTGGGGCAAAAGCGACGATTCCTTCCAGGCAATCCTAAAATGTAATATTCCCTGCACTGACACAGCACCTTACTCTGTAATGATGGGTTTATGTTCTCTCCTTAGCCCACAATACTCTGGCCTTTATTTCCTGCCTCTTTGTTGCTAAGTAGTTAATTCTGACAGAGCATGTGGGACGTGAAACACACAAGGGCACCAGCACACACACAGGCACACACCTACCTAAGCTAATTTCCCCACAGTGGCTGTAGTCTCAGATATCTCACCACTCCTCCTTCCAATCTTTTCTTCAGTTGCCACAAAGCATCTAGTTGAGTACTTGACATTTCCTTTGAATTAAGGCTGTACGTTAAGTGAACATTTTCCCTTAGATGGATGTCTATTTAACCCCTCCCTGTAACTAATAATGCCAGAGGATGCAATTTCACCTATTCCTTTCACATGCACACACACTGCTTGAAATTTGCCAGCAGGTCCTCAATAAAGAAATAGCCCTGATTGCTCATTAAAAGCAGGAGAGAAAGCAATTAAAATACAAAAGGCAGAGCAAAGCTTAGCACTCCGAAGTTGAAAGTTGAGCAAGCGATTGTGGAAGGTGGGGAAGGAGTTCTGGAGCAGCTGGGAGGAGAGAGGATTGAGTTCTGTAGTCAGTGAAGTCAGTAAAATCACAAGTGCAATAGACACAGCCTTCCTGGCCCTGGAGGAGAAGGAGAGTGGGCAGCACAGCCATAGCAGGCCTGGTGCTAAGCATTCAGTGTTTTCATTTAATTTTAGTTTCAATTATATTCATTGTGCTCATTGAAATGAGCTAGACAGAAACCAGTATTTTTTTCTAAATTTTCCTCCGTTCTTTTTTCTTTATAAAGCTTACATTCCACTACTAGACAGAGCCAGCTTCGTGAGTATGTGTGCAGGCAAAGACAGGCCACACTTAGAAGGACCCCACGTGGGGTTTAATGTTCTATTGCTGTCTTGTGAGAAATACAAATAAAATCCTAAGCTTCCCCAACCAACTTAATGGACTCCCTTTCAGCCAATGCGACCCCAGAAAAACTTTAAAAACTGAATTCCTGGTCGTATGGGCTAGGAGGTTGGACATGCCTCATTATGCCCTCTCCCTGGCTAACCACCATTAGGCTTTGTTTCCTAAGGGTTAACCAGAAACCACCCCTATGGAAAGACTTGTTCCAGTTTTGATTTCAACCAATCTTGTGACTGCCCCTCCCTTTTGTGGTTTTGTTATAGTCTCACCAATGCCCCACAATATAGCAGTCTCTCACAGCCTGAGGTATCACCGGAAGTCCTTTGTCTCACGATGGATGAAGTTAAGGAGTGTGGACGCCAAGGGTGAGGTTGGAGCAAAAGTTTAATAAGCGAAAGAAAGAGAGAAACCTCTTTGCTGCAGAGAGGGGTCCAGAAAAAGAGCTGCATTTCACAGTTGAATACAGAGGCTTTTATAAGAAACGGATGCGGGCTGGACGTCTCATTTGCATAAGGTGGAGATTTGTGGTAGCTCCACCCCATCCTCCTAGTGCACATGTGGGCCCTAAGCTTGAGTTAGTTCATACTGCTTTGTTCTCCTTACTGTGTGTCAGGGGACAGAATTTTCCATCACAGCATGTCTGGGCAAGTCTCATGTGTAGCCTTTCTTATCTATGCAGCTGTAGGCCTGTCCTTGGTAAGCCCCTCTGTGCAAGTTCCCTTAGCTGTGCCTGCAGACTGTTCTTTTGTTTGAAAGAACTCAACTGAGGACCCACCCTAACTGCCAGCCTGACAGGTTTCTTCCTTCCTCCCCTCTCAGTTTCAACACAGCAACCACCTGGTATTCCTTCCTGATAAGAGACCACCAACAGAGTGGTTCTGGCCAATCAATGGAGGATGAGCAGTGAGTGTTTTCTTTTCCTCTGATTCTCTTTTTGACACCAGAGGGCCAAAAACTCCATTTTCGTATCATATTAGCACCACTATTTTTTGAACATGGAACCTGTGAAGAATAAAGCTCAATTTCCCATGTGCATATTTGTCTTTTCATTAATATTCATAGATCTTCCTATCTCCTGTTGAATATGTGTATTTGACCACCCCATTCAGCATGAATTCCAGTCTAATTCTTTCCACCCTCAAAGGACCTGTTTCTGGCTTCTGACTGATGACTAGGCTTCCCAGACTGTGAGAATAGCCACCCTGCAGTTTCAATAATTTACAAGAAGTAAAGCTCTCCTTTCCAAATTTATAAACCTCGTCATTCTTGAGTTGACACTTGAAATTAATTTTTGAACAAGGAACTCTACATTTTCATCTTGTGCTGGGCCCAACAAATTGTTGGCAAAGATTCTTTGTTTGGCCAAACTTTGGCTCCTGGACCTTCTCTTAGGCTCATCTATGCCCTTGGCAGATTTTGCAAGGGGCCCAGAAAAATCAGGTTAGCCAGAATCCCCACTCTTGATATCTGATCGCCCTCTATTTCTAATCAGGTTCCTCACCGTCTGCCATTCCCCATCTGGTGTCTGATCGCCTGGCCTGTCTTCAGCAAGAATCTTGTTAGGTCAGTTTAGCCAGAAATTCCTCCCCTTATCTCTGATGTTTCCTCTTAGTAATTTTCCATCTACTGGCCCCAACCCTGCGCCTTGGCTATTAGATTTGACTTGTCCATGCACGTTTTAAGTCCAATCTCTCTCCCTGACTGCAAAACCCCATTACAGTGGTCCATATGCCTATTGGCATGATCCTAAGTAAAGTCTGCCTTACCAAGTTAACAAGTACCATTGGCTTTTTTTAACCTTATATAGCTACTCCTGCTTTTAGAATAAATTATTGTCCAACCCAGGTTAAATCCTTTCCAAATCCTATTCCAGAACCCTGGAGAGGGCAACTTTCCTTCCCCACAGCTCCCTCTCAGCCTTACATTGTCTATTCTGTCCTTCTCTGGTCTGTTCAGCAGATCTGTTGGTATCACTTTGAGAGAGGAGGAAGGAAGAAACCAGTCAGGCAGGCAGTTATGGAAGGTCCTCAGTTGAATTATTTCAAACAAAAGAATAGCCTGAAGGCACAGATAAGGGAACTTGCAGAGGAGGGCTTGCCTAAGACAGGCCCATGGCTGCACAGATAAGAAAGGTGGCAAAGGTGAGTTGCTCAGACATGCCCGCAATGGAAAATTAAGTCCCCTGATATATGCACAGTAAGGAGAACAAAGGAATGTGCAGTAACTCAAGCTAAGAGCCCACATATGCACTAGGAGGACAAGGAGGAGCTACTAGAAATTTACATATTATGCAAATGAGACACCCAGCCCTCATCAGTTTCATTCAACTGTAAAAATAGCAACCCTCCTCTGGGTCCCCACTGAGCAGCAGAGAGCCTTCTCCTTTTGCTGATTAAACTTTTGCTTCAGCTTTACCCTTGGTATCCACACGCCTCAACTCTCTTGGTCCATGAGACAAAGGACTCAGGGTACTACCTCCGGCAACAAGAGATTGCTACATTGTGGTGCATTGGCAAGACTGTGACAGCTTGCCCATAGGACCAGGGTTAATTTGAAAGAAGATCCAAGATTGACTATAAATTAAAATAAGAATCTTGGAGAGCATGTCCTGGGAGGATTTTTGGTTGGCCTGAATTATTTGTAGGGAAGTGATTCTCCCTTCAAATTGTTCTGCTCCTGGGTAAGAAGCAGACAACTACTATTGCCATAGAACAATTGTACCAAGCAATGAAAATTCATCTGAGGTGTTAATTAGCTCAATATTTATCTCATCTAATATGCAAATTAAGACACTGCGGTCTCATTAGTGTCATCTGTGTTTCCTTTAAGCAAAACGAAATCTCTTGCCAATGCAAGAAAAAGAAAAAAAAAATTAGTATTTCTCTTTGAAGCTAATGAGGGTGTGATTTGGCTCTTCCTTTGTTATGAGGTAGCAAGTTAGGAAAAACACGCTTTAAATATGCAAAGTATGGCCTGACCTCATCTATCAGAGGCAAGATCACACCTTTGATGATGTGTGGTTATTAGGCTATCTGCATCGCACTTGTCCAAAGAACCAGGTCTACGGAGCAGGTGGGTGAGTTTGCAGTGAATCACCAATGAGGAAATGAACAAAGAAAGGAGAAGCAGCCTTCAAGAGTCTGCTCTGCAAACAGATGTGGTATTACTTCAGTGATAAGAGGAGTAGGAAATTAATTTCTTTAATACCATGAAACTTAAAAATCAGAAGATGTATCTCAAATTGAAAAAGAGCAAAGAGAGTTCAGATCGAAATTTCTTCCAGCTTCCCATTTTCAGATTTCAGAATTTATACAGGCAATAATCAGTCATCAAATACCCACATTATCCCCAAAAATGCAAGCTTTATGTGCTGGAGATATAGCAATGCTACAAAGCACCAATGTCAGTAACTCCAACATTTTGGGTCTTTGGCAGGCTGCCAGGAATTCCACATTGATGGAGCTCAGGACACGCCACCCCAAAATGTGACTATAGAAGACCAACACATGCCACCTCAAAATATGCCTTTTTGGCATAAGGATAATTTTGACCTGTTACTTTAAGAAACTGCAGACACAAGAGAAGTCCTGAGAAAGTTAACTCTTCTATCAGAGAAATTTACATTTAGAAAGGAAATCTCCATTTGTAAGGGTGTCTCCTTCTCCTTACCAGAGAAAGAAGGAAAACTGAATCACTAAACACAATCAATGGAGAAAGCACTCACTTACTTAAATCTGCATAACAAACCTTACCTTTGTTTTACGGTGATTTGGTGAATTCCTAGCCATCTTGTCTTAATCAGGCCTTCCCTCTACCCTTCCCATACCTTTCTTTCTTTGTTTCAGAAAGTATTTAAGCCTGAAGTCTAAGACAACTCTTGGAGATCTACTGTAGAGTTGTATTCATTTCACTTTGTTAACTCCCATGTATACAGGATGTATACATGTTATCATTAAACTTCTGTTTGGTTTTCTCTTGCTAATATGTCTTTTGTTACAAGGAGTCCCAGCTAAGAACTCATGAAGGGCAGAGAAGAAAATTATTTTTCCTCTCCTACAGCATGCGTTAACTCTCATCTTCAAAATAACTCAGCAGGGCACTGTTTTCTTCTTTTATACAGACAATGACATTATGGTTCAGGGCAGTTAGGTTACTTGGCCAAGGTCATCCAGCTAAAACTTGGCCCAGGTGGGATCAACAGATCAAAGTAATACTACCAGCCACAGGGAAGGCAGCTTAATTAGCCAGGTGTCCTGCAGGCAGTAACAGGAGGGTTGAAAAGGTGCCTGCCTCTGTCTCACCCTGAAGGCATCTTGTGGATCTTCCCTTTCATAAGGCCACAAGTCCCAGGTGGCTCCTTGCTATACCCATTTCTCAATTTTGACAAGTTATTTGAGACCTGTGTTGTGAACACAGCCTGCTCTCTAGGGCAGTAGAGAGACCC
Organism: Aotus nancymaae; assembly: GCF_030222135.1. Classification (NCBI taxonomy): domain Eukaryota; kingdom Metazoa; phylum Chordata; class Mammalia; order Primates; family Aotidae; genus Aotus; species Aotus nancymaae. Next base: position 20,435,733 of record NW_026988443.1, read on the forward strand.
GTCTGCATTCCAACACCTTCTGGGGACTGAAAACTGAAAACCACTCTGCAGCCAGACAGAGGCTGATTTCCATATGTTGCAAATCATGTCAAGTGTCAGAGCCAAGATGCAAGAACTGCCGGCTGTGGGACCAGGGACAGGCGATGGGAGTCAGAGGAGCTGCCTTCGGCTCAGAGACGAAGGAGGAGAACGAGGCCACGACCTCCTTGTGACCCCTGGCCCAGGAATGACAGTTTCCCCCAGAGTGCTTTCATCTTGTCATATTCTACGCCTGCGAGCTCAGCCTTCACCTGGAAGCCAAGCAGTTGAGCAAAAGGGAAGGTAAAGGAATGACTGGGGCCAGACGTGGTGGCTCATGCCGGTAATCCTAGCACTTTGGGATGCCAAGGCAGGCAGATCCCCAAGAGGGTGAAACTCTGTCTCTATTAAAACACAAAAAAATTAGCCAGGTGTGGTGGCAGGTGCCTGTGATCCCAGCTATTTAGGAGACGGAGGCAGGAGAATCGCTTGAACCCAGGAGGCAGAGGTTGTAGTGAGCCGAGATCACACCACTGCACTCCAGCCTGGGTGACAGAGTGAGACTCCATCTCAGAAAACAAACAAAAAAGGATGACTGGGATGATGGGTAGGGAGGCTTGTGAAGCTGCTGCTGTCATGACCAATGACTCTATAACCTAGGAGGGACACGTGGGCTACCAGAACACTGCATGGACAGATGCTTCAAAACTCTGGGGACAGTGACACCTCACCACTGGAACTTCAGAAGGATGCTTTCCACCTGTCCCAGCACTTCCCCTAACATCTCTGCCTCTGAGGCCTACAAGTAGGCAGAAATTGATATGCCCCCTTGATAGATGGGAATACTGAGCCTGTAAAGAACAAAATGGCCTGCTCATGCAGGAGAGCTAGGGTAGCCTGGGAAAAGAATCTGTCTCTGCACTGTCTCCTCTGTACCAGTTCCCAAACTGGGGGTGACCACATTAGCTTTCTGGGATTGTCACAGTGTTCTGAAGTGGGTGGTGGGGCTTCCATTTCAGGGCTGGAGAAACTGAGAGTGAGCCTGTCAAAAAAGGGAAAAAGAAAATGAGTCCTTGTTGAGTGCCTTGTGCTGGGGGTGTTACACAGATATAAAGACCACATGAGATAGAAACAGGTAGCAGAGAGAGGGGTGGTCTGGGAGTTCCATGAGCTAAAAGATCCTTAGCAATTTGCTGTCCCTCCTCCTTAGATGAAAACAGCAAGAGGAAGGAAAGACAGATGATGACCTTCTTGCCAAAGTAAAACACTCTCCATTCCTGTACCTGTCCTGCCCCCGGGCCAGCATTGCTGAGAGCAACAAGCTGAGTGCTAGGTGCTGTGCACAGGTGGGAGAGGTGAACACAGAAGTCCCAGCCCATGGCCTGCCACACCAGGGGAGGAAGGGAAGAAAGCCATACCTGCTGAGTGTGAATGGAATGGTATCGCATGGAGTTGCGGTGTCTTTTTACTGTCTCTACATCTGATCATCGAAATCTATCTTGGATTTTTTTTTTTTAACCATCCAATAAACCTCTTAACATAAACTTGCTTTCAGAGTGGTTTCCTTGGGTTTCTTTAAATTATGTAATATTTTATATAAAATGAAGTATACATTAGGTATATACAAGTTATAAAGCAAAAGCATAAAACTCAGACCTGTGTGCAGAACCCTTGGCCTGATAAGTAGAATGTCACTGAAGTGCTAAGGCCCCCCCAAAGGCTTCTCTCTCAGAATTTGGCCCTTAGCAATGTATTCTATGCAGCTAATTTTAACAAGAGCTCATGAAAAAAATTATCTTGCAGTGGGTGCTATAGATCATTGGTTCATTTAATCCTGTCCCCATTTTACAAATAGCTATGTCAAATGTAGAGGGATTGAGTAACTGAGTCCGTCAACTGGTGCCCCATGGAGCCAAGATGTGTCCCTGGAACTGCCTAACGCCCCCTAGCTGCAGTACGTTACATAACTCCAGGAGGCCCTTTTTGCAGGCAGTATATGGGACTAGTGCCTTCCTTTGGGGGCTGTGTGATGTTGGGGTCCAGCCAAAACTCCTGCTTTTATCTCTTCACTTTGCATCCAGGGTGGAGCTGATATTTAAACCTCTGCCAGGACAGACTAGCTGCTTTTTAAGAAATTTGCCACTGCTGGTGTACTGCCTGAGTCTTACCTGTTTTATTTCCTGTTATCTTATTTGTGACAGTGAACCAACTCAAAATTCCTTTCAACTCAGATGGCCTCCCCATGCAATATCACCCTGGAAAAATCACATTTTGAATTACTGTGAAAATGTCTTGCCTGCTTTATTGTCCCCAGCAACCAGAAAGAAACGTAAGCGCTGAGTGATATGACAGTTTGGAAGAGGATGATGAGAAACTCTAAATGAGATTTTGGCTGTTAACCAGAGTTACTGCACAGCTGTATTAATCGGAATTGAAGTTAAAATGCAGCAAGGGTGAAGGAATAAAAGAAAGGAACTGTGTCTCTTGAGCACCAACAACATGCCAGGTACTGAGAGGAAGGTTTTTCCTACACATTACCACGTTCAATTGTCACAGCAGCCCTGGAGGCAAAAAGTTTTTAATCCCCATTTTACAGATGAGCAAACTGAGGCTAAGTGTCCTGCCAAAGGGCAGCAGCTGGTCAGTTTGCTGACCTGCAATTAAACTATTTTCTTCTGATCCAAACTCCTGGTTCTTTCAGCATTATAACTTGATGATTTATGCTTGCTTGGAGCCAAAACTCATTAAGCATCTATTGAGTGTGAAATTCACAGATGCATGAGGAATTTTGAGTCAGGGGACTTTCTAATACAGCAAATAACCTTATCTCCAAAATGTGGAAGGAGCTTCAGAGATCATCTTGTACTCATTCCTCTGTTGTGTGGTGCAAGAACCAAATAGGTGAGGAGACTTGGTGAAGCAACATCCTTCAAATGGTCCCTCTCTTCTGGGACATATTCACTGCTGTCCAGAGGAACTTATAATTGCATATGCATTGTCACATTAACTTCGCACGATAATTTTTTAAGTTAACTAAACTTTTTATCCCTAAATAATGTTAGATTACTGAAATTTCCAAAAATAGTATCATGAGTTCCCATAGGCTCTTCATTCAGCTTCCCCTAATGTTAATATCATCCTAGTCATGAAACTGTCCCTATAAACTATAAAATTAACAAATTAATCAGGGAAGAAGGGAGAGAAAAAAATGAAAATAAGCCAAACTGGCAGCTTACTCAGCATTAATCCTAAAACTGCTCCCTGACCTGCTTCCTAATAGTTGTTTGGTGCCTATTGTCCTAGAATTATATAGACCCTGTTATAAGGTTATTGTCCTCCTTAACTGCTCTATGGATAACAACTTGAACATTATAAAACATTGTTTTCCCTTTTAGACATTCTTTCAGGTCCTGTGTACCAGTGAAGCTACTGATGTCAGCTCGTCTGAAGAATCCACAGGCAGTCACTCACCAAATAACTCCATTTCTGCATTCTGATGTTTTCATCCCCCTTACCCCAAAAAATCAACAACCCCAGTTTTCCAGTCCCTCATCCTCCACTATCCCCTTAAAATTTCCATCCCAGAACTCCTCAGGGAGACATATTTGAGGATCTCCTCCTGTCCCCCTGCTCAGCACCTTGGAATCATTAAAATCTTTCTCTCTGCTGCAAACTCTGCTGTCTCAGTATAATTGGTATGTTACTACACAGTGGGCATAAAAACTTATTGGTTCTATGATAGCCATGGTAGATTTGTCAAAACTGAGACAGTATTGAATATCATCAGTTTTTGTTGCTGTTGTTGTTGTTGTTGTTGTTTGAGACGGAATCCTGCTCTGTTGCCCAGGCTGGAGTGCAGTGGTATGATATTGGCTCACTGCAACTTCTGCCTCCCGGGTTCAAGCAATTCTCCTTCTCAGCCTCCCAAGTTACTGGGATTACAGGTGCACGCCACCCCACTTGGCTAATTTTTTTGTAATTTTAGTAGAGACGGGGTTTCACTGTGTCAGTTAGGCTGGTCTCAAACTCCTGACCTCAGGCGATCCACCCACCTTGGCCTCCCAAAGTACTGGGACAGTTTTGTTACTAACATCTTTTTCTCTTACAGGATCCAATCCAGGATTTTAGTTGCTAATTTGATTATTTCTAAGTTTCTTAACTTTAAAACCAACCTGTGTGTGCCTATTCACTAGGCAATGAGAGTTCCCAAAAGGCAAAGACTCCAGGTAACAACCGCAAGACATGCATCTACTAAATGTGAAAAAGCAATATAGACTTAGCAAAGGTTTGTTATATTGCTGTTGATCAATACAAAGACCTCAAAAATGGCACCAAAGCCACAGCCTTTTCCATCTCCCCATATTTCCATTAAAATTATGTACAGATAATCTGTGTACACAGATAATACACATAACTGTGTGTGTAATGCATACCTACACATATGCATTTTAAAAACACATATAGGCACATTCTCCATGACTAAGATACCACTTCAAATCAATTGGGAAATGTTGGGCAATTCAATAAATGGTGTGAGAACAACTGGCTATTCATCCGACATAAGTAAATAATGACACCTATCTACTCCAGACCTAATATTTCTAAAAATAAGTCTCAGAATTATTAAAGTGTCAAATATTGAACAAGCACAAGTATCAAATTATTAAAAGAAAACCCAGATAAATATATTTACAATGTTGTGGTAAATCAAGGCTTTTTAAACACAATTGCTGCGAAAAGAAAGAGTAAAACATTGGATTATAAAATTGGGTGACGAATATTTTCAAAATATATAGCAGACAAAAGATTAACGATGAGAACACATAAAAATGTCTACAAATCAATAAGTAAAAGACTAAATAAACCAACAGAATAATGACCTAAGGATTTTTATTCACAGAAACAGAAGTACACACAGCCCATGCATATTAAAGAATATTTGCTCTTACAGTAATCAGGAAACAAAAATTGAAGCAACGACAAGATGTCATTTTCACCCACAGGCTTGCCACTGGTTAAACAAATGTGTGTAAATGTGGAGTCTGGGTGAGGGTGAGGGTGAGAGTTCTCCAGACTTGAATGACTGGAATGAGTTGAGCTGTTGAAAGAACGGCCACGAGGAGCAAGCTGACCTGAGGGTGATTTGTCCTGAACTATCAAAGACAAATCCCACATATGCAGATAACAATTGCTGCATTTTCAGCCTTTAATCAGGCCTAAGTGGTACCTGAGAGATGGGCATGGCCCAGATGTCTCTGCAGACTCAAACCAGAGTACCAGGGCGTAGAGTCCAGGTAGGAACTTAGCCTTTAATTCAGGAGAAACATAGAAAATGTTCCTGGTGGGTGCTGAGTCACTGCATCCAGGTGCCCCTGGCCCATCCTCACCCCACTACCATCTCTACTCCAAAATCAAACCGCTGAAATCTTATGAGGGTTTAGGAAGAAAGGCAGGAGACCTTCAGCAGCAAAGATGGCTGAGGATGCTGCCAGCTGCTCCCCCAGACTCACTGGCACTTGTGCAATTTACAACCAGGTCTTAGAGCCCTGTCGGAGGAGAGCCTCATCCCTGCCTTGCTCAGGGCTGGCTGTCGGGTTCTGCCCTCTCAAGAAGTACCCCAAAAATGCTCTCTAAAAAAACCGCCCTCAGTTGCTCCCCTAGACTCCCTCCCTTCTCTATGAAGTTTTATTTAGAGCCTTAATACTGAGAGGCCCTGGCGCAGCACCCATCAGGGGTCATATTTACTGTGTTCCTCATGAAACATTGTGGCTGCCCTAGAGAAAGGCCAAGCATTTCAGGCTCCTTCTGGGAGCATTTGCATGACTTATGAGGTTTATTTAGGGCCTAGGAGTGCCTTCCTTGAGATGGAGAGAGGCTGGGCCTCCTCCTGGCCAGAGGCCAGGTCAGTAATACGCCTGAAAATGTGCTGGCAAGCAGCTATGATGCTCTCCCCACTTGGCAAGGCAGTTTGTTCTGGAATCTAAAGATCTGGGGCAGGTGTGGGGTGGGAGAGGGCTGTACAAATGAGGAGTGAGGACCTGAAAAATATTCTTGAGGAAATAGCATAAAAGCCCTCAAATCCAGACTTTGTAGCCTGCTAAACAGGGCCATTTCCAGGGCTTCAACTAGTAAAGTACAAGACCTTCTAAATGGCATTAGCTTAAATTAGTCAGTAAAATTGGCAGCTGGGTGTTCAAACCTCAAAACCAAGGACATGTTGGCAGAGACAGTGTTCCATTGTGTTACTGGGTTTAAATGCTCTGCAGACTCCACTCTTCATTACAGTCTACACCCAGCATGCACTGTCCTCACCAGCCTGCCTGTGGTATGCTGCTGTTTGAGACCTGGTATTAAAAAAGATGACTGCCTATTTTATTTCATTTTATTTTTGAGACAGACTTTTGCTCTTGTTACCCAGGCTGGAGTACAGTGACAGTGGCGTCATCGCAGCTCACTGCAAACTCCACCTCCAGGGTTCAAGCGATTCTCCTGCCTCAGCCTCCCAAGTAGCTGGGATTACAGGCGCCCACCATCATGCCCTGCTAATTTTTATATATTTAGTAGAGATGGGGTTTCACCGTGTTGGCCAGGATGGTTTCGATCTTCTGACCTCAGGTGATTCGCCCGCTCAGCCTCCCAAGGTGCTGGGATTATAGGCGTGAGCCACTGTGCCTGGCCTGACTGCTTATTTGATGTATGGAAAAAGACTTTCAAAGATGTAGCTATCAAATCATTTCTAGTTGTGCATTTGGTGGCTCATTCTTGGTGGAAAGAAGAAAAATATGTGAAATTGAGACCGTGGTCTGCATTCTGCAGCCAAACAGGCTGAAGACACTAAAACTGACCTCTGCCTTTCCTACTCTCCTCCCCATATCTGACCACATCCTCTCTCACTTCTACCCCTCAGGTGCATGGCCCTTTCCACAGTCTCAGTTCTGCTCTGTCACTGTCCCAGGCATCCCCTGGACTGGGGCAGGGATCTCCTGTCTGGTTCTCCCTCATTCCCTGGGGGGCTCTCTAAGCCTTCCTCCCACACTTCAAAGGCAGAGGATTTTCTGCCAGTCCCTTTATTCACACCATTCTTTCAGTATTTAACCCCTGCCCACCACTCAGGATGCATCTATTGCCTCTGCTCCAAAGCCAGCCCATTCCCCCAGATCCAAGCTACTGCTGGGCTCCAGATGTGCTGTTTGACTCTTCCAACCCTTTAGCTAAACTGTTTCCACTGAAACCCCAGCCTCTTGTCTTCCTCAGATTTACCCGCTTCACCCTTCGAAATCCATCCCATTGTTCCTTTTCTGGAAGGTCCCACAGTACCCCCAATTTTGCACTATAAGTGGCTCTACCTCAGTGAGCTATTTATACACCTGTCCCCAACTAGATGTTATATTGTTTTTGGATTCCCGTGTCTAGAGCTTCCTGGCTTCTAGATCATGCTCAGTGGAAGAGGGGAAAACAAATTAGTGAATAGATGGTTTGGGATCTCTAATCCCTACAAGCAGCTAAAAGAGTTGGGAATTCAAAGACATTGGTCAGTGATGGTTTGTAGATGGGATTTCATAGAAGATGGGGATGAATTCGGGGCCTGGGCCTCTCAAAAATGCAGCCCCTCTCCAGAGTGTTAAAAAGATAGGAGTACCCCGCCCTGGAATCATCGAGCAGAATGAGTGCAGGAGCTCCTCACCCTGAGCACAGCACAGAGGATGCCCCAGGACAAGCCAGTCTCTGCTATGGCCCAACTTGATGTGCCATGGGGAAAAGTGGGGGCTAATGGAAACCGAGCAGAAGCAGCCCCGTCCATCCTCCAGGTCTGGAAATAACTTCTACCGTGTGGCAAAAAGCAAAACCAGCCATCCAGCTTGGTGTATGTCTGGTGCTGAACATCAGAGTCCATGATCTGGTTCTGCTGAAGACCCACACATGCCAGAGCCAGCAAGAGATCCTAGCCAGGCCAGCCAGGCCTGCCTCCTAACACAATGTTACCTGAGCCTTTGGCCTGCGCAGGAAGCCGCCTCTGGTAGGAAGCCCAGGTCCTGCTCATGAGGTGTGGGTTCAAATTCCAGTCTTGTCTTTTCCTTCTTCTGTTATGCTGGGTGGGTCGCTCTCATTTCTCTTCCTTAGTTTCCTTATCTGTGAAAAGAAAAAGAAAAGAAAAAACAGCCAATGAGATTCCCACAGTTCCTCCTAGTAGTGACTTTCTGGAGGGCACTTCTTCCTTGCCCCCAACCATGGAAGAACACCTACCTCCCCGCAAAGGCTTCAGAGACTCAAGTGGAAGGATGAGATTGGATGGTCATGGGCAAGAACTACCATGCCTTTTCCAAAATGAGTTTGGTGGTATGCAGATAGGTTAATAGGAACTGGAGTTAGTGAGGGTTCTTTGTTCATGTAACTTTGCAGGACTTCTCATAGCCTTTAGTGAGCAAATAAATACCACAAGCAAACTGTGAATTGTCAATTATAAGACATGGATCCCACCATATTCCAGTCTTATCTGAGCATGCATTTTTTAATTCCCTCTAACAGAAATTTTACTAGGACCAATTATTATGCAGAAACCCTGGTAGGGGAGAAATCACTATAAAATCTGAACCAAATCCTAGGTCACCATTTATCTATGTTAACATGGGTACATTTCAGGCTTAGTTTGCTGGATGAAAATGAAAAAGTTTATCATCTCTAACTAGTGGTGTCTTTTTTTTTCTTTTTCGTCTTTATTTTCCAAAATTTCTATAATAAGCATTTTTAATAACCACTCCTTAAATTTATGAATGAAATGTTTAGGGTGCAGAGTAAAAATTCAAAGCCTCCTCCCAAGTCCCAAATTCCATGTCTGAAGAAAATTGTAACATTTGATTTGCACAAACGTTTAGTACTTCCACATAAACACTTTCAATATTTTTCAAATAACTAAGTTTTGTTTTAAAATCATAGTTTCAATGACCTCTGGCTCTGGTGGTTGCTGTAAAGAAGGAGAGGCTGGCTATGTGCATTGACAAGCCCAGCGCAGAGCTTGGCACTGACAGGCACCTATAAATTTGAGTTAGAAGCAGACTCCTGCTCTAGGATTGGAGCACTCATTCAGGGAGGCCTGCGCCAGTTGCTTCCAGAGTTGATGACTTCCAGAATTTGCTTCCCTGTTCAAATTCAGAAAGAAATTTACACCTTTCTGGCTATAGCCTCTGGAGCCTCTAAAAGCAAACAACTGGGACGAGGCCAGTCCTGCCCCTCACAAGGGCCACAGGGCACCACAGGAGGCCCCTTCCCTGCCAGGGGCACATACACTTTCCGGATGGTGATGCCAAGAGAAATCTCTCTCTGTCCAGGGCAGTGTGTGGTGGAGCAGGGAGAAGGAAGGGGATGGGGTGTCTGCGCCACCAGCAAAGAGCTCACTCTCCTCTCCCTTGAGCTCTCTCCAAGCGCTTCACTGGCCAAGCTGAGAAAAGCTCCTTGTGGATTTTTATCATGGTCAAATTACTCATTTACAAAAAATGCTGCCGCAGATGGGCAAGTCCCCACAAAACCGTGCCAGGGACTCTTTAGGGCAGCTCCTGCTGCTTGGCATAATGAAGCCCTGATTACCGCAGCACCGAGGGGTGTCGGGCTTGCCAGAGGCCTGCTTTTAATGAACTTTCCCATCCAAAGTTGGCTGAGACAACGCAAGTCAGATTTTGCCAATCAATTGGAATTGATTACTTCTCCAAATCCATGTCTCAGCTTGCAGGAAAAACACGCGAACACACCCAATGTGTGAGGTGCATTTGATTTCTTGGAGAAAAAGGAGTTCTTTGCAGCCTGAGATAATGATGGATCAGCATTTTCCAGAATCCCAGGACACTGGAAAGAACTGTTGTGTCTCGCAGGAACCTCGAAAGATGAAATAAGCTTTGGTGGCCTCAGAGTTCAGATTATGCCTGGAGCTCCTTTATTTTAGTTATGTATCTATTGATTTTTATTCATCTGCTCATCCGTCTGCCCATGCATCTCCCTATCAGAACTTACCGACTGAGAGCTGATTATGTTCCAGGTTTGGTGTCAGGTTCTGGGATGTCAGAGGTGAGATGGCTCCTGTCCATTGAAGGAATTAGACTCACTGAGATGTATTGATGGAGGCTCTTTCCGGAGGACTAAGAGAAAGAGCTATAGGAACTTGAAGGACTGAGGTTCAAGGCTGGGCTGTGTCTGGAAGGATGAAGGTATATTCTCCTGGGGAATGAGGAGAAATGTTCTCCTTGACCACTCAGCTTTCACAGCAACTGTTCCTTTTTCTTGGACAATTTCCAATTCTCCTCCCTCTCTCCCAACCTCCACAACACATATACCATCCCTTTACTAGGAAAATCTAACATTAAGCATTGCAGCTTGAGAGAGCACATGCCCAGGGCAGCCTTTCCTAAGCTGTGCTGACTTGCCTGTACCTCCCACTGACCCAGGCCCTCAGAGGTCTCATGCACTCTCCCCAGAGCCTGTACCCTTTAGGCTTTTCTGGCAGGGAGATGCCATGACCACAGAGCCTGCACCCCTATATCATCGCTATCATCTGTCTGATTTTGCCCATAGGACAGGAGCCTTGTGATAAGAGGAGGCATGCCTAGCTTGTTCCCCATGGTATAGGGGTTGGATAGCGCCTGGCATGATGCCAGGCACCTCATGGGTGTTCCATGGATGCTCTCACTGAATGCAGAGTGAGTGAACAGATGAGACCATAAAGGGCTGCTCCCAGGACAAAAGATGAGGACACAGTAGAATGGCATTTGTAGAGGGCCCATTGTGTGGATGGCAGGTTCTCCAAGGCTCCTCACACACACTATGGAGGAGGTAGGTGCATTCAGGTGGAGTCCTCTGGAAGCAAAACCTGCAGACAGCTGAGGACAGAGGCAGGGTCAAGCTCACATAGCTTGGCTTCTTGCTCCTTGACTCTCTACTCACAGAGCGCCAGGCCCCCGTCTTGTGGGGTAAGGGGACTTCATCAACATGTCCAGGCTGAGAGGACCTCCTAGAGGGGTCGGGGGCAAATGGCCAGGCTCAGAGAGGGAGGTGGAGGCCCTCACTGGGGCCAGGACCTGAGCCATCAGGCAGCAGCACCCAGGCATTTAGACACCCAGGACAAGACAGACCTGAGCTAGGGAGGGTGGTGGCTTCTGAGAGCCAGCCAAGCCTGTAAAGGCAGTAGCAGAATGGACACGGGTCAATGAGGGCAACTGGGAGAATCAGGGAGAGACAGCCAGGAAGTAGGGAGGCATGGCCAGAAAGGGGAGCGAGGGAGGGGAGGCAGGTGGGATGGGCAATGTGTAGAGAGGAGGGGAGAGAACAAGAAACTCAAACGCAAATGGAATCACAAGGGACAAATGAACCGAAGGAAAAATCTCAGAGGGGCCAGCATAGACTAGGAGAGAAACAGAGACGAAGACAGGAGAAAATGACCTGTGGTCATGAAGGGCAGTCTGGGAAAGCCAGGCAGTGCCTCCAGGCCCTATGGGAATATGGCCCAGCCCCCCGCTGGGGTCTTGGCTCCTCAGCCCTTCTGCTCTCATCCAGGCTATCAATAGCTGCCTGTCTAGTATTGAACTCAATTCTATTCCAATCCTGAGACATTTAGCTCCCCTGTGACATCCCAGGTCCTGTGTGGGGCATGCTGGAAGATAGGACAATGGAAAGAAGGTGAGATGTAGGAAGGAGGGGTGAGACTGCAGGGCTGTGTGCTCCAGACAGCAGCTCAATCTCAGGTGCCATGAGGATAGGCTGCCAAACTCCTCAGCTTGCTCCCCTCTGACAGCTGAATGTCGAGCAGCTGGAATGTCTCATGATTGGCCCAAGGTGAGCACGCGGCAGGTACCACTGAGACCTTTCCATGGGGCCTGAGGAAGGGATCCTGAGGGCTCTCTAACCCCAGCCCTGGCTGGGTGTCAGGGCCAAGCTCCTTCATTATTCTAAACCTCTGCTTCCTCAACTACACAATGAAATACTAAGTAATCATCCAACAAGTGGGGTTTGACAGTAAAAGTGGTCGTGAACGTGTAAATGTAGTAAGTCTGCTGCCCAGTGCACACAATGAGTCAATATCGCGAGACAGTGGGATGTACCATAGTCAGAGGTTTAAACATAGAGTCACTGAACAAGGAAATGGAAGAGAACCTCAAGTATATCTCCCCAAGGTGTTTGGGGCTAGGGATTTTAAGGGTTTTGGAGTGGGCCAAAGTGCAGAGATTGTCGATTGGTTGAAGAGTGCAGGGTGAAGTGTGAAGTCTAAGATGGGGGGAGGAAGAAGCTATATTCTTATACTCATCCTATTCCTCTGTGGGGGTCTTCAAACTGGTTGCTGGAATTCGGGGTCTGTAAAACATCTCAAGTGATCCTTAAACAGAAGCCTTATGATTTCAATATCAGAAATCCTGTCTCTAGGAACAAGGATGGAGATGGTCAGTATCTGGTGCTACCTGACTTTTAGCAACAAGGAAGCAGGCCAGAGTACAGCCTGATGAATGCTTAATTAGAACTATATATCTGTCCAGAACCTGACATACGATTCTTGTCAGCCCTGTGGGGATGGTTTTCCTGCCTATCTCCATCCACCCGGCCCCAGCTTGTCCTTCTTGCTGGGCAAGCTGACCCTTGGTGGGCAGCTTGCAGAATGTTCATTCCTGTCTGTAGTCTTCCCTGAAGAAAGCACAGCACTAACCCAAGTAGGGCAACCAGTCTTACTTATTTTCCATTTTCCCTTAGCCAGGGAAAGCCTCCTGTTACCTTCCCTTCTGTTTAACCTATGGATATCTATATGGTTTCTCCAGAGCCTGCCGAAAGAGCCCTGTTTCAATTAACTTAAAATTCTTTCTTAATGAGCAGCAGCATGAGATAATAGACACGTAAAGTTGGAATGAGACCTTGGAGATCTTCTAATCCAACCAGAAAATTCTATAGCCCAGGACACCAGGCCCAGAGAGGCAAAGTGACAAGGTACAAAGTCACCCAACTGAATAGTGACATTGAGACTTGAACTTAGTTCTCCTAATTCCCAAGCCAGGACTCTTTGCATAAAATCACTATCTTTCATTTGTTTGCTGATTAATTCATTTGTTAATAAGTGTCTGGCCTTGCAATACACATCTCTTGGTTTTGACTTCTCATGGATCCTCCCCTTACTCCTGGTGCCAACAGTCCCTTTCCATTCAATAACTGTCCCTGCCCCATCTCATGTACTGGGAGAATAAGCACCTCTACTGACCACCTTCACTCCAGAAAGCTAGGATGAGAGGCAAGGGAAGTTGATGCTCTGGCATGTATTAATACTATACTATCTTTCTTACATGACCCATGGGTAGAAATGTGACCCAGGCATGCCAATCAGCCTTCCTGGAGACTCAGCTCAAGGAAGCCTTAGCAGGCGAGAAAGTATCCTCAGTTTCATTCCAGCTGCCCCCAGTGAAATGCTAAGCTATGAGGATGTGATTTTGCTTTGGAATTGCCACCTTCCATCTTTCTAACCACTGAGAGAGAGTCTTCCTGTGGCAGAAAGCCAGCACACAGGGGCCAGCAGAGCCAGGAGTCCAGAAGCAAGGCAGAGTCCTGGCAGCAACATTGGAGCTGCAGATCCAGCTGGCTCCTCAAGGAGCTCCATCTCCTAGGAAAAAAATCTACCAAAAATTGCATGTGGTAAAGCCACCAAAGAAAAACAGCACCTCTCTTTCACCCTGATGCTGATATTATTTCATGTAGCCCACAAAACAATTCTATAACGTCAATATGGTCAAGTCCACTGATAGGTGAAATAATGAAGCCTTTGAGAAGTGAAATGTCTTGTCCTAAATCATAAGCCATGTACTCACAATGAATGCCCAGACCAACTTCAAAGCCAGGATGTGGCCTACTTTTCCACACTTTTCTGTCATAGAGGGAAGTACAGGGTTGGTGTCAGTGGGAACCCAAAGAAGGTAACTTTCACTGGTCCAGAGCTGGAGGGAAGAGGGGAAAGGTTGCCCTCATTAGGAATATAGGCAGTGAGCTCTTCTTCAACTGTATCTTCAAGAATGAGCCAAAGTGAATGGGGCTAGGGAACAGGAGGAGAATGCTTTCGAGAGAGCCCTACAGGCTGTGTCTGACATACACATTCTGGTTTATCATTTCCATTTCCAAAGCAAAGAGGCTTCTCCATGTTCAGATAGTGGTAGTCATCAAAACCACACAGAAGTTACTTCTTAAAAGAGACCTCTCTCTCCCTCTGTTTTACTACCCCCTCTCTCTCTTTATCTCTGCTCAATTTCTGCTAAAGCCATTGGGAGTTTGGAGTCTGTGTTCCCGGGTGATCTGAGGTGACAGGAAGACTCAGGCAGGCATCCCATCTGTATTCCAGAGGGCCTCACTGCAGCATTACTTAAAAGGCATTCCGCAACCTTTTGCCGCTGCTTTCTTTAAAGGCTTCAGCAACCTCGATATTTTGGTTCAGTGTCACTATAGAAAAGCTTTACAATTCCAGCTCGGGAGTAGAAGATATATTTGTAATAAGAATTGCTAACCACTGTCAGCTGGTAGGCCCATGTCCATGCATGAAAATGATGCCATTAGCTTTCACGACTGTGGGCAAAATGTAAAGATCACGGATCATGTAAGAGACTGAGGAGAGAAAGAGGGAAATGTTAAAGAAAAAGAAAAACCAAACCCATGCTCAGGAGATTTCTGGCAGTCAGAGTGATACAGCTAACACGTATGCGTTTAGCCCTTTGATGAGGTAGAAAGCTCAATACTACTTGTCTTTGCAAATACTAATTTCTCCCCCTTTATTTTATCTAACAGCTTTCTCCAATAGTGTTGATGAATCATGCAATTGCATTTTAATGAGGCGATGGTAAAGTCAGAGGGAGGAGAGGAAGGAGAGCAGAAAAGCAAAGGAAGAGAGGGATGGTCCCTCAGCACCCAGGTCCCTGTGCATTCAGGGCATCCAGTGACACCAAGCCTACTCCTGATGGGAGAGCTGGACCGCCCACATGCATAAGTGTGTACAAATCAGGGCTGCAGAACAAGGTAAGCTGGAGCTGGGCTCCTGCTCTGCCTTTCTCAGGCTATGCGAGCTTTGGCAGGTTGCAGGTTCATTTCCAGCAGAATTCATTCTCTTCCAATGAGAGAAGACATGGCTGCATGGCTGCTATGTCATAGGTGTTATGGATACTCTAGTGAATGCAATGTCCAAACATTCCTGCATCCATGATGCTTCGAGTTTGGGATGAAGACTTTGATAAACCCACTGGCATGCACTGGGATAAGGATCATGCAGGACAATAGCCAAAAGGTCAGGAGTGCAGCTGTCTGATTTCAGAGCACACGCTCTTGAACCCTAGACTAGGAAAGTCCTTTGTCTCCATCTAAGCTCACAAAACAAGCAGGCCCCAAACACCAAGCTCATGGGCTTAGTGTCTTCCAGAAGTGTGTGTAGCTCATGAACGGTTTCCCGTATACAGATAATGTTAATAGCTATAACCTAATACAACAATGTAATAATCATTTTAACAGCAATCAACATCACCAGAACACTTTAATGAATTACTGATGACTTTCCATCACCTTAAAGAAAAACACGTTTGTGCAGCCAATCCCATGAGAAAACAAAAGAGACACATAATGATTAATAAACTAATCTATAGTAAATGTGGTAAATGGGTTATTGTGCTTGAAGGAAGGCCTCACACACTGAATGTTCAGATTTCTATCAAAAGGCCTGATGCAAGTCATCCGATCCCTTAACTGGTGGGAAGCTGAGAGTTTCAGAAATGAACATCAGACATGGATTTAGAAGACAAACCATGTCAGTCCTTCCTCCCAATTCACTCCTTCCTCTCTTACATCTATTCTTCTTTCATTCCTTGGTCAGGTTCACTCAGAAGGCAGAAACCAACCCAGTTATTTGAACAGAGAGAACTTAATATAAAGAATTGTTCACTAGGAATAAAGTTGATAACTAGATAGTTGGAAAAGGGTAAAAAGGGAATTCTGAGGTATCATGGTTCAACCAACCGGGAAACAGCTACCACTCCTAGGGTTGGGAAAACAAAGAGAAGAGGTTGGAGTTATGACACTCCCAGGGAGTGGCCCGATGGAGCTAAGATTCAGCCTTCTGAGGAGGTAATGCCCACCAGCTCAAGCAGGCATCTGGAGGGGGTGTGATGAGACTGGTTCTGCAAGTGTTGCCAAAACTGCAAAGTGCAATCAGTTGTGCATGAGGAACTGCTCCTGCCAGGGAGGAGAAGCAAAGCCAGGGTGCTACCCACAGGACTGGGAACTGACAGGAAGCCTGGAGAAACCAATCATGAAGGAAGAAGGCTGCCACTATATGTGTGCACTTATTTATTTATTTATTCATTCATTCATTCATTCATTCATTTGGTTTTTTTTTTTTTTTTTTTTCCCCCTCAGAGAAACAGAGTTTCACTATCTCTGGGGCTGAAGTGCAGTGGCTGTTTGCAGGTGCAATCATTATTCACTATAGCCTCAAACTCCAGGACTCATGTGATCCTCCTACCTCAGCCTCTAGAGTAGCTGGGACTACAGCTATGAGCCACCATGCTAGCTAAATGGAAAGGAGTCACTGTATTTCCTCCTCCAAAAACTATTCCCATATCAAGTCTTACCTATCTCTTTAACAAATGAATTTGAGCATCAGAGAACACTGGAAGTTTTGCTTTTCTCAGATACTTTACACTGTGCCAAGACTCAAACCATAAATATTGTTTTAACACATGTGGGCATCTTATCTGTGCTAGCACATCCATTATCTCATCCAGTTTTCCTCAGTTCCTGAAAATCAGGTATTATTATTTCCACCATAGAGTGGGCAGTCCACCACCTAGGGAGGGTGAGTAGGTTGGTTATCCAGAGTCACATCCAAACCCATTAGACCCAGGCTTGAAAACTTACAAAAGCCTCTCTCCCGGGAGGCTGCACCTCTTTCCCACATTTATTTTGATAGTATTTGCCATTTAGCAGTTATCATGGAGCTTCTACCACTTGCAATGCCCTAATGCCCTGTATGTGGAAGATATGCCAGAGCATAAGGGAAATAAGACACAGAGTTGCCCCCAAAAAAACCCATTCCAGGGAGAGCCTGGGAGAGCTGTCTAACTGCATCTCTGTTGCATGTGCCATCTTCCATGGTGTGGTGGTCTTAAAAGATGCCCGAGGGAAAAAGTCTTGTCTCGTCAAATGTGTTTGGAAAAATGCTGCTAACTCAATCCTGTCTTGGAAGGTGACCATGCACGGTGGCATAGCAAAATCTCTGAAATAAAAAGAAGTAGCCTGTAATGAGAAAGATTTGACTCAACCAAGTGTCTGGCTAACTGATGTCATGAGTCTGGTTTGCACTCAAAATTTATTAATATTCCGTGGACACAGTGTTTTTTACTGAGCACTTGGGGATGCTACCGTGAGGTGTGAGGGGCTTTTATGGGGCAAGGAGGGAATAGGGCACTGTTGTACTTCTCTTGAGCAGGCATAGGCCATGTCCTCTGAGCCTCAAGGAGGGAGGAGGAGGAGGCCTGTCTGAAATGCTGGACACCCAGGAATTCACAGGGAGACAACTTCAGCTAAAAAGGGACAATGTCAAAAGTATAATTGGGAGTAGATGCCCAGCTCCCTAACGGGGAAAGCAGAGACGAGGAGACGGGAGTGCAGTACAGCTAGGAAAACTCACTAATTATCTCAGACAGCAGCTTTTTAACCTGATGCCCTTTGAAATGCTTACTGTGTGGCATCTTCAAGTCTCTTCCTACGCAATGTGTAAAACTGAAACAGAATTAATATGCAGAACATATTTAAAAATCATTCAAATCAATAAGGAAAAGATCAACAGCCTAATACAGGAGCAGGCTTAAGAAAGGAACTAGCAAATCTCAAAAGAAAAAGAAAGAAGGTCAATAAATATGAGAAAATATACTCATCTTGGCAGTGTCAGTAGAATGCAAATTAAAGCAAGATAACTTTTTTCTTTTTTCTTTTCATCTAACTGCAAGAAATTTTAAATTTGATGTTACTGAATTTTGTAGTAATATAAAATGGTGTGGCCACATTGGAGAGCAACCTGATATTTTCTACGAAAAATTTAAAATATGCATGCCCTCTTTTCCAACAATTTCATTTCTTAATATATACTACAGAGAAATGCACAGTGAGATATAAGGCTGTTCACTGCAATATTGTTTGCAATAACCCTAACTTTGAAATAACCAAAGTCCTCATACTGTGGAATGAAGTAGCCATTAAAAACATTGATCTAGGTCTGTATGCACTAACAGTATATGCCATAAAAAAGTAACACATCATCATGCATAAAATCAAAACATATGTTTATACACAGAAAATGATAATTTCATAAAAACAAGAGGAAAGATCTGAGAGGAAATATCTCAAACTGACGTCAGTAGGTGCCTCTGGGGATAGGGACAGCCTTGGCATAGAAGGTCAATGTATTAGTCCATTTTCACACTGCTATAAAGAAATACCCGAGACTGGGCAATTTATAAAGGCAGGAGGTTTAATCGACTCACAGCTCTGCCTGGCTGGGGAGGCCTCAGGAAACTTACAATCATGGCAGAAGGTAAGGGAGAAGCAAGTACCTTCTTCACAAGCCACAAGCAACAGGAAAGACAGAGCAAGCAGGGGGAACCGCCACTGATAAAATCATCAGGTCTTGCTCACTATCATGAGAACAGCATGGGGGAAACTGCCCCCATGATCCAATCACCTCCCACCAGGTCCCTTCCTTGACACATGGGGATTAGGGAGATGACAATTCGAGATGAGATTTGGGTAGGGACACAGAGCCAAATCATGTCAGTCAAGGCAGGTCCAAGATTTATCCGTAGTGTTTGAAGTTTTACAATGTCACTGTATTTACATGTTTCTTAGATAGTAAATTTTTAAATAAAAGCAATTTTATATGAAACAATGTACTAGTACATGATATGAAACAAAGGCAGACATCTCTTTCAGCTGACACAGAACTAAGAGGGTAGAAACATCTGTCAATGAATGAAATAATAACTTTTTTTTTTGAGATGGTGTCTTGCTCTGTCACCCAGACTGGAATGCAGTGGCATGATCTCGGCTCACTGCAACCTCCGCCTTCTGGGTTCAAGCAATTCTTCTGCCTCAGCCTCTTGAGTAGCTGGGATTACTGGTACCCACCACTATGCCCAGCTAATTTTTTATATTTTTGGTAGAGATGGATTTCACCATGTTGGCCAGGCTGGTCTCGAACTCCTGACCTTAAGTGATCTGCCCACCTTGGCCTCCCAAAGTGCTGGGATTACAGGCGTGAGCCACAAGCCACCTCATGCAGCTGAATGGAGTGACTTTTGTTTCTAGTGCCACTATCAGTCTATCTATTTGGCACTAACAATTTCTGCAGTGGGAAGAAAATGGCTTTCCTAGAGTACCTGCTATGCACCAAGGTTAGCAAAGAGCACTTTGCAAGCATGGGCTCATCTGGTCTTCACCAAAACCTTATGAGATCAACATTGCTTGGCTATGTAGATGAGGAAGTATCCCAGAGCTTGTTTTGGACAGAGCTCAGTCTGAAATCCAGATGTGCTTGAAGACACACCACACAGTCTTTCCAAAATCACAACCCTCATATTGTTGATCTATGCATAGATGCCCATGTATATTCATCTACAACTTATCTACCTACTTACCCTACCTACCTATCTACCTATTTATCATGTATCCATCTATCTAATTTTATAATCATAAAATAGTTGTGTTTATACCACTGGTTCCTAATTAATGGTGATTTTGCCACCCAAGGGACATTTGGCAAAATCTGGAGACATTTTTAATCATCACAACTGAAGAGAGAGGGGTACTACTGGCATCTAGTGGGTTGAGGCCAGGGATGCTGTTAAACATTCTACAATGCACCAGACAGCTCCTCACAACAAAGAATTATTCAGTCTCAAATGTTAAAAGTGCCAAGGTTGAGGAGCCCTGGTCAATACCTATCAGAATTGCTTAAAATTAGACACTTTCAAGATGGGCTGGCAAGGTCAGTGTGAAATGATCAACTTCTGTTTTGTCTCTGAACCCAGATTTGACCAGCTCCCACAACTAGATAACACATGGCAATGAAAAATTATTGCTCACTGCCCTTTGGACAAAAGTCACTCAAGCTTTTTCTGTAGCTTCTTTGGAAACCACATAGGAGAGCCCAACTAGCAGAGTCCAACCAAGTCCAGAGATAATGCCGCTGATGCCAACGTGAATGTTAAGGGAAAGGTGAAAACAGCCTCTTTGATTTTTCTCATTCAGGGAAAAGCTTATGGGAGTCCCAGGCCATTATACCAGGAAAGTATGAAGAATATTAATAAGTAAACAGAAATAGCCAATTTCACATTTGGATCCTATCTGTTTTTTTCTGATCAGATAGCATTTTGACTTGAAGATGTGTTTGGCTAAGTCACCTTTCTGAGAATTTATCAACTCTCAGCATAAATTGTTCCCATTTTCTGTCTTTTCAAGTCTATGTCTAATAGTGAAAAGGTGCCGGTGATAATTAAAACCTAATTCTATCCCTGCATACATAAAAAAACAGAATATGATCTCCTGTAAAGCTCTCAGAAATAATAAAGTCTCCCTATCTGCCAAAAATAACAGTGATTTTAAGTAGATAAGATATGGAGAATAAATACCCAGGAATGCAGGGAAATTGTTTTTCAACAAGCTGCTTTAAAATGCAGTAATTAATTGACCTACTGTTGGAGATGGTTTCCCCATAGTTAATAGCCACTGTTTCCAGACATGAGAAAGACAGATTGCTTCCATTTGAAAACAGTCTCCATTAAAACCAAATGATGGACAAGATCACCGTATTGTCTGGTACGTGCACCATAACCAGACGGGGTTTCATGAGTTGTTACTCTTTTGGCCCAGTGAGGGGAACATGCTATCAATGGTCCTGAAAAAAGTGCATCTGTGCTTTACTGAGTCTGACACATCTGTTAGTCAGTGGATTGATGTGTACCTGGAGAGTACTTCCTCTTGGGGATTGGTGCCTTTTCCCAGGGGAGGCTGCATGGTACTGGGGCCAACACTTGTTTTACTTCTTTGGCTAATGGGTAAAGTAGGAAAGGGAATTTTCTGTTCCCTCCTCTTTCCCCTTACCATACCTGTAACTTGTAGGCACAATGATGCAAAAGAGATAGCAGCTGGGTCAAAGTCAGGGCTTCTCCAGACTTCCACAGTCCTCTTCCTTAGAGCTGTGCATCCCTTATCACCCCGCCCAAGTTCACCCCTCGCTCTCCTCTCTCCTGCCTCTATTCTGGAAGTTTGACCTGCATGGACTGCATCAAAGGACTCCCTTGGCTTATCATATCTCTTTGCATGTGGCCAATGTGGAGCCCCAGCCGGAGACTCTAGACAGGAAGAATGAGATCAGGGTACTTAGCCCTCAACTTCTTCCCTGAAGGTTTCTGTCAGCCGGCTATCTCCTGACAGGACTCCTGCCATGGCGTCGCTCACCTTGCCATTCTCTTCTTCCAGGTCCTGGTGACCTGCTTCTCTTTGCTGTTATTGGCCTAGGCATAATAATGCCTCCTCCACTGTTCCTAGCCTTGGGCATGGCACTGCCCCTTGTGAGTGCCCTATACCCTACTCACTCTTCTATAAACTTTCCTCCAGGTGTGCTATTGGAGTATGCCATCCACTTCCTGCTGGGGCCAGACTGGTTTTCCCATGTGTCTCTCAACTTGATTTTATCAAGCAGGTTCGCTTGGCCTTAGTCTTGGAGCACCTTGCAAGCAATTTGGCTTCATAAGCCTTTCCACTCCCAGATTGCACTCAGGACTGATGCATTATCTAAAGTCATTGTCCCAGGCTTCTCTCTGCAGTGGGAAAGAGAACTAGAAACCAGGGGAAAGAGGAGCTAGAACATAACCCACATTGTTCATTTGGCAGGTGAGAGAGTGGAGAAAAACAAAGTAGACCTAAGTGAGGCAGTGAATTTTGACTCCCTGCTCTGGGTCAGATTGAGACAAATTTGCACAAAGAGTGAGTTATTTGTCAAAGGGTTTCTTCAGTGTGTTTTCTCACAGAGTTGGGAGTTGAATGCAAAATTCTTCAAAACTACCCCCTAATTTAAAATCCTAACTCCATGTGCCATATCCCTTGAGCCAGGATTCATGGCTCAGAGTTAAGTTGACTTTCTGTCTCTCAGTCCCCAGTGAGATAAACTAACTAGTTATGTTTATGTGTCTGTCTGTTTTGTTTTATTTTCTCTTCGGTCTTTGGCTGAGGCACGAAAACAAAAGCTTTTTCTCTTTTACTTAGAGCAGATGCTGAATCATGGTGGATCCTTATATCCAAATTTCTCTCAAGAAAGAAGTAATGCATGTATTTTGATTCTTTTTTTTATCCATCTCCCTCCCTCTCCTCCTCCTCCTCCCTCTCCTACTCCTCCTCCCACTCCTCCACCCCTTCCCTTTGCTCCTCCTCTTGCACTCTTTCCCCTCCTTCCCATCATCTTCCTTTTCCTCCTCTCTTTCCTCCTCTTTCTCCTCTTTCTTTTTCTTCATTGTGCAAAGAGAGTCAATGATATGACCCCAGTGATACCCTACCACCCACTAAGCCACTAAACCAAAGCAATAAAATGCATGAGTCCAAGAGCAACTTCAGTCTCTCCTGCTATTCAACAGATCAGGCTATTTTATTTAAAATGTATAACTTTCATGCATCTCAATTTGAGCTACAAAAAACTGTCTATAAAGGGACCTGCTAATTCTTGGGTTGTCAGAGAGCAAGTGATCATCCCACAAGCAGATCTTCAGCCCACACTGTGCCGTTTTAGAGAGCAAGCTGATTGAAACACAGTTGGGAAGTCCCCCATATAAAGAGAATCAAGCGGTCTGGCTTCAGGAGGCTGTTCCACTGCAGTAACCAACATGTCCTCTGCAGAAGTCCTCCTACTCCTCCTCCCACTGTGGCTATTCTGTATAAACTACATTCCAAGGCATGGTAACAACTGAAGAGTGACATGCCACCAGCATCCCTGAAACTACTTTTAGCTGAAGGAAAGGAAGCTTGGAAGATGGTATAAGCCCAGGTTTTCCCCTAGGTTCAAGAACAATTAGGACTTGGGTTGGAGGGGTCATCTCAGCTTCCAGGAATGTTTTCTAAAATGTCCCACTGATACAGGAGTTGGGGGACAGGGAAATGATGGGTAGAGAAGGGCAGGGTCCCTGGCAAGGACTTCACCCTCAGGCTTGTGTCCACAGACCTAAGTGAGGACAAGCATTTCTGTTTTCACACTCAAAAGTTACCTTTTGACCCACCACACCCCCATCCCATGCCCATATAACCCTGAGATCTTAAGCAGACACATACAAGCAGCTGGGCATCGAGAGGAACACACCAGCAGAAGAACACACTGACAGATGCCAGCAGGCCATCAGTGGTGGAACAATGTGGATGCCAAAGGGAATTCTGCTGGGGATGGTCAGAGGAGAGTCCGGCTGTTGAGCAGCCTGACTCCAGGAGGAGACCACCTTCCCATTCCATCCCCTTTCGGGCTCCCCATCCATCTGCTGAGAGCTACTTCCACCACTCAGTAAAACCTTGCACTCATTCTCCAAGCCCACATGTGATCTGGTTTTTCCAGTACACTAGGACAAGCGCCTGGGATACAGAAAACCCTCTGTCCTTGTGATACGGCAGCGGGTCTAATTCAGCTGATTAGCACAAGCCACCTGCAGATGGCAAAACTGAAAGAGCACACTGCAGCACACGCTCAGTGGGGCTTTGGGAGCTGTAAGCACTTAACCCTAGACACTGCTGTGGGGTTGGAGCCTACATTCCCCATGACCTGCCCATCTGCATGCTCCTCCTAGGGGTTTGAGCAGCATGGCACCGAAGAAGCGAGCCACAGCCCTGTCACATGCCCTGTGAGGGGGATAAGGGAAAACTCCTCCCATGTCACTACTTAAATATCTAGTGCTTCCAACTATTCCTACAAACTGAGACATTAGTTACTAGGGCTGCAACAATAATGGTCACCCCCATCTTTGTGAAGCATTCCAAAAGAAACCCAATGGCCTTCCCATATTGGTATTCTACAGAACACCTGCAAAGCTCGCATGCAAACATGTGCCTAAATCAATACTCATTAAGATGATTATACACACAGGAATACCTAAATAACTAAATCAATCTACTACATAGAAAGCGAAGGCATCATGATAGAGAAACCAAAAAAAAAAATCAGGGGAGGAGTTAAAATAAGGATCATAATGTCTCTTAACTGACTCTCAAAGAAAAATTCTTCATGGCCTTATGCAGCTTCATTTTAAAGATTTAGCATCTGTTGGCAATTATTTTTCACATGCATTAAATAAAATTAGTTGGTTGCTTTTCCAGTGCATAGCAGACTAGAGGATATATATTTAGTGGGTAAAGCTTGAAGGGAAAAAAGAGGGGCAGACCTAGCTCAGAAAGAAATTATGGAGGTTAGGAGATTAACTGACAGGATGTTGAAAAAGAGAAATTTTAAGAATGACTCAAAAACTGTGCAGCAGTCTGGAGCACTTATGCAAAGAAGCAAAAGGCTACATATATTCAGAAGTTTCTAAAGAAATATATTCCTTTCCTATATATTGGAGCAGGGTAAAAAATGGGAAATTAAAAGAAGAATCCTAAATTATCAAAAATAAAATAAATATGCTGCAAATTTCTAAAGAAATATATCCCTTTCCTACACATTGGAGAAGAGTGAAAAATTGGAGATCAAAAAGAGAATCACAAATTACCAAAAAAAAGAATAAAATCAATACGTGCCAGATCCTCTAGTAAGAAAGTATAGAAGATTACAACATGTCTTTATCGTATTTCCCCCCATGGCAATTCCAGTTTGTTATATTGGTTCTATTCTTTGTTACCTCTAATGCAAATCTAAAATTTCACTATAAATTTTTGAAATCTCTTATCATCTGTTCTTATCCCAACAGGCTCTCTTTGTATCTCTGTATTCACCTTAATGTCTTGCCTCTCCTGTACCACTCTGATTTTGTTTCAAAATGGCTGTTTCTGACATGCAAGTGGGAAGTCTTATATTTGGAAAATTTAATTTCCAGAGCTTTAATTTTTTTTGTTTAATCTCAAGAGCAATGTTTTGTTTTGTTTTGTTTTTCTATTAGGTACAGATTCCCATTTTGGTGCTATTGATTTATGTATTTAACTCATTCAAAATTACAAGGAATAAAACTAGACCCTGTGCTTTGAAGGATCCAGGCTAAACAGTGTCTCTAGTCATCACCCAGTTTCCCTGGAATACTGGTCACAGTTCTTCATCTGATAGCCTTGGCTTTAAGTTTTTCCTGCTCTAATGACTGGATTCCCTGACATTTCTTTTCCTGCAAGAAAATAATCCAAAATAAAACACCTTTTGCCATTACTTTTATTTCTGTATCTCTTTGGGTTATGATTTGCATGCCTTTGGAAGTAAGTAGTAATAAGGAAGTTAATTGAAGCCCAAGCAATGAGTAGGGCTCTGGAACTGTTGGGTTTCTAATGAATTTCTCACAGTGCTTGCGGATTGTTACCTATTATTCTCATCAGCTGAAACTACGGGGACTTCAAGGTTAGACAGTGAAAGTATCAAATCTGAGTGTGTGTGTGTGTGTGTGTGTATCTATGTGTGCATATGCACATGAGAGAAAGAGGGAGAGAGAGAGAATATGCAAATGTACACTTGCATGCACACATACATATGCATGAGCATATGAAGCCCAATGTGGGGAAGACAGAGAGAGAGGGAGAAGGAGGGTGCTTGTTGCATTCAGAACTGTTTTTCCTATAGGTTTGCTAAGCTATATGGCCTGTCTGGTTTTGAGAATGTGCTTCTCAATCCATTCCATAAACCTGGCAGCATAAGATCCTATACTCTTCTTTTAACTTGATCCTGTTTTCCTAGTTTGTCTTTTTGCATCTTCAAAGGCATACCAGACATAAATAGTCTGTGGCATTACTAACTTATTCATATTTCACCTACCTGGAAGAATATATTAATTATAAAAATTATCTGATTTTCAAAAGTTTAAGAGAACCTTTCAATGAAATTGCCTGCCATATAAGACAGTACATTTTAATTTTCTTCTGTGGTTACTGGTCTATTCAATTAATTAGTTGTTTTGCTTTGCCTTGTTTTGAGTCAATTTCAATTATTTCTATTTCTCCCTTAAATAATTAACTTTATTAATGATTTTTTTCAATGTATTAACCTAGAATTGGCCATTACACCTATACTGTCTTCTTTATAAATTATCTGTATATCTGGAATTATTTGGTCTCTCTTATTTCTAATTTTCCCTTTTAAGGGTAAATGGTGAGTCCCTATTTTTTTTTTTTCTTTCATTAGATTACTAGCAGTTGATCTAGGGGATCTACTTTATCTACTTTTGAGACATGGGGAGGGTGTTAGCTTGGAGATAACTTCCTGGAATAAATTATCTATTTCATTTTCTAATTATTTTCTATTTCAATTTATTTCTGTTTTTATCTTCATAATTTGCATCTACCTAGTTCGCCTAGGTTGGTTTTGGAGTCTTAGTCTAATATCTTAAATGGACTGAATAATTTAATGTTATTACTATTTCTTGTTTAATAAAGAATTGACTTACTGGTGTGAGCTTGCCTAGGAGTACAGGTTTGTCAGTATAACATATGTTTATGATAAAATTTTCTTAGGTTTATTTCTAAATAATCTGTATTTTGAAGCCTATTATTCTAATTACTAAGAAATTTTAATTTTCATTATTTGTTTTTACTTATATTTTTAATTTGTATTTAATTGACATTAAATTTGAAGAGATCTTATAACCTTTATTTTAAAAGATTTAAAACTTTATTGTGCTAATTCATAATTGCAAAAATATGAAACCAACCTAAATGCCCATCAATTGATGAATGGATAAAGAAAATGTGGTATATATACACCATGGAATACTTCTCAG
This sequence comes from Aotus nancymaae, assembly GCF_030222135.1. Lineage (NCBI taxonomy): Eukaryota > Metazoa > Chordata > Mammalia > Primates > Aotidae > Aotus > Aotus nancymaae. The sequence goes on from NW_026988443.1 coordinate 20,462,729, forward strand.
CCATAAACAGGAATGAAATAATGGCATTTGCAGCAACTTAGCTGGAGTTGGAGACCATCACCTTTTTTTTTTTTTTTTTTTAACTGGAGACCATTATTCTAAGTGAAGCAACTTAGGAATGGAAAACCAAATATTGTGTGTTCTCAATTATAAATAGAAGCTAAGCCATGAGAATGCAAACACTTAAAAATTAAGTAATGGACTCTGGGGACTCAGGGGCAAGGGTGGGAGGGGCTGAGGGATAGAAGACCACACACTGTATACAGTGTACATTGCTCAGGTGACCTGTGCGCCAAAATCTCAGGAATCACCACTGAAGAATTTATCCATGTAACCAAAAACTACCTGTCCCCCAAAAACCTTTTGAAATTAAAAAAATTAAAATTAAAAATTAAAAATAAAGTATATACTTAAAAGAAGAAAAAAATAAAACTTTATTTGGCTTATTTTTGTGGCCTATAAGGTAAAAAGTTTTATATCTTCCATAAAAGCTTAAAGAACATATTTTAATATATCCATATAAATAAAATAATTATTTTATTTAAATGTATCTATGTACTATATATTTATGTATTTTAGTCTATTTTAGCTGCCAAGGGTAAGAGAGCTGTGTTACTTTCTCCCAAAGCAAATGTGTTTCTGTACAATTTCCCACTTTCTTTCTAACATCTTTAGCTTTATATATTTTGATGTTCTGTTATTCAGCAAATAAATTTTCACGACATTTTATCTTCACTGTAGATTGTAAAGTGACACTCTTTGTCTCCTTTAATAGTGTTTGGTCTGGAATAAAATTTGTCTGATCTAATGTCACCAGTCCTGCTTTTTTTATTTCTGTATTTCCCTGTTAATATTTTTTAACCATGTTTTTCAACTTTCTTTATCCTTTCATTGTATGTAGCACCAGGTAGAGATGTAGTGTTGAACACAGTAAGAAAAATTTGGCCTTTTCAATTGTTGGGAAATATCATTCATTATACAGAATCTTTAAAAATTGTCTGAAAAGTGCCCAGTGGAAAGCTTTTGTTGGCAGACGCTGCACTATCTCTGTGTGGTTTCCTCGGGGAGGCAGAGCTGCGGATTGTCAGCCCCAGGCCCCATCTCACTCCTGGCTACGTGCCTTGGCTAAACCAGCATGTCTCCAGGCTAGAGAGTCAGTTTTGGTACTCAGAATACAAGTAAAACAAGACAGGTAAATAAGATGTAACTACTAGGTAAAGTCTAGATGTTTACAGTAATGATATTATCAGGTACTTCTCCATGTGTACCTGATAGATATCCCCTGCCATTTTCTCCTGTACTCTCAACATAACAGTAGGGTGATACAAGAGTTGTGTTGTACGGGGAATAAAACTACAAAAAAACTGGAGAAACTCATATTATAGATTTTAGGTGGCATCCTCTCTGCCAAGGCAGGCTTACGCAGGGACTTTGTCTACAGTGCCATGAGAGATGTCAGGCATCAATGCTGTATGTGAAGAAATCTGCTCTAAGCTCTTTTCATGTATTTAAACTCTCTGTACCTCAGTTTCCTTGTCTGTAAAATAAGATTACATGAAGCCATAGAGTGCATATAAAGTACTTAGAGCAAATTTCTTGGTATGCAGTAACTGACAGGCAGCGATTAGCTAACATTATTGCTAATTTGGCCATCTTATTTCACATCTGCTTCACATAACAATTTGCTACTTCTTCCCTTAAATATTTGTTTACTGTTTTTATTATTTTGGTCTGCATTTTGCTTTTGCTCATTTTTTTCCCAGTAGTTTAGAAGGAATCTTTTCAAAATTGTACTTTGTCTTCATTTTACATCTTTGAATTGCTTTTTCCTCTGGTTCTCAAGATTTCATGTCAACTCTCATCCCCTTTATAAGCAATTTAGTGTGTTTATGTTTTTCATGCCTCTCTCTAAACCCATTTTCTATTCTATTAGCACTGCATAATTGAGAACTATCTCTTGAGAATGATATTGACATTTACATTCAAATTGGAAGGATATTTACCGTTTTTGACTTCAGATCAACTGCTTTCTCAAAATCACTTTTAATACCATGACTTCCCCCATTCTTGGGTCATTCATCCCAGTCAGTCCTAGTAGTATGTAGATCACATTCAAATTCTTTTTCCCTCAAATAAGAGCTTACAGATAGCATATTTTGGACGTTTTTTAAATGTTTGTTTTTGTTTTATTTTTTAATATTTATTCATTTATTTTTACCTTTATCCACGAGTGGCCATTTGGCTGGTGACAACATTCTTGGATTACACACTTCTCCCTGAAAACACTGTACAAGTTACCCCATTTTCTAGCAGTTACTACTTTCTCCTAGGTGTGAATCCTTTTTCCTTATCTTTTCTGAAAATACAGTAGGAATTTTTGATCTCCATATTTAGATCTTTTCAGCTTCAGAAAATTGTGTCTAATTATACCCTCGATGATTGTTTTCTTTCACTTGCTCTTTTAATCTTTAGACACATCTACAATTTATGTATATTGTACCAGTTCTCTGTCTCCCTATTCCTTTTATCATCTTTTCCTTTGTATTCCTCTGACTCATATTGGATGCTCAATAAATATTTCTTTTAGGACCACAGAAAAGAATGAAGAAGAGAAAGAAGAAAGGAAGGAAGGAAGGAATCTGGGGACATGTTTTCAAGTGTATCCTACTCAGCTTTGATTTAGCTTTCTGATCATTTCTGTCTTAACTGTGGGTAGTTAGCATTTTTCCTCCTGTGGCCTAATAGTAAGTTCTTTGCAACCTTTTCTCGTACCAGACAGCTCAATTTTTTCTATATCCATTTATGTTGTGGTTGTTGTTTTCAAAATGGTTTTTAAATAGTGTTTCAGGGCCTCAACTTCTGGTATTTTACCAAGCATTCTATATGCTCTCCTCACACCTAACTTATACAATAAATCATTTTCAGTGTAATGTCCTTTTTATTTTTGTTCTGGAGTACTTCCCAGTCACCTCCATTGACTTCTGTTTGTTGATAGACACTCCCAAGTGATAACACATGAAATTGCTAGTTTGTAACAGGTGTGCCTCTGCTCAGGCACTGCTTGAGTAAGGTGGGAATCATTTCCTAATTTATCTGTTTGGTTCTCTGACGCTTTAAACCAATGACTCAATGTAACAGAAATAGCCTTCGTTGCATGCACTATTTCCAGGGACCTTCCTCTCCCCGCCCCAACACAGCTCTCTCCCTGTTTTGGGTTATGGCCCGAGAGATATAAGGGGTCCTGCCCACCCTCGCTGCACACTTTTATTTCCTATGAGAGAATGTCAGTGAGATGGAACAAGGTGTGGGGAGTCAACCGCCCATTTCAAGAGCAAGAGATGCTTTAAATACATGACTAGCTAGTTTTATGATTGGTATAAAAGTTGAGTCTCTGAGACAGATGGAGACAGTGTGACAGTATATGTGTGTGCATGTATGGGTATGAGATGAAGCGGGGAACACATTTTCATCCTACATTCTCTCATGAGTGAAAAATATTGTTCTGTCATCTATCGTTTTTCTTTTTTTTTTTTTTTTTGAGATGGGATTTCACTCTAGCTCAGACTGGAGTGGAGTGGCACAATCACAGCTCACTGCAGCCTCAGTCTCCTAGGTTCAAGCCTCTTCCCAAGTAGCTGGTACTACAGGTGTACACCACCACACCCTGCTATTTTTTTTAATTATTTTTCTAGAGATGGGATTCTCACCATGCTGTCCAGGCTGGTCTAGAACTCCTAGGTTCTTCCTCCTGCCTCAGCCTCCCAAAGTGCTGGGATTACAGGCATAAGCCACCTCGCCTAGCTGCCGCCACAGCCTTCTTCTCCTCCTCCTTCTTCTGCTCCTCCTCCTTCCCCTTCCCCTCCCCTCTCCTCCCCCTCCCCCTCCCCCTCCCCCTCCCCCTCCCCTCTCCTCTTCCCCATTTCCCCTCCTCCTCCTCTTCCTCCTCCTCTTCTTGACCTTATTCCTTCTCCTCCTCTTACTCTTCTTCCTCTTCTTTGGAAAAGGAGTGGAATTTATAGTCCTGCTGCTAAGACATTACTTTTATTATTTGTTAACTTCCCATTTTGACAAATAATTACTGCTTCCTAAAAACCTGCACAGCACCACACCCAAAGGCAATCATAGAATAATTCTAACCATGCAAAGGGACAGAAATAAGAGTGAGCAGCTCATAGCAAACCAGAGAGGTGGCTACATGTGGTGGAACATGTTGGGGGAAAGCCGAATGCCCTTTAAACGTGACTTTATAATAACTCTATCATTCACATATTTAAACAATTTCTATAAACAGAAACCTAGAGAAAATCCTGCAACTCACAATCATGGGCCTGACCCATGGAATTGTTATATTGGGCAAATCTACATGCATCCAGAATCATATAGGAAGAACTTGGCTGGCCAAAAAAAAAAAAAGCCACCTAAGTAAAAACAATCCTCTATAAGCTAAACATTTTACCATGTCCAAGTCAGAAAAACTCAGAGGTTCTCATTAAAGCTCTGCTTTGTAATGTTCAAAAGTTATATAAATTATGGGTAAGCCAACTGTTTAAAAAAAAGTCTCCGTAAAGTTGTCATTTCAGATTAGGTTCAACCATACTAACCCCATCTTTTGATTACCTTCATTAAATCCTAAATTAGATCCCACCTTTCACTCACAGCTCACATGCCACCTGTTCTGTTAATTACAGACACCCGAATCAGGCCTAAACCAATGGGATTCTGAGACACAACAAGAACAGAGTAGATAAAAGACCTACCAACCACCTCTTTCCATATGCATCCTGGGGTGAGAGTGATAATTTTAAACATTATTAGACATAATTAGGATTTCTTTATTATTTTTTAACTTTATTTCTTAAACATATTAATATAAGGTTTATAATATATAACATTTTGCATCTTTTTTTCACTTAACATGATATAACTTGCAGATATCTCCATATTACATGGCCGTCATCACCCATCATTTAAATAGCTGTACGATACCTCACACAATGCATGCACCATCATCTATCTCTTCTATCAGGGGATCTAGAATGAGAAAGTTACTTCGCAAAATCCCAAGGTAAAATATCTCTCTTGAAAAGTTTCATGATTCATGCCCAGGGTTTAGACTTTTTGATGATGCATGAAGACAGATGTTTCCCATTGAGAAAGGAAATGTACTATTCAGAGTTCTGTTTCTTGTTGCTGATCTTGTTTTTGTTTTTAGCACAACTAACCAACTTTCTGTTCTTCTGTTTATATAAAGCAGTTACATATAAAGTATAGCTACTTAGTTATAGAAGCAGCTACTTTATATAAAGATGCCAGGGGTTGGGTACCACTTCAGAAAGGAGTGGGGATAATAAAAACTATGAGCCCAGGCAAGCATACTTTTCCTGGTACTAGTTGTTGCACATTTTGATTCCTAACTCATGGTAAGGATGTTTTTTGGACCTAGGAGCCAGTTGGAGAGATTGATGACATTTGAAATAGAAGAGGGAGGCTCTAGCCAGAGACCACTAGGCCTCCTCTTTCCAAAACAACAATAAATGATGATTAACCTCAATCATATACAATTTATGTGAAGTTTGGAAAATTCTTGGAAAAAATGAATAAAAAATAAGATGTGCAGCCATATGAAATACCTCTGGTTAGGTTTTTTTGAGAATGACTAAATTCGAGATACAGGTATGAGAATGTGTGACTGTGTGCAACAGAGAGCTGGAGGGAAACAAAGAGGGAGAGAGGAAGAGAAAGAGAGTGGAGGAGAGAGGAAGAAAGAGAGAGAGAGAAAGAGATGGACAGAAAGAGAGACAGAGAAACAGAAAGAAAGAGAAAGAACACGATATTGTCTGTTCTCTACTTCTATACAAGGGAGGAGGGACTGGCAGTGAGACCCACCTGCTCTGACAAGGAGTGTTTCACCACTGACATCATTGTTAAAGTCAGTTGTGTTATTACTTTTACCTTCTCTGTAGACAACATACCCACTATGGCCTTCATTCAGGACAGACCACTTCCATTTATCCAACTCTGATATGCCACTGGCTTCCACGTGTAGTACCCAACCCCTACAAAACAAAATCAGCTGGGGTAGTTGTTACTAACCCCACTGTAAGAACGAGGAACATGAGACAGAATTTAAATGACTTGCCCTTGGCCATACAGCTAATGAGAGGTCAAGTCAGGATTTGAACTCAGAACATACTAACTCAAAAGCCTACATTCTGCCAAATATGCTGGGTCCATAGACATGGCAATAGAGCATTATTCAGAGAGAAAGAGAAGAAGCAAGAAGAATCAGAGGTTATATATAGAGAGAAAACTACAGAGCGGCTGCTTTTACATTTTTTGTTCTGAGATCTTTCCCTTCTTATCTCATTATGCATTTATTTTATATTATGTTATTTTGGCTACCATCTGTTATGGGCTGAGTTGTGTCCTCCCAAAATTCATATGCTGAAGCCCTAACCCCCAGTACCTCAGAGTATAACTGTATTTAGAGATAAGGCCTTTAAAAAGGTAATTAAGGTAAAATGAGGCCATATGGCTGGGCCCTAATCCAATATGACTGATGTTTCTATAAGAAGAGGAGATTTGGACACAGACAGTGCAGAAGGAAGACCATGTGAGGACACAGGGAGAAGGAAGCCATCTACACGCCAAGGGGAGAGGCCTCAGAAGAAACCAGCGCTGTCGACGCCTTGATCTCAAACTTCTGCCTCCAGTACTTTGAGAAAATAAAATCTGTCATTTAAGCCACTTGGTCTGTGGTATTTTGTCATGGCAACACTAACAAACTAATACACCATTTCTTGGGATCTGCCCCACACTGAGACCCTTTAAAGCCACTCACCCAGGGTAACCCATTAACTGTCCTTTTTTTTTCTTTTTTTTTGAGACAGAGTTTTGCTCCTGTTGCCCAGGCTGGAATGCAATGGCACTATCTCAGCTCACTGCAACCTCTGCCTCCCAGGTTCAAGCAATTCTCCTGCCTCAGACTCCTGAGTAGCTGTGATTACAGGCATGCACCACCACGCCTGGCTAATTTTTGTATTTTTAGTAGAGATGGGGTTTCACCATGTTGATAAGGCTGGTCTCAAACTCCTGAGCTCAGGTGATACACCCGCCTTGGCCTCCCAAAGTGCTGGGATTACAGGAGTGAGCCACCATGCCTGGCCTAGCTGTTGTTTTAGTGCCACAAGAGCAGGTCAACAGGGCCAAGCCCAGGACGTTGTTATCTGTTCCCAAGGTGGACATGAGGTTTACCCCAAATCTACATTCCTCTAAGGGCTCCACTCCACCTTTCTCTTTTGTCTTTGTCAAGCGGATATTTCCCATAAATTTGTAGTAAAACATATACTGGCTGCCGTTGGCAGAGATGAGCTCTCAGTTTGGGAGCTACTGAATCAGGTCCTTAACCAAACATGAAATGACAGAACTGTTTCCAGCGGAGGATTAATTGAGCCAACTCAAGGCAAACACAACATATTCTGGCATTGCTTTTGACAGATGGAAATAAAACAAACATTAGCAACCGGATTGCAGCTAACAATATGCAAAATTAAAGAAGGTACCTTTTTAACTTTGTCTGGGAGCCCACTGGCTTTTCTTATAAAATCTGCAGCAGGAAAAAAAAGACAGAGCTGTTAATCTCGTTATGCAACCAGTTAGCACATGCAAACAGGGGGAATTAAAAGTCTTTGCATCGAGGGGAGGTAGCAGATATTTGACACGTATATTTATTAAGGATGCTGGACTGGAAAATAGCACTACTGTATTAATCAGAAATGGTGTAGAAAATACTTAAATAATATAACACAATGTGCATAGACATCATAAGCTGCTTACAAATGGAAAACTAAGGTCTGAGTATTTTTATTTAAAGGTTAAATTTTCAATTAATTTTTTTTCAGCTTGTTGCCATCCCTTCAAAGCATCACTGTTAATTGCTAAGAACAGTGTCTCCTCCTGTTTGAATTCTGGACATGAAGACCTGAAGCCGTCAGCCATCTAATGGACATCAGGGTATTGAAGCAGAAATCAAAATCACTGTGTTAAATCTGAACAAAAATGTCAGACTCTGAGAAGCCAGCAGATCAGTTCAAAGTCCCTTTTTTCATTTGTTGAGTGTCTTAATCTGTCTGTGCTGCTGTAGCAAAATACCTAAGCCTGGGTAATTTATACTAATTTAAATGGATTTATTTCTAATACAACAATAAAAATAATAGAATAATAGAAATGTCTTACTTATTTCTAGACTAAGTTGAATATCAAGGTGCTGGCAGTTTCCATGTCTGGTGAGGGCCAGGACTCTGCTTCCAAGACAGGGCCTTGAGTACCATGTCTTCATGTGGCAAAAGAAATAGAAGACGATGTACCCACTCCTTTGGTCTCCTTTATAAGGACCCTAATCCTATTCCAGAGGCTCTCCTCTCATGATTTCACCCCTCCTAAAGGCCCCCCTCTTAATACTATCACACTGGCCATTGAGTTTCAACATATAAAATTTGGGGGACACATTCAGACCATAGCACTCGGTTTCTCAGGAGTTTATAAGTTCCAACCCATCATGGAAAAGTGCAAATAGATACATTCTATTATTAGAATTTCCAGATAGCCCAACTTCAGAGGGTTTGTGGCAGGCCAGCGTCTATATGCAAACTCAATGAACTGACAGAGGAGAAGAAACCTATTGCCTCCTTTATAATGGAACTGTATGTCTGGGAAACTATGTCCCTGGCTGTAAGTGAGCTGATAAACTTCTGCTGGGCTGGCATTGCAGGACTCCCTCTTCTCAACTAACATTCTCGTTGTCTGGTATCATAGGAAACAAAATTGCGAAAGCAATTGTGTCACTAAGAATTGGGATTAGAAATAGGGTTAAGTCTTGAGTGGAAGATAGGATTTTATCAAATAGTCAGTATTTGGGTGATGAGTACTTAAAGCCCAAACTCCACCATTATGCAATATATGCATGTAACCTGCATGTGTGCTTCTGAATCTAAAATAAATTTCTTTTAAAAAGAAGGTTTGGGGTTTAAATACATTTACATATGTTTTGGCTGGAAGACATATGTTTCTTGAGAGTCAGAATTAAGTGTGAGGAAAATTTTAAATTGAGAATAAAGGAGAATGATGGCATTGAGGATATAATGTGTAGCATTATGTTTAATTTAAAATAGCCTAGTATCATAGAAAGAACATGGACTTTTTTTTAATAAGGCAAATCTACTTTTGCAATTCTGTACCATCTCTTAATACTTACGTAACCGTGTACCAGTCACCAAGACTCTCAGTCTCAGTTTCTTCATCTGCAAGATGGGAATAATAATGTCTACTCTGTGCTTTCTGAACATTTTTACATTTATCCAGGAAAAATAAATGGACAGATGATAAATTAGATCAGGGCCGCACCTCACAGGGACATTTGGCATTGTTTGGAGATATTTGTGATTGTCACAACTTGGAGTGGGGGGATGTTGCTACCAAAATCTAGTAGAGGCCCAGGATGCTACTATATATACTAAAATACACAGGACCGTGTCCCCCACCCCCAGAATTATTCAGTTCAAAATGCCAATAGTACTGATACCTGACACTGATACTGAAAAATTCTAGATTAGATATAGGTAAGTAGATGATACAAGATAGATACACAGCTAATGGAGAAATTGATAATTTATGCCATATGTCCATCATATATATATGTATATATATGATGGACATTAGTTGATTGCTAGGTAGATGAGAAACAATTCTTACATGAGATACATTAGGCATTCAA